>NC_137849.1:42140833-43490000 GCF_948465745.1 Chenopodium album
TCTGATGAAGTGCTTTGCTTCATTCCACTAGATGCCATTACTTTGGTTTTAATATACGAGTAGATTATAGAGGAGGTTTTATTGATTAAAATTTTTTTAAGGGAAGAACCTATTTATCGATTTGCAAAGAAGGGGGGTTGGTTTATTAGATCCAACGGTTAAAACAAGGATGGGGTAGTTAAAAAGTTGAGCGTTTCAGCTGCCACGTGCTCTTATTAAATGTGTTCATATTTTTCCACGTAATCAAGTTTACCTATTTGGTGAGGTGCATTAAAAAATAAAAATAGATCATATTTTAATAAGTGTTACACTTCGATTGACACAAAGTTTTGGCTTAGACAATATAATTGACTAAAATAAAAATAAAAAATAAGTCAATAAGTGTGGTAGTTAGAGTATTATTAAAAAATGAGGTTAATAATTATTGAAAAATAATGAATATGAGATGTCAGAAATAATAAAAAAAAAATAGTGAGTGGGAATCATGAGAGGAGATATATGCAGTATTATATTTGAATGTAGCTTTTTGCCAAAAAAAAATGTGTAACACTTATTAAAACATGACCGCATTTAATAAGTGTAACACTTAATAAAATACCAAGGGAGTATTAAAGGTTGGATTGTTTATAATAAATTTTTCTTTATTTGATTAAACTTCCCTAATATTAAATAAAATTTCTAATAATGAAACTTTTTTCTTTTCTAGTTGTGTTTAAATAAATGAAATGTTTATGCTTTTCTCTCTATAATTTTTTTCCCTTTTCTCAACTTATACGGTTATACCCTACCACCCATTATTTTACAAAATTTATTTAAATACGGATAGAGTATACATGTAATATGTGCCCAACCCTTACGAAGTAACTTGTATTTGATTACAACTTTTTTTTTTATTTAATATCTTATACTTTGTACATCTACAACCCTCACATCACTCGATGAATGAACGTTAATTTCTTGATTCATCAAACATTCGTTTTGTGAAGAAAAAAAAAATGTATACTTCTTTATTTTAAATCAAAGATTATTTAGAGTATGTTATATTCACTTGATTATCACTCATTTGAATTTATTTTGGTTATAATTTGTTCTTTGGTAAATGGTAACCCTTACCAACTCATCTAAAATTCTACACTTGTGAATTTATTTTTCCTGAAATAAGTGGAAATAAGATGAATATAATGGGGCTTTTAATAATGTTATCTTACTCTTTATATCCATCACATAAACTCTTTCCTTGCCACTGTATGTAGTTTTGTGCCCAAATGCAATATTCATAACTTGGGACACTAATATAATGGATTCGGTTGATCAAGTAAAGGTTAGAATCAATTACTTTCCTTCAAGCTAAGATAGGCAAGATAAAAGTAAGAATTGGATTAAGAAGCAAGGGATAATATTACGGTATTACCCGAAGCAAATAGGAAGATTTGTCATAAAGTAAAGAATTGATTACTTTTACACTAAACCTAGCAAGGAATCAATTTCTACACTATTTAAAGAGTACAAGATGCATGAAAAAATTATCCCACACCAAAAAAACTTAAGCCTGTATTAAATCATTGTCCGTAGAACAAACCAGTTACAATTTATTAGTGAACTTCATATTGAATTGTATCACCTCTTTCTCTCTTTAATCCCCAAAAAAAAAAAAGAAAAAAAAAACCTTAAAAATCTGTGCAATATGGTAGATTTAACCATAGATGTTATAAAAGCAACAACCAAATTTGTTGCTGCTCAAGCTTGGGAGGAGATAAGTCTTGCCCGAGGTTTTCAAGGTCACCTCAGAAAACTGAAGGAAAAGTTCAATGACACTCAAGCGTTCCTACAAGATGTAGGAAGTGCAAATGATGTTGTGAAAAGAGAGCTTGTGAAACGTTGGCTTCAAAAGGTCAAGGATGTCACTTACTTTGCTGATAACTTCATGGATGACTATGACTAAGAAATTCTTCGTAGGGAGATCGAACTGGGTAAGAACCTCACACGTAAGAAAAAGGTGTGTAATTTATTATCTCCCTCCAATAACCCAATAGTTTTCCGCTTTCGGATGACTCACAAGGTACTTGAGATTATTTCCAAGTTTGATGAGCTAGATAAGGAGGCTAAGAAAATAGGTCTCAAACAAGGAGATCTAGACAAGGAGGCACTCTTTAGTGTGTCCACTAGTTATGACGAGAGGACACACTTAGAGCATATTCAGAAAAATTCAAGTGCTGAATTAATAGTAGGGAGGGAGGCAGATAGGCAAAAATTGCTCGAAATGATGTGTAGTCATGATAATGATAAGGAACATCTCTCAACCATTGTCAACGTTGGGCTTGGAGGTAAGTTTTAAAATAATTCAAGTTCTTTTAAATTTGTTTTGTGTTTCATGTAATGTTTATTCTACTTTGTATTACATTCAAGCTAAACTAAACTAATTTACTACTATTAATTAATATCTCAATCTTATAGATTATTTTTGAAGTAGTTTAATGAGATTTAAGCATTTAAATTAGCATCCTTATCGCCAATGCAAGTGCGTGCTACTATAATTATGTTACATTCAAAATTGATTTGTAAGTATATCTTTATTATATGAACCAAGTGGGAGATAGGAGTAAAAAGGTTGGTGTCTAATTTTGAACTACCCATCAATAACTTAATACTAAAAGCGAAACCACTGATGACACATGTCATCCATTGGTTGAAAATTTTCCCTCTACATTTTTTTTTTTTTTTTTTTTTTTTTTTTTTTTTTTCTTTGTCTATCGTTTATATGAAAAGTATTTATAGCCTATAATATTCACCTTCCACAATTGTATTTTTTCTGTACACACTCAAATGAAATATTTTTTTACTTAATTATTTTTCCTTAGGTAATTTGGTTATCAATCAATAACTTAATACTAAAAGCAAAACCACTAATGACACATGTCATCCACTGGTTGAAAATTTTCCCTCCACTTTTTTTTTTGGTTGTCTATCGTTTGTATGAAAAGTATTTATAGCCTATAATATTCACCTTCCACAATTGTATTTTTTCTATACACACTCAAATGAAATATTTTTTACTTATTTATTTTTCCTTAGGTAATTTGGTTATCAATCAATAATCAATCTTAATACTAAAAGTGAAACCATTGACGACACATGTCATCCACTGGTTGAAAATTTTCCCTCTACTTTTTTTTTTTTTGGTTGTCTATCGTTTATGTGAAAAGTATTTATAACCTATAATATTCACCTTCCACAATTGTATTTTCTGTACACACTCAAATGAAATATTTTTTTACTTATTTATTTTTCCTTAGGTAATTTGGTTATAAAAATGAACAAATAAGTAGTATATTAAGATACTATAAATTTTTTTAAAGTATATAATTGTTAAATTTTGTGTTAATGTTATACTTTACTATACAAGTATAATTTAGTATTTTTTTCCCCTTTCACAAAAAAAAAAGTATAATTTAATAAAAACCGTGCATTACACGGGACTTTAGCTAGTAATACCCCTAAAAGCAAATGTTGTTACTTTAATATTCTAATTAATGAGACCAATCAAGCTTAAATAGGGAAATTAAAATCAATAAACTATTTCATCAAAATTTCACTCACGAATCATGTGCAGACAATACTAGTTTAAATTAATATTAGTCATAAAGTAATCACCAAAATTATCCCAAAAGCACTGTGTTTACATTAAAAATTTCCACCAAAAATATTTTTCCTTTATTTTTTTTCCTTTAAAATAACAAAATAACTAAATAGAATATAAAAACTTACTTTCTAAATATACACAAAAAACAAAACAATAGCAATAACTTTTAATAAATATAATATTTTTTACTTTTTTTATATAAATAATTAATAAGAAAAATGAGATAACTAAGGCGATGTTCACTTCAACTTATTTTTACTGAATTTAAATTAATTTTACTGATTCTCTATTATATTTGTTTTTTAGAGTTACTGATTTTTACTGAACTGGAATTATTTTTACTGAACTGAATTATTTTTTTGAACTGAAATTACTTTTGCTGATCCTTTATTATATTTTTTCTCTAGAGTTACTAATTTTTAGGAAATTTTGGAATTTGGTACTTCAAAAACGGGGGTTATTGAATTTTGGTACCCCTTTAAAACTTTATTTTATTTTGTAGTCTCAAATTGGGACGATATATGCCCAAAAAATAATAACTAGGACCGCTACTGAGAAGTTCAGGAGGCCCTATGCATATAAGTTTTGCAATGAGGACACACTGGATTTTGATGAAGCCATTTAAGAATACAAGGCTCGTGAAACATATGCTTGCACTTGCACCCCAATTTTACGATCGATTCAAGGGATTCTTCAATTCCATATAAGCTTACTGATAACCACTCGTCATCAATATTTGGATCGAAATAAGTCTTTTGAGACTCCCTATTTAACAATCCTTCAAAACAAATTGCACTAAGTTTTATCTATATCATTGATGTCTGGCAATTTATTCCAATACACTAACGCCTCCTCCTTTTCCATAATAACCCTTAAAATACCGTCGAATGCCGGTATGGTTCTGCGACAAGCATAGTTACCGGCGGTGATCCACGCACTAAACTCGTCCGCATCACAAAGTCTGTCGCCAATTAAATTGATAAAAGTAGTGTTATAATCATATATTATCTCAACATCATCATCTTGTTTAGTTCTGACGAGCTCTTGTACTTGATCCCTTGCCTCGTTGTTTAGACGTTCTACCTCTGACTTTACCATGTTAGGACACTTCTTGCCTTTATATAAATAAGTAATTTTATTATATGAAGCTCGCAACAATCACAAAAAGGGTTAGCATAGAGGTACTTCTTGCTATGCAAATAGCGTAAACTCACTCATTGTTCACCATGCTTTATATGATAAACTAAGCGTTCGTGGTTCTCAAAGATTAATCGAATTTTGAGTTTCTTTGAATAAGTACGAAAAATACGCGAATGGTCGCAAGGTATTTTAATACCCGAATCATTGTGCGATACAAATTGAAACGACATTATTATACCGAGTAGTAATTATTTGGTTTTAGACTTTTAGGATCTGATCGATGGTGTGTTTATATAGAAAACAAAAAGTTAGTTCGTTTAAGCCGGATAGAATTAGGATAGAGCTGATGCAAAGTTTATCATTATCATTACACGGTTTATATAATTTTATCTTAGATATCACTCCTATATACAAGAATATAATATTTTTTTTACAAGGCAAGAATATAATATAATATTATTGGAGATATTATAATTAGAGTATTGTAATCCCGTGCATTTATTTTAAAATTTTTGAATCTTTGTTTTGATTTTTTTTTCCCTTTTTTAAAAACTTATACTCCCTCCGTTTTATAATGATGTTCCTGTTTCGTAAATCGATGCAAATTTTTACCCATCTTTAACCGTAAATATCTTTAATCTCACACTAGCAAAAATTAGATATTAATTATCTACTCATCAAGACGAATCAAACTAGATCCCACATGACTATATTTATTCTTATATATTAAGAGAAATTTATAAGATTCCTTTTTTTTTTAAAAAAAAGTCAAAGATTCCAAACAAGAACATCATTGTGGAACAGAGGAATTAAATGTTACTCCCTCCGTCCCTTTATTACATGCCTATTTCTCATTTTACACGGGAATTAAGAAAGTTAAAGATTCCTTAAAACTAATAATTAGGCATATAAATATGCATGTGGGGTTAGAGAGAGATAGAGAGAAAGAAAAAGTGGTTGGGAATTAGGAGAGAGAAAGTATTGGGAATTGATGTTAAAGTACAAGAAAGAAAAAGAAAAAGGGTGACAAATCATCAAAAAGAAAATAATATTGTAAAAAAAGTACAACCTATAAATAGAAACAGGCACTTAATTTTGGTCACCCCAAAAAGGAATACAGGCATGTAATAAAGGGACGGAGGGAGTATGAAATATTGTGTGGATCACCATTATGTTCCTTATATCATTCCGAAATATTCTAGATATAGGGTTTATTCTTATCTAAACATATTTGTGGATGTCCATCTTGTACCATTCTAGAACTTTCTGGATTTTAGGGTTTATTATTCTCCAAACAAACTCTATCAATTGTACTATATATATATATATATATATATATATATATATATATATATATATATATATATATATATATATATATATATATATATATATATATATATATATATATATGCCTCCATCATATAAAATACAAGTAGAATACACATATCAATTCCCTCTCAATCTCTTATATTTCTCCTTATTATGTATACCGGATGTGCTAAATTATACTCATTATTATCTTGTTGTGTCGCATCTTGGGAAGAAATTAGGAGATTAATCTTGATCATGGCTTTTGAACTTTTAATAATGAAATCACAAATTTCAAGAATGTCATATCATTCCAAATCCTCATTAATTAATTTGGGACTAGTACAACGAGTCTCACGGTATTAATAATTTGGAATGTTAATGGTAGTGCCGCATTATTTAATTACAAAGAACTATTAATTTTCGGTTTGCATTGGTTTGTTTATGTTGAATCATCTTTCTCATCTATCCATAATATAATAGATTAGCCTTAATCCAGGGCTATACTTTATTCTCTTTTCATTGACGTTTTCATGAGTTACAGGCTAGCAGTTGCGGACAGAAAAAAAAAATAATAATTCATTTCCAATAGTGGATGACGTCGACAACATGAACTAATGCCTTTCAACTACTACATGACATCATCTTGGCCCCACCCTTTACCTTCCCTCCCATTTCTCATTCCTATTTCGATTCTCATCTCCCCTGTCTGTCTTATCTCTCCTTCACCATTAATGGCAATCAATTCATCCTTACCCACCTAATACTTTCTGAAAATTTACTCCCTATTGTCACATCCTCTCTCTCCCTCATAATTCTTGGTCAAAGTAGTTGCTAAATTTCCCAAAATTGTACCTTGTTCCAGGCGCAGTAAGAGAGTACAATTGGGTTGGAGACGTCATTGTTGAAGGGGGTGTAGGAGTTTATAGGTACTATGCAGCGGAAAATCATAAATCATATTCATAAAAGTACCTAATCCCAAGAACACATGCATAACACACAAGACACATAATCATACCTTTGAAGCGTGAATTCCACGTAGCAATTTGATCGACAAATCAGGGAGAGAATAGAGCCCCAAGCGTTGCTCCTCTACTTAGTCCACGAGCTTCGAACGAGCCGTCCACCAATACTAGATTGGTCGAGTAATTGAGGAAAACCGTGATCACCACCTTTATTGGACTAACCGACCACCATGATCTACCACCACCACGAACCACCACACTGGCGCCAAGGGAGGAGGAGAGAGTCGTGAGATAGAGAGGAGTATGAGAGAGGTTGGTCTCGTGTTTGCTAATTAGGGTTTGATCACACTAATCGGATAATTGCATTCTTCTAGCAAACCCTAGGCACCTAGTCTATTTATAATCCCATTATAATTAGACTAGGGTTAGGAAGCCCAAAACCCTTCAATCCACTCCATGTGGCCGGCCATACTAGAGGATGAGGCCCATCATGGGCCTTATCCTCTCGTGCCCGATCTAGACCCTTTGTGTGACCTTATAGGATTCGTCCAATTGGGCTTTGGGCTATTTTACTAGCCCAAAGATCGTTAGTACCTCTAGGTATGATAAAACGACCACCCAAATGTCCGAACTTAATTATCTCCATAATTTGATCCATTTATATATCTAGTAATTGCACACGACGAAGACATAAATCCTTCAGGGGGGACCAAGCTAGGAGGCCTTTGGTTGTTGGAATTAGCAAAACGGAGTAAGAAAGCAAGGTAATTTGATAATATAAAGTGAAAATGACAAACCCTAGAACTTTACACTGTAATTGCATGCTAATTTGTGCAATGTGGTTTTGTATTCATGAATTAGTTGTAAAGTAGCGTTTTTATGGTTTAATTGTTGTTAATTAGTTCACCAATTGAACACCCTCACCCCTAATTTGATTCGCAAAACCCTAATTTTAACTACAGTACCTTAATCCCCAAAATTACAATCATAAACCCTAACACGCATTGAAACCCCCCAAATTAAGAAATTAATATGAACACAACATACCTTTCTTCGTGGAATCGTTGTCAGCAACCACCAATAATTGTTCGTCAATTTTGATTTGGAGGAGTGAATTGAAGTGTTTCTGATTTTTTTGGGGAAAAAAATGAAAGGGGAGATGAGAATCGAGTTAGGAATGAGAAATGGGAGGGAAATAGGGAGGGAAGGGAAAGAGTGGGCCCAGAATGACTTCATGTGGTAGTTGGGAGGCAAGAAGGTGGTAACTTTTGATGTTTTTGAAAATAGAAGGTGGTAATTTTCAAAAATAAAAAATACAAGGTGATAATTGCTAAAATGGACATAATAGAAGGTGGTAATTGTCAAAATTTCCTTTTATAAATGTACTGTTTTCATGAACTTGTAGTACATATATTTGCTAGATTTTTTGTATTACTTTTCCTATCTCTAAATGAGTTCGGTTATTTCTCCATGCTTGATAGCAAATATGAATGATTTAGCAATTATTTACCCATATAATTTGTTTGTAAAATCCTATGTCTAATGTCTTGAATGTTTATAAATTGTACGAAGTAAGCCTAAGGCACATATGAAACTATTTATAATTTATGTATTGAATTATGTTGTACATATGCATGACTTTAATATATGATATGGACCATGTGATTTTCCACTAACGTGAACATGTTAATGTTGATTGCTTATGTGCTTGTTTCTATTTTCTAATTAAGCTTTATCATACAATATATTGATATAATTGATCCGACAATGTAGTTATTCAATCGATTCAGGTATGTTTTTATTAAAGCGTGAAGTAGTAGGTTCTCATATTACTTTTACCTTCTCATTCTAAAAGGTGTAGATAAATTGATTAATTAATTTGAATAAAGTTAAGTACGAAAGATTAAATTTATTTATTTGAAGAGGTGAAGCTTTCATATTTGTAAATATATATGTTTATTAATATTATGATCAATTCAGTTTTGTTATATAATAATATACTACATATGAAATATGAAGTCCTAAATTTGTGACATACTCATATGTAACTAGTTATAAATTACATGAACAAATAAACTACATGACTACTAAATGAGGCAACAATCAATATAAATTTATGGCATACTTTGAAATATTTGTTACCTTTGAAAGCCTCATAACTTTATGTTATTTACACTTATTACTATTAACTTACATTAATCTAAACTTGTACTATGATTATGTTATTAATTAAATTTATATTATTATGAATTATTGGAAAGAGGCATATATTGAACCTGGAGTAATACTTGTACATATGGACCTGTAGTTCCATTACGACAACAATATTTATGCCCCTAAAATATCTAATTGTTTTGAAAGTATGTTAACTAAATTATATCCTTATAAGTTGATAATATTATGAAGCATACTATATACATTATGTCGATTGATGTGTGATTAAATTCAATTATAGTATTATGTACCTACTTGAAGTTAGATTATTAGAATGAATGTAAATTGAATATGATGTGCGAACCTGAACTTCCTTATATTTATAAAGAGTATTCACACACATAGACTTAAAGTTCCTAGCTTGAACTTATAAAGGACTCAAAACCCTTAAGGATAATACAAAGAAATGTGCATGATGTACAAAGCTAAAGCATGTTGCTTAGATATCCAATACATACTAACGTGATTCTATAAACACAATGTCATGAAATAATGCAAAAGATGTTGAATAGTATTCAACTTATTGAACTTTGGGTGAGAATTTGAATGATTAAAAAGGTAACAAGCATGTTTGCATGATATTTTCTTGATTATAATTCATTAAAAAGTTCATAAAAATTGCAACACATGATTATATATATCATCTATTTGACCAAGAAATAATATTACGAGTTCAAGTAATTAAACATGACATTGTGATGAGCAACTTGCATTGCTTGAAAAATATATTTATTATGCCCATACTTATAAGAAATTAATATAATTGGGCAAGAGTTACGAGTAAGAACAAGTTTGTAAGAATAACTTTATTATGCTTGATACATGTATTGCTAAAAGAATTTATGCCTTGTGGATGAGATTTAAATGTTGTTGGATTCATTTCATGTCCTACGTGCAAGGATTAGGGGGAGACTGTATTAATTATTCCATTATTTTATCCTTGCACACAAATAATAAAATATATTGATGGTCAGTTTGGTACATACATTAACTTAAATATTAACGATTTACTTAATAGAAGTGGCCACATGCATGTTATTTAAATATTTTGAAATGATACCATCCTGAAGATGGATATTAATGTCATTGATCATATACTAATTATAAATGCTCCAATTAAATTATTGTCCCAGAAAGACAACATCGGTTATTAATGAACCTAAAGCACGTCTGAAGCGTTGTAGTGCAATAGAGTTAAAATATAAGAACTTTCGAAAAAGGAATGGAGCAACTATTGACAATGACAAATTTGAGGAAATGATAAATCCCATTACATTTCTAGAATAAAATCACTTTTAGTAAGATTTATATGTTTCATGATTATGTAAAAGACTCCAGAAGAGTATGAAAATATCCAGCAAGATTAACATGTATCAAGATTATAATCAAAACTCCAGCAGAGTATATATAAGTAATTATTAGATAAAATATTAGTTGATTGTCTTGCTAATTGTATAAAAAAACACATGTTGGTGTTCTAATATCACATCACATTCATGGCCATGCATATAGTAAGTTTAATAAAGTGATCACTAGTGTTGAAAAGTGACCAGAGTTCAAATTTAGAGAAGTGATAACCTTTGAAATACCTTCGAAAGCCAGTATGGTTCTGTGACAAGCATAGTTACCGGCGGTGATCCACGCACTAAACTCGACCGCATCACAAAGTCTGTCGCCAATTAAATTGATAAATGTAGTTTTATAATCATATATTATCTCAACATCATCATCTTGTTCAGTTTTGATGAGCTCCTGTATTTGATCCCTTGCCTCGCTGTTTAGACGTTCTACCTCTGACTTCAAATTTACCATGTTAGGATACTTCTTGCCTTTATATAAATAAGTGCTGGACAGAAATCTTATTTTATGAAGCTCGCAACAATCACAAAAAGGGTTAGCATAGAGGTACTTCTTGCTATGCAAATAGCGTAAACTCACTAATTATTCACCATTCTTTATATGATAAACTAAGTGTTCGTGGTTCTCAAAGATTAATCGAATTTTGAGTTTCTTTGAAGGAGAAAAAGGAAAATTGCACTTATGGTGATCCCAAGGTATTTTAATACCCGGATGCGATACAAATTGAAACGACATTATTATACCGAGTGATTTGCTTTTAGGGATCTGATCGATGGTGTGTGATAGATATTATTATAGGATAATATTTATCACAGAGCTAGATCGAAAACCTAAAAATATGATACCACGTTAGATTTTAAAAAAACTTTTTCAATTGAAATGTATATCATTGATCAATATATATAGGATTATAATACTAGTTCTAATCCTATTAGGAATCGTAATACAATAAGAATACAAATTACTATATCAAAATATGTACAAAATATGTCCTACCTCTGCGACAAATATTATCGTACAATAATATCTATCCTTGTGTTTATACAAAACAAGGAGTTAGTTTGAGCTGGATAATTTTATGGTAGAAATAATGCTTCGCTACTTAGTATTTAATTTGTGTCTATTTTCTTATATTTTGTACTCAATTTAATTTCATTCTTTTGTCTGCTTTTAATTTCTTCCTATTCCAATATACAATGGACTGATGGACGAGCATTGGAGCCTCTTGTATTGGATGGTATCGGATGCAAAACTAGTATAAGTTATTCCCTATCGATCTACCGTCTAACATAACAAAGGTATAGTTAAGAGTTTGGAGTATTGAATTTTAATTTCTTTCTTTGTTTGTATCCATTTCATGTTATACGACTCAATTATGTATAAGATGGTGTATGGAATGGTTTTTTTTTTTTTTTTTTTTTTTTTTTGAGAAAAAATGGTGTTATTGCTTGGTGAATGTTAATTACTTTTTTTTTTTTTTCTGTATACATGGAGTATTTGATTAAATTACATTACTTTTCTTTATTTAAGATCTTATACCTCGTACATATACAACGCTCACATCACCCGATGCATTATATTTGAAAATTGTTTTATAAATTCGGGTGCACCATGCACCCAACTAACCCATAGTTAGGTACTTAGATTTTGTTTTTCATTTGATGATTAAATAATGAATAATAATAATCATCAAAATGAGAGCAAAATACTAATGGGTGCACCGTACTTGCACCCAAGTGTATGTGACAATCACTATACTTTTTTTATTATTAATCAAAGATTATTTAGAGTATGTTATATTCACTTGATTATCACTTATTTGAAATTTATTTTGGCTATACTTTGTTTTTTGGTAAATGGTAACCCTTGTCAATTGAAAAGCTTGTTCTATACACCCGAGTGTAGGTGTACCTTACACCCATAAGTATTTTAGCAAAACTAACCCTAGGTTAGTCGGGTGTACGGTACACCCGGATGTAAATAACAAATTCTATGTCAACTATCTAAAATTCTACATTTAAATGAGCTTATTTTTTATAAAATAAGTGGAAATAAGATGAGCATTTGGGGGCTTTAGATAATGTTATTTTACTTTTTATATCCATCACATCAACTCATCACATCAACTCTTGATTCTCTCTATCATGATACTTTTTTTCATCATACTTAACAGATTTCTATAAATCCTATATTAATTGGCTAATTGTGAATAAATACGTACTACTTTTAATCACCTTGCAAAATACATAAGAAACAAAAAAATTTAAGGATTTTTTATTTTTATTTTTATTTTTATTTTTATTTTTATAACAGAGTACATGCAACAAAAGGGTGTTTCTCTACTGAAAAAAACGCAACCGAAAAGAAACGCTTAATTTGCTAGTCACTATTATGAAATTGTGATTCACATCTACCCTTAGTCCCTTACCAACCCAACTAAATAAGTGACTATGACATAGATAAATAACGAATCAGCTATCTTAAAGAGTATTTCTATTATTCTATGTATGGACATATGCAATAGGAAAAAAAAAATGGTGTTCCCACCTATTCATCTTTAGACTAATTCAAATTCAAGACTCAAGTCTAAGTGGATAGAATGCAGTCCCTTCTCAATTATCGATGAGAGATCATTAAACACGCAATCCTCGATCCTCCCTACAAGTGCAGCCCTATAGTAAAATAAAATACTTTAGATCTATACCATTATCTCTTAAATATAAAAATGGGCGCATGATCAATGTCCCGCAGAATCTCCAGAGATTCGATGACGATCACGACGCGAACAAATTAATTAAGATTTTTGCTATCAAGAGATTCTTAACTCTTAAGGCGATAACTACCCGAGAGCGTGTTGTATTACTTCTATAAACTCGGGTGTAATACACTATATTTAGGTAATTTACTCATTAATTTTTGCTCATTCAATAAATAAGCAGAATATTTTTGTCATTTAAATAAATGAGCAAAAATTAATGAGCAAATTACCCGGATGTACCATACACCCAGCCAATTCTATATAAAACTACCCTAGATTGTAGAATATTAATACTTCGAATAAGTATATTAAGCATCAACTACATTGTATGTTTGTTTATTACCGTATTTATCAAAAAAAAAAAAAGTATATTACCCCTATTTATATTAATTGCAAATTTGCAACAAAATAGTTTCTTCTGTTAGACATATATAAAAAAAACTTCTTTATTGTAATTACAACAAAAGAGTATCATTTATGAGACATATAAAAAATTTCTTTATTGTTGTGAAACAGGGTAGTATATTTGTTAACCGATATTTACAATTGAATATATGCATCAGCAATATGATAAAATCATAACTATAAAACCATAACTATAAAACCATACGTACTCGTATTTCATAAATCCACGATGTTCAGAACATTACTAAATGTATTATATATCTATGATAAGTTTTTATACATACAGAGTATCTTTAAGACCGTAAATTCGATCTTTTAAGTAAATTAAACAACATATTCCCTCTTTCTCATAAAAGATGATACAAATTGATTTCTCACATAATTTAAACTGCTTTGTTAGCAAGTATGACAAATTTGATTGTGTCAATATGATATGATATCAATATTCAAACATTATTAAAGTTTGAAGTTCTCCTATTCTCATCCCAAAACTAAAATAATTCGAACTAATATTGAGCTAATAATCAAAATAACTTGACTCAAGATCTAACCAAATCCAAAGTGTATTGAATCCATTTTGACCCACATAAACCTGGTTACATTCGAATCCGAACTCACCTAAACTCCATATGGCTTGACCCAAATATTTACTTAACCCAAATTCGATTTGTACCCGATCATAATAATCAAGCTCGACCCAACTTGATTTGGCATGTTAAGATAAAATAACCGTCATTATCCAACCCAAACATCCCAACCTATCGTGATGAGTCAACCCAAATTTTATCCGGGTATCCAATTTGACACCTCTTATTGATATCTAAGTACTCGTATCAACTATACTTTTCTTACGGAGTAATTACCGAGTGTAATACGACAAAGTTTCTGATTATTGAAACATTATATTTCTCTATCTGATGTACATACATCGTAGAATGATGAAGTTTAAGAAGAGCATTCCTTGTGGTTGGCTAGATACTAAGGTGGACGTTAGCATGTGGACTACAATCTTTATTTTATTTGCATGCAATTAATTTGTCTGCATGGTGGGTCCATTTTATTTATTTTTTTTGTTAGGGATTCCCTTCATTACAATTGTTTAGATCTGAATTTTAGAATATTGATGTTTTTGGTACCTCCTTTTTTTGTCATTTTATTCATGCTTGCTTTGTTTTTTATTTTTATAGATCTCTAATTTTGTGAGAGCTTCACTAAGCTGTAAATATGCACTTTAGGTTCTTAGAATAATGATTTAAGGGCATAACGGTATTGGAAATTATAATTGGTGTTAGTCATATTTTAATTAGAACAGATTGTGATAATTAATTAATTAGGTAATTTAAAATTCTTGTTTTTTGTAGGATGATCGATTAAGATTAATTTTAAAAAATAATTGGATATTGAAGGTAGGAAAGTGATGTGATATAATGTTAAGACATTAATACGAATCTAATAAGATCTTATATAATTATATTACTTATTATAAATTAGTGTTGATTTATGCATGGTCAAAGTTAATTTATGCTTAATACAAAATTAATATGTGATGTTCCCTTGTTGAAGAATAGACCTCCTAAGTATCACCACATGTAAGTGTCCCACATTGGTTGAAGAAGAGAGAGTAAGACTCTATTCTTTTGAGTTTTAGGGGTTAGTGAAGCAGAGCAGGGTAGATTTCAGCAGAACAGAGTAGGGCAGATTTCAGCCGAGCAGAGTAGAACAACTCAAAAGATTAGAGCTTTAATCACTTTGTAAGGCTAATTAGGACTTAGGAGCTACTCATTATATTGTTATATGGTTTTAGGATGGAACCTCCTTTGAACCTGTGAAGTGAACTATCTCTCTTGATTTGCAGGTGCGGCCCAAATCCGTATTTAACATCCTTTCATATTATCCTAATATCAAGAATAGTTTATTATCTTTTTTACATTTTTTTTTTTACTCAATCTTTTTTACATTATAATTGTGTAACTCTTCATTTTTCCCGTACAAAAATTCACAATAATTTTTTTTAGGATTTACGTTTAACAAATCATACATTCCAGTGTTACACGAGCTAAAATATTAATTTATTTATAAAACACAAGCAAAGATTAAAATGATATATTAAACCGTGTAAAAATTTAATTGGGCAATTATTTGAAATACAAACGGAAAAATAAACAAGTGTTACAAGTGTAAAGTGTTACTCATACATACTTGCATCTTACATTCTTACATAGTACTTGCTCAATTTCTCCATACGCGGAGTTTTAGAAGAAATTGGAAAAAATAATAAAATAGGGAGATAGCAGGGTTGGTGGACGAATAAAATATCATAAAAAAGCAAAAATAGTGGAGAGAATTGGAGGAGAGATAATATGAAATTAATAAAATATGATTTACGTTGAGTCCAATAGGTGAGAGAAATAAATTAAATGTTGTAAAAACTTTTTAAATAAGGAAATGAAGTAAGTATTTAAAAATAGCCGAAAATAAAAAGTGGAGCAAGTATTTAAAAACGAAGAGAGTAGTGCTAGACTATTACTCCCTCTGTCCTCAATTATTTACCCCAAACCATAAATCCACTTTATTAAGGCTTTGGGCAAAAAATGGTGCATATGCCATATGGGTTGACACAAATATCAATGAGGAGAGAGATAGAGAGAGTGGAAGTGGGAAAACATGTCAAAAGTAGTATGGAGCAATCTTTTGGGGATACATTAAAAAGAAAGGTGGAGCAAATAATTAACGATAGTGGGAGTAGTACATGTCTACTGGTCTACATGAATGTTTATGGAGTAGAAACGAGAGGGTACATACAAAAAGTCAAATGTCAATGTCAAAATGTAATTTCGTTCCTTTTCACCTGACACTCAAAATCACGCAGCAAAATAAACTTTCAACCTTCTAATTTTATTTTTCAATTTTCTGTTTTACCAAAAATAATAAACCAATAATATTGCAAATAATAAAATTTAGAAAAAGACCATCACATGACAGAGAAAGCGACGCAAAGAAGACTGTTGTTTGCGACAGAAAAAGAAAATAAGAAGAAAGAACAAACTCACACTCAACACTGTTAAAGTGTTAAGTGTTTCTTAACAGAAATAAATTAAATTAAATTAAATTAAATTATTTTACCTCTTTCTCTCTCCTCTTTCTCTCTCTTCCTCCATTAACAAACCTCCATTTTTTCTCAATTGTACAGTAATATTTTCAACATTTCCTACGTTTTTTTTATTTTTTTTATTTTTATTTTTATAATTATACTACAAATTAAGTTATAGTTTATGCAAATTCATTATTTTCATAATTCGATAATTTATCTCTTTAATTTTAACCTAGATATTTGATTTTTATCTGATCCGATCTTTGCACATTACTATTTGTGCAATTCGAAGTTTGTTTTTCCGATTAAATTTCGCCATTTTTCGGGAATTTTTGTTGAAGATCGGATTATACTTGGCACAATTTTTGGTGGAGGTAATTTTTATGTTTTCTTAATTGTTTGTTTGTTTGTTTGATTAATCTTTGTAATTGAGTGTTGCGAGTTGTAAATTCTACTGAATGAGTTTTTTTTCTTCTAATTTTAAGCATTTAAGATGCGGAATTGGTACAAATGGGATCACTTAGGTTATGAATTTTAGTAGGTGGGTTGTTTGAGACTGTGAACTGAGAGAAAATTATCTTTTTTTCTGGGTAATTTATTAGTAATTTGGGGATTTTGAATTGCCAATTTAGTAATATTATTGATTGAGTGGATTTTAATTTGTTTTTGGAATGAGCAGGTGGCCAAGTAGATTTCTATAACTGGCGTTGTTGATGCAAATGCCAAATCTCCCATCCCCTGAACCAGGAGAGCTTGTATCGACTTTGCGGCCGAGGTTGATTTGTGTTTACTCTACTGGACCTTTGTTTAGCAAATTAGCATTGTTTTTGTTGATATTCCCTGCTTTCAGATTAATAGTTTCGTTGATAGTGTGATTTGAACGAGTAATGTGACAACTGAATCTGGCTGGTGGGAGCATGTGCTAATTAAGGAAGAATGAGGGGGAAGTAGGTTCTTGAGTGAAAATTGTAATTTCCATGTATAATTTGTTATGTTTGTATGTTAGTTAGGTAATTTATTCCATGCCATGTCTGAAATTTGGGTTTCTGCATACCCTTAGAAAAATAGGTGGAAGTATGAACCTTAAGATGGATAGTTAGAGGTTTTTGAAATTTCTTCGTTGTTGTTGGCGTTTTTTTTTTTTTTTTATCGTAAGGGATGGAGGAGGAAGATTTTTGTGGGTGACTCTACGGAATAATCACTTTTAGCTCATGTAGGCAACCCGACTTTTGGGGTTAAGGCTTTGATTAATTGATTGATTGATTGTTGTTGGCGTTATTTTTCATTTATTTACAATTGCTGATTTTTGACAAGGTAATTGCATGATCGATTTCTCAGGGAACCAAATGGAGCAGCACAAATGGATGAAGAAGAAAGTACAATGGCTACAGTTGCTCAACTTGTTGAGCAGCTGCATGCCAACATTTCTTCACCTCATGAGAAGGAACTTATTACAGCACGATTGCTTGGTATTGTTAAAGGGAGGAGGGAGGCAAGGACAATTATTGGCTCCCATGGACAAGCAATGCCATTATTTATATCTATACTCAGGGCTGGCACTCCTGGAGCTAAGGTGAATATTGCTGCAACTCTTAGTGTTCTTTGCAGAGATGAAGACTTAAGGTTAAAGGTGCTCTTAGGCGGGTGTATACCTCCGTTGCTTTTGCTTTTAAAGTCAGATTCAGTTGAGGCTAGGAAGGCAGCCGCAGAAGCAATATATGAAGTATCAGCTGGTGGATTGGCTGATCACGTGGGTGTGAAAATATTTGTCACGGAGGGTGTTGTCCCAACTTTATGGGAGCAGCTAAATCCAAAGAATAAGCAGGATAAGGTAGTAGAAGGCTTTGTGACGGGAGCCTTGAGAAATCTTTGTGGTGACAGGGATGGCTACTGGAGAGCCGCACTTGCAGGTGGAGGTGTGGATATCATTGTGGGCCTTCTTTCTTCTGACAATGCAGCCTCTCAATCCAATGCTGCTTCTCTTTTGGCCCGTCTGATGTTAGCATTTAGTGATAGTATACCCAAGGTAATAGAGTCTGGAGCTTTTAAAGCTCTGCTCCGACTCGTTGGTCAGGGAAATGAGGCCTCTGTTCGTGCAAGCGCTGCTGATGCGTTGCAGGCTCTTTCTTTAGAGTCGGATGAAGCTAAGAGAGCCGTTGTTGATGCTGGTGGTGTTCCTATTCTTATTGGTGCAATAGTTGCACCTTCTAAAGAAGGCATGCAAGGGGAGTTTGGTCAGGCTCTTCAAGGGCATGCCACTGTGGCTCTGGCTAATATATGTGGTGGAATGTCTGAATTGATCAAATATCTTGGAGAGCTTGCCCAGTCACCTCGGTTAGCTGCTCCAGTTGCTGACATAATTGGAGCACTGGCCTACTCTTTGATGGTCTTTGAACAGAAATCAGCCAGGGAAGAAGAACCCTTTAATGTGAAGCTGGTAGAAGACATTCTGGTCACATTGCTTAAGCCTCGCGACAATAAGCTAGTCCAGGATCGTTTACTTGAAGCTATGTCTAGTCTCTATGGGAACATTTATCTTTCAAAATGGCTTTCTTATGCAGAGGCAAAGAAGATACTAACTGGCCTGATAACAATGGCTGCTCTTGAAGTGCAGGAATACCTGATTGGTTCTCTGACTAGCTTGTGCGCAGATGGAGTAGACATCTGGAACGCCATAAAAAAGAGGGAAGGAATTCAGTTGCTGATGTCATTGTTGGGGTTGGCCAGTGAGCAACATCAGGAGCATGCTGCTCAGCTGCTGGTAATTTTAACTGATGAAGTTGATGATAGTAAGTGGGCTATAACTGCAGCGGGAGGTATCCCCCCGCTAGTGCAACTTTTAGAGGTAGGATCTCCAAAGGCAAAGGAGGATGCAGCTCATGTTTTGTGGAATTTGTGCTGCCACAGTGAAGATATTCGTGCTTGTGTTGAAAGTGCTGGAGCTGTCCCAGCTTTCCTATGGCTACTGAGGAGTGGTGGACAAAAAGGGCAAGAAGCATCTGCCAAAGCACTAATGAAACTTGTCCGGACAGCTGATTCTGCAACCATCAATCAACTGCTTGCTATGCTTCTGGGTGAATCTCCAAGCTTTAAAGGCCACATAATCAGGGTTCTGGGTCATGTGCTCACTATTGCATCACACAAAGAGCTTGTGCAAAGGGGAAATCTTGCTAACAAAGCACTGAAGTCTCTTGTCCAAGTGCTTAATTGTTCAAATGAAGAGAACCAAGAGGGTGCAGCTTCTGTTCTTGCTGATCTCTTTAGTTCTAGACCTGAGATTTGTGAAAGTCTTGCAACTGATGAGATTATTCAACCTTGCATGAAGCTTTTGACTAGCAAGACACTACTTGTGGCTACCCAGTCAGCTCGAGCCCTTGGTGCATTGGCGCGGCCTACCAGAACAAATAGTTCAAACAAGATATCTTGCATATCTGAGGGAGAAGTCAAGCCTCTAATTAAGCTGGCCAAAACTTCCTTAATTAATGCTGCTGAGGCTGCTGTTGCTGCACTTGCCAATCTTCTTTCTGATACTCGGATTGCATCTGTAGCACTAGCCGAAGATGTTGTATCAGCTCTGACAAGAGTATTGGGAGAAGGTACTGTAGAAGGCAAGAAAAATGCAGCATGTGCCATATACCAATTACTGAAGCACTTTCCAGTTGGGGCTGTGCTAAAAGGGAATTCTCAATGTCGTCTCACTGTGCTTGCTCTTGTTGAATCACTGAATACGATGGATCTGGAGGAGATTGGTGCTGCGGATGCCTTAGAAGTCCTTTCACTTTTGGCTAGAACAAAACAGAGGGCTAATTTTACATACCAACTCTGGTCTACCCTTGCTGAAATCCCTTCAAGCTTAGAACCTCTCATTCATTGCTTAGCTGAAGGGCCTCCTGCAATTCAAGACAAGGTGATAGTAATTCTTTCTAGGCTATGTGGAGATCAACCAGTGGTGCTAGCCGACATGTTGATTGCTAAATCAAAAGCTATTACTTCTCTAGCAATAAGAACAATGAGTTCATCTTGCTTAGAAGTCAAAGTTGGAGGGACTGCATTGCTTACTTGTGTTGCAAAAGAGCACAAAAAGCAGTCAATGGATTCACTTGATTCTTCAGGATATCTAAGACCCTTGATATGCTCTTTAGTTCACATGATAAGGCAAAATTCTGGTTGCTGTTCGTTGGAAATTGAAATAAGAACTCCAAGAGCCTTGAGACAGAGAACATCTTTTCGAGAAGAGGATGAGTGTGAGGTTCCTGATCCAGCCTCTGTATTGGGAGCTACAGCCGCCTTGTGGTTACTTTCCATAATGTCTTCATTTAATGAGGAAAATAAACATGCTGTTATGGAAGCTGGAGGAGTAGAAGTCCTTTCAGAGAAACTCACAAGCTACACTTCCAATCCACAGGTATGACTTGACTTTGTGTTGGGGGGGGGGGGGGGGGTTGCTTTATATATATAAGACAGTTTACTAGTAGTTGAACCTAATTATTATGCATTTTGAGAGTGCCACCGAGATGATCACGCTATATTCCTAATATAAGTTTTTGTTGCTTCAGGGTAATAACAACTGTTATATCTAACGAATGGTAATCACAAGTTGTTGATGAATTTAAATGCTGGACTGGGTGTTTATTTATTTATTATTTTTTCTAATACAATAAATCAACTGGAGTTCCATGCTATATAAAGATGTACTTGTGAATATTGTATTTATCTTGGTCAATTGTTGTTTATATAGGTTTAGTTTTCAACCAACTCTGTATAGATGTAAGCTTTTGGAGAATAGCTGATGGTCTCATGTCCATAAAGAATGAGATACGTAATGCATTCTTGCTCATTATCATTTTTAGGGCATGGTTGTTTAGACTGTTGGTCTTTTTTTATAAGTATTATAACTCTATACGCACAAGTTAATTAAAAATTGCGCTGCTCATGTTTGCCGAGTCCACCTGTTTGATTTTATGCAAAGATTTAGATTCCTCAGAATTCATGCTGCTGGCTTGTTATTGCTGTCATTTGTTATAATAGTTTGATTCTCATTTCTGCAGTTTCACATTAAAGATAAAGTGGTATATCAGTATTCATATAGACACCCTAACCTATCTTCTCATGTCAAATAATTGAAGGACTTCTGTTTGCATTCAAATTGGTTTGTATAAAATTTACCTTTTTTTTTTTTTTTTTTTTTTTTTTGGGTGCAATTTGATTTTGTTATTTTAAGATGCTATGATCTACTTTAAAATCGTCACAATCTGTTGATATATGTCTGATGACAATGATGTTCATATTTAGCTACTTCTTTTACATTGGCAGGCTGAGTTTGAAGATGCCGAGGGTGTATGGATTAGTGCTCTGCTTCTCTCTGTATTATTCCAAGATGCTAGTGTTGCTTGTGACCCTGCAGTTGTCCGTGTCATACCTTTGCTTGCACTGATGCTGAAATCTGATGAAATGATTGACAGATTCTTCGCCACTCAGGCAATGGCTAGCCTTGTCAACCATGGAAATAAGGGGATAATGACAACAGTTGCAAACTCAGGTGCAGTTGCTGGCCTAATAACCCTCATTGGTTACGTGGATACAGATATGCCAAACCTTATTGCCTTAACTGAGGAATTTTCTTTGGTAAGGAATCCTGAGAAAGTTGTTCTGGAGCACCTCTTTGAGGTAGAAGATGTGAAATTGGGTTCTACTGCACGTAAAGCTATACCATTACTGGTTGATCTTCTGAGACCGATGCCAGATAGACCCAGCGCACCTCCTGTTTCTGTCCACTTATTGACCCTTGTTGCTGACGGTAGTGATACAAATAAACTTATTGTGGCAGAAGCAGGAGCTTTGGAAGCTCTGCCAAAGTATTTGTCATTGGGCCCTCAGGACATCACCGAAGCTTCTATTTCTGAGTTGTTGAGGATATTATTCACCAACTCTGAGCTATTAAAGCATGAAGCTTCTATAAATTCACTCAGTCAGCTAATAGCTGTTCTTCGTTTGGGGTCAAGAATTGCTAGGCTCAGTGCTGCAAGGGCTCTGCATGAACTTTTTAATGCTGAAAACATCAGAGATTCTGAATCAGTCAACCAGGCCATTCAGCCTCTGGTTGACATGCTTGATGCTACATCTCATTCTGAACAAGAGGCTGGTCTTCTTGGACTTCTCAAGTTGACTACAGGAGACACTTTGAAGGCTAATTTGTTGATAGATATTGAAGGCAACCCACTGGAAAGTCTCTGCAGGATTCTGTCCTCTTCTGCGTCATTGGATCTAAAAAAGAAAGCTGCAGACCTGTGTTTTGTTTTGTTCAGCAGTCCAAAAATAAGATCAACGCCAGTTGCCACTGATTGTATACAGCCTCTTATATCACTTATGAGATCTGATACTGATTCAGCTGTGGAATCTGGTGTCTGTGCTTTTGACAAATTGTTAGATGATGACCAACAGGTGGATAATGCATCAGCATATGATGTTGTGGATCTCCTTGTTTCTTTGGTTTCTGAGTCTAATTATCGGCTTACTGAGGCCAGCATATGTGCTTTGATTAAGCTGGGGAAGGACCGAACTCCTCGCAAGCAGGATATGGTCAATGGTGGAATTGTTGATAATTGTCTGAAAATTCTCCCTGCTGCTCCTAGCTCTCTTTGCTCAACAATTTCTGAGCTGTTTCGCATCTTGACTAACAGTGGCGCAATTGCTAGAAGCTCAACAGCTCCCAGAATAGTGGAACCACTTTTTAGCGTCCTGCAACGTCCTGATTTCAGTATGTGGGGACAACACAGTGCTCTGCAAGCACTCGTGAATGTCCTGGAGAAACCACAGAGCTTAACAATCTTAGAACTCACTTCTAGTCAAGTTATTGAACCGTTAATATCGTTTTTAGAATCACCGTCTCAAGCAATTCAGCAATTAAGCTCTGAATTATTATGTCACCTTCTTGCCCAAGAGCATTTCCAGCAAGATATAACAACTAAAGGTGCAATTATTCCTCTTGTACAGATTGCAGGAATAGCAAATTTGAACTTACAACAAACAGCTGTCAAGGCACTGGAAAAAATTTCTCTGATTTGGCCAAAAGATATTGCAGATGCTGGAGGTTTATTTGAGCTCTCCAAAGTCATAATTCAGGATGATCCTCAGCCACCTCACTCTTTATGGGAATCAGCAGCACTAATCCTCTCTAATGTTTTAAATGTAAACGTAGAATATTACTTTGAGGTGCCGCTGGTGGTTCTAGTAAAATTGTTGCACTCATCGCAGGAAAGCATTGTCAGTGTGGCTCTTAGTGCTCTCATTATACAAGAAAGAAATGATGTCCGCACTGCTGAATTGATGGCTGAAGCTCGAGCTACAGACGCTCTCCTAGACCTGCTAAGATCACATCAGTGTGAGGAAGCAGCTGGAAAATTACTGGAAGCCTTGTTTAATAATGTGAGAGTTAGAGAGATGAAGGTTACTAAATATGCAATTGCACCTTTATCACAGTATCTCCTTGATCCTCAAACCAGATCGCAACCTGGCAGATTGCTTGCAGCTTTAGCTCTGGGTGACCTCTCACAGCATGAAGGGCTTGCTAGAGCAAGTGATTCTGTTTCTGCTTGTCGTGCTCTTATAAGTTTGTTGGAAGACCAACCAACAGAGGAAATGAAAATGGTCGCAATTTGTGCATTGCAGAATTTTGTCATGAACAGTAGGACAAATAGACGTGCTGTTGCAGAAGCAGGTGGCATACTTGTTGTTCAGGAGCAGCTATTATCCGCTAACTCAGATGTTGCCATCCAGGCAGCTTTGTTGATTAGGTTTCTATTCTCAAATCACACACTTCAGGAATACGTATCAAATGACCTCATAAGATCTCTCACAGGTAAGTTCCGATTTAACCATCCATAATTGTATTTGTATACGCTTGTCAGAATCAATCAATATCTCTTATTTAACATTTAGGTGGAGTTCCAACTAATTGTATTTACTTGTTCAATACCAATTACTTAGAGAACTGAAATAATACGAAAGAAAAGAGAAAAAAGAAAAAAAGAAAAAAAAAATTACTATAGCCCTGTTTGGCAACAAGAGATTAGTTGTGGTTAGTTGTTAGCTGATTTTATGAGCTGGTTTGACTAGTTACTTGTATTAGTAAATTATTGTTAGCTGATAGCTACTTTATTGCATAAAATAACCAACAAGGATATACGGAAATTTTATTTTTAGTTTGAGCAACCTTGATAAAGGGTAGTAAATTTGATCAACATTAGGATAAAAATGCCATTTCCTCTCAACTAACAAAACCTCTCTCACCAAAAAGCTTCTATTTTTAGCTCTTTCAGAATTAGCTTTTTGGACTCAAAACTCTTATCAATCCTCTCGACCAAACACTCACATTAGAGGTAACCTCTGTTTTGCCCTAAACCTCTCTTTTTGCCTTAAACCTCTTCTAACTACAATTTGTCTTAAAGAGTATTAAAAATTTCCTACAACTTGTCTGAAGAATATTATTGAAAGACATCATTGGTACAAAAATGGGAAACCTGTTGCGAACCTGAGAACTATTTTGCTTCAGTTAAACACAAGATGTAGTACCTGATCCTTAAATATTGTAATTTTACCCTCCTGGCTCCAACCAAACACTATATACTCATGCACTTAAGCTCGTAAGTTATTTGCCCCTCTTCTTCCCTAAATTCGCAAACTTTTATCATAAGAAATACTTCAATTTTTCTGAAATCCTTTATTTGGGATATCACTGTAATTTGATTTCTCTATCCCAACAAAGTATACTTTTTTTTTTTTTTTTTTTTTTTCGTTTATAGCTTATGCCAGGTATTCTGAGCTATGCAAAAAGAGGTGTTCATTTCTGTATTTGCTTTTAAAGAAGTAAGAAACTTGTTTCGTGCTCAAGGCTTACTGCACTACCATTTTTCATTCTAAAATTCTAATCAAATGATGCAAGATTCTGTTCTTTTCTTTTCATGATGTGTGGATAATGGTTCTGCTTTTTATGAAGAATTTAAATTCTCTGTTTACTATTGGTGGCTTGCAGCTGCATTGGAGAGAGAATTGTGGTCTTCAGCAACCATCAATGAAGAGGTTTTAAAAACGATAAATAAAATTTTCACCAACTTCCCTAAGCTTCACATATCTGAAGCTGCAACTTTGTGTATTCCCCACTTGGTAGCAGCATTAAAATCAGGAAATGAGGCTGCTCAAGAATCTGTGCTGGACACCCTATGCTTGCTAAAACATTCATGGTCAACCATGTCCATAGATACTGCTAAATCACAAGCTATTGTTGCAGCTGAAGCAATCCCGATCCTACAGATGTTGATGAAAACGTGCCCTCCAAGTTTCCATGAGAGAGCAGACAGCTTGTTGCATTGCTTACCAGGGTGTTTGACTGTCACAATAAACCGTGGTCACAACCTAAAGCAGGCTATGGGAACCACAAATGCTTTTTGTCAATTGATAATAGGCAATGGCCCTTCTCGGCAAACCAAGGTAAACATTTATAACTGTATGAGCCTTAATTAAAGAAGAGGAGACCTTTGAAAATTTTTTTCTGGTTTTGACCACCTCTTATATTTCTCAAGTTTTTGTTATGATAGGTCTTTGATGTTTTACTGCCATTTTGAAATATGGGAATTTCAGTATTTTTCAAACACCATGGTGATTTTCTTACTATGTGTATGCGGATGTATTATAATACTGCCTCATTTTTTTCACTACTTGCAATATCGAGATATATAAATATTACTGGAGATGAAGGAGAGTGGGAGAGAATAAGTCATTTGTGCCAGTGTGATTCAGAGAAAAAGAGTGTATTTAAAGCTATCAAAGGTGGATTGATCCGTATTTCCCCTACAAAAGTTGAGAATTATGTGCTAAATTCACGTATTAAAAGTTTCCAACATAGGTAATGTTGCAAGTACTGTGAAATGTGAAAAGTGATTTGTTGCATGTAGAAATGAAATTTATACACTCTTCGTCTCTCGTAAAAAACAATAATAAAAATAAATAAATAAATAAAAAGGCATTAAAACCCTAACTAGAATCCAGTGATTGTTTGTTTATCATAAATTTGGCCTCCAGAAGCACAAACTCATTCGAAAATTTTCTCTACTGAGCTTCAAAGAAATCAGGAAATCATTTCCCTTTTTTTCTTAGTCCTGTGTCTTTGCAAGTTGTAGCTCTTTCCGTCAAGTATATTCTGTTCCTATCTAAGAAGGCCATTGCATATACATAACACATACCTGCATTCTCTACATGTTGCATAAATTTCATGGAACTGTTTTCTACCGGACGAGTTTCCTTTAGATAAGCTCATTGTTATGAGATTGTAACTTGCTCCTTGTGCTGGTTTTCAGGTCATGACTCATAGCATATCTCCCGAGTGGAAAGAAGCTTTTACATGGGCATTTGATGTGCCACCAAAAGGACAAAAACTTCACATCATCTGTAAAAGCAAGAACACGTTTGGAAAGGTGACAAGCATTAACACTGACTGCTTTTATTACTAAACCCAAAAAAGTTATATTACCTAGATCTCTTCTTTGACCCAACAATGTTAGACTGCTAGTGTTCAGTCACTGACTGCAACACTAGTTCTGACAAGCGAGGGGCTTCATTTATACAGTAGATCATTCGGATAAAATATTTATCTTTTGAACATGTATCTCTAGTTGTTTATTGTGGCCTAGAAGCCATAAATCTGCTCTAATTGTTACTTTCTGATGATATGGTCCTCTTTGCAGGCAACTCTTGGTAGAGTCACAATTCAAATAGATAAGGTAGTGACAGAAGGAGTTTACAGCGGATTGTTCAACCTTAACCATGATAGCAATAAAGATGGATCCAGAAAACTCGAAATTGAGATTATGTGGTCCAACAGATTGTCCAATGATAGTCTGTAAACAAAAAATCATTAGAGAAGGAAGTTCTATGAAGCAAGTGAAGTTGCAGCAATGCTGCCAGTGAAGTTTTGGTGGTGTGCTGTCCCTGTAAATCCAGAATGTTCCTTGCATTGTATGTACTCTCCTCTAGTCTCCTTTACAGCATACAGTTTTGTAGTGAAGATTTTGATGCCAATATAGAATGTATGATCTTCATCAAATGTTGAGGTGAGAATGATCCATACTTCCTGCAGTATGAGGAACTTTTACGATGTTTCAAGTTGGTTGTACAGCTGAATTATAGATGCTAGGAAATCCATTTCTGGATAAGTTGTCCAGAAATTATATTCTTGAAATCAGAAAGGAGAGGGAAAAAAATGTATCATTAGCCTTATAAAGTACTGACAAATTGGCAATCCGATCTTGCTAAGTTAGAGGTGAGAATTGTCTTGTGTTTGTATCTTACCCCTTGGCAACTTGTTTATGTATAGAAATAGAACGACCATCAATTGGTTGTATTAATTATATGAAGTAAATAGTATCAGAAAGCTGGTCACTATTGCAATTTATGGTTCACTGTACACTTGGCCAATGAAGGCCATACTTGAATTGTTCAAATGAAAGTACCTGTCCTAATTCCTGTCCATCTTTGCTGTGGAGAAAGTTCACTGATGTTCAACGCTCATG
This sequence comes from Chenopodium album, assembly GCF_948465745.1. Taxonomy (NCBI): domain Eukaryota; kingdom Viridiplantae; phylum Streptophyta; class Magnoliopsida; order Caryophyllales; family Amaranthaceae; genus Chenopodium; species Chenopodium album. The sequence goes on from NC_137849.1 coordinate 42,169,281, forward strand.
TTTATTTCGGCAGAGTTAATGGCAAGGCACTTGTCGTCTCGTGGCACCGCCAGTGTAAATTCTGATGGCTTCACTTGCCAAGTTGCCATGTGTTAGTGAATTTGGGCATCTTATTGCCGATATGGGTTTGTTTGAGGTGTGGTCCTTGGACTCTCCCTAAGTAGTTTGTACAATAGGTACAATCCCAATCCCCTAGGCTCAATTGAGCAACAACACTGTTCATTTCTGGGATTTGCACGTGGGAAAGGGAAGAAAGCTTAAAAAACCTAACATTACTCATTTTAATGCACTGATGACTTTCATTAAAAAAAATTAAATAAAATAAAAAAAACAGCCGTATTTTTGTTTCCTGTGTTCATATTTTACTATTGAGGGAGGTATGGATTAGGAATGATAGGATAGCATAATTTCTACCTACCTTGCTCATCTGTTAAACAAACAAGAAATTACGTAAAAGACTAAAGGGGTTTCATGCCAAAATCTCATTTCAAGCTCCCTTTTTGTCCAGAGAAATACTTCGCACAGTACAAAAGATTAAGCGTTCGAGAAGTTGCCTGCACTGATCATAGAGATTTTCAAAAACTTTGTTGTTACATTGCTTGCCTAATATTTCTTCAACTTACAAACTTGAAGCCACAATAATTTACTCAGGTGGACAACGAAATGGACAAAATACATTCCGACCCTTGAAGAGGTACCTTTACATGTCCCTCTCAGCTCTCCTTTACATATTTGTTTTGGAGGGTGGAAGGTTAAGATTCAAATTACATGTTACACATGAAATCTTGAACCAAATCTGGAGCGAAAATTAAACCAACTACTAAGCAGGTCAGATAGCTTTGATGAGTAAGTGCAAATGTACAACGCACATGCTTAGGCAGATAAAGGCAAACATCTCAATTACTTCAGAGGAAAAATCTACTTTGCAGCCGCGACCAATGCAGAACGAGCTTTTGTGAATGAGGCAATGAGAGATCCAAGCTGCAATTTATCGCTACATCCAAAACTTAGTCTATACCTGCAAGCAAAATGAAGTGTTATCGACAAGGTTTCCACCAGATGACTGTTATGCTCAAAAGACTAACTGCAGTACCAAAAACGGAAAAACGTTACTATTGGCAAGACTGCAAAAGGGTCACAGAAATTAAGAAAGTGGGAGGAAAAAAATACTTCCCACTGAAACTTTATTAAGGTGCGAATGCAAATCCATGAACCTGAACAGACCAACAATCAAACTACACCTGCACAACACCTATGTAAGAGAAACTCTTATTTTCCCAAAGTACCACCCAAGTTCAGTTAAGTATGTAATGGGAGGGGGGTTTCTTGAAAGACTGACAACTCTCTTAAAAATTATAATCCTCAAATAATAAGCAATAAAAGTCTCAGGCCCTGGTGACCACCTTTCTAGCATAAAACATTTTCTCTGCCTTTTATGATACTTCAATTTTATACTCTTATCCCCGTCAAAAAAAAAAAAAAAAAAAATTATACTCTTATCGCCTTAACTCTAATCTTCATTTTGTTAATATTGTCCCCTATAGGCCTCCACCAGTCAAATGTCCTTATATTTTGATTTTGTTTTTGGGTTCTGGATCATATTTGATAATCTCTTATCTTTGCTCAATCCTCTTCAAAAACTCTTTATCTTTGCTCAATCCTCTTCAAAAACTCTTCTCTTCTACAGTTCTACTTGGCCCTAGTTGCTGAATTCATGAATTCTAGAAGTGCTGGTGTTCCTTATGTGAGGCATCCCCCCCAATATCCAGTCATTACACAGTTCTTTTGTCAGAGTCAAACTAGGCTCAAAGATCTGAGTTCTTCGCTTGCAGGAGTATTGACAATTCGCCAGCTTCAACTTTTTCATTGCCGACTTTCATTACAGTCATCTTTGTTCTGGGTCACTACTCACTAGTCAATAGTCATTGCTTACATGGATGGTTAGCCTTCTGTCCCTATCATGACCACAAGAAAAAAATCCTCTGCTAGGCTTGGGTCTGGGGCTAGGATTCCATTGCCAAGGCAGGAGTAGAGGTCGGTATACACTGATTTTTAGTGTCCTATAGTAAAAGGTATGCAGGACTTGAGAAAATTCATAAACCCCTCCAAGCACCTAATTAGTCAGCAAACTTGGTCATAAAATTCCAATGCACTTTATAATCCTTTAGGATTGTATTAAGGGCTACAAATCTACAATCACATAGATTCCATGCAACAATACTTCACAAAATCTTCAATACACACTCAAATTCATGTGGGCATTACAATCACCATTTTAAGAAACACTAAAAAAGAACAAACAAATTAAGTGTCAACTCAAAAATACCATAATGCTCATAAGATGTAACAATTACTGAAAAAGAAAAAGAGATGCAAGAGCACACACTCTATATCAGCCATATCATTAATCAGTTGAACTCGAACATCTGCGGGCATTTTGATTCTAAAAACAAACCTGGTAACACCACCAAATTCAACAAGTTAACTTAGAGCAGATTTGAAGATGGGTAGATAGATTTTAGAAAGAACACTTACATTGTTACTTCTCTTATGATGTCCACCAAAGCTAATCCTTTTCTGGTCTTAATTTCAGATATTCCTAAGTATATAGTTTAAGGATAACAAACAAACAGAAATGTAGATAAAAAAGATAATCAGCTTGGCTTAATAAACACAATAATACACAATTAACTAGGATACGGCTGAAGCTAGTAGCAAAAGTCTCATTGAGAAGCCAACATGATATTTGTTCAATATCTTTCGGCAGAGGATTTCCAGTGCACAGGTAAACTGCTTCTTCAGTTATTTGCGGTGATGCCATGTGTGTTGACTGCAAGTATTGACAACAAAGAATAATTTTGAAAAATGAAAAAAAATAACAGGTCAACATAGTTGTAGTTTCAACTACCCACAGAACTTTATCTAGTGCCCATTAATGGCAAAAGGAGTACTACTGATCAGCAATTAATGAATAGAATTTTTTCACAAAGGTCACATAAAAATAAAAAATAAAAAATGAGGAATGACATTAGATAATGTCCCGATTTGATATCACCATCTTGCACAGATTGTTGAATTTACGGAAACAAAATTAACACAAGCTGCCTAAAAACTCATAAAACATTAGAGCCTTGGAAGTAACATCTGTAATCGCTGCCAAAAAAATCAAAGATAATACAAGAGCACTGGATTTTCAGTAACAAACTACAGTTAGACCACTAAAAGAAAATTCTATCTAGTCTAAAATAGTCTAATCATCAGAGAGGCATGATAGGGGAAGTTATTATTTAGGCCAGTCATCCTGCAATTTTAAATTTTAGTTACAAAGAGGTTAACAGACCTGCAAAATGTTCAAAGCCTTTCGCATATCCCCAGTACTCAATCGCACTAGTGCAGCTAAGCCCGACTCCGTTACATCGAGCCTATTAAGATATATAAATATCAAGTGAGATTGTCAGCTTTCTCACTGCAAATATGGAATAGCCAAGCAATAAAATCAGAATCAAAAGAACCACCAAGCACAAAAATAATGTCATACACCACAACATGGTCATGTAAAGTTGTAAACAATATCATAAAATTAAAAGAATTGTAATGGCATCTCTTTTACCCATGGCATGACCTACTTACAGACTTAGCAAAACAGCAGAAGTTCTCCCAAGTACCACAGATTCACAAAATAGTGCAAACAAATTCATTATATTTTTACAGAAGGCTCGGCATTTGCACATTAAAAGAATGCCATACACTCACTTCAGGTTACTATGGGAGAATCTACGAGGAAAGAACTAATGTATGCCTATGAATGTTACGAACACTTGTGATCAGAAAAGGAAAACAACATTGCAGCATAATGACAATAAAATAGACCAAGGGCCAGATTAGACTTAAACTTTAAAGAGTACTGTCAACATATTTTCCTTTCCAAACAAGAACAGTCTGAACAGTCAAATAACATAAGATATATAAAGAGCTGTAAAGACTCATAACAGTCATAAACAAGAAATGTAGATTGTTAAGGCTTAGAGAAAGCTTTGACAATCCTTTAACATGTTCATCTTTCTTCTATTGTTATTGTTCAATGGGATAGGTGGCTCAGTATTATAACTCACCCTTCAGCCTCTATGACATGTTTAAGCCGCTCATTGACATGGATAGAATCAAGAGGAGCAAACCGGAACCGTGTGCATCTTGACTGGAGTGCAGAAATGACCTTGTTTACGTTGTTACAGATTAGCGCAAATCTCGTGCTTTTTGTGTATTTCTCGATCACTAGATCAAAAAAAGACACCAAATTAACATGGTTGCACAGGGAAGGGGCGGGGGGGGGGGGGGGGGGGGGGAAATAGGACGACAAAGAAATAACTTAAACATACCTCGACGTAAGGCAAATTGTGCATCCTTTGTCATTGCATCTGCTTCATCCAGTAAAACTAATTTCACATGTGCCTTTGAACTGCCAAAATCAGAGCAATAGCAAATTAGCAAAGATCATCAGTGAAAACATTTAGTGTGCTCCCAACTCAACTATGAGGTTGATGACCAAATTTGCCAAAGCATACACCAAACAACACAATTAAAATATCAAATCAATTTCTTTAGTTTGAAAAAAAAAATGTAATCAACTGGAATCATGGCAAATGCATTTACAATCCTGAAAATAAAACAGATGCAAATGCTTGGATCCATTTCAAATCATACACACCAAATATAGCAAATGTAATAAATCTCGTGTTCACAAATACCGATGAGTAATATACTAAACTACTAAAGCAGAAACCACTGAAGCAGGTACTCCCTCCAAAAATTCCCTTCTTAACTCATTTAGACTTAATGATGAGTTATGATCGCAGAAGATGTTATAAAGCTTTCTTTCAGCATTCATAAACTAAAATGTAATTCTCATTGCAGTCGTTAATTAATTAATGCCTTGGAAATTAGCCGATTATGACTCGAGTATTTCACAGTAATTATCCACAATTAGGCATAACTCATAAAATTTAAAAATAAAATAAAATAAAATGAAAGAGGGAGATCTACATTTCCAAACTCTATACCATGACTTCAGATAACACAAAAAGGTTGAGTACAACATCTTTATGAGACACCTCATCACTTGGAATGCTATGTTACACGGACTTGGATGCTCATGTCTAGCACAGATACATCTCCGGGTGTCCAAATTGGATATTTTGTGAAATGAACAGTTCATGTACACCACGGACATGAAGCGACATCATCCTAAAATAGACCAAAAACTTGACAAAGAAAAAACAGGATAGCTGAAAGCAGCCAAATAGCTAATCCCACCCGATACAACTGTAGGACACTCCGCCTTAAACTTATTAATAGTCTAACACTGCTATGTTTAAACCCCAAACAATGTGGTCTGTTGCCAAGCTACTATCCTCTAATCACCCCTTCCATCCTTCCTACTCTAAAAACAATGTCAAAGAGGTTTCTCAACAGCATATCACTTAAAACATACTTTCTAATTTTCACCTCACACAACCAAATTTCCATTGAACTTGATAATTGCTCAAAACATCAACACAACATACACAACAAAATATAAATAAATTCCACCAAAAATAGATGATTTTATGAAAAAAAAACAACAAAATTTACCCAAAGGAGAAACTTTGGGTGCTGGCAAAATCCTGAATTTGCTGACGAACAACATCAATACCGCGCTCATCGGAAGCATTAAGCTCAAGAATCATGTTATGGAACTGATTCCCATACAATTTCCTAGCAACCGCCAAAATTGTCGACGTTTTCCCTGTTCCTGGAGGTCCATAAAGCAGTAAATGCGGCAATTTATTCTCACTCGTCAACCTGTCAACTGCACCCAAAAAACACTCAATCAGATCAAATTGGGAAAAAAACAAACCCTAATTTGCGAAAAAATCGAACACAATTAAACGAAAATTAGGAGAATTACTTGTATCAATAATGTCACGATGTGCCGCAACGTCGGCGAGAGACTGAGGCCGGTACTTTTCGACCCAAAGGCCGGATTTTCCGTCGCCGGGAACGACGACGTTTTTGCCTTTGTTAGGTTTGATGATAGGTTTGGGAATGGTGTCGTTGTCGGGTTCGTCGACGTCCATTAGAGAGATTGTTTCCGCCATTGATGAATGTTTAAGGTTTAGGGTTTTAGGTGAAGAAAATTTGGGGAGTTTTTCTGGGGAAGATAGTAGTGAAGTTGAAGAGAGGAGTGGTAAGACTGGTAACTTTGAGGGTTTGGGCTGCTCGTTCCCCAAATTGGCGCCAAAATAGTTTTTTTTTTTTTTTTTTTTATATATCCCTCCGATAATAAAATAAGTAAAATGTTTTGACTCTATACACTATTCAGCTGATATATTTTGACTAATATTTGTGATTTATACATTAAAAATAAATATATTTTTGTAGAAATTTGTTGGAATCGTCTCAATTTTCTAGCTACCAAAATGCAACTACGGTGGCGTAAATTAGGCTAGTTTGTCATTAAATACCTTTTACTCTTTCCATTTCGTATTAATCGCATTGCTAGATCAAAATCTTAGAAAAAAAAAGTATAAAGTGTAGACCAAAAGAGGAGATTGCTAATATAAAATATAATTAGTGGAGATATATTTAACTTTTAGGTCATGTGTCCTTTCACCTTATTTTTTAATAATAATATTTTAACTAAACTGAAATTATTTTACTTGATTTATTATTATTATTATTATTATTATTATTATTATTCATTAAAGTTATTGATTTCTACTAAACTGAAATTATTTATACTTAATACAGTATTATTTTTTAAGATGAAAAACAAGGATCTTAGGCCTTGTTTAGTTCAACTTATGTGTACTTATTTCATAAAAAATAAATTCAATCAGATCAGATAAGAACAAAATAAGTTCAGATCAAATAATCATTTTATGTGCAGTTTTTGAAGGAATTGTGTCTTCGATAAGTGCAATTACTAGATATATCAAGGATCACTATTATGGAGATAATAAGTTCATTCTATTGGGGCGTCATCCTCTGTTGCTAGACTATGAGAGATGATCTTTGGGCTAGTCAAATAGTCCAAAGCCCTTTAGAATGGATCCTATATTGGTCACACAACAAGGGTATTGGGTTAAGCAAGTAAGAGGCCCATTAATGGGCCTCATGAGCAATTAACTAATCATGAATTGGATTGGGCTAGCATAGTTAGATTGGAATTAGGTTTTGGGCTTTTGACATGGGCTCTTATTTAGAGATGAGATCTATAAATAAGATTCATGCCTAGGGTTTGTAAGAAGTAGTCATAATTCACACACTGTGAATTTTGACATCAAGGCAACCAATCCCAAAACCCTAATCCTCTCTCCAACTCACGGCCCTCATCCTTCCCTCACGTCCGTACGGCAGGCCACCCCTTGGTGGCGCGTGTGGTGGTTATCGTGGTGGTTCTTGGTTAGTATGTCTCTCTTCTCCGTTGAAGGTTGATTGAAGCGTTCAGTCACGACTAACTAGCATTAGTGGAGGTCTTAACTTGTGCCCGTGGACCAAGTAGAGGAATCACGCTTGGGGTTCTTTATCTCCCTTAGTTCTTGCTCGATCGCACGTGGAATCACGCTCCAAAGGTACAATTATTTGTGCTTTATGTGTTATGCATTAGATCCTTGGATTAGGTACTATATGAATATGATTCATGTTATTTCCGCTGCGTAGTACCTATAAATCCCTACAGTGGTATCAGTTAGCCTATTGCATTTACGCATATTGCCAATAATTCTTTGATAATCCACAATTTTAATTCAATTAGGAGGGAGAATATTTAATTATGGTTCAATTGTTATATTTAATGGGATTAAACTTTTGGAATAGATTAAATGCGATTTAATTATGCTCAAATAGCCATAAAGAGGACCGAATTTATGCCCTAATATGTTCGAATTTTTCGAACACCCTAACCCTAATTTTCGAATAATTTCGAAATTTATAGCCCTAAAATATGATTTTTGTGCTTGATTTTGATTTAATTCGATTTGTTTTATGTTTCATATTTTTAATTGGGTTGATTTATGCATAAAAATGTTTTATGTATGATCATAGATTTAATTTTAAAAGTTATAATTAAATTGGAATTAATTTTATGATGAACCCTAATTTTTAAAATTGAATGTGTTTTAATTTTAATCTTATGGACTAATTTAATTTAATTAGGATAAATGTTATTTTAATTAAATTAAAACACAAAAAAAAAAATTTATTTATTTAAGGTCGGCAACCGCGGCTGGGTGGCGCAGCCACGGCGGCTGCCGACCAGGCGGTGGTCCAAGAGGGAGGGGAAGGGAGGGCGGCGGTCTTGGTGGCTGGGGCAGCAGCTGTGCAAGCGTTGCACGCTGCTGCCGTGGCTGCCTCTGCTGCTGGTTGCTGCTGCCTTGCGGCAGTGGCTGCTGTAAAGCGGCCAGCCACCGTGGCTAGCTCCGACTAGCCAACCACGGTGGCCAGCAACCGTGCAGTCACGGTTTTTTCAAAAAAAAAAAAATCAGTTTTGAAAATTTATTTCAGGATAATTATGAATTATTTTGGGATAAAATCAGTTTTATTTTGGATAAGGTAAAATATTTTGAAAATATGATCTTTTATTTTAAAAGATAAAATTGGTTTTATTTGGATAAAATCTTTTATTTTAGGATAAAATCAAATATTCAAAAGTTGTTATATTTGATATTATCCATATTTAAGTTGTTAAATTGGTAATTATCCTAAATTAAAGTGGTTAATTTTGGATAAGATTTGTTAGGATATTCTGAGCATATTCCAAAAGGATAATAATTGATTTAAATAATGTGATTATCCCATAATTATTTTTGGATATAATTGATTTAAAATTTTGTGATTGGCTAGTAATTAAGATAGAATTTCCTAACTTTGTTAGGATAATCTTTGAGGATAAATATGATTTATCTTTTAGGATTAAAATAAGATTTGATTCTATCTCATGACTAATTTAGAATATATGATATTTTATTGATGATCATGAATAATATATGATATTATCTAATTACATTAATTAAAATATGAGATATTTAGATGCCATGTTTCCTTAATTGTGAACATTCGATGTTGTAGTTTAGGAAAGCATGATGAGTGATTTATTATGTGGCAATTTTATAATATATGATGTTGTTTATTGCTATATAATGACTAGTATGGCCCAGTAGATTGCTAAATACGATCTGCGCATCGTGATGTATTTTTGTAATCTTAGTACGGTCTACGTACCGATAAAGTATTTTGTAATTTTATTTAATTTTATTTAAGTAGTAGATAGAATACAGTAGAATTACAGGTTGCAGTTAATCCAAGAAGCCCATGAAGTGAAGGCCCAAAAAAGCAAGGTGGATGCGATCCATGATGATTCAAGTGGGAGCATTTACTTTATTAGTTTTCTTAGGATTATGGGCCATGCTATGTCTTATTTATGCATTCAGTATTTTATGCATGTTAGATTTTATTGATGTTTTGTGATGATGCGCTAGAGTTCACTATTTAATCACAACATAATAAATCTAGGTCCCAGTAATATTGAGGCAGCTTTTCCAATTAAAAACCCGATGAAACCTTTGACATTTATGATGGGTCATGCCAAAGCTGGGCATCATATTTTTCATTGGGGAGTGGGGGTAGGACAAATTCTACACTTTTAATTGGTTATACTCAACAAGGTTACCTAAAGATAAAGTTTAGAACCTTGAAGCTAAGGGTAATAATTAAACATGTGATGGTTAATTATTCAACCAAGAATTACAAAGAGTTGTAATCAGTAAAGAGTTTACTCACCTTGAAAATGTAATGGTTGATGGCAGGGCCAAAGTCCGGTTAATTATTGCACGAATAAAGGATCTTGGAATCATTTAATTCAATAGGGATCAATTTAAAATTGAATAAATGCTTTAAAGTTACCAATTTAAATCGCTTATGGTACTTTAAATTTAATAACATAATTGAATTTTGCGTTTTCTTATAAGTAACATGTCGTTCTAATTTTATTATTATATATAATCTCCTCGATTGAAAATAAAGTTGAGAAACGTTCTCAAAAAGTTTAAAAGATAATCCATAAACCTATATTCCAATTTTGCTAAGATTGTTCTAAAAGGCAAGTTTTAGAAATTCATGTCACATGTCTAAGGTTGGTTTTATTCAAAATGTTTGAGTAAAATACCAACACATCTTCATTTTGAAAAATGTTTCAAGGGATATAATGAGATGAGAGGTACAAACCCTCCAAAAGACAAGTATAAAAATCCAATAAAATCTCTTATCCTCAATATGATTGAATATAAGAAAGTGATTGGAAATATCTATTATCAAAAGTTGATCAAATAACAGTATTCTTCATCTACTTTATATAGAGTTTAATACTTGATTAAACTCAAATATAAATAATGATAGAATAGACTTAGCAAAATCATGAAAAGTGCTTAAAGAAGTTAAGCAAAGTATCATTTTGAACCTAAGAGAAATGTTCTAAGTGGCTCAAAGGGAAAGGTTTAGGAATATATGAGGATTGCATTAAGAAGTTATAGGCCAAGAAATGCAAACAAGTTGCTACTTCTCAAACCTAGAACTACTTACATGCTAAAAGTTGTTATGAACAACAAATGTTTCAAATTAAATGGACCAATTCCAATTGATTAGAAACTACCTCATATAATTGGAAGGTAAAAGAATGGAAATGTTCCAATTTAAGAAGTATACTATAGAAATTGATTTAGGATATTGCTACTTCTTGGACATATGATGTCTTGTTTAGATCACTCATTGCACAATTTGGTTGAACTAAAGGAAGAAGTTATGGCTAAAGGAGGAATAAATCTACAAGTTTAGAAGCAAATGTTGCTACTTCACAAGTAGAATCTACAAGTTTGGAAGCAAAAGTTGCAACTTTACAAGTAGAACCAGTATTTCACCACCAATAATTGGCTAGAATTTAATAAATGTTATTCATTCTTGCCATTATCAAAACACCATTCAATGTTAGTAATGACTAAGCATCGAAGATTCAAAAACGTGGAATAAATGTTATTCTATGCTTCATTGAGTCATAATGTGTTTTGAATTGCTAAATAGGTTTAAAAATTCTATATGATAGAAATAATTAAACCATTTCTATATATATATAAAAGTTATCTCTAAACATGTCAATTAATTCGAATGAAAATGAAAATTGCATGCGGAAGATCCAAAGGGATGGACTTTCAATATCATTGGATTATGAATCCATTGATATATGTAATTATCATTCTGATTTGAAATTTTGACTAAGTCACCATTTAGAGAAATGATGATGAGAACTCAAGGTCGAATACATATCGATGTAAGAAAACCAAAGGTTCAAAGACTAGAGATGGACAAAGAAACTTCATTTGTGATACGATCACTACTTGTGCTTGGTTGAAGCATAAGAGTGAAGATTTTGAAAAGTTCAAAATGTTCAGTATGAAGTTCAGTATCAACTTGACAAGATAATGATTACACTACAATATGATTGTAATTGTGAAAATTTAAGTCGAGACATGTACTTGGCAACACATTCAAAGTATTGCGATATGATCGTAATAATGAGAATTTAAGCCAAGACCTTGATAAACATCCAAGAGTTGTGAAAACGTTTTACAACAAACTCCAAAAGCAAACCTTGTGAAGTGTTTATGGAGGAAGCTATCAATCTATATGAAATATACTTTGATAATGGATGTAAATTACCTATCTTCCAACTATTGTTCAAGGGATATACTTTTAAGATAAGCTACAAAACTAAACAAAAATTACATAAGTCAAATCAGAATGTAGCAAAGGCTTCATATGTGATATGAATAAGAAAAGTTCTTATTAAGTCTTTCTACAAAGCAAGGAATAAAACATGTATTAAACCGTTTGATGCACGTTCGATTCCTACATAGAGCACGGGGTACTACTACACAACCATACTTAGCACAAAATGTTTGTTGCTCAAGTAGGTGCCCTTATGGAAATTGTTCCAAAAGGTCAAGTGGGAGTAGTGTAAATCTCAAAAGAGTTCGAGAAAAGCAACAAACAAACATGGTTCAAAACCATGGTTGGTTCACCCTATGCTAAATATGCCTCCTCAAAAGGCAAGTGGGAGCATAAGAATCTCGAAAAGTTCGAGAGCCTTGAAAGAGTTCAAGAAAAGTGATTTCGAAAATCCTGAAGAAATTCGAGAAGTTATCGAATAAAAGCAACAATATGAGCATGATTCACCTCATGTTACAAATGACAACGCGTGGTCTCATTAAGTGTAATGGGATTAATAACCATGTGTCGAAGGTAGTACATTCCAAGTGCACATCCTCAATTGTTGTTTCTCATTGAAAGCTAAACAAAGTTGTTGTATGAGTTTCAATTGTTGCATCAAACCCACAATGATGACTAGCATATGTAAAACTTAGCCAAAGAAATATGATTTCATATTGACTAAGAGTTATAAAATATTTATTTTGGAACATGATGATTATGCAAGTAATAAGGATGATTTGACAAGTTATAACTCCAAGTGGTTTTAAAACCATGAAATCTGAAATAGATTCTAAGTCTGTAAGCAAGTGTATGACACTTAAGTAATTTGTCTAAATTGGATGAAACCCATTGTAAGCAAAGAAGACAAGAAAGAAAAATGTTTTCTAACTAAAGCAAAGACTTGTTAATGGATTCAACAAATTCATAGCATGACTATGATTACGATGAAACCTTTACATTAGTCATGTTGCAAAGATCTATTAAAGATACTTTAGTGATTTCTACCTTATAAGATTTGGTAGATGGATTTCAAAACACTTTCTTGAAATTGTTCATGAAATAAGATTTGTATATGATACAGTCAAAAGTTTGGAGATCCAATAATCCTAGGGATGCATAAAAGATCCATAATGGATTGAAGTTAGCATCAGGGAGTTATGTTCCTAATTTTGTGAGTTAATCAAATCGTTTGATGTTCTCGTAAAATGAAGAAAAGGTCTTGTATGTATAAGATGTTTAGTGGGAGCTATGAAGTCTTCTTGGTCTAGTATAAAGAGCAATTATTCATTGCTTGAAGAGTCAAGTGGTGGGTAATGCATTTTGTATGAAAATCTTGAAGAAGAAGATGAGTACATTTGGGATTCAAGATCTATATAGATAGGTCTCGAAGGATGTTTGAGTTTTGGTTAAGAAGCTTATATTGATAAGATTCTTATAAGGTTCAACATTATATTGAAAAGAGTTTCAATCCCATGTGACATGGCACGTTGCTTAATGATTCAATACCTTGAGAAAGGTTGATGAAATTAAGACTTTGAGTGATGATCCTTATGCAATTCGCAAAGGATGCATCATGCATGCCATGGACTATACTCGTCTATTTGATTCACGTGTTTTAAAGAACAAGTGATGATAGATTTCAATCGAAATCCAATGTAACGTTGGAATACAAATTAGAAATTCCTAAGTTCCTTGCGAAAGGGCGAAGGAAAATTCTTAGTGTATGGAGATAAAAATGATTATAAGATTTAGAAATTGCAAAGTTCATGTTTATGAGAATGTCTCATGAACTCTACTTACTAAACCCCTTCCATGGCCAAGGTATGAGAGTCATACTAAGGTTTTTGGATTGAAGCAAGTTATGTAATTTTAGTTGTGTATGTTTTGAGAAAGCATATTACAAAAGTAAATACATTAGCTTGCAGAATTATGTTTATCAATTGAAACAAAGTTTCAATCTTATTTAATCGTGGTTTCAAGATTAAATAAAATGTCCAAAATAATTATGAATTGATGGGCTCACTAGGTTGATGACCTTTTGAATGAAACCCCACAGGTGAACTAAATTCATATATTATTTAAGTTCCTAGTTCGGAATCATTAAAGTGGACATAAATGATTTCTATTTGGACTAGCATGTTAAGATTGATTGGATAGCACAGTTTCATGGGCTATAGGAGCGTAGTGATGCTCGGTCAATCACATGGATATGCATGAATGATGCATGATCGAACTATTGACCTACTTTGAAGTTCAAGTATAGAGCTTCCGGATATATTAGTGGATTCCTTTGACATGAGTGGAACATTGATCTCATTCAATGGATGTTATAACTGTGGTACATTCAAACGTCTTCCCGTAACTGGAGATTATAAAGGGTGTTTCCCGGTTATTTCAGAAGTTGAGTGGGAGCTTTGGTTGCCACAAGATTGGATAGAGTCTACCTATTTAATTAGGAATGTGTCTTGGCCCCTTGAAGAGGGAGAATTCAGAAAATGCATGGCCGTGCTCAAATGGATTACATAGTAATCATTTGTTTTGTAATTCTAACTCAGATTTCAAGAAAAGATTTGTAGATTAATATGATCACGACATAAGATGCAATCATATTATCAAATCGACACACATTGACTTAAGGAATTTGAATATTGCGCACTTGTCTCAGACAAGTGGGAGATTGAAGGAATTGTGTCTTCGATAAGTGCAATTACTAGATATATCAAGGATCACTATTATGGAGATAATAAGTTCATTCTATTGGGGCGTCATCCTCTGTTGCTAGACTATGAGAGATGATCTTTGGGCTAGTCAAATAGTCCAAAGCCCTTTAGAATGGATCCTATATTGGTCACACAACAAGGGTATTGGGTTAAGCAAGTAAGAGGCCCATTAATGGGCCTCATGAGCAATTAACTAATCATGAATTGGATTGGGCTAGCATAGTTAGATTGGAATTAGGTTTTGGGCTTTTGACATGGGCTCTTATTTAGAGATGAGATCTATAAATAAGATTCATGCCTAGGGTTTGTAAGAAGTAGTCATAATTCACACACTGTGAATTTTGACATCAAGGCAACCAATCCCAAAACCCTAATCCTCTCTCCAACTCACGGCCCTCATCCTTCCCTCACGTCCGTACGGCAGGCCACCCCTTGGTGGCGCGTGTGGTGGTTATCGTGGTGGTTCTTGGTTAGTATGTCTCTCTTCTCCGTTGAAGGTTGATTGAAGCGTTCAGTCACGACTAACTAGCATTAGTGGAGGTCTTAACTTGTGCCCGTGGACCAAGTAGAGGAATCACGCTTGGGGTTCTTTATCTCCCTTAGTTCTTGCTCGATCGCACGTGGAATCACGCTCCAAAGGTACAATTATTTGTGCTTTATGTGTTATGCATTAGATCCTTGGATTAGGTACTATATGAATATGATTCATGTTATTTCCGCTGCGTAGTACCTATAAATCCCTACAGTTTTTTTTTTAATCTCTAAATACCTATTATTTCGTAATGAAATAAATTATGAGAATTACGTATTAATAAAATACACACTATTACGAATTTAACAAGACTCTACTATATTTTTTCCTTGTAGATTATCAACATTTAAGGTCAAAATTTGGTTAAATTAGACAATCAGATCATATCATATCAGATCAAATCAGATAAGCAAATTTAAGGTGAACTAAACAAGCCCTAGTTTGAGAAAGAAATAATATAAAAAGTATGGTAAGGGAGGTTGGTAGGAGATAAACATTATACTTATAAATTTATGATTAACACACTTTATTGTTTATGTGCGATTTTTCATCGTTAATTAGTGAGTAACCCGGGTGTTGCCCCAGGTTGCTACTGTTGTAGACATGCAATTGATAATTTTTTTTAAAACGCTTTAAAAACTGAAATTGTCATTGTCAAACCAAAATTGAGTTATTCTTTGAGTATTTTTTTAATAAAACCTTGTGGTTTGCATGTACATGATTTTTTTACATATTTAATTGTAGTTGGTAATTGGCTTAGATGGTTGAATAATCATCTTTGTTAATAACCTCCTTATCCTTCTGTTTTTATATGGAGTAATGGCACATTGGAACCGAAAGGGAAGCTTTTAACGACTTGAACTATATACAGTTCATTTTTGTATATTTAAATATATAACATGACTATAATATTTACTAATGTATTCAAAAAAATATTACTCATCAATAGTTATATTAATTGATTAAGTATGGTTGGGAAATTACAAATCACAAATTGGTCATTGCTACTGGAAAGCTAATTGTATAGCGGATTGGCTAGCAAATTTTGGTGTGACCTCTAATTTTTTTTTTTTTGAAGCAAGCAAGCAAGCGGGATTTTATTATAATAAATCAATTTCCGCCAAAGTTGTTAAACTTTGGGGAAATGAGGACAAACAAATGTGCTCCGATGAGTTATAAGTATCCCACCGAGCAACACTATGAGCAAGAACATTACCATCACGCTTAACATGCATACACTTACAAGAGTTAAAGAAAGAGCTAGCACTAATCACATCCTCATAAAATAGATAAACAGGGGAATTGCCATGTTGCTGCCCTTTGATTGCAGAGACCACACGCAGCGCATCACTCTCCAAGATAATATTGCTGTAGCCAAACCTCCTTGCTAGCTGCACACCATAAGCTGCTGCACCTGCCTCAGCAAGCTCAGGACTCCATCTCGCCATAATCTTCTTCACAGCAGCCACCAATAAAGAACCAGCAACATCTCGAATAACCACATCAAGGCTAGCACTCACACCATCCAATATGTGTGCATCAACATTAACTTTCACACACGGAGCAGTAGGAGGGAACCATCGAGCATTTGAAGCAGCAACTCTAGGAGCAGGGGCACCCTTACAGACTTTTGTATTATACGATACATAGTCTGCACAAAGCTTGACAAATCCAATTGCCACTGTAACAGGATCAGCCACCAAATCAGCATTAAAAGTAGCTTTGTTGCGGCAGTACCAAGCAGCCCACGCAAGAGCTGTGAAGCAACCAAGCATTGCACCATCCAGCCTATCACTTACCCAGACAAACAAGTCAGAAAATGAGCTCTTTGGTGCATCAGACAGCAATTCCAGAAAATTGCTTTTTTCCCAAATTTTCGTGTCACCTCTAATTAGAAGTTAGTCATTTTTGAGGTGGTCTCGGAAGACACTCAAGGGTAATTTTGTTAATTACAAATAAAGAAAGTTAGATAAAACTTAGATGGTTAGAAATTCCCTTCACTTACATGTTTAAAATACGAAGTCCAAAACAGAGGAAGTATTTGGTATGCCGTTAAAGAACGATTCTCTGACTTGCGAATCTCCAAAATAAAATTCAAGATATAGAAAAAAAAAATAAAAAAATAACAGGAGGGCTACAAGCACAAGACAGTAACTCCAAATATTGCTGTCAAAATATTCATGTTCACCAGATAAATGCACACACAACACGAGAGACGCCACCTTCTGATTTCTGATCCAACCCACCCACCTAATATTATACGGGTCAAATACTGTAATTAATCCAATTTTATCATTCGAGTACTCCATACGTTAAACATGTTTTACTGTATTTTTATGGGTTATACTTTAATTTTTTTTGTTTTTTTTCCCCTTATAATATAATAATTTAGTTCACTTTAACCATCACAAATAGTACTCTTATCATCAAGTGCTGGCTCGTTTGGTAAATTTCTTACATAAGATAATAAGATCATATAGGTATGAAGTTCGAATCCTTTCTAATGAGGGTGCATGCAAGTAAGGATTTCCTTTCCCTCCCCCTCTACTCCCAAGTGCATGACCCATAAGTATTCAAAAAAAACCGCGAAGGTTGAGGTTCGATGAGGAACCCTTTACCATTAGTAAAATAAAAATTCACAAATAATACCCATTAATATAAATAATAAGAAATGAAGGTGATAAGTATGAAATTTAAAAACACAATTAAAAATAAATAAAGAAATAAAATAATATATCTATTATTTCTTTTACTAGTATTTATAAGGATATTGTTAACGAATATCCCAAGGCGTTAGATAATCATTTATAATATGGGCCTAATCTGATTTACTGAAATGAGTTGAAGTGAACTGAATATTTTATGAGATAATGAAATCAGGAATAGAACTGAACTGAACTGAAATTAAGTTGAAGAGAACAGACCCTACTTCCTAAAGTGGTAGAGTATTAATTTGGGAATGTATGCCAAAATCATACTACTTTAATAATTCTATTTTTAATTATGTTGTCTAACACCCTATAAGCGTTCATTATCTTTTGCTTATTTATAATTCACCTCAAGATTATTTATGGAGTGACCCCTTATAGAGCATTAAAAACCGTAAAAAGTTAAATAGAACGATCTCAAACCAACCCGTAAAGGCGTAAACCACAACCAAACAAACAAATCCAGAGATTCTCAAAAAAAAATTTAAATAAAATTAACCCCAATTTTTGGAGGGACACTCAAATAAACAATCTGATACTGTTAATAAAACCTTATAATTAAGGCGGCAATGTCAGTGAAGGCACGTGACCTCCACTCCTCCCTCCTTTTTTTCCTCCTTCATTCCAACAATCAAAATTTAACACAGACAAAACAACAGAGTCTTTTAGAGAGAGAAACTCAAACCAGAAGAGAGAGAAACTGAAGAACTACCAGCAGCTTGAAGCTGCAACAATGGTGGGAGGAAGCTCTACTTCTTCCAAATCTCCTCGTTCCACGTCACCTTTCCGATCAAAAAAAGGCTCTCCTTCGCCGTTTTCTTCGCCGGCGATTAAGAATGTCGCCGGACGTCCGGCGAGTCCGTCTTCGGAGCGACCTGAGTTTAGTAAACCTAAGGAGAATGTCACTGTTACTGTTCGATTTCGTCCTCTCAGGTTTATATTTTTGATTTTATTAATTTTTTTCTGGATTTTTTTTGAATTTTTTGATGTGATTTTTGGTTTTGTTGTTGTTGTTGTTGATGATGATAGTGCGAGAGAGATGAAGCAAGGAAATGAGATAGCTTGGTATGCGGATGGAGATTGTACTGTTCGGAATGAGGTTAACCCTAACATTGCTTATGCATTTGGTCAGTTCCTTTGCTCTTTTTGTTTTTGTTTTTTTTTTTTTTTTTTTCTAAAATTACTGTATGTAAAGTGAAATGTATAAAAATGTGACATGGTAACAATGTCACGAAGATACGTGTTCGCAATAGCACGTAGTGCTAAAATGAATGAGTAAATGGAGGATGAGGATCTTTGTGGACCGTGGAGGACCTTTTATGGAATGTATCTTGGTTCATGTAGACGACCCCGTAGTTTCGGGAATAAGGTTTTGGTATTGTACTATTGTTGTTGTTGTTGTTGTGGATAAATGTGTTATGTTGATGTGATGCAATGATTGAGATTTTTTTTAATGAAAAGTGCATATTTGCCTGAAATAAGGTGTATGTACACCAAAATAATTAATTCAAAAGAGGAAAATATCTTTTATGGAAAGTTTTTGTTTCCTTTTGTGTTTCTTATGGGGAGAGGAAGTTTTTAGTCTTCACTAGTTAGAGTTAAGGTTGTGTACGCCATTATGTTTACCAACTTGGCCGCGACGAGTAATTATTGGGTCGTACATTGTGTTTTGTGTTCACTTGTTAGAGGTTAAGGGCTCTATGGTGCCTTCTTATTATTTGTAAATGCAATCTTTTGGTTTGTGATTTTCTTGATTTTATTTAGTTGTTTGTATATGGTAAAAACTTTGAAATCCTGTATTTGATAGAAATTTATACCAACTATGTTGCTCGGACTCTTCATTTCACATCAAATGCCCATGTCGGACTCCGACTCTTGGACTTAATGACACTTTGATACTTCACTTTTAGTTCAAAATTATGGAGTTTTTTCTCAAATAGCTGAGTTGGTTGCTTGGACACATACCCATGTCGGACATGGTACCGGACTCCAAGTAACATAGTAAACCAAAAGTGTATTAGTTTTAGTCCTAGTTATAAAACTTTTTTCATATAAATGAAGGCTGCCTTGTCGATTTGAATCATTTGCTCTAGTGACTTTATTAATGTCCTATTGTGTTCATTATTAGAGGTATTTAGCGAATTTTGCTTTTCTTGATGTACTTTCTGAATATTCACCCTGTTTCCTCTAATTAAGGTGTATTAAAATGTAGTGCTGGTAAATTTCTGGATTTAGCTCTCAATTGCTGTAATTATGCTTGATGCAGATAGAGTATTTGGCCCTGCAACAACCACACGTCATGTATACGATATTGCTGCTCATCATGTTGTGAGTGGTGCTATGGAAGGAATAAATGGTAATTACTCGTTCTTTCTAAAATATGCTGTGAAAGTCAGCAAAATTGCCTGTTAGAGCAACCAAATGTTTTTCTTTTTTTCTTTTTAATGGCAAAGCAACAAAAGATTGCAACTACCCTTCCATTGAGGAACCATGGATACGCGAGTGATATGCTGTCTCTTCTTGTCTCATGCTTTCTTCCTGCTCCCAATTCCCTCAGCTTCTTCTCCACTGTGTGAAATTGCCCTCATGTTCTGGTTTATAATTTTGAATGTTCATGTTCCTCCTATGAAATTTTTGAGTTCTGGGGTCAATGTGAAGTTGCAATTTATGCATTCTGAACAATAATGTACGGAGTATTAGTCCATGATGTGAGTTGAATGCATAGTAGTTGGAATGTGGAATATGTTTCATGTTATGACTCTTAGCCTACAATGGCCTTGCTTTGTGCAGGTACTATTTTTGCATACGGAGTTACTAGTAGTGGGAAGACGCACACAATGCATGTAAGTGATATTTTCTTAGTTCACTAATTTTACTTCTCAGATCTTAATTGTTCCTTTACATCACTGTTATCCTTCTATTTTATCATTCGGATGAGGAGCATATGTTCCGATTTTGGGATCATGAATAACACATTGTAGTTCCTTTTGCACTTTTGGTTAATGTAATGATTCAATGTGATTTGAATTGTTCCAGGCATTAGTTTCCAATTGTGAAATTATGTGAATATATCAAAGTGAGTGATCTGTGTTTCAGTGCCTCCATAGTATTCAATGTTTCATCACATCGTAATAGTAAATGGATGAAATATGATATATAAGGGGGTGTGCAGATAATAAAGATCAGATTTTCTGTAAAATTGGATTACAAGACATGTCTGGTTCTTTACCCAGTCTTTGTCAGTGTTTATTCAAATACGATGATGTGTTGGATTTCTTAGCCCTTAGAAGTGCCTAAAAGAGGTCATTAAACTACTTTAAAGAATTTATCTCGAGTAGTTGTCTATTTTAAGTGTTGGGTATGTGCTCAATATGGGCATGGCTGGGCAGATATAACAGTTGGGTCTCTTGGGTTTAACTAAAATTTGTAGCAGATGTCCTTTACTAGTCTCCTACTCTCCTCAGGAGTTTATGATTTATTCACTTCAAGCAGGGCCCGACTTTGCCCTTAAAATTACTAAGTTTGATATATCCAAAGGTAAACTAACCACTATCTGAAGAAAAAATAACAATTAAGCTCTCATATAATACTAATTGAACCAACAGCCTAAATAATCACTAAAACAAGAAGGGCAGAGAAGTTTAAGGTATATTACCTTTATAGTAATCAACTAATAACCATTGATTGAATATAAGAAATAATAGCTTTTGCAAACAACGTACAGAGTAGTAAATAATACATACCCTAATACCCTTATGGAATTCGTTACATGAAAGGCTAAATATCTAATGTACTGTGATGGAAGGAATTTGAGATTTGGAGTTGTGGGGAAACAGCAAAGGAAGCTAAGCAATAATTACCGATTTACCATAAATTGTTAATGGAAGGTTAGTGAAACTAGAGGGCTTTTGGAAATCTAAAGATTAAAAAAAAAAAAAAAAGTATAGGGGTTTGTGATCTAGAATCGCAGAGATCTTGTCTCAATGTATAGAATACTTCATTTAACGAATTATTACTGGGCCATACGTAATTAGTTGATTACCAGTTGAAAGCTGCTACTTAATGATTCTGTATTAATAACTGAGGCCCGTCTATTTTAGGAGGCCCTGTGCTGCCACCCTGGCTACACCGGCCAAGAGCCAGCCTTGACTTCAAGCTGCTGAGCTGGGAACAGCAGGAAGTGTGGACAAAGATGCTGTTTTATTGTAAAAACAATTTCGTGTTCTTCAGCCTTGTGGAGTTGTGGTGTTAGGATTAGAACAAAATAGTAAGATGACTGAGGGCATAAATTAATCTGCAATCTGAATCAAGTGAGATTTGTCTTCCATTATATGTAGTTTCGTCTTCGGTAGAATTTCGCTCTTCACCAGTTAACCGTTAGAGGAATGGATACTTCAAATACTTGCTGTTTGTAAAATTACAAGTTGTGTGCATTCCTCTGTGTCTTATTCTTTAGGACACAGATAAATATAAAAGGTTTTGTTTGTTTGTTTATTAGTGTGTGTGTTTCCTTGTTAATTTTTGAATGAGAACTAAATTTTCTTTGGAGTTGGGACTTAAATTCCCAAACTCTAGAAGACCCGGAAAAACATAAAAATTTCATTTCTCTTATATGAACAAAAGGAAACATGCATACCTTTACACCAGAAAGCCTATAAAATAGAGAGTTTAGATGACTAGTTAGTTGTTCTGCTACATGGAGCAATTGGCTTTTGTAGTCAAGGACTTACCAAAATTTGGGGGCCATCTTCTAATAAACCATCTGATTATGTAAGTCTTTGAATTGTGTAGTATGATGCTCTTCGAGCTTGCATAAGTTGCTATGTTGATGCTGTGATTTTGATTACAGGGGCTGCATTAGCAGTGAAAGATGTCTTTGAAATCATACAGGAGGTACCTCATTATATATATAAAGCTTTACTCTTTATTTTCTGTATGTAAACTCACCATGGGTCATGCATTTCAGACACCTGGCAGGGAGTTTCTTCTTCGTGTTTCTTATCTGGAAATCTACAATGAGGTTAGTATTTCTCTAATAATCTTTTTGAATGGCTGAATTACTACAAAATCAACCTTGTAAGATACAAATGTCAGTAACTGTTGTTATAATAGCCGGTTGGTCATGTTGATGTTTAATCCTTGAATGAATTGATACAAAGAAATGAGTAATGAAAGATAGACAGATGAATTAGAAATAAGGGGTGTCTTTTATGGTGCTCCCTAAGTCCCTACCATTCTGTTTTGATTCAAACATTGCATAATGAAGATATGCAGGAAGAGTGCGTTCGGAATCCATGATAGAAGTATAAGAAGATACTGTCATATATGCCATTTAGCTTGTAAAATAACCCACCTCCTTCTGGGTTTTCTGTTGACTTTGAAACTCATATTTCCATAATATGCTAATATCTCTGAAAGTTTACATCCTTGTATTTATTTGAGGAGACCGAACACAAAAGTTGCTGCAATGGAAAAACATTGGTTGTTGAAGAATTACTATTGTTTTGTTCTTGGAAGTTCCCATTGAAAACAATCTCTATTCTGTTAATAACAAGTTCGCTGTTTTGAGCTGTGAGCATAAGCTCTTAATTAAGAGTCAGCCCTTTTGCAAGAATTGTTTAATGGGATTGGGATATCATCATTTAATTGTACTTTCTCAGTTCTTTGGTTTTGCAATGTTTTCCTTTTTAGAAAGTTTTAACATACTTGTAACATTACATTTTTTTTCGGATCTGGGTTGCCTTTATCCTCATCACATCTGTCCATATTTATCTCTCTATTTTTCTCCTCATCACATCATTGGTCTTTGGTCCCATCACATGTCGTCTTAAAATGTGTGTCTTCCCCAAATGTTGCAATTTAAAAGAATGGAGGAAGCACATAATTCCCTTCAGTTTTTTTTTTTTTTTTTTTTTTTTTAACATTTGTAATTGAGAAAAGTTTATGCATCGATATGAATAGTCTAGAAAATCAGAAATTTAGGCTTAACATCTCCTTTAATTTAGGGACATTATGTTGGGTGTTTTTGTCAATGATTTTGTATCGCTACCATTGAACTTGCTAAACTACCTCGTAAATTCTTTATGTTGCCCTTTTAGGTTATCAATGATTTGCTGGATCCAGCTGGACAGAGCTTACGAATTCGTGAAGATACTCAGGTACATGTGCTAATATTGAAGAGTTGAAACTGATTATGTTACTAGGATGAAAGGGACATGGAATGGTCTACTTTATGAACAAATCTATTTACAGTTGCAGAAGCTGAACAACGTGATGTTTTATTATAATAAATTACAGATACTTACTGCAGGATCTGAATTTAGAGTTTTGAGAATAGACAAGTGGGAGGATATGAGAGTTTTTTTTTTTGTTGTGGAAGAAATTAATATACGTTCCCTACTCTCTCTATTTTGAAGTGATAGATGAGAATACATTTTAGAGAGTGATGAAAAAAATGTGACCCAAGGTTTCAAAAAAAAAAAAAAAAAAAAAAAGTGACCTAAAATCATGTCCAAGTATGTTTGACCCTGTTGCCAAAAATAAAATAAAAAGTATGTTTGACCCCAGAATTAGTACAACGATTGTTACCAAATTCTAAATCGTTTACTTGTCTTCCAGAACCTACTCTTTCTAGCATAATACAGAATGAAATAATCATAGCTGATACATTGTTTGCATAAAAAATTTCTTTATCTTCAATAAATTTTATTAAGGGATCAACACAAGTGTCAATAGCACGGTTCTGATTATAAAAGAATAAGTGCCAAACTAATAAACTGTTCTATTTGCTCTGGATGTTCAAATATGTAGTGTTTCTTCCCATTGTTGTCTTGATGATATGCAGGCTATAACTTTTGCAGGGAACTTACATCGAAGGAATTAAAGATGAAGTTGTACTCTCACCCGCTCATGCATTATCCTTGATTGCTACTGGTGAAGGTACGCTTGAGTTGTATTTCAGTATCTTCTGTTGAAAAGGTAAGCTTAGATGGTTGCTTTCTGAACGTGTTTACTCCCTGAGGGCTGTTTCTTTCATGTACTTTACATAAGCGTTCTTAATGTTAATAATATATGTCAATATATGTCCTTTATGTTCGTGGATTTTATTCCCCCTAATTTTATTGCTGCTGTAATGTTGTCAATAGTTGGCTTTTTTCAAGATTCACAATCAAGCCCCCGATTAATCATCTGAATGGTTTTATTTCTACTATTTCCAGCGCATAGACATGTTGGCTCCAACAACTTCAATCTACTTAGCAGTCGAAGTCACACCATTTTCACTTTGGTAAGTGTATCTTTTATGCAAATAGGTTTCTGGCATGCATGCCCGGTATCATTCTTGATCTGCCAATAGGTATGTGGTTGAGGGATCTTGCCTTTCAGCAATAAGAGAAAAGTTTGGTACATCATAGGTCCTCCATACTCTGCCAATGCTAGGATGGTTGGGACCCTTTGTAGATGTATTTGTGGTATGGAGGTGATTTTTTCTTGACAGCAAACAACAATGCAACACCCAAGGAATTATTATGGAAGTTTAATTTTCTGCTTAGGCTTTGTTCAAAACCATGTAAATAAAGCAAATTTCAGGAAAAAATTATTGAGATAAGGGCTTCCAATTTCCAATCAACTTATTAGTGATGCAACTACAAAGTCTTACTTTCTCTGTTATATTTAGAGGCTACGTTATAAGAATGTTAAGCAAACAACTGAGTAAACAAATCAACACTATAGTGCTACCTGACTAGGCCTTCCTCTGTTATGTTGTTGCTCATTCCTAGCAGACATTCCTGTGGTGTGTGATACCCCCTTCCGTCTTTTTGCCTTCTTCGTTCTGAACTTTTTCTAATCTGTCCAAGTTAGACCATAGTAGTATAGTACACATAAGGCTTGATCCAACAGGGTGGAATAACCCAGAAATGATTTATAGCAGCGTTTGGAAGTGGATTTACTCACTTAGGCCCTGTTCTTTAGAGCTGCTCTGCTCTGCTTTGCTCTGCTGAAATCTGCTCTGCTTTGCTTTGCTCTGCTCTGCTCTGCTGAAATCTGCTCTGCTCTGCTTCAATCTGCTCTGCTCTGCTCTGCTCTGCCCTGCTCTGCTCTGCTTAAAATTAATACTTAATATTGAATTATTATAATAATAATGTATATTTAATAATAATAATAATAAATAATTAATACTTAATGATAATAATAATTAATATTTAATAATAATAATAAATAAATAATATTTAATAATAATAATATATAATTAATATTTAATAATAATAATATATAAATAATATTTAATAATAATAATAAATATTTAATAATAATAATATATAATTAATATTTAATAATAATAATATATAAACTCCGCCAGTGGGTTTCCCGCTGCCAGTCCCAAGCCTGGATAAAGGAGGAGGGTTACGGTAGGCCAGTGACAGCCAGTATAAAACTTCGTCACATCCCATGACATGAGCCAAACAGATATTTTCGTGGGGGCGTTCCCTACTCAGCGACGCGCTGCACTTCCTAGACCCGGGTGTAGTGATAAGTATGCAAGGGTTGCTAGGTCGTCGCCCAGAAGCGACGCGCCACATTGCCCGAGTGTGGTGTCAAATGAGCAAGGGCGTGCCATTGGGGCGTTCCCTACTGAGCGACGCGCTGCACTTCCCAGACCCGGGTGCAGTGATAAGTATGTAAGGGTTGCTAGGTCGTCGCCCAGAAGCGACGCGCCATATTGCCCAATTGTGGTGTCAAATAATCAAGGACTTGGAGTTGGGATCAGGAGGGAGCGTGGGAGAAAAGCATTTAGTTTGCGGATTGGTTCTTGGAATGTGGGGTCTCTTACGGGAAAATCAGCAGAATTGGTAGAAGTAATGAAAAGACGACGCGTGAACATCATGTGCCTCCAAGAGACAAGATGGACAGGAGAAGGAGCTCGAGGCTTGGTTTTGGGGTATAAGGTATGGTATGTTGGGCAAGAAACGAGCCACAGAACAAGGAATGGTGGAGCTAGGAACGGAGTTGGTGTGGTTCTCGATGAGAGGTTGGCAAAAGAGGTGATCGAGGTCTATCGGAAGAACGATAGGTTGATAAGGCTGAAGTTGCTATGTGGCAAGGAGATTGTGAATGTTATCAGTGCTTATGCTCCCCAAGTGGGTTTAGATGCAGAAGAGAAACGACAATTTTGGGAGGACCTAGACGAGGTGGTGCAGGGTGTCCACCACTCAGAGAAGTTATATATTGGAGGGGATCTAAATGGGCACGTTGGGGCGAGCCGAGATGGCTATGAGAGTGTCCATGGAGGCTTTGGGTATGGGCAGAGGGACGCCGGTGGTGAAGCTATTATGGATTTTGCCCAATCATATGATTTAATTTTGGCTAATACTTGGTTTAAGAAGAGGGATTCACACTTGATAACTTTTCGGAATGGAGCAAATGCAACTCAAATAGACTTCCTGCTCACAAGGAGCATAGATAGACAAAGTTGCATAAACTGTAAGGTTATCCCAGGGGAGAGTGTGGTCACCCAACACCGGCTATTGGTAATGACTATTCGTCTGAAAGAGAAGGCGAAGAAAAAAGTTAGACAAGAAGAACCAAGGATAAGATGGTGGACCCTAAGGGATGCAAAAGCTAAGGTTTTTACAGAAAAGGTAATTGAAGAAGCGGATTGGGATGGAGAGGTGGATCCGGACATGACCTGGTTACGAATGAAGAACTGTTTCCTAAGAGTGGCCAAAGAGGTCTTAGGGGAAGTAAGGGGAAGAACTTCGGTACAGAGAGATACTTCGTGGTGGAATGAAGAGGTGAAAGCAGTAATTAAGCAAAAAAGGGAATGCTATCAAGCCTTAGGAAAATGTAGGAGTGATGAAACCTTTGCAGCGTATAAGGAGGCTAAGAGCAAGGCAAAGGCAGCTGTTCGCCAAGCAAAAGAAAAGGCATATCAGGAGGTTTATGAAAAGCTTGATTCCAAGGAGGGAGAAAGGATCATTTATAAGATGGCAAAGAGAAGACAAGAGGCAAGGAAGGATATTGGCATGGTGAAGTGTGTCAAAGATAAGAACCAAATGGTCCTAGTGCAAGAGGAGGGCATCAAGGACAGGTGGAAGGGGTACTTCGATGAATTATTTAATGGAAGTAATGGAGTTGTGATAGGAGATACCTCTATGAGTGATGAAGAAATCAACATGGAGTATGTGCGAAGGATTAGGAGAGTAGAGGTGGAGATTGCACTGAGGAAGATGAAACCTAAGAAGGCGGTTGGCCCTGATGGGGTACCGATAGAGGTGTGGAGGTGTTTGGGTAAGATTGGTATTGATTGGTTAACAAACCTTTTCAACAAGATATGGACGGCTACAAGGATCCCACAAGATTGGAGGAAGAGCACCTTGGTCCCGGTTTATAAAAACAAAGGAGACGCTCAAGATTGTTCTAACTATCGAGGAATTAAGCTTATGAGCCATACTATGAAGTTGTGGGAAAGGGTGATTGAACAAAGGTTGAGGGCATGCACAAGCATTTCAGATAACCAATTTGGTTTTATGCCTGGGAGATCTACTATGGAGGCAATCCATTTGATAAGACAAATGATGGAGTTTTATAGGGTAAAGAAGAAAGATCTTCATATGGTCTTTATTGATTTAGAGAAGGCATATGACAAGGTGCCAAGAGAGATACTTTGGTGGGCAATGTTGAAGAAAGGTATCCCACGAAGGTATGTAGACCTAGTTAAGGATATGTATCGGGATGTGTCAACAAATGTGAGGACATGCGGAGGGTTGACAAAAGATTTCCCTATTACAATCGGATTGCATCAAGGGTCTGCATTAAGCCCTTTTCTTTTTGCAACGGTTCTAGACGAATTAACTAGACCAATTCAAGATGAGGTTCCATGGTGTATGCTGTTCGCAGATGATATCGTTTTGGTGGATGAGACTAAGGATGGGGTTAATGTCAAGTTGGAGCAATGGAGGCAAAGGTTGGAATCTAGAGGGTTTAAGCTAAGTCGGAGTAAGACTGAATATTTGGTATGTCGTTTTGGCACTCAGAGGGGGACAAGCAATGAAGTGGTGAGTTTGGATGGAAAGGATTTGACCATGAGTGAATGTTTTAAGTACCTAGGGTCGATCATCCAGAAGAATGGTGACATTGATCAAGACGTGACCCACAGGATTAAGTCAGGGTGGCTTAAATGGAGAGCGGCCACGGGAGTGCTATGCGACCGCAGCATTCCCTTAAAGTTGAAGGGAAAATTCTACAGGACTGCCATAAGACCAGTGTTGCTCTATGGTACAGAATGTTGGGCTTCTAAGAAAGAGCATATTAAAAAGATGGAGGTTACGGAAATGCGCATGTTAAGGTGGATGTGTGGAAACACTTTAAGAGATAGAATCAGAAATGAGGTTATTCGCAAGAAAGTAGGTGTGGCGGGCATTGTAGATAAATTAAGGGAAAATCGTCTGCGTTGGTTTGGACATGTAAGACGGAGACCCGAGGGTGCACCGGTGCGAAGAGTGGAAGAGTGGGACCATGGAGGGATTAAACGAGGAAGAGGGAGACCAAAGATGACTTGGTTGGAAGGAGTGAGGAAGGATATGAAGTGCATGGATTTACGTGAGGATGAAGTTTTGGATCGTAAGGGATGGAGGAGAAAGATTTATGTTGATGACTACACGGAATAATCAAATTTGGTTCATGTTAGCCGACCCCACTTTTGGGATTAAGGCTTTGATTGATTGATTGATTTTGAATAATATATAAATAATATTTAATAATAATAATAATATATAATTAATATTTAATAATAATAATAATATATAATTAATATTTAATAATAATAATATATAATATTTAATAATAATAATATATAATATTTAATAATAATAATATTATTAAATATTAATATTTAATAATAATAATTAATATTTAATAATAATAATATTAATAATAATATAATTAATATTTAATAATAATAATATTAATAATAACATAATTAATATTTGATAATAATAATATTAATAATAATATAATTAATATTTAATAATATAAATATTATTAATTATAATTAATATTTAATAATAAAATTTAATGATTATAATAGTAGTAGTAGTAGTAGTAGTAGTAGCAGCAGCAGCAGCAGCAGTAGTAATAATAATAATTGTAGTAATAATAATAATAATAATACTAATAATACTAATAATAGTAAAAATAATAATAATAATAATAATAATAATAATAATAATAATAATAATAGTAATAATAATATTAGTAATTATAATAATATTAGTAATAATAATAATATGAATATTAATGAAATCTGCTCTGCTCGGCTCTGCTTTGCTCTGCTCTGCTCTGCTTCAATCTGCTTTGCTCTGCTGAAATCTGCTCTGCTCTGCTCTGCTTTGCTCTGCTCTGCTGAAATCTGCTCTGCTCTGCCCAGAAGCTCAAAAGAACAGGGCCTTAGTGACTTTGTTACAATATACTGCTTTGTTCTGGCTCAGGAGTCAGAACCATATATGATGGGAAAACCCTTCAATTTGGATCAATCCCTGGACACTCCTGCAGATTTCTTTTTGTCCTCAGAGCTCTGAGTATTGAGTTCTGAGATGCATTGCAACTTGATACTGTTGCTAGTGGTGAATGATGTTGAGTTTTGAACTCAAATTTAAATATATTAACTTGGTTGTCTCTGTGAAAGTAGGCTGTTGTTTTAAAACTCTGTTTTTGCAACGAAGAGCGCTCCTCCCAAGTAATTCAAGGAAACAAGAAGAAATAGGCAGAAGACAGAAGATTTGATTACTAGCCAAAGGCTTGAAGAGTTCTCTACAGCACTAAGAATACTACTAGGCTATTACAAATTACTTTTCTCCATAATTGTTTCCTTCCCCTTCTCTAGCTATTTAACTATCTTGTTACAAGCTACATGTGACAAGCTTTAATTACTAATAACACTAATTTTGTCTTCTTGCCTTGGAGCCAAAATAAACTCTGAAAAGTGATTCTCTGTTCTGATTACTTGTCCCCTGCTACTAGCTGTTGTTGTTGCTTGTCTTGCGGTGTGCTTGGTTTGATTGTGTTGCTTGTGCCCTCCTGAATTGGCTGCTTTCTCCTGTGGTAAGTATGCACAATAGGCGGCCTTGATTGGTTCGTTACAGTTTTCCCTTCATGTTCTTGACTCAAATATGTCATTAAAAGTAAGGGGTCAAGGATAGATAATTTGCCATGTACCTGTTAATTCAAGAATTGGAAGTTATAGCTGTAACTCGTAAAGTTTTGTTTGCTAAAGATTGTGAAATAAAGCCTTCTACCTTTCACAAACATTGGCTACTAATTCAAGGTGAGTTTGTACTGTCCATTGTACAAGTTATTTACCTTGAGTATTGTGGCCATAATGGAATTTTTCTCAGTTTTGAATTTTCTTGCGTAATGTTTTGTTAACATTTCAATTTTTTCATAAGATCATTGACAAAATTGATGGCCTTTCAGACCATTGAAAGCAGTCCACATGGTCAAAGTCAAGGGGAAGAAGACGTATCATTGTCTCAATTGGCAAGTCTTTCTATATATATCATTGTTCAATAAGATACATTATTTAAGTTTTATATCTAGATATTTAGTCACTTTTTAACCCTTTTTTTTCTCTTTTTTTTTTTAAAAAAAACTTTTCTCTATCTTTACAGCATTTGATTGATCTTGCTGGGTCTGAAAGTTCGAAGATTGAAACAAATGGATTACGTAGAAAAGAAGGCTCATACATAAATAAAAGTTTGCTAACTCTTGGCACTGTAAGTGGTTTCTTTGCCTTTAAGAAGCAAGATATTTATGTAATCATCCAAATAACTAGTTTAATTGATCATTGATTTGTTGTCTGATGGGAAACCTACCCCCCATGCTGGCAACTTAATGAGACTCTTTCCATGCAAGTCAAAAGGTGGGGAACATAGATAAAGAACTCTAGTTGGACATCCTGTAATTATTCTTCATACTTAATACTGTATATTTTTTCTGGTTTGACATGGCAAGTTCAGATCTAATAGTTTTTCTTACATGATTGCTTGTGATATGCTGTCAATGATTATTATTTGCTATTGTAGTTTAAATTTTTGTTAATGAATCTTCTGTATCATTGCAGGTAATCTCTAAGCTAACTGATGGTAAGGCATCTCATATTCCTTACCGTGATTCAAAGCTCACCCGTTTGTTGCAGTCCTCTCTCAGTGGCCATGGACGAATCTCTGTGAGTTAATTTCAAAATCACTGAGTATTGAGGCTGCTTTCACCTAAAAATTGATTTTCTTATTTTGTTGACAATTGTTCATGTGCTTAATCTTATTGTAGCTTATCTGCACTGTGACTCCTGCCTCTGGCCACAGTGAAGAAACTCACAATACTTTGAAGTTTGCGCACAGGAGTAAGCATGTAGAAATTAAGGCTTCTCAAAATAAGGTAACCTTGGGAGAGCTTCTGTTATGTATTTCTTACGTGCTGTCATATAAATATCACTACATTATTAATGCTTGTTTGTCATTGACATTTATTTTTGGTAGATATTGGACGAAAAATCCCTCATTAAGAAGTACCAAAAAGAAATTTTAAGTCTAAAGCAAGAGCTTCAGACACTAAAGCATGGCATACCAGAGGATACATGTGTGAATGTGTCCACGCCAGAAGATTTGGTTAGCCTAAAGCTGCAGGTACATGCCACTGGACTTATGTATGTTCAACAGTTTAACAAGGATATTGTACTGATTAATAACCTTTTTTATCACTCAGAAAACAATTAAGGTCAAAGGGCTGATTCTCATACATCAGTCCCTAACTTGTGTATATTTGTGTTCTTGCCCGGCTTTCTTTTGGTCATCACATAACTTTCATGTTATATTTGTTTTTGCTTTTAGGGATTTCACCTATTCTATAACTCCTTAAGACTTTTATGGTTCTTTGTAAACTTCAGTATGCTTAATCTTATCTCATAAGTCACAACTCTCTCTTTTATAGTTTTATGTGTGTTTTTGTGATGGTTTCAGCCAACTTTGAAAACCTTCTTTCCATATAGACAATCATGATGGTATTAATCTACTCCTAAAAAAGAAAGAAAAAACTTAGACGGTGATGCAATGTTTATGTTTATGTTTATGAATTGTGATTGAGGCTAGAGTGTTCATATAGCATGAGGAATTTTGACAATCAATTCAGAACCCTTAGAGCTTCAATATTCACGTACTAAAATGTCAAAAAAATTTGCTTAACTCAATTCTTTCTTTTCCTCTCATGGATAGTGATGATATTAGCTCTGTCACATTTGCCGATATCTCATTTGGAGTGCAATTTTAGAGTTTAAAGTTATAGTTATATGCTAACTGAATCAAACTTAAAACTGTTCATGCTGTACGCATATACAGGCTTGACTACTGTTAGTCATTAGTTGCATGATTGGTTTAATGTGGGGAGGAAGTTTCTCTTGTAATCTTAATAATTTGATTGACAATTTTGTATATGTGTTTTTATATAGTGAACAGTGTTGTATATGTGCAGAAAAGCATGGGAAATCTTGTTTTATGCTTTCTTTCGAATAATTTCCCCATGTATTCTAACTTTCTCCCTCTCTCCTATAAAAATGTTTCTAAAGCTGGAAGCAGGCCAGGCTCAGGCTCAGTTGCAGTCTAGCACAGAGGAGGAGGAGCAAGCTAAAGCAGCTCTTACAGGAAGAATTCAACGGCTCACAAAATTAATTTTGGTTTCAACAAGAAATACTCCGGGAACAACACATGTCCCTCAAAAGTCTGTCTATACAAGAAGGCATTCCTTTGGTGAAGAGGAGGTGCTTGATTCAGCACTAAACTTCTCTATTCTAAAATTCTGAATCAGTTACTTTAACTCTTATTATAATTTTGTAAGTCTTGAACTGGATGCAGCTTGCACATTTACCAGATAGGACAAGGGAGAATGCAATTTGTTGCGATGATTCTGGTGGTGGAAGTCTGGATCCCGAGGTTCCGATTGATGGCTGTGCCAATCCAACCAATCTACATGAGATTGTTAAGGATTACAAGAAGAGTAAAAGAAAAGGAATGCTTGGATGGTTTAAGTCAAGAGTAATTATTTCTCCCAGCTTTTTCTCAGAAATTTCATTTCTTGATTGGCACGGCCACATGAATATGAGAACTATGCTTTTATGTAACTATTGAAACACTTGCAGAATCTGTTATATATTGGAATTACAGTTTTCTTTCTTTCTTTGCTTCTTCATTCATTCTTAATCTCCTCTTCTAGTCTATTTGGTGTTATCCTCAGTGTTTACAAACGTGCTTAACACTTATGTCTGGATCTGTTCTGCTAAATGCTACTACTTATTGCAGTGTGAAAATCAAAATAGCTGCAATTGGATTGTTCAATTTGATGAGTTCTGTTTTGTTAAAAGAAAAATGATGTCAAATGAGAATCTCTGCAATGTTGAGTAAGTGATTGCAGGGATGGAAATGGATCTAAGACTTGACCTAGAACTGTTTGGATCCAAGATCCTAACCCTACCCATAGACAAACTAAGCTTTATTATTTTAATTTTTTTAATTTTTGTATACTTAATAGAACATTTTATTTAGCTTTACGAAATATGGCACTTAACTTGCAAAATTGAACATATATCCTGCCTGACATCTCTCCTTGTCAACTGTTGTCACTCTAGAGTGTTTATATATTATTCTTTAATCATCTCACACTATTTACTTCTATGCTCCACTCTTAAGATTCCAACATTAACTTAGTGTTTTTGATAGTTAGCAAATTATTGAGACCCATTGATAGTAGATGGGTACTAAGAGGTTAGAAGTATAACTTATAGAATTTGGGACATTTCATCTTTCAAAGTATCCTTAAAACATTTTTTTTAATGTATTTGCATTTGCTGCGTAGGTGTATATATGATTTTATCCAAAAAAAATCCAGAAAAAATATCAACAACGTGCATACAAATGAAAATTAGATTCTTAATTTGAAGAAGATTTCCCTTAGAAGTTTTTCTGGTTCTTTGTTCCACATGCACCACCATGTTTCCTAAAGGGACCAACTTCTGCACTATAATGATTCAATTCTTCTTCATATTTCTTTGTAAGACATTGGCACTGCACATTGTAAAACTTGTGGGAATAAACCAACATGAATGGCTTTTTAAAATTCGTTTGATATATTTTTGGACTCTATTATTTTTAATCATATTTAGGTTCCAGCAATAACTTCATGCATTTTTTGTGCAGAAGCCTGAGCTTGTTGGCGGATTGTCTCCAGTTGCCACTGATGATGGTCAGAGTTCAACTAGTGGATCTCCTGCAACTGCTTCCAGATCCTCACAAAATAGAGTAATGACTTCTGATGTAAAAGAAAAACAGAGGAAATTAGTCAATAGGAAGCAGGGTGATCTTCCTGCTACGAACTCGTCTCCAGAAAAGGGCCAAACTGATGAATTCCTCAGTACTGGAATAGAGCTTTCTCATATTAACTTGGTGAGAAATCATCTAGTTCTTTTAAGTACTGTTGTTTTTGTTGGCTTTGTTTGTCCTACCTTAACAGATGTTTTTTTTTGGAAGAAACACCGTAACAGATTTGAATTACCATTTTGGTATGGTGGTAGAAAGAGCTTAAACATCCACATTACCTTTTGGGGTTCAAGGTTCTTAAACATTTTGGTTTATAAGTGAGCCTAAAGTTCTTTCTGGGGTGGATGCCGGATGGATGTTTAGCCCTTATATATTTATTTACCACTAACACTTACTTCCAGTTATCTGCAAGTTAACTGTCTATTCAAAGCTTTAAAGTTATACGAAGTGTAAATTATCATCAGCTTGAGTTGTAATAAAATTACTTTTGCTGATAGCTGACTCACTCAATACTGGCCTAATAGACATCTTTGGGTGTTACCTTTCATCACGCCATTCCTTCTAAATATGCATTTTGCAGACTGGAACAACAATTATTGATCAGCTGGATGTCCTTCAAGAGCAAGTAAAATTGCTTGCTGAAGAGGTTGCACAGTGTACCTACTCTCTCAAAAGACTATCAGGGGAAGCGATTAACAGCCCAGAAAATTCTCGTGATGAGGTATAGTTTGTGACCTCTTGCACCAGCTAGATCAGGATTTTAAATCTTAAACAATAAAAAGAATGATGGTTGTAATGTTGTATTTGTATCTTATCGGTATGTGATTAATAAAGGTATTTACATTACAGGAGCAAATATGGAAGTTGAAGAATGAAATCACTGAAAAAAAGCTGCAAATACATCAGCTTGAGCAGTGCATAATAGTATCACTGGAAGCAGCTCCACAAAATGTGCCTAGGTCTGAGCTGTCCCAGGTATTGATTATACTTCCTCCGTTCTCATTTACTTGCAATGATTTGACTTTCACTTTTGGCAATGCATATCTTCAACTACTAAAATCATGTCATTAAGTAAAAATTATAAATTTCTTCAAAAAAAAAAAAGTAAAAATTATAAATTGTTGATAGTTTGAAAATATACATTGAGATGAGTCTAACAAGATCCCACTTGATTATACCTTGCCTTACATATCAATCGCTAAAGATGGTCTAACTGAAATTGTCAATAGTGGCAAATGTCAACAATTTGCTAGTAAACAGAATGCGTATAATGATATGCCTTCTTATTAGAAATGGTTCCCAAAGGACTGATAACTATGACCCATAAGAAGCAATTATATTAATTGAAGGAAGACTTATTTTGTTAAAAAACAGTAAGAAATCAAGTGGTATGGTCCAACCAAATCATCAATTTAGTGCCTCTCACAAGGCTATTAGCTGTAGTGATGTATAAAGGAACACATATTTATATCCTTACACCTGCTCACACCCTAGATAAGAGAATCAGTAATTCATGCACTTGACAACTGAGTGTTGAGTCTTTCCAGTGGCTGCCTAGCTGTGAAGTAGATGATCAAAACAAATCATAAGAAATTATGATCTGCATTTTCCTCGCTCTTTTTCTATCATTTCTAGTAAACACGCATAATAAGTCAATTATGATGAATCTGCTGCCAATCTTCTAGTCATGAATAATTAATTACTGTGCACTTGTGTAACTTGTCTATCAACTTGACTATACCTTTACTACGGGTTGGCATTATAAGTCAATTATGATGAATCTGCTGCTGTGTGCTTAAGAACTATGTCGTCAATTGTCAAATATGTATGCCAATTGGTACTACGTTAACCTGATACCCCTGGTTTACAAAAAGAGAGTACATGATCAATTTTTGAGTATATGGCTGTTTTTTTTTTAATCGATGGAGCTATTACTTTCACAAATTCACATCATTGCTTTCTCATGTAGGCTTTAGCTAAGATTGCTACTCAGCTGAGTGAGAAAACTTTTGAACTTGAGGTTGGTTTGATTCATCTAGTTTTATATTTTTAATCATTCTTTAATTTTTTTTTATTTATTATTAGGTCCTCCTTTTCTTCTCTCCTTTAGGGTAAGTAACAATAAACCATAATGATATTTTATTGATGGTTTTCTGTGGTTGTTTTCTCAGATCAATTCAGTGGATAAAAGGATTCTTCGGGAACAGTTACAAATGAAGGTAATTATCGTGCAATTTTTATAATCTTTCTGCAAATCTAATTAGCCTGCTGAGAAATCTCCATGATTTATTAGATCTCAGAGAATGCTGAGATGCAAAAAGCCATCCTTCTACTAAGACAGCAACTTAGCACATCGTCAAATATTTGTTCCATCTATCCTGAAGGACAAAATCAGTCTGCTATGCTCAATGCTTCTGCTTTAGATTCTAATCCTATCAATTTAGATGAGAGAAACAAAGGAGGGAAGGATTCACCTCTTGATGCAACTACACCTACTAGTGTGATAAGTTTGAATCGGTTCTTTGGTCAGGATGATTCAAAAGATTGCAAGAATGCTACAAACTCAAATTTACAGGTAATTATGCTGGTTACTTTTTCTGTTTTTTGAATTTATAAGCCCATCTTATTGATTTTTCTCAAATGACATTCACTAGGACCAAAAGAGCTACTTTCTGTCTGAAAGAGAGAGAGAGAGAGGAGCTATTAAAGTTATTGTTTAGATGGTCACTTAGATTGTTGTTTTGCTTCTTAGATTTCCAATATTGAGAATCTCAAGCAAGAGAATGCAAGATTAGCTGAAGAAAAAGTTGGACTGGAAATTCATAGCCAAAAACTGGCAGAAGAGGCTTCATATGCAAAAGAACTGGCTGCAGCTGCAGCAATTGAGCTTCAACATTTGACAGAAGAAGTTACTAGGCTGTCATATCAGAATGCGGAGCTGATTGGTGAGCTGGGTTCCACAAAAGAGGTCAATTCTGGTTCTGGTTGTTGTCAACCTTTGTGTGATGTGAATAAAAACAATAGTAGTTATGCTGACATTGATGCAAGCTCAAGGAAACTAGAATATGAACAGTTGGTTGAGTACTTGCAGAATGAGCTTCATACTAGATATCAAAGAGAATCCATGCTAGAAGCTGCTTTATCTGAAAAAGAGCAAGTAGAGCGTGAGCTAAATAAACAGCTTAGCGAGGCAAAGAGACACGAAGAAGTTTAGCGAGTGACTTGGAAAATTTGTGGGTTCTCATAGAAAACATGAGGAAAACTGGCATAGAAACTGATGATGTCTTATCTCACAAGATTGGTACATCTAATTATAGATCAGCTGAGGTTCCAGTTGGAATTTCCTCAAAGGGCAGCTTATTATCAGCAGGAAGTCAATTGTCTAGAAATTTGGACAAGATAAGCTCAGCTGGTGCCAGCAATTTGAAAGATATAGAAACGCCCAAAGAGCTAGAGAAGCTTATTTCAAGACTGAAGGCATGTAAACAATGACTAGATTCTTCAAGATTATTTGATCTTAATCTGAATTGACCTTGAATGTGATAAATGTAAAAAAATCCATATCCTTAATCACATCAATATTCTCTGTGTATAAACTTTTGTCAGATAATGCATATTCAATATTTTTTCCCAATCTCTTAAAAGTGCCTTATGACTTTTGTATCTTGATGAACTTTGTTACTCCTTTATAGGGCTTGTGATTGTTCAATATTTGCATTTTGTTCTCTGTATGATCCAGTTTATTCCTCATTAAGTCTAACCTCCTTCTGCAGTCTGCACCACATTATTGTATTCTTTGATTAAATTTCTTAGAAACTTGTCCCAATATCTGGGCAGAGCATTGCTTTGTTGCTCTAGTGCATTATATTTGCTATCTGGATTTAGTATGTACGTCACTACGTTGTGCAGGTTGAAGGGTCGTGCTCTATATTTTCTTTATTTTATCTTTTCTATTTAATCAAGTACCATGTACTCTCTGTTGTAGGATGTCTTATACTGTTAACTTATATCTTGATTTGGTACATGTTTTCAGCCATCAAATACACTGCAAACAAGTGCTAATGACTAATATTCTTTTATTAACCCATAATGTTTTCTTAAAAATTATTTTTTAAACCAGGGGGAGGACTTGTCTGGTGTTGATATGGCTACTCTTGAAGAACTGCAAAATGTCCATGTAGAGGCTATAACTAAGATATGCCAAGCAAAGGTGAGAAATTATTTCCTTACGTAACATTGAGATGTGAATCTACATATAGTGGCATTTCTTAAATTAGGTTAAAATTACAAGTTGATGAAGGCTGTTTGTCAAGACAGAAACTGTAGTATATCTCCCATGATTATTTATGTGACAGAAGAACCCGAGACTTTGCACTTGGCTTCAATTGCGTTTGTGACGGTTGTAATTTGACATCATTTATACTTTTGGTGGTATATTTACTAATTGGCAGTGCGCTAATCATATAATGTAGCAGGCCAACAGATACCCCTTCAAAGGGAAAGTCTCTGAATTTGTAGTTTGTTTCTACTTTCTTCTAGAATCTGGAGTCTTCATTTGCATGAATTATGATCATCAAGGATGTTGCGTTTGTAGGTTGTAGTAATGCTGGTTCACCACAAATGGTTGATGTTCTTTGTGCTTGTATAGGTAGGGGGTGTACTGGTGTAGTGGTTTGGTAAAAATGCAACATTGTCAGAGAAATTTGAAGTCTAAATTTCAAATATAGAGTACCAGGTAATGTTTCTGATGCGAAGTTATATCTTTGAGTATATGTTTTTTAGAGGGTTTTCTTTAGGTTGTGAATAATAATGTATGGGATGTACTTTTCTTTGTCTGCAGTCATTCTTCTGTTATGACTGTCAAATTTGATTTCTCTCTCGTTTGATTCAGCAGGATCTTTTGGACAGTATATATACATGTCATGATAACTATTCCGCATTCTATAGGGAGGCCAATCGAGCTGCAGATTGGCTTGCTAACTATGGAGTGACTTTGGACCAAAGGATGATCCTCTTAGAGGCGGTCCCAAAGGACCTTCATGCCGTTTTATTGGAGGACTTGAGCGGTGTGGCTTGGGCGAGGAAGGTTCCATCTGAGGAACCGAATTGATGGCTGTGTCTTCGTTGGATCTTAGTAGTTTAGCTTTGTTTGCTTTTTGTTTCTGTTTTGTTTTGTTTTCTTTTCTTTTGTGTTTGTTTTCTAGTTTCTTTAGCTTTACTTTGTTTTGGGGTCTGACCCCTCTCGTTCAAAAAAAAAAAAAAAAAAAACACTAAACTATTGCACATCCTGAGATTTACCACTAAAACCAAGGGTTTAACCAGCATAATGTACGTATACTAATTTATTTTGGCAAACATCAGGGGTCTACGTTAAGCCCTTTCTTTTTGCTACGGTTCTAGATGAAGTAACCAGACCCATTCGTGATAAGGTCCCATAGTGTATGTTAGTTACAGATGATATCGTTTTGGTAGATGAAACTAAAAATGGGGTTAGTGTCAAATTGGAGCAATGGAGGCAAAGGTCAAAATGACCCTAAAATTATTACAAAGTATGTGTTTTTATTTTTATTTTTTTGGTCTAAAACTATTAAATAGCAACAGAGCAATTTCCGTAAATAATGCTAAAATAAAAAATAATTCCGTATATATGTCAGTTTTAAAACTATTTCCCGTGATACTATACACGTAGGATTAGTGTAGGGTTGTAAAATCCGAGGCTATAAACCGCTAATAACAATAGCGGATTTTAAAAAAGAACATTAGCGGTTCATTTATTAAAACTGCTAATGTCATTAGCGGTTTATACTTAAAATACTCAGTAACTTATTAGGCTTAATGTTTAGGTTCTTCAAATAGAACCACTAATGGGTTTAGAGGTTCTTCAAATAGAACCGCTAATGCTATTAGAGGTTCTATTTAAAGATCCTCTAACCATTACAAGAGGCGTTAGTGTATTGGAATAAATTGCCAGACATCAATGATATAGATAAAACTTAGTGCAATTTGTTTTGAAGGATTGTTAAATAGGGAGTCTCAAAAGACTTATTTCGATCCAAATATTGATGACGAGTGGTTATCAGTAAGCTTATATGGAATTGAAGAATCCCTTGAATCGATCGTAAAATTGGGGTGCAAGTGCAAGCATATGTTTCACGAGCCTTGTATTCTTAAATGGCTTCATCAAAATCCAGTGTGTCCTCATTGCCGAACTTATATGCATAGGGCCTCCTGAACTTCTCAGTAGCGGTCCTAGTTATTATTTTTTGGGCATATATCGTCCCAATTTGAGACTACAAGATTTGTGATTTTTTTAGGATATATCGAAATATTACAATTTTATTTTGTGATTAGGCATTATCATTGTACTATTCTATAGGGTTAAATAAAGTGGTTGAACATTCTCAAAGTTTAAAAAATATATCAATGTCACATTTTAAAAGTTTTTTAAAATAAAGTGAGTTTGTCCGTGGTTAATTACAGTGTCGTCATGTATTTCATACATAATTCACCAATAAAATATTTTGTCCTCGTAATGATTAATTATTAATTTGAATTATTTGACCACCATATAGTATTAAAATTTTGCCAATAGGCCTATGTACCACCAGATTTGAGCCACCATGTAGTATTAAAAAATTTTGCCAGTAGGCCCGTGCCTCAAATCTTGTGATATTTTAAAATTTACCTCTAGGCCTAACGACGACAATAGTTGAGAGATGTTCATAATCATTATCACGACTACACATCATTTCGAGCAATTTTTACTTATCTACTTCCCTCTTTATGAATTCAAAAGCACTTGAATTTTTCCGAATATGTCCTCTAGACATTGTTAGTACACTAAATAATGCCTGCATAATCTAAGAATGCTTGGATGTTTAAGAACTTGTCTTTAATTTTTTCAAGGCCATCTTCGAAATCCCACGACACAAGGCTTACCTCCTCCCAATTCAAGCTTGAGCTGCCACCAACTTGGGTACTTGGCGCCCACCTAGTGATGTATGATTGTATAGAGTATAATAATATGTCTTTTTTTACCACAATGTTGTTCTTTTATACATAGTCATTTTTTA
Organism: Chenopodium album; assembly: GCF_948465745.1. Taxonomy (NCBI): domain Eukaryota; kingdom Viridiplantae; phylum Streptophyta; class Magnoliopsida; order Caryophyllales; family Amaranthaceae; genus Chenopodium; species Chenopodium album. The sequence goes on from NC_137849.1 coordinate 42,211,467, forward strand.
TGATCTTGTACTCTTTTAATAATATTTGATTGCTTGCTAGGTTTAAAGACTAGAGTGAAATAATAAATTCTTTACTTGATACCACAAGTATTTTTATTCTTATTACTTAGCTTTGGGTAAAGTAATTCATACAGTTATTCAAAAAAAAAAAAAAAAAAAAAAAAAAAAGAAAAAAAAAAAAGAAGTAATTCATACAGTATATCCTTTGTTTCTTAATCTTAAGTCTCATTTTTATCATACCTATTACATTGCTTTACGTGATGTACGTAATAGCTTCCATTCTTTTGTCATTGACAACATACTTATATATATATATATATATATATATATATACCATCGTAAAAATTGAACTTCATTCAAAACTTAACTTTCCTCTTCTAAAACTAAAAGAGCACAATTTTTGTATCTCCCTTATCATTGTCCTCAAATTAAAAGAGTAAAGTAAAATACAGGGTACTAATGTTTGACAAAAGTTGTAATTAGAGTACTGAAGTTTCAGAAGTTGCAATTAAGGTACTCAAACTTTGGTTGTAGGTAAAAATTCTGGTGGTGACATACACCAACAGGTTAACTAATTGAATTTTCTTGCTTTAAAATAAAATAAAATAAAATAAAATGCTGAGTTGTTGCCTTGAAAAAAAAAAAAACTATCATTTCTCATTGACAATGGCACAATGAATTAATAATAAAAATTCAAAACCACCACCACGCCCAGCCCCAGGCTAGCCACCTCCCGCACCACCATCGGCCCAGGCTGGTTGTCAGCACCGCCATGCTCAAACCGCAGCTCCCCTGTGGCTGTTGCTACCCCTCCCCTACCCTACTCTTCAGTCACCTTTTAACCACCACAACCCTTACCGAAATCAAGGCATATAGGAAGGGGAAGGGGGCCGAATCAAGGTGTGGGAAAGGAAAAAATACACCACCGCAACCGCTGTAAAATTTTCCTTCATCCTCCACTTCCTACTCCCCCCCCCACCACCACCACCACCACCACCACCATCCTACCCAGAATTTCTCGCCAGAAGAGGACTATTATACACATGATAACATGAAGAAGCGGACTTTTCAAGAATCCGAAAAAGAAATGGTGTACCTCAATATTATGTGTCCATAATTTGGATTAAAACCGAAATCCAATCCAATCCAAACCGAATTATTTATTCGGATTGGATTCGAACCTTAAATCGGATCCAATCGGATTGAGATTTTTTGAAAATTCGGATTTTCGGATTGGATTGACCATTACTGGATCCAATCCAAACCGAAAATCGAATTGTAAATTAAGCTTGTATAAATATGGATTTTTTTGTTTTTTGAAGTTTAGCTCAAGTACTTACTAGTAATACTATATAAATTATTTAGGGAGACTTTGTATTAATTAATTAATGACATGATGTTGAACTATTTATTTTAATCATAATTTTGAAGACTTGTATTTATATTAAAGCTTAATTTTATAATCGTATTACGTGCTAAAAAATAATATATTATAATTCGGATTTTCGGATCGGATCCAAATAACCGAACTTTAATTCGGGTTGGATTAGGAGAGAAATTCAGATCGGATCAGATTGGAAAATTGAAAACTGAATTATATTTCGGATTGGATCGGATTTGGACTAAACCCAAATCGAAAACCGAACGGACACCCCTAATATTATCGACACAGATAAGGATGAATTGATAACTCTGTATAATGGATGAGGATGAGTAGAGAAACTTCAGCAAGCACAATCATGAGAACACTAGGAGAAAAAGAAGATTTGAATTCAAAATCTAGGGTAGTTAGGGTTGTGCATATGAAGATTGAGGAGTAAGGGTACGAAGGTTGGTGCATTCAAGGGGAGGGATATGGCGATCAGTGCAGCAAGGCGCGACACTCCGGTGTTGAGGGGCCGGCAGGCGGTCGAGTTGGTGGGAGTGGGTTGCTGTGATAGGTGGTTAGGCGGATGGGGTGGTTTTTTAATTTTTTTTTTTAATCAATATGTTGAAAATCACCAAATATTAGTACCTTCTATTTATTGTGTCAGCAATTTAATTTTCCTTTTTTTGACAAATGGTAGCCTGTTGTAGTGGGTGAATTTTGGTTTGAGTACCTTGTTTGCAACTTTTGAAACTTGAATACCTTACTTGTTTGCAACTTTAGGCAAACATTAGTACCTTGTTTTTGTATTTACTCCAAATTAAAGTCTCATATCATCTAAAACCTTTTCCTTAAACATAAACCTTATTAGATGGTGCTTGTTTGTGGATGATTAATTTAAAAAGGAGATGATATTGTAGTTTTATTTTATTTAATTTTAAGTGGTCAATTTAATTTGACAACATCCTAAACTTGTTGAGTTATAGGTATTATGTGTGCGGAATGAAACTCATTTAAATATAATTGATGTAATTTAATAATAAACCAAAGGCAACTAGCTTTTTATTAATAGCATTACAATAATTAGTAGCAATTTCATTCTCGATCAACTACTTATAAAGGATCGGACTCCCTCCCACTGCACCCAAACTCTTGTCGAGTTTTAAAGATGAGTGAAAGGATGAGTTGCAAATTTGCAATAGGTTTGTTCTGACACATTTTCATCTCCAAGTAGATTATTAAAAATAACATGACCAAACAAGTTAACTAAGTTTAATACTTAGCTGCTTCTCCTTCAACTATGTGATGTGAGAAATGAGAATTTCAAGTGGAAGAGAAATAAGTCAATAACCGGATAAGAGAAATAAGTAAATGGTTGCCAATTGTCAAAAAAATCCAGACTACACTGCATCAAGCTCCTTTACCAAGCTACACTACCAAAATACAACAAACCAATCAAACACCAAATGCAAACTAGGTAATTAAAGCTTATAAAATTGTCAAGCAAAATCAAGTAACTACACTGCATCAGCTCATGTATCTAGAGTAAACCAAAGAGAGATAATGACTCTTTGGCCAAGAAAACAAGCCGTAAGGCTGCTGCACCAATGAAAAAGGCATTAATATGTACAAAACTTTCTACGCTGCACAAACTAAGTTCATTTACCAAGCTGCACTACAAATGTACAGTACACCCAAATTGAGATCATAGCACCAATGAAAAGGTATTTTGCATGAACTACTGAACTACATTACAGTGTTACTGTGAAGCAACACATTCAACAGGCTGCATATCTTTGAAAAGCTTCATCCACTCCGAGTCAACAAACTGACCTCGAGCTTCCAATGACTTCAGAGTTCCTGTGAAGTCTTCTGCAGAAAGTTCCCTTTTACTGATTCCCTCTACTAATCTGATAATTTCAAGGATGTTGACGCCAATCAATTCTTGTTTAGTGTTCAGAGCTGTCTCATGCTCAATTGATGGGATGTAGTACACGAAGATATAGGAATACTTTAGCCAAGTGGAAGTGTTTCCAGCCTACAAAATAAAGTTTGACATAAGAAATACTAATACCATAACCGACAATAGACCCAATTAATCATTGAGAAAACCCAAAATTCACAAGTAAATACAACAACACAACTTCCAATAGGGTCTTGCAAGAAGAGCAGTAGCAGCACAAAAACGTATGCTCAAAGATCTTTGTTTAGTTGATTAGAGCCTTAATGATTCCCTCACAGCCCACTTCTATCCTCCTCTCTCAACAACCATAACAAACTACCCCGACATGCCTCCAAGTTTCATAAGATTTATATGTTTCACTAATTCACAATTAGCAAGCAAACTAAGGTCAATCCATCTTGTTCATAACTCACTGTCATATAATAAGCCACAGTTGAGTCATGAACAAGCACTACTAATCATGGGTAGCATTTCCATGTATAACAGCAGGGCTACAAAGAAGGCCAATGGCCGCAATCTGATAGCAAGTGAGAGAAACTAGTTATCCTAGACTAGGTAGGATGAAGTTTAAGGCTCACACCTGGCAGGTCTGTCAACTAACTTACATGGCTTTTCAAAGAAGAGCTTGCAGTAAGAGGTTTTCAACATTATTATTTCCCCTATTTGTTCATGGAAACTCATTCTATGCATCTTCCTAAACAAAACTATTTCCCCTATTTCTCATTCAATTTCAAAATGTTCAACCAACTAAATTCCATCTTCCTAAACAAAACTTCTATGCTTATAAAGCTTCACAAAATACAGTTTACATTCTTTACAAGATGAAGGAGGCCGATTTAATGAACTCGATCCTTCACCTTGGCCAATCAAGAGTGCCTATAATCACTAAAACTAATGATAATCCAATCCCAAGTTTATAAAAGCACCAATACAGATTTACACAAAAATTCACATAATACCCTAGCATATGATTTTGGAAAACCTCGTTCTTATGAAAATAGTCTTAACATCATACATGAATGGAGAAGTTATACTACCTTGTGGACCACCAAGCTGTGTCAAGGCATCAACAAATCTCCTATGCAATTCAGCCATTCAGGTGACCAACATCTCCTCTGCTTCCGAGCAGACGGCTGTTGATGGGATGGCCGTCCAATGGAAGCAGGGGGAGACGAATTCGAAACCCGGATGCTCCCTAATTTAGGATTAAACACCCTAGAAATCGAATCCTCTTCCGGATGATTGATCATTCCAGGAACCACCAAAGTAAGTCCTGAAACAGTTACATCCTCCTTATACACTTCCCTTCTTAACTCAGGAAAATTACTAGTAGGGTAATTATTATGATCTAAGGGCACAAATTTGATCCTCCCCTAATTTAGATGCTCCTAACCAGACTACAAAAAGGGTAGGGAAAGAGAGCCAAAAGTAGCCCTATTGAACTCTTGTATTACTTAAATTTTGATAGAAATAGACTTCATGTTAGCAGAGATTACCTGTGTATTAAATTATAGTACAGAGGGTCTAGTATTACTAAAGTAGAGTCAGCCTTATTTTTAAGTTCAGAAAACTTATTCAAAAGACCCTTCACTGCAGTGTAGAGTGACACACAAACAACCAAAGCAAAGATTCCTACCCAGAAAAAAACCTAGCATTGCCATAACAGAATGAGTGTAAAATAGTGTTACCCAAAACCCAAATAAAATTTTAAAAATTGAGCCAAAAGAAGTAATGAACAGGAGAATTATCATAAATAACTTAACTTACCAAAATCAGGGCCCTTTTTAGAATTTGAAGCTCCTTTTCATAGAAGCTTTTAAAAGCCATAGGAAGCCCTTCGAAACGATTCATTTCAGCATTAACCGATTCAATACACTACATTAAAAAAAAAAAAAAAAAAAAAAAAAAAAAAAAAAAAAAAAATCATCAGATTATATATATGAGTATATGACTTAAAAAATATATAAATTTTATATAAATAAGCATAAATACCTTTTCACACGCTACGATCTTTTCCGCATAATACGAAAATCTTTTCATTAAATTTCTGATAACCTGCTTCCATTTTCTATCATTCTGATCTTCAAATGCATCCTATCAACAGATAAATTTCAAGATAACTTTTCTTGATTGCGAAAAACCAATAAACTTCATAAAATTCAATTCAATTTCCTTTACCATAGTATACTTGCAAGTGCTATGATCCTTGTGAGGGCCCCATTCAGTTAAGCAAACACTGTGAAAATAACCCAAACAATTCATTCAATCGATCAATCAATATCCCATAATCCAAACAATTCATTAATAAAACTAAAAAAAAAAAAAAAAAAAAACCCTTTAAAAAAAGCAATACTACACTACAAATTACCTGCAAAAAGCGAATGAACACCCAGTACAGTGGATTTCTCTAGTCAATGGTAGAGTTGGTTCCATTCTACAAATTGGGCATCGTATTGCATTGCTGAAAGTTCTAAATCAAACAACAAAAAACAATAAACAATTGTAATAGAGTGGCAAGATCAAGATTATATCAGATTAAGAAATTTTACAAATTCCCCAAATTAAAGAAATACCACAAGTTTTTGACAGTGGATTGATCTGCCATCCAACGTCCAAACATTTCACAGCTAAGAAACGAATGTTGCAGATGACAATTGGCGCATTCAACATTTTCCATGTCCGAATTTCAAGAGAGAAAAAGGTTGAAGAGAGAGAAAGTGCTTTTTTGGAGAGAGAAAGTGTTTTTTTTGAGAGAGCAAAAATATTAAACGAGAAAGAAACTAAGAAAGATTAAAAATCAAAGCGAGGAGAAATGCCGCCCTTTCTACTGTTGAGTGTTGATAGTTATATGGGAGGGAATGAGGGATGAGTTCGCAGGGGTTTGTGGGAAAGTTTGTGAGTTTAGTTTTCAGTTATCCAATTTGCATTTCAGTGCCAGGTTTTCGGGTCAGCCAATTCGCCGTCACAAGTATATTTTTCATCCTCGGTTTAGGAAAAAAGGTTCGTTACCTAGATTATACATTATAGGCTGTAGAGAGATATGTCTAGTTTAGCAGTCATAGAGGTCGGTCGGATTTGGATCCAGGATCCAATTTAAATCTCCGACTATTTTTTTTTTTTTAAAGAAATCAAAGCGAAACAATTATTTTTTAAGTTGATTTAATTAACATTTGAACAATTATTATTCTAATCTATCTATCTATATCTATATCAATCAATATTATATACTAAAATAATCAACAAGATTATACCAGTAATACACGTGTTGCATCCACATTAAAAAATTTCCCGCCAAAAATCTTTTTATTATTTTTTTATTTTTTCTTTAAAAATAATAAGATAATTGGTTAAAAGAGAGAGAGAGATTGTACAGCCTTAAAATATTAAATGTATACTCAATCTATAAACAAATCTATATCTATTCTATAAATAAACCAAAACAACAACTGCTGATATCATCATTTTTTCAAATTATATACATGTCAAGTTGTGGTTAAAAAATTTTCCGCCTAAATTAATTGCTGACATCATATTTTTATTTTTATTTTTTACCTTAAATTATTACAATAGTTTTTTTTAAAACAATTACTATATTATATTATATTCCATATATTATATTATGATGAATTTGTGAGTTACTATCTTTCAAAAAATTTATGAGTTACTATTTGGCAGACTAGATACCAAAAAAAAAAAAAAAAGGTCCAAAATTTTCGGATAGTTTTCAAATGGCTACAATAAAATTGTGGCCATTATATTAGATCAAATCTTAACCATTCATCAAATTTTGACTAATCCAAACCTTTCATGGGATGACTTTGTGAAAAAAGAAAAAGAGAAAAAAAACTACTGCACGTTTTTTCGGTTTTTATCCTTCAATTTTACTATGTACTTTGCTTTGCTCCCTTCTCCTTAGAAATCCCATCTTGTTCCAGATCTTCCCAGAAAAATAATTAAGGCTAAGATTCAATTCGGTTACGGCGGACTTATCATTTGCGATTACTTGTTTCTGAAAGCAGATTACAATAATTGGGAAGATGATCGAATGTTTAATTTGGGTGGGGAAAAAAAATCCAATTATCTATCCTTTGTTAATTCTTAATTATATAATCAATTGTGTTTACAACATGCTTACATATATATTTGATGGAGATGTCCTTTATTAGTTTGTTTGGAGGAAGAGAAACCATTAATGGCGAAAACCTTTTTTTTTTCTTGCGTAAAACCATTTTATTTTAGTAAAAAATAAACTGTTTTTTTTTTTCAATTATATTTTTTATGTCAACTAATTACATGGACGGACTAGATTGATCCCAGAACTTTGAAGGGTCAAGATTAAAATTAGTTACAATAGCTACATTTTTATTGTAGCCATTGAAAAGTCTTCCCAAAATTTTCATGCACCCCTGTTGTACATGACAGACTGGATACCAAAGTATAAAGAAGATGATATCATGTCGGAAAAAAAGAACATATAAATTACGCGTCCAAGAGAAAATGGGTAAAACAGGGTGATTATTGTCATCCCAAAGCAAATCAACATTATATATGTTGCATAAAAAAAATCTGAAGCAAGCTCTTCTAGAACCCACAAAACCACCCAGCAACAAACACGGCCGTGTTTGATAGTAATTACCCGTAGATATGGAAGGTAAAGATAATTTGCTCCCATCACTTGCTTGCTTATCATATGCCGTTGGAGAGGAGGAGGGTGGAGTTGAAACATACAGAAGATTTTATCAGTAATCACCTTGCTTTCATTGTATCCAAGTTGTTCATCAAGTCCCCTGGCAACAAGAACAAATGCAGCGTATTTTGCTTCCTTGACTCCAGCCTCTTCACATTTTATGATGTTCCCGTCAGAAAGTCAGATATATGAATATTATCAGCATTTTTTTGTTAAGAAAAAAGGAATTATATTAACAGATCAGAAAAACAAGAAGCAGTTCTCTAAAATGAAAAACATAACTAGCAGATACAGATTAATCCGGTTTTGATAAAATTATCAACATATTGATCAGCTGCTTCCACCCACAAGCCACACACAAAAGACAACCCTCAGAAACAAGGGACTTCTTACAAGATGCCAATCCCAAAATGATATGTCGACAACAAAATGTGGGGAATAACCTACTTGCAGAAGAGGGATGATGCATGAACAAACTCTTTATTTGATGAGATGGCGCATATGCCACCTCCATGTCATGTACATCAGGGTTAGGATGGTAGTCCCTCCACTTAGGGTGTGCACAAACATTTAATGTAACAAAAAGTAATCATATAGTTCATGGCAAATAAAATATGAAACATTAGCTGGTTAGTAAATAAAATATGAAACTATTTGATATCAAAGGCCATCACATAGTTCAAGGCAAAAGGAAAAGACCATCATATTGTTCCAGGCAAAAGGAAAAGAAAAACAACAAATCAGATAGTTTACCTTAAAAAAAAAAAAAAAAAAAAACCTTAAATTCTTCAAGTGTAAAGTTGACATGACAAACTCCCCCACCAAGGCTCAATAGGAAAATACGTCAACTGCGTCTGTAGAAGTTCTTATGCTATTGACGTGTTAATGTTCCACATCAATGAAGGAAGAAATCAGGAAACGCCATCTGGACAAAAAATAACAAAATTAAAAACATAATAAATAAAGGTAAGATAAGTGATGTCAATAAAACCTTTGTGACTTTCACAAAACATGATGCCCCACTAATTGTTTGAGTTTTATTGCTGAATTTATATAAACCTGTTTAATCTCAAATCACTACCAGTTCTCATTCTTACAGGATTGAAGAATTCAGTGATTTCTCTCTTTCATGGCTGAATGGGATCAATGTTAGGAAGTTGGAGTAGAAGTAGTACGTAATGGGTAGCAAAGTTGGAAGATATGAGTATTATTATTGCATGGGTTATATACTTACATGCAAGTATTATGTCCCTATTTATAGTGGGTAATGTCGGTTACTTCCACCGACTTACTCCTTCAATTTGTTTCTACATATTTCTTCTTCTATCTAGAATATTCTAGGTAGTATGCTTTTGTCTAGTTTTCTAGATTCTTCTTATTAGATTTTTATTCTAGGTTTGTACAAGATATTTCTAGATTACCTCATTTTCAACACTCCCCCTCAATCAGAAAAATCTTGAACACCGAGTTGTCTTCAAAAATGGAGGAATTTATCTGTTGGTAGCGCCTTGGTGAATATATCTGCGAGCTGTTCTCCTGTCTTGTAGAATTGTAACTCGATCTCCTGTTTCTCGACCAGTTTTCGAATGAAGTGATGTCGTATCTCAATATGCTTCGTACGACTATGGAAAACTGGATTCCTTGTCATGGCAATAGCTGACATATTGTCACAATGGATGGTTGTTGGATCTTCCGTGTCTTGCCGTAGATCTTGAAAAATTCTCCTTAGCCAGACTGCTTCACATGCTGCGCTTGTAGCCGATATGTATTCTGATTCTGATGATGATAGTGCCACCGTTGTCTGCTTCTCTGATGACCAGGAGATGGACTTCGATCCTATCTGGAACACGTACCCACTCGTACTTCTTCGATCATCAATGCTTCCAGCCCATTCGCTATCTGTGTAGCCTGTGAGCTTGTAGTCAAACTCGTACATTATTCCATGGCTCTTCGTCCCTTTGATATACCGTAGAATCCACTTTACTGCACCAAGATGTGTCTTGCTAGGCATGCTACGATAGAGCGATGCATCTACTTTCTCCTTTCCATCATATTTGGAGAGTTTCTCATTCGTAGCCATTGGTGTAGCCATTGGCTTGCAATCGCTCATGTTGAAATTTTTGAGCATATCTTCAACATGTTTCTCTTGTGAGAGAAAAATTCTTCCCGAACTTTGCTTTACTTGCATGCCAAGGAAGTATTTCATAGCTCCAAGGTCGGTCATCTCATATTCCGACATCATTGCTTTCTTGAAATCTTAGATCATTTTTGAGTTAGTGTCCATGTAGATAAGATCATCTACATAAAGACACAAGATGAGAAAATCATGTGGCCCTAGGGCCTTAATGTAGAGTGATGGCTCACTTGGGCTTTTTATAAACCCATTTTGAATAAGATAGCCATCAATATTGCTATTCCATGCACGAAGAGCCTGCTTGAGCCCATATAGGGCCTTTTAAAGGCGATACACCTTTATTTCCTTACCTTCAACTACATATCCTTGCGGTTGCTCAACATATACTTCTTCTTTTAGCTCGCCATTAAGAAAAGCAGATTTGACATCTAATTGAAAAACTTGTAATTTAAGTTGAGCTGCAAGTGCAAGGACTGACCTGATCGTCTCCATTCGAACAACTGGAGCATATGTCTCGTTGAAATCAACTCCGAGTTGTTGTGAATAGCCTTTTGCAACTAGGCGAGCCTTGTATTTTTGAATGGAGCCATCTTCATTGTACTTGATCTTGTAGACCCTTTTGAGGCCTATTATTTCTTTGTCTCGAGACTTTTCAACAAGCTCCCATGTGCGGTTCTTCTCGATCATCCTGATTTCTTCATTCATGGCGTCAATCCATTTTTCTTCTTGTGCTGCCTCTTGGAAGCCTTGTGGTTCGCTGGCGATGAGGGCCATGATAGCATGATTACACTGATATTTATCCAAGTAGGCTGGAGGACGCCTAGGTCGTTGTGATCGTCGAACTTCTTGTGTTGGACTTGATTCTGGTGTTGAACTTGAGCTTGATGGTGACCTTGGGCTGCTTGTTGGTGATCGTGGGCTGCTTGGTGTTGATCTTGGGCTGCTTGGGCCTTCACCTTGATCTGGGTTTGAAGGTGGAATGACTGCTGCAGGAACTTCTAGATCTTTAACTTTTGGACTGCTCTCGTTCCATTGCCATTGTGCTCCTTCGTTGAATATGACATCTCTAGAGATGATCAACTCCTTGGATTCGGGTTGATAGAGACGATATCCTTTTGACTCGTCACTGTATCCAACGAAGATACATTTTTATCCTTTTCCGTCTAGCTTATCCCGATTCTCCTTCGGACGTGGGCATATGCAATGCACCCGAAAACTTTAAGGTGCTCAACTCTTGGCTTTCGTTTGTGCCAAGCTTCGTATGGTGCCATGCTTCTTATTGCTTTCGTGGGAGACCTATTCAGGATGTAAATAGTTGTGTGGACAGCTTCAGCCCAAAAATATTTAGGCACATTTTTTCCTTGCATCATACTCCGAGCCATTTCAGCAATTGTCCTGTTTCTCCGTTCTGCAACACCATTTTGTTGTGGTGTGCGTCTGACTATAAGCTCCTTTTTTATGACGTGCTCTTTACAGAATTTGTTGAATTCATTGCTTGTGAATTCTCCCCCACGATCGGTTCTTAGGACCTTTATTGAATGCCCACTTTGTTTTTCTATGAGGGCTTTAAATTGCATGAAGTGGGATAATGCTTCTGATTTTTTCTCCAAGAAATATACCCACATCATGCGTGAAAAATCATCAACAATCAACAGAAAATATCTTTTTCCGCCAAGAGATGGATTCTTGGTAGGACCCCATATATCAGCATGGACAAGCTCTAATGGAGCTCTGACCCTCCAAGATGAGGTTGGGAATGGTGATCTATGCATTTTTCCATAGATACAACCCTCACAAATTTTCTTTTCATTAGTGATTGGTGGTAGCCCAATCACCATTTCTCAATTTTTTAACAGTTTTAAACTGTCAAAATTTAAATGTCCAAATCTCAAATGCCACAAGGTGGATTTATCCACTGTTGTGCTTAGAGCAATGTTTGATTCCAATTGCATTTTAAGTGGAAATATTTTATTTGGAGCCATTTTAGTTGTAGTGATTAATTGCCCTTTTTCTTGTCATATATGTGGCATTGATTATTATCAAATTTTACCATATAGCCCTTTTGGACTAATTGGCCCACACTTAATAAATTTTGTGCCAGCCCAGGAACATAAAAGACGTCGAGGATGAATTTAGAGGAGCCATTTTTTGTTTTAACAACAATTGTTCCCTTTCTGGAAACTTCTTGATTACTCCCATCACCAAGAGTAATTTGTGATTTTATATTTTCATCAAGAGTTACAAAGAAATTTTTATTTCCGGTCATCTGGTTGGAACAACCACTATCTATATACCATGTCATTTTGCTCTTCTTGAGCATTTAGACAGGTATAAAATAGTTGATATTAGAGTTATTATTTTCTGTGAAGTTGGCCTCTTCTTTTTGCCGGAAATAACAATCTTTTTCAAAATGAGAGTGTCGTGTACATCTTTTGCATTTGTACCGACAATCTCTCGTATTATGGCCGTTTTTCTTACATAATATGCAAAAAGAGTTATTATCTCGGCTCCCTTGGTTTTTATAATTTCCTCTTCCCCGACCTCGATTATTAAAATTTTTCTTTTTTGGTTGAAAATTATTTTCATGGCCATTTCTATTTTCTCCATAAGAAAATTTTAATTTAGCCTGAAAGGCTTGTTCTACCGGCTGCTCATCAAATCTACGCATTATTTCTTCATGAGCCAATAAAGAGCCCATTAGCTCAGTCATGTTGAGCAATTTTAAATCTTTATTAGACTCTTCTATAGCAGCCACTATGTGATCAAATTTTTTTGTAAGAGTGCGTAGTATTTTTCGGATTATTTTAACATCTTCAATTGTGTCTCCATTAGATCGAATTTGGTTAACAATATTTGAGACTCGATCAACATAGGATTGAATTGATTCATTATCGGTCATTTGTAAGCTATCAAATTGACCCCACAAAGATTGAAGTTTAAAGAGTATTACCTTTTACGAGCCTCTATATTTTGTCTCCAGGATACTCCACGCCTCTTTTGCCGTTGTAGCGGCCATGATCGTAGGTAGTATTGTTTCATCTACCCCACGATAAATTATGGAAAGGGCATAATGATCCCTTCTTATGTTTTGTTTTTATTGGCCTCTCTTAGAGGCATCCCAAGAAGCCTCTTCATTGGCATCTTTGGGTTTCTCATAGCCATCTTCAATAATTTCCCAAATATCTTGGGTGATGAAGATTGATTTCATTTGCATACTCCGTTGATCAAATTTCTCCCCCTTAAATGTAGGTACCCAATTAACTTGGGGATTAAAATTGTTTGTGTTTGTATTTAAGTTTGTGTTTGAATTTGGAGTAGGGGAGGCCATTTGAATTTATGTGGAGTTGTTGTTATATTTGAGTTTGGATGATGAATGAAAAATGGAGGCTTTGGATTAATTGGCTCTGATACCAAATGTTAGGAAGTTGGAGTAGAAGTAGTACGTAATGGGTAGCAAAGTTGGAAGATATGAGTATTATTATTGCATGGGTTATATACTTACATGCAAGTATTATGTCCCTATTGCATGGGTTATATACTCCTTCAATTTGTTTCTACATATTTCTTCTTCTATCTAGAATATTCTAGGTAGTATGCTTTTGTCTAGTTTTCTAGATTCTTCTTATTAGATATTTATTCTAGGTTTGTACAATATATTTCTAGATTACCTCATTTTCAACAATCAATAGGTGAAAACAATGGTAAAATTAATTTCTTAGGCCAATTAGATCCAATTAAGGATCCCTTTTAGTTTTGTTTTCCCCTTATCCTGCTAACGATGCTTAAGACTTTTTTGTGTGGATTTTTTTTTTTTTTTTACTGAGTCATTACTGCAAATAGAGTTTACAAAGAAATTGACTTTTACCTTTTTTTTCACAATTGTAGCAACAATAGTTTGAAATTTTGATCCTGGGAAAAAATGTAAAATGACTAAATGAGTGGATTAGTTTATCCAAAATAGCACCATAAAAAACTTGATACACTTCCCAGATTTGACCCCCAAGAAGATAAATTTTATACTCACCAAAAAAAAAAAAAATTGCGGATTTACCCAACATAAAGAGAACTATTTACGACAGGATTAAGGCATCATGTAATGTACATACATCTCATCTGCTGCATATAATCTGTATCATGATGGATATTCTCAAAAGTAACACAAAGCATTATGAAGTACCTTAGATCTGCATTTATTCATAATATCAATGAACTAATCTGTCCTGTATCCTGTGATCCACATTGCATCCCCTGCACTGAAATTTGGACTGCTATCATAAGGTTGCTCTGCACGTAAGTTAATTGTAGAGAAAGTATGGGTACATCAAGCACTATAAAGAACGCAAGTTTTGCAAAAAGGTAATGAAATTAAGTGCTGGATGATGCTATTAGAAGGAAATAAAAGCCCGATTCTGATAAAGTAAAAATGGAGAAAAAGGAAAAGAAATAAGTTACAAAACACGAGAATCCGTCATTTTAAACACCAAGAATATAGAGAGTCGATAACATCTTACTTATAGGCAACACAGTTATGTAGAAACTAGAAAAAATGATGGATTAATTACCACTTTTCATAACCTCAAATAATAATGTCACAGTACTGTCGGAAAGGGGAGAACCTCATTACACAATCATCGACATGGATGTAAGTTCTCAACACTTCATTTTAGACCCAAAGCAAGCTTATTCTTTCACACAATTGCTAAGTTTGACACCTAGACACAAATCGGTATTTAATATTAGTAGTCAAAGACAATCCCTCTAAAACTATTTCATAAAGGAAGCCCGGAATATGGGCGAACTCATAACGAACAACCCATGCATTCAGGCAAGAAGATAATATAAAGAAAGTTAAAGCATTTTTCCACTACTTGATTATATCATACTAAGAAGAACAGTGCCATACCATCAATATTAAAATCATCAAGACAAAACTACAATGTGACATATAAATTTTCACCCTATCTTCTTCTATGATGCTGGCAACCAACGACTTCCTTAGTAAGAGTCTCATATAAAAGGAGATTCTCTCTTTGAACATCAAACCCATTCCCAAAAGTGTACACTCCATTTGGTCTTTACATGAACATCACTATTCCTTTTTGGGTATCGCCTTTACCCTTAAATTTTTAGATTTTATAAATTAAGCCTTTAAACTCTCTTGAAACTTGCTTATGAACCTAAAAACACTCGCATTTCCATCAACTTATCATTGCACCACTCCAAAGATTACACAAAACAATGATACAATGCATTCTCATATCATAAGTTACAACCTGAAGTTAGCAATATGAAAGGGAATGATGACTAGGGGTTTTAAAGAGCCTAGCTAATTAGCAATATAAAGCTATGTGAATATTGAAAAGACATTTTTGGATATTAATATCTAGGTTTTAGTGCTTTTAGGAATAGCCAAATAAAGATTACATAGGTTACAACAAATCAACAAGTAAGTGCAGAAGATGCAACCACTCAATGAAATTTATAAATTCAGCATTGCATTGATTCCGGCCCAATTCGAGTTTTACGATCAACTTTTTAATTATATCATCCAAGTATAGCATTATTTCCACTGCAGTATACAACATGATAATATGAACCTTAAACTTGTACCAAAAATTTACACTTGACTAAACAACAAATCACCATGAAATCAAAAAAATGGAAAATCAAACAAACCTTCTATAGCCAGTGACGTTGAATAGAGGAACCACGTTCTTTTGAATTTACGCCCCAATAATTACTCAAACAAAACAACTACGGACTAAAGCATCATACTCCGTTTTTTAAAAACTAGGCTTTTCGTGATCAACCTTTTATATGTATTTTATAAAACTCCTGATAGATATTATATTTATGATAATATTTGTTTAGATTTAATGTATATTTTGTATCCTTATCGTACTAGGTTTCTTAACGTGATTAGGCCTAGCATTGTAAACTCTATAAATATTGATCAATGGTACACACTCCAGGCTGAGGAGTTTTCCCGAAATCTAACATGGTATCAAGAGCCAGCATGACACAAAGGTCACGGGTTCGAATCTCATCCACCTCTCCTTTAAAGTGGAATTAATTCACACCAAGTATGAGTGGGCCTGTGTTGCATCCACATTTTAAGCCCAAAAGGTTTTTCATGTGAGGGGGAGTGATAGAGTATAAAACATATTCCTGGCCTCAACCATCAGCTTAAGCTTTTGGTTGAGTTGGTCCTCTAACTATTTTTAATTTATTGGAAAAATGAATAATTTATAGAGGAGTACTAGTAGAAAAGATGAGAATTGAATAAACTTGTAAGAGATTTTAAGTTGGGGAAAAATGAACAACGGAGTAAAAAATTAACATTAATAAATGAATTGAATCAATGCTAAATTTTTTGTAATATAAACAAGGGAAATTAAGATTTATTAAGATTCCTTTACATCCATAATTGAAAGTGCAAAAGTACAAATGAAGCATTAAATGAAAAATTACTAAGACAATTCATCATTATTGCCCAAATCACGTATGGGTTAAAGTTTGTCAACTAATTAAATTGGTAAAGGAGGAGAGTAGTAACCTAGATGTCTTTGTTCTAAGGTGTAACTTTAAATAAATCATATTATTTTATGCGTATTATAAATGTTATGATTCTCTCTAATTTATTTATTTTTTGTAAATTATTGTAGAGCTAACTAAAGACTGTAATTATTTTAAGGGGACCTTCTACCGGGGCCATTTGGGGCCTAGCCCCTAGTAGATTAATTAGTATATGAACTTAAAGAACTAATTTCACTTTTAAAATATTAGGATAGGGTGATTAGTTTTAAGCAAGAGGTAATATAGATTCAATCCTGGCCCCTCTAATATTTTTGGCCAACATCCGCTAATGGGGTAATTAAGAGAGTATTTCATGGTACCAACCTTGGTATATATCTTTGTTAAATTAAGAACCGGTATAAAACTAAGTAATTTTGTTTAAATTAAAAGAAACTATAACTCTCTCTTTTGTGTAAATTATTGTATAACTTTTCAAAGATTGTAATAATTCATAATAAAATTTTGTTAAACCTGTGTATTGCACGGGATCTAATCTAATTGAGAATAAAAATTACAAAATCCCGCCATACACAATCACAAAGAGGATTAATGGTGAAAATCATCATTTTTGAAAGAATCCTCATTTTATTTCAACTTTCTTGAGCTTTTTTTTTTAAAAAAATAAAATATTTCATCATTGCCTTGTTCTTTAATGGCTTTAGGACTTGAACTTAACCTGATGCCAGACGATTTGGTGCCAAGTGATGATGAAAATGGTGCAGATGAGAGTGACATTAATGGTGAAAATGAAATAGAAATCAATGGGGAATTTGGCATTGTTTTAAACATGTTGTCAAATGTTGACATATATAGTTCCCGAAACTGATGCATAATAATCCCTATTAAAAGCCTATTTCTCTTATAACGTGAGTAATAAATGTTAGAAATAGGCTTCTAATTATGAAACGAATGGAGTAGCATTATAGCTACACTCAACACCATGAAAATTGTCCGCAAAGTCAAAGTCAACTAACTAATGGTAGATCACCAAGACATCATAAGCAAAAGAATAGGCTGATCAACACATAACAACAGTATAATCTCCTCTATTTTCTTTTGGAAAATTTTGAAGGGGACAAAGTAAAAAGAGGAACAATTCAAATCCTAATGGAGATGTTCAATATAACAAGGAGGCCCATAAGCAAATTGTGGCGTAATTCAAACAACAAAAAGAGGAGATATACAATTACAATCCATGCACAAAGTACCACGACACCTTGCAAGGAGGAAAAGGATTCAGATCCCTCGAGAATGTATAAGGAAGCTTGGTATTATGGGTGAGAGGTCATGCATTAGAGATGTTACACATATGCTTAATATATAATTAAGAAGCAAGTTTATTTAGGATAATTCAAAGGGCAGATTTAAAGCCATATACTAATGCATTAAAGCCAAAAATGACAAAAGCTAACAAACTTGTAAGACTGAAGTGGATTCTTGGATTGTTGATGGGATCAACACCATGGAAAAAGAACAATTACTTCTCCATGTATGACTTTGTTCCTATAGATGAGAAGTGGTTCAACATAACTAAAGAAAAAAAAAAAAAAAAAAAAAAAAAAAAAACCATAAAAACAAATACGGAGTACTACGTAGCTTTTGTTAATTAATTTTTTAGATAAAAGTGTTTAAAGAAAAGACACATGGCAATAATGAGTTTGTGCTTTTATATACTAGTACTAGTATTATTATTAGATGGGCTTTTCAAGTATTTTTTGGTTCTAGTTCTTTGGTTT
This sequence comes from Chenopodium album, assembly GCF_948465745.1. Lineage (NCBI taxonomy): Eukaryota > Viridiplantae > Streptophyta > Magnoliopsida > Caryophyllales > Amaranthaceae > Chenopodium > Chenopodium album. The sequence goes on from NC_137849.1 coordinate 42,229,929, forward strand.
AATTTTTAGAAAAATTGCTCTCATTAATTTGAACTTTGTCTCGTCCGCCCAAATTAATCCCTGCTTTGGATTTTCCCCATCACTCCCAACTTTAGGGGTATTAATTTTTATTGCACCCCAATGACTTGCAACCAGTCAATCAGGTAAACATTTGTGAATTAGTTTTTTTTTGCACACGTGTCAATATGCAATGGTTGAAAAAAAAATAGGGAAAATAAAAAAATAAAAAAAAAACCCCCAACAGCCCTCCCCTTCCACCACCGCCACCTCCACCTCCCCTTAGCTTCTCTCAGCCCCAACCTCGACGCTGGAACCCCTGGCCCACCTCGACGCCGGAAGCACCCCCCGAAACGCCCAAAAACGACCACCAGAAACGCACCCCCATTTCTTCCTGAAAACGGCCACAGAAATGGCCGAAAAGGGCCGAAATCGGCCGAATGGTTGGTTTTAACCCCAAATCGGCCGATTTCAGCCATTCGTGGCTAATTTCATGGCCTCCTTGCTCAGGATTTGGGGAACTATGGTTGGGTAGGGGGAGGGGTTTTCGGGGGTGGGGGAAGGGAAGGGGTGGAGGAGGGGTTTTCGGGGGTGGGGTGGGGGAAGGGAAGGGGTGGTTGGGCGGCGGTTTCCGGCAGCGAGGGAGGGGTTTTCAGGGATGGGGCCGATTTTCCGGCGGGGTGGGGGTGAGGGTGTGGTGTTTTCCGGGCTGGGCATGGGTGGTTTGTGGGTTTTTTTTAGCCAATTATAGGCTGACACGTGTCTTGTAACCTATAATATTAGGTTGGATGACCGGTTGGGTGCAATAGAAATTAATACCCCCTAAAGTTGGGAGTGATGGGGAATAATTCAAAGTAGGGATTAATTTGGGCAGACGAGGCAAAGTTCAGATTAATGGGAGCAATTTTTCCTTAATTTTTTTGTTTATTTATTGATGTTTTTTGCATAGTATGAATAGCAGTTACAAGGATAATATTTTTTCCTTGATTTCTTGTTGTCTTGCTGTCTTTCCAATTCCGAAATAACAATAGCAGAGCACTCGCCCCTGCCACGGAGCACTCTAAGGCCCTGTTCTTTTGAGCTTCTGGGCAGAGCAAAGCAGGGGTCAACAGAGCAAACCAAATTAAATTTCAGCAGAGCAGAGCCGAGCAGAGCAGATTTCAACATTATTATTATTATTATTACTATTACTATTATTATTAAGTGCATATACCATTGATTTAGGTGAGTGAAAACATAAATAAATGTGTACCGTATTTAACATATGTTAATAGTATAAAGATAAAAGACAACAGTTTACTTATATTCACTACTAAACATTGGCCAAATTGCGACCGGCGCAAACGGTCGCAAAAAATAGTAAAAACGGTCGCAAAACATAATTGCGACCGTCAACGGTCGCAACATGGCGGTCGTTATTATCATGGTCGCAAAAAAAAATATTACGACCGTTTGACGGTCGCAGATTTTTTACGACCGTTTTCCTATTTTCAACGACCGTTTCAATAACGGTCGCAAATATTAGAAATTGCGACCGCCTTATGAAACGGTCGCAAATATTGAATTTAGTGACCGTCATAAGCCGTCGCTAAAAGTTTTAAAAAAAACAAAAAAAAAAACCCACCCACCCACACCCTTAACCCAGATCCTACCCTTAACCTAGATCCCACCCACACCCTTAACCCAGATCCCACCCAAACCACCACACTGCACACCTTAAAACACCACCCAATCACCACGAAAACCCCAGCCAGCCACCACGGAAACCCCAGCCACCATGAAAACCCCAACCACCACGAAGTACTAGCAAAAATCAACCCAAAACAAAGATAAAATCAAACCCAAAAATCCAAAGAAAAATTCAAACGAAAAAAAAAAACAAAATTCCAATGAATAAAACATGGGAATTCGAATTAAAACATGGAATTTTGAATTAATAAAAAAAAACAGAGAAAATTCAAAGTAATTAACCATAATCAACCAAAAAAATCAAATTCGAAATAAAATTAACAAAAATCAACCCAAAAATCGAAACGAAAATCAAGCATACATAGTAAAATTAACAAAATAACAAAAATCAAACCCAAACATTAACCAAAAAATGAAAACGAAAATGAATCCCAAAATGAACAAAAATTAACATTCGAATACTGAAATTCGAACAAAAAATAAAAAAAAAATTCGAATAAAAACTCAGACAAACAAGTATAAACACGTACGATAACATACCTTAAACCTCGAGTTGACTTCGAATTTCACCTCAAATTTGGTTTAATAAGGCCAAATTCGACAATGAAAAGTCTAGATCTAGACTTTTCATGGTCGAATTTGACCTTAAAAACCATCAACTTGCTTAGCCATAACATTGTGACGGTGGAGATAGTGGTGGTGGGCTAAAGCTTGACGATGGGGGTCATGGTGGTTACGGTTGGCGTCGGTTGAATGTTAGGACGATTTTCGATCTATTTCCGGCAATAAAAGTCAATTAATAATGAAGGAATGAAGGAAAGAAGGAGCGAAGGAGGAGAAGAGGAATGGCGAGAAGGAAAGAAGGAGCGAAGGAGGAGAAGAGGAATGAAGTAGGAGAAGAGGAATGGCGAGAACGAAAGAAGGAGCGAAGGAGGAGAGAGAAACAACTGTGAGAAGAGAGAGAGGAAAGAGAAAGAGAAAAGAGAGAATGAGCGGCTGCTGAATGAGTGTGAAGTAGTTAGGGTTTGTGAATAAGGTATCCTTTTATACCGTTTTTTTAAATTAAAAAATAGGTCTTTTACGACCGTCTCTTTGACATTTACGACCGTCTTTGCCGGTCGCAGATTTTTATTATTTACGACCGTCTCTTTGACGGTCGCAAATTATGACATTTACGACCGTCAGAGACGGTCGCAGATTTTGACATTTACGACGGTCGCAGATTATGTCATTTACAACCGTCAGAGACGGTCGCAGATTTTGACATTTACGACGGTCGCAGATTATGTCATTTACGACCGTCAGAGACGGTCGCAGATTTTGACATTTACGACCGTCTCTTTGACGGTCGCAGATTATGACATTTACGACCGTCTTTGACGGTCGCAAACAATTTATTTTAATTTGGAATTATTTTTAATTGTTCAAACATCCTAGCGACCGTCTAAAAGGCTAAAAACGGTCGTAAAACGGTCGCAAATTTGCGACCGTTGTCAAAGCAGTCGTAATATTGCGACCGCATAAAAAACGGTCGCAAAATATGAATTTTGCGACCGTTTTTCGGACGGTCGTAAAAAAACGGTCGCAATTTAGCCGAATTTTAGTAGTGATTCATTTCACAAAAATTTTAAAATAAAATGATTTAATGAGTAATAATGGTTTTACTTACAAATATGTCTTAATCATATATTTTTAAGCCTCAAAATAATAATGATATACAAAGTACTACTCGAAAACAACCTCTTTTTTTTAATTCTTAAATTGTATGGAAAGATTTGAAAAATAATTCAACTCAATGAACTAACAATCAATACCCACATAAAGTGTTTCTATACATTGTGATTCTAATATCAAATATTTATAAAAAGAAATCATTATTAATTTTTATTATTATTATTTATTTTTTTTGAAAGAATTGTTATAATTATTAGAAATTATTAATTAATAATATTATTAAATATTAATTCTTAATAGTTTGAATTATTAAATATTATTATTGATAATTATTATTATGATTAATTAATATTAATTATTATTAATATTAATAATTATTATAATTATTTAAAATAATTAATTATTATCATCAATACAATATTAATTATAATTATTGAATATTAATTATTATTGTTATTATTAATTATTATTTGAAAATAGAGTAGAGCAGAGCAGAGCAGAGCAGATTTCCTTTTGAGTAGAGCAGATTTGATCTGAGTAGAGCAGAGCAGAGCAGCTCTAAATTTAGTATACCTTTCTATTGAAATTGCTTCAATTTTAGATTTTTAGTTACAGTACTATTCTTCTGTTGTTATAATTAAATTTTATGGTTCTAAAAAAATAAATAAATAAATAAATAAATTTTATAATTTATTCTAATGCAACAGCCAAATTGCCAAGATACGGCTGTGATATTGGTACCCATGATCATAGCACTTCGGCAGTTCGGCCTGCAACCTTATTAGATAACACCATCAACACATGCATTTATCTAGTTGTACATCTTATTCTTAATCATTTTGATCATTATTTATTGATAAATTGAAAATGAATTATTTGATACTTTCTTTCACGGGCAAATATTCATATTCTACAGAACAACTTAGTTTAGTACGTAGTCAGATGATATGTGATGAAGTGAAATAATGAATAATGTCCAAACAATTTTGTTTTAATTTAATATTATTCTTTTTGTCCCATAATTCCTTACCCAATTTTGGACCATTTGTGGTTACTTTGATGCATATTTTTCACTAATATGTAATATATAAGGGAGGAACTAATGTAATTATGGAATTTTGTTGGATTTGTTATGAAAGTAAGTTGTGTATTAGTAACTACTCATAGTCAAAATGGTTAAAAAAAAATATACGAAGTACTACGTAAGAAGGATGGAGTATTTGACTAGTATTTTGTAATAATGATAGAGAGCCCTTCCAAAAATTATAAATTAAAAAAAAAATTAAAAAAAAAAATGTCTTGAATGAGTATTGAGTAGTTAAGTTGTGACTCTTGTGAAGTTGTGAGTCTTAACATAGTAGAATAAATTGGGTTATTGGTTCATCTGTTCAAGTTTTTTTTTTTTCTTTTTTTTTTTTTTTTAAGGGGAAGCTAAGATAGTGACATATATTGACCAAAAAAAACATATACTCCATACGGTACTTTTTTTTTTTTTTTTTTTTTTTTTGTAATAATCGTACAATAATGAAAAATAAAGAAAGACAAGTGAAATGTTGAAAACCTCCGCACCTAGGTTAACTACTACTCCTTCCGTTTTTAAATAATTGCTTCATTTCTCCATGCGTGTAGTTTTAGAAGAAATTAGAATAAGTAATGAAATATAGAGGTAGTGGGATAAGTGGAAGAATAAAAAATTATAAAAAGCTAGCAAAAATAGTTGAAAAGATTGGACAAGAGAGAATATATAAATAATAAAATATGATTTATGTTGGGTCCACAAGTTGAGAGAAATTAATTAAATATTGTTAAAGGTTCCCAAATAAGGAAATGGAGCAAGTATTTAAAAAACGGCTATAAATAGAAAGTGGATCAAGTATTTAAAAACGGATGGAGTATAATTTAGTACATTGATACAAAGCAGATTATAAGTTAGATAAAAACTAGTATTAGAGTATTAAATATATAAGAGGTTAATTATCACATGCATTTGAGAGTATTGAGAATAGTGCTTTCAACAATTTGTTGTACAATATTTCACAAATGCCTATTTGTGTCGTCCACGGTCCATTCCCCATGTGACACATCTATGTGATGTTTTATGTTTAGAAAATTTTATGATGATCTTGATTTGTATATATATGCAATATGCTATTCAATTCAAGTTAGGCCCTATCTTATTCACCCTAAACAATATAATACGGAGTACTTTGTATTGTGAAGGACATTCAAGCATGTATAATTTCAATTTAACAATAATCAGGTGAACATAACACAATCTCTATAAAAGAAATAGAATCACGCTTGTAATCTATTAAAACTTCATATAATTTTCCAGCTCCATTTCTTCTTAGAAATGTGTTGTTTGTTTGATACTCCTTTATTGTGTAATATTTATTTTCCAAAGAGAGATAGCAAAAAAATTCCATACTTCACAAAAAAAAAAATTAAATAAATAAATAAATAAAAATACTACGTATATTATACTGTAATCAAATTAAATTCTTATGGAAACATTAGATGAATTCCTTAATCATTCCATCATACGGTCAATGGATTAACAATTAACACTATGTTAATATTATATACAAGGTCTTATCATATTCCATAACGTAATAATTTTCCTAATATATATAAAAGCCTACCTCATATCACAATTTTGCTCCATGCATAATTAATTAAGCCAAGCAATTTTAGTTGTTCGATTTCTCTCTCTTCTTTCTCTCTCCTCCCTTTTCTTTGTTGTTGTTCTTCTTTCTTGCATTTTCCATGGATTTTGAAACAGAAAAATCTCATCAAGAATGTTATAATATTCCCAAAATTCGAGATTTTTGGAAGAAATATAAATCTCATGCTGCAAAACGGTATCACCATGATGATGATCATCATCACAAACATCACATTTCATCAAATAATAAGATCAAGCCAAATGATGACTTCAAAACTAATCCTCATGCTTTTGATGAAGAGTTTTTTAAGGTTTGTTTTTCTTTTTTTTTTTCTTTTTTTGAGGAAGGTTTGTTTTATTCTTACATTTAATTTTGAATATTTTCCCTAATTATTATTGGTGAAAATAATAGTTTTTCATGTTTTATGTTTTTTTTTTTTAATGTTTTGTTACTTTTTATTTTTATTTTTTGTATATGTAAAAAGGTCATAATAATGGATGTACAATACATTGATGTATTGGAATGAAAAAACCAATGAAAGTTTTTATTTTTATGTTCTTTGAAATTCTTATATTTTGAAGGGAACTTAATGTTTTTTTTCTTGTCCCGTTTATGTCATCGAAAATGAACTTTTATGTTTCAATATAGTGAATTGTTTTAGGGGAATAAGGAATTAAGTTTATATATATAGTTGAGGTTAAAAAATAAAATAAAAATCTCTTTATAAAGGTAACTAATTCGGTTCTTGCATGAGATAAAAAATTGGTGATCAACTTGACAAGTCGAGATATGTAAGGATTTCACATTTTTGTCTATATGCATGTAATGGACGGTTGATATAATGTTTATTTCATTATAATTATTTTGCTTCTCAAACAAATATTCTATAAATGAGAATTTGACCAATATGATATACTTATAATGTGTACTCACCTAAACCTAGCTACCATAAGTTATCTTGTACACTAATTATTTTGTTTTATTTTTCTAATACATATTTTAACATTAACTTTGACAGGCCCCTCAAGATTGGCAGGTAAACCATGAAAAATGGCAAGATGTCAACAATCATTTTCACAAGGTCAACCAAAATGGAAATGGAGTGGAAGAGCTTAACAAAATGAGTCAAAAACATGGGCATGATAATGATAATTTTCACAATAGCTGTTTCAAAGCATTTATTTTATTAAGTGTTGCCAAGAAAAAGAAAGGCCCATCACAAGTTTCATCTTTAGTTGATCTTCCAAAAACCCATAATTCACAACGGTTCGAAAGGAATTTGCCCAAAGGAAGTATTTTCCACTCAAGTCCTTCATTTGGTAATTTACTTATCCCAATTATCTTAATCTTACAATAATGCAAAATACCGTATCATATCATATCATATCATGTTTTTGCTAAATTGAGTGCTCAAGGCTAAAACACATTTCTTATTTTGCTTTTGCACTTAAACAAATTGCCCATGTGGATAAAACACGCCTTAGATAGTGACTAAATTGAGTGCTCATAAAGGCTTTGGCAATCTGGCGTAGTCATAAGCTCATAATAGCCATGACAGCGAGTCTATGTACAAAATATGTGAGAGGTTTATATCTCCTATTCTCCATTTGTAATTTGTATTACCCTATTGACTCATTCGAAAAAGAAAAAAATAATGGCAATCATAATTCAATAGCAATTTCTTATATCAAAACCTTGTAGAGTTGGCTCACTATTTCTAAGGGCTTCTTATGACATACTTTAACACGCAGGAAGATCAGGGATTATAAATACAAGCAGAAAGGAACAAGGGACTAAATCATCCAACATTTCAAGAGCACCTTCAACAATAAGCAGGGCGCTGTCAACAACTAGTAGGACAACCAGCATTAACGGCAGGAATGGATCCACCAATAGACCCACCAGCATTGCTAGATCAACAAGTGATGTAGCAACCAAAGCGCGAAAAATGAATGTAAGTAGAAGTGGTCCTATGATCATGTTCTCCAACTCGAGTGGAATGTTAAAGCCTCCTGCTACTGAAAAGCAGCTTGAGTGCACACTAGAGGAGTTATATCATGGTTGTGTCAAGCACATTAAGGTTTCTAGAGATGTCTTCTCTATCACCGGGTACGTTTCCTAGCCTCTAATAAAACCATCTCATTCCAAATGAGTTCACTAAAGTTTATTGACAGTTATCATAACTCCAAAACTGCAGGCAGATTGTCCAAGAAGACGAGGTTTTGACAGTGAACATAAAGCCGGGATGGAAGACAGGAACAAGGATAACCTTCCAAGGAAGTGTCAAAGAGGAGCGTCAAGGAGAGTATCCAGGAGACATAATCTTCATCGTGACAGAGAAACACCACCCTTTGTTCAGGAGGAAGGACGACGATTTAGAGCTTGAGATAGAAATTCCTATGGTGGATGCACTGACAGGGTGCAACTTATACATTCCTATACTAGGGAAGGATAAAATGAGCATGAGAATTGATGAGATAATTTACCCAGGTTATGAAAAAACTTTTGTAGGTCAAGGTATGCCTAACCAAAAGAACCCTCATCATAAGGGGAACTTGAAAGTCAAGTTCTTAGTAGCTTATCCCAACAGCCTAACTGATGTACAACGGTCCGAAATTTTCAGAATATTGAGTAACTAGCTAGTGTTAGTTTCTCTCTACTGCTTTTCTTTCCTTTGTTTCATATAGATTAGGGAGTGAGGTAATGATCTGAGGCAACTCTGTACATAGTTTGGAGAGTTTTCGAAACGTTTGGTTTAGGTTTTATGCATGCTGCTGATTCAAAATCGAATTATATAAATGAAAAACAGATTACCTTTGTAGTGTAGTAATATTCTAATCTTTTTCTTTAACAGTTAAACTCAGTATTCAGATGCTACTGTCAAATAAGAATAAAAAAATAAAACAAAGAAATAACGTTAATCCTTAAATAATTAACTATCTATTCAGACAGCAAAAATTTGGATCGATCAGTTGCAATGGTTCATAATTGTCCAAGGAATTGAGAGTTTTATACTGTATCACTTTTGCTGTATACAGAAAATTAATTAACCCAACTTGGATTAGAATACTAAACATTGAGCTAAAGACAGATTTCACGAAACTGCAGATAGATTAGGCTTAAGTAATGGTGGTAATTTTTCTGCGTCTGTTGAATTAAGCAACTAACGGCAAAATAAACAGAACTCAGTCATATGCACTTGCATAAGAAGATAAATCCATCATTTATTTATCTACGAAAACCAAATAATTATCGTGTTCAGAAATCATAAATAGGATAGTGATAATTACACAAATAAATGATGCACATCTCTAATTTACTTAAGCAGTTTACTATGCAGACTTTTCTTTATGGGCAGAAGTTAACCATCCCATCAAAGCTTGAAATATGTCCAAGATACTTCCAGCCATCAAAGCACTCAATAGTCTCATTTTCCCACGGGTGTAAGGAGGGTAACGAGCAGGAGCATCACCCAGAAAGCTTCTGTAAAGAACGGCTTTCTTGTGGCTGAAGGCGTCAAAAGAGAATTTTCCATGGTATGAACCCATTCCGCTCTCATCCACTCCACCAAATGGTAAACCATGAACTGCAAGCTGTACATCAATCCCAACAGAAGTAAAATGAGCTTTATCAAAGAGTAATGTGCATATATGTCGTATGATACACCAAAATTACAATCATCAAATGGTGACTTGCTGTTGTTGAAAACAAATAAATGTTGCTTCGTAATTTGGGACAACTCATTTCTTTATTAGTGATGTGCATCATTCATTTGTGTACTTAGCTTTGGCGGGATGGTTAAGCAGTTTACTATGCATACTTTTCTTTACAGGCAGAATAAATGTTAAGGAGTACCAGGGGTTTAACTTGTAATGGAGACAAATAGTAGAAACTATTTGTACCCACTAATCAATCAGCGTAAAATATTCTTCTAGCTTCTTAACTACTCCCTCCGTTTTTAAATACTTGCTCCATTTCTCCATGCGCGGAGTTTTAGAAGAAATTGGAGAAAGTAATAAATATGAAGGTAGTGGGATAGGTGGAAGAATAAAAAATTGTAAAAAGCAAAAGTAGTGGAGAAAATTGAAAGAGAGAGAATATGTAATTAATAAAATATGATCATGGTAGGTCCACTAGGTGGGAGAAATTAATTTAATATTGTAAAATCTTTCCAAATAAGGAAATAGAGCAAGTATTTAAAACGGCCGAAAAAGAAAAGTGGAGCAAGTATTTAAAAACGGAGGGAGTATAATTTAAAATTTAAAGTAATAGACTGAAGTTTATACTTTTCTGCCGAAGATAAGTAAAGGACATATTCAAATCAAATGACAACTTTTTTTTTTTTTTTTTAATGACAATGATGCAGGCATGCAGTGGCATAAAGATCAATAGTCTGGAACTCTTACATTATCAGATTCTGCCAATGTCAAATGCTCAATAAAGAAGTTGAATAAAGAACCATAAAAGTGTTAAATAAATTCGAGTTATGAGCACAAAATCTCACATACTAGAGTTTGTACTAAAGTGATTGAATTTGAATGTAAAATGTTGCGGCACTTACATGTATGGCCGAGTCATTAATGACCAAACCACCTGCAGAGACAGTCCTCACAAATTGATCCTTCAGATTGTTCCTGTTGGTGAATAAGTATGCAGCAAGGGGCTTTGTTCGTGACATTATTATTTCATAGCATTCTTCCAGCTTATCAACCTACAAACAAGCACATTAAGAAAATCAATATACAATACTCAAGTAACTAACCAAAGGTGATATTATGATATGGTGATATGGTCCATTGTAGTTTAAAGGATTGGTTTCGAGTAAGTGTTTTCATTTATTGTCATGTATTCATGTACAATCCTTTCTGAGGAAAATCAGGAAGACAATATTTTATTGATTCAGACGAATCTTTTATGATTAAATCTTAAGACCTACATCTTTTTTCCAATAATTAGTCCTGAACTCAAGTCATAAAGATATAGGTTTTTGTTCACAATGATACAAAGATTGGAAGCCGGAGTCTTCTTTGAGAATCATCAATTAAAAGAATACAGAAAGGATAGGAAAAATAGAAATCTTAATTATACCATGATAATGGGAAGCAATGGACCAAATATCTCTTCATTCATGATTTGAGAGTCTTGAGGGACATCCAGCAATAATGTGGGAGCAATTTTTCTGTAGCACATTGAAAATTTCCTCATTACTGTAAATAACTTTTTCTTGCAAAGTAATAAGAAATTAAGCATTAATTGCTAAGCTTACAGATGAGTTTTGTCTCTTTGACCACCATAAACAATTTTACCAGCTACTTTATCCTCATCTAGAAGCCTTGCTAAACGATCAAAATGGTTGGAATTCACAATTCGAGACAAATCAGGAGATTGCAGTGGCTCTTTACCATAGAATCTATCCAATTCACGTTTTAGAGTATCTACCTGTATTATAGCAACATCATCGAAAAAGCAGCATATATAAAGATTATCTCAGGTTCTCAGACCTGTTAATATTTCAGAATCTTACCAGTTTGGGAGCAAAATCTCTTGTAGTGACAATATAATCAGGAGAGATGCATGCCTGCCCATTGTTGTTCCCCCACTTGCCTGCAATAATTCTTCTAACAGCAATCTACAAGCAAGAATCCCAACATGTCAGGAGAGAGAGTCCACATATTAACGTGCTTGAATGCGAAAAAAAAAAAAAAAAAAAAAAAAAAAAAAAAAAAGCTCTTTACTTTTAGATTAACATCGGGATCAACTACTGCTGGAGATTTTCCTCCAAGTTCCAGGACAACAGGAGTAAGGTACTTGGCAGCAGCTGTCATCACTACACGTGCCACTTTTGCATTGCCTACAATTTCATGGAGCCAATTGTTATTAGAAGGTTACATTTATAAAGACAAAGCATCTATACAAAGGATAGCATAGCAGTAATGCTAAAAGAAACTAAGTCATTGACAAAGCTTAATATAGCCAAATTTTGCTCATTTATAACAACGATAGCTTTTGTGAGCGAAATTATCTTGATTACAGCAATTTCCATGTAATATTAGATTAGACAGCTACACCACTACAATGAATAGCAATCACTTGTCCAGTGACGCAAAGAAATTTAGAGAAGAGTACGTCTAAAAAGCTTGTATTAATTTATTGTTAAACATTTTAAAGCTTCTCCCAGATAAAGTAACAAGTCACCTGGGCCCTGCCCCACTATAAATTATTGTGAGACCGTCTCAGTCTCTCGGACAAATTTTGCCTTTAGAGAAGTGGCCCAAAAGTAAGTCAAGTTCTATTAGAACAAGTTGACCATGCACCAAAACATTGCCTGGTAGCCAAATAACTACATAATTTAATTCTGAAACCAACTGCAAACAGCATTCTGATAAAAAAAATTGACAACACAAATTAATAGCCTTATATGTTTCAAGCTCAGAGATTGATTTGAGAGCTTATACAATGGAAAACAAAAACCAGCAATTTGTCAGAAGTGCATCAACAAAAATACAAACAGCCACTATTTTATCCCATTTTGTAGTATTTCAGAATCAAACCTGTATAAAATATTTTATCCCATTTTTGTTCCAGAAGAGCAGAAGTTTCAGGAACGGCTCCTTCTACAACTCTGACTGCAGAACTATCCATATATTGTCCCACATACTTTGCTAGCAATGAAGATGTAGCAGGAGAAATTTCAGAAGGCTTTAAGACGACTGCATTACCAGCTGCTATGGCTCCAATAACAGGATCAAGTGATAACACTGAAGAAAGCAATCACACACAAGGTAGATAATCACTCAGTTGTCCCACATACTTGGCTAGTAATAGACAAAAAGAAAACTATAGATTTAAATGCGGAAACAAAGCCCATTTATTACACACCAAACCACATAGAAACCATGACATATGACACAATTTTAAAAAGGGGGCAATGGCAGATGCACAGTATAAAGTGTCTCAAACTCGTATATTAAGTTAAAGTGATAAAAGTTTAAAATATGAACAACACCTACACAAGAAGTATACTATGAATCAGAATTCCAATATCACAGAGAGAAAAGTGCACAGCTTCTTCTAAAAAAGCGAGAGATAAGTTTTCATTCCATAGTCCATTGAGTTATTGGTTGCTAATTGCCCTCATCAGTTTACAATAGTATCTGCATGCTACAGTGAGGATTTCCATCATTTACATGGTGTTCAGGTAATCCTTCACAAAAACTGTATTCTTGTTCCATCAGTGATTATTCAAATAAATAGATGAGATCACATGTTTGAAGAGGCAAAAGAATATACATCACATAATTCGGCTACCAAGCATTCTTTGAACTCAGCTGTTGTCGACAGAGAAGACTTGAAAAAAAAATATCAATATTCTAAGTTCTAACTGCAATCTTGGTTTAGCGAGATGAAGCCATTCATGCATGTGGACCGTGGAAGTCTCTTCTACTTTCTGAAAGGTCTATGAAGATAAAAACTGATCTTCTTTTGAGAGGAGGGAGAGGGGAAGAGACTCTTTTAGCTGAGCTGAGGTAGACAATAGATTTTACTCCTTCACCACTAAAATGTTAACAGGACTCTCTAATATCAATTTTCAATTTGTATTCGACAAGGATTAACCACACATCAGGCATCACTAATGTAGTATGGTTTGAAGTTTTTCATAAGAGTAATGTAAATAAATAAATTAATTAATAAAGACACATTTTATAATCATAAGAGAAACATGTAGTGATTTAAGTGAGCAAAATTCCAACTCACGAATCGGATAATTCCACGCAGAGATAATCAACACAACGCCTAATGGTTCTGCTACTATTTCTGCTGATGAAGGAAATGCGACTAATGTAGTTTTCACCTGAGGCACAACCCAGCAAAGTTCAGTAAAACTCAAAAGCACAATAGGCAGTGCGGTGCATACTACTACGTTCTCAACTGATACTACCAAGTTTTACCTTTTCTGGCTTCATCCACTGCTTCAATTCCTTAAGAGCCACTTTACATGAAGACTTCAGCAATGAAATCTGAAGTAGCAATTTGAAATCTCAGGTTAAACATTTACAGGGTATTTCTTCTTAATCAGAATAAATGAGGGGGAAAAAAGTGGAAAAAATCATTATATATTTACATGCCAACACAAGTAAAAAGAAAAAAAAATGGAATAGTGAAATTCTACGTAGCATTCTAGCAGAACCTTACTGTTATCCCCACCTCTATGACTCTATCTTTTCATTGTAACAACTTTCCTGGTCATATCACAAAAGCATAAGCTGTGTTGCTCTATCTTGGAACAGAGAAGCTATCTCTATCAACTTTTTTTTGCACCCTTTTTTAAATAAATATTTTAGGGAGAGAAGTAACGGAATAAAATGTAAACAGAAAATACAGAGCAATTTGTGGAATGCACTTCAATTTACATTGTGGCTTAAGGAACAAATATCAGACCTATTAACAATACCATCCTTTTTGCAATAGCTAGAGCCCGGATTTGTAGCTACTCATTCTCAGAATACCCTAAGACACTAAAGTGTGAATTCAAACCAGTTAAAGGTTAATTATTAAGGTAAAATGGTAGGAGTAAGACACAGGATTGTAGTTATACACATCGAATAATTTAAGGCTAATATGCCCTCATCCCCTTCTCTCCTTCAGGTTTTAGATTCAATATGGTAGCCTTTTTGTTCTGATATATGCATTATATAAAGTCGATAAGTTTTTTATTATTGGCATTGCCATTGGAATTATAGATATATCTTCCCCTAAGATGACAATACTCACCATAAAGAGTGGGAAGAACAAAAACAAATTGTGCTTACTCTATTAAAAACAATTGCACTTGAATGCACAAAGCACTAATATCAAGCAGCTATGACCTTTCTTAAAAGACAATTAAAGTCTAATTTATTACGTATTATTCACACCAACACAACAAAAAATTAGTTATTCTCACACCACCTACCAAAAGTAATGGTAAATTAATCACCAAGATGCAGAGATGTATAAACATAGTAGAAAAGTCAATATTGATTATTTACTTGCAGCATCTTGTTCATTGCATTAGCCTCCAATTGACCATAACATAATTTCCTTCTTACCTAGCAAGCTAACAACTTCTGTCTGTTGGCCAATTATCACTTATCAAGTTATCAGCTTACTCCAGCACAAAGGAGGGCGCCCAAAAAAGGAACAAAGAGAATAAATACTATAGAAGGCGCGTAGATTTTATTAAAAACAAAAATCATCTGAAATAAACTCGTTACAGAACACATGACTAAATAAGAGCTGTATCCAGCAACAACTTGGTAAGGACCTATACTTTACAATAAATTAAGAGACGAACGTTTAAATGATCCTAAGACTCAGAATCTCATCTCGTCCACATCAATGCCATGAAGTATAAAAGTTCCCAAGATACAGAATCACATCTCGTCCACATCATTGCCTTTTATGACTCTTTCTAAATCGCTACACCAAAAAAGGAACAAATCCCCTCATGAAATAGACCTAACTTCATTAATACTAAAATCCCCAGCACCAATCAAAGGAAAACAAGGGAAAGCAAATTAATTTGCCATAAATGCACAAAACTAACCCTCCATAAAAGTGTCAACATGTTATGTCAGTTTCAAGGATGCAAATCAAATAGGAGAAAAACCAAGTAGAAATAAACCAGACCCACTGGAATTACATTAAATGCTCATTTTACAACTTTCTAATCAGTCATTCTCAGCAACAAAACACATGAGTTCACACAATCAGCATGATTTTATCATACTTCATTAATTAATACTCCATATAAACCATCGCAATTCGCGAACAAATAAGCAAACAAATAGTCTTGGTTATTCAACGCACAACATTATCGCCTCCACCCTAGCTCAATAGTAAATATCACCATACCAAATCAATCAATCCATAAAATCATCCCTATTTAGGAAAAACATATACGTATAGTCTCATACCATAACCATAAACGTCAATTACGCGTTTAAATAAACATTAATAACACCGATAAACGCGCGATTTTGCCGTAATTTCAACAAATCTCACTGACAAAAATACGATTTAAAAAATATATCCACAATCCACGAAACTCAACAGCAATTTCATGCAAACATAAACAGCAAAAAAATAATTAAGAATGTAAATTGAAAAATTAATACCTCAAATAAAACGGATTCAAATTCAGGTTTATTAAGATCAGAACGAAGAGCATCAACAATCTCAGTCTCACGTTCTTCAACAAATTTGACAATATTCTTCAACTGAGTAACTCTCCACTCGTAACTCCGAGTTTTACCGCTTACGAAATTCCGGCGGAGCTCCGTCACCATCTCCGCCGCATCTTCGCCGCCGAACGTCGTCGGAACCTCCATTAACAGCCTCGAGGAGAGAGAAAATAATAAAATAATAGTAAAATAAAAAAAATAATAATAATAAAAAAAGCAAAAAAGCGTGATTATTGTATTTCTTAGAAAGAAGGTAAAGGAACGAGTTGAGGAGAGTGAAACTCGGTGTTTGACCCGCGAGTTAAGGGAATGACTCGGGTGAATTTAAAAGTTGGCAACGAAAAAAAAAAAATAAGGGAGGGGGTTTTGATAAAGGGAAGGGGAGAGTGAAGTGCACGTGCTAATTAAGCGTGTGAGGGGATTAAATTAATTGGTTTATTATTTATTAATATTAATAATTATTGGAGTGTGTTATTTTGATTTTTTTGTGACGTGTTTGGTAATTTAAAAGTGTTTGTTTAAATAAAAAAATTTCTAATTTTTTGTTGGGAATTTTGGTTAAGGTTAGGCTTGTTGGGTAATTGGATAATAATTTGTTTTTTTTTTTTTACGAGAATTGGATAATAATTTGGATATAAGAGTAGTAGTATAGTGAATTGACGTCATAATAATTTTGGAGCAGGGATTGGACATGTGCTGATGTGCCTTGATGTCATAAGGTATATTATTGGTATGTTCTTCTTTATTGAATTGAAATGAATTGAACTGATTGGAACTAAACTGAATTGAAATTAAGCTAAGGTGAACAGGCCCTTAATACAACTGCACGAGTATATTTTTATAGTACTTAAGAAAATTTACGTACATCTGGTGCAAGATGTACCCAAGAGCTACGAATAGTATTTTTAACTCATTTATTATATTTTGTTTTCATTTTAAAATCTTGAAATGAGAAGAAAAAATATCAAATGAGTAAGAAAATCACCCTTGGTTTTTATGTATACATGAGTGTATATAAAAAGTGTTGTATTTTCTATATCAAACTATGTTGAGTACAGTAAATGGGATTTACATCAAGCTAAAAAGTTGGGTTATTTAGCCAAAATTAGAAAGTTACTAATATCCAATTGTCATTTAACAAAACATTATGATTTTAAACAGATAAAAAGTCAAACAACCAATAAAAAGCCAATACAAATAGCTTATTACCCAACCAATAAAATTAGTCGACAACCAACAGTCAATTGTCAAACAAGACTGATAAGAATGATTACGATATTGTTGATTGATTGTTAACTCAAAATATAAACGATTTATCACAAATCAATAAGTGATATGTGATTTGATGTTGCATTAATAATATGTGGGATGACTTATATACTTGTATGCTTAAATTACAAAATCCGATTATTGAGAAAGTTTTAGTAGCAATTTATTTGGAGTATATTTTGTGATTGAAACATTGATTCTAGATCGACATGCCTCGATCTTGAAGCTAAGTAGTTAGAAGGATTATTAATCCTTCGACATAATTGACTGGTTGTTAACTCAAAATATAAAACGATTTACCACAAATCAATAAGTGATATGTGATTTGATGTTGTGCTAATAATGTGAGACGACTTATATATTTGAGTAGTTTATATGCTTATATATATTACAAAATCGGATTATATTTAAAATTATAGTAGCAATTATTGGAGTATTATGTGATTACACATAGCATTGATTCTAGATTGACAAGCCTCTTGAAGCTAAATAGTTAGAGGGATGATTAATCTTCAACATAGTTGATTGGTTGTTAACTCAAAATATAGAATGACTTATCACAAATCAATAAGTGACATGTGATTTGATGTTGCATTGGTAATGTGGGACGACTTATGTACTTGTATGCTTAAATTACAAAATTTAATATTGTAGTAGCAATTACTTGTAGTATTATCATAACATGTGATTGAAGCATTGTTTATGAAATAATATTACTTATGGGATTAGGCAACGCAAATAGTAGGGAGGAGAGTTCGGTATAAAATATGGCCTAAGGAGGAGAATTCATATTAAAATCAATTGGTAATAGTATGAGTAATTTCTCTACCTTATACGGAATAAGCTAAATATTATACAACTAATACAAGTTCTTAAGAAAACATTAAAATATGCAATGTCAACATAAGTGTACAATAAGTAAATAATGTAGTAAGTCAATTATATAGATTTTAAAAAAACCTAAAATTCTTGACTAATTATAGTGAACAGTTATTGTCTTAGTCCTTTATTTGTATTTATTTAAGATATGCTTATGTCAAATATCTGTTGTTTGTGTTCGTTAGGTTAATAGCAGTGTATCTGGGTGAGCTGGTGCAACTAACAATTTGGCACTTTGGTCTCACTAACACTGTCGTGCATTCATATATATGCATGTATGAAGACATGGCAAATTTTGAGACAATTGATCAAAATTGAGTTTTAAATGGGAAATTAGGATGTGAAACTGTACTCGAAAATAATTGGATACAAAATATCTTCTAAGTGCATGTTATTGTAGAGAAAATAGAATGAAAACAAATACAGTACTTCTTAAGAGTTAAGAAGGAGCTAGATGTAAAATAAGTGTTCTCATTATTTATTGTTTGATTTATATACACATGATGACATGAACATGTATCCTATCCCTTGTATCGAATTTGGGTATTGTCGTATTGAGGAAAGAAACAGTTTTGTTATCATTAGGATGACCAACGAGCGCGATGTGTGCGCATATATAGCTAGTCATGTCCAAAAATCTATCTCTTTTAGGTTGGTTTATGTCACATTAGTAATTGCTAATTTAACATTAATGAGTGTGTCAACAACAACAACAACAACAACAACAACAACAACAATAATAATAATAATAATAATACTTGAGGGAAAATATATAAACACAAATTTTTAGTGGTATAAATATCTGCACACTATTCTTAAGAATTCAATAAAATAGTCAACTAATATTAATGAGGATAGATAAATACATAAACATTTTAAAGGGTATAATGTCCAAACACTATTTATAAAATTTATCTCAAATTTTTTCAAATGTAGGGAAAAAATGGAAAAGAAAGGCCAAAAAGTTACTCCACACAGCCTCTCTTCCCTCTCCTCTCTCTAAAAACCCTAGTCACTATTGTTGAATTTTGGAAGAGCTTCCATCGGTTTTTACCGGTAAAAAGCTCCAAAATTTATTTTTTGTGTGTTTTTTCTCTTTGATTTTATTTGTTTTTAGGTTTTTTTGATTTTATTTGTTTTAGGTTTATAATAACTTTTCATCTTTTAGGAGGAACATTTCTCCCTCGAAATAAAGGGCTTTTCTTCTTCTTTAGGAGGAATTTTCTCCTTCAAAAGAAAAGGTTTTTTCTTCTCTCTTTTGATGGAGGATTTGCTTTTTTATTTGATGGATTGTTGTAAAGTGTTGTTTTATGGGTAGAGATTTGTGCATGAACGAAATAAAGGTTAACCTTTCGATTACTGTAAATCATAGAGATGTGAAAGGGTATATAAAGAAGGAAATTTTATCAGATAACCTTTTAAAACAATTTTGTTGTGACAAACCGCCTTATACATTTTTTTTTTGTTAAAACACACCTAAAACCAAATTACTTTTGTAAAAACACACCTGAAGGCGATTTTAGGCCAGTTGACTAGTTTTATGGCTTGACTATCACGTGAGAGGCACGTTCGCCGGTTTACCCCTTCTCTTCTAATTTATTGCCCTTTCTTTCCCTCCAATTACTTTCTCTCTCCTCTCAATTACTTTTCTCTATCTTCCTCACCTCACCATTATAGCTCTACAAAGAAAGGCTACCATGGCAGGCATGAATTGAATGCTTTAATTCGTGGGTTAATTTTGGCCAAGTGAAAGGGTAAGTGAAAAAAAATTCCCTCTCCTCTCATTTGTTATTCAATTTGCAAGCCTTGAACCTTCTCCTTGGATTCTCATGTGTCCATGAGATCCTAACAGCAATTGGAAGGCTGCAAAAGCACTTTTGACCCCTCGACATTACTGCTACCTCCATCCTACAAAACATTGCTGGGAATAATTAACCCCCAAATCAAAAACCCTAATTACAATTTAAAACCCTAACTTATAATAATTCTCAAAATCAATAAAATTAATGGAATAAGTCTTTAATTAAAACTACTTACCTGCCTCGTAATTATGCCAATTGAGTATCTATTGGAGCTCAAAATTGGAGTTCAGCTTCTTCAAAGGAGAGCAATGGAGGTTTGGGTGGAAGAACAGGGGGGGATAGGAAGGTTTAATTGGAAGAGGAGAGAGAAAATTAAATTGGAGGGAAAAAAAAGGATAAAAAAAATTAGAAGGGATGGGGGTAAATCGGTGCACGTGCCTCTCACGTGATGACCAATGCTGTAAAAATACTCCGTATGACACTTATTAAAATAAGAAGGTAACATTTTTAAGCTTTGCCCCGAGCATTGTTATGTTTTTTTTTTTTTTATTTAGAGACACGCCGGAGCAATTTTTATAAAGCCTAAAATGTAAACACCCAACTTGAACTCCGGCACAAAATAAACCGACATAAAAGTAGAATCTATTTTAGACAAAAGCCACCTTGATTAAAAAATAAAAATATTCGTAAAAACACAACCACCTACCCACTAATGACTACAGTATTTGACTAAGTACAGTATGATCCATCCCTTAATCTCGTTTTAAACAATTAATTAAACCCCAAAAAACGAAAAAAAAAAAACAAAAAAAAAAACGCGTGGCATCCCTTGAGCTAGTAATCCTGAAATCCAGTAGTAAGAGGAGAGAGAAAAACCACTCAAACAATAAAACCACCTTCTTCCCCACCCAAATGTCCGACTCTTTATCAATGGCGTCATCCTTCTCTTCTACCGCCGCCGCTGCCGCCGCCGCTGCAACTGCCGCTTCTCGTCTTCTTCCTCCGTCTTCTATCTCTCGTATTTCTCTCTCCTCCTCTTCTTCTTCGTCTTCCTTCAAATGTCTCCGATCATCTCCGCTCGTTTCTAACCTTTTTCTGAGACAGGTTATTCTTCAGTTTCCGCCATTTTTTATTTTGAGGTTTTTTTTTGGAATTTTTGTTGATTTTTTGTGTTTTTTTTTGGTAGAGAGAAGGTTCGGGTTATGTGACGAAGACGAGGTTTAGTACCAAGTGTTATGCTTATGCTTCGGATCCTGCGCAGTTGAAGAATGCTAGGGAGGATATTAAGGAGCTTCTTCAGACTAAGTTTTGTCATCCGATTATGGTGATTTTCTTCTTTTTTGTTGATTTTTTGTGTTGATTATTTGATTTTTGTTGCGATGTTTATTGAGGTTTAGGTTATATATGTTGTTGATTGGAGAATATATTTTGAGTTTTTACGACTTGGTTGAATTTGATAGTCGTGTTGATAGTGTAATTTGAATTAGTGATGTGACGACTATATTTGGACGGAGTGAGTGATTAGATAATAGATACTACTGTATTAGATAGATTTGAGTTAGTTGACTGAGATAGGTGTATTTGAAGCTAGTCTATTCGAGTATTCGGCCCGTGTTTATGAATATTCAATGTGTGGCATTCGAGTTGAGCCTTTCGAAAAATTAGTAAGGTGAACATGATTGTGAGCTTTACTTAAGCTGCATTTGGTATTGTTATGGTAGTCTTTTACAATTAGCTTGTTGTGTTAGTTTATGTTTTCAGTGATGTACTGATGTCGATTGCTTAACTTCTTTAGAAACCTCATCAACTTAGTCAATTTGTGACAAAACTTGGAGGAGAAGTGGATAGAAATGAGTCAATTTGAGTAGCACCATCTGTTGAAGGTACTACAGTTTCCACCATAGAATTTAATATGTGGGATTGAATTCTTTCATACCTCGCTCTCCTAGGAGGCTGAGAAAGAACATAACATTTCTCTAGATGATGAGAAGAGAGGTTTAAATAAGATAGTGAAATACTGAAATACTTGGTACTGTTTCCATCTTTGACAATTCTTTTAACCAAAATTGGCATTACATGCTCCCTAATATCTTAAAATATCATTTGAACGCCAATCTAAAGATATCTTGCTCAATTAATCATCAAAATTCAAAAATCATACTATAAGTACTTTATAAAAGTGTATACTCCTTTTGTCCCCATAAGTCACATTTCACCCTAAATAAAAATTCCCATTTCACGATGTTGGGATGTTTGGTTTAGTTGATGCTGGTGATAATTTTTTTTTTTCTAGCCTATATAAAATGATTTGCATAAACAGAATAGAAATATTAGAGGTATGCCTTTTAGTTAACCTATATTAGTGGCTCAGTTTGGACATCTTGAATAGTCAAGAGAAAGTTTCACTTCTTCGGATAGCTAGGACTCACTGAGCCTGGCTTATGATCTGAAGCAAAGTGTTTTTGCGCAAAATTAAATGATCGTGTGTTCCTTTCAATAATTGTATCACATCCATGTGGAGATTATTGTAATCATGTTTGATTGAAAACAAGTACGTCCTCTGTTCTTTATTAATTGCATCAATTTCCTCCTTGGGAAGTTCTATATTATTTGCGTCAATACTATTATAAGAAACCTGATGCTTGTGTAGTTACTTTTTTACCCACTACTTCATTGGTTCCTCTCCCCCTCTCTTACTATAATGTTATCACATATTCACATGGGTATTTAGGACAATTTATACTCTTTTTCCCCTTTCCTAGAACTTTATGCTGCTTCCAATTGATGCAATCATTAAAGAATGAAGTATACTCGTGTCTACTAAACAAAATTTCACTCTCTGCATTCATGTCAATGAAAATATTATATTTTGTTCAAGACTGAGCTAGAGGAAATAACCACTTTACTTGTAGGTTCGCTTAGGTTGGCATGATGCTGGTACTTATAATAAGGATATTAAAGAATGGCCACAGAGAGGTGGAGCCAATGGTAGTCTGAGGTTTGAGGCTGAGCTCAAACATGGAGCTAATGCAGGTAATAACAAGTTCTCCTTAATATGGTGGACTTCTTTTCCCTCCTTTATTTGAAAATATATGGTACAAGTATAGTATTCTAACTTCTAAGTGAAATTTCTGTCCACTTTTGACCTTCTCAATGCCAATGCTTTTTGATTTTTTTATTTATTTATTTTTTTGTTAATATCAGAATGAATAATTTTTTTTCCCTTTACAAAGAAAAAAATTGAGAGATAAGTAGCTTTTTGTTAGAGTTACCTTGGGATGGCTTTCAATTCATTTATATATATATATATATATATATATATATATATATATATATATATATATATATATATATATATTATTTGAACTCACTCCTAATTGTATGTATGTTCAAAGGGAAACTTTTCTTCAATGGAGTCTATTCCTTAACAGGAATAAACCTGTTAATGAAAGAAGGAACGTTGTGTCCCTTGTGGTGTACTTTCTTCTCATAATATTTGTTATATGAAGGAGAACACAGGTTGTTTAATTGATGTATGTGGTGCTGCAGGCCTTATAAATGCCTTGAAACTTCTCCAGCCCATTAAAGACAAGTACTCTGGAGTGACATATGCAGATCTATTCCAGTTGGCTAGCGCTACAGCAATAGAGGTTTTCTCATCTTTTCTCGTATTTATTTAAGTAACAATTGAGAAGGATGGAAGTTGGAACTTTATTGATTAAATTGTTGGAACATATTTTAGGAGGCTGGTGGTCCTAAGATACCAATGAAGTATGGAAGAGTGGATGTGACAGGGCCAGAGCAGTGCCCAGAAGAAGGAAGGCTTCCTGGTAAGAGGAATTTTCACAGATCTACATTGTGATGGTTTGATAACAAAGTTCAGCATAGCAGTGCCAAGGTTTTCCATGGGTTATCACCGCGGACTTTCACTATGTACACCCTTTTGATAAAGCAATGGATTTGATTAAAGTACAGCTAGAGGACAATATATCCTCACAAAAATTCACAAATTCCGTATATTTTGTAAAAATCAGACCAATTGCTATGTTTCTCCCCAACTTTGCAGTTCTTGATCTCTCTATGCTGCTTGTGCTTTTATGTTGCTTTGCTGCTTTTCTGAATGTTGAAATTCCCTTTATTCAGATGCTGGACCTCCTTCACCTGCTCAACATCTACGTGATGTTTTCTACAGAATGGGTTTGAATGACAAGGTTAAGAGTTTTTGATGTAGATTATCAACTGTTACGTGAATTGGGCAATCATATTCATTATGAGCTGTTTTTGTTGATAGGATATAGTAGCATTATCTGGAGCACATACATTGGGAAGGTCTAGACCTGAACGCAGTGGTTGGGGCAAACCAGAGACTAAATACACGGTAATTCTATAATAAATTCTGAGATGGATATTTATGTTGTTGACACAGAAGTGTAATTCTTGTAACTGGTAATCTAGATTATTTCAATGAAATGTGTCTAGCTACTGGAGTACAATTCCTTGGAACAGATAATTTACTATGCCATACATTCACAAGTTTGAGAAACATAATGGTTTTACAGTTGTCTGCCTTTCTTTTCTTTTTCCCTTGTATCTGTATATCCAATCTCATTGCATGATATTGCTGCATAAAAAGCACATGTCTGGAGTCTAAAAGTATATCAGCCCTTGCCCCTTTTACCTCAGAATGGTATCCTAAAAATTGGCATCAGGGCCATTAGAGGTCTGGGGTATTTACAGTATTTGTTAAAATGATGAAATTGCACTCTTCTCAATCATCAGAAAGATGGACCAGGAGCTCCAGGAGGGCAGTCCTGGACTGTGCAGTGGTTGAAGTTTGATAATTCCTATTTTAAGGTTTGTATCATTTCAAATTGGTTTAATCATCACAAACCAGAGGTTTAGCTCTACTTGCGCTAATTTATATTGCTTGATTCAGGACATCAAAGAGAAGAGAGATGCAGATTTGCTTGTTTTGCCTACTGATGCTGCTCTTTTTGAAGATCCATCTTTCAAGGTAAAGAAAGCAATGCCTAATGCAATAGAAATGCAACAATTGTGTTGCACATGATCCTTGTGTTCATTGTACTGAAATAAAATTATTGTAGGTATATGCTGAGAAATACGCAGTTGATCAGGATGCATTTTTCAAGGATTATGCTGAATCCCATGCCAAGCTGAGCAACCAAGGAGCCAAATTTGACCCTCCTGAGGTCTGTCTCATTCTCAATTCTCATGTATATGTGCTTCTTGCTTTTGTCATATTTGTTTCTCCTCGTGTATACATTTTTCCTTCTTTTGGGATGGATGAGGTAGTAGGCCTATGCCAAGTTTCCATTAGATATGAAACACGCAATTAGGAAACCCTTCTAGCCAGATTTTACCTAGTTTATCATTGCTTACAATATTATAAAGCTGGGAGTTGGGGAGGCTATCAACACTATCTACTACTTCCTCCGTTTCTTTTTAGTTGACACGTTTCTTTAGTCACGTTTGCCAATGCACAAGTTTAACCATTCATATCTTTAATTACCGATAAGCAAAAATTATAAAAGTTGATATTTTGAAAATATATGTCGTGACGAATCTAACAAGATCCTACATGACTATATTTTTCATCACATATAAAGTATAAAACACGGTCAAAGGGGAGTGTGTGAATAGTGCTAAAATCAAAACGTGTCAACTAAAAAAAAACGGAGGTAGTATTATATTAGTATTAGCATTGGCAGGATGAGCTTCATTAGCAATGCAACCTGCTGCTCTATTTCTTTCTCAAAATTTGTGATTGAAAGAGTAAGAGCTGAAATTAGAAATAAGAACCTTAATTTCATAAACAAGCATACCATGTTATTAAAGAGTTCAAAAAAGGCATTTAATTGAATATGTGACTGGTTATCGCCCTCGATATCCATATCAGTAAAGCCTTGCTGTAGTGTGTAAAGAATTCCATTGCAAGTGATTGGATCCTGCCATATGAGGAGGGATGAGAGAGGAAGGTAATGGGGAGGAACCCCTCCTCTCATTTTCCTGAGTACGTACCATGCTTCTACTGAACAAAGTCTGGAATAGGCAGGAGGTGCTGCTCTTTTGGTATAAATAATAAAGACATTGGAATGACAAAAGGGGACGTCACAAAGAAGGGCTAAGGTTAAAATTATTGTGGCCTCAAGACATACCAAGCTTGAGGGCCAATGGTATCTTATGGTATTCAGGTCTTTTGCCATTGCTTTCAATGACATTTTTGTTACACAGCATATTGATAGGGGAGTACACATATCTTCTACAGTATGAAGTGATTATTTTTTTTTTTTTCTTTTTCTGGTGCCAAATATTTATAACGATCAAGACTAGACATTTTGAGTTTCTTATTAGATTTCTGAAACATTCCCCAGCAATCTGTTTGATTTATTTGTATTCTTATGTCTTGGTTACCTTCAACAGTTTTCTAATTGTTTTTAGTTCACCTTCAAAGAGTTCAAACTAGACTAATAGGACTGAATGGTGGACAGGGTTTCTATCTTGATGGAAGTCCAGCCGGAGCAGCGCCAGAGAAGTTTGAAGCAGCCAAGTACTCATCTAACAAGGTTTGTCACAGTGATCGCTCTTAGTAATATAAAAGCACTTAATTCTCCGTAATATTGTTCGATTATTCATCTCCATTGCTTTTTCATGGCTGCTGCAGGATTAAAGAAAAGAAATACAAAAGTGTCATTTTTCGTGTGACTTTTGTCTTTTTTAATAAACACAAGATGAAGCTTTTTTCTTGTGTAGTCAGTCACATCTAAAACTTGGAAGAGTCTAAGTCGTGGAGAAGAATAAATTCAAATGAGTGTGTTGTGTGTTGCTTATTTGAATTGCAGAGTGAGCTATCGGACTCCATGAAGCAAAAGATTCGCGCTGAATACGAAGGTTTTGGTGGTAGCCCTGATAAGCCTCTCCCAACAAACTACTTCCTAAACATTATGATTGTGATTGGAGTTTTGGCAATTCTATCGTATCTTGCAGGAAATTGATTTGGTTTGATGAGTTTTTTCCATTTATAATATAACGGCATTTGATTATATGAATTACCTCCAAAAATCTTTTTCACGTCTTATTTGAATAAATTTCTGTTAATTTCTTGACCTTTCATGTTCTATAATGATAACTAAAAAGCACAACTTTCTTGATTCAAGCTTTTCTTGTTCAATATGTGATTACCCCAAACTACGCCAGATAAAATAAAAATAAGACTACATAGAATGAACAGAAAATGTTGTAATGTATAACTGTATAAGACTTTAGGAGTTTAGCAATAACCAAACAATAAATTGATGGCTAGACAAGTAGTAATTTGTGCACACAAGGAATTATGTTACGAAAGGTACAAGTTTGAAATGCGGCTTAATTATATCTGTGCAGCTCGTGCTCAATTAGCTAGTGTGTCCATGCTTATATATGGAATACAGTATATAGTCCCTCAATCTCTGTAAATCAAGAGGTAGGGGAGGGACTGGAGGGTAATGCCAATTTGTAAACAATATGCTTCGTTGTTCAACCTATTTGATGTTTAATTGTCGATGCTAAATAATTTAGGTCACGAGGTTGTATATGTAGGTAGAATATTTACTTGATATTTGTCCACGAGAGTACTCTCGTATAATTTTATAATGTTGCTATTTTGCTAATCGACTATACAAAAATAAAGTAATAATAATGGCGACCAAAGTTGATTTAAGAAGTTGTATACTATAAAATTCAATTAAGCATTTTGAAATATACTTCGTACGCAAAGAAGAAATATTGTGAAAGTCAAATAAGGAACATGTCTATCATAAGTATGTCACAAAAGTTGTGCAGTGGCGTATAATCGAATAGTATCAAAAGGATTTTATTTTAAGTGAATTAAAAAGGTTACTAATGACTGCTTGTAAATCATTTACAGAGTAAAATTTGATCCAAAGACGATGGTGTAGTTTGACAAATCTGACTCTTATCTTTAATTTTATTACATCGTTGTATGCAACAACTGCTTTAGTACTTCCAAAGTTCGAATGAAGATTCCGGGAGTTTAGGTAAAGATTCTAAAATGGAATCTTCTTGTAGCTAAAGTCAACCCTCATGAGCTCAGATGCTGGGAAATGGGAATCCATAATTTTCTAAATTTTTTTTTTTTTTTTTTTTAAGGAAGTAAATATTAAGATACTGCAAAACTATGAACTTCCATTGGTTTTGCTTGCATGTCCATGCACGTTAACTTTGAATAATATTGTGGTTTTTTACAACACCAAAAAAAACACTCGTTGGTTTAAATTATAACTGTCCCTAATTGAGCAGTGTGCTCTACTTCTTTAATCGATCAACATGTTCTGCAATTTAATATCAAACAAATGGGAGTAAATTATTTCTCCTCTAAGTTAGGGCGACACATTCATTTGAGAAATTTTTAATGCATTACATTAGTTCAGTTCGTTTTTTTACTCTTTCTTTAGTTTTGTTTTTAGTTTATTTTCACATTATCCCAATTCCTTCATCATGATGAAGTCAGTAATTCTCCATCATCTGATCATTACATCTTCATATCAATCAAATTTTACTAGCTTATATATTAACGAAATTTTTTCTTTTTAAAGTTGTGGATGTCTATTAAAGCTTAAATTTCTTCAACTCTAATAAGGCAAAGACTTAATTTGGATGCCTATAAGCCTTTTAACGAGAGAACATTTTAAATGTCAATCAATTCCGTGTAATCATTGACACCTTTCTAAGCATACATGGTATAATCAACAACTACGTGATTATTGATTCGAAATAATAAGTCATAACTAAAAACCTAAGCCTTAATATAAACAAGGATTAGCACACATCGTCTTTTTAAATTATGGGGAGTTCATTAATCAATGAGATTCCTCTAGCAATAGTTGGCTAGTAACAATATAATTCTGACTAGCTTAGTGAAATCATTGTATATATTATTATTGGCTGTTACATTAAAGTACATGTATGATGATGATAACTTCGAAAATTTGTCAGTGTTAGGAATAATGCTGGTGTAGTGATAATGATTTAATTTTCGATACAACGAACAACAATCATAGAAATTAGTGAAAAACAGACAAATATCCAGCATAAATTAATGCTTACGATAGATTTGCTTGATTTGTAGGTTACCTATCATTGATTTGATCACTAAATCGATGTAATTCTCTAATCCAAATTGCATACTTCAATTTGTGTTTAAATAAGATTGGAGAAGAATAATTAAATTAGCTAAAGCAAAGAGAGGTAGTGGAGAGTACAAGTGTTATGTAATTCTATGAGTTAATTATTTATTTGTCCGTTTTCCAATTCAATTCTTATATTGAGTTTTTACAAATTATAAATACTGTAAATTAAGTATTTAAGACAATGTTCTATTAATTTTTATTTTACTTTATCTTATACTTTGTATTATTTTATCTAACCACGCCTTTGCTTTAAAAATCAACTCGGATTATAGATTGTTAGCTAATTCATTGACTAATTCGAGACAAACGAAAATGAAAAATAGACAAATCAAATTGAAAAGGAGAAAGTATTTACCTTTTCAAATTGGATCACCAAACTCGTGCTCTAAGAGCACTAAGACCTTACTATATATAGGCATATAGCACTCTACTTTATAGGAAGGAAAAAAGACGCACCAAATTCAAAAATACAAAGTGTGGCCATGCTATACAACATGCATGATACACATGCCAACCAAACGACAAGTCTATGGCAAATAATGGAGGACATAAATGTAGGCCTAGATTTGTATAAATGTGAATTTATTGTAAACCCAAAATATTTACATAATGATATCATGCTTCCCATTTTGGGAACACGTGAGAACTCATACAGGGGTTTTCAATCATACTACTGCTACTACTATTACTCGTTTTTTTTTTTTTTTTTTTTTTTTTAAGAATTTTTAAGAATTTTTAAGATTTTTTTTTCTTCTTTTACAGATTGAGCTCCCTGCTAATAATTTTAGAGCGTATTAATATAGATAAATATAATTTCCATGGTCAGCTAGGGCTAACTTCGTAAATTTAATAAATTTTCAAGATGAAAACTAAAATTTTTTACTTATCTAAACTTATCTGATTTTATCTCAACTTATTAGCCCTCATTATAACTTATTTTAGTTATAAAACTTGGATAGCCTTGATTAACCTTTATATTATTACAACTTATCTGAACTTATTTTTCCTAAACTTATCTTATCTGAACTTATAAACCCTGAAATAAGGTGAATAGAACAGGGCATAACTAGAAAATTTTATTTGTACCATCAACACTAGATCGTAATTTTAAAACATGTATTTGCTTTTGGAAAATTACTGAACTTAAGGAGTTAAGGGGGCATCAAGCTGTCAATTATGATACATAAAGCATAATCATGCAAATAAAATAGGATCTTGCTAACGAAAGAGACTTTAGATAAACTTTTAAAATACGAGTATTACTTAAAGTGGTACTCCGTATTAATTTGAGAATACATATAAAAAAAAAAAAAAAAAAAAACATGCGTTGATCGGCGTAATTAATGTTCATTTTAATTCAATATTTCTAATTTTAGCTGTCTTATGCAACGCCTCCATAACATTCTTTAGCTTTTACTAATAAAATAATTCATTTAATTTCGATGGGTAAGAAAACTATCCTATAATATACGAGTAATAAATTAATTCGGCCTAGATAATTTGCAGTACATTCTTTGTTCAAGAAAAATAGTAAGCTAGATATGGAAGATTATTGGTGATTCATATATGAGATGAATTATACTCCGTATGATCGATGATTCGATGTTGTTATTACAACATCATTTAATAGCTAGGTTGCTGGCTTACTATTACGGAGAACTACAGTAGATGGTCGATGATGACGAATATTGTACATTAATGATGTTGGAAAGGCTTTAAGTTTCATAATGTCATTAAATTGTTGGAATTGAATATATGAAGTACGTATCTTCATTTTCTATAAATGCTTATTCATTCGCAGCATCTTCTTGTCTAGTACGTACTACATACTATACTGGTTTATCATGAAATGGATCAGTGGATCGGACATAGAAAACCATGATAGAAAAAACAAATATAACAAATAAAAAAAAAAAAAAAAAAAAAATTGTATTTGATGATGTATGTATTGTTTAAAATCAACCCTTTTTCTAAAATTTAAACTTTTTTTTAAACCTTCTAAAAATTTAAACTTATGTACAAGCTAAGTATTAAAAGTATTGTGTATGATTGTTGTTGTGGTGCCTATAAGTAATTTGAGATGCTTTGTTAAAACAATGTAAGTGGCCTAAATGTATTTCTTTTATTACCATATCCTCTGGTCATGTTTACATGTGATATGTGAAATATAATTAGACGAAATATATAAAAATAAAAAATAAAAAAAACTACCTAGTAGTAGTTAATGTGTTGGTTTAAATTGTAAATATATTTTCTTTAAAAATAATTGTAAATACATGTAAAAGCATAAACACAATAAATTACTTCAAAATTCCACGGAATATATTAGGAATTTTAATTTATCAACAATCTTTATTCTTTACCAATTTTTGTTCTTTGGTATTGAATCTTGTTTAGATTAAGTACAAGTGAAATAGTTGAACGGAAAAAGGTATACATATAGACAATTTTGATCGATTTAATTGATTATCTTTGGTATTGAATTTCTTGTTTCGATTAAGTAGGTAGGTTCAACTATCTAAAGCTTTTATCACCACCTTTTTTTTTTTTTTTTTTTTTTTTTTTTTTTTTTTTTTTGTAATTTGGCGGGTCGTATACGTAGCTGCAATATGCATGCATGAAAAATTCAAAGTCATAGAAATGTCCATATAAAGGGTCAAAGTTTAAGAATGTAGAAAAAGTGACACTTGCTAATTAAATTAAATACCCTCAAAATTCAATACGGTATTATTCTATTATGGTATCCTTGTTTTTTATTTTGTTTTGTTACGAATTATCTATAATATGAAAACAACTTGGATATAGTGAAAATGACAAATGAATATAAAAACAAATGGAGCAAGTAAATAATTTTTCTACTTTTTAAAAAAATTAAGAATAATTTTGTATGTGATTGATGTAAGCTCTTTAAAATTATATAAAATAAGTGTCATTTCTAGTTTCGCCTTTAGTATAGGTTTATTGATGACATGTAAACAAGGGATTTTTCTTCCTTCTTAATTAAGGAAAAAACATACTTAAAACTGGGGTGATTGACCTCCCTCCAATTAGGGAAGAAACCTCTATCTTAATATAATCAAGCAATCTCAAAATGCCACCATCACGGAAATTAAATGATTGTAATAAGCGTAATCTCTTTAAAAGGAGACCAGCTACGGGGATCTCAACCCAATAAAAAATTAAGCAATTTAAGGGAAAAAAAAAAAATATTGTCAAGTAAACCCTCACAACACTCCCATATAATTCACTTGTTTCCTCATGGGTGCTCCCTTCTTCGTCGTCTCAAGACTTTCAACTCCAGTTGTTTCTAATGAGTTTAACAAGTTTAAGATTTGTTCTTTAGACAAAGGTCCAAATAAATTCTAAGATTCGATTACTACTAAATATGATTAAATAAAAATTAAATAAGTCTATTATACAAAGTATGACTCATTAATAAATTGTTTTCCTTGTAATTTAAGAAACATCTACTTGTGATTTCTAGATAAGAAGGAATGGTGAGGTCAAAGTCTAATCAACATAAGTGGGCCCATTGGATCTGAAGTAGTTGGTCTAAACCGGCCCACTTCAATCAATTAAAAAGAAAAAGGGCATATATTTCGATTCCAAATTTAAAGTAGACAAACAACTTTAATTAAGCTTATAATTTATTGGATGAAAGTCCCCATCTAAAATTCTATTTCATCCAAAGTTAATTTTTCACAAACTTTATAATAAAGCGAAATTTTATTTCCTTTTCTCAAATTTTTTTTGGCAACAAATAAAGTCTTCCTACTTTTTTTTCCTTTCTTGGTGAAGTTTAAAAAGGGCAAGAAAAATATAAAGTTGAAAATCTTTTTCTTGATTGTCTCTTTCACCAAAAACATTAGATACTTTTCTTCACCTAACACTTTTTCTACATTTTCAATATTTTATGTAGGAATTTGGCAATTTGATGCTGACATGTATTTCGGACGATCAACTCCATTAAGTTAAAACCCTTAAGTAGGATACGTAACTACTATTAAATGATCTTCCGTGGGGTATTAGATAATGTTTTAATAGGTTGTGAGATTTTGGATTTCTGTCGACGTGAACATTTATGTAAATAAGATTTCCATCTCATATGATTCATCATATCACACAACTCACAAGTACTAGGATCACATCTCATAGAGGAACTTTTATCAACACACTTATTCGATACACATTTTACGTTAATAGCTTAATAAAAATTATTATTCTCTATCACTTTTATATATCAAATCAGATCACTAATCTCTAATTTCATCCTTGACCCATTTATATCGACTATGACAATTATTAAAATCATACTTTTATTAAGCATTCGATCATCTCATTTTATATTTTACAATATACGAAGTACTAAAATTCAAATGAGTAGAATGCACTATATAAAACACAATATAATTATAAATGTAAGGCGTCCATGTCAATGAAAAACATGCAACATTCACACACTAGGCTCAAACTCCCTGCTCTCATTCAGCCTTTCTATTTCAAATTTTGTCGCAAATCACACGCACATTCACACAATAACGTCTGCGCAGAGCAGCCCTGCCCCTCGTAACATGCTGCAAATCAACTACGTTGGGGGTATTTTGGTCATTTCACATTAGGCCTAATCACCTTATTTTTACCAATAAAAAATGAGTTAATTAGATTAATTTTGGAAGTGAAAAGTAATTAAATTAAAAAATAACAAAAAGTTGGGGCGTAAGACAGAAAAGGGTAGAGTGGGTAATGGTAATGATGACCACCTTCCGCTTCTAGTGCTAGATTCCATGACCCCCCCCTCTCTTTCCCGCCTTTTTTTTATTGCACTTTTTTTAATATTTTTTTTATTAATTAATTATTATTTTCTTATGAAAATTAATTCCTCCAATTCTTATAATTATTGTTATTAATAATTTTAATATTTATAATTGTAGATAAAACTTACTGAAAAAATTTACTCGTTTTACATCATCAAATGATTAAATGAGTATTGGTTTAGGTAGCCAATAAAAATAGTCGAATTATCTAAACCTTATTTTGGTGCATTGATCAAATTATGTAGGCTATTAAACTCGATAACATTTAAGTTTAATATTACTTGTTGATTATAACCTACTTTGTTTGTTTGTACCTATAATTTCTACATTGCATAAAAAATAAAAAAAACTATAATGTCTACAATCTACTTGTGAATTTTAAATTATTTTTTTCTAAAACTAAAGTTTAGGTCATAAACTACCATTGTTAACTAGTGTATTTGAGAAATATACACTTCGTAATAAATGTTACAGAGTAATCAATATTATTCGTAACGTCTAGAATGAATTAGTTTCGATAGTAGTTTTGGCAACTCAATTACTTTATTGCTTGTTATAGGGAAAACAATTGAAATCATGCCCATAGATATAGTGTTCAAAAATCTCATTCACAATATTCGGTAAAACTAAACAAATAAATATTGTACAGTATATTCAACACTCCCACACACATGCGAATTCGTTCTAATACTTACAAAAAACACTTTATTGTGTATCATCAAGAAATTAGTTAAACATATGTATCACGCAGATTATGTTTGGAATCCTAAGTTACAATCTACAGTATATCTATATCTATATGAGATTTAAATAAATAATTAGATGCAACACTTCCCCACGCAGGGATCTTCTACCATAATTAAAAAGAATTCACACCATATCTCCCAATTAATCTTCAACTAAACCAAGAATACATACATAAAAATTAAAAATGGTAAACTCTATTACTCTAATTACCAAATTTAATTATGTCAATATTAATATGGAGTAACCGAGTAAGTAATAAACCATCATAATTACCAAAAATACCATAATAATCATATAATTCAAAAAAAACTTCCCAGAAACCACCACTCTTGAGTTTCTCTCTCCTCCATCTCTTTTTCTGCAGAGATCCCAACTTTGTTTAATTTTCCTGGCATTTTCTCTTTGTTTATCATCTTAAATTACCCACCAAATATTTAATAATTCTGAACATTTTTCTGTCTTGATTTCTGCAATTTTCATAAATCCCCCCTATTTTTCTCTCTCTTCCGCCATGGACGGCAACGAGTCTTTCTTCTTTCTCTCTCCTCATTAATTTCTCTGTCTTCTCTAAATTTCATGCTGTATTAAATTCAATTCAATCCCCCATTTTCTTCCCACGACCTAAAATATCAAATCAAAGCAAAATCAAACTATAATTAATTGATTTATTTATTCAGAGATGCAAAACCCTTCACCTGAATCAGCTGGATGATATGACTGAAATTGTAGTATTTCTACTATCACTGCAATTTTCTCACTCTAATCTGAATTGGGAAATTAGGGTTTCTAATTTAATGGGGTGTGGAACTTCAAAAGCTGAAGATCTACCATTGGTAAGTTTTTGTAGAGAGAGAAAAGATTTGATTAAATCTGCTTCAAATCATCGTTTTGCTCTTGCTGCTGCTCATATTGCTTATTTTCGTCAATTGAAAGATGTGGGTGATTCTCTCTGTAAATTTGTTGAAGAAGAATTGATTCTCTCTGCTTTTAACTCTTCATCTTCTTCACCTTCTTCGCCTTCTTCTCTCTCTTCCCCTGTTCTTACGCTTCCTTCTGATGAACCCAAGAAGAAACCCAAGAAGGGGTTTCATACTAGTAATAAGAAGGTGAAAACTAGGAAAGGGTCTTCTTCTTCGACTTCGATTTCTCATAATTTAAGAGGGGTTGATGGTAATGATCAGAATTCACATTTGCATTTGTCTTCTGATGATAATGATGATGATATTGAGAAGGAAGATATGGGTTCGTCTTTCGATCACCGGCATTCGAATTCTGGGCATTTGGATATTGATGATGAGGAGGAAGATGAAGAGGATGAAGATGAACATGAACATGATTTGAAGAGAGAGAAAATGAAGAAGAAAGGAGGAAAAGGAGAAGAGAGAAAGAGGGTTGAATCTCCTCAACCTGGGATTTCTTACATTCCTGATTCTGAGTTTTCTGGTATTGCTAGTAATTATCCTTACCCTTTTGATTATTCTTATGTTAATGGTAATGTTAATAATAGTAATAATCATCCTTATTATCAACCTCCTCAAAATGTAGATAATAATGGTATTCCACCTTATTATTATACAAATCCTAATGTTAGTTCATATTACCCTGATAATGGTTATAGTAGTTATGATTATAATGGTGGAAATTATAATTTTAATGGTGGGAGTAATTCATATGGTGCAACAACGTCATATACAACTTACTATATGAAGAAATCTTCAACTAGGATTCCTTCCGTTATTTACGAGGAACCTAAGCAGACTCCGGTGTATGCTTACTCTGAGTATAATGGTCAGTCGAGTTATTCGAATTACTCGAATTTCGGGTTTAGTGCGAATTCGGAGAGTAGGGGGAGCAATGTGCCGCAACAGCCACAGCCAAGGCGGCCGCCAACACCGCCTTCGCCTAAGGTGTCAGCCTGGGATTATTTTAACCCGTTTGAGACTGTGGAGGGTGGGGGTTATTTGGGTTATTTTGGTCAGAATCCGGGTTATGGGTTGGGGTCAAACTCCAGTAGTCCTGATTCGAGGGAGGTAAGGGAGAGGGAAGGGATTCCGGAGTTGGAAGAGGAAACTGAGAGTGAAGTCAGTAAGGAGCCTTATTACTATGATAAGAAGAAAGTGCAGGAAGAGTTTAGTTTTCCCAAAAGTAAGAGTAAAACAGTTCAATTTGAGGATGGGAAGGGGAAGAGTAGTGGTAATTTTGGTGAGGGTACTTCAAAGGGGGCGAGGGCGAGGGTGCCTTTGCAGCATCCACAAAGGGAGGAGCCGCAGCCAGAGGCAGTTGTAGATGTAGACAAGGAGGTGGAGACAGTTGAGATGAGGGATGTGAAGGGGAGAAGCAGCATTAGTAGTCCTGAAACTGAGACTAGCATTTCCACAAGTATAGAGGATGTGTCTGTTAAGAAGAGAGGGGTGAGCTTTGATGTTGGAGGGAGTGGAAATGGAGATGGAGGAGGACCTTCGTCTCTTGATATTGAATCATCTAAGCCGAGTAGCTCCACAATGTTGTCAACCAATGGCACCCGTGATCTTAGAGAAGTTGTAAGGGAAATCAAAGATGAATTTGTGGCTGCTACTGATTATGGGAAAGAGGTCTCTGTGTTGCTTGAAGTGGGAAAAGAGCCATACAAGTCTCGGTCCTCCTTTTTGAAAGGTATAAGAACTCAATTACTCTTTCTACTCATTACTGTTAAAATGTCTCTTGTTAATTCTCTATGCAAACAGCTTGGTTTGTTTATGGGTTCTTGTGCTATCATTTTGTTTGTTTTTTGGTCTGTAATTGTCAATTGTGTTCTGCACTGGTCCCTGTGACGCAAGTACTTAAAATTAAGAGGGAGAGAATCATTTGCGTTTACTTGGGGCTGGATCGCTAGGAATTTACCAAGAGCAAATTTGATAAAATGTGTACATTTTGGTTCTACCACACATAAATATTTAGTGCTCACTATACTCATCTCTTTACAAGTTAATTTCCCAGTTATTGTGAGCTTAGTCGGGAGCCAGGAGTGAATTTACTTTTCTGAATATGATAACTTTACATGCAATGGATGCAATGTCCATATTTTTTTTGGTAAATTATCCAATTGGACTGATTATTTCTCTGCTATTAAGGAAACATACCTGTCTTTACAGTGATTTTGGCCAGGGTCTGCTCTACATCACTGTCATCTTCGTATTCTCCATCTTCCCTGCCTGGAGGATATCCTGGGAATGCTGATGAGGATTTTGACTCTCACAGCCTGGCATCAACTCTGGAAAAGCTATATATGTGGGAGAAGAAACTATAC
The DNA here is from genome assembly GCF_948465745.1 of Chenopodium album. Taxonomy (NCBI): domain Eukaryota; kingdom Viridiplantae; phylum Streptophyta; class Magnoliopsida; order Caryophyllales; family Amaranthaceae; genus Chenopodium; species Chenopodium album. The sequence goes on from NC_137849.1 coordinate 42,268,181, forward strand.
AAGGAAGTCAAGGTATGCGTTTGATGTATCTTCTCTACTAGTCTTGGCATAGTGGCTGTGTTTCTCATTGTTTTACAGTTCACTCTCTCTTCTCATGCATTGCCCTGTCTTTAAGAACTGTATATCCATGCATGAATTAATTTGTCATTTCGTACAGCAGGTGGAAACACATACTGTAAAATAAAAGTAGGGATTTCCTGCTTTTCCATAATGTTTCTATAAACTGACTGGGATTTCACTCTTTGGTTATGAAGATTATAACTAGTCAGGCTGGACAAAAGTCCATCAATCAATCAATCAATCAATCAAAGCCTTAATCCCAAAAGTGGGGTCGGCTAACATGAACCAAATTTGATTATTCCGTGTAGTCATCAACAAAAATCTTTCTCCTCCATCCCTTACGATCCAAAACTTCATCCTCACGTAAATCCATGCACTTCATATCCTTCCTCACTCCTTCCAACCAAGTCATCTTTGGTCTCCCTCTTCCTCGTTTAATCCCTCCATGGTCCCACTCTTCCACTCTTCGCACCGGTGCACCCTCGGGTCTCCGTCTTACATGTCCAAACCAACGCAGACGATTTTCCCTTAATTTATCTACAATGCCCGCCACACCTACTTTCTTGCGAATAACCTCATTTCTGATTCTATCTCTTAAAGTGTTTCCACACATCCACCTTAACATGCGCATTTCCGTAACCTCCATCTTTTTAATATGCTCTTTCTTAGAAGCCCAACATTCTGTACCATAGAGCAACACTGGTCTTATGGCAGTCCTGTAGAATTTTCCCTTCAACTTTAAGGGAATGCTGCGGTCGCATAGCACTCCCGTGGCCGCTCTCCATTTAAGCCACCCTGACTTAATCCTGTGGGTCACAAAAGTCCATGTAGATTTATAAACAACTTTGCTGCCCTGTCTCAAATTTCATCTGTTTCATTACTCTGCATAGATTTTCCCATGTTTACTGTAGGGTTTTTGACTAGTAATGGTATCTTAGATTAGTTGGACATCAGTTGTGTCTACCTTGCAACATGTACTTCAATAGTTCAATAGGTTTCAATTCATGCTATTGTGTTTCAAATGTTTACACTATTTTCTCCTATTACATTCTTGTTTGAGAAATCTGCGCACGGTAATTTGGAAAATTTAGTACACTTTTGTTACATTCTTGCTCAATTTGTTTAGGGCGTTGTGCTGGTTTTAGGATGAGGAGAGGCTTAGGGTTCTGTATGAGAAGCAGTGCAAAAAGCTGAAAACTCTGGATGATCAAGGTGCGGAGATTAGTAAGATTGAAGCTACCCAGGCTACAATAAGAAAGCTGCTGACCAGGCTTAATGTCAGCGTCAGAGCTGTAGATTATGTATCCCGCAGGATACACAAATTGAGGGATGAAGAATTGCAGCCTAGAATGAAGGAATTGATTTATGGGTACGAAATCTATTCTTTAATGTTTACTTTGTACCTATTCATGCTGTTTGTGAAAATTGTGACTGATTATGCACCATGCATGGTGCTTTTAGCGTGTGTTAACTTTATTGTATTTGTTGTCTGAGGTTGGTTATATTTGGAATTCGATATTCAGTCTCTGTTGCTTTTTTTTTTTTATTTTCCTACCCTGTCCCTAGGGGTTTAGCAGCACACAGGCAAGTCATGAATACGTCATTTTTTTTTAATTTTGTAGATGATTTTTTCCAATGCTGGATCACTTAATATTAGTAGGTTGTGTTCTTGAATTTATATCCGTTATAAGATAGTGGACTCTTGATGAAGAATGCTAGAGATATTTAAATATTGATAGGAATTTGGAAATTCAATCATTATTTCACTTAATATTGACTACTTTTCCCATGCTTTCGTGGCAATCTTTAGGTTTTACCTCTAGAGATTATATTATTGTGTAGGCTAGGAATGTTTGTATTGTTAACAGGTCGAAGCTGTAGAACTTATTTGATTTACCTTGTTGATTTTTGTCAATCTTGTAATTCCATATTGTTCTTAAACACTGTATGGAGTATAATTAGCCAACTACTTTTCCTGCAGATTGAGAAAGATGTGGAAGCTGATGCTTAAGTGTCACCAGAAGCAATTCCAAGCTATCCTAGAAAGTAAAACCCGAGCACTAAAAGCAAATACCGGACTGAGAAAAGATTCAAGTGTGAGGGCTACAATTCAGCTTGAAGCAGAACTATTAAAATGGTGTCATCGATTCAACAACTGGGTTGATATGCAAAGGTCCTATGCCGAGACTTTGAATGGCTGGCTTGAAAAGTGTATTCATTATGAACCCGAAGTGACCGCAGATGGTGTCATCCCTTTTTCTCCTTCCCGTATTGGTGCCCCACCAGTGTTTGTAATATGCCATGACTGGAAACAAGCTATGGAAAGAGTATCTGGATCGGAGGTACAAACGGCAATGAACGATTTTGCTACAAGCTTGCATCAATTGTGGGAGCGGCAAGATGAAGAGCAACGACGAAGGGTGAAAGCAGAGAACATGTACAAAGATTTTGAAAAACAAATCCGAGGCATTAAAATGAACAGGCAAAGAAGGGGACATGATCACGATGATGCCTTGTCAGACAAGAATAGTCTCTCAATGATTGCTTCTGAAAGTGGGATTTCCCCCCTCGATGATCTAAAGGTGGATTTAGACTCGATGAGACAGAGAGTAAGGGAAGAGAGAGCAGGCCACAAGGAAGCTGTTAAACTAGTCCATGATGCAGTATCTCGCTCCATACAAGCTGGTTTGATTCCAATTTTTGAGTCGCTGGAGAGTTTTACTGCAGAAGCTTCGAAAGCTTTTGATGATGTCAGGTTAGAACATGGCAATAGTTCATGAGGAATCATGTACCTTTGTCCTTAGTTAAAATAGTTTGGATTAGGTTAGAAGTAGAAAGACGAACATAGACCTTAGGCAATGGAGTAAATCGATAGTACAGCAACTGATTACTGCTAGGTTTCCGAAAGTTGCAGGAGTTTGTTGTGAGTCTGATATCTGCTTCTGCAACAGCTTAGAGGTAGCAACTTGTACAGAATTTTGTCTATTAATTTCATTCGTTCAGATCGAAGAACTAGTGTCAGATATGAAGCAGTGAAGGAATATATTAGCTTGCCAATTGTCAAATATGTAAACATTATATTGGTTCATGGTCTAATTAGTGTTTAATCTTCCATCTGAGCCATTTAAGATTAGACTACGAAGTACAGTATGTCAGTATGCATCTCATTGTTGCTTACTTATGTTGCGGCAGCAGCTTTGTTTGCTCTAGTAAGCATCTGGTGGTGGTGCGCCATCTGTTGGAGGCGGTGGCAGGCCTGATGTTTCCGAAACTCTCTTTTGTTGAGTGCTGTAGATGAGACATTGATGATCATAGTTTAAGAATTGAATATTTTTAGAAAATTCAGGCGTGAAAAAGAAAATACGATTTATAAATTTGTAAAACAATCAACTATTCGATTATATCAACAAAATCATTTGAATTATTCATCTAATGATTTGAACCAAAATAAATAATTTTGGGCTTAACAGTTGGTTCATGCTATTCAGCTAATGATTTGAACCAAAATAAATATTTTTGGGCTTAACAGTTGGTTCATGCTAATCATGCCCACCAGCAAAACTCTTGCATATACCCTGTCACCCTGATACGGCAACCCTTCTTAAATATATCATATATTCTCGAGGAATAGGCGCATACCTGGTATAGTCCATATCAAATCATTTATTTTTTATTTTTTCCTTTTCCAATAATACTGTTATTATTGATAAATTTACTGTTATTGTTAATTTTATACCGTTACTTTTTATTTTATACTGTTATTGTTCTAGTGAGATTTTCAATGGAGAAAGAGGGAAAGCAGAAAGAGAGTATTTTTTATAATACCGCTGTTGTTGATTTTATATTGTTTTCGCCCATTGACATAGTCCATACCTGATAGTGACCCATCACGCCTCATACATTCTCTACCAAAGCCACAAACAAGGGCACAAATTTGATGACATTCACTACCAAGGGAACAACTTATTCTACTTAAGGTCCATGATCATGAATTGTGAATGTCATCAAATTTACAATATTCACTTACCCAAATAGTAGTATATATGCTACATATCTCAACCATGTTTCGAAAATTATCAACGCCTAATTTCGGGACAACCTTAAACGGATAAGAAAGACAAGAATGTGTTGGTTTGTTGGTCCTTATTAAAAACATTTGAAACAAATCTTCCTCGTATTTTTTCATAGCAAAATTCTCATCAATTAATTTATCTTTGAAGTCATTGATCCAACTTTGACTTAATAATTCGTCTCTCCTAAACTAGCACTCTATATACCCTTTCACGCATTATAATATTGCATCTTTCACCAAGGTGCTACAAAAAACTCCCATACTAGAGCCTCCATATTCCATATATACTAGTAATATTACGGGCCTCTTTACATTTATTGAACTAAACTGAACTGAATTGATTGGAGCTGAACTGAATTGGACTGATTGGAGTTGAACTGAATGGAGCTGAAATGAATATTTTATGAGAGAAGGAAATTAAGAGCTGAACTGAACTGATTGGAGCTGAACTGAATTGAACTAAACTAAACTAAACTGAACTGAAATTAAGCTGAAGTGAACAGGCTCCACACCAACAATAGATTATAGCATACCCTAATCATATGAATCCTTGTAGGGAGAATTATGTACATAATTGTACTCTAGAGTCTAGCCTCAATAGATTCCAAGCCCTTTGTTTCACTAATTTCTACCAAACATGTGTCATTTCTCACCCATTAGTTGACATATTTGATACTCTTTGTGACCGTGTTAGTAAAATTATCCATAACATTTTTTTATAAAGCCCTACTTCGCTTTAAAATATATATATATATATATATATATATATATATATATATATATATATATATATATATATATATATATATATATATATATATATATAGTAAAAATTAGTTAATTAAGCTTAGTAAAAACAAAAGAATGTTTATTCAAAAAAAAAAAATGTCATAAAAATAAGTTTCAGTTAGTAAATATCATAAACTTCAAGGAACAAACATAATATATTTAATCAATAAAGAAATTTAAAATCCTAAAAAAGTTCAGCAGTAACAATTCAATATAAATAAAATTATAGCCTTCAAAAAGAAAAAAATATAAAAAAAATTTAAAGTAAATAAAAATATTTTAAGTTTGATAGTAAAACATAAGGTGAAGAGTGTAGGCGAGACTTTCAATGTTTATAAATTGCTAAAAACAAATGGTACGAGTATATAAATCCCTTGAGATTTGGAATCATTCAACTAGTCAAGTACTGAATCCTTTCTCTAATTTTTGGAAATCACACTTTATATCTATTAACTATTACTAAAACGTAAATTTGCTGACATCATCCTCTCTCTTAAATGTATATGTGTCAATTTCTTATGAAAATTTTTCCCGCTAAATGCACTTATAATGTCATATATATATATACATGGAAGGGATCCGGTAAGAACCCCTCCTTATATAAGAAAATTTTCTTATATAAGAATCAATCTCAGTCGTAGGATTAGATTGGAATGAGCGGTCAGAATTAAAACAAAATATAAACCAATTTAATCTTTTGAAAAAAAAAAAACGCAACCCATGACTTTCTCTCTCTTCCGTAGCTGTTCATGACTTTCTCTCTCCTCAAACTCCAAAAAAATCGCCATTAAAGCTGCAATTTGAAGAATTTTCAACTTTTTTCTTCATTTATTTGCATAAATTTAGCTACAAGGATCATAAAATAAGTCAAATTGTTCAAGCAAAGTATAAATTTTTGCGATAAAAGCCTTGATTTCGAAATTTTCAAATTCAGGTACATATTCCTTCGATTTCGTTATATATCAATGTTTTCGTCTATACATTGTTTGAATTTGTTATTTTGTTGTTCGATTTCAGTATATTTTTTCGCAAATACAAACTCTAGATTTCACTAATTTGAATATGTTAATGAAATTACGAAAAAAAAAGAAATCGTAGAAAAAAAAATTGCGAAAACAGAAAAAAAAAATTGCAAAAATCTGTTTTTTTTGTTAGATTTATCATCTATGTTCTAAATTATTTATTGTGGCCTATGTTCTAAAATATTTGTATGTTCTAAAATATTCCTATGTAGTAAAATAATCCTATGTTCTTTCTGTTGTGGCTAAAGTATTAAAATATGACTCAGCTCATTGTGTTCTTATGTACTGTTGTGTTGGTTACTTGGTTATATGTGGTTATATTTGTTCTAGTAGCTCCAATCATCATTCTATTTCTTTAATCAGATATATTCTTAGTGTACATTTTCTTATTATTGTTGGTGCACATTAAATAAACCAACCAACTTTTCTATTGCATTATGTTTGATTTTTTATATGTTTGATTTTAGTAACCAAAATTGCATAGACTATATTGTATTGAGTATGTTTAAGCAGATTTTATTTTCAGCCATTATGCTTGAATTTTTTCAAGAGTTTTCAGCGATTATGTTCATTTTTTTCAAGAATGTTCAGTGATTATGCATCAATTATTTTGAGCGATTTTGTTCTTTCTTTATTTTCCAATTTTCAGGTATTTTGCTCGAATTGTCCATTCAGATAATTCTACTGAATTTAGAGCACTTCACCCTCACCCTCGGACTGCCTATATTGCTGCTATATTTTTGTTGGTTAGAGGTAAGTTTACCATATTATAAGCTGAATATACTACTCTACTCTACTGTTTGAATGTTTGGGACTTTGGTATAATTTGGAGAATTTTATTGTTGAATGTTTGGAGAATTTGGAGTATCATATAGTTGAAACATCTCAAGTAGATTGCACCGATTTATATTGCTTAGTATTTTCGGATCAAATCAAGTAGCATACTCAATGCATAAAGTTGTAACTTTGGCTGAAATATAAATATTTCGGTAACGACTTTAGCTAAAGTGTTGTTACTATTGAATAAATAGTCTCTATTTTTTGTTGCATAATGAGATAAAACTTGAAATGAACATAGTGTTTAGTCAACATTTGTCTTTGGGCATTTTGTTAGACTTTATAAGTTTATGGTAACTTTGAGTGTGAACCATCGTACAAAACCCCCTGGCAGGGATCGAACTCAACAATCACATCCATACTCCATATTCCATTTTACATTCTATTATTGCTTTCCACCTTTTGTTTTGGTAGTCTGAAGTATAGGTCCTAACATAGACAAGTTTGATTATTTGAATTATTCAGGATGTGAGTGTAGTGCTTAATCTTATGTACTTGTGGGCGTATTCTAGGCTAGAGCTATGTAGCTAAATGCTGATTGTATATATGTTGATTGCAATGTTGGGCTCTGTTTATTTAGAAAAAATTAGAAAATACAGAGATAAATTTAAAAAATAGGTAGAACAATAAATTTAGAACATAGGAAAAATACATTTAGAAGATAGAAAAATTTAGAACATAGACAAAATAAATTTAGAACACAGGCTTAAAAACTCAAGGACATGAATTAAATTTAGAACATAGGGAAAAAATTTAGAACATAGACTTAAAAATTTAGTATATAGGCTTAAAATTTTAGAACATAGGAATAAAAATTTAGAATATAAGAAAAAAATTTAGAACATAGGCTTAAAAATTTTAGAACATATAGAAATAAAAATTTAGAACATATAGGAATAAAAATTAAGAACATAAGCCTAAAATAATTTAGAACATAAGAATAAAAATTTAAAATATAGAAAAAATTTAGAAGATAGGCTTAAAAACAAATTTATAGGCAGAAAATGTTTAGAACAAAGGTTTAGAATATAAACATAAATATTTAAAACATTATAGAAAAATTTAGAACATAGGAGAAAAAATTGAATATATATTTAGAACATAGGCGTAAAATATTTAGAACATAGGCGTAAATTACATTTAGTAACTTAGAACTTATGCTAAAACCTATTAGCTCAATTGGTAGAGCACTATGCTAATGCATGGAGGATGTAGGTTCGATTCCTACATAGGTTATCTTTAATAAACCATAATAACTCAAATGTTAAAAAAAATTTAAAAAATCAAATAAAATAAAATAAAAAAATCAAATTAGCACTAAGTTATTTAGTATGCAACAAAATTGGTTTGAAATGATAAGGATTGTTCCACTATTTTTGGAAACGTTAGTCGGACAATATTATTAAATCAAATCAAATTCTGCCAAAGTTATGAAACTTTGAAAAAAAATTTCAGTCCACACATAAGTTGACTCACTAACACTAAGTGTGTTAGAGTATTACCCACCCAACGAACATGACAATAATTAAAAGAAGCAAAATCAACTTTCAACCTCTTAATATCCTCATGGAACAGCTTCAAAGGAGAGTAAGATAGTCAGCACAATAGTTAGTGCATCAAACTCCAACTCAGTTCTCATGAATCCTATCTGACCAGCATTCTGAATTTCAAATCTTGCTGCTACAACCTTGGCTGGTTCTACCTCCTATCTTGCCTTCAACCTTTGCATAGCTGCAACCACTATGCTTTTCATCTCATCCCGCAAAATCACACCCAAACCCACTGAATTACCAGCAGCCAAGTATACATCTGCAAAATCACACCCAAATACCTGCTGTAGGGAGTTTCAGCTATTCAGAGCACCAACAGCCATAGTAGACACTGAGCATACTCTAAATAATCACCCAGCATCTTTGAGTAATTTACAGCAACCTAAATAGGATCAGACACAAGTCCTTGATGCAAACATTCGTTTCTACATAACCAAGATGCCCAAGCCAGCATATACAAAATTGCTAAGCTCCTTATTGTCAATCCTATTAGTCACCCACATGAGACGCTCGGAAAAACTAGAGGTTGGAGCATCAACTAACAGCCCCACATACTCACTTTGAGCCCATATTACAACAACATCATCGTCATCATGGCACTCAAAAACAGCATGTAAAAATGTCTCACTAGCAGACGCTATCAGCAGCAATATGGTGATGGTAAACCTCTTTTTCACAGCAATACTACCTTTATGTTCTAAATTTTTTTCTACTTAATAAAATTATTTCTTATGCTCTAATTTTTTTCGGCCTATGTTTAAATTTTTTCCCTATGTTCTAAATTTAATTTTTAGCTTATATATGTTCTAAATTTTTTTCCTATGTTTTAAATTATTCTTATGTTCTAAATTTTTTCAATTTATGTTCTAAATTTAATTTTCAGCCTATGTTCAAAATTTAATTTTCAGCTTATGCTCTAAATTTTTTCCTACGTTCTAAATTATCCTTATGTTCTAAATATTTCAACTTATGTTCTAAATTTTTCCTAGGTTCCAAAATTATTTTGCTTATATTGTAAACCCTTTCCTACTTTCTAAACTTTTTATATGCTAATGTTCTAAATTGGCTTGAATTGATTTATGGGCAAAATATTAGCTTGAAATGATTAATGACTATGGAAAACTTTGTTAACTTTAAAATCACATATAGTCATAACAAACTCTCGTTTTCACATTATAATAATGAACCTACGTGGGATTCGAACCCACACTTTTGTGCATTTGCACAATGCTCTACCCGTTAAGCTAGTAGGTTTAATGTGGTACCACCAGGACTAAATGATCCAACAACTTGATAAGAAGTACGATAAATAACACCAACTGCATTAGAACGTAAAGAAAACATTAGAACATGAAGGTAAATTTCAAAACATAAAAAATAATATTTAAAACTAGAGGGTAAACTTTAGAACATATAATGAAAGTTGTAGAATATAAAAAAAACAGTAGAACATAGAAATAAACTTTAATACATAAAGAGAGAGCTTTAGAACATACAAAGAAAGCTTTAGAACATTAAGGATAAACTTTAGAACATAGTAAATGAAGGACTTGCCTATAACATTTTGATTTAGAATATAGTGAATTACTTTAGAACATATAGAAAAACTTTAGAAAGAACATCTGTATAAACCTTAGGTAAACTTTAGAACATAGTTGGAAAAATTTAGAACATGTAAGTAAACTTTAGAACATGTAATAAACTTTCGAACATAGGAAGTAAATTGAAATGACAAGGCATCCAAAGCTAGCTCCAACCAAAAAATTTAGAAGCCCTTAGTTGTGCATACAAGTCTAGCGAATTACTCAACCAGTTGCTATATGGTGTACTCATCCTATGTTTATCTAGCCCTCAAGCACCCCAAACGTGATGTGGAGACATTCAAAACCCAATATAGTAGGCAGTAATCATAGTGCTTCCTTAGCCATAGCCAATCAATATCCATAATGGAAGGTTACCAAGACTTGTATTAAGTTATAAGAAAAGTATATATGTGGTGGAAAGCGAAGGAGGAGAAATAGCGTGTATGCTCATGTCTTTGTTGTTTTTAGGAACATGGCCTAATGTATTAGCTAGCCTTCCAAGAAAGACGAGGCCAACTTCCTCAATATACGTATCTTGGTTACTCCATTTAGTCCATTATTACCAATCTCATTGCTGCTTTGATCATAGCCCATACTCTTAGTCAAATGGGTGATGCCACTCATGCCAGACCTAACATGCCTAATTTCATCAACATAGAGTGAAAATTATAGAACATAGAGTGAAAACTTTAGAACATAGTAAGAAAACTGATATTAAAGCATAAAATACAACTAAAATTGCATGAATGAGTAACAGAGGAAGGAGAATTGTATTCGACATCAACTAAATCCATCAACATGCAAAAACCTAATTTCATAAACATTAAATGTAGCAAAAAATGCAAACTGAAATTAAAATCAAAATCGAACAAAAATCGAACTGATAAACCGATGAATAAGGAAACAAACTGATTTTGTTTTTTTTCCATCTATCAGAAAGATGCAAAGAAATAGAAATCACAACAAAAAAAAAATATATATATAAACCGAATAGAAATCGAAGAAATAAAAATCGCAAAAATAAAAATCGAAAAAATAAAAAACGAATAAAAATCGCAACAAAATTGCAACAACATCGAGCATTAAAGCGCAAAAAAATCGCAAAAATCAGGAAAAATAATCAGGGAAATAATCGATGAATATAACAAAAAAATTTGCATAAATATCGAACAAAAAATCAAAATAAGAAAACAATTGTATAACAATTGATAAACTTACAATAACTTATTTAAAAAGCCGAGAAAATTCGATCAATTCCTTGCTTTTGAGCTGAGCTGCCGAGGAGAGAGAAGCAGTTGGAGAAAGAGTAGGAGAGAGAGAAGCTATTGAGGAGAGAGAGAAATAAAAACAACGTAAATTGGTTTGAAAGGAAAAAAGATTAGTTGTATAAAATCCTTAATATTACGTAAATGCCATTATTAAGATTAATTTGAGTGGTTAGATCAAAAGCTAATAAACGGTTGAGATTGATTCTTATATAAGATTGGGTTCTTATATAGAGGAGGGTTCTTACATAAGCCTATATATATATATATATATATGTATGTATATTTTGAGGAATTGGTTATTTTTTTTTAATCATTTTCATTTCAAACTTTTGACCGTGTCAATAAATAAATAAATAAATTTTATTTTTGGTTGGAATAACTAAATTGATATCTAGAAATTGGCTTTAATTCTTATATTTTGTTACTCGTGCAATTTACGATGATAGCTACATATATATGTTTTATGATCTAATTTATAAGTATATACGGGAAAATAAAAAATAGAAATAAGCTACTCCTATTTCAATTCAATAATTTCGTAATCCGTGCATCGCACGGGTCTAATCTAGTATAATAAAGTATAATTTTGATATTTCATTAATTTGGAAATTAGAGGATTTTATATCTATAACTCTAACTAAAGAAAAAACTGCTTACATCACCCGTGTACACATATCATTTTATCATTAAAAGATTTTCCTCCAATTTGCTTATGACATCATCATTTTTTTTTTTCCTATTTTGTCTTTTGAAATTCAAGATTGGAAAAAATAATTCTTAAAAATAAATAAAAGTGTGAGCATCAATTAATCAAAAACATATTAATAATTTTTCTCTTTTCAAAAACCCTCATTTTGTGGTTAATTATTTTACACTCTCTTATAGATTTTTTTTTTAATTTTAATTAAATCGTGCATCGCAACGTGGCAAATAACGATTGGACAAACCTCGTCATATTTTATCACAATTAATTACGGAGTAATTAATTACATAATCCTATACGTACAAATACATTAAAGGCGTAGATAATTTTAAAAATAATAAAAATTCTCCACGAATCACTACCCAATCAAAACATGCCACGTCAAAATTCTGACCTCTAAGAAACCAAGTTACACGCACAAAAATGCAAAAAATAAAAATAAAAAAAATAATAAAAAAAACCTTCTCTCTCAACAGAAAGTTAACACGTGATTCTAACATTTTTGTCCTACCTTCTCTCTCCTCCACTTCTATTTCTCTCTCTTATTATAAACCTGCAAAAAATACTCACACTGAACTCACAACTTAGAAAGAGTTTTTCTTAGGAGAGAGAAAAATTTGGGGGGAAAAAATGGCGATTTCTAGGGTTTCATTCTTCCTTGTTTCTCTCTTAGCTTTGTTGGCTTCGATCTCTGCTTCTGAATCTACCGATTCGTCTGCATCGTCTGATGCTAAGGAGTTTGTTCTTACTCTCGATCACACTAATTTCTCTGAAACTGTCGCTAAACATGATTTCATTGTCGTCGAATTCTACGCTCCATGGTATGATTTTTGATCTTAATTTTATGACTTTTGTTAATTTGTTGTTACAATTGTTTATTGTTTTTGATGATTTGTTGTTTTGTAATTTGCGATTTGTTGATGATTGTTGTGTAGATTTCGGAAGTGATGTTGAGTTTTTATTGTTTCTGTGATTTGATTGATTTTTGTGAGGAATTTGGAGAAATTTGCGTGATCGGATAGTGATTTTGAGTGTTAATTATTGATTTGGAAGGTTTAATCATCAGTGATTGCATTGAGATCTGTTATAAATTAATTGTCTAACGATTTTTTTGAATTTAATGTGTAATTTTTTCTGAATGTTAGATCTATAATGTGTTATTGTGAAGGTGGCATCATTATTTTGTCTGATGAATTTGGTACTATCTTTAATTGGTAAAGATTGGTGTTGATCTAGTTTTAAATGGTGAAAAAAATAAAATGTTCAATACAATTTTAGTTTATTGAAATTTAGGCGAAGAAAGCAAGATCAAAGTTGCATATGAAGTGTTAAAAGTTAAAAATTTGTGGATTTATTTTTAAAGGTTTATGAAATAGTAAAAAGTCAAGTTTAAGAAGTTGACTAGATTGCGAATATTTTGATGCAATATAACTGTTGTCCTGTTGGGAGTTATATGATCTGTTTCATTAATAATAGAATGGAACTTTTTGTTTGCAAGACATTACTGATGTCGGGGAATTAAGGGAATGTATGTGCAGTGACACCTTCCGATTTATAGTTTATCCATTTCTCATCATTTGCATTTCCTGATTTGGTACGACTTGAATGGCTGGTTATGTTTTTCGTTTAGTTACGTATCTAGTCGTGAATTTCCTCTTATGGCTAATTCGATCATGATCTCTTTTTTATAGGTGTGGACATTGTAAGAGTCTAGCTCCTGAGGTAATTGTGGTTCCTTGTTTTGATTTTAACAATAGAGGCGATATATGGTTTTCAGTTGTTTAGTTATCTAATTGCAATGCATGATTGAACAATGTCGTTTGAATTGTGTATTCTTTGGCTGACTTGTGATTTTTTCTTTTTTCATCAAACTTGTAGTATGAGAAGGCTGCATCCTTGTTGAGCAGTCACGACCCTCCAATTGTTTTGGCAAAGGTTGATGCCAATGAGGACTCGAACAAGGAACTTGCTTCTGAATATGATGTTAAGGGTTACCCTACACTGAAGATTGTGAGGAATGGTGGGAAACTCATTCAGGAGTACAAGGGTCCAAGGGAAGCTGAAGGAATTGTTGAGTATTTGAAAAAGCAAAGCGGTCCGGCATCTGTTGAGATTAAATCTGCTGATGATGCTACCACTCTTATTGGGGAAAAAGTTGCTATTGTGAGTCGTAGTTTTTCCCCTTATGTTCTAATTTCTGTTATTGTTTTTGTGTCTAGCTATTCATATGTTTTGTCGACTTCAGGTTGGGATATTTCCAGAACTCTCTGGTGAGGAGTACACAAGCTTCCAAGCCTTGGCTGAGAAGTTGCGCTCTGACTACGAGTTTGGTCACACTACTGATGCAAAGCTCCTACCAAGGGGTGAGTCATCTGTGAAGAAGCCCACCCTTAGGTTGTTCAAGCCTTTTGATGAGCTTGTGGTTGACTCCCAGGTATAGCAAGTTTCTCATTTCAAATTTCTTGCAACATTGCAGTTTTTAACAGTAGTTTCGTTAGCTGATGTAACCTTGTGATAATATGTAGGATTTTAATGCGGAAGCTCTGGAGAAGTTTGTTGAAGAATCCAGTATTCCTACTGTGACCATCTTCAGCAAGGACCCAGCACACCATCCCTATGTTATTAAGTTTTTTAACTCTCCCAATGCCAAGGTATATATGTTTTTTCTTCTGTACAAACTTGATGGAGTTGTCCTTGACTAGTTTGGTAATGAGTCACCACATGTTTGGTCATAACTAAACTTTCTGATGGCTGTGAGCATTTTAAGTAACACATAGAACATTTTGATTCTGATATGCACATGTGGAGTTTGCAATTTCGCATAAATATCTGATTGCATTTAAACACCAGCAATTTGACTAACAGAAAATTTAGTTAAGAAACCCCCCCTTTTTTTTTTAAGTTAAAAGTATCAAGTATGCACCGAGTTGGATCTTTATCTGCGCTGTTAGGCACTGTCTCCTCTGTTTAGATTTGATGCTTATGTAATGTATGTCTATGGATCTTCTATTGCTTTATTTTTAATTCTCGTCTTAAGCTGTGTGAAGATGTCATGTAATTGAGGTTTATTAGTAGTTGTTTATGTCATTCTAGTGTCAGATTCGTCATTTAAATGCTTACTGAATGACATTTTAGTTTTGCTTATGTATAATCTCTCTACCAGAATTGTAGTCTAACTGGGGGTATCTTTTCCATCACCACCCGTCTCCTCATGGGTCAGTGCCACAAGTGCACTTGATTTGTGCAGGCGGACTAAATGTTTACCATGTTGAAATTTTGATTAATCTTTCTTCTGTGCTACTGTTATCCTGTTATTTTCACGACTTCACCTTCTGTTGATTTCTCCTCATTGTTCTATGGCTTACTAAGGTTGTTTTGAATTGGATCAGGCCTTATTGTTCATGAACTTCAGCATTGATTATGATTTATACAAGTCAAAGTATGAACAAGTTGCCAAAGAATACAAATCAAAGGGTATTAGCTTTTTGTTGGGAGATCTTGATGCCAGTTCTGGAGCACTCCAGGTAGATTAAATTTTCTGTATTTTTTAGCTAATTTTGTGCTGTCATTGTCATTAACACTATGAATTAACTGGTATCAATGTTTTTGTTCAGTATTTTGGACTTAAAGAGGACCAAGTACCTCTCGTTATTGTCCAGACCAACGATGGGAAGAAATACGTTAAAGATAAAGTGGAGGCTGATCAAATTGCATCATGGATTCAAGATTACAGTGTAATTTATTTTTTATTAGCATTTTCAGTTGTTTTTTTTTTTTTTTTTTTTTTTTTTTTGGCCATAGTTGAGGTTTTTCTAGGAAAAGTTATTTATGCGTGAATAAGCTAATTAACTGGACAATTATGTGATATTTCAGGAAGGCAAGGTGGCCGCACACAGGAAGTCAGAACCCATCCCTGAAAGCAACGATGAACCTGTTAAGGTGGTTGTTGCTGACACCCTTCAAGATATAGTTTTCAACTCCGGCAAAAATGGTAAGGATATTCGGTGTCCTTTGTTACCTTATTGAGGCCCATATTTATTCTTACATGTATTTATCATTTTTAATTACTACAGTTTTTTTGGAGTTCTATGCACCCTGGTGTGGACATTGCCAAAAGTTGGCTCCGATCTTGGATGAAGTTGCTGTTTCTTTTGAAAATGATAAAGATATTGTCATTGCCAAGCTTGTAAGAATCTCTCCTTGTCACTTAAAGAACTTTCCCTGTTGCGTTTTAGGAAAACTTCTTTCTGTTCTAAACCTTACAATCATTATTAAGTTCATGTCTATGCTGTTTTGAATGTGTAATTTGCATATATATACATTCTAGTAACAAGACCTTATTCACTACCAGATGATGGCTTGTCATCATTTTCTAGTTTGACATGATCCATTTTTGTGCCTCCTAAACTTTTGATTTTACAATAAATCTACTTTGTAATTGGCAAGTGTTGTCATATTTACGAGTCTTAGAGAATATCTTAGATTAGTTGAAGCTAATTTGAGCCTGATGAATGCAGGATGCAACTGCAAATGATCTCCCAGATGACACCTTTGATGTCAAAGGTTACCCAACTTTGTATTTTAGAACAGCAAGCGGGAATGTTCTATCATATGATGGAGACAGAACCAAGGAAGAAATCATTGATTTTATTCAAAAGAACAGGGACCCAGCTGCTAAGCAATCTTCTGTTGAGGAAACTTCATCTGAGCAAACTACATCTAAGGACGAGTTGTAATTTAGGTAAATTTTTTACTGTCATTTTGATTTCAATAAATGATGGGAAAAGTTTACAAATGAATGCAGAGAGACTAGTTATGCTATCAACTTCCACTATATTCAAAGATAATCACCTTTTTAATTTATCAAGGATAGAAAATTTTTGTCTCACTATAAAAAATTGATTTAATTGGAATGTTTTCATATGTTTAGTAGTTGAAACTCATTTTGGCAAATTATTATGTGGAATGAGCTTTTTAACCTCCAAAATCAAATTATTTTTACGGCAGTACTCCTTGAAAGTTTTGAGGTTAATTTTGCATCAGAATGATTTTTGTTGATACATTGTTTCCATATGCATGTTTATAGACATGGTAAACTGCCAGATACTAAGAAGCTTTTGAATTTCCTTTCTACAGGAAAAAGGATCTTAAGATGGTGGAATTCATGGACAGGAACTTAATTTATACCACAGAACGTCCATCGATTAGCTATATGTTAGATTCGCAACATAAGCTAGCGTGGTGGTCTGCCCCGGCTTTTGCCATCTTCCTGATTATCCTTATCTTTCTCGTTACTTTGTATCATGCACTCTCTTTCTCTCTCTCTTTTCTGTAATAAATTCAAGGCCTTGCTTTGTGGCTTTTTAGATCTGACGATTTTGGAGGTAGTTTAATTAGTCAAGGTGTATCGTCGAGATCTGAAGTTGCCATGGATTTTTGATTGGAAGAATGTTTATGTTATGTTAGTTAACTTCATTTTGCTGGCCCATTCTCACTCTGAGAGTTCTCGATCTTAAGTCACTTACTTTATAAACATGTACTGCTAAAAATTCTAGCCTTGCTTTTAACAAGTCCAATCGTGGATTGTCAATATCTCAAGGCTTGTTGAAGGAACAATAGATTTCTACACTCTCTTTCTCTCCTCTTTCAGTAGAGAAATATTAGCTCAAGAGGTAACAAGGTTTTCACAGACCATAATTGGTGGCGCATGTCGATAACGTCAATTCTAGAATCAATTAGGGGCTTACTTTTGTGATTTTGAGGTCATGTGTCCGATCTCTTTTTTTTGTTTTGCAAATATGTCGATAACATCAAACATAGAATCAATTAGGGGCTTACCTTGTGATTTTGAGTCGTGAATTGAAATTTAAAATAATATATTTACTGTAGATGACACGTAGTCTGACGCTTTGTGTTTAACGTCCGTTATCCACCCAATTCTTGTTCATCTTCCTCATCCTTTCTTCCTCCCACCCAATTCTTGCTCTTCATCTTCATCCTCCCTCCCAATTTCATCATCTGCTTCCTCCAACATCATTTCTTCATCACCAACACCACAAATAACATTCCGCACAACCCATTTTTGATGGCTTCGCCGCCAAATTATACGAAAAAACTAAGAAAACCGAGAGAAATTAGGGGTGAGGCTAACCCCAAAGGGTAGGTGTTTCACTTCTCCATCGTTTTCGCCATTAGAGGTGAGCTTTTCCTTCTTCTCCATTGAAGCTTTAAAGGAGACATCGATGATACCAGGCCACCATGATTACCAACAGCACAATTCACTACCGTCCGACCCTATACTTGGTTTAATTACTTGCTAAATCAAAGTCCAATCTAGTTACAGAAGCTCAAAAATTTTGGTACCCTATAGATTTTAAATCTGGGTATTTTTGATGAAAAGTTAATGTATTTTCTCTCTCTTCCTCTAGCTGATTTCAATAAAGCAAACGGTGCATAGATTTCCGTTTTTGGAATTTATAAGTATACCCCTGATTGCTCAGTTGAAAGTACTATGCTACCCCTAGATAAACATATCATGTTTATCATAGTGATAAACTTGAATTTGCTGTGATTTTGAGGTCATGAATCCGATCTCTTTTTTCTGTTTCCCAAGATACCCAAGAACAATTGTAGAATGAACTTGAGGTGATGTGTTCCCAACACCCAAGAACCAATGTAGAATTTACAGTACTATTTAGAAAATTGAAAAGAGCTGTTAATAAACGACTCTTCTTCACAAATTACAATGCCTAATCAAACCATTCAGCATAAATGGGTTTGGATTAAAAGACAGACTAGTATAATCGACTTCAAAATTAACACTAGCTTGAATTCAGCTTATATTACAAATGTAGTAATGTACAATGGAATATAATGAGACATGAAGTGAAACTGATCAACTGACTAGAAAGTTTTGAGTTCCTTTGATTTAAGCTCATTTGAAGTCATTTGACTCCTTGCAGCGATTTCCTCGCTATTCTTTTCTCGACTTATTTCTTGCGTGAGTTGTGTCCACTTTACACTCAAGTGTACCATTTATCTAGTGCTTCGTATATACTACCTCCGGTTCGAATTACTTGCAACTTTGGGAGGGTTTGCGGAGGCCGAGGAAAAACTTGTAAGGGGTTCTAATGATTTGTAAGGGTATGTAATTAGAAGAGATAAATTGGAGGGAAATGAAGTGGTCCCATTTTGACTTTAAGTACCCACATATGTTTTTTGTTTTTAAGTGGGAAGTTCCCACCTTTTTTTTTTGACTTTTTGAAACAAATGGGAAATTTTCCTCCCACTTTGTTTCCCTCCTTAATTTTCACCAAATTTCAAATCTGAAACCAAATTCCTCCAAATTTTTCACAGTTCATTTCAATTCAAACAAAATGCCCTCTTACCCTCTATAAAAGGAGGACACCCCATACTAAGCCCCAATTCCAGAAATCAGTTTCAAAGGGAATTGGGGAGGGGGGGGGGGAGGGGAACAACAAGTTTAGTTAAGTTACATGACAAGTTTACCAATTTCACAAAAACAGGCACCTCTACAAATTACATCCAACTAAGTTAAAATTAGCATAATCCTAATTCCTAAGAGTTGTGTTAGTAGATGCAGCATCTTTAATTACAGAAATTAGGCTCCGTTGAAGACCATCCAAAAAAAAAAAACCAGCCGCCACTTCATCACCAAAAAGCCAACTTGAAATAAAAAGGAAAGGGACTCATGGCAGAATTCATAGATGAACTTTTGGATGAGTTTTATGATTACCAGCAAGCAATGGATGAAGAAATCATCCAAGTCGAAGACCCATGGTGGTATGAATCAGATGAGGAACAGCAGCAGGAAAACCATGAAAATGATGATGGTTATGACGCAGATGATGATGCACATAATGAACAACCACATCAGAATGGGAGAGCAAGCAGAGAGATGAATATTGAAGAGAAAAGAACAATAGTTGATGAGATTTTGCTGCACATGGAGGGGGACTCACTGTCAAAAGACTTCTTAGCCAACTTGGCGAGAAAATATTCAGTGCACAAATCTACAACAACAAGGTGGTTTCAGGTAATTAAACAATCCCTACTTGATGGTACTTCAGTAGATGTAAAAACAAAAAAACTAGGAAGGACATGACCTAAACCAAAGGAATACACTGATGAGTTCCTTACTTCTATACCATTGTACAAAAGAACTACAGAGAGGGGTTATGCTTCTACACTTCAAATTTCAAAATCAGCCTTACATAGGCTTAGAAAACAAGGCAGGCTTAGAACACACACAAGCAACAATCACCCAGCTTTAACTGAGAAGCACAAAATCACAAGACTTAAGTGAGTTCTTAGTCACATTCATCTAGTACCAGCTCAAGGGGACCCGAAATTCATGGACATGCAACAATGGATACATTTAGATGAGAAATGGTTTTATATAAATCCAGAAACAAGAACATTCTACCTTCTTCCTACAGAGGAAGATCCCTATAGGGCATAGCAATCAAGGATGTTCAAGATCAAAGCAAAGTTCATGGGAATGATAGGGAAGCCTTTGTATGATGAAAACAACAACATGTTGCATGATGGCAAATATGGTCTTTTTCCTTTTGTTAAGTATGAAATGGCCAAAAAGAAAAGCAAGAACAGAGATGTAGGGACTCTTGAGACAAAAGCACTCTAAAGTGTCACAAAAAAATCAATCAGAGACATGTTGCTAACACATGTAATCCCTACAATTTATGAGAAGTGGCCTCAACAACTGCATAAAGACATCATCATTCAATGGGATAATGCTAGGTCTTATCAAGTTCCTAAGGATGCTGAATTTGAAGCAGCATGTCAAGTAAATGGTTTCAACATTCAATTCATTTTTCAACCATCACAATCGCCAAACTAATGTTTTAGACTTAGGATTGTTTAGTGTCATTTAGTCACTTCAATACCAATCATTTCCAAGGAATCTAGATGATCTTATTAAGGAAGTTGCTAGAGATTTTGAAGAGTTTGATCCCCTTTTGAACAAGTACACATGGATCACACTACAATCATGCATGATTAAAATTCTAGAGAAGCAAGGTGGAAACAACTTCTCTCACCCACACATGAAGAAGAGAAGCCTGGACAGGTAACGACTTCTACCAGAACTTTTAGAAGTGGACAGGGGACTTATAGCACAAGTTGTTTAGTATTTGGAAACAGTCACAATTACAGGTGAAGGGGAAGCCAACATGGAAGTAGATGCAGACTGATTCAACTCAACAGGTTCAATATATTTTTTGGGAAACATTGACTGCCACACATAACCATTTACTATTCTACAAAGTTTTTGAATTAGATTATGTTTTGGTTATGTGTACTTTTGGTAAATATTATGCATACACTGTTAGGCAATCATGTATTAAGTCAATCGTAGTTGTTTTAATTTGTGAAACACATTTGAACATTATGGAATGAAAAATACTTTTGAACACTATTTCCATCGCGTTTTTTTTCAGTCAAAGCTTTAGTGAGTGTTGGTACCTCAACAGAAACTTGAAACAGAGGTTTCAGGAGCATCCAGACCACCCAAGTAGCTATCAGATAAGTCCCATCATCATATGGAAATCAAACAAGTAAATGCATTTATGGAATAAGGGACTGAATGCATCTAATGCAGAACATACATATTCATAAGTAGGGACTCAAATGGAAAGGTAATTCAATTCCACATCAACTACAACATGCCATGATGCTAATATAGGGGACTCTTAAAGTTTGTCACCAACAACAAACAAGTGACATCATAGAAAGCACAGTCAAACAGACAAGCATTCCAACCAACAACATCCAACAAAAACAGAATTCCAACACCACACAACCAACAAAATCCACCAAATCAGAATTCAACCAACAAAATCCAACAATAACAGAATTCCAACACCACATAACCAACAGAATCCAACAAAACAAGAATTCGAACACTATACAACCAACTAAAACCACCAAATCAGAATCACTACAAGAAATAAGCTATTTTGCGACAGCCAAAATCTGTCGCCAAAAATGGCAAAATTGTCGCAGAAAATAGTTGCGACATTCAACTGTCGTAAACTGTTTGTCGCGATCAGAGTTGTCGTAAAATTTTATTTTTGCGACAGTTTGACCGTTGTAAACTTTTTTCCGACAGTTTTACTAATTTTAACGACAGTTTCATTTTTTGTCGCTATAATTAATCCGCGACAACTTAAAACCGTCGCAAATTACGACAGCCATGAAAACTGTCGCAAAAACCAACTTTAGCGACAGCTAGCCGTCGCAAAAAATTACAAAAAAAAAAAACAAAAACAAAATCCCCCAACCCAGCCACAACATCCCCCTTTTAACCCTGTCACCCACAGTAGCCCAGCCGCACACCCCGTAACCACCACCAACCACCATCACAAACCACCTAGGCCGCCACACACTTTCCACTGCACCAACACCCAAAACCTCCAAATTAAACCCAGAAAACAAACTTAAAATCAAAGATTAAAAAGTAAACACCAACAAACTAAAAATCAAAGAAAACCTAACATAATAAAGAAAGATAAATGAAAATATAAAACAAAAATACATAACATCAAACAAGAAATACAAATATATATCAAATAATCAAAAACCAAGAAAAAATCAAACCAAATTAATGAAATAACAGAAATTATAAAAAATTGTACAAAATTCAAACAAAAATGCCAAAAAATCAAACGAAAATAAACAACAAAATAACAAGATCAAACAAATTAAACAAAAATCAAACAAAGATGAACGAAACTAATTAACATACCTTTGAAAATTTCCTCTTTTTTGGGTTTTAAGGGTCAAATTCGACCATATAAACTCCAAATCTGGAATTTTTATAGTTGAATTTGACTAAAATAACCTTGGCATCACGAAATTGAACCTCAAAAACATGAATTTTGCTTAGCCATATTCGCCATTTTTATAAATGAGAAAGAGTGGAAAGAAGGAGAATGAGAAAGAGAAGAAAGAAGGAGGACGAGAGAAGAAAGAAGAAAGAAGAAAGAAGAAAGAAGGAGGACGAGAAAGAGAAGAGAAAGAAAAAGAGATCAGGAAAGAGAGGAGGAGAATAGGGGAGATAATATGAGAAAGAAATAAGAGAGGAACTGAGGGGAGATGGAGAAGAGGAAAGCGAAACAGAGAAAAAAGATAAGGGAGGAGAGGAGAGAGAAGCTGAGGGAAATAGAGAGGAGAGAGAATTAGATGTGATGAAACGGCAAAAGAGGATTTAGGGTTTGGTATGGGCTTGTTGGATTGGGTATTTAAATACCATTATTTAAAAAAAAATCAACTCTACGACAGCCATAAGCCGTCGCAAATTGCGACAGTTTTGAAAACCATCGTAAGTTGCGACAGTTTATAGCTGCCGTAAATATTATTTTTTTTTTATATTTATTTTTAGTGTTTATTGTGATAGTTTATTGGCTAAAAACTGTCGTAACTCAACGACGGTTTAAAAACCCATCGTAATATTATGACAATTACAAAAACCGTCGTAAAATTAAAATATTACGACAGTTTTTCTAGCTGTCGTTATTTGCCCGCATTCTAGTAGTGAATTCAACCAACCAAATCCAACAATAACAGAATTCCAACACCACAGAACCAACAAAATCCAACAAAACAAGAATTCAACATACAAAATCCAACAACAACATATTTCCAAC
The DNA here is from genome assembly GCF_948465745.1 of Chenopodium album. Taxonomy (NCBI): domain Eukaryota; kingdom Viridiplantae; phylum Streptophyta; class Magnoliopsida; order Caryophyllales; family Amaranthaceae; genus Chenopodium; species Chenopodium album. The sequence goes on from NC_137849.1 coordinate 42,291,752, forward strand.
AACACATAACCAACATAATCCAACAAACCAGAATATAACCTAGAATTATAAAAGAAAATACGCGTTTCAGAGATAATAAAAACAAGTTAGGGTTTTAGAATTTACGCTGTGCTTTCAGTTAGGAGGAGGGTTGAACTGAGGGTAGTAGATCTGCAAATAAGCCTCAATCACCTCACGGCGAGACATCTCGTCTGGGAGTCCAGATCTGACGCGTTTCACGCCAGAGGAAGGACCGTCTCGCGTTTAGGGGACTCAGAAGGCTGACCCACTTCATCAACCTCCAGATCTACTGGGTTAGACTCCCGAGTCTCAGATCCAGCAACAGAAACCTCAACCACGACATCTGGAGCAGCAAGAGCATCGCCAGGACCAGCCACAACCAAAGGTTCAGGACTCACCTCAGCAGAATCCACCAAAGCTTGTTCAGTAGGTGGTTCATCATCGGCCTTAGCCTCAGGGACCACCTCCTGAGGCTTTTCTTCCTCATTGCTGTTGTAATCAGCAAGCTTAGCACCAAGAATCCTCCTCCTAGCAATGATAAAAGCACGACGAACGGGTTTCATGTTACCCGTTCTTCGCTGCGGCTTGTAGGTGGTTCTTTCAAATCTCCTCTTAGACCCGCTTGAACCAAGTGATTCATAGCAAAAAAGGTCGGTTTTTTTTGTCATTTGGGGTTTTCATTGTGGGACTCCAAGTGAGAAAACACAGAATTGAAGAAGGGAGAAAGGTGAGAAACCAGAAACAGAGAGAGAGAGAGGGGGGGGGGACAGAGAGAGAAGAGGAGGAGAATCGGCAGAGAGGGAGGAGTGAGAGAAGATGAGCTAGGGTTTGGAGGGGAAGGTATTTATTCTGGAGAATTCTCCAGAATTAATAAACTCAACCATATTCATCAGATGAATTGAATAGGAGCATTCAATTCTGTTAGTTGTGGTGTTGGGGAATTTAAAGAGTTTGGGGTTTTTTCGGTGGGAATGGTTAAATTAATTAATCAATAGGTTTTAATTAGATAAGGTTAGTAGTTTAAGTAAGTAGATTTTTTTTAAAAAAAAGTAAGGGTAAAATGGTAATTTCAACCCTAAAATTTTACTAAAAAAGGAAAGAAAATGGAAAGTTGCGAGTAATGTGAACCAATCTAAAATGGCAAAAGTTGCAAGAAATTCGAAGCGGAGGTAGTATTCACTTTTTCTCTTATTAGTTCACAAATGAAAATTCCAAATTCACAAAAATGGACAATGACTCAAAGAGAGTATTTTTTTTGGTGAACGTGACTCAATAGTACTCCCTTCGTTTTTAAATACTTACTCCATTTCTCTATGCGCGGAATTTTAGGAGAAACTTGATAAAGTAATAAAATATGGAGGTAGTGGAGTAGGTAGAGAATAAAAAAATTGTAAAAAGCAAAAGTAGTGAAGAGAATTGGAAAAGAAATAATATGAAATTAATAGAATATGGTTCATAGTGGGTCCACTAGGTAAGAGAAATTTATTTAATATTGTTAAAGCCTTCCAAATAAGGAAATGGAACAAGTATTTAAAAACAGCCGGGAAAATGAAAAGTGGAAAAAGTATTTAAAAACGGAGGGAGTATATACAAAGTAGTATATACATGGGATTATGAATGTATGATGGAAATTGTCCCTGAATTGAAATTTGAACTAAATCTTTGAAATAACATTTTGCCATGAGTCTGATACATAATGGTTAATTGTTTACATCAAAATTACAGAATATATCACTTGTCATCTTAATTTATTTGATGCAAATGTTGATGGATTTATGATGGCTAAGAAGCTTAAAATTTTAAGTTTGGTCATATGCATGTACCATTACTAAAGATCCATCAAAACATGTAAATCAGAATTTCTTAGAAACATACACCACATTGCTTGAATTCTTCACTCCGAACTACTTACAAGCTACAACAAAAAGACAATCTCTAGAGGTCCAAGGCTCGTACAAGCCTATATTCGAGGGAAAAAAAAAATCATCTAAATCTAATTCTTACACTTGTACCATAGGGATTTATGACTCGACTTTAAGGAAAATGTAGCCAATGAAACCTCTTAACTGATCTCGCTATTCAATTCATATCGTCAAGTAAAAAAAGAGGGTAAGAAGATTCGAAATCATCTATAAAAATAAAGTTTTCGTTAGGTTCATCTATCAAACTGGCTAAGAGGGTGCAACATTTCTTTAATTTCATAAACTATGCCTAAAATTAAGATAGATTTATTCACATTACAAGTTCATCTTGGATATTTCAACAAATTTCTCTATTCCATAGCTAATTTTATTGGTTTCATCTTCATTGGAATTGTTGGTGTAATCTTCGCGATGATCAGCAATAATTTTTATAATTTCTTCCTTGGAAATTTTATTGTCATTTGGTGCTAAAAAGTTGGTCTTTTTATTATTTTCTTCACTTTCAGAACTCGTACTTGGTGTAGCTTTGAAGACACGAGGTTGCAACTTCTTCAAATCCGATAATCTTACTGGTTTTAGCAAGAATTCCTCTGCTCCTTCTTCTAGACACCTATTCAAAGTTCATTGCAACAATTTTTATTATTACGGAGTACTTTGCTCGTACATGTAGCACATAGACAAATGGTCTCTATTTCGTAAAACTAGTTAAATAGGAATAGTTAAACTTTAATAAGTTGCACAACGTCAATCATGTATGATACGAGTAATTATAAAAATATTATATTAAAGTTTATAAGTTTCATTTATAGGAATGCTTGATTAAGTAACAAGAATCTTTCTATACAAGTAATTTTATTTTATTTTATTTTTTTAAAAAATTTAACTAATTTTTCTTTCCACCTACTTTATTACTACGCAGAAGAGATTAAAAAGAAAAATCCTTCCTCTCAAAGAGTCTAATTAAACCATGTTTCAAAAAAATAAAAAAAATTAAACCATATTAGGCCCTATTATGAGTTTTATTTTATACTCCTTATTAATTTAAGCAGATTTTACTAATTACAATTAGTTACAGTGTACTTTATGTACTAATCAAAATTATTTCTATTAAATACTATCCTGTTTATTATTATTTACAATGATTACCATTTTTTTTAGAGGAATTTGCAACGATTACTTTATGTCAAATCGTTGTACTCCGTAAATAATATGAAACTCAGATAGTATTTATGATTTTTAAGCTAAGTGGGGCCCTTATTCATTAATCAATAACTAAGAGTAAGTGAATTATTTGTATAGTGGACAAGATTTTCTTACAAATTCAGATCATATGGTGCCCTTATACTACGGGGGATTTATTAATCACCATCCATGTGGATGGGAATCTTTTGCTAATTTTTATTTTTTTAAAGTTGACATATCTTTATAAATCAAATATAATTAAAACTATCTAATCTTTCCCTTGTAATCCTCTAGATTTTGTTACAATTTTTTATAGCCACTATGATTATCAATAATGAAATGTTCAAATGTACATTGTTTTGAAAGATAACTAAAAGTATTAAACTAACGAACTTTGAGAAACGAAACTTGATATAGACGAAAAAAGATTAATTAAACAAAATTAAGTCATTAGGCTATTTAACTATTTTTAGTAAAAGAAAAGTCATAATGAATTACTACTAAGGACACCATGTAAAACGAATACTAATTGTAGCAATCAAATAAGCATCACCTAGATACTAAGAAAAGTCTAAATCACAAGAGTAGGACTATAGAGATATCTTTAATTTTTATATACTCTATAATTAATGCTATTAAATATAAAATTCTTGGTAAAACATCATTTTCGAATGAATCCTTGATATCTAATTACATATACCTAGTTCGTATTATATTTGGATATTAAGAATAATTGTGCTGTTTTTTTTTTTTATTTATTTTTATTTTTTTTATTTTATTAAATGCAATTTTTAAAAGGGATTACTGTAACATAACTAAATATACAATGGTCGGTATAGATTGTAATGGAATACACATTAGATATAGTATCATACTACTACTATTATGACATCTTAAAGGATCTCTTTCTTAAGAGATATACCTTAAATTCTTTTTAAAAACAAATTGTGTAATTTACAATCACGTACAACAATAATGTAGACCATATTTAATTTCGAAATCTAGGGTACCCTTTTAAGACTTCATATCACATACTTGTATCATTACATTGAAATTTTAAAAGTTGTAATTAGGTAGATTCACCCCAAAAAAAGTAAATCTAATGAAGTGAATAAAATAATACTCCATATAGTTTATGAGATTGCAATATAAAAATAAATGAGAACAAGGTTGGGCCATTAGATAATAATCAAAGATCCTACAGCTCACACGAATTGCATCTTTTCAATCAAACCAATAATAATAATGTAACATCACATTTTGACTTAATATTTTCAAGGGGGACAAAATATGCACCAAGATTCTTTTAAGATTTTCCCATATCATATAAAGATAACTTGGGATCTCAATTATGTTAATTAGTTAACGTCTAAGTATTATTTTTCAACGCAAAATTATAAAAATATTTACTTTAATTAATTTATTTTAGAAAGAATAATATATTTTTCTAAAAAAAGAAAAAGAGAATAGTCTATTTTTAGAAAAAGGTGAGAAAAGGAGATGAGCTTACATGTGAATTCTTGAAGGAACATTCTCAGAAGACATCACAACCACTGGTACATCTTTCCAGGAGGATTCCTGCCAATTTGAATGAAATTTCCCGGAATTATTAGCCTTTTTTTTGTTTTATTAAAATGGTAAAGTACTAATGACAACCAAATTGGTACGAGTAGCCGGTTATAAATCGTGGTATTGTTGCAATGGTAATAAATTTAAGTGTAATTTGACAGTAAAGGTAAGATCTAAAGTAAGTAGTCACGCAATCTCATCTAATCTTTTTGTTCTCTTCATAAATATTCATTACCATCCAAACCCCTTAAGCAGTAATAAATGGTAATGACAAATTGTGGAAGAAAAAGAGATAATTTGAGGTGAACTAACATTTTCATGTGAATGATCAATGATTTCTTTTTAACAAGTTTATATTCTCGTAGTAATTGTTACTCCGTACTACTTACCAAATGAGCTGTAATAATAGTACTAACAAATCAGTGAGATTTTATATTTAAAAAAAGATACAAAGTTGCTAGGGAAATATATATATTGAGTTTATAGTAAAACCTTGACTCTTTTTAGTAGATCATAACCAGTTATTCCTGGCATGGAATAGTCTGTCATTATCAAGTTCACTCTTGTTCCTTGTCCCTGCTTAAGAAATTGAGGATGTCATATTAAAACATGCAAATAATTTGATGAATTTGCTAAACATGTTGTAATCTTCGAAATAAAATAGGATATCTTATGTAACGAAGCTTTCCCAAATAACCAAATACGTAAACAAAAAGTTTAAATTGGATCATGCACAAGGTACAAATAGTTATATCATAAAAATCATTAATGGGCCGGGTTTTCATTAAGTCTAACAACATTAACTTAAAATTGCTTTCTCGATTTTAGGTTAGATATATATACAGCCAATTACTACCCAAGTAACATATATATTCTTTCTTTCGTGACCCAACTAAAACTTATTTTTCATGTATTAGAAGTTTCATAAAATGTATATTATAGATTCTTACCCTACCAATGATCTTTTTTCAAACAATTAGTAACCATATAGAAGTATAAACTTGTTCATTTAAGAAAATAGCATCTCGCTACGTCAAAATGTGTTATTACTACAATTAGAAACTTGATAATGAAGTCTTCATCTTATATTATAATTATGTCATTACCATACGTATAATTAGGGAGATATACACAACACAAAGATGCTTAAAACTTTGGTTAACCGTAATCTTCCTTCCAAATTATTTTTAATAAATATTTACTCGTATAAGTTAATGAGGTCCAAAATATGAGAAATAAATTAAGTTAAAACAACAATTGACATAGTACCTGAACTTATGAAAGTGTAATTGGTGATAGCTTGTAGTTATGTGCTTATATAAATGCACTCAAATTAAATTTTCTACCTTCACAATTTATTAACTTGGAAATAAACATTTTCACCAATACATTTAAGTAATACGAGTATATAAAAGTCTAATCAAATTGATCATAAGTTTAAATTACAGTATTATTATTAGTTTAAATTATAGGATTTTCAACATGACTATAAATTTCGTATATATCAACTCCGGACTAATATGTAGAAATTAATCACCGACGAGTAACATTAATGATCTCTTTAGTTTTAATTTATAATTAGTGAATTAGGTGCATGCATTATTATCACTTTTGAAACCAAATTGAAGTTGTTCAGATCTAGTAGTACAAGAAGCTTTTGGTGCCAACTTTCTCTCCTTTTTTTAATTCTTTAGAATCAAATAATATAAAATCACTTAACAGATCTTTGTTTAAAATCAAAAGCAATCCAAATAAACACTTTTGTAAGAAAATATATTCTTGCCCTCTATATTTCAGTCACTAAATAAACAATATGATACTGTATGATATGATATGATACGATATAATATGAGACTCTGACTGGCCTTGTGTTCTGCCCTGTACGGCGGTACACACCATGGCCGGCCGTCCTCGAAAAAAATAAAATAGGAAAACTATGAGGAAGAGAAAACTCACTTGGTGGTGGTGATGAACATTATCATCAGGTAATGGAAGAGAAGGACAAATCATGGAAACTTCAACATCATCATCATCATCATTACCATCATCATGATCATCATCATGATGATGAACATGACCATCATCATTAATAACTGGATTATGACAATTCACTAAGCCCAAATACTCCAAAGCCTTATCCCCAGATTCAACGCAAGTCACTACACATTTAACAAAATAATCATTCAGAATTCCGAAATTGATAGTCACGTTGATAGAGTAATTCGAAATATGACAATTAATTCCAGATAGAACGAGGTTTATGAGAAATAAGGATATGATTACATACCATGGTAGGAAGAGATGGTAAGGAGCTTTTCTAACATTTTACGTTCGATGATACTATCATCAACGGCTAATACATGAAAATGCTTATTTTCTTCATTTTTCGGAATTATAATTTGGGTTTTTGCTTCCATTTTTCTTAATAAAAATGGGGAAAAGAAAGGAATAATATATTAAAAAAAAAATTGTAGGTAGGAAAATATTGAAATGATATAGAGATCCAAAATATATAATGTTGTAATGAAGAATGAGAATTGTAAAACTCGGGTTTGTCCACTTGTATATATATAGTACAAAGAGAAACAAAAAAAGGAAGGTAAAAAAAATATATTTTTAAATTAAGTTTAAAATTACTGTAGAAATTATTTTTAAAAAATTATGATAAAAAAAAAAGAAAGAAAAATGTTTGCCGTAGGTGATACTAAAGGGAGTAAGAGAAAGAGTTGGGGAAGATATGTGAATAGATTCTGCCGTTCACACGTCGGTACAACTCACTGAGTTTGGTGGGGTCAATTGGGTCCACTTTCATATTATCTCTCTCATTACCATTTTCTAATTATATGTGTGCAGTGGCATGCAATTTTTTTTTACTTTCTTTTACTATACACAATTACTTTTGATTAATCAGTGGTAAATGTTTGTATCGTTTGAGTAGAGATGACAATGGGATTGGGTGAATTGGATCGTGTAATTGTGTGAGGTATGACATGATGCAACATAGTATGACTGTGGTAGGGTTGGTCATGAGGTATGAGAATGGAGGGTTGTGTGTGTGTGTGTTTGAAGGCGAGAAGGGAAGATGAGTCGAAGTGGTTGCTAAGGTAGAAACTTAACGTTTGAAGAAAGTTACCTAAATATACAATTTAACAACTAGTTATGATGGTGCGAACTCAACTCGTTAAGTATGTGGGTTGGACCGTAGATACAGAGTAACAATATAAAAGAGTAGCTTTTGTTGACACACCAATGTAAAACAATACAAAATATCACATCTCAAACCCAATAGGTTGTATCTAAAAATGACGTAAATTAATTTGCCATGAAAGATTGACTATATATATATAACAACTTCCAAAATTTCAGCACTGTAATAACCAATAAACACATTGTCATATCATATCATTTATAAAACACGAATACGTATACAGAAAATCTTTTGTGGTAAAATATTAGGTTATGTACATATATATGGTAAAGTTGATTTGGGATAGATGAATAAAATATTACACCTTGTAAAAATCGTGAGAATAATAGATTCTAGAGACAATATAATATAATTAATGTTGATCATTAAGGATCCCAGAGTTGATTTAGGGGAGGATTACGTTGATGACTTATAGTAAAGTAATAAAGTATAGATTAAAATGAACAGTAAAAATTGTAAAGAAGATCTTCAAGTCAAAGAAAGATAGTAGTATGGTATCAAAGTGTAATCATGTTACTCGTGCTATATCACCCCTTCTTTATCTTTTTTATTTTTACTGTTTATCTAGATTTTCTTCACATGTGCTTTATTTTTACCCTTTCTCCTTTGCAGTAGTATCCGAGCTAATCAACACAAATACTTTCATGTATACTATTCTTCTTTTATTTTGAAAAAAAAAAATTAATAATAATTATTATTTTTGTTTTGATAGCTAGATTTGTTAAGAAGCTAAGGGGTATGGTTACAATTATTTCAAGACGGAGTTAAGAATTATTTTTACTGATTTAAGATATTTTTTACTTAAATAATATTTGTTGCTGTTTAATATTGAATTTAGTTTGATAAATTAAAAATAAAAGATCCTCAATATAGTTAATTATAGCGCAATATAAATCCATGATAGTAAAATTTGATGGTAATTATAATTTAATTTGTAAAACAATAATCGATGATCATGTAAAAAAAATTAGAAGCATTAATGGTAAGGTAAATTTTTTTTTTGTTAGCTGCTTTGCTCATTCAATTCAGCCATTCAAACAAAAATGAGCAAATTGGGTAATTATTTTTGTAGCAAATACAACCAGTTGTATCTTGTATCATAAATGAGAGTTAGGGTCTGTTCTCATATGATTATTTTCAATTCAGTTCTGTTCAATTCAATTCAGCTCTAATAAGTTCAGTTCAGTTCAGTTCTATTTAGTTCAGTTCAATTCAGCTCTAAAAAGTTCAGTTTTATTCAGTTCAGTTCAGCTCTAATAAGTTCAGTTCAGTTCAGCTCCTAATTTCCTTCTCTTGTGAAATATTCATTTCAGTTCAGTTCAGTTCAGCTCTAATAAGTTCAGTTCAGCTCAGTTCAGCTCTAATAAGTTCAGTTCAGTTCAGTCCAGCTCACTTCAGTCAATGAGAATAGACCCTTAACATGCACTAGTTTCATCTAAATGTTTCTTACACCATCAATTTATATGTTTTTTTTTTTTTTTTTATGAAGATTAAAGTCGAGCTGTAAATTTTATTAATGTGAATCAAGTTTCACCAATACAGCTATGCGAAGATCCTTTGAGGGAAGGAGATCAGATGTACATATCCCATTTCGATATCAATCTCCTATAGCATACAAATCATATATTATCAATATAATGGATAGAGATGTGTATATATAATTAGAGGGGAAAAAAAAAGATGCAATGAAGATTGAGATATTGCGTGCCATTCCAAATGGATATCATATCATGCGTCCAAGATTTTGAAGGACCACAAATGTTTCGTCAAAGGATATGTATATCTTAAAGATATAAAATCTTGGGTAGTTGAGGCCTACTAATACATACATTTATTTCATTTTATTATTGGCCTCATATCTATTTTAGCCATATTTATCCATATTTTGTGTTTATTTTTGGTGAGATATAACATGGTGTAATTAAGATAAATCTAACTATTAACATGCAATTAATTAGTTGTACAATCTAAAGATGAACGGTCCAACAACAATTTTAATTTTGAAAGAGATTCGAGATAATATATGCATGTTACATACTTCTATACTAAGAAAAAAAAAATCATAATTAATGGATCCTATGCATAGTAGCCACTACTAAGGGCCTGTTCACATTTACTGAACTGAGCTGAACTGAACTGAACTGATTGGAGCTGAACTGAACTGAACTGAACTGATTGAAACTGAACTGAACTGAACTGAATTGAGCTGAAATGAATATTTTATGAGAGAAGGAAATTAAGAGCTGAACTGAACTGAACTGAACTGAGCTGAACTGAACTGAACTGAACTGAAATTAAGTAAATATGAACAGACCCTAAGTGTTGGTCTTTATATGGTAAATTTGATCGTGGAAGTCGATTTCAAATCATGGTAATTGTTTTTACCCTTATAGAAGGAGTGCATGTCAAACAATGATGCAAGTTGATTTTTAGTTTTATTCTCATTTTCCTAATGGTAGATAAAATCTAAGGTGACACTAAGGCCTCATTCACTTTATCTTATTTTTGCTGAATTGAAATTATTTTTACTGAATTGAAATTATTTTTACTGAACTGAAATTATTTTTGCTGAACTGAAATTATTTTTGCTGATTTTCTATTATACTTCTTCTTTAATTTTACTGATTTTTACTAAACTGAAATTTTTATTGCTGAACTGAACTTATTTTTACTGAACTGAAATTATTGTTACCGAATATTTTTTTTTAAGGTGAAGTAAACAGGGCCTAAAAATGAAATAAATAAATAAATTATTTTTGATAGAGACGTATTCATATATATAATTGATTTTTGAGAAATCAATAAAGAAATATAAAATCGCATAAAATTTGAAGATATTTTAAAATAGAGAAGGCCATAAATGATATGATGTAGACAAGATTTAAATTTCAAGTTAAGAGTGTTGCCTTCGCTCGCATCCTTTATATTACGGCCCTGTTCACTTCACCTAAAAAAAAAATATTCAGTTTAAATAATTTCAATTCAATAAAAATAGTTCAGTTCAGCAAAAATAATTTCAGTTCAGTAAAAATACTTACAGTTCAGTTAAAATCAGTAAACTTAAAAAAGAAATATACCCGTTCACTTCACCTTATTTTTGCTGAATTGAAGTTATTTTTACTGAAATTAAATTATTTTTGTTGAATTTAAATTATTTTTACTGAACTGAAATTAATTTTATTGATTTTCTGTTATATTTCTTCGTTAAGTTTACTGATTTTTACTGAACTGAACTTATTTTTGCTGAATTGAACTTATTTTTATTGAACTGAAATTATTTTTACCGAATATTTTTTTTAAGGTGAAGTGAACAGGACCTAATAGAAAATCAGTAAAATATAATTTTAATTAAACAAAAATAATTTAAGTTCAGCAAAAATAATTTCACAATATTTTTTACATGGTGCACCCAAATGTATAGTTAGTACAGTATAATCTAAATTGCATGATGGTATGAATTTTATTTTTGTGACCTATCTCTAACCGACCTAACATTCCTAGCCATTTGTAATACTCCACTTTTTTTTTAGTCTTTTTTTTTTTTTTTTTTTATTGTTTAAAAAAGGTTGAATGTCTTTGTTTATTTTTATTTATTTTGATAAATTAAATGTTTAGTTTTACTCCTATTATTATTTTTTTTGGAATGTAAATAAACTACTTGAGAGTTGAAATTTAGTACGTATATATTACTCCGTATTTTTTATTTATTTTATTTTGTTGTTCGTACTTCTCTTAAACATAATTTTCAATTGCAAGGGTCCACTTAGATTTGGCGTGTCACATGAATAAGAAAATTCTTATCTTCTTTTTCATTCTTACTCCAACATAAGACTTTTTCTAGGAGAGGAGATGGTTGCTCAAGTTGTAAAGTCCTAATTTGATTGTTAATCTACATTCTACAGGGTGGAAAATAAGTACGTAGTGTACGTTATTACTAGTGTATCACTTGCCAAGTTTATCGTATCATGTCCACTAGCAAGCTAGCTAAGTCATATAGCTAGAAGCCTTGAACTACGACATGCATATCATCTACTCTCTCCATCATACGTTCACGGAACATTAATTGGTTTTACGTGCTATTGTACTTTGACTCTTCATTTCAGTCTTAGCTTCTATACTCGATTGTGTGTCTCGTATATAATTACCAACACTTTAAAAAGGATATGAACTATAAAATTCTTAAATATAAAAATAATAAATACGTTATACAAGGTTTTAAATTGTGAAGTCTCAAATTGTGAAGTCCCTTCATGTTAGTTAAAGATAAATTGCTTTATTATTATTAGCCTTATAAAAAAATTAGATAAAATTAATTACAACAAATTATACCACAACTAATCTAAAAAAAAAGAGCAAATATTATTAATTTGGTTCTATAAAAACAAGAATAAAAAATGTACTTGAGACAAAGTTCACACGTTGAGAGGCAGAATAATAACACTCGAAATTAAGGGCTTTATAGAAAGAAAGATTATTTGGGACCACGTAAAAAGAAAATGAAATATTCAGGGAATCGAACAATTTGCAATTTAGCTAGCAACTGTGAAGGAGACATGAAATGAGTAAAGATTGGTAAAAAAAGGACCCACTCAAATATTTTGAAAATTATGTGACCTTGCTCGATCATATTTCGACACCTCTACGGTTAATCTATCTGTCTCCTTTCAGGGTGTCTATTTTTCACAAAGTATGTTGGATAAAGAAATTTCATAAAATGTAAAGTATTTTTTTTACTCGTATTAAATTTAATCTATTTAATACTTCCACATTGTATATCTATTAATGCTACAATAAATTATGTATTAGTTCTTTAAGTATGTAATTGTAGCATATTATAGTAAGGACATGTTCACATTTACTAGAACTGAACTGAACTGTTTGAAGCTGAACTGAATAGAGATGAAATGAATATTTTATGAGAGAAGGAAATTAGGAGCTGAATTGAACTGAAATTAAGCTGAAGTGAACAAGCCCTAAGTTTATACTTTTTCCGATTTTTAATACTTAATTGCAACACACACTTTTTCATGGTATTTAATAAATTATGGGTCTCGTGTGATATATCACACTTAAAATGGAGCTAAGTGATTGTTAGGAGTGTAATTAAGTGGCCATGAGCTATAAATAAGTGTAATAGTACAACATTCACCGCGATAAACTTTCCAATTATTCCATACAATGTTTTGCAAGTATTATGACATTTTCATTTTTAGAAAGTGTTGCTATAATATTAAATAATGGATGAATAATCATTCTTATCATGCATGCATACCTTTGAAAAAGCTAAAATACACAAAGGTTAGGGTAGCTGCGCTGCATCTCACAAAGAGACTAAACCCTAGTTTATGTTTGAAGAAAGATAATTAGAAAACTTGCTATATAAATGGATCATCAATATCATGATAGACTTGATTTATATGATGATCTGATAATTACCTTTGTAACATAATTGTGTAAATTAAAAAACATGACAAGAATAATCAATCTTTGGCCATGTTCTATAACAATAATTTGTCCATATGGAGATAATTTAAATTTTTCACATACTACCTCCGTTCATTATTATGTGCGACTTTGGGGGCATTATCTGTGAAATATAAAATATTTTAAAGTTGTGCATAATATTTAACGAAGGTTGTACACTTGTACATTAAGTAGGGGGCTTGGGCCTCCTTGATAATATTAACAATAAGTAATTTATCTCCTTTAATAAAAATATTGATGTTTCCCATAGGAGTATCGCTATGCTCGGCTATGTATGTCATGCATGCATGATACATATATAGGTCATCTTGATTTGGATCTATCAATAATGTTTTTGGTGACTTGGAAACATTGAACTGCCCTTAGCTTGAGACTAAGGTCTTGGGGATTCCCTCAATACGTACCAACTAAAGGCTTGATTTACCATGAGAGGTCATATTCCAATATTAATGATGACAAGATGTGATAGGTAAAATATACTATAAATTAATTCCGAGTTTTAACCATCAGGTAAAGTTTTTAATCGAGTTGGTTCATTAACATGGTGTTAAGAGCCACTGTGACATAAAGGTCACAGGTTAGCAGATGTTCGATCAAGTACCTTGATACACAATCAATTGAAATAATTGATGTCCTCAGATATCTGAATTGAATATATGTACATTTGTAACTTGAAATCACTAAACAACAGTTGCTACATACTCCAATCCAATTTAAGATTTTGTATCAGTCAAGTAATAAATAAATTAAATGTGTGCAATGTCAAATCTATGTAAATGCAGTATATATATATACAAGAAGTGAAGTTAACATTTACAATATCACATGCATTTCTGCCAAAAGCTGGGGTTGTATAAGTTACCCAAATATTAATTTGAATGCTGTAACTCAGCCGACATGTATATTTACATTCATTTCAATTCAATTTTACATACAACAAATTAAAATCAATATCATAATCAAAATCAAACTGTGTATTAGAAGTACTTCGTATATAAATTTTATTTTATTTTATTTTTGATATTATTACTGACATTATTGCTTCGACTAAACGTTTGTGCACAAGTTGAGTGCACGATTAATTAAATATATATGGCCAAGATTATGTGAAGTATTAGTTAGAGTTAGTAATTAGGGATTGGATAATAATTGATCAATATGAATTGACCCATGAATCAAACCAAAAAGATTACAATTACCAAATTAAGGATTAGGACAATCTAAAATGTGTCTTGTTCATGGAGGGACCATACTATACTAGGATTAATAAATGTCTTAAATTAATTAGAACTTCATTATGTAGTTATTTTTTCGTTTGATAGATAACCTACCTAGCTCAAGTAGTCCAAGATTTATTAATTGGTTTTGGTTAAATGATTGTTACACTTTTCCTAATTGATTCATATGCATGTGATCATATTAAAGTCTTCAAACTAATACTATAGTTATGAAATAACTAAGCTTTAATATATGTTGCCATGTTGGTGTCATTTAGATATGACTATATACTGTTAACAGGTGATTAAAAACTCAAGAATTCAAATTTGTATGGTATCAATCATTCATCAATTTAATTAATGGTGAGACAATTGAATTTTTGGTAGACTTATGTTTTTTTAGGCAATGTCATTTGACAACACTAACTGAAATGAAGCTTAAATTGATAAACGAGCTGAAATTAATTAGATAGTAGCTATAAAACGAAAAGGTACTTTGCACCTACATAGAGAGTAAATATTATAAGTATAAAACGTGATTCTTTTTCTAAACACCTTATTATAATAAATTATACGGTAATTTTTTAAAAATCCGTGCATAGGGAGTAGTCCGTACAAGCAAAACAATATATACAGTATTACATCTACATGTAAATCTAACCCTCGTGTATACTGCAATCACCTTATCTCCAAGACCAGAAAGGCTAAGAGGATCTTAGACATGTTGCCTAGCCTAGAGGTCTTAGACCAAGGTCCAATTCAAGGATGTGAACATGAAATTATAAAAGTTTCAATGTACGGCTATGTCATGCATGTGTACGAGAATTAGTGTACAGTAAGATATTGCATCATCTCATCATACCATATATGTTTTACAATCCATATTATTTCTTATAGTACTCGTAGTAAGCAAGTTTTAGAACAACAAAAAGAAATGGGATAAAATAAAAGATGATTTTCTTTCAAGTAGGATAGAATGATAGATACACCAAAGACCAAAGTTGGCTTGTTTCAAATTATGCGAAGAGTTACCAAAAAAAAAAAAAAAAAATAATAATAATAATAAATAAAATAAAAATTATGCAGATATGACTCACTTTCACCAATGTCTCATCTATTATGTTTTAAAAGCCCAAGTAAGAGGGGAATTTTTTTTTTTTTTTTTTTTTTTTTTTTTTTTTTTTTTTTTTTTACTTAAGACTTTTAAGACATGATAGATGATTGGTTATACAAGTATATTGTTTCTTTCACAAAAAAAAGAAAAAAAAAAAAAAAGATGATTGGTTATAGTGCATAATAAATAATTGTTATATCGTCACAAACAGAGGTTGGTGCACTGGTGGTTCATATTAGTTAGTTGATGCAACTTATCAATTCATTCTTACATGAAGTGTAGGAAATCTTTTTTTTCATTATGAATTGGAAATTAAGGACTCTAAACTTATAAACGAATTGAATTATAGATTCACCATGCTCTGATAGTCTGATTTGTTAACATGACGTGCAAAAAATTCATATCTTGGGTGACAAGAGCATGCCAAATTGCCAATCCATGCATGGGTGATTGTTTTGAAATTAAAGATATACGGATTATATCACAAATCATAACAGGTAATGCTTAATTATGCTTAATTGGTTTATTCAATCTCTCCAATTGTTGACGTTCCTACATATCCACTCTATTTCTATATGTTTATACCTTGTCTTGTGCAATCTACGGAGTAATTAATAACATATACAACACACGTGATGACGTGACATGTTTGTATAAATGTATAATCACATAATTTATGTACGTAAGCAAAGCTTGGTGGAAATGGACTAGCTTCTTTTGAGCCGTGCCAATAGAGGTAAATCAAATTTCTATGGGCTGCAAGACTATAAAATATGCTAACAGAAATGGGCTTAAAGTTTATGAGCCCAAAACCAAAATTAATAGGCTCACTTAGTTGCTTCATGGATCTGCTCCAAAAATTTGAAAATTCTAGAAAAAGAACACATTCTACGGTTTTCCACATAACCCACTGCATTACTGGAATTCTCTCGTCATTTCCTTAAGATATCATTCTTTAGTAACTAACGAACTTTCAAGACTTCTCTTTACTACACTTGCGTACAACTATAAATACATAACATTCACTAGCAAACTCATTGCAAAATTAATCAATCAAAGCAACCAAAAAACAAATAACAACACGTCCACAACATTATTTACTACGTTTAATTCGTTACACTAAACACACTAAATTGTTGATCTAGGAAAAATGCGTGCACTAAAATGTTTAATGTTATCCCTTGCATTACTCATTATGTTACACCCATTACAGGGGTCGGCAACCATATTACCATGGGGTGACCGACCCCCTAGCTTATTATCAGAGCTATGGCCGGAAAGGGTTCCAGACCCTTTCCGGATCCTAGAGGAAATACCCTTCTCGGCCCTAGATAGGGACTTGGATCCCATCATGTCGTCCCCAGCTAGGGTCGACTGGAAGGAGACCCCGGAAGGCCATGTTATAGCCATGGACGTTCCGGGGCTAAATAAGGAGGATATAAAGATAGAAGTGGAGGAAAACCGGGTGTTACGAGTAAGTGGGGAGAGAAAGAGGGAGGAAGAGAAGAAAGGCGATCATTGGCATCGTACTGAGAGATGTTACGGTAAGTTTTGGAGGAAGTTCCGGGTACCAGATAATGTTGACATGGATAGTGTAAAGGCTAAGCTTGAGAATGGAGTTTTGACTATAAATTTGGCGAAGTTGTCACCTGATAAAATTAAGGGGCCTAGAACTGTTAACGTTGAAGGTGGTGACAATGAGACTCCTAAAATTAGTTTTGGCAACCAGAAACAAGAGCTGTAATGTGGGAGGATGAATTTTGCTAAAAGTGTGATCAATGCTTTAAATTGTGTAAATGGTTTGCATATGCATGTTGTATGTGTGCCAACAATAAACCTATGTACTGGTTTCATAAATACTAAAATAATAATATAGAGCTTATTTCTGTATGTGTATGTGTTATTTATTTGTTTGTTTATTTATTTATCGTGATTATTATTAGATTAGAAAATAATAACAATAATAGAAAAGGCTAAAGAATGCGGATAAGGTAATTAAAATAAAAATATTAAATTTAAATGAATATTAATTATACTGATAAATGTGTGATTATGTCATGTATTTTCAAATTGACACTACTTTAGTAAATATTTTAAATACTTATTTAACGTCTATTAGTAAGATCCTAATAATAATTATAAGTTTATTCAAATGTAATAACATTAAAATACTATGTAACACACCATAGTACTATTTCAATATAATTTGCACTTGCTAATCAAAAAATTTGATACACTAGTATAATCCCAACTAACTAAAATGTATTTCTTCCTTAATCATTTTAGTATATATGAACACAAATAATTCTTTTTAATATAATTTTATTGTTATAAAATGTGTCGTAGTTAAAGTTAACTTCAATCAGTAAAATGTATGTGTAAAGTGGTAGTTAAAGTTTAACTTCAATCACTAAAATGTGTCATTGGATTCAAATTATTCTTTTGTTCGTTCTATTCCCTATACCAATTTGCTAATAATGGTTTATCCCATGTAAACCAATCTGTTATAAACATTTGGGTTTGGCGCTTTGCTTAATTCACCTTTCAACAATTAAGTCTGACTTTAGGCCTGCTCCGATTTACTAAATTGAGCTGATTTGAACTGAACTGATTGGAGCTGAATTGAAATGAACTGAGCCGAACTGAATTGGTTAAGAGAAGAAAATTAGGAACTGAAATTAACTGAGCTGAACTGAACTGAAATTAAGCTAAAGTGAACATGCCCTTTGTCTCTTAATTGGGAATACTTCGTAATAAGTTTGAGTCAAAAACACAATCTTAAAGTTATATCCAGAGATGGGCATGGGTCGGCCCGGCACGCGAGCGGCACGGGCCCAACACGAAAATGGCACGGCACGGCACGAGCACGCCAGCGGCACGATGATCGAGGAGTGGGCCATGCCGTGGACACGATTTCGAAAATTCGGCACAGGCACAGCACGAACTCGCGGGCGGCACGGTGCCCACGAGCACGACAAATGGCACGGCCAAGCACGACATGCGGCACGGCACATCTCTTGCAAAACGACTACTCATTTGGTGCTTCAAATAAATTAATAATAAAAATAACATAAATAATAAAGAACTATAATAATAAAAATAAGAATAATAAAAAGAACAATAATAATATAATAATAAAATAGCATACACATAAATTAATAAAATTATTTAAACTAGCTTAAGGCCCGTGCCATGCAGGTATGCACGGTAAGTCTAATTTTTTTAAGAAAATTAATTATATGCAATAAATAAAATTTGATAAAATATACAAATCAAAATTATAGAAATTATAATGTCATAATCAATATTAATAGGAAAAACAACAAATTATCTAGTAAATGGATTTTTTTAGTCTGCCCAAACTCGAGAATTTTTCATGCAGGACTTAGTTTGATCAGGTCTAGTGGCCATATTAGTGAATACAAGGTTATTAAAATCAGAAATCTACTTTGAAACGGAAGGGCCTCTCGGAATCGAATCGTAAAATCGAATCGTAGAATCGTAAGATTCTACGGACATGCATAATCAAGACGTCATATCCAAATTTAATTGAAAATTTTTAAATTTTAAGTTTAAAGCCTAATTATTAATAGAAAATAGTTGTTTATCCACTAAACGACCAATAATTGACAAGATATACTTATAAATAACGTTGTAGGCATGTTTTAAATTTATAATGTTTTCGCTAGTTAAGAGAAATATGTAGAATCGTAAATCGAATCGTATGACATACATAAATTGTAAAATCGTAAGATTCTAAGATTTAAATCGAGATTTTAATAACAATGAGTGAATACTTATTTATAAATGCAATTTTAATAAACATCAAAATTCAATCGAACAACATACTAAAATCTCCACTAAAATTATTAGCAAAAGTGCAAACATACATAAAATTACAAATAATATATCACCTTTATTAAACACAATATTTATTTTATAACTATAGTATACTCCATAAATCAATTTGTGATAATATGTACGTATATTAGTAAAATTTCATAAACAAAATTGTAATTAACTTGAACAAATAGTTATATTGAATTGATATTGAAATAAAATATTAATTAGAGGTATTTGAAAAAAAAAATTAAAGATAATATAAAAGATTTGGAATGATATTATTATAGAATCAAATATTAACAAAAAAAAAAAAAGTTTAAAAAGGTAAGGGAAATTTTGGAGGGAAAAAACAGCACCATGATGTGACACGTGTCACTCCCGGTGACCGTTTTAGTATTAAGTTATTGATGATTGATTGATTGATTGATAGTGTATTTATTTTAAAAGTTGTTCAAAAAAAATATATCGATTTTTTAAAATAAAAAAAGACATGGACGGCACGGTAACCGGCCCGGCACGTCAGACATGTGGGTCGTGCCGTGCCCTAGGTTGGGGTGTGCAAAATGGTGGCCCGGCATGGCATGACTATATCCAATCTGATTATGTAACTTTTTTTTTGAAAGAATCTGATTATGTAACTTAAAATGGGTTTAAAAATAGTCGTGTTCGATCCAAATCAGCTGGTAGTAAAATAAAACTGTAAAAAGGTAGTAGGTAGTTGCAAACATAACATAATCCAGAAATCAATTATCATCCAATTCACCAGTGCTCTCTCTTCTCTTATTCGACGATCTTCAATCTTCATCTGATTTTCCAGATAACAACAATAATTCCCCCATTTTTCTCTCTCTTCTTTCACCAACGCTGAGCTTTTAATAATTTCATTCTCTGGTATTTACTCTCTCCTCTTCAGTATATTTAAGCTATAAATTTTCATTTTTTTTGGCTTTTCTTACCATTTTTCCATTCGAATTGTTCTTCATTTCTGTGAATTGTAGATGAAAATCCCATTTCTAAAACCTTAAATTGCATTAAATTCTTATTTTGTTGTAAAGGGGTTGAACGAAAGATTTGATGGCATCGACATTTGTGAACAATAACATCCCCTGTAATGCTGGATCAATCAAGGGTTTCAATAATTCGCAGAGAAATTTGGGTTTTTGTTCAAATTTAGGGTTTAATTTTGCGAAAACCCGAGTTTCTGATTTTGGGAATTTTGCCCGGAAATTCCCTTCGCCATTAGTGGTGAAAGCGAGCGAGAAGAGAGAGAATTTGACTGAGCAGAACACAGGGTTGAGTATTGAAGAATGTGAAGCTGCTGTTGTTGCTGGGAATGCGCCTTCTGCTCCTCCTGTTCCTCCCACTCCTAAAGCACCCTCTGGCACACCTTCTATCTCTCCCCTTGTGAGTTTTCTTTTTACTTCTTCCGTTCTTTAATTTATTGCAAATGTCGGGGATGCACGGTTTTTTAGGAGAGGGATATAATAGGGACTCGTGTGATGAGGAGAGAGATAGAGAATCGCGAAATAGATTAACTTTTCAAAAAGGAAACTTTTGCTATTTCTGTTTTTAATTGTCTTGCTGGTGATTATATTACTGTAATTGTGTGTTTGCTGGTTATTGTGACTGAAGGAGCATTGAAGGACTTGTTATTTGATGGGAAATTTGTAGGGTGTTGTTGCAGCAATTCATATTTCATAGCAATAGCATTATGGTTAGAAAGATAGGTAAATCATTTATCCGTGGCAACAAAAAGGTTGGCTCTACTTCATAACTAAGCCATGGCACGCGGCAAGCTCATCTAAGCCTTAGCTGTCTCTAATTGGCTTTGATCACTGTATTGTCCTGAAATATGATTACTTTAGGCCACCATCTTTTATTTCGTGTTGGAATAGAATGTGCTCTAATTGGTTTGGTTTGTATTAATTTGATACAATAGTGTGATCATTAAGGATGAGTAATCATCCTTGTATTGTACTTTAGTTTAGTGATTGTGTCAGACTGTACTTATTACTTGCTTTAGAATTCTGCATCATATTCAAATTGGTGTTTATGTCATTTAGTATTGTATGGTTTATATATTACGTATTTAGTATTGTATTTCTTATTGCAATGAGATGGCTTTGATTAACTCTTCCCTTTGTACACCAGTCGCTAGGTCGGCGTCCTCGTCGTAATAGGAGGTCACCTGCATTTAGAGCAGCATTTCAAGAGACACAATTATCCCCTGCCAATCTGGTTTACCCATTGTTTATTCATGAGGGTTAGTACATGTGGCTAAATAATTCTTACTTATCTAACATTTATCTTCTTTTAACTTGGATTCTCAAATGGATATATTATTTGGACTTTCAGGAGAAGAGGACACGCCTATTGGAGCAATGCCTGGATGTTATAGACTTGGATGGAGGCATGGCCTTATAGAAGAGGTAACTAATCTTAATCTTCTGAAGATATGTATTCTGTTGATTCAATTAAGGTAGATTATTTTTAAAACTGCATTCTGTTTCATATCTGTACCACACTACCACACTGCTGCTGGACATATGCATTGTAACTGCTCTTATATCATGTCTACGTCATTCTTCTGCTGAACTGTTTGAGCTCAAATTTAACCTTGACCTAAAACTCTTGTCTACAATATGGTATGCTTCAAGTATTATACATCATAACGATGCAGTTTAACTGTTTTACGCCATAATGATGTATTCTAAAACTATGTTTTAGACAAATTTGGCAGGAGCTGGATAAATTCTAGGGTATATCAATGTGTAATGATCAATGATATTGGTTCGTTGCCTCAATATTGACTATGTAAGGTCAAAGGATTGATCTACAAAACTTATCATCCATGAACTATGATCATGATAATTTAATGAGACTATTGAGGTGTTAATGACCTTCTGCTTGGTAATTTTGTTCCAGAGTATCATGTAAATTTGATTATGTGTGAGTCAATCTGAGTTGGTGCTCATTTGTGGGATAAAGTTTTTGAATGAGTCTCTCGGTCCATTAGCAGCTGCTAGGGGGGAGGCTATCTATATTTGAAGCTCAGTAGATCTTATCCATAGCAGCTTTTATACTTGGTTGTTCCTGTAGCTGTGGGATATGAAGCCAGACAGTTGGTGTTTTGCTAGGAACTGAGATAAAAACAGAGTAAACACACAAGCACAAAAGAGGGAAATAGCAGCTAAAGATATGATGTATTGATAATCAGTGTAATTAAACTCTCCTTTCGAGAGGAAGGAATCTCTCCCAAAACTTCTCTCTATAATTTTCTGGATAATCCTCTCCTATTACAAATCCCCTATTTATAATCAGTTACTAGCAACTTCTACAGCTACGAAAAAATAACAAACTTTTCCCAAAATTACCACATTACCCCAAACCCCACTAACAAACTCATAACAGAATTCCACCTCAGCATCAAGTTGCTGGAGAATTCTTTTTGGCCTTCCTGCGAGCATAAGTGATTGTGGTGGTTGGTAGTTTTAGTGACCCTTACCTTTCCAATAGTGCTGGGGGGACTTCATCCTGTTTTGGTCGTTTATAGGGGTTAAAAGAAGCAGTTTTTGACCTTATAATAAGATATTAATGGCTTTTTGCTTCTCAAAAGGGGTTCTAATTTATCTTATACAAAAAAATAATTTCTTCCCCTTCTTTACATTGAGTCTGTACCCAATGTACCCAACCAACTCTCACTGGCATTATGGAATCCCCCGAACACAGGAATGAATTATTCTCTACTCCTTTTATATATTCTGGTTCGATGGCTCCCCCTTCACAACCAATTCACCCCAAAAAAAGTGGTCTTAAGCAAGAATGTGGGTTTCAAAATGCTTTGTTGACTGTGATTTTTCTATGAGTCATTGAGTTGAATTGGTGCATAAGTTGCTTTTTAAATGCTATATGGCTAATATAGACACCTATAAAATTTTGGGAAATTCCATTTCCAATC
The DNA here is from genome assembly GCF_948465745.1 of Chenopodium album. Lineage (NCBI taxonomy): Eukaryota > Viridiplantae > Streptophyta > Magnoliopsida > Caryophyllales > Amaranthaceae > Chenopodium > Chenopodium album. Next base: position 42,315,249 of record NC_137849.1, read on the forward strand.
AAGGACGACAACTATCTAAGTTAGAAAAAAAAAAAAAATCTTTGAAGATGTTCCAAGCTACCCGTTGCCAATTTCTGGTGATTAAGGGGATCAACATTGAAAGTTTTTCGTTATTATTCTCTTATGTATAGTATATATATTCTCTTATGTAGAGTATAGGTATTCCAAACTTGCAGTTTATCTCCTCTGGGAATTTTAATATAATTTAGATATAGAATTTTGATCTGATTGGTTTATACTTCATTAGGCCCTCATAATACAGCTTTTAGTAGATGTGTTGGTTGGCGTCTCAAGGGCTTTGAATGTTTGGGCTTGTTGGAATCCTGTCGAATACTTATTAGTTTCATAATCAAACTAGACTTTTAAACTAGTCAGTTCATAGCATCAGTGCTTTACAAGAGTCCTTCACAATATGGTTGCATTGTCCACAGGTAGCAAAAGCCCGTGATGTTGGTGTTAACAGCATTGTGCTCTTTCCAAAAGTCCCTGATGCTTTGAAGGTAATTCACTTGTTTTGCATCTCTGCGGCTTCCTTCCTGCTTATGTCAATCATCAGCTGCAAACAATGACAAATTACCAAATATATATATATATATATATATATATATATATATATATATATATATATATATATATATATATATATATATATATATAGTCACCCACAGGCGATGAAGCATACAATGAAAACGGTTTAGTGCCCCGGACCATACGAATGCTGAAGGACAAATTTCCTGATCTTGTAAGTATAGTACAGATACTTTCTATCTGTGATACATTGAGGTGCCTCCATTTCTTTCTCTTTGATAACAATATAATTTTGGCAGGTAATTTACACGGATGTTGCCTTAGATCCATATTCTTCAGATGGGCATGATGGTATCGTTAGAGAAGATGGTATGTGAGGCTAAGGATGATAATTCTGGATATTTTTATTTGCTAAATTTTAATATTTGAGTGGTAGTCTATTGTTAGATAAAGTAATTGTATCATATCTAATGCTTTGCAGGTGTAATTATGAATGATGAGACAGTGCACCAATTATGCAAACAAGCTGTAGCCCAGGTAATGCTGATTTAAACTTGCATCTTTTGACAGTTTGAGTATATTAGCTCTCATGAATTCAAGTCTAAGCTGTTAAAAATTCACCCTAGCCCCATCTTTAGGAGATGTTAAACCTTTCTTTCAATGGCTTAGTTGCTGAAAATTGCTCGACTATACTGAGGTTTGACTGTTTGAGGAGTTCCGCATGTGTCTTCCTTCCCATTTTACTAACGAGTCAATAAAACTCTAGGTTTGGGATTCATGTCAACTTGTGATAAGCAAGAATTAAATGTGTTAGGTTTTATTGATTATTATTGATATTCCCTAAGATTAGATTGGGTGTGCTATAATCTTTTGACAGTTTTCATTATTTTCTGTCTCTGGCTTCTACCAGGAGATTTAATGTTTTTTTTTAAAAAAAGAATTATCTGTATCTCGCTCATTCTTTTAACATTGTGGGATAATCCTATTGTATAGGCCCGTGCAGGAGCAGATGTTGTCAGTCCTAGTGATATGATGGATGGTCGTGTAGGTGCAATTCGTGCAGCTCTTGATGCAGAAGGATTTTCTCATGTTTCAATCATGTCCTATACGGCAAAGTAATTTACTTTCCTGATACGAAGTATGCTTTTTCTTGTCACTTGCAGAAAGTTGATTATATGTTCATAAGCAGATATTCTTTCTTATCATTGTCGTTTGCAAAAACCAACGATCTCATTAATTTGATTCGGTTGGCTTCCAAGCTCTGACGTTTTTTTGATAAGAATGAGTATCATTTAGTACTGATGACTATTCTTTTTATTTAGGTATGCAAGTTCATTCTATGGTCCATTCCGAGAAGCTCTTGACTCTAATCCACGCTTTGGGGACAAGAAAACGTATGTATGCTTTTGGATTTTCTCTCGTTGATAAACTTGTGTTTACACTTTAAAAATCAAGCCTGATTTTTTGTGTCTTCTTATGTTGTTGGATGGAATTAAAGCTATCAAATGAATCCAGCAAATTATAGAGAGGCTTTAATTGAAACTCAAGAAGATGAGTCAGAAGGAGCTGATATCCTATTGGTTAGTTTCTCTGTAGGCTAGATATCAATGATTTATGGCGCTTGCTCATTTGCTCAACGATATCAAATGATTTCTTGGTTGACTTACAGGTAAAACCTGGACTTCCGTACTTGGACATTATCAGGCTTCTTCGGGATAACTCCTCTCTGCCTATTGCAGCATATCAGGTACTTAGGACTTCCTCTGTCCTTTTTAATTTGCGCTATAAGGTTTGGAACAAGTATTAAGGCTAGAATATACGCGGGGATGCCGGCGAATGACATAGATGGTTTAAAAATACAATCTATTCAAAAATTGACAACAAGCCTTTTGTTATTAGGGAAAGAGGGAATAGACATCACTTGAAAAATTTTCCTTTTTTTTTTTTGGGGGGGGGGGGGGGGGGGGGGTTTGGGGGAAGAGGAGGGGGGGGGTTACAGAAGGAGATGGCAAGTACTTGGCTAGTTGCTCACAGTCACTTGGTTTGGTTTACTAGGCAGAAGGTATTGGGTAATGTACCTATATTGGAGCAGTGTTGAACACATTTAGGCCCTTGAAGCAGATCATAAGAATATTTGTGCTAAACTTTGTTCTTTTCACCTAAATTAAGCATTTTTGAACTTGTTGGAACTTGGAACTCATTTTAGTTTTGAATTGAGCTTAGGTAGCCCTATGAGATATTTTCTTGAAACTTACATGCTTAAGACTTTGAGCCTTTAAGGCATAGAATTAACAAAGCCTTAGCCTATTAAATCTGGATCCTGGCAATAAACCCAAGCATTCTAGGGTCTTGAATCAAAACTTAAAAATTCCTTCATTTCAGTTAATATTGTGACAATTGAACTACTCTGCTGGAGCTTGATGTAGTATCCTGCCTTTTCTAGTCAAATTATTTAATTTTTTTTCTCCTTCCTGGTGGTAGGTTTCTGGTGAGTACTCCATGATAAAGGCAGGTGGGGTTCTCAAGATGATTGATGAGGAGAAGGTCATGCTAGAATCGCTTATGTGTCTCCGTCGGGCTGGTGCTGACATCATTCTTACATATTTTGCCTTGCAAGCTGCAAGATGTTTATGTGGAGAGAGGAGATGAATCCCTTTGTAGCTCACCATGGACCATATAATTGGAGACAGGCAGTATAAATTGCAGTTAAGTAAATAGGGGCAACGCAGGGGTATGTTCCCAAGATTTATTATTCTCCGTTGTTGTTGTATGAGTTTATGTAGCTAGTTTTTATCAGGCTTACAGGGTCCTCAGTAAGCATATTCGGGAAATTAGATAAAAGTTAAGGAGAGTCTCTACACATTACATTACTAACATCGGACTGCAGGGGCTTGCATCAGCCCCTTCCCACTATTTTTAGATGTCTAATGGCAATAATAGTTAAAGGTTCTGGACCTGGTAGGCATTTTAGCTAAATTTTGCGAACTCTGTTGGCAATGTTTAATAACTCACACTACTACCAGGGCACCACCCTTAACAAATGGGTTAGCTAAACTTTGTCAATTCTCAAACAAGTGAAGTAGTTATGCTTGTGACTGTTGTAGGGTGGCAAGTTGGTTGCGCTAACTCCATGCACCCGGCTCCTGGTTTTAATAGTGATCCCCCTCGACCCCTCAATATCCTACGACTATGGTTGTGTTACTTGTGTATAAAGTACTCCTTAGAAAAGACTACGGAGTACTATTATTGCATAATTTGCTACCTAAAACATCAAACATGATAATTCAGTAGTTATAATATATTTCATGCATTTAAAATAATACAATGACAAAAATACACTTATAAATGATGGCTACTAAACATAACCCTACATTTCCAAAGGTAAACTTTGTACCAGAATACCTCCAACTAAGAAGAGAAACTTTGGAGACAAAAAAAAAAAAAAATTACCTGAAAAAGGGTTACGTTAAAAAAAGATTGAGATTTAATCTAGCTTCTAAGATCTCAATATGTACTATAATATTTTGGGGAACAAAGATAGTCTGCAATCTGTATCATTAATTTTCATTCAAGTATCTTTCAGCAATGGTGGCATGTGTTGCAGCACCTATAGGGAGCATATCTTCATCGAGGATGAAACGAGGTGAATGTACAGTGTGTGTTGATCCTAATTCCTCGCTCCTTATACCTATGTAGTAAAATGCAGCAGGGATCTCTTTAGAGAAGAATGAGAAATCCTCTGCTCCCATTATTGGAGGTGCAATTCCAAAGTTCTCCGGTCCAAGTAAATCTATGGCCACCTTCTTTACATGCTCGTGCATACGATTGTCATTCACTGTTGGAGGGTAGATTGTATACTCTTTCTCGAAGAAGTCCAATGTCGCTGAGCATCTGTAAACTTTCACTTGCTCCTTAATCACCTACAAGTAACATACAGAGTAATGTCAATTAAACTGTCAAGAGAACATTCATTACTATCGCGATAGAAGGTGAAAAAAATGTACCTCTTCTATTCTGCGTAGGAGCTTGTGCATATCAGAGAAAGCGCGGAAAGTGCCAGCAATGACAATATCTTCAGGCACAAAACTAAATTGGTTTCCACCATCAACCCAAGTTACTGAGACAACCTGAGAATCCAAAGGATTTGCTTCACGAGATACGATGCCTTGCAGGCTGATTACTGCAGCTGAAGCAGCTAAGATAGTGTCAGAACGGTGAACCTGATGGCCACCACCGGAACTACGGTTAGCACTGATCACAGCCCTAAAAAAGCCACAACCAGCAAGCAATGGACCACTTCTCGAGTAAATGGTTCCTGAAGGATAATTATGGGAAACATGAACTCCAAAGATGGCTTCAACATCTTCTATGGCACCTTCGGCTATCATTTGTTTCGCTCCGTTCCCTTTCTCCTCTGCTGGCTGAAATAAAAGGATTACCGTTCCCTGTATGTTAAGGTAACATACAAAAATTAGCAATGTATAATCAGTAACGTCGAAATGTCTAATGTAAAATTAATTGCATTCTGTCAAATCCATACTAAGACAATTAAAATTCAAAGTTCAAAAGTTCAACTCTAACATTGCTTGTAAAGAATTGAGGAGGAATTTTGTACTCAACCCGAAATATTATGGTCCAATCAAAAACAATTGAAACTACTATGAACTATAAAGCAAATGATTTGAAGCTAGGAAAGATGATAACAAAAAAAAAAAAAAAAAAAAAAAAAAAAAAAAAAAAAAAAAGAAGAAGAAGAAGAAAAATTAAGACTAATCACCTACTATTTGTTATATTCAGGGGTCATTCTTCACAAATTGAGCTAAGATACCGCGATCATCCTTCATTTTAAGGTACTTAACATCATCACTAGTTTAATGTAGTGTGTATGCTTTTTTGATCTCTTAAGTAATCTTATTAAATTAATCGAAAAGTGACCTACCTATTTCTTCAAAAAAAAAAAAAAAAAAAAAAAAAAAATAGTGACCTACCTAGCTTTTACTTAAGAATGAGCTGAGATGAACTGTCGCCAAAAAAAAAAAAAACTCGGACTATCATAAGTTGGTAAGTGTAATTAATGAAATTTCAGAAAGTTCTAAACATTGATCACTGACATCAGTATCTCCCAACCAAGGCTAGAACTTTATAATTTAAAGGATAATTTTAAATTGGAGGTAGAAACTGAATCGATTCTATTATTTTAATCAAGCTCCATCAATTCTTCCAAAAAAAAAAAATCAAGCTCCATCAAAGTAAAAAAGCTTTGTATAATCTAGTTAGAACAAAAATAACGGAGTTGTATCAAAGCCAATTGAGGCACTTCACCAATCTACATAAATTGTATTGTCTACCCTTTTAATCTTATAAAGTGCTGACAGAAAACAGTTTCAAACAAAAGATCAATTTTTTTTTATTGGAAAATTTGTTGAAAACCATCTTATAAAAATCAAATTTTGTTGAAAACCATCTTATAAATTTTTTTTTATCAAAGCACACCTGTTTTAAAATTTTTTTTGTTGAATCCCACCACTTTTTGAATTTTGACTATTAATTAACATTTTCAGCGTTGATTAGTATATGCACCTCACGTGACTTACTTAACCCCACTTTTCTATTATTTCCCCCCCCCCCCCTTTTTCTTTCATTTATTCCCCCTTTGTCAATTGCATTTTCGTGCAATTTTATAAAAGGTTATAAAAACCAAATTAGGATGAAGAGGAGTGACGAAGAGGGGAATGAATGGAGGAAAAGGGGGAAAAATAAAAGAAAAGTAGAGTTAAGTGGGTTAAATGAGGTGCACATGTTAGTCAACGCCGGAAATGTAAGTAATTAGTCGGAACTCGGGAAAATGGTGGGACTTAACAAAAAAAAAAAAATTAAATAGGTGTGCCTTGACAAAAAAAAATTTAAAATAGGTGTGTTTTGACAAAAAAAAAAAATTTATAAGATAGTTTTCAACAAAATTTAATTTTTATAAGATGATTTTCAACAAATTTTCCTTTTTTATTTTCAATACTTAACCTTGAGTTTTGGCCACTATTTGTTCATATGACTATCATGATTCATGAGGCCATATATTTAATTGAAAGATTCTCTTATAAGTCGTAATCTTTTTTGTACAAATTGCAATCAAGTAATCGTCACTGACTCTGAAAGACAATAACAAACCATATTTTTTGTAACATATAAATTGTCTGTTTCAAAGAATCCAAACAACATTTACAAATTATCTTTTAATTAAATGATAAAAGTGTGTATAATAAACATACATGCACCTCAATTAAGCTTATATATTTTACCATAAATAATATCTTAGAGAATAATACATGTCAATATGCCATTCATTTGAAACCCCAAAACATATAGAATATGATTCTTCATCCTTAATCTAGTCATTATTATGATAAGTTTATTATATTTTCGCCAACTACTTTAGACCAATGTACCTCATCACCTAGCCTAAGAAAAACATAACAATTGCAATAAAGGCAGATGGAATTTTTAGTTTGATCCTCAAAGAGATATGTTGGCGTAAGTTTAGATTAGTGTTGATAAATATACTTTTTTTTTTTTTACTCTGTAACTTGAAATACATGCATTCTTTCACAAATATAATTATTTCAATCAGACGAGAACATGTGACTAATTTGGAAAGGCAATAATATTATACTTACTATATTTGAAGGGCATTAGATAAGAGACGTATCGACATAAAATTAGAAACTTGTATCATATCCACACAAGAAGTAGTCATTTTCAATAGCCGTGAGAAACCAGAAATGAACCACAAATAGGAATGAAGTAGTAATGCATGTATATGTGGAACAAGATAAGAGCAAAATTCAATGTCCAATTCATTTCCCATGATGTAGATTAAAACAGAAATACATAGCAAATAATAATTGTTTTCTTTTAGTATGAAACCAACATAATCAATGTTGTCCATATATGATTGTGAGTGTTGCATTCATATTAGTTGGAATTTTTGGAATGTTGTTGATTATATTATAAGGTCCAAGTTGAATCACATCGATCAATAGGACCACTTTTGATGTTCATTTTTTTCTTTGGTTGTAAAACGTCATCACTTCAACACTAGGTTTGCATCACTTTGTATTATGAATATCATAACTTGAAAGATTTCATATAGGTTGGAACTCGTGACACACGGAATTGTCTTAGCTCGTTATCACCCCCAATTAAAATTGTGATATACTTTTTGTTGGATATACACATACTGTGATTTGAAAGTAACATTTTATGTCGTAACATATATATACATGGCATATAGCACAACCACATTAGTGTGGGTAAAAGAATAAGAACATTTAGAAGTTAAGACAAAAGGAGGAGAAAAAAAAAAGGATGATGTTATTGGCTACCAACTAGTTATGTATCATTCTCCTAAACATTGAATGTTAAACTTTTGTTAACATCAACCAAATTACACTTATGAGATCTATGTTTAACCAATTATTTCTCTATTGATGGCTTTTAATGATCTCAAAAGCCAAACAAATAAATACTTGGTATATTCATGCACATGCTTAAAGATTTGGAACTTAAAATGAGCAATGAATGAAAGAAGAATTTCTAGCCCCAGCCCATTTTCATGCATTACAGCAAATAATCAAAGTGACATTGATATAGACTGGACAAGTATGTATTAGGCTAAAACTTGGTAAGGAGTCCGATAATAAATTTTAATGTACGTATTACTCCATCGGTCCACAATTAATTGTCACATTCGATCATAACCAAAGACATGACACGTACAATCATACAGAAAGAATGCAATCTTCCTAAAATATGATGTGATAACTTTTTTTGACCATTATAGAATAATAAATGCAAATAACTAAATTAACATAAAAACGACTAGAGTACATACTACCTTGAGAAGATGTTCACGAGATTTAAGTATTTTGGCCGCGCCAAGAACCATGGCAACATGAGCATCATGGCCACAAGCGTGCATTATGCCATCGTTTTTGCTCTTATACTCCCATTCTACAGCTTCCTGCAGTCATATAATGTAGTGAGATGTCTACAACAAAATTATTAGTGCTAGGACCTGATCCAAGTTTTGTGACCACATTATCAAATTAATAATAACAATTTGAATGTTAAACTTTATTAAAAGCATTGATTATATATCAGTAATATCACTTTATCACATCAAACTATTGCTTTGAGGAATCCTTTAACCTACCAAAATGGCCACACTCACAAAACTATGACACATCCAATCCCCAAATAATTCACTTATTCTCATTTGTCTTTAAATTTTAAATTTTACATCTGATTCCAGCCTATTGAAATTGTATTTAAATTTTACATGACTTCAAATTTGTCTTTGATAAAGGTAAAAATAATGCACATATATATACCTCACAAATAAATAAAATCTAATTTTATCTCTACAAAAAGTAAACAGATATATAAAACCATATACACACGTGTATAAGTTCAGTAATGGTGTATTTTGATAACAGAATAATGATTGTATCACATATTCCTAATTTCACACAATCTCATACATACATACTCTCCACGTATACCCACAACATGCACTAGCTAATTTTTCATTAATTGTTGTCACATTTTTTAAAATTTACGACCACAATTGCGAATCACAAAATTCAAAAAACAAAATAGACAAAAATGAGTTGTAAAGATCAATACCTTTTTTTTTTTAAAAGAATTCTAACATCTCAATATTTTCGACAGCAAAGTCCGATCGCTTAATTGTTTGATTCATAAAAGGAGACAAAACATCATGGTCATGCCCATGTGATCTAAATATAAACTAGTGATTTCCTATTCGGGACTTCTTCCACTGGCTATAGAATTTTACTTTTTGGTACTTTCTACTTTTTAGGTTAGGATATATATAATCGTTTGTAAATTTGTCCCTACATTTTCTAAATATAAATACTACATTCTAAATTTATCTTCTATGTTTCATAGCAACATTTAGCTTTAACATGCAACATGAAATATTATTAATATCTTTGATTTTGTATTAAAAAAAATGTATATTATGTTAACATACATCAATATTAGCCTAAAGACGGCTAAATTGGTTATTTAGTAATAAAGTATGCTCAAAGTTTTTACTTCAAAGAGACATTATGCACCACAAAATATGCTTATGAGTCCACTTGTTGCACACCAACATAATATTAATCTAACATCTCATAGAGGACTAATGGAATATTATGCTAATAAATTCAGATTATGTTTGATACATCTTATTATCACTTATATGAACTTATCTAAACTTATAAGAATAACACCTTATTAAAGTTTACTTTAGTTGTAATTCAACTTGAATAACCCTTATCATAACTTATTTTTTTTAACCAATCTTATCTAACTTACTATGATCATAATATAGTACTGAGCTTTGATGATGCACATTAAATATGTATCCTGGTTTTACTAATCAGCTTAGTAGAGAATGACAAAACATGTATCAATCGATGTCATTAAGAGATGAGTTATTATATGCTAAGTGTGTGTTCTATTCACCCCTCTGAACTTATTTGAATTTATCTAAACTTATCTTATCTGTTAGCTGAACTTATCGATCTGAACTCATTAGACCTTATTAAAACTTATTTAATTGTAATTTGTATGTGGATAACTCTTATCAGAACTTATCTTAAGTTATTATAACTTAACTACACTAATCTGAATTTATTAAACCTGAAATAAATGAAAATAAAGTGAATAGAGTAGGCCTTTGCCACTTTAAGTTTGTGTATATGCATTATTCTTTATGATAGTATGTATCATTTTTCCCTTAATTAATTACACAAATAAGTTTTGTTTTTTATAATGTATAAATGATCACAAACTGATACTAGCTGTACTAGTTTTGAGTTAATGTACATTCGATTCTCTTGATTTTTTTATTTTTTTTTAATTTTTTTCGTTTGACGAGAACTTCTTGATTATTACTTATCTTAACACATTAAATCTAATTTAAGCTGTAAATTAAACTTTAATTGGTAATTATATAAAGGAAATTTTGTTTTTTATCACCAAAAAGTAACCCGATATTGGCTTTTACCACCATTTTTTTTTTTACCACCACAAATCTAAAAATTGGTTTTCACCACCAGTTATTAGGAAAACCGTTAAATGTAATGGTTTATTTTTTATTTTTCGATTTTTGTGCCACAAACTCCAGAGGTTTTGAGGGTTAGTTAGGGCCTAAATGAACCGATTTGAGGTCAAAATTGACAAAAAAAATTATCGAAAGTGTCTCATTTTGCTTAATTAAAAATATCTCGATTTTCATAAAACACGCGGAGAATTTCCTATAACTTTTTTTGTCAATTTTGACCTTAAATTAGGCCTAAATGACCCTCTAAATCTCTAGAGATCATGTTTTTAACAAAATATCTCTCTCTCTCTCTCTCTCTCTCTCTCTCTCTCTCTATATATATATATATATATATATATATATATATATATATATATATATATATATATATATATATATATAGGTTGTGAAAAATAATATTTGGTTTTTTGTGGTGGTAAAATAAAATACAATAAAAAGTAGTTGGTGAAAGCCAATATCGGGTTATTTTTTGGTGGCCTGTTAAAAATCAAAATTTCCGGATATGAACTCTGATTTGGAATAATTTCTTACTCCGTATAAGCTAATTAATTCTATTCGAACTTATATTTTTCAAAATAAGTAGAAATAAGGTGAATAAAGTAAGACCTTAATAAAGAATAATTAAGTTTTGTAATAGAAATTTTATGGCTAATACATTAATTAAGAGGTAATCCAAAATGAATCAATGTAGCACTACCGTTCAAAAAAAAAAAAAAAAAAAAAAAAAAAAAAAAAAAAAAAAAAAAAAAAAAATCAATGTAGCACTAATAATGCTTATAACTTATAAGTTTATTTCAACAACAATGAGTTTGTATACTCCATTAGCTTAGGGTTTAGAATTTGGTTCGACACTATCGAGTTTGTATGCTCCGCCATTATTTAACTTTTTGAAATTAAAGTTTGAAACTTCAATTCAATCATAATTGGTAATTTCTATGTTATAACTTATATCTAGAAATACTAAGTACGGAGTACATGATTTTGAATCGGCCAAAAAAAATTAAAATAAATAAATAAACAAATAAAAGGTTTTGAATTTTGTTTGATTTGGTTTAATATAAATTTCTTATACACTCATTGTTCATCTCTCTTATGCAAAGTTCAATTTATTTTATGATCAAAGATAATATTGCATAATGCAATTAATATATATCCTATAGGAAGATTTTTTAAGAAATGGAGGGGGTGAAAGTTTTTTATTCATAACTATATACTCAAATAAAAAAAATAAAAAATAAAATAAAATAACCAAATTCACTAAACCAATTGTAATTTTACTTTTACAAAGTGTACTAGTGTAGTACTCGTAACACTTTAACATTTTCTAGCAAAAAGCAACTTAAAATGATAATTTTACCGTCAAATAGATCACAAACATTGAAGATGCTATTAGTAAACCCAACTTAATCATTAGATAATAAGTCAACAACAACGCTAATACTGTATTTTATAATTATAAACAGAAAACTTGTTTCATTAAACATCTATGGTCGTCCCACTTTATATTATTCTTTGATTTGAATTTAATGAAACATATTACAGATCACTGATTTTTATATAAACTAATATTTCATGGACCCCTAAGTTTTAAAGTTAGATTCTGTTAGTTACTAGAAGTGTATGTAAGGTTCTTTTAATTAAGACCTTCATCCAAAACAAGAATGAGGTATGCTCATAAAATAGTAGTATCATCTCCCTTTTCTTTTTCATTAATCATTTTTCCTCGATTAAAACGACAATTAAATTATTACTCTGTACTTGGTTAGAAAGATTTAATATGATCGTCATATTATTTTACTTTGTCACATATTTTGATTATTTGTATAGGAATTAACAATACTGATTGGTTTAGGGTCTGTTTTTATTTATTAAGTCGAGCTAAACTGAAGTGAAGTGAATTGAATATTTTATAAGAGAAGGAAAATAGGAACTGAATTGAAAATAAGGTGAAGAGAGCAACTCCTTAATGCATTATGACCGTTCATATAAGAAATCGAATTTCCAATTCGTCAATTGCTAAATTGAAGTTAAATCCTGTTTGGTTTTGAGGTTTAATGGGGTCACCCTAATACAACTTTTTTCTGGTAAATTTTCTGTCTTTTTACTTAATTTTTAATTTCATGGGACCCAAAGAATAGTAAATCAGAGCCAGTGCTACAATTTGCTCGAGTCATAATATCTGGGAGAAAAGGGGGGAAATTTTATGGACAAAGGTTAGCCATTTAATTTGTTTATGGCCGCTCGAAATCAATAGCTAATGATTAAATTCTATAATGATGTTTACATAATAAAACTCCTTAGAAACTAAGGAATGAAGTACAATTTTTCTTAATTTAACTAAGAAACTAAATTACATTTTCTAAACATAGATCTGAGGAAATAAGGCATGAGTTCTAAAGAAATAATTGCATGTGAAAGAGAAGCAATATTTCTCATGCTAAAATAAATTTTACAAAATAAATGAGTATCACTTTATGCATGTATGTGTGACACACTACCATAGTAAATCCCTACGAGGTTTATGTACATAAAATACACCTATAATCCATACCGGTAAACATAGAAGTACACATTTGCAGCACCGTACTCTCGTATGTTGAAAAAAATGAAGTATAAATTAAGATAACGACAAGTTAGGATCATATTAAGTATCTATCATGTTACTTTCTATTTTTAGGAAAGTGATACTTGGGAGGACCCCGTTAAAATATTTATGACGTCATTAACCATTATCCTGTCTTAAAATAATTTACGATGGCACGTTGTAATTGGTCAGGATTACAGATAACATTATGATAAAATCAACTAGTAATTAGTTGTGAATGAAGAATTAATTAAGGAGGGTGAAATTAAAACTAATTAACCAACTAACCTGTATTGGTAAAGCATCCATATCAGCACGAAGCGCCACAAAAGGGGGCCCACCAGTGCCTAGCCAAGCACGAATACCGGTCTTAGCCAAAGGAAACTTGTAAGAGATCTTAAGTTCATCTAATTCAGCTCTAATAAAAGCACTTGTATTATGTTCTTCAAAGGCTAATTCAGGATTTTGATGTATTATTCTCCTAACAGTTTTTATCCACGCCACCGTTTCCGGCTTCATCGCCGCCTTTAGGATGTCCAAAGACGGTGGAGCTTCCGCCTCGAGGTGGCTCCTCGAGGCGGCCGAGCTTTTGTTTTTGATATTGTTTACATGATTTTTGTTGGTTGTAGTGGTAGTGGTGGAGGTTATGCCACTTGGGAAGTATGTGTTCGACGATGATGATGATGATCGGATGAATTCGACGGCGGTGATGTTATCACAAGATGTGAATGTTAGTATGATGATTATGAGTATGATTAGTAGAGAGAAAGAATTGGGTGAAGTTTGCTTCATGGTAAGGAAACAAATAAGAGAGAATATAATGATAAGAGTAATAAGGTCTAAGAAAATAAGAGGTAAAGAAGTTAGATTATATAGAAGACTAAGCTAGCAGGTGTGTTAATAGGGGAGAAAATATAAAAGCAAAAAGAGGTTTTAGTCTTTTAGATCACGTGGGTTTAGACTGTTGGAGGGATAGAAACCTTTTTTTAGTACTACTCCGTAGTATAACATTAGGTCCGCTTTACTTCACCTTAAAAATATAATATTGAGTAAAATAATTTTAATTTAACAAAAATAATTTAAGTTTTATAAAAATAAGTTCACTTCAGTAATAATTATAGAGAACCTATAAAAATAATTTCAGTTCTATAAAAATAAGATGAAGTGAACAAAGCATTAAAAATAGTATATACTACGAAGTTCTATAGAATAAGAATTTTTTTTTACTCCGTATCTCATATTTTAATTTATTTACTACTCGTAGGTGAACCAAAAAGAAAATTGTGTCCTCTGAGTCAATAATGTTGTTGTTAAATATAGAAATACTTTGTATATATTAAAAAATAAAAAATAAATAAATAAAAAAAGCTTAGTTGGAAGTGGTGATGAAAATGAAATTGAGAATTGTTTTTTTTTTTTTTTTTTTGACAAGAGGAACTAACAAAAGAGAACTAAAAACGGAAATAAAGCAAACTCCTACGACTAGCTAAAGCCGCCAGATCATGAGCATAAGCTATATCCTTCCGAGGCACCTTCTGAATAGCAAACTTGGTAAAAGTATGGAGAAGCTGCCTAATCTCCTTCAAAATCCAAACCACACAAATCGCATCCGTCAGTCGAGCCTGAAGTAAGGCCTGGAGTGGACTACAGTCCGTAAAAACTTGAACACTCGAGTAACCCCTTTCCCTTACATGTCTAAGACCAAACAAACAAGCCAGTAGTTCTGAATGCAGAGCCGAAGAAGTAACGGCCGCCTGAGCCCCACCCCCAACAGCAGGGGATGTAAGGGTGGAAGAAAGCACCCAACCCACTCCTGCATGATTATCACCAGAATTCCAGGCCCCGTCAACAGAAAGACAAATATCAAAGGGACCAGAAAGAATATCCCTCATAGAACAAGGACTAGAACCAAAACCCGGAGGACAAACATGCCGAGACAAAGAGCTTATCTCTCTAGCATTGCCACTACGCTCAAACCAATTGGTAGCAATAAATAAAATACCACTTGGAGAAATAACCTCAGAACGAAACCGGAAATTGTTTCTAGTCACCCAGACAGCCCACATAAAGGCGACCAAAGCATCCAACTGAGGCCAATCTTTAGAAACTCCCAACCGGCCAGTAGTAGAAGTCAACCAAGACCTAAAGTCCACATTTATTGATAAAGACGCAAAAACATCCCAATTATACCTAGTCCATAGTGACCGGATAAACTGACAATGATGGAATAGGTGAGGAACAGTTTCCTGATCTTGATTGCAGAAACCACACGTAGAATCCACCGGAATTCCTTTCCGGAACAAGACATCAGCCGTTGGCAGAGCGTCATTAAGAATTTTCTAGATAAATATCTTCCACTTAGGAAGAATAGGGAAACCCCAGAACTTCCTCCACCAACAAGGCAGAACCTGAGAAAAGGAGGAATGCGAAGAGTCATGCTGAAGCAAGAAAGCATAAGCAGACTTTGTAGTAAATAAACCATCACGCGTAAATTTCCAATAAACAAAATCATCCATTTCCTCAACAGGTCTTTCTAAACCAAGAATGATATCTGCCGTAGCCGGAGGAAACAGATGACGAATACAAGCACTATCCCATTCTCGAGTTCGGGAATTAATCAGATGAGCAACGAGAGTAGGACGATTAGTAGCAGGAATGGAATCCTTATAATGCACCGAAGTTCCTGGCACCCATGGATCATCCAAAATCCGAACACTAGAACCAGAGCCCACCTTCCACATGCTACCCTGAGATAAAACACGACCACCTTCCAATAAACTTCGAGAACCCCAAGATGGACGAGAAGAGGAAATAGATGGATTGTGTTGAAGTAAGTGAGGATGTCGAGCATGATACACTTTTGAAACCAGTAGCTGTGGATTGTGAATGAGACGCCACATTTGCTTCCCTAATAAAGCTGAATTGAAAGAGGGAATATGGCGAATACCCAAACCCCCCAATCCACGTGGTAAATGAAGTAAACAAGGCGAAGATAAACCCAAGGCCTTTGTCGAATTCCCAGATTTCCACCAGAAGCTAGTAATCAATTTATCAATCCGGTCAGCAACTGTAGCAGGTAACTTGAAGACAGAAAGAACATGATTTAAAGAAGCGACCAGTACCGAGTTAATAATGACCAATTTAGCCGCTGAAGATAGTCGTTTAGAACTAAAAGCCGACAAACGTTTTGAAATCTTATCCACCAAAGGTTGGAATTGCCGACATTTAGCTCGTCCTAAGTCAACCGGAAGGCCCAAATAAGTTCCCAACGAATCTTGAGCTTTCATACGTAAGGAAGAGCTAAGAAAGTCACGGTAATCCGCCGGAGTATTAGGACTAAATTTAACAAATGATTTCTGCACATTTACCATTTGACCCGAGATGGAACAGAAACGGCTGATGATCCCTAATAAGTTTTCACATGCCTCCGGCGAAACCCGGAAAAAAAGAAGTGCATCATCAGCAAAAAACAGATGAGAAATTGAAGGCGCCCGCCGAGAGATGCGAATACCTTGAAATAAACCGTCAGCCTCTGCCTTCCGCAACATGGCGGAGAACACTTCCATACACAGCACAAACAAATAGGGCGAAAGCGGATCCCCCTGGTGAAGACCACAAAAAGGCCGGAGAACCGAAGAAGGTTTCCCATTGATCAAAATTTGATATGAAACCGTAGAAACACACTGTTTAATAATATGGATCCAATAAGGGGGAAAACCAAACTTCTCCAAAACACCCCATAAAAATTCCCAATTAACTCTGTCATATGCTTTGTTCACATCTAATTTTAAAGCTGCTGAACAACGTCTCGAAGCAGTAGTATTCATGTAAGAAAGAACCTCATGAGCAATAAGACTGTTGTCAGACATAAGTCTGCCCGGAACAAAGGCAGATTGGGAATCAGAAATGAGTAACGGTAAAAACCAGCGCAACCGAGAAGTTATGCACTTAGCAGTACACTTGTATAAAACATTACACAAACCAATCGGCCGAAATTGTGAAGGAGACTCAGGATGGTCTACCTTTGGTAATAGGACAAGAAAAGTGCGATTCCATTCCTTCAGCATATAACCATGTGCAAAGAAATATTGCACTGTCGAAACAACCTGTGGTCCCACAGTCGCCCAGTGAAGCTTGAAGAAAGCTGCCGAATAACCATCCGGGCCAGGAGATTTATCATTACCGATATGGAACATAGCTTGTTTAATCTCCTCAGCCGAAAACGGAGCCATGAGCTGATGTCGCTGGTCTGGATCAGGAGAAGGGAGGTTGAGATCATCCCAGAAACCAGGAATAGAACTGTCAGATGATCCTTGACACTTATAAATGTCCTGAAAATGATCCACCAAAAGATTCTCAACTCCCAAAGGATCTGTAATCCAATTCCCAAGAGTGTTTTTCAAACTAAAAATCTTATTTCGTCGACGGCGTTCCTGGACTGAAGCGAAAAGAAGATGAGTAGAAGTTTCACCAAAAGCATCCCAACGAATTTTAGACCACTATATTCTTGAGAATTGTTGGAGCATAGACTTGAACCACTATATTCTAAAGGACGATTTTGCATAACTTTAAAGAAAATCTACAATTGGCCCCAGGATTAGCACGTCCGGAATGAAATTGTGTGCAGTCACTCACAGTCTAGGAATGAATGTGAAATAATTTTTGTGTGTTTCAGTTTGATTAAGGACTAGCTAGGTTGTTTTCAAAAAAATAAAAAAAGGACTAGCTAGGTTTAAATAGGCTTGGCAAGGATAATAAGATGGTTAAGGTCTAGCCGTCTAGTGCATAGCTCCTCTATGCAATATTTGCATATAGGATGGCAATGTAGTAATAAAGTTGAAGTTGTAATGAGAGTATACAGTGTCATTTAATAGGTAAATAGTATCATAAAATGGTGTAGTGGTGTAAATATTATGCTAATAGTACAAATAAGTATGTAAATGGTACATCAAAATAATATACTACTGTAAGATATAATAGTACTACTAAGACATAAATGGTACAATATACAAATATAATAGTACAAAAAAATACCACTAAAACCATAAAAAGTATCATTCTGAATGTGATTTTTCACTTTTGCCCTCCTATATGCAACAAATGCATATAGGGACTATGCGACAAGATACACTCGAATAAGATCAGATAGCAATCAATTGGAGAAGTAAATCAAGGATCGAATTTAATTACGGAACTAAATCAATGGTCAATCAAAGCATTTTTTTGATTTGTAATGGCTAAGTGATCTCACTAATAATGACAAGTCTAATACTCTATAATTGACGAAAATTTGACACGTCAATAGGTTTCACTCGCCCTTTTTTCTCTCCTTTTATGTTGGTTTTCTTTCGAGTTTTTATGTTGAACTTGCAACAAATCACTCAGATATCTCACTTTCAAAGTGTCTAGTCTGATCTACTAATTTAGACCGAGCTATTTTGTTAGAGATTATGAATCGGTAGCATAATACAACTTACCTACAAAAAAGTACTCGTTCTATTCACTTTATATTTACTTATTTCAAAAATAAATAAATCTGAGAAGATTTTTATGAGATAGATATATTAATTCATGCAAAAATAAATCTAGAAAAAAAAAAGAAAAAGAAAAAGCATTATGAGTGCTAATTAGTTTTATTATGTAAATGAAAATTGTGTGTATTGAAAATCATAAATATTACATAAAAAGTTCAAATATAGTAAAAAAGTCACTAGTTAATTGCATGTATCTACTAGAAAATGGAACTTCGATCCACATCTTGTGTTCAAATAAATGATCGATTATAACAAAACTCCCTTTAATTTGATTTTCAATTTATTATTTTACAAATCATACTATTACAGCAGAAAATCTTGTGCGGACCTAAGGTTTATATTCATGTAACTGACGTTATATTGAAAATAATGAACTCTAATTTTAATATAGTAACCTTATTTTTAACATAGTGACCTTTTTTAAAACTTGTGTGACTTTTAATGTTATTGTGAACTTAAATTACGACGTTATGTTGAATAGTGACCTGATTTTAACATACTGATCTTTATTATTCATATTGACCATTATATTAAAAATTTCATTAAAAAAAATTAACCTTTTAAAACTTTTATAATGTCACAGGGATTTTTATTACAACATAATAACCTTTATTTTAATATAGTGACTTTTTTCATTAATAAAAGAGTTGTACCTAGTTAATTCCCCGGATAAACAATTGGGGGTATAATTGTCTTTTCAAGTACCAGTGGGGGAGTACATGCGTCTTTTCGTGTACTAGTTGAGGGGTACATGTGTAATTTCCTCACCAAACAGTAAAAGCAAGTTATAAACAGATTAGACAGTTCACCAAAAGTAATGAATAAATAATCACGCTTTTTCAATATATTTACAGAAATGCCACCACATTAACAAAAATTCGTTTATCTGGCAGATAAACTTATATTTGCCCTTAATAAAATAATCAAATTGTCTCTAATGTTGGTGATCCACAATAAATTACGATGAACTAGGTCCATTTAAAATTTTGTACTATTACGAAGTATATACTTCTTATTTTGAATGGAATAATCTACAAGCGAAAATACAAGACTCTTAATATTCCATTTTTGCTTAATTTTTATGAAGTCATGTAATATTTTGATGTACATGGTAAAGAACCAACTCAATTAAAAATTTAAAAAATTAAAGTCGGTAATTTTTTTTATATATACAGATATAGCCAAAAAAATTTTTTTTTTTTTTTTTTTTAAGGTGGTAAGTTAATTAGGCTCGTGCTAGTGTAGATTGTGGGAAGTGATGGTGGATTGGTGATGAGTGGGTCCTGTTTGAATTTTGGCTACCGTAATTATTGCTTGGTTCTCCACTACGTTGCTTAGTAATGGATTTATGATTATTTTTTGTTGTCCATATATATTATATCGTGGCATTATATGTATATAGTAAATCTAAATTCGTAGACGACTTTTTTTAAGGGTAATGATATATGTAACTCTTAAAAGATAAAACTACATATAAACATTTAATATAAGTTTTAATTTATTACTCATATTAATTTAGATTTTTTTTTTCTTTTCTGAAAAATTTAATTTAGGAATTTTTAATTGCAAATTAATACATAATATTTTGTTAGCCAATTTCTAGTAAATATAAAATACAAAATTTTATTTTTTCTATACTCAAACTTTTTTTTTTTTTTTTTGAATAATTATACCTTTTGTAATCAATAAATGCTTTTTGTTCCTACAAAAAAAAAAGCTTTTTGTTGATAATTTTGATTTTATATTATTAATTAGATTTTCCAATAGTACAATTAAAATTATATTAAATCTACGGAGTAATTAATATACTACTCCATATTTTCCTACAAACTAATCTGTACTACAGAATATATAATATATTAAAAGTCGGTTATAGAAAATTTAAGTGACACCTAGCACTCTCCTTTGATTTCATGTCAACCTATCAATTATAAAAAATATTGTATGTCAAGCATCAAATGCTTAATCTTTGAAATTAAAAGTAAGAAATTAACCACTTTTACAACATTATATTATTATTATTATTATTTGTTAATGTTTCAAAACAAATACGGAATAATAATAAATTCTTGCAAATATTTTACTTCAAAAGTTATAAACATGCAGTTGTACCTCCAACTCCTCCATATAGTAATAATAAACGAGTATTATAGATAATTTGTCTTATTCCAATTCATTGCATTAATTATATTAATATAAGTTATATTTTAAATTTTTTTTTTTTTTTTTTTTTTTTTTTTTTGGTGTTTAGAGAGCTATAAGGGCGGGGTGAGAATCGATCCAAGGATCTCCTGAAATCGGGAGGAAAGCTCTAACCACTCGAGCTATCCCTCACTCTCATATTTTTAAATATCCTATGCTTTTAAGGGTTTTTAAAAAAAATATCAAGATATTATTATTTATCATGTTAGTTTGTTAAATGTTCCTCACTAAAAATAAGAACTTGCCTAAGATAATCACTAGTTGTTGATTTAAAAACCAAATACTTGTACAAATGTAACAATAAAAGTAAATGATATAAAAAAATATAAAATAAATAAATAATCGTTATTGCACTTCCGGCCTATCACCTATGTCCCTTTATGTTTTTCAATTTGGAACATCACACTTGAAAATAGAAAGTTTTTGACAATAATCATATGTGGGAACTTGTCCATCCAGATGTAATGTGGTTTCAAAATAATAAATTTACACGTTTATAATTAAATGTAAAAAAATACATTAATGTTCAAAAACATGCATTAAGCTTAACATGTACGCAAATGATATTATGATGTAAGGGCCTGTTCTATTCCGCTTAATTTCAATTCAGTTCAGCTCCAATCACTTCAATTTAGCTCTTAATTGCCTTCTTTCCTAAACAATTCATTTCAACTCTATTCAGTTAAGTTCAGTTCAGTTGTTTTTAGTGAATCGAAACAGGCCCTAAGAGGGAGGAGATAAGGTCGGTGTTATTACAAACCTGTAAAAAAAAAACAAAAAAAAAACTTTATTACAACAAATGTTATTAGGTATAAACTGTATAGAAAAAAAAACCCCTTTTAATGGAAAATTGGTAATAAAAAGGAGAGAATATTTTTATGTTATTTGCAAAGAAATTTGCTCTTTTATTTACATTGTATCTTATTACTATTCAACTTATATATTGTGATTAAGAATTCTTTTTCTTGAAATTAAAATTTTTCAAGTGCCACTTATGTAAATTTGTGTAAAAATGGATTAATAACAAGATTGGAAATTTTAGACTAATTAAAAATAAAAATCTTTTTTCAATTAGGAATTGTATATACGAAAATAAATAAGTAATATATATTCACAAATCTCGCTACATGACATCCTTGTCTTCGCATGTGACATGTTGTAATGTTGTATATATAATAATAAATTAATAATATCATCCTAGAATCCTAGCTGATCACTAGGTGTTGCGTTTGGCTATATATAGCTGATCACTAGCTGATCATTAGGACAATCCTTGTTGATATGAACCTCTAATCTTTTGAGTTACCATTATACATTCAAATCATTGATATTCGTAGGATCGGGACTACGTACACAAAAAGGTGGAGCTAGGCCATAGCAAGATGGAATGTCTTCTATATATGTTGACCCTTTAGAGCTCACATCACACTATCTAGATAGTGTGAGTGCGACAATGCTCCATGCTGTTAATTTGCTATAGTCCATAAAACGAATGCCCAACTGAGGAGTGCATTTTGCTCCACATATATAGCCTTAATCTAAGCTAGTCCATATCTTATATAATAGTGATATAATATTAAAAAATTAACATCACAATTTTAAAAAAAATTAAATAATCCAGGTGGTGGTCCAAGAATTATATAATGAGTATTTATTTAATATATGAGATATAGTAGGAAGTTTGAGAATAATGTAAGCATAATCAATTCTATTTTGTCGGTAATGGCTTAATTAATCTTGACTAAAATTTGGCTTAATTTCATCATGTAAGTTTTGTATTGGGTGTTGACTGACCATACAAAAAATTATGATTCGTAAATTACTTTGCCATGTTTAATTTGCATATAAAATGTGGTAATTGCATATTGCTTCAATTCGTTAGTCAGCTTTATACGTTAGTTTTGACGTCATGATGTGATGTATAAAACTCATGTTATAATTTAATAACATGTGGTTTAATTTAATTAGTGATGATTTGAGCTCCGAAAAAAAAGCATAGTACGGAGTACACAATTAAAAGATAATTCGAACAAGCAAACAAACCTTGTGCCATAATGTATTTCAGTTCCCCTCAAAAAACAATGTACTTCAGTTGCTCTATCCCATATATTGATTGGCTCGCAATTTTATTTTATTTTAATTTTTTTTTTTTAAAAAAGGGGTTAGGTATTCTTTTTTAGTTAGCATGTTTTACTTATCATGTTTGTTAACGCATAATTTTAACGATTACTCCCTCCGTCCCTTTTTTACGTTCCCGATTTCCTTTTTGGGTATTCCAAAATTACATTCCTCCTTTTCATTTTTAGTAAGTATTTTTTTTTCAAATATCCCAAATTATCCCTCTTTTTTCTGTTTTGTAATTAATGCTCACTCTTATTTTCTCACTCTTAGTTTTCTATTTTTACTCCTAAATTTAGATGAATATGATTGGTTCTTAATTTTCAAATAGGAGCATGTTATTGGTCCTTTATTTTTTGCAAAGGATTGATGACATGGCATCATTAAATATTAATCTATTTTTGCTTTACTCAAAGACATCATTTCATGTTTTATACTTCCCATTGTATTTTGTTTTATTGTTATTTGTTTTACTCTTTCCTCTTTAAAATTCCCGTGTAATTTTACAAGCAGGAATGTAAAAAAGGGACGGAGGGAGTAATATTTTTATTTATCAACACGGTAAAAATAATAAAAAGTGGATATTCCAAAAATCCTACATGACTATATCACATGAATTTAATTAATTTGCGAACAGTGCAAAAGTCAAAATATGTTAATTAAAAAAACCAAAGAAAGTATGAAGAAGCATTAATCCTAAACTTATACTTGTGTATCTCAAATCTACAAGGTATAGATCACCATAGCCTCTTAGCTTAATTTCAGTTCAATTTAGTTTAGTTCCAATCAGTTCAGTTCCTAATTTCCCTCTCTCATAAAATATTCATTTCAATTTAGTTCAGCTTAGTAAATCAAAACAGGCCCTAATAGTGAATTTGTGGGGGATTTATCAAATAAAATTATATAGGTATGTTGGAAAGCTTTATTTTTGATATTTTTGTATTTTAGTTTTTCTATATTAATTATTTGAATCTGAGAGCGAGTTTATAATTTTTTTTTTGTTTTTTTTAATGTTTAAATAGCCACAATGGTGGGGATGAAAATCGATCCCAAAATTTTTTGGAACTAGAAAGGAGAGGTCTAACCACTTGAGCTATACCTCACTCTCTAGAAGTCTAGAGTTTATAATTATAAATATATAAGATTCTTCCTATTTGTTATGTATGTATTTTTTAGTTTTAGACTTTTCTTATAGTTGTATGATTTTTATCAATATTATAACACCCTTAATTAACATGACTTCACTAATTTACAAAACTAAGGGATCGGATCTTATTAGGTTTTTCTTATTTTGTGTATTTTTCTAATTTCAAATGTTTTATGTATAAAAAAAAGTTTTAGATGTATGATATGATGGTAATTAACCAAAATATTAGGAAATATACGGCCCGATAAAACCTTTGTATTATGCTATATTTTTATTTGATTTAGACTAATATAAGCTTAATAGATTAGGTTTTTTTTTTTTTTTTTTTTTTTTTTTGGACGAGATATAAGCTTAATAGTTTATGAGCAAGGTGAAGAGGACAAACTATGTTCCATACTTCAATTCCATTCCACAAAACAAACAAGGACATCCAATTCTACCAGGCCTTTTGGGACCAAGTTTAATAATATGGAGTAATTAGCTTGGTTTAATGGCGATTTGACATAAGATCCACTAGTTGACTTATTAAATTTTCTCATTCACATGCATCGATGGGGCTCATAACTTAACTCGCTTAAATTTATTGTGATATAATTAGTACCTTTTAGATAAGTCATACTCATTCATGTATTAGCGCCCCAAAGATAAAGATATACGGAGTACAGAGTACAACATAGTACATATATACGTTGTTCTTGGGAAAAGAAAGAAGAGAAGAAGAGGCAAAGAAGAATAAGGTACTCAAAAAGGATAGGAATGAACCTCATCACATCACACATATATATTGGACCACTAGGGAAGTCTCCAAAATTGTGTTGATGCTATTAGACTGAGACTACCTCATTGAGGTCACTATACTAAAGTCTATGAATGTTTTTTCAAAACTAATTTTCCATCACGTGTTTTTTTTGGCACCAATTTCTGTTTATGACCATCTATTTGATGACTTGCGTTCCTTTGATCATATAATTGAAATTGGTATTTATTAAGCCCTGAAATTATTGATGCACGCTTCTAAAAGTTGAGATAAATTAATGAGATTAGACGACATTCAAATTTTGCGATGTAAAGAGACCTAACTAGATTATGATTATCCTTTTCTTTTTTCCCCTGTAGGGTTACAATGTATTGTTTGACATACAAGTAGTTACTGACAAGTGACGATCAACCTTTATAGTTATTAAATTCAATCATTTATGAATTAGCTCATATAAAAATGATATACTATCTCCGATTTTTTTTAGTTGCAACTTTGGAATATTTTATATCTCACAAATAATATCCCAAAATTGCAACTAAAAAAAATCGAAAGTAATATTAAGAAAATACAACTGATATATGAGGTAGAGTCACATAGAAATTAATGTATGCTCAACGACTCAGTGATATATAAATAAGAGAATTTGCCCAAAATGCATTTTTGTCTATTTTCGGCTTATGTTGATCCCTTGCATTGATCCAATTCTATCAAATTTAGGCTAAATTATAACCCTAGCTTAAGCCACATTATTACTTCTTTTACCTTACAAGTTACAACCACTGTAACAAAGTGAAAATTTCACATGTTATCACCTTATTACAAAATTATTGTTAGCCGGTAGCTACGTAACCAAACCAAATAATTATAGAATTCGTTATATACACCCGAGTGTACAGTACACTCAGGGTCATTTGCTCATTTAATCAACAAATGAGCAAATGATATTTTTACTTATTTGTTGATTGAATAAGCAAATGACTTCGGGTGTACTGTATACTCGGGTGTACATAATAGACTCTCAAATAATTAATTACCTAACACCTACACCAACATACGAAATTATTGAACACATACATTGTATAGACTTTGTGCACATGATGTATTTTAGTATTTAACTATATATTCATTAATAATCAAGGTTTTTTTTAAAAGAAAATATAAATATATATATTTATTGGACAAGATCAATAATCAAGATTATATATGGAGTTCCTTAAAAAAAAAGATTATATACGGAGTATATAAAAAGGATCTTGCTAACGAGATAAGTATTTAAAATGTTACCTAAATTGGTATTAATTTGGAAAAGTATGACAAAATCACACGTCGAATGATATAATTAATGTTAATTTTAATTTAATTTTTCTAGTTTTAGCTAAACATACGTCTCGAGACGTTCGTTAGCTTTTGCTTAAAAAAAAAAAAAAAAGGTGGTTTTGATATTTAAAACCGCATTTAACTAGGCGGTCCATAATTTCATGCTCGGTATCATATTTATAAACCAAAACAGAAAAAAAAAAAAAAAAAAAAAAACATTAATGCATGCATGTTTTTTCATTCAACCATTTGATCAAATGAAACATACACGTGTCTATATGATAGAGGAGAGAGAAAAATAGATGATAAACAGGGTCCAGACTCCAGATTTGGAGACTCCCATTAAATCTAGCTCCTGCAGTTTCGTACAGTAGTCCAGAAATTTAGGGCCGGTTGTCAGTTCTAATTAAACACATGGTTTTTTTTCCCCACATAAATAAATAAAAGCCAAAAATTGGAAATCAAAATCAACGCAACAGTCAATAATACTCGGTACAAAATAAATATAAAACGGACTTGGACAACCGTCAATTCCAACGAGGAAGAAGAGAGTTTGTTCTACTAACAAATTTAATGAGTTAATAGAAATTTTTTGCTTAAACTAATTACTGGTAATTTATAATGCTTTCTCTCATTTTTTTTGTTTTTTTCTATGTAAAACAAGTCCTATATGAATAACAATAATGTTTCAACATATGTCATAGACCTTATTTTTGCTTATTATTACACTTTTAATTAAAAGGTAAGGTTATGTTTAGTTCACCTAATTAAGTTAATTTGAAATTTTCTTATTTGATGATCTGATCTGATTTGACTAAAATTTAACTTTATACTCATATGCTAGTTTTGTGCCCCGTGCGATACCGGGTTGTTTATTAAATTTTGAGATAAATTTTTAATCTATATGTCAAATTTTAACATGTATAATTGATGTGCTTTTGTGACGATTTGTTATCTAGTAGGCATGTAATGACTAATAATAATGTTGGTGGAAATATACGATTTAATACATTAAAAAATTAGTATAACATAAAATAAATGTTCAAAGCACGTTGGGTTGACCTGAACCCAAAACTTTGGGCAAGGGTTGAACATTTCTTGACTCGTAACCTGAAGTGACTCAATCCAAGATGACTCATATACCCGACCCTAATTGACAGGTGTACATAGTAATAAAAATCTATTAGATTGTGAAGTATATTATTTTAACTTAGTATATATTATAAATGGATGTTTTACGCTTTGAACTACTTCTTCGCTCCAAAAAATATTATGATATAAAAAATAAACTTATATGATAATTTTTTAGAATAAAATTATAAATCAATTTGTACATCTGAAATATTGATATTTAATCGAAAAAATAAAACACTAAACCAACAATTTTATCCTAAAATTCTATCCAAATAGAATTATAAACTAATTTTTTTATCTTACGAAATCTATTTAAATCTATCCAACGTGGTGTTATACTTGGCATTGACACTTGGCGAAAAAATTGAAATGCCAAGTGTCTCATCGCTGCCTCGTGACCTGGCTAAAAGTTTAGCTTTATATATTAGTTATATGATATGTACACTAATTCTTAAGATAAAATTTATCAAATGAGATAATCATATTAATGTTTGTTCTTTTCAAATACTATGTATGAATGTTTCATACGGAGTAATATTTTTAGTTGCAGGAGTAAAGACATTCTTATAAGCAAACGTAAGTAAAACTATTTGATATGATTTAATATAGGTAAAATCAAGTAATTAAATATATTATTAAATACAAATCTTTATGTGCGGCTGACCACATGGTGCGGCAGGAGTTGCTTGTAGGGTGTTACTTGTTTTGTCTGGGGTTATTTGTAGGTGTTACTTGTATTTTGGGGTTACTTGTATGGGCGTTACTGGTTTTAGTCGGGGGTTACTTGTACGATGTTACTGGTTTGGTATGGGGTTTTGGTCTGGGTTACTTGTAGGAGTTACTTAGAATACAAGTAACACCTATAAGTAACCCATACAAATCACCCCACAATACAAGTAACCCATACAAGTAAATTTAGAATACAAGTAACCGCATAATATTTATACAAGTAACCCCATAATACAAGTAACCCCTGCCGCACTAGAAAACCTCTAATTATTAAATTAGCTACTGAACATGGACTAATAAGTTAATAAAATATTGATATATAAGCTAATAATGCTACCGTTTAAAGTTTTATTTGCAATAAATAATAGGAAAATTTGCCATTAATTATACAACCTTTGACCCGTTTTTTTTTTTTAAAAAAATAATATAACCTTTGGATTATACTTGAATATTACAACTTTTGGGGGGTCTTAACTTTAAACAAGACAAAACCGGAAGCAACTTGATAAACAGGTTAACAATGCCACGTGTTGCTATATGATTGGCTTATATAAAACATTTTATTTAATTTTTCGTTTTCTCTCTCCTTTCCCCAAATACCACCACTGCTCCACCCAACCCACCACCATTGGACAACTCCGATCCCCCTCCCCACCACCAGAACCTGCCCTTCCCCTTTACAACCACCGCTGCCAACCTCCAATCCCCCACCACAGCAGGCCTGAATCCTGATCTCTGCTGCCAACTCCAACCACCAAAAAACTCCCACACTTCCCGATTCCTCCCCTTACCGACTAAAGAAGCCCCGATTCCTCCCCTTCCTAACTACAATAGCCCCAATTCTTCCACTTCCCGACCACGGCAGCCCTGATTCCTCCTTTCCCGACCACCGATACCTCTCCCTTCGTCGATGTTGAAGCTTAAAGGTTTTGATGATGATGAACACAAAATAGCAAACTTCATCTAATAAAGGATTTTCTAAGTGTTGTGATTAGAACAGGTGAAATAGACTTTGGAAGTGGAAGAGTAACCTAAACTAAGAAGACATGAGGAGATTCCAAGGAAAGTTAAAGAAGATAGAAGAAGAGTTCTCTCACAAGAATTATCTGAGTTCCCTAATAGGAACTTGAAGACAGCAAGTGAAAGTGATTGGCTTGGTCTACGTTGAAGACAACAAGAACTTGTTCCTGCGAAGTTCCAGTTTAGAATTGGATTGTACAACAGACAGCAGGATCTTAGTCCTGGACTGCGTGAAGCCCAAGTATAGTATTCTGAAATACAAGATATTGACGAGGCAATTTAGTTTTGTTAAGATTTTATCTCATAGAATTGTTGTTAATATGATTGTTAGGTTTACGTGTGAGACTTATTAGAAACGTGACAAAAGAGCTTGGCAAGCTTAAAATAGGAAAGTTTAAAAAGATAAGTTTTTAAGAAAAGATTTTTTAAAATGATTTATTTCTTAAAAACAGATTATCAAAATATATCATTCTTTTGATGATTTATCTTTGATAATTTTTCTAAAAAGATTTTCTTCTAAAAGGATTTACATAAAACCGTGTTTTGGGATTTTGGTAAAATAACATATTTATCTTTTGCAAACCCTATTTTCTATACGAGCAAGTCTTGTATAAATTATAGAGATCTCATTTCATTATTTTATGTGAGTTTATGCGTGAATAATTCGAAGTCTTCTTAATTGTGTAAGTTTGCCAAGTCCATTCTTTGTCATATTAGTTTCGGGTTTCATGCGTAGCTTACCTTTCATATACTAGGAGTCAATAATTTGTATTGGTTCACTAGTAGAAAAAGGCAAAAAGGCACCCCTTAATTGCCACCGGTTCAGTCCAAACCGGTGGCAAAAATAGGCTATAAAATGGGCGGGTAAATGAACCAGGAATAATGGCACCGGTTCAGTTCAAACCGGTGGCAAAAACATATAGCCCACTAGTTTGAACCGGTGCCATTGTGAACCGGTGGGTTTGTTAATTTTTTTTAAAAAAACCCGCCCCTTTTATACCCCCCAACCCTAACTCTCCTCTCTTTATCAGCTGCTCTCTTTCTCTCTCCTCTCCTCCTCTTTCCTTCTCCTGCTCACCCCGACTCCTGTTCTCCCTTTTTTTCTCATCTCCTCCTTCTCTTTCTCATCTCGATCTCCTTCTCCCTCGTCTCCCTTCGATCTCCTTCTCCCTCGTCTCCATTCGATCTCCTTCTCCCTCGTGTCCTTCTCCTTCTCTTTCATTCGAAGACCACCACGAACACATGCAACACCGACTTTTCCACCACCACGAATCGATTTTGGTATTTTATGAGTTTTTTAATCGATTTTAATTCGATTTTTTTTTTATTTTAATCGATTTTTATTCAATTTTTTTTTTATTTTAATCGATTTTAATTCTGGGTATTTTTTTTCCGATCTCTTGAATTCAATTTCAATTTCTGGTTTTTTTTTTCGAGTTCTTGAACTCGATTTGAATTTCTGGTTTGTTTTTTTTTCTGGGTTTTTTTTTTGAATTCGATTTGAATTTTTGAGTTCTACAATGGTTTTTGTTTTTATTTTTGTGGGTTTTTCTGTTTTTTTTTTTTTGCAGTTTATTTATTTTAATCGATTTTTTTTGTTTTGTTTTAATTAGTGCAGGTATATTGATTTAGATCTTAAATCGAAGAATCAAGATGCAAGAATATTGATTTAGATGTTGTATGGGGTTTTTTTGATTTTGATATTGTAATTTTTTTTTTGATTTATATTGTAATTTTTTTTTTATTTATGTGTTGTAATTGATCTATTTTATTGATCTATATTGTAATTTTTTTTTTATTATATTTATATTGTAAATTTTCAATTATATTGATTGATATTCGATTTATATTTTGATGTTCTTATTTATTTTAGTCGATTTAATTTTTAAGTGAAAAAAGACAAGACAAAAAAAAAAAAAAAAAAAAATTGGGCACTTTTGGCACCGGTTAACCGGTGCCAAAAACAATGAATTAAATTTTTTTGGGCATTTTTGGCACCGGTTAACCAGTGCCAATAACAAGTTTTCCCACCGGTTTGAACCGGTGGCTTTTCATGCAATTATTGGCATCCCCCAAATTGGCACCGGTTCAAAACCGGTGGCATTGAGGGGTTTTGAACCGGTGCCAATTTCGTTTTTTCACCTAGTGGTTGGGTTCTTGGGTGTGTGTGTGTGTGTGTGTTTTATCTTTGCATACAATTGTGTAGGCTTCAAGGTTAAAGCTGAGAGTTAGAGTGCTCAGGGAGTACGAGTAAATCTAAGTCATGGACTTAGGTTGGGTGGGATAGGGTTCTACTGTGTAGCAAGTTCAGTATGGAACATGTGAGTAAAGGTCTGAGTATAATAGGTTGTAACTTGTGTGTTTTTCCTATTATAGTGAATTGGTTTGGTTTTGGAAATCCTTTAGAGGGTCGAGGTTTTACTTCCAATTGGGTCCTGGAAGGTTTCCTCGTAAAATACTGTGTGCATTGCAAGTTCCTTTACATTCTGTTTTATATTTCGCAAAAGTAGTCACTGGGAACTCACATATAATTCACCCCCCCCTCTTGTAGTGTTCGTCTCAAGTAACAATCTGTAGGGATTTATAGGTACTACGCAGCGGAAATAACATGAATCATATTCATACAATACCTAATCCAAGGATCTAATGCATAACACATAAAGCACAAATAATCGTACCTTTGAAGCGTGATTCCACGTGCGATCGAGCAAGAACAAAGGGAGATAAAGAACCTCAAACGTGATTCCTCTACTTAGTCCACGGGCACAGATTAAGACCTCCACTAATGCTAGTTAGTCGCAATTGAAACCTTCAATTGACCTTCTATGGAGAAGAGCGACATGCTAACCAAGAACCACCACAATAACCACCACGAACCACCACCTAAGGGGTGGCCGTACAAACGTGAGGGGAGGAGAGAGATAGCCGTGATTTAGAGAGAGGATTAGGGTTTTGGGATTGGTTGCCTTGATGTCAAAATTCACTGTGTGTGAATTATGACTACTTACTGCAAACCCTAGGCATGGTTCTTATTTATAGATCTCATCTCTAAATAGGAGCCCATGTCAAAAGTCCAAAACCTAATTCCAATCTAACTATGCTAGCCCAATCCAATTCATGATTAGTTAATTGCTCATGAGGCCCATTAATGGGCCTCTAACTTGCTTAACCCAATACCCTTGTGTGTGACCAATATAGGATCCATTCTAAAGGGCTTTGGGCTATTTGACTAGCCCAAAGATCATCTCTCATAGTCTAGCAACAGAGGATGACGCCCCAATAGAATGAACTTATTATCTCCATAATAGTGATCCTTGATATATCTAGTAATTGCACTTATCGAAGACACAATTCCTTCAATCTCCCACTTGTCTGAGACAAGTGCGCAATATTCAAATTCCTTAAGTCATTTTGTGTCGATTTGATAATATGATTGCATCTTATGCTAATCCATATTAATCTACAAATCGTTTCTTGAAATCCGAGTTAGAATTACAAAACAAATGGTTACTATGTAACACATTTGAGCACGGCCATGAATTTTCTGAATTCTCCCTCTTCAAGAGGCCAAAACATGACACATTCCTAATTTAATAGGTAGACTCTATCCAATCTTGTGGCAACCAAAGCTCCCACTCAACTTCTGAAATAACCAGGAAACACCCTTTATAATCTCCAGTTACGGGTAGACGTTTGAATGTACCACAGTTATTTCATCCATTGAATGAAACCAATGTTCCACTCATGTCAAAGGAATCCACTAATATATCCGGAAGTTCTATACTTGAACTTCAAAGTAGGTCTATAGTTCGATCCTGCATCATTCATGCATATCCATGTGATTGACCGAGCATCACTACACTCCCATAGCCCATGAAACCGAGCTATCCAATCAATCTTACATGCTAGTCCATTCATTGAAATCATTTATGTCCACTTTAATGATTTCGAACTAGGAACTTAAATAATATGTGGATTTTGTTCACCTGTGGGGTTTCATACACCAGGTCTCTATCGAATAGATAACCTGATGAGCCCATCAATCCATAATTATTTTTGGACATTTTATTTAATTTTGAAACCACAATTAAATAAGATTGAAACTTTGTTTCAATTGATAAACATAATTCTGCAAGCTAATGTATTTACTTTTGTAATATGCTTTCTCAAAACATACACAACTAAAATTACATAACTTGCTTCAATCCAAGAACCTTAGCATGACTTTCATACCTTGGTCATGGAAGGGGTTTTGTAAGTAGAGTTCATGAGACATTCTCATAAACATGAACTTTGCAATTTCTAAATCTTATAATCATTTTCATCTCCATACACTAATAATTTTCCTTCGCCCTTTCGCAAGGAACTTTGGAATTTCTAATTTGTATTCCAACATCACATTGGATTTCGATTGAAATCTATCTTCACTTGTTCTTTAAAACACGTGAATCAAATAGACGAGTATAGTCCATGGCATGCATGATGCATCCTTTGCGAATTGCATAAGGATCACCACTCAAAGTCTTAATTTCATCAACCTTTCTCAAGGTATTGAATCATTAAGCAACGTGCCATGTCACATGGGATTGAAACTCTTTTCAATATAATGTTGAACCTTATAAGAATCTTATCAATATAAGCTTCTTAACCAAAACTCAAACATCCTTCGAGACCTATCTATATAGATCTTGAATCCCAAATGTACTCATCATCCTCTTCAAGGTTTTTTCATACAAAATGCATTAACTATTACTTGACTATTCAAGCAACAAATAATCGCTCTTTGTACTAGACCAAGAAGACTTCATAGATCCCACTAAATACCTTGTACATACAAGACCTTTTCTTCATTTTACGAGAACATCAAACGATTTGATTAACTCACAAAATTAAGAACATTAACTCCCTGATGCTAACTACAATCCATTATGGATCTTCTATGCATCCCTAGGATTATTGGATCTCCAAACTTTTGATTGTATCATATGCAAATCTTATTTCATGAACAATTTCAAGAAAGTGTTTTGAAATCCATCTAAATTTTGTAAGGTAGAAATCACTAAATATCTTCAATAGATCTTTGCAACATGACTAATGTAAAGGTTTCATCGTAGTCCTAGTCATACTAAGAATTTGTTGAATCCTTAACAAGTCTTTGCTTTAGTTAGAAAACATTTTTCTTTCTTGTCTGCTTTGCTTACAATGGGTTTCACCCAATTTAGGCAAATTATTCAAGTGTCATACACTTGCTTACAGACTTAGAATCTATTTCAGATTTCATGGTTTTAAAACCACTTGGAGTCATAACTTGTCAAATCATCTTTATTACTTGCATAATCATCATGTTCCAAAATAAATATTTTAGAACTCTTATTCAATATGAAATCATATTTCTTTGACTAAGTTTTACATATGCTAGTCATCCTTGTGGGTTTTACGCAACAATTGAAACTCATACAACAACTTTGTTTAGTTTTCAATGAGAAACGACAATAGAGGATGTGCACTTGGAATGTACTACCTTCGACACATGGTTATTAATCCCATTACACATAATGAGACCACGCGTTGTCATTTGTAACATGAGGTGAATCATGCTCATATTGTTGCTGTTATTCGATAACTTCTCAAATTTCTTCGAGATTTTCGAAATCACTTTTCTTGAACTCTTTCAAGGCTCTCGAACTTTTCGAGATTCTTATACTCCCACTTGCCTTTTGAGGAGGCATATTTAGCATAGGGTGAACCAACCAAGGTTTTGAACCATGTTTGTTTGTTGCTTTTCTCGAACTCTTTTGAGATTTACACACTCCCACTTGACCTTTTGGAACAATTTCCATAAGGGCACCTACTTGAGCAACAACCATTTTGTGCTAAGTATGGTTTGTGTAGTAGTACCCCGTGCTCTATATAGGAATCGAACGTGCATCAAACGGTTTAATACATGTTTTATTCCTTGCTTTGTAGAAGGACTTAATAAGAACTTTTCTTATCCATATCACATATGAAGTCTTTGCTACTTTTGATTTGATGTATGTAGTTTTTGTTTAGTTTTGAGCTTATCTTAAAAGTATATCCCTTGAACAATGGTTGGAAGATAGGTAATTTACATCCATTATCAAAATATATCTCATATAGATTGATAGCTTCCTTCATAAACACTTCACAAGGTTTGT
Organism: Chenopodium album; assembly: GCF_948465745.1. Lineage (NCBI taxonomy): Eukaryota > Viridiplantae > Streptophyta > Magnoliopsida > Caryophyllales > Amaranthaceae > Chenopodium > Chenopodium album. The sequence goes on from NC_137849.1 coordinate 42,350,630, forward strand.
TTTTGGAATTTGTTGTAAAACGTTTTCACAACTCTTGGATGTTTATCAATGTCTTGGCTTAAATTCTCATTATTACGATCATATCGCAATACTTTGAATGTGTTGCCAATACATGTCTCGACTTAAAATTTTCACAATTACAATCATATTGTAGTGTAAGCATTATCTTGTCAAGTTGATACTGAATTTCATACTGAACATTTTGAACATTTCAAAATTTTCACTCTTATGCTTCAACCAAGCACAAGCAGTGATCGTATCACAAATGAAGTTTCGTTGTCCATCTCTAGCCTTTGAACCTTTGGTTTTCTTACATCAATATGTATTTGACCTCGAGTTCACATCATCATTTCTCTAAATGGTGACTTAGTCATAATTTCAAATTAGAATGATAATTACATATATCAATAGATTCATAATCTAATGATATTGAAAGTCCATCCCTTTGGATCTTCCGCATGCAATTTTCATTTTCATTCGAATTAATTGACATATTAGAGACAACTTATATATATAGAAATGGTTTAACTATTTCTATCATATAGAACTTTAAACCTATTCAGCTATTCAAAACACATTATGACTCAATGAAGCATAGAATAACATTTATTCCACGTTTTTTTTTTAATCTTCGATGCTTAGTCATTAGTAACATTGAATGGTGTTTTGATAATGGCAAGAATGAATGACATTTATTTAATTCTAGCCAATTATTAGTGGTGAAATACTGGTTCTACTTGTAAAGTTGCAACTTTTGCTTCCAAACTTGTAGATTCTACTTGTGAAGTAGCAACATTTGCTTCTAAACTTGTAGATATATTTCTCCTTTAGCAATAACTTCTTCCTTTAGTTCAATCACATTGTGCAATGAGTAATCTAAACAAGACATCATATGTCCAAGAAGTAGCAATATGCTAAATCAATTTCTATAATATAATTCTTAATTTGGAACATTTCCATTTTTATTTTTTTTTTATTTTTTTACCTTCCAACTATATGAGGTAGTATCTAATCAATTGGAATAGATCCATTTAATTAGAAACATTTGTTGTTCGTAACAACTTTTAGCATATAAGTAGTTCTAGGTTTGAGAAGTAGCAACTTGTTTGCAATTCTTGGCCTATAACTTCTTAATGCAATCCTCATATATTCCTAAACCCTTCCATTTGAGCCACTTAGAACATTTCTCTTAGGTTCAAAATGATACCTTGCTCAACTACTTTAAGCACTTTTCATGATTTTGCTAAGTCTATTCTATCATTATTTATATTTGAGTTTAATCAAGTATTAAACTCTATATAAAGTAGATGAAGAATATTGTTATTTGATCAACTTTTGATCATAGAGATTTCCAATCATTTTCTTATATTCAATCATATTGAAGATAAGAGATTTTATTGGACTTGTACACTTGTCTTTTGAGGGATTGTACCTCTCATCTCACTATATCCCTTGAAACATTTTTCAAAATGAAGATGTGTTGGTATTTTACTCAAACATTTTGAATAAAACCAACCTTAGACATGTGACATGAATTTCTAAAACTTGCCTTTTAGAACAATCTTAGCAAAATTGGAATATAGGTTTGTGGATTATCTTTTAAACCTTTTTGAGAACGTTTCTCAACTTTATTTTCAATCGAGGAGATTATATATAATAATAAAATTAGAACGACATGTTACTTACAAGTAAACGCAAAATTCAATTATGTTTATTAAAATTTAAAGTACCATAAGCGAATTAAATTGGTAACTTTAAAGCATTTTATTCAATTTTAAATTGACCCCTATTGAATAAAATGATTCCAAGATCCTTTATTTGTGCAATAATTAACCAGAGTGAGGCCCTGCAATCAACCATTACATTTTCAAGGTGAGTAAACTCTTTACTGATTACAACTCTTGTAATTCTTGGTTGAATAATTAACCATCGCATGTTTAATTATTACTCTTAGCTTCAAGGTTCTAAACGCTTTAGGTAACCTTGTTGAATATAACCAATTAAAAGTGTAGATATGCGGTCCTACCCCCACTTCCCCAAGATATATTATGATGCTCTGCTGAGGGCCGACCCATCACAAACGATCAAGGTTTTCGTCGGGTTTTTAATTGGAAAAGCTGCATCAATATTACTGGGATCTAGATTTATTATGTTGTGATTGTATAGTGAACTCTAGCGCATCATCAAGCAACATAAATAAACCTAAACATGCATATTCTACTAATGCAATAAAACATGACATAGTATGGCCCCTTAATCCTAAGAAAACTAATAAAGTAGAATGCTCCCACTTGGATCTTCATGGATCTCATCCATCTTGCTCCATTGGGTTTTCACTTCATTGGCTTTTGGATCAACTGCAACCTGTAAATTTATTCTATTCTATCTACTACTTAAATAAAATAAAATAAATTACAAAAATACTCAACGGTACGCAGACCGTATTTAGATTACAAAAATACTTCACGATGCGCAGATCGTATTTTAGAATCTATGGGCCATACTAGTCTATATATAGCAATAAACAATATCATATATTATAAAGTGCCATATAATAAATCACTCATCATGATTTCCTAAACTACAACATCGAATGTCTATAATAAAGGAAACATGGCTATAAATATCTCATATTTTAATTAATGTAATTAGATAATATCATATATTATTCATGATCATCAATAAAATATCATATATTCTAAATTAGTCATGAGATAGAATTAAATCTTATTTTAATCCTAAAAGATAAATCATATTTATCCTCAAAGATTATCCTAACAAAGTTAGGAAATTCTATCCTAATTACTAGCCAATCACAATATTTTAAATCAATTATATCCAAAAAATAATTATGGGATAATCACATTATTTAAATCAATTATTATCCTTTTGGAATATGCTCAGAATATCCTAACAAATCTTATCCATAATTAACCACTTTAATTTAGGATAATTACCAATTTAACAACTTAAATATGGATAATATCAAATATAACAACTTTTGAATATTTGATTTTATCCTAAAATAAAAGATTTTATCCAAATAAAACCAATTTTATCTTTTAAAATAAAAGATCATATTTTCAAAATATTTTAACTTATCCAAAATAAAACTGATTTTATCCCAAAATAATTCATAATTATCTTGAAATAAATTTTCAAAAAACTGATTTTTTTTTTTTTTTTGAAAAATCGCCAGCCACCGTGGTGTGGCCAGCCGAAGCCAGCCACGGTGGCCGTACACCGCAAGGTGTACGCTGCTGTGCAGCGGCGCAGGGCAGCAGCAGCAGCACCGTGCACCTGCGGTGCGGCACTGTTGTTGCTGCTGTTCTGATCCTTGCTGCTGCCCCTCCCCGCCCCTCCCTCCGGACCACCAGCAGCGGCACCACCGTGGCAGCGCCACCCAGCCGCGGTGCTGCTGCTGTAATTTCCTTTTTTTTTTATTTTTTTTATTTTAATTAATTAAAACAAAACAAATTTTGTAAAAATCAATTAAACTTTATGTGGTCCTATTAATCCCAAAATTAAATCATATTCAATTTTGAAATTAGGGTTCTTGATGAAATTAATCCCCAATTTAATTTAACACTTAAATTAAATAATTTGATCATGAAAAATTCATAATTTTAACATGTAATCAAATAGATTAAATTCCTTAGACATATTACCATCGAAATAAATCAAAATCAAAACACAAATTTCACAAATTCGGGTTTATGGTTTCGAAATTTTCGAAAAAATAGGGTTAGGGTTCGAAAAATATTCGAGCATAATAGGGCAAAAATCGGATCACATCATGGCTATTTTGAGCATTATTAAATCACATTTAATCAATTCCAAGAGTTAAATCACATTTAATATAATAATTGACCCATAATTAAATATTCTCCCTCCTAATTGAATTAAAATTGTGGATTATCAAAGAATTATTGGCAATATGCGTAAATGCAATAGGCTAACTGATACCACTGTAGGGATTTATAGGTACTACGCAGCGGAAATAACATGAATCATATTCATACAGTACCTAATCCAAGGATCTAATGCATAACACATAAAGCACAAATAATCGTACCTTTGAAGCGTGATTCCACGTGCGATCGAGCAAGAACAAAGGGAGATAAAGAACCTCAAACGTGATTCCTCTACTTGGTCCACGGGCACAGATTAAGACCTCCACTAATGCTAGTTAGTCGCAATTGAAACCTTCAATTGACCTTCTATGGAGAAGAGCGACATGCTAACCAAGAACCACCACAATAACCACCACGAACCACCACCTAAGGGGTGGCCGTACAAACGTGAGGGGAGGAGAGAGATAGCCGTGATTTAGAGAGAGGATTAGGGTTTTGGGATTGGTTGCCTTGATGTCAAAATTCACTGTGTGTGAATTATGACTACTTACTGCAAACCCTAGGCATGGTTCTTATTTATAGATCTCATCTCTAAATAGGAGCCCATGTCAAAAGTCCAAAACCTAATTCCAATCTAACTATGCTAGCCCAATCCAATTCATGATTAGTTAATTGCTCATGAGGCCCATTAATGGGCCTCTAACTTGCTTAACCCAATACCCTTGTGTGTGACCAATATAGGATCCATTCTAAAGGGCTTTGGGCTATTTGACTAGCCCAAAGATCATCTCTCATAGTCTAGCAACAGAGGATGACGCCCCAATAGAATGAACTTATTATCTCCATAATAGTGATCCTTGATATATCTAGTAATTGCACTTATCGAAGACACAATTCCTTCACAATCCATTATCGAAACTCCTTCAAATTCCGCAAAATCCACAGCCGATTGAGTGTGGAAGGTAATTTCAGCAGTCACCAGTTGGGTGGGGATTGGGAAAGGGTAGAGTTGGGGTAGTCGGACGTTCAGGCCGCCGGGGATATGCGTGAAGGTAGGCTTGGGGATGGGGGGAGGTGGGCTGACCACCACGGTTCACTGGGGAAGGGAGTTAGGAGGGATTTTTTATTTTTATTTTTTTTGTTTCAAATAAATTGTTTATTTAAAAAATCAAAATTTAATATTTAGTTACACGACGACACATGTCATGGATAACTGATTTAATAGGTTACAAGTTTGTTGTCTTGTTTAAAGTTAAAACCCCCTAAAGGTTGTAATATTCAAGTATAATCCAAAGGTTGTATTCAAGTATAATTTTTATTTTTAAAAAGCATAATATAGCTATTAATAAATTTAATAAGTTTGGATAATTTAAATTAAAAATAGATAAGCTCAAATAAATGAATTTCATCGGGTAAATAAAACATAGAATCATTTACTTTACACCACTTTTAAACTTATATAATACTCCCTTTGTCCCTTATTGTTTGCACCATTTAACCTAAAAAAACTTTCGCAAAAAGTGGTCCCAAACAAAAAGAGACTGAGAGAGTACTATACAATAATGCAACATTGATATGTTCGTGCATGCTCAGAGAAACAAAGCAAGGTGTACGTTATCTTTTATTTAAAACAAAATTGTATATATACTATATAGGAAAATTTGATAATTATGACTACTATACTTCACATTTAAGTAATAACCACCAACAACTATTTTTATTTTATTTTACCATCAACAATTGTTCAAAACCTTAAATTTTACCACCAGTTTGTCCAAACTCCCTTGCATGATGTCATTCCCTTCAAATTCCTTCAAATTTTCCATTTTCTCCCGATTTTCCTTTAATGATGACAACCATAATTTTGTTTAACATAATATGAATTTCACGAAATTTGAGTTAATTTCCCCGAATGCCTCATTATAATCAAATCCCAATTTGATTCAAAACCCTAATTTCATTTTAACGCCCCCAACTTAAGTTTTCGAAAGCATAAAACAACAATACATATACCTTTTTCCTCAATTGCATCCGAGTTTTGAAGCTAGGAGAATGATTTTTGAAACTCTAATTTTTGTTTTCAATTATACCTAAATTTGAGATAGAGTTATGAATAAAAAGGGAAATTCGTGAGAAGAAGAAAAAGAACAAAGAAAAGTAAAGGGTGGGCCCTAAGTGACGTCATGCAAGAGGATTTGGGCAAAGATGTGGTAAATTTTGATGTGTTTAGAAAATTGTTGGTGGTAAAATAAAATAAAAAATTATCGATGTTAACTACTAAAACGTGAATTATAGTAGGTGCTTATTATCAAATTTTCCTACTGTATAACCTATAATTTTCTCTAACCAAAAAGCAAACAAGGGACGTCGGTTGCATCAATAGAACCTGTCACTCGTGAAATCATTTTCCATCTTACGACGAAAATATAAATTAGATGTCAAATATCGTGGGAGACATTGTAGTGTGAAGGACAAGGTGGAGGGACCGAGCTGAGAGAGGTATGATAATCTTGAGATAAGGCAGCTCAACTCAGCACACACGTAACGTTTAAAAAACTTATATTTAAAACTTATTATTGTATTTATAAAATTAGTCTCAACTTTTTCTAATTGATAAACTTAACCCTTATATATTAATTCAATTTATTCTTTAAAATTACTGATATTTTATGGATCGGAATAAATTTATTATATATTAATTTTTACGCTACTGAAGTTAAATTATTTTTGCTGAACTCAATTTCTTTTTATTAAACTAAAATTATATTTGTTGAATTTTAGTAGATAAAGAGAACAGAGCCTTAATTTATTAACAATGCATATTAATCAATGCTGGCGTAAGTAAGTTTATTAGAGAAATGGACTTTTTCTTGGTTGCCTAATCAATGAATGCATCTTTTGCAATGAAATGACAACTTCTTAAATCATCTCTTAATAGTATTACAAAATGAGTGATTTAAATAAAACCAAATAGTAAATGTCAAGATATTTTTTGGGGTAAACGTTTCAACAACCTTGAAACGTACGTCGTTCTTTTAAACATTTTACACATGTTGAAAATTAACCAAAAAAGAAGAAGAGAATAACATGAAAGGACCACTTTTATTGATCAATTGGGTGGACATAATTCGGCTATGAATTTTATGCAATGGAGTAGATATTATTCGGACACTTTTTTTTTTTTTTTTTTTTTTTTTTTAAACTTTCTTTTACAAAATTTTATTTATTGCTTATTTTGAGAGTTTTAGGATTCTAACTTTAAGGACATGTTCTCTTCACTTTGTAAAAATAAATTTTAGGTTTAATAATTTTAGATATGTTCAAATCAGTTCAGATTTGTTACAGTAACATATAATAAGTTAATTAATAAGTTTTAACAAATTCAATATGTTCCAATAAATTAAATAAGGTCTAATAAGTTTCAATATGTTCTAACAAGATCTAATATAGTTATATTAAATACTATTATTTTACAGAGTGATAAAAATTATTGTATATTATATATCATATTAACAATATCATTATATTCGGTACTTATTTCAGCATTACAATTTATTTTTTATGTACATTATTTTATTATTTTTTGAGGGTATGTATATTACTTTAATAATAATAATATAATAATAATAATAATCTTGTAAAAAAAATTAAAAAAATGATAATAATAATAAGGTCCAATAACTTCTAATAAGTTAAATCATGTTTATGGCTGTGTTATATTTACCCAATTCTCAGTTAGCTGAACTTAATTGAACTTATCTGACCTTGTTAAAACTTATTTTAGTTGTTAATTGAACTTAGTTAACCCCTTATCACTATTATAAGAACATTTTTTTTTTCTGAACCGAACTTAACTGAGCTTATTAGACATAAAGTAAGTGAAAATATGGTAAATAAAACAAGCCCTATTAAGTTTCAATGAGTTCAATAAGGTAATAAATTAAATAAGGTCTAATTAATAAGTCCATAAGTTCAAATAAGTTCAGTTTAGATAAGTTCAAATAAATTCAGGTCTAATAAGGTGAAAAGAATACACCCTAATGTAATAGGGTGACTAATGCACATTATCAATAGTCATATTCAAGGAGCTCTTTCAACTTGACGTAATGTCACAATTTTAGTTATCAACATCATTAATAAGGGTAAGTATGTAAACAAATATTTGTAAGAGTATAAATATATCCATACAGTATTCTTATTTATGTGTTCAAAAAATGTCACAGTTAACATTAATAAGGGCAATAAGTAAATAAGCATTTTAGATGGTATAATTGTCCATACACTATTTATAAGAGCTATCTTATCTCAAACTTTTTATAAGATAATAATAATAAAAAAAACAAAGTACGAACCCATTAAATTTTTAAAGCATATTATAACAACGATATGTAATTACAAAATGTATTACTCCGTATTAAATAGTAGTCTTGCCTAAAACAATTGTTAAGCAGCAGATGAGATGTTTAATAAGAGTAAGGACCTGTTCTCTTCAGCTTAATTTTAGTTAACTTCAATTCAGTTCAGTTCAGCTCGAATAAGTTCAGTTCAGTTTCTAATTTCCTTCTCTCATAAACAATTCATTTCACTTCAGTTTAGCTTACTTCAGTAAATTAGAACAGACCCTAAATCTTTTATTACCAGTGGAAAAATATTATTTATTTAGTCAGTAAAAATATGGATATTAATCCTTATAATAATAACTCATTTTTTGTCTGATTATTTCGATGCATTAGAAATCCCTCGTAAAAAGATTTCTGAATGTATTTTTTTCATCTTTATAAAAAAAGGAAAAAGTAATGGTTTATTTTTTTTTTTAATTTTGGTGTTTAGAGAGTCACAAGGGCGGGGGTGAGAATTGATCCTAGAATCTCGTGGAATCGGGAGAAAGCCTAACCACTTGAGCTATCCTTCACTCTTATGGTTTTTTATTTTTTGACATATATGTTTTTTTTATTTAATGTTGTCTAAGCTCTCATAATTTGATTTGTAGTTCTCGACTTCCCAAAAAAAAAAAAAATTCCTTAGTACACTTGTCATCATCTCATATAAAAAAAAATTCCGACAAAAAAATTGTTACTTTTTTTTTTAATTTTTATTTTTTTATTATTTTGGGTTAAAAGAAGTTTGTTAAAGTTTTACTGATTTAGCCTTATATTTTGAAAAGGGAATGATACACAACAATAATAATTTAAATGAATTTTAAGAATATAGTGATAAAGAATAAAATTATTTAGTAATACTATAAAAATTAATTAGGATATTATCAAAAAATTCTTTTTTTTTTTTTTAAATTTTTTTTTTTGGTGTTATTGACAAGAATACCTAAGTAGTGAGTACTTTTTAATTGAGAATAAGAGTTAGCTTCTGTATTACGTATGCTAAAATATTATTACTCCTTCCATATTACATTAGTTGTACTATAAAATAACACAATAATGTTTATAGGACTTTATTATTATTATTATTATTATTATTATTATTATTATTTTAACTAACAACGATTCGGTTTTGTTCATTTTTTGAATAAATGAATAATGAAATGTTATTATACTGAAAAATTGTGCATAGCACGGATTTTGAACTTGTTACTGACCTAATTCAATACAAGTATATATCAAAAATAGGTAGATAAAATTTTCATCAATTTTTGAGTTATTGAATGGTACCCCTTTTATTTAATTACGAGTATTTATCTACTCCCTGACCTCCTTATTTTATTACTTGCTCCACTTTCTTTTTAAACTGGTATTTTATTACTTGCTCTATTATTTTTTGGAACTTTAAATAGTATTTTACTATTTTCCCCCACTAGTGGTCCCTACCTATAACATTTTGTTTCATATTCACTTTCCTCCCCACTTATACTAAGTTTTGTTTTTTTTAGATTTTTTTATTATTCAACCAATTCCACTAGACCACTATTATCATACGGAGTTTTTTTTTCTTTTTTTTTTTTGAACATTTCTTTGAAAACACCACACATCAAGAAATAAAACCAGTAATAAAATACGGAGAGAGTATTTATATATTTTATTTTTAAGGAAAAAGACATTTAGAGCCCAAACTCACAGGAAGTATAATACTTTTTGTGTGTTGCTGTTGCTTAGCCTCTCAGTAGAACATCTTTTTTTAATTATTGTGACAAAGTTGAAATTTACATGATTCTTAAAAAGTTTCAACACAACTAAAATTTGTGAAAGAATAGCTGCAATGTAAACCAATGACATCACCAATATACAAGCACTCTGAAAATTTTCGTAATTTTTTTTTTTTTTTTTGTTCAGGCCCTATACTTACGACTCCATGAGCTATTATCAATAAGTCTTGAGTTCTTGACTGAGAGTAACGGATAGTTCAATTGGTTAGAGTTTTTCTCTCGATTTTAGAAAATCTCATGATCGATCCCATCACCCATCCTTGTGGCTCTATAACACCAAAAAAATCAATGAGACCTTGACCTAACTGAACCCTGTGTACTAAGTCATAGATTCAACCCAACCTCTATTTGTAATTTGTATAGTCATTATATCTAATCTTTATAAATTTAATTGATTGGGAAAACTATATAAATCAGGCTTATGATAATATAATATGAGGCACCGTTAATGTGATGGGAGAACCGGAGAATCTTATGGAAATTCCACTCCCAAAATGCCCCAATAAACAAGAATTTATTCGGAAAATGTTACATATTCTTATTAACAAAATATTACGATTACAAAATAATATTTGTTAGGCATCTAAATATTTAAAAAAAAAAAAAAAAAAAAAAATGTGATCTTTCTTACTCTCTTTTTCAGTGTCATATATACGGACTAGCAAGGCGTTGTCTGTAGTGAATCTTAATATTCAACTAATAGTAGCCAACGTGAGCATTTAACTACACTTTGCATTTAGAATCAAATTCTCTTTAAATGAACACAACACTGTACTTAAAGCGCATACAATATCTTATATCATTCGAAAATAATAGTCTCATATATATATATATATATATATATATATATATATATATATATATATATATATATATATATATATATATATATATATATATATATATACTATTTTAAGATGTTTAAAAAATTACACGTGCTATAAAAAGTGAGTAAATAATTTATATACAAAAAAATAAAGAAGTGTGAATTAACCCTTTATACTCGCCCTCTGCATTTGAACGAGAAAGAGTAGCTTACCATCTAAGACACAATGATTTCAAATTATCATGCACCCTATTATTACACACGATACCTAGAGGCTAGAGGTAGTACGACGAGTATCAAAACACCCACCGCAATTGGTGTCCGTGTGGGATGTTAAGCCATTATTTGCAAACTGCATAAGGAGTAGAAAGACTAACAAAACTTGGTTGTTGAATGTAGATGCATAAAAATTGTCTCTTTCATTTAAAATGCATTCACTGAAGTAGGCACATATATGCACAAGTTTGCAAATTCTAATTTTAAATACCAAAAATGGGTCATATTTGATTATTTGATAATCATAGGCTATAGTCCAATGGGCCTATAGATCTTACAAGATTGATGGTGATCCAATCTATGAACAAGCATATTCTAAACTGTTGTGATGAGGAAATTGTGAGCCTTCTACCCATCAAATCTTGTTAAAGCTGGCTTGTATCCTTAGAAGTCCCGGAACTATGATTGGGCTGATCCAGGATAAATCTTTCCCATATTTTATTGTTTTGTACTATGATACTTCATCTGTTCTTTTTTAATTGACATGTGCTTTTAATATGTTTGTCAATTTAAAATTCAACAATTAATATCTCTAATTATCAATATGTAAAAGTTGTAAGTGATATTATAAAATAGTTCTAATATGAATCTACATGCATAACTATGAATCATAAAATCTAGTTAAAGTAAAGTTTGTAAATAATATTAATGTCAAAGTATGTCAATTAAAAATGAACGAAGGAAGTGTTATAGATTTACGAAGTAGTTCACAGGCAGGAACTTGTTTAGCTCGTTTTAGGTTCATTTTGTTACAAATTCAATTTTCACTTTCATTCTCGGAAATCACCACATTTATTATCTCCATGTGAAAAAGAGTTGCTTCGTAGGACGAATTGTACTCCCTCCGTTTCAGAATGATGTTACTGTTTCGTAAATCGATGTAAATTTTTATCCATATTTGACCGCAAATATCTTTAATCTCACACTAGCAAAAATTATAAAAGTTAGATATTAATAATCTACTCACCAAGACGAATCAAACTAGATCCCATATGACTACATTTGTTCTTATAGATTAAGAGAAATTTAGAAGATTATCTCTTTTTTAAAAAAGTCAAAGATTCAAAACAAGAATATCATCGTGGAACGGAGAGAGTAGTATAAATTTATTATTTATTTATTTTTTCGTATTCCTTCCTTTGCTCTAAAATGATGCATCAGTTTGAATAACACGCTTGTCAATACACAAATTCATTAAATAAGTTGGAAAAATAAGTTCAAATAACGGCGAATGAGGGTATACTAGTTCAGTTTATAACTAAATATGTTTGAATATTTAGATTGTGTCTAATAAGTTTATATATATTCTAATGAATAAAATCATGTTCTCTAACATACTTTTATCAACAATTATACATAATTTTATTTAATTATAAGTATTACTTACGAGAACACTCAAGTGTTACGGGCATTTAGAAAACGAGGAGTAATATGTTTTCACAAATTTTCTCGTACCCTACTTCTTACCCCTTATACTATAATATTAAACTACCTACACACCTAGATTACGTATTTATTAAAAGTAACCTCTATACAATGTTAAAGAAAATGAATAGAGAAAAACACGATAACAATGTTTAAGAGACAAAGGGATTATTTATGGTAGATCAATGGTGCTACGGACTTCGACTGCGTAAGAACAATTGCATGGCTTAAACTCGACGATGAAAAGCTCTAGAGTAATCTAAAGAAGAAGGACCACAATTGATCGAAAATTTTGTACTGTTGATAGTGCATGGCCCATCATTGATAGGGAAATTCCGTTGGCCGTTTGCTTTTTCTGGTGTACTTACATGTACACGTTTTGCTATGTTATTGGCCGACTAAAGTGTTACCATGAACATCATACACATGTTAAAACAATGACCCATCTGCCAATGACAACAATAATTAGTTTAGTCGGTTAAAATTTTAAAAAAGTGGTGTAGTATATTGTATTCTCTATCAAAAAATATGAACTTTTTGGATTGGTAAGATAAATGATCATACTAAACGTACTTAACAGCTCTTATTAGTTGAGAAGTCTCGAACTTGTGACTTCACCAACTCCAACCGTGTGGTCATCAAAAAACATCATCAGAGGCATATTCGCTCTAGAGGAATCAAGATGTACTTTCATGAAACCGGGTAATAAACTTCCAAGAATTGGAAGATCAAACCTCGATTAACCTAATAATAAATCAATTTTTAAGAAGTACATACATAGATAAAGAAAAAATGCATAGATTTTGTAATTACAAAGTATAAAGAATTTAACGTTTCAAGTGAAACTAAACGACCACTAATCTACTATGGCATTTATATAACCCCCCCCCCCCCCCCCCCCCAAAAAAAAAAAAAAAAAGAAAAAAAAAAAATCTGAAATGTCCGCAACAATATAACATTGAAAGGGACAAACAATACTTAATTTGTATGGTTGAATTACATAAATCTTTAGAAATTGTTCTCTCATTGTATACATATAACTCGGACAATGTCCATCATAAATCTCACCGCATCAAAGAAAATGCAGTACATAATTTGTTTACTTACTTTACACTTGGTCGTGTTTCTCATTGATCTTTCTACTTTACGAGTACTTTTGGTTTAATTCATTTGATAACTTATAAAAGTTGTATAATACCATCTTTTACCTATTCCACTTATACAGTACGGAGTACTAATCACATATGTATACAAGTCTAGAAAATTATAGAGGGACGAGGGATTAAGGTGCATTCCATTCATCTGATTTTTGCTTATTTTAACTTATTTTATTTTGTCTGAGTTTATTAAAACTTTTTTAGGACTTATTTTAAATTGGATAAACCTCTTATTCGTGATTTTTTTTAGCTCATCTTAACTTAATTCTCCTAAAATATATAAGGCTTGTTCTGATTTACTGAACTGAACTGATCTGAAATTAAGCTGAAGAGAACATGTCCTAAGTGAAATTTGATGAAAATAACAAGTATTCATAAATAAATGGATCTTAGATTCCAACCATACCAAGAACGACACCGTCTCGATTCGAGCTTGAGAAATTGAGCTCAAGAAAAATCTTTGAGCTTGAGAATATAATTTGAGCTCGACACTGTTTCGACGACTCGAGCTTGAAGTCAAGCCTAAGAAATAATTGAGCTCGGCTTGAGCTCAAAACCCTGATCATGAGCTCGGCTCACACCGAACTCGATTATTAAATGTTTAGTCTAGTCCCAAATGTACTTTTTTCATCATATTTATTTACTTGATTACTGAATCCCCTCAAATAAAGGCCTCAAATACTCAATTTTTTATTTTGAAAGAAAATACTCAATTTTCAATACATTTTAAGTTACAAATTGCTTTAGAAGAAATGATATAATAATTAATAATGTAAAAAAAAAAAAGAAAAAAAAAGCTTATTTATGAGGTTTTTAGCAGAGCCAAGGATAGATCCGTTTGTTAAGATCTCGACATGAACCCAAACTCAAGCGGAGTTTTGATTAGATTTTGACCGAGCCAGAGTATCAAGTTGCTTGCGAGTAGGGTGCGAGTGTGCGACCCGTTAACACCCCTAATATCATAACAATGTTAAAATTTAGAATAGGACCGAAATCAAAGCATCAAAAGATGCAGACCATACATGCAGTCGACATGCACCAAAGTTGTACATTACCAAAATTGGGTTTAAAGACTTTTTATGACGATGATCGATGAAGCCTAAAATTTATTAAACGACATAATTGAATTATCATGGAATAGGGTTGCAAATGGGCCATGTTTGCCCTATCAATTTCTCTTTTAACTTTATATTTTATGTCACTTTTGTTTGATTTGTTTCCCAGCTTCTTGTGACAATGACATGTACCCGAGAGTGAAGGATATCTCAAGTGGTTAGAGTTTTTCTTTCGGTTCCAGGAGATCTAGGATCGATTCTCAAACCCGCCTTTTGTGGCTTTCTAAACACCAAAAAAAAAAAAAAAAAAAATGACGTGTACCCTACTGAATTGAGAAATCGATAGATATCATATGGTATTTGCATTCCTTGTTAACTAAAATTTATAGATAGTTGCTTGGTTGATTTAATATTATACGTAAAATAAAAAAAAAAATGAGAATTTGTTCACCTTATATGAGCTAATTAGGAAGTGAGCTTTTTTTTACAAAGTTTTTATTTATTTATTTTTATTTTTTAATTTTATGGAATGGGTAATTGTTTAACTAACCCTGACCTCTATAAGGTAATTTAAATTCTACGTGTGAGTTAAAATTCTCATAAAAATCACACATATATAAAAGATTTGTAACTTTGTAAATGCACCAAGCAAACTACTACTCTGTGTTAGGTTAAATGATTAAAACTAACTTAATATGCGTAAAGTATTTTCATACCTCTCACTAATTGTTTAATTTTTATTTATTAAATAGTGTTGTTAAGTAAAATAAATAAAATAATGCCTTTTCCAATAAAATATACATACAAGTAATCTGTAAATGACGTCTTATATTTGCTTCTACCACATTTTTGGAACCATCATTCTCACTATTTTCATTCAATCTATTCTAAATAAAAGTGAAGAGTGAAGATGTCGGCAAATTGATGTGAATGAGACTATTATTATTATCGTTATTGTTATTGTTGTTTCGGGTAAAATAATGGGACCTTCGCCAAGATCCTTTGAAATGGGCAGAAGATCGAACTCAATCCAAGTAATGCTGGGACGAGAGTTTCCTGCACAGCAAACACACGTAAACTGGCCTCGGGGGTTGTGCCGAGGAAGGCCCTCCGATGCCGAAGTCAGTACAGTGTGGAAAGAGAAAGTGCTATGCAAGAGAGTATTAATTGCTTGAGGCTATTTGTGAATGAATGCAATGTAAGAGAAGTGAAGGCTTTTATATCTTAGCACAATAAGGAGAATTAGGCTTGGCGCCAAATAGGCTTGCCACGTTGATTGGACCCTTGACTTGACTTGACATGGATTGAAGAGTTGAACCATTGACCTCGGGCTTGGAATTAAATCATTTATGGACCGGCCCAATTGACATAAATTGGACCTTGGGCATGGATTTGGAAGAATGACGGGTCGGGTTTTGATTAACAAAAAGTGTAGGGAAGTAAATGATTTAATTTAAATAAAAAAGATTTAAAATTTAAACAGTTATTAATGAAATAATTGTCATTAGGGTAGTAATTAAAGAAGTTGGACGGATAATGGGTAGTTAATTTGAGGGGAGGGCGTTTAACGATTACTTAATGAGGGATTAGTGAAAGGTTAAAGGCGTGAACTCCTAGAATTCCCATTTTTGGAAAGATTAAAGCCACCGCACGCTCTCTCTCCTCATTCCTTCACACATTCGCACTCTAAACTCACGCAAAACCCTTGATTCCGACTTCAAACTTCGCTGATTCCTCGAGATTAAGGCTTCAAAACTGAATTTCAATACTCCGAACTTGCAGATCGGCGAATTGCACTTTAGATTAAGGTAATTTTCTCCGAATTTAATTCGATTTTCTTTGATTTTCGAAGCACCCTTTCTTTTTCCGATTTTTCTTTCGACTTTTCGAGCGATTTAAGCCATGGCACGAGGCCGAGTTTGACATCCGAGGGATAGAATCAGACCGACTGGGGATAATTCTCGCTCTGCTGAAGAGGGGGGAATTCCCGTTGTTCCGCTGAATATTGCGCCTCCCCGAGAAACGGGGGAGCCTAGCACCTCTGGAACGGTGCCTCCCCGAGGGACAGGGGAGGCGAGCACCTTAGAACAACAGGAGGATGTGGTCGCTGCAGTTTGGGAGTTGCCCCCTGGGGCTGCCAAATGGGTGAACGCTGATGAAAACTGGGGGCTAATGACTTGCTCCCCCTATCACTGGTGGGTGAAGAACGGTGAAGTTTATCGCTTTGCCGAACAAATTGAACTTTTTTACGGCATTCTGGAGGAGGACGGGTACTGGTGCCGAATGCCCGCCGCAACTGATAGAATTCACCGTCCACCCCCTGGCTATGTGGGGGTGTACACTCGGCAACTACAGTACGGGTTTCGGTTCCCTCTGCACCCCTTTGTTACTGAAGTGCTGAACAAATACCACATCTCTTTGTGTCAATTGACACCTGTCAGTATCCGAAGGATAATGATCTATCTCTGGGTGTGCTTGTTCTATCACCAGCAGCCGAGCGTCCACGACTTTAAGAAGCTGCATCAGCTCGTGTCGAACATCCAAAGTGATTACGGAGAACATGGTCCTGGCTGGTGGCGAATTGAGAGTCTGCTGAGGTATCTGACCATGTGGTTAAACAACCGTTCGGATAAGGACTGGCGAGGCCAGTGGATTTGGTTCAAGGTTCCTTTAGACCCCGAGCATCCGAATTTCTTTGGTGCCCCCGATATTTGTCGCAACCTGATCCAAGAATGCAGGACTTGGGTCCTGAAGCAGGTGGGGCACCCAATGATGTTCAGCTGAACTATTTTGAGAAGAAGGAGAATTCCGGAGGAACAGACCGATGGAAATTCGTGCCTAAGACTTGGCTGCCGGACTCTCATTACGCTTTTCAGGAGCGCATGCTCGCTGTTGTCGGCCTCAGCCGAAAATATAGAGGCGGTAAGTACCTTCGGTTGGGGCCGATGACTCCATTTCTTTTGTTTTAATTTCAGATTTCAGTACTTCAGCATGCTTTTTGCTTGTACTTACGCGTATTTTCTCCTTTTCTCAGTATTGCACAAATGCAATGTTGGAGTCAACTATCAACGGCTAAGGATCAACGCTGAAAGGGTGGTGACAAATAACAAGCCCGCTATAACTGAATCCAAGGATTGACCCTTATCCTTACATGCGAAGAAGTTTGTCATCACTCCGGTTTCAGAATATCTGCAGCAGAAGCCTTGGTGGGAGAACAGGGATCCTCTCTTCCACTTAACCCCTGAAGAGGAGGAAGTTGTTGCTACCGCCGCTGAGGTAGCACAAATAGCCGAATCTTTCGAAAGCGGAGAGGGGACTTCTGCTGCTGTAGAAGGGTTAGAAGAGGACACTGAAGACGACCGGCTGTTGGAGACCACGGTAAGCTCTTTAACATCTGACTTAGCTTTTTTTTTTTTGAATTTGTCTCACGTCTTGCCCCCCTGTCCTCTCCTGAAGCAGGACGAGGAGGAAGAGGAGAGAGATCAGTCTGACGAAGAGGTTCCCTTAGACGGAGACGGTCTAATGATAAACCGAAAGAGGAACGTGATCAACCCTGGGCAGTTCCAGGAAGCGCCTATTCCGAAGAGACCTCGGATTGAGGAGGTGGCTGCTATTGATCCTTAGGTGGTCATTTCCCCTTCTCCGAAGACTCCTCTTGTCGAAGGAGGAGGTGCAGAGAAGACTCTTCCCCGAAATGAAGTTCATGGGGAGGAAGAGGTTACCCAACGGACTCCTGAGCCAACTGTTGAGGCTCAGGGTGATCCGGAGATTGTGCCTTCCCCTCGGCACACAAAAAATTCTTTCTCAGCTTAAATTCAAATTGAAGCTGAGAAACTTGGGTCCTCGGCCGAGAGGGAGAAGGATGATGAAGACGTTGAGATTCTGCCTAAGGCTCCACGCATTTTCACAGATAAGGAGCTTCAAGAAGCTGCCGAGGAACAGAGGACTGTTGAATAACGCAGGACTTATATGCCCTCTTCCTCGACGGCTGGCTCCTTCGGCACCTTTCATTCTTCGGAGATGGGATTTGGCTCTGTCCCAACAGTGCCCCTTCTCCCGGGCGCTCGGCTCGTCCTAGATGAGTGGCGCCCTCATGCCTTCGCCTACTTCGGCGATCCTGCCAATGCCTTTGAGTTGGACAAGCTGAAGTTTTGGACTTACGGGGCTGCT
This sequence comes from Chenopodium album, assembly GCF_948465745.1. Taxonomy (NCBI): domain Eukaryota; kingdom Viridiplantae; phylum Streptophyta; class Magnoliopsida; order Caryophyllales; family Amaranthaceae; genus Chenopodium; species Chenopodium album. The sequence goes on from NC_137849.1 coordinate 42,369,550, forward strand.
GCTGGGGCTCCTGAAGTTTCAGATAGGGTGCCTGACCCTTTCCTTGACAGCCAAAGGCTTCTGATGCAGGTAACTCTTTCAGCCTTTCATTTTCAAACTTGATTGATTTTATTTTATTTATTTATTTTTTTACACTTTCCTTCGCCGTCCGCAGCTATCGCACAATCACTTAGTGGCCACTGCCATGCGCGATGAGCTGGAGGTTAAGCTGGAAGCGGCTGAGAGAGAGAAGGCTAAAGCTAAGAAAGCGGTTGCGGAAGCCGATGCTCAGGAAAAGAGGGTGAATGCTGCCTTCAATACTTTTTGCAAGGAGATCGAAGAGCACATTCTCCCTGCTTTTGACCAGGGAGAAGCTCTACTCAATGAGTACGAGGCAGTCGACATTCCAAATTTCCAGGCTTGGATTACGCGAAAGATTGAGGGTGAAGTGAACGCTCGAGTGGCTAGCCGAGAAGCGAGACTTGAGCAGAGAGTTAAGAGTTTGGAAGCAGACGTGACACGTCTGGACCAAGCTGTTGTGGATAGAGATAACCAACTCTCGAACGCCCAACTCGCTGCTAAGGCCAAGGACAAGAGGCTGCAAGAGATGGAGGACCAGCTGAAGGAAAAAGAGACTGACCTGTCTCAGGCTCATACTACAGTAGGCCTTGCTCGGGATCAGTTGAAGAATCAAGGGGATGAGGCTGCTAGGGTTTAGCTCCAGCTCGATGAGACAAAGAAGCAGCTTGCTGATGCTTAGGAAGAGTTGAAGGTCAAAGTTTATACTCAGGAGGAGTACAACCAGGGCTACAACATTGGCTACAAGGTGGCTCGGTGCCTTGCTATTCACGTCAACCCTGAGATAAAGTGGAACTAAGCTGAAAGAATGGTCTATGGCCGATGATGATTACTATTTAAGAACTCCCCACCCAGCTGAGAGCGAGTTCTTGGTTCGCTGGGATGCCAAGTTGGCCAAATTGGCAGCTGAAGCTGCAGAGAAGGAAAAAGAAGTTAAGGCCCAGAAAAAGAAAGAAGCTGAGAAGGCTCCAGTTCACGCTGCCTCGTCCTCAGCTGGTACTAGGGGCCCCATTGGTTCCAACTCAGCACAACCAGGTCTTCCTGAAGCATAGGAACTCGGGCAGCCATCCTCAGAGTCCTGCGGATCAACGTGCGCTTAACTTCAAACTTGCCGGATCTGACTTCAACCTTTTTTGCCTTAGATGTTTTTTTACTTCAGCTTGCCTCATTGTACAAACTTTTAACTTTGTTTTTGTCTCTAGTTGTACTTGATTCGACAACTGTAATTTTTCCCTTGTGGGAGGCTGCCGATGTTATTTCTATGTTCTGAAACAATTGACTTGTTTATAGCTCGGAGTTCGAGCATACTTTTCTTGAATCTACTGCTTTTCTCTCAATTGCCTTGCTTTAGACTGCGCATTTTGCTTTTCTGATTTTTCGAAAATTTGCAAAAATCTTCTAAGTGAAAAGCTTCGGCTTGAGGAATTTTAGCTGAACATTATTTATATTTGTACACATGTTTCCCCCCAAAGATCTGAAGTCTCTATCTTCGGATTTTTAAGATGACTGCTTGCTCTTTTTTTATTCAGACGAAGCTCTTTAGTGTTAACAATATTTTTAATACTTGTGTAACTTTTCTTGGTTTTCTGTCTATCCGAAAGAATGGATATCTGAGACACAGGGCCAACTTAAGGCAATGACTTAAACAATGACCCTCTGAGGTACAAGGCTCAGTTAAGTCAATACCCCAGATTCGTCCATGGACTCATTGTCTCGAGGAACATGTTTGTCCGAAGCATTTTAGCTGACCATTATTTAGCTGAACATTATTTATATTCGTATAGAAGACTGATGTTCTGCTTAGGCGGGTTTGTCGGCAATCCGAAAACCTAATGTCTAAAAGGTGAATGTTTCGAGCAGTGTCGAAGAAGAACCTTTAAAGAGTAAATGGAAGACAGAAAAATAAAAGAATAAAAAATTTGCAAGTAGTTATGGGAATGGTGGCCGGAGGCCTTTTCATTAATAATCAAAGATGCACTTACAAAGATTGTTCTGCCTCGAAGGGTTTACACATGATATTTCTTAAGTATATCAGCATTCCAATGATTTTTCAGCTCATTTCCATCCAACTGCCGAAGTCGGTATGTTCCAGTTTGGAGCTCATCATAAATTTCATAAGGTCCCTCCCAAGTGGCTGGGAGTTTCCCATGGATTCGGCTTTTCTACAAAGCTGCAGCATTCCGAAGGACGAGGTCTCCAATTTTAAGAGGCCTCGCATGTTGATTCTCTGCTTATATGCAGCCATTCTATCTCGTGTCGAATCTCTGACCTCGTCTAGGAAATCGAGGGATTCCTTCATGAGTTGTTCGTTTTCAATCGAGAAGTGGTGCACTCGGAGACTTTCAGCGCCGATTTCCACTGGAAGGATGGCTTCGGCTCCATACACCAGCTCAAAAGGTGAATGGCCCGTAGCCTCTTTTTCAGTCGTCCGAAGTGACCAGGGAGTTCCGAGAAGTTCCTCTAGGCATTTGGACTTTTGATCTTCAACCCTCTTCTTGAGAGCGTTAAGGATCTATTTATTAGCAGCTTCGGCTTGACCGTTACTTTGCGGGTACCACACTACTAAGTATGCCAATTTGATGCCGAACTGATTTGTATACCGCCTCAATGGTAAATTATCAAATTGCCTTTCATGATCAAAGACAAAAACCTTCGGGGTGTCGAAACGAGTGATAATGTTTTGCCAGATGAACTTTCTGATAGTCTGCTCTGTAATGTTCGAGGCTGCCTCAGTCTCGATCCATTTGCTGAAATAGTCGATGCTGACTATTAGCCATTTTTTCTGGTACGGAGAATCCGGGAAAGGACCCAAGATATCTAGCCCCCATTGAGCAAATGGAAGCGGATTCAAGATCGGCTGAATATCTTGGGTTGGTTGATGGATAACTGGTGTGAATTTTTGACATTGTTTGCATTTTTTTACTAGCTCCTTAGCATTTGAGATCATGGTGGGCCAGTAATACCCTGCCCTTAATGCTTTGTGGGCTAAACTCCTTCCCCCGATTTGGTTCCCACAGATGCCGAGATGGATTTCCCAAAAAATGTAATCAACATCTGTTGGTCCACACATTTTAGCAATGGGGGTGAGAAAGATTTTTTCAAAAGCTCTCCCCTGAAGACAACGAACCTTGAGCAAGTTCGCTTCAGCTTGGAGGCTAAGTTCCTGTCCTCGAGAATTTTTCCCCGAAGCTTATAAGCTAGGATGGGGTCCATCCAGCTTGGTTCTGGGTTGACGCAGCACAGTTCAGGTGCTTCGTCAACGATTCTTTCTCGGCGCACTTCCACGTATACGGATCGGTTCAGCTCGGTTAGAGTTGAACTTGTAAGTTTGGAGAGTGCGTCGGCTTGTACGTTCTGACCCCTTGGGGTCATTTGAACTTCAAAAGTTCTCAGCTTCGCAATAATTGTTTTGATCTTTGCGAGGTAAGCTATCATTGAGGGCTCTTTGGCCTCATATTCGCCTCGGATCTGATTTGCAACGAGCTGAGAGTCTGTCTTGAGACAGACATGTTCGGCTTCCAGAGAGATGCACAATTCTAGGCCAGCGATTACTGCCTCATACTCGGCTTCGTTATTCGAAGCTTTGAATGAAAATTTGAGTGCATACTGAAAGGATTTGCCTTCGGGAGAGGTTATCACTACCCCTACCCCCGAACCATTTACGGTGGAGGATCCATTCGTAAAAACGGTCCAAATTTTCTTTTCTTCGTCTAGCGTCTCTTGGTATGAGCATTCGGCTAAGAAGTCCGCTAGAGCTTGAGCCTTGATAGCTGCTCTCGGCTAGTAGCTGATGCTGAACTCAGTGAGCTCGAAAGCCCACTTGGCTAGCTTACCAGATTTTTTAACTTTGCCGAGGACTTTTTCCAGCGGCTGATCAGTTAAGACCACTATATGATGGCAATCAAAATAGGGCCTTAGCTTCCGAGCGGCTACCACTACTGCATAAGCAACTTTTTTGAGTAGAGGGTAGTGAGTCTCGGCATCCGTCAGAATGTGACTGACGAAATAGATCGGCTGCTAAACCTTTTCTTCTTCCCTCACCAACACTGCACTTATAGTGGCTGGGCTGACTGCCATGTACAAGTACAGGGTTTCCCCTTCAGCTAGACGAGCCAGCGTAGGAAGTTGAGCTAGATGCTCCCGAAGCTGCTTGAAGGCCTCTTTTTGCTCATTTTCCCAGATGAGCTCCTTGGTTTTTAGGAGTTTAAGGGCTTTGAAAAAGGGCAGTCCCTTATCCGAAGCTCTGGAGATGAACCTTGAAAGGGCATCCATTCTTCCGGTGAGCCGCTGAACGTCCCTCTTTATTTTCGGCTTGGGAAGATCGAGCGTTGCTTGCACCTTGGCGGGATTGGCATCAATCCCTCTTTTGCTGACCATGAAGCTCAGGAATATCCCAAACTTCACGTCGAAGACATACTTCTTCGGATTCAGCTTTATTTGGTGCTTTCTTAAGGTGGCGAAGGTTTCGGCCAGGATCGTAATATGGTCTTTATCCTCTTTGCTTTTGACGATGGAATCATCAACATAGACTTCCATATTTCGGCTTTTTTGATCGGTGAAGACCTAATCCACCTGCCTTTGATACGTTTCCCCCGCATTTTTCAATCCGAAGAGCATCATTTTATAATTGTACACCCCGGCGTTCGTGACGAATGTCGTCTTTTCTTGGTCGTCGGGGTGCATGAAGATCTGATGATACCCCGAGAATGCGTCCATGAAACTAAGCAGAGCATGCCCACTTGTTGAGTCGACCAGTTGATCGATCCTCGGCAAGGGGTAGAAGTCCTTCAGACAAGCCCTATGTAAGTCCGTGAAGTCAACCCACATTCTCCAGGTGCCATTTGCCCTCTGAACCATCACCACGTTAGCACGCTATTCTGGATACTGACAGGGTTCGATGAAGCCTGCATCCAGCAATTTTTTACCTCGGCTGCGATGTCTCGGTTCTTGCTAGTGGAGTAATTCCGCTTCTTTTGCTTAACAGGCCGACACGTTGGGTCGACGTTAAGCTTATGGGAGATGAGGTTCGGATCAATCCCGGGCATGTCAGTTGCCGAGAAAGCGAACACATCTCTGTTGTCCCGAAGGAGTTGGATGAGCTCAACATGGACATTTGGATCGAGATCCAGTCCGATTGTGACGCATTTTTCAGATTCTCTTTCGGTCAACTCTATCGTTTTAGTCTGATGGTCTAGCTCCATTGCTTTGGGGCTGAACTCTTCACAATCTGGCCTGCTGTCGATATCAGCAGGCTTCCCAGACTTTTTCTTCGGCTGGCTCCCTAAGTCTTTCGGCTCAGATGAAGGACCAGCTTTTTCTTTCCCTGGCGATTTTTCTTTTTCCAAGGAACCTTGGGCTGAAGCACTCAGGCCTTTCGGCTTCTTTGCACTTCGCTCCATTTATTTTTCTTTTTCCTCTTTATCCCCTTCGTCTTCGTCTTCCAAACGACTAGCGGATGGCTTGAGGTAGTTGCACCTTCGGGCTTCCTTTTGGCTTCCCTCAATTCTTTCGGGGTAGCCGGCGTCTGAAACGTAGATCATGATATGATGGTACGTGGAGACTACCCTTTGAATTTCGTGAATCATAGGTCTCCCCATGATCACGTTATACGCTGAAGGAGCGTCAATGACCAAGAATTCGGCCATGACATTCTTGGCTGCTTTATCGCGACCGATGGTGACAGGAAGAGTAATCTTCCCATCAGGGTAAGTTGAAGACCCGTTGAATCCAGATATCGGGTAGGGTACTAGCGTGAGGTGCTTGGTCTTCAGCTTGATTTGATTGTAGGCCTTTCGGAACAAAATATTTGCTTCGCTACCACCGTCGACGAGAGTCCGCCAAACGTTGTGGTTGGCCACCGTGGTAATGATCACCAGGGGATCCTCATGAGGGTACGTCACCCCCAGCAGTCGGCGGCTGTGAACGTCATGTTCGGCACTGGCGACTGAGGAGGTTGAACGTCAATGTTGTTCACCTGATGGGTCAGCGCCCTAAGGTGACGTTTCCTCTCCCTCCGAGAACAAGTCTCTCCTGAAATGGCTAGGATTGGAGGGTACATCTCCTTCTCCGGTGCCTTCGGAACAAAATGCTGAGAAAGACTCTCGGCATTTTCAGCTTTCTTCTCCTCGCGATGTTCCGTAAATTTATCCGAAGCGTTCAGAGTTTCATCCAAAGTCTACGGGGGATGCATGACCACGAAGTCAAGGAACGGTCTAGCTCAAAGACCGTGTTGCAAAGAAAAAACGGCCAATCCTTGGTCCATGCTTGTAATGCTGGACGACTCGTTGCTGAAGCGAGTCAAGTAGTCTCGGAGACTTTCGGTCTCCCCTTGCTGCATACCCATGAGTTCTGTAGTTGTCTTCTCTCGGCGATTTGCCGTAGAAAACTTACTTTTAAACTTGGTGGACAGATCGCCCCACCCAGTTATTGAGCCTTCCTTGACCCCTTTGGAGATCCACGCTTGCGCGACCCCCTTGAGAGTGGTAGGAAAATACTTGCACCGGGTCGCTTCGGACCTGGGGTTTAGATGCATGTGCCCTTCGTATGAGGCAATGTGGTCCTTCGGATCCGAAATACCATCAAAAGTAATATGCGACGGAATTTTCACCGTCGGCACATGTTCTTCTAGAATCCATTGCTTTAATGGAGAACTGGTAAGAAGCATTACAACCTTTCCCTTGTTCCTGGCCGTTGGGACCGCGCTCCGCCCTCTCAGAGAGGTAGAATTGGTTTTCGTCCCTTGTCGGGAAGATTTAGGACTAGCCTCGGCATGGTCAGGGAAAGAGAGGCGACTATGCACACTCGGTACCCTTGTGCCGAGACGGTCATAGACGCTTCGGTGGGCAAACTTTGGCCGAGAGGCAAAGCTGCTGCTTTTGTGACTCTGGTAATTTTGGGTATTGGGCTCCTTGAAGAAGTGCGAGTTCTTTTTCCTTTCCCACTCGATCCTCCAAGTATCCTCTTCCCATTTATCCTCCAATTCCTTGAAGGATTGGGGCTTTCCCCCCTACTGTCCGATTCTCCTCCGCTGATGCTGGTATGCGGAGGTAATCGGTCACAAGGAGGTGGCGTGACTCCAGTTTTCATGGCTTCCATGAAGACCGCAAGTGCTCTCGCTATCTCCTCGGTTGAGGGCCCCGTTTGAGAGGTTCTCGGCTGAGAACGGGAACGAGAATGGATGCTCAAAGGCTGGCTTTGAGCATTGGATTGACTCGGACGTTGAGAGTTCGTCCGCTGAGAATGATGAGAAGAGATAGAGTTTTCTCTCGAGATGCCCCTTCCGAGCTGGCTCCCTCTGAGGAGTGCCTGCCCGGAGAAGGCGAAGGAGACGGAGTGGAGAGTGGTCCTTTCTCCGACATCATGCGACTCTTCTTTGATGAAGAAGGGCCACTTCCGTCTGACTTTTTGTTCTTACGGTTCTTAGCCATTGATGCTAAGATTAAGTAGAACAATTAAGATTGACTTAGTTTTTGAAAGTCTTCCCCACAAACGGCGCCAAATTGTTTCGGGTAAAACAATGGGACCTTCGGCAAGGTCCTTTGAAGTGGGCAGAGGACTGAACTCGATCCAAGTAATGATGGGCCGAGGGTTTCCTGCACGGCAAACACACGTAAACTGGCCTCGGGGGTTGTGCCGAGGAAAGCCCCTTCGATGCCGAAGTCAGTACAGTGTGGAAAGAGAAAGTGCTATGCAAGAGAGTATTAATTGCTTGAGGCTATTTGTGAATGAATGCAATGTAAGAGAAGTGAAGGCTTTTATACCTTAGCACAATAAGGAGAATTGGGCTTGGTTCCAAATGGACTTGCCACGTTGACTGGACCCTTGACTTGACTTGGCATGGATTGGAGAGTTGAACCTTTGACCTTGGGCTTGGACTTAAATCATTTATGGACGGCCCAATTGACATAAATTGGACCCAAACAATTGTAATTATTATAAGATAAAGGAGGACATTACTTTAATTGTAGTTCTCACAAGGAGCCTCGTAAAACAAAAAGAAAAAAAAATATGACAAGAAATAATTTTTTTTTAACAAATATATAGAATCCATTCTAAAGTCATCAAAATTATAAACAACGTAACATATATACATATATATATATTTTGACGGATAAACAACGTAACATAAATGAATGCATAACCATCATAGTTTCGAGCCAAACACATATATTTAAATTAGCTGGGTATGAATTATGAAGTTATCAATTCTGAAACTATATGTCCTTGGCATATGAGATTATGAGGCCTATTCACTTCAGCTTAAATTTCAGTTTAGTTTAGTTTAGTTCAGTTAAGCTCCAATCAATTCAGTTCAGCTCTAATCAGTTCAGTTCAGTTCAGTTTAGTTTAGTTCAATTCAGTTCAGCTTCTAGTTTTCTTCTATCATAAAATATTCATTTCAGTTCAGTTTAGCTCCAATCAATTCAGTTCAGTAAATGTGAACAGACACTGAGTCTTCGTTCCATTCTAGTCCTATTGATATGATTGAACATGACCCCTACGACGTGTATGACATCTTGAATATGTTTCTACCACGTTGTTGGAACCATAATTTTCATTATTTTATTCATTCTATATACGAGTATAATAAAATAAATGTATATTCATTATGAATATGTAATCATTTACCATGAATCTATCCCTTTATTACATTTTGCTAGGTATAATTTTAATGCATTCAAAAAAAAAAAAAAAAAACCCTCTTCAATTCTCCAATTACAGGCTTGTTCGAAAAATTAGGATTTATTAATATATTTATTATTATTACTAGGAAAATGATAAACATAGCCCTTAGGGCTATGTATAAGAAGTTAAAAAAGGAAATATTGAGGATAAAGTAACATTAATTACACCGATCTATGTGTGATTTTGTCATGATTCTCAACTTAATTCTCAACTTAATTCCATTTTAGGAAGTATATTTAATGCTTATATATAGCCCTAAGGGCTACATATATTATTATTATTATTATTATTATTATTATTGTTATTATTATTATTATTATTATTATTATTATTATTAGCAAAAGTCTACAAAGTCAATCAATATACAAGAAATTAGTGGGGAGTCGAGATATATACAATCTGGACCCCCACCCCTCTAGTTATAGCAAATCCAATTCGGTTGAAGATGTGAGCAGCTATAAAAGTAAATGTTTGTTGTCAACTAAAAGTTGTAAGATGTTTATGTCAAACTAGCTGCTTGGTAAAGACATACTCTCTCCGTTTTTTTAAGTGACACACTTTTCTTAAACGGCCGTATTTTTTTTAAGTGACATACTTCCTCTTTTAGAAATTCCTTACATTTTAATAATATATTTTCACCCCACTATCTCTTACTTTATCATTTCTCACTCCTTTCATGGTCCCCACTTCCTCTCACATTCTTTTACTTTATCATTTCTCACTCCTCCAACCTACCCCACTAACATCTTATTTTATTAAAGTCAATAAAATCTCCTAAAACTACGTGCCGGTCAAACTGTGTCACTTAAAAAAAACGGAGGGAGTAATAACTATTTCCTCTATTCTTTTTTACTTCACCTGTTTCTTTTTATCACGCTAGCCAATGTAAAATTTCAACGATCTATAACTTTAATTCTTCATAAGTAAATATTATAAAAGTTATATATTACAAAAGTACTTAATGAGACAAATTCAAAAAGATCCAATATGAATATATTTTTCCTTACATATTATTCACGAAATATGGTTAAAGAAGGGGTGGTGAATAATGTAAAAGTCAAAACGGGTCAAATAAAAAATAAAAAAAACAGAAAAAGTATAAATTACTAAATAAATTCGAATAGCTTTTAAAACACTACTAACTAGCCCATAAGTAAAACTTTATTCAAAAGCTAAAAGTTACCATGCATCCACCTCTACGATATCAAACGCTATAATACATTTATACGTGTGTATAAGTTATGTATTGACCAACTATCCAAAATTGTTACCCAATGGCGAATACGCCCTACCTTTCTTAGCATGAAAAGACATTGAAATTTGACTAGAATTGTTATTGGAGTAAAATGCTCCATAAATCTTTAATTGATTGTTTCCACTAAACCTCATTTATAATATTATTAATTTATTATATATTTAATTATTTGATTATTGTCCTTTTCATTTTTTTAGGGCCAGGAAAATTTTCTTATCTAATTGGTTCTCTTTTTACTATTTTCTTCGTTTTTTAATACCTGTAACGCATCATTTTTCATGGTATTTAAAAAAAGTGAGTCTCATGTGATTTAAAACACTTAATATATACGAAGGAAAAAAAACTATTAAGAGTATAATTTAAAGGGCCATTAGACTATAACAAGGGTAATGGTACAACTTTTGACATAAATTCTTTTCAATTATAATGTGTTGCAACTATAAAGAAACGAATGAAGTACTTTATTTAGGATACTTAGGGTACGTGACTTATAAAATCTCCTCCAAACTTACTATAAATAGAGCATCGTGTTCCCCCCAACAAACCAAGGCAGTTGCTACAAGGTTTATTTACAACTACCTTAAACTTCTATTGTGTCTTTGCTCCTTTCACTTTCCATAAATTTTTTATTTTAAAAATTTGTTGGTTAATAATTTCTTTAATTTCCCATCCTTCAAACACTCTATTCTATAATCATCATAATTCTAATAACAATATTTTTATATTAAACAAACAAAATAAATTAAAATAAAAATGACTTCACAAGTGATCAACAATGGTTACCACACACAACCAACAACCCTAGACCAAGATGAACAATTAGCCGGTTTCTCTGTAACTTTGGCTAATGCAGCTGCTTTGCCAATGATCTTAAAATCTGCCTTTGAGCTTAAGATCCTTGACATCATTTTAGATGCAGGGGAAGGCGCGTGCATCTCAACTCTCGAGATTGCGAAGAAGATTGGGGCTAAGAACCCAAATGCCTCGATATTGTTGGACCGGATGCTCCGGCTCTTGGCGAGCCATTCGGTCTTAACATGCAAGCTCCAAAAGGGAGAGAAAGGTGGTGTTCAAAGGGTGTATGGACCAGCACCACTTTGCAAGTATCTTGCCAGTAATGATGGTCAAGGCTCTCTTGGCCCATTGCTTGCTTTGCACCTCGACAAAGTCATGATGGAGAGTTGGTATGATCTCTTTTCCCTTCATTTTACATATTTTTGATTGTATCGTTATATATATATATATATATATATATATATATATATATATAAGTATCATACAAGTGTACAACTATACAGGTACGTACTCTATCTGGTTATATTTATTCTTTCTATTTTGACTTTTTTATCTCATAAAAAAATTCCAAATGGAAAGGTACGTAAAAAAAAAAAAAAAAAAAAAAAAAAAAAAATGGGACTAGTACTTTAAGTAATTCTCATATCCTTCTAATTTTACAGGTGCAAAGCTACCTTATGCCTTGAAGAATAAGCTGACAATTGCTTCAACCAAAGACGACTAATTAAGACCTTAATGGGCAAATGATGACATATGACTAAGATCTCTTTTGTTGACTTAAGCTTTTTAATGTGATAACATAATAATTAAATATATACTCCGTATTAAAGTATGTTTTCAACTAGTATAGTACGATAAAAAATAAAATAAAATAAATAAAAAAAAAAAAAACATCCAATACAATCACATGGACAAATTAAATAAGTTGATTAATAACCACTAATACCTGATTACAACTTTTGACCTAATTTAAAAAGACTTTTAACTTTTTAAGCACTATAATTATATACCTTTTATTTAAGCTACGTGTTGATATCACTATAATCTATAAGAGTATAAGAGATGCATGCTGATCTTATAGTTTAAAATCACGTGCCTATTTGTTGTGAGAAAGACATAGGTACAATTTATCAACTATATTACTCCCTTCGTTTTTAAATACTTGCTTAATTTCTCCATACGCAGAGTTTTAGGAGAAATTAGAGAAAATAATAAAATATGGAGGATTGGAGGTAGTGGGGTATGTGAAAGAATAAAAAATTGTAAAAAGCAAAAGTAGTGGAGAGAATTAGAGAAGAAAGAATATAAAATTAATATAATACTTCCTCCGTTTTTTTATAGTTGCAACACATCCCTAAAATGAAAATGACACAATAATTGTAACACACCATAAAAGGAAGGTTTTATGGTAAAAATTGTATATTATTTTTAATTAAAGCACATGACCCACTTGATTATGCTCTTAACAACCTTTTAACTCCATTTTATGTGTATTATAATATGTGAGGTCCACTTTTCTTAAATACCGTGATAAAGTGTGTGTTGCAACTATAAAGAAACGGAAGAAATATGATTCATGGTGGGTCCACCAGGTGAGAGAAATTAATTAAATATTGTAAAAACTTTTTAAATAAAGAAATAGAGCAAGTATTTAAAAACGGCCAGAAAAGAAAAGTGGAGCAAGTATTTAAAAATGGAGGGAGTATTAACTTTAAACTTCATATTGAAAGGAATGAGTATAAAACTAACATGTACTATGAATTTTCTTTCCCTTGTATTTTATAACAATAATTATGGATTATATAATGGGATAATTCAAGAGGTAAAAAATATAGAAGAATTGATACAAGTGATCCACAAACCCCCCCCCCCCCCCCCCTTTTTTTTTTTTTTTTTTTTTTTTTTTTTTTTTGGTGCAAAGTGACAACCCAATATTGAATATTATTACAACGTAGTAATTTTTTGTATAAAGGTAACGGTAATATTAAGGATGAATGTTTACATACTTAGAAGATAACCTACCTCAAATAAAAAAACTTGCTGAATTTTGTTTGGATATAAGTAATATAAATTGTGTACCATGTAGGTTTCACTTGAACGATTATATCAAAGAAGGCGGTGTACCCTTTAAGCGAGCTCATGGCTTAATCCAATTCGACTACACCGGAACAGATGCAAGGTTCAACCATGTATTTAACCAAGGGATGGCACACCACACCATCTTGGTCATGAAAAAGCTCCTAGAAAAGTACCATGGTTTTGATGATGTTAAGGTGTTAGTCGATGTTGGTGGTAGCATTGGTGTTAATGTGAGTATGATTGTTGCTAAGTATCCTCACATTAAGGGCCTCAATTATGATTTACCTCATGTTATTGCTGATGCTCCTTCATATCCAGGTAATTATTTTTTATTTATCTTCTAATAATTACTAAGTATATTTTTTTTGATCAATTTTTTTTATTATTGAAGTTTTGGTGAAAATTAATATAATTATGTATGTGTTTTTTAATAGGTGTGGAGCATATTGGTGGCGATATGTTTGAGAGCGTTCCTCATGCTGATACCATCTTCATGAAGGTAAGGCATGCATTAAAGTTTTACTAAATCATGATAAATAATAGTAATCACCATTCTGAATATAATAATGACGTATAATGATTTTAATTGACTTATAATTATGTATGTAGGGCATTAAAGTTTTCACGTGATAATTATTGTCACATCACTTGTTACTGTGTTACATAGTTATAAGACATATATATACTAGTGAAATTGTCACCTCACATGTATTTTTATTATGTGTCTGAGCGTGTTACATAGTAATAAGACATTAATGAATAAATTTTGACGTGATGACACGACAGTGGGTATTACATGACTGGAGCGACGAACATTGCTTGAAGATACTCAAGAAGTGCTATGAAGCTTTACCAAAGAATGGGAAAGTGATCCTAGTTGAATCACTTATACCAGTACTTCCAGAAGACAACCTCGAATCACACATGGTTTTTAGCTTGGACTGTCACACTTTGGTTCATAACCAAGGTGGTAAAGAAAGATCTAAAGAGGACTTTGAGACTTTGTTTACTCAATCTGGATTTTCTGGAATTAATGTCATTTGCTGCGCGTACGACACGTGGGTGATGGAGATCTTCAAGAAGTAATAATAATTTGATCTTAATGAATTAATTTCCAGTATAATTATGTTATATTAAGTACTGGTTATTATTTAATCCTTTGTATTGTATTTGGGTTTTTATTTTTTTTAATTGTGTTGTGTTTAAGCTAGCTATACTTCTTTCAAAAAAAAAAAGCTAGCTATACTTATAATTAGCTAGCTAATCAAGTGGATTGCCAACTTATTTAAGGATGAAAGCCATATTTGTGGCTATAGATCCCTAGTGACGTAAGTATGTGTGTGATTTTCATGAATAAGGCATCCAACTGTATCTATCCGATCCTTGCAAGATGTTGTGCAAGAGTATCGTCTTTATTAATCTATCTATGTTCGTGTTTGTTATTTGAGCGAAGTAATTATTATGTGCTTATTTTGAGAAACTATTTATGCCAGTATTTACCTTATTGAAAATTTCCGAAATAACCCTAAATAGATTTATACCTAAATAAGTAAATAAGTTTTTATTGTAACAAAATAATAATATTGCAAATGAACTGTAATTTGATTTAAATGCCCAATATTGGTGGTAGTCGTATGGTATGCCGTCACATCTTAATCCATCAACCAAATTAAAGGAAATTTTGTGAGTCAGAATAACTCCCACAAAATTCAGATTAACCTTCACCTCATATCAATGATAATGGCAAGCATCTAGAAAGAGAGACAACCTTACCATTGGAATCTTAAGTTTTAGAAATAAAGGAATCTTAGCTTATTTTAACATGATTCCTCAATTTTAGATCGTCTTTATTAATGGACCATAAAGATGCTCGTGTGATAGACGACCCCCCCCCCCCCCCCCCCCAACATCTTGTTCCCATGTAAGTTAGTTATGTCTCTCCGAGATAAAAGATCAAGTACTACCATCCTCACCCTCATCAATACCCCGTATAGCCACTATGACACCACCGTAGAGTGTGTTGCTTACTCATGGCTGATCGGATTGGAGTATAGGGCGCCAAGTAATTCCGATATGATCATCTATCTAGGTTAACGATCTACTACATACCTACCTAGCTAGCTAAAATCTTCCTGAGTTCTTGTAAGTGAAGCCAATGTTAAAGCAATAAGACTTTTTTACATGAATTAATTAAGTTATTATGATGAGATGTCAATAGTTAGTCATTCTAAGAAAAAGTGATTCTATTCTAAAATAAAATTGACATGTGATTAAATTTAGAGAAGGTATTGCGTGAGTCTGAATTGACGGAATGCGGATTTTGATATCCTCAATTAGCCTGATGATATTTTCTATTGGATGGATGATATCCTCTGCTGGTTAAATGATATCCTCTATTAGCTGGAAGATATTTCATGGCTGGATGATATCATGTAGCCAATAAAGAATATCATTATAAGATATCATCCAACCAATGAAGGATATCTTAGACACAATCATAAATGATTTCATATAGTCAATAAAGGATATCATCCAGCCAATGAAGGATATCATAGATACAATCATAAGTGATAGGATATCATCCAACCATGATATCATATACCCAATAGAGGATATCATCCAGCCAGTAGAAATATCATCTAACCAATAAAGAATATAATCTATCCAGAAGAGGATATCATCTAGCCAATAGAGAATATGATCCAGCTAATTAAGGATATCAAAATTTATATTTTCCGGACCCACACAATAGTTTATGTTAAATTTATATCACAATAGTTATTGTGAAATGATTGTTTCATGAGGTGTTAATTTTATCGTATGGCTATATGCATTTATCTGAGCTAGTTTCAGTTGTAGACTTGTAGGCTTGTAGCTGGGGTCGCATATCCAAAATCAACTATATATGAAGTACAACTATTTGAACATCGATCAAATTAAAGATTGGCACTAAAGTGGAACTTGGTGTGCTATGCATGGGTCATCAGGTTAGTCTCCTCGTGTACTCCAAACTGGTACTCCGTAATTAATTCTATTCAACTATTTACAACACAATGTAAGGAAACGATCTTGAATTGACACTCTATATTAATTGACTTAAGTATTTTACTCTCTTTGTCCCTAAATTTTTGCCTCATTACAAAATTTGGATAAATTTTTATAAACTTTGACCATAAAATACTCTTAATCTATTAGTGATAATATAATCATGAGATATCTTGTTTGATGTGCCTCATGGTACATTTTATTGATATTTAGTTTTTATAATTTTTACACGTATGAAAATAGAGATATAACCGTTTTAAAACGCTTGTTGGAGACTACGAAAAGTCAAATGGGACAAAAAAATTAGGAACGAAGGGAGTAATTAAGAAAGCGTAGTTTTCAACTCATTAAACTAAAAAGTGACAAATTAAGAGAGCATAGTTTTCAACTCATTAAACTAAAAAGTGACAAAATCGATTTCCGAACTCAGCACAATACAATCATACACACAATAAAATAAACTAAAGATTCTAATTCAACAATTCCATGAAGAATCTAAAAATTACAATTTCAGTCAATTTCACTCAAAAACACCAAAGTAACAAGAACCAAACATGTCTTATCACTTATCAGTTATCACTATCTTCCTTTAAGAACGTAAGATTTTCATGTGCATGCTTGATGCTTGTGTCGTATTGTAAAAATGCGTCTCCTTTGGTTTGGTTAGTACATCATTGTTCACTTATCTTGTTAAAGAGACACTTAGCTAGGTGGCAACATATAGTGTGTATATGAGTATATCGTGATCGTATGTATGTACGATGTGGATGGTAAATGTTTTACAATATCGATGAATTTATGATAAATTAGAGAGGAAATACAATAAAATGGCTTGTATTGCTTTATTATTATTCATCGATAGGTTGAGTATTTATACAATGCCTAAGCTCATAAGATAGGAAACAATCTTCCTACAATCAATCAATCAATCAATCAAAGCCTTAATCCCAAAAGTGGGGAATCTTCCTACAAGATATACCATATATTCTAACGATATATTCACTAAATATTATCTTAACATAAATAAACCTAAATATATTATTCTCTTAATGATATATACGGAAAATATATCACACATATATTTTCCGATATCTTATATCATCTCTAACACCCTTTCGTAATCGTAAGGGCAGTAACACGAATGTTGCGATTGGAAATTTTCACTTTGTTGAAGTCGATCGAGATGCACTACACTGTTGATGTCGCCTTCAATTCTTCACTTTGTTGAAGTCGATCAAGTTGCACTACTCTGTTGATGTCGCCTACAATTTTTTTTTTTCATTTTGTGAATGATGAAAACGTCTATCTTTTCGAACTCATCAATCATCAAAAAAGCAAGAACGTCATTCTTAGGGCTGGCAAATGGATCAGGTCGGGTCGGGTTCGTGTTCGGGTCAGCTGATTTCGGGTCAGCTACCCCTCAACCCGAACCTGATCCATTTAAGTTTTCGGGTTGAGAACCCCAACCTGAACCTGATATTTTCGGGTTCGGGTCAACCCGAAAGTAACCTGAATTGACCTGATTTTTTTATTTGGGTTTAAATCAAGTCATTTTGACTTGAAATTGATCTGATAGTAGCCGGGTTCGGGTCAACCCGAATTTAACTTGATTTATAAATTAAGTTATTTAGCAAGTCTAATTAAAAATTAGATACAAAAATATAGTACACTAAATAAATTACAAACTAGAATTAATGTTTTTAATTTTTTTATAAGACTTTATACAAAGTAGTTCTCAAATAATGTACAATGTTGGAGACTTGAAGCAAGTTGAAGCAGGGGCTATGTATGTTTGTGGCGTGTGAGGATGAAAATCTGCCAAAATCAATAAAAGCAAACATCAATAATAAAGGACTCAATTCCTACAATACAATAATATAACAAACACAAACAACAAATAACAAAAAATACAATATCATATAAATTATGGTTTGAATAACAATTAAAACAGCAAACAACATCAAAATTAGGCTTTGAATAGCAAAGAAAACAACAACAACAAACATGCAAGAATATTCAAACAAAAAAAAAAATCGTATAAAAGCAAACTTCAAAATAGCAATTACTATACCTTAAAAGTTGAAGTGGTAATTCTTTAAACACTTAAATTATGAAGGAGAGGAAGATCTAAGGATTATAAAAACCGGGAATTGTTGGTTTAGATCTGAAGTTTGAAGAGTTGAGAGTTGAAGAGAGAGAGAGAGAGAGAGAGAGAGAGAGAGGAGCCTAAACGGCTGATTGTGTGTGAGGAGGAGGCATTTAGGATATTAGGGTTTTAGTCTTTTAGATACAGTTACATATATTATTGGGCTTGGGCTGAATTTAATCAGTTTTGGTTTTTTTATATATTTTTTTTAACCTTAAAATGTTCGGGTTATCAGGTCGGGTTTGGGTTGACCCGACCTGATTTTGACCTGAAATTTATTTCGGGTTAAGTGGGTTGTTTTCGGGTTGAGATTTTCAACCTTAACCTAACCCATTTAATTTCGGGTTCGGGTTCGTGTTGACCCATTTAAGTTTTCAGGTCGAAAAATTCAACCCTAACCCGCTTTTTTTGGGTCGGGTTCGGGTCGGGTTTTCGGGTCGGGTTAGTTTTTGCCAGCCCTAGTCATTCTTTTCGAACCTGTAAAAAAAACATTACAACGAGAACGTCTCTTTTTCTCGAACTCGCCGAATTAAATTTGGTTTTTCCCGAGCAAAACCGAGCTTCAATCAAATATTGGTTTTTCAGATCAAACCACACTAAAATCTCTTATTGATTTTTCAGAATAAACCACACTCAAATCTCTTATTGGTTTTATTATAGAGCAAAACCAAACTCATATCCAAAGAGCAAAATCATGCTCGAATATCACAAACTCTATCTCATGGAAAAAAAAATCAAAAAGTAGAAATCTCAAAGAGCAATACTACTATTGCATAGCGGAAGCAAATTTATGAATCCCACCGGTGGGTTTAACTTTCTATTCCAAAATTTAACTTGCTCTTGATACCATGATAAATTAGAGAGGAAATAGAATTGAATGGCTTGTATTGCTTTATTATTATTCATTAATAGGTTGAGTATTTATACAATACCTAAGCTCATAAGATAGGAAACAATCTTCCTACAAGATATACCATATATCCCAACAATATATTCACTAAATATTATCTTAACATAAATAAACCTAAATATATTATTCTCTTAATGATATCTACGGAAAATATATCACACATATCATTTTCGATATCTTATATCATCTCTAACAATTTATAATGGTAATATGTATGAAAAGGGAAGATTGAGAAACACTTAAATATGTTGTATACGTGTATAAAGCATTGTCGATCATGGCTATGACACAAAAATAAATTGATAATGAAGTTTATATTTTGAAGAAAATGAAATAAAGGTTATTCAATCAAGGAATTTAAAACTAAAGAAAATAAAAAAATTCGAAGCTCAAACTTCATGTGTGGCTAGATGGACGATTGAGAGTTAAGTTCAACTATGACATGAGGACTATCCTACGTTCAATGTTTGTTATGTTGTTCATCGTTGATTTTAAGGATCATTGGTTGTAGGTTAAATAAATGTGAAAAACTTATGACGAAAATGTTAGCCGATGCAAATTAAACTTATCACTTGATCAGTCGATATATGTTATGCTTATGCGAACCATAGGTGTTTGGAGTTGTTCTTCAAGCAGATTTTGGCGGATCCTCTAGTCATACAAAAGAAACATACAACTATTTAAGCATCCACCATGCATGAAGTTCAGATAGAGAAGAAGAAGCAAATCATTAAGATCATGCAGAATATATTGTATGATTTGCATGTAAGCCCAAATGAATAAGCCCGTCAAAAGTCCAAAGGAAGTAAATAAATAGGGCGTAAATTTTGATAACATACCTACAGGCCCGGCCCATTTGTTGAAAATACATGCACATCATTTTGTAGGCCCAAATGCTAACCCACAAAATGTTCTAACACCTTGTATTAATATCATGCATATAAATTCCCTTGAGGCATTGACTTTGTGAGAGTGCAAAAAATGCAAATTCATTGACAATTACCAAAAAAAAAAAAAAAAAAAAAATATAATAATAATAATAAATAAATAAATACCTTTACTTCAATTATAGACATTGCTAGTTTAGTACTTACCTCCGTTTTTTATTAGTTGACACGTATTTCTTTTTAGGAAGTTTTTTTTTTAGTTGACACGTTTCCTTTTTAGGTAAGTTTTATACCTTGCTTTTTAAGTGTACCTCACTTGCTTTATCATTCTCTCTCACTCTCTCTCCTCTCTTTAATATGTTTGCCATGTTTATTTATTTCTCGTAGGTTTTAGAGTAAAAGAGTCAATGCCCGCAGAGTTAGAATTAATATCAAACAAGCTCTTTTATTCTATAACTATGACTTCTTTCACGGAGAATATAATTACAAGGTAAATCACATCCGCAACATAATTATATTGCTATATTTGTTTTGAGTTGATTTAATTGGCACCTTTTATATCAATCATGGCTTAGCCACGCACTTATTAGAGCTATTAGTACCTCTTGTAAGTTGTAACATGGCTGACGGAAGGGTTAGCACTATAGCGCTAGTTAGATCTTAACATTTACTTCCCTAGTATTTGATCAATATATAGCATGAAAACTCAATAGCATTGGGAATCTAAATTAAATTATATTGCACGTTTTTAAGAGAAAGACGATTGATTGTATCAAACTCGAGTTTCATATGCATTACTCGTTACTATAACACTCTATATGGTAGTTAGGATAATGTTTAAAGTGTGTAGAGTTTAATAATCGAAAAAAGTCATTTTCGATATAAAATAAATCCTAGCAGAGAAATAAGAAGGAATCCTCACCTTTCTAATCAGAAGTTGGGATGAACAAAAGCTATCAAGAGATGATGAACTTGGCATCATGCAAATCAAACATGTTAGAAAATTGATGCATAATCTCTAGCAATTCAACTACTTAGCTATCAAGGGATGAAAGGAAAGGTTTATTTCAGGGTTTGCGTGTTTCTCGGAGGACTCTGTCAGTTTCTCACCTATTTTTTTGCAGATGATGCTCTGTTATTCTTCAGGGTTTCTCCTACGGCTTGTGACCACATCCTGTCGGTCACAAATGAATTTTGCGCGGTTTTAGGCCAGATTATCAATTTACAAAAATCCTTTGTCAGGTTTAGTTCTAACACTCCTGATGATTACCGTGACTATCTATGTAACACCCTAGAAATTCCTTTCTTTTAAAATACTTGTTTTGCCCTGTTTAAAAACTTTAAATAGGAATATCTAGGACATTACCGCCACCGCGAAAACGGTTAAGGCAACTATCAAAGACACACATCGGAAGACTAATTTCAAAACCATTCAAAGTAAGTCAACTTGAAAAGTCAATCAACGAAAGTAAAGTCAAACCAAAGTCAAACGAAATAAAATATAATCAACCTACAACTTGGAACCATTGTAGGCCCTTATTAAAACCAAACCGAACTCAAAACTTTTGCGTTAGTCATGCATATAATAATGTCATAAATAATTAAAGCAATAAACACATCATATACTTATAGAAATTAGCATGATTCGCTCTTCACTATGCCCATTCATGAATATGCTTTATCACCTGAAAAGCTTTTCTCTACTTGTTTCCACTACTCTCCATTAAAAATGGGTCATCATAGGGCCAAGATAAAGACAAGGCCAACAAACACACAAAACACACAATCATCAAAGCTGAGTACATAAGCGTAATTAACACACTAGTATACAATTATCTATCAACATGCAACTTAACTTGTTGCACCTGTTTTTCAAGCATACAACATTCAACAAAACTCCTCACTAGACAACTACATAATTTATTTAGCACTGACTACGTATCGAACGGGTTTTCCCCTAACCTCCCCCAAATAAATTGAGGTTACTGACACGGGAGCTAACCGTGCCAGCATCAATAACCACTCATAGGTGGCGGAATTCCTGCGCATAATAATAATAAAAGGATTGTACAACGTCCTATACTACAGTAGAAGTTATGATCAAATATAAAGTCACATAACTCCCCCCATATGTTCATACTCAAGGTATATACGTTCTAAGAGTTTTGGTGCGTAATCTCTTTCACTTTACATTATTTACATATTATTAAACTTGGTGATGACTCTCAAACCATAATCATTCAATCAACAATAATTATTTAATCAACCAAAAATACATCAATTTAATTCTTGAATAATTAATGACCACATAATATTTAATGTTGAACCCTTTTTAATTCTACCTCGGTGCCAATGACACCTTAAATGCATAAAGCGCCACAAATCCTATCCCTCGGTGGTAAAAACACCTTAAGTGCACTAAGGCACCAACATGCAATTTATTCCTCGTGTACATATACACTTAAGTAGTTCCTTCCTCATGCTTATAGCATCCATAAAAATTATATGAACCATAATAAAATTCTCTTTTGATATTCCAAACCAAATTAAACATTTACTTTAATTAAACATGCTCTCTATCATGCTATAAATAAATATGTGGTTCATAAACAATATTCCAAACTATAATTTTCTATCCATAAATCCATCACAAATAAATCATGCTTCATAATTCAATCACCAACAACAACCAATTCACAATTTTCATTCCAAATCTAGCATGATACTACTTGTAATCAATTAAACACATTTAGCATGCTACTACACCAATAAAATTATGCTAAGTACGCGAACGTACCTTGAATACGATAATCTTAATATCGCCACAATTAATAGAAATCACTCACTTCGAAATCTCCTACAATTTAAAATCATAGAAGAGTATTAAAATCCTCTCTACACAAATTTCCAGCAATATCTACTATTATAAAACCCCTCATAATTTAATTAAAATAAGCTAAAGTTATATTTAAAACATCATACTTTAATCCCAATTAATGGGTAATTAAAATTCCTAAAAGAAACTTGATTTTTAATGCTCTACCAAAAATTCCAGCACTAAATTTTAATAAAACCTTGTTGTAATTAAGCCTTAAAACACTTTAATCAAAGGTTTAAACCATTATACATCATAACCCTTCAATAATTTATAAATCAAGAACCTAGGGTTTCAAAAATTGGGGATTTTTTAATTAAAAACATAATCTAAAAATTAAGTAACATAATACTCATAATCAAACGTTAAAATCAAATCCCAAAATTCATAATTAACAATTAGATGTAGGATTAAAGTGATTTTTAAATTAAAGTTTTAATTTTTTTTATTTTTTTTTTAAAGAGGAGGTGGCAGCCGACAGCCACCCGGCTGCTGCCGGCGGATGGCGCTGCTGGCTGCTGGCGGCCACCGCTGCTGGTGGTGGTCGGCCGGCGGTGAGGGGGAGCCGAAAAAGGGGAAAGGGAAAAAGAGAAAGAAAAAAAAGAAAGAAAAATAAAGAAAAAGGGGAGAGAAGTTTACTTTGGGTTTTCTCCACTCTGGGAAAAGTTTGATTTGCCTCATGTGTTGAATATTTATACCCCTTCTCTAGAAACCCTTCTCCCTAAACTTTCCTTTTTTTAATTTTCTTAATCCCTTCCCTAATAAAACTTTACTAAAATAAAACTTTCCTTAAATTAAACCCCAACTTAATTAAAATAATTAATTAAATAAACTTTCCTTTTATAAATATTTCCAAACTTATTTAAAATAAATAATTAAAATACTTTAAATAAAACAATTCAATTTAATTAAATACTTCTCAAAATACTTATTTTAATAAAATACGTATAAAAATACGAGGTATTACAATTTATCTGCTAGCATCCGTATGCAGTCTCGTCCTTCCATTGGTGAGTATTTAGGCCTTCCCGTTGATTTGGGACGGGCTAAGTGTAGGGATTTTCAATTTATGGTTGATAAGGTGGTCCGCCGTCTCTTCTTTTGCTTCTCTCCATTTATCGGCGGTTGCGAAATTGGTAATTATCAATTCAGTTCTTGTTGCTTCTTTCAATCATGTTCTCTTTGTGTTCAAGGTTCCTTCCTCTATTTGTGATCGTATTGACTCTCTTCTTACTCGGTTCTGGTGGAAGTTTAATAAAGATTCGAGGGGTTTGGCTTTAGCCTCTTCTATTGTGATGCATCTCCCTAAAGGATTAGGGGGCCTAGGTATTCGACATCTTCGGTCCTTTAATATTTCCTTTCCAGCTAAGCAAGCTTGGCGTTTGAGGCTTAACCCTCAACTCTTAGCTTCCCGGGTCCTAAAAGCTAAGTATCCTTCTTTGCTCCTTTCGAAACCTTCTATTACTTGTACTCGTCCTTCATGGGGATGTCGTAGACTGTTGGCTGGAGGTTTAGCTTTGTCTGGTGGGTTTGGCTTGGAAGGTTGGTTCGGGAGATTCGGTTAACATTCTGCAGGATTACTGGGTGTCGAATGTGAGAACTGTTTTTAAGGATTGTATTCCTGCTGAGGAACGGCCTTCTCTGGTTTCTGATTTGCTATTACTAGATTCTGGTGCTTGGAATGCGAATCTAATTAGGCATTTATTTCCTCCTTTGGTGGCTTCGGCGATTCTTGGCTTGGAAAGACCTTTTCAGCAGATTGATGATTTTGTGTATTGGAAATGCACCCGTGATGGATCTTTCTCGACCAAATCTGCTTACTCTAGTTTACTTTTCCAGTTTTTTCCCTCTTCGTCAGCTTCCACTGGTTCCTCTTGGTGGAAACAGTTATGGGGTTTACCTGTTCTTCCGAAATGGAAAATGTTGGCTTGGAAAATGCTACATAATGCTCTTCCTACAGTAGCGCTCCTGGTTTGTAAGGGCGTCCCAATTGATTCCGCTTGTGTTTTTTGTCATGTTTCTTTGGAAACGGTCACTACTACAAAAAACCCCTATCGAGTCGCCTGTTAATGACCTAACGAGTCGCTTTAAAGGCGACTCCATAGCCACCGACACAATAGCTTCCAACTTTAGGAGTTGCCTCTGAGGCGACTCGATAGCTTTTATATAAGTCGCCTATTAGTTATTAGGCGACTCTATTTGTTAAGCTATTGTGTCTCTTGTGTTGAAACAGGCGACTCCATAGATTCATCTATTGTGTCGCTTGTGTTGAAAGAGGCGACACGTAAAAAATCAACATTTTTTCCAATTATATTTATTAGCTCATATAATGTCAATGTTTATGACACTCAGCATGCTTGATCTCTGGTTCTTTGCCTGGAAGGTTAAAGTTCTTGCCATTATGCCAAAGTTATTTTTCATATATATAAGATATTGTAACTATTTTAAATTCATTCTTATAATTAACCTATCGAGTCGCGTCTTACGTATTAGGCGACTTATTAGGTAGTGGTCATATAATAAAGCACCTAACAAGTCGGACTTTTAGAGTTGCCTGTATGTAAGGTGCGACTTGTAAACATATTGAGTCGCCTCATACTTATTAGGAGACTTATTAAAATCAACAAAGCACCTAATGAGTCACCTAATAAACATGAGGTGACTTGATAGGTTTACAAGTCGCACCATATATGCATGTGACTCTATAACCCGACTTATTCGGTGGCTTAAATTAGATTTTCAAAGTCACTTGTATATAAGGTGCGACTCATTAACCTATCGAGTCGCCTTATACATATTAGGCGACTCATTAGGTGAGAGTCATAGATTACAAAACTTACCTATTGAGTCGCCTAATAGGTATAAGGCAACTCGACAGGTTTTCGAGTCGCACCTCATGTACAAGTGACTTTGAAAATCTGATTTAAACCACCAAATAAGTCGGACTATAGAGTCGCATGCATATATGGGGCGACTTGTTAACTTATCAAGTCACCGCATATATATTAGGCGACTCGTTAGGTGCTTTGTTGATTTTAACCTCAACTTAACAAGTCGCCTAATAAGTATAAGGCGACTCGATAGGTTTATAAGTTGCACCTTATGTACAGGTGACTCTAAAAGTCCGACTTATTAGGGGTTTTTTGTAGTAGTGGGTGGAACACTTCTGGCGGGATTGCCCCTTTTCCCGACATTTATGGGATTTAGTTGCTTGGGATTCTTTTCATCTGCCTGACTTTACTGGCCCTTTTCCAGACTGGTTCATGGGTATTATTACCATTTTGGCTGTGGCCAAGAACTGGTCTGATTTAGATCGTTTCTTTGGATTTTGTTGGGCTATCTAGGTGACCCGGAATAATGTTAGGTTGCGCTCGGCGGTTTATTCTCTTTATCAGTTCTGGTTCTTGCTTTTGATTGGTGTGACAGAAGCAGGAAGGCTCGGGAGTTTGTAGACTTTTCTGATGGTATTCCCCTTGGGTTCTTTATGTGTCCAATTTATATAGTATTTTACCCCCGTCCCTTGGTCATAATTGGTAGTGTTTTTGGCTTTTTAAAGCCACTTTTATTACTAATATGTGTTTTCTAGTGTTTTCGTAGTTTTGGTTGAGTTTTATAGGGAATTGCACTCTTGGAGCATTTTCCCGGGATTTTATGAAGCGGATACGAGCATTGGAGGAGCACGACCATCTTTCATAGCCCAAGATCTGTTAGAGTCATCGAACCGGTGATTAAGGGCTCGACTTATGAGAAGATGAAGCATTGGACCGAATGATTAAAGCCCCAAGGAGGATATTTGGTTTGGGCCGAGTTACAAGCCTAAACAAGGAGTCTAAGTAGCCCGAAGGGTCTCCGCCCGATGGCGCGCCCGATCGGGCGCGAGAAGAGAAGCTCATGAAGGAAAAAAAGGTGGGCCCGATCAGGCGGTGCCTCGCCCGATCGGGCGCGTGTTTCTGAGGAGAAGTTTAAGCGGCGTTTAAGTTGTTTTAATTTAGGATTTTCGAGCTTAGTTTTTGGGATACGCTTTTGTTAAGCGAGTTTAGTATTCTTTTTCTCCCTTCCCTTACTCTCTCTCTCTTTCTCTCTCTAACTTTTCTCTCTCTCTCTCCTCTTAAACTATAGTATTATTTTCTCTCTATACAACTCTTTGTTTAATTCCATCTCTTGTTTCCTTCAACTTTGATAACGATTTCTTCTCCTTTAATCTCAGTTATTTATTCTTTCTCTTACATCATGACTTGTTTAATTGCTTCGTTTAGTTTATATTTAATTATGTCTGAGTAGTTTTCTTTCTAAGGTTTATGGGGATCCATAAATAATATAAAGGGGTAATTTATTGTTGTTGATTGTCAATACTTGATTAATTTCCTATTGATTGATTTAATGCTCTGTGACTAGATTAGGCCTGATCTTTTATGCATGAGTTTGACAATATTGATTCGAGATTCGAGAGAGGAGAATTGATGTTTAGGTCTAGTTTCAATAGGCAGGTTAATTTATAAATGGTTAAGTCGAGATTCGAGAGATGAGATTTAATACCGGTAGATTAATTCTGTGATTGTAATACGTAGCGAAAGCCCTTTATGATCTGATTAATTAATGCATTGATGATTGATTATTATGTTTTACCCTGAAATATTATTTATTGGTGAACCTATTCCCTAGGTCTTTTATTCCTTGATTTTCCTCCTACTTTTATTCCTTTCCACTTTTACTCCTAGTAGTTTAGTTCTCCTTTATAATAACAAATTGGTTACTTGATAATCTAGATTATATAGATTTATTAGGAATAAATTGACTTGTTTCCCTGTGGTTCGACCCTTCTTCCCTTTCTACATAGTTAGTGGATTTAGGTATTATTTTTGATTAGGTGATTACGACTTTAGCCTGTCAGTTCTCGTGTCATTCAGCTGGTCAGGTTATTCAGGGTGATCTTCAGACAGCTTGTGATATAGTTATGCTCTTTGACGGTGCCTGGGAGGAAGATTCTCGTAATGCAGGTGCAGGGTGGTGTTTTTTGGACCCTCACTCTTCCCAGATTATGGGGGGTGGTGCCCGGGCTGGTATGGCTACTTTGGCGCTTCATTCTGAGTTGCAAGCTTGTCTTTGGGGTCTCAAGCATGCCTATCAACGTAAGTTTACGCGCATCAGTCTTTTCACTGACTGTTCGATTATCCCTCGGCTGCTCATGGGCCAGGTTTCGGCAGATATTTTGGTCATATGGATTGTTCAGGAAATCAGGGATATTTTATCCTCAATTTCTACCTATCATATTCGTAAGGTGTCAAGATCTTCAGTGGTTGATGCTCATTCTCTTGCTGGGGTTGCTAGGCGTAGAGATTTACTTCATTTTATGTTTTAGTCTGTTTTGTGTTTGATGTTCTCTTTAAAAAAAAAAAAAAAAAAAAAAAAAAAAAACCTACTTAGCAATAAAAAGAGAGAAGAAATGATATGAAAATTTTAGGCAAATTTGTTGTTGAAATTTGGTAAATTGGGCGAATAAATGGCAGGTGCATAATTGTGGAGGTATATATAGTAGTTTCGATAAAAAGTCCCAAGTAGTTGGGGATACTTCATATGCCCTTAGAATCTTACTCATATCTGAGTAGGATTGGGACCCATTTCTCGTCTTTGGATAACAAGCAATCATACGTACGAATATTGTTATCTTGTTGTATGCTAAAACATTTTTGGAGACCCCCTCCATTTTATGAAAAGAGTTGAGATGTTTAGGGCCAACATACTATACTTTATTAATATATCAGGCCATAATCCTTGGTACAATTTCTTACCTAGCGAATACGTACTAGTCATATCTACAAGCAATTCATGCGTAAATATATATATACAAGTAAAACATAACTGGTAATATAAATTCCTTTATTTGTGAAAGCGCATTAGGCAGTGTCGCATCACCTTCCAAAATGAAATTGCTCCAACCTTGAACAAATCTCAGCTCACTTCTATGGCAGCTAAGGTTGTTTCTTCACTTCTCGTACCAAATTCGAGACATCATTGAGCCTTAGATAACAAATTAACTATTAACATATATGAGACTAAATTTGTCCGAACTAGGTCACATTGGGCCTAATTCAGTAATAAAAGGAAGACTTGGCCTTAGATGTGGGACTCTAATTCTCTGAAATATAACTTAAATCTCTGATGGAAGATTAAGGAAGGTTCTTAAACATTGGAAATCTTCGTAAATATACATGTATAATGTATAATGTATTTATGTATATAATGTACGTATTATGTTTATAAATGTCGAATGTTTTAACTATAGAGTTGTCTATGGTATGGTTAGTTGAACATATAGCTAGGATTTATGTGGAACCTTGTATACCTAGAAGCTATCTAGAATCCCTTAATAAGGAAGTAGGAAGCTTCTAGCTTGGAATAAGTGAGTTAGTAGGAGGCTTGCTTATAAATAGCCAAGGAGCTGAGGGTCAATTGTATCAAACATGTAGAGTCCAATTGAATGCAAGAGTTTCTTCTCATAACACTAGTGGTCGTTATTTCTCTTCAATAGTAAATGAAATACATACATGCTTACTGTTGGGTATTTTATTAATACATATTAGGTGTATTGTCGCTAAAGAGAAATCTTAATCTTGTTTTGATATATCAAATAATAGTGGTAAAGTGATGCACAATGAATAAAAGTTTTTACAAAGAAAAGAATATTGATGTTATGTTAATCGATGTTGTATTTGTCATTATCGAAAAACAAGAATTGATTCTAGTGTGTATTAGAGAATTGAATGTCAACCTTAATATTGATTCGAAAATTTATAAAATGAGAATTGATAATGGTTGAAAAATAACAATAATAAAAAATAAAAAAAAATATTGTCAAAAAACTTGAAATATAAAACTTCACACAAATATATTTGAGATGAAAAATACTTTATGCATTTTTGAGATGCAAATGGAATTTCTCAGCTTGCTGATTTGGGGAGAAGTCAAAATGATATCAGAATATACTTTTTTTAAACCAAAATTTGTTATAACATTTATAATAGCTTTAGGTTCAGTATTGCCCTTTTATGTGTTGAAAATAAATCAAAGTAATTTTCTCCCGCATTATTGTAAATATCAAACAAATCTACACGAATCTATTATGGTACACTAAGGGCATGTGCTTAGTATTAAAAACTTTTATATTAAATTTTTATTGTAAATATTTGTTGGCATATATCAAATCATTAATTTTTAATGTAAATTATAAATCATTTTTCAAATATTATTATGTCAAATGCTAAATCTACAAATATGTTGATGTTTACTTTATTTTTAATGCAAATAATTGTGCATACGCCATTTTATCTTCTACATGCAGTTATATATGGTTTATAAATTTTAGGAAAATGCTATACATAGCCCTTAGGCCTACATATAAGCATTAAATTTACACTTGAAAATTATATAAAGTTAAAAAATCATAAAAATATAAACACTAATTACACTGATTTCTCGTGTTTTTGTCATGAATTCCTAATTTTATATAATTTCCTAAAGTGTATTTAATGCTTATATATATAGCTCTTAGGGGTGCATATAGCATTACCCTAAATTTTAATGATACTAATGTCGTATATGATAACTTCAATAGCCAAAAGCCGCGCTAATCTTTTAACGCATAATTTTATCATGCATTTCTAAGTTAATACTATTTTAAGCAATACACTCCATTCGTCTAGAATAACTAACACAATTAAACTTTACACACATGCCACGCTAATACACTAGTTTGACTTTATTTATTTATAATTAAGTATCAATTTCTAAAAATTTATTTTATGAATCTTTTTATTAATAGTAGTTACAACATATTTCATGATAAAATATATTTTATGACATTAACAAAAAACTATAGTAAAATATACTATAAATAGTGAAAAAAAGTCTAGCGTGTCTATTGGGACAGATGTAGTATTAATTAGTTATCTAAAGTTGTGGGGTGATCATTGACAAATTTTGTATGTGGTACTGGCTTACCACACCGTGTAGCTAATCATCACAGAAGTTACTACGTTAGTGTATTAGGGGTTATTTGGTCAGTGTTAAAGAGATTATTTAATTATTTCGTCAGTGTTTTAAGGTTATTCGGCCAATATTATAGAAGTTACTCGGTAAATTACGGAGTAACTTGATTAATTTTATAAAGGTTATTTTATATTTTTATAAATGATCACGCAGTAATATCAGCCACACATAACACGGGCTGAGATTTTGTGACCGGCGGCGTAGGAATGTGCACGAGTAGATTTTACTAGAGGAGCTGAGGAGATTCTGTTATCTACCCGAGTCGTGGTTCTACACTATTGGGCCCCTCTTTCCCTACTCATCCTCTTCCTTTATTTCCTTCAGTTTTGTCAGGAAATCTTTTCCTTTCTTTCCCGGTTTTATCCCAGAAAACCCCCCAAAAATAAGAAAAAAAAAAAAAAAAAATCAAATTCCCAGGTAGTGGGATCAAAAGAAAAAAACCATGGCTTCATCTGGTATGAAATTGTTAGAGTAATTTCTGTTTTCCACCATTCAATTTAATTACAAATTTGATTATAAAACACTATAATTTTCAATCAATCGAAAAAAAAAAAAAACCATTTTTATTCTTATCCTTCTAATTTTTCATGAATTTGGTCAATTTGATTCATATTCCCATCTGGGTATCTCTTCAAAACCCCCAATTACCTCAAAATTTGTGATTTTTTTAAGCTAATTAAAATCGATTTTGGAAATAGAATTTGCAAAATTAATGGGGATTTTGTGTATTGCAGATTTAAACTCTCCAATTGTGGCAGAATTAGAGGCTGCTTACCATTGGAAGACTGCCCAATTCTTTGTTACTAAAAGACCTTGGCTTGGTATAATTTCTGCTTCTCTCATTTTACAATTATATTGCTTGAAAATTAAAATTTGATATACTAATTAGTGTGTATTAGAATTTGAATTCATGACAAAATTATGCATTGATTAAGGTTATTATGTTTACTTACTGCTTAATATTTCAGATTTTAGCATCTTATAGTTAACCCCTAGGGTTGTCATTCTTGCCAATATCATTTTTCATTTTGTGTTGATCTTTTGACTGTTTTAGCTACTCATTTTGTTCACTTTCATAGTCTTAGTAGTTGTTTGTTTCAATGTCTTCATATAGATCTGTATGGGGTTAGGGTTAGTCCAGTGGCAGCATTTGGAAGTGTTAGTAACACAGCTTCTTCTCTTGATCCTGCACTTATCCACCGCGCTCTTCCTGATGAGTTGCTTCATGAGGTAATGAGTCTTAGATGTTAATTCACCAGTCTGTGACGTGTTCTTGTTTGAATCTGTGTTAATTTCGTTTCGTTTTCAAAGTTCATAGTTGCCTGGTCTTGGTTGAGTTTTGAAGAATAACATTAACTTGTGTATGTTGAGAATGTCTAGCTACGTTGATTCCAATTGCTAGTGAGAATAAAGCGCCATAATTTAGTTCTCTAGTCAGGGAGTTTCTGCTTTTCAAGTTCTGACAATACTAGCTTCTTTGTATGTTTATAGAAGAAGCTACACTGGTTCAGCTATTCAGTTTATGGAATCTTTAGATTTTTATTCATGGGGTATGCTTAAAGAAGCTTTTGTTGAGCCACTTATATGCTGTGCACATGTTAGTTGTTCCACATTGGAGAAAAGGAGAAAAAATAACACCATACAAGCTTGGGGAGTACTTGTAGCCAATTGGTCGTGGGATGAAATTTCACTCGGGCTTGTAAGTATGTAATCTTTCTCTGTCATGGGTTTGTCCTGGGCTCCTGGTCTAATTTCTTTGTTAAAACAACATTTTGCGTCAATTACCTTTTAGTGGCTTGGTGGGTAGCTTGATTCACTAAGGCGAAGATATTAATTCTTACAAGTATATACATGATCAATTCTGATCTCTTTCTTGTGTTTACTTCATGTGCTGTCTGAAAATTAAGACTTTGTTCTAATTCAACAGAAAATATTCTCTGTAGTTGTATGTGAAAGTTTTGAAATTAACACATTTATTATTGAGTCAACCAACATATTCAAATCTTTTTTCGTCATAATATTTCTGAAATGTTGAGTATCAGTATTACAATTCCAGGACTTGCTGGAATAGGTTTGCATCAGGATATGTGGTATCTTGCATTTGATGGGGGGTAACGAAGAAACTACTATAAGAAGAATGAGAATTATGCATAAGCAATCACCATTTATGGAAAGCCTCAAAAGTAAAATTCATATGGTAACATTGAAACAATATATAGTTAGCTGTTCTCTAATCCTATAATTGATAGCTCCATTACTTGCATACGTATTAACCATGCTTTACCCCCCCCCCCCCACACACACACTAGAAGAAAAAAAAAAAAAAAAAAAAAGCCAAGTAAAAAGGGCCTGTGGTTTTCAGTTTCTAGCTTTTTGTTCTTGAAAGTCATATGATAAATTCATAAAATAAAAATAGTCAAACCTAATAGAATTATCGTGATTTTGAAAATTAAAGTGGTTTCCGGGTTTTGATTTTAGTTTTCAAACAAAGATGTACGAGCCCTAATAAAATGACTATTTTTTTTGGGTGCAGATCTTTGCAAGATTGCCTTCTTATCATTTGGGAAAAGCTGCTTGCGTTTGCCGCAAATGGAGATATGCCATACGCAACCCTATTTTTTGGCGCATTGCATGCTTGAAAGCATGGCAGGTTTAGTTTCTCAGCAACTTCTGTATTACTCATATTCTAACTTTCAATTACTGTCATTATCTAAAAATCTTTTTCTTGCTGAAGCTTTCTGGAGTGGTGTACAATTACCAGATTTTGCATTCAAAATATGACGGCTCATGGAGAAAAATGTGGCTCTCGAGACCGAGAGTGCGAACTGATGGTAAGTCTCATGTAAAAAGAGGTAGCTAGGAAGAATCATATTTAAGGCCACCAATAGTAGCTAAGATTAACTAAGAGTGATAGTTTTGGTTAGTGATGGAGATGAGTAATCTCCTAAGAGCAGCTTATGTGAGTGAAGTGTGATTACCTCTTGGTTCTTGCACTATTGAAGTTAGCTAATTGTTCCTCTACTAAATGTGCAACCGATAATAAAGGTTCATCTTATTGAGGGATGAAACAAATTTTAATGCACAAATATGCTTTATGGGTAAATCCATGCTACTTGGACTTTGTACTCAAATTGGACATTAGTGTCCAAGTGTCCAACTTGGCTATTTTGTGAAATATTTTCATTATTTAAGCCTATGAAGTATTTAATTATCCATACTTATGTTGGAATGTTGAGTATTTGACATGGCTATAAGTTCGTGAAATGAAGGGTTTTACAAAATTCTGGTTGGCTTTTTTGAAAATTGCAAATTGATCATTGTGCTCATCTCAAATAGTTGGTACTGTGAAAGAGTGCTGACTAGTAATGGCAGTAAAGTTAGTCTGGTTTGGCATTTTTTTCTTTGATGGAGCTAGAGATTGTGAAGATTTTGCTGATGAAGATTGTAATTTCTAATTAGGACATTCCTTTAAATTTTGTGTTTCCACCTTTTTTACAAGTTCAGGAATATAAATGCCATGAAGACATCAAGGTTTGTTATTGTTGCATGCAGGCATTTATGTGAGCAGGAATACTTATATACGTGCTGGAATCGCTGAATGGAGGGTTTCAAATCCAGTACACTTGGTAGGTTGCTTCTCCTCGTGCTATTACCAAGTTTTTCAATTATTAAAGCAGATCAAGAAAGATGCCTGTCACCCTCTCTGCTTTATGCTCATACAACTTCATATCTGGAAATATAGGGATATACATGCATCATTTGTCTCGTTTCAGAAGAGCAAGGATGTTTACTTCATATCTTAAAGCACTTGTTGTCTTTCCTCCCTCTCATTTATTAACTAAATAATAATACTGAAACTTGGTTTTCTCAGAGCAATATTTATTGAGCTAAGTTTTTGATCATGTTTTTTGTCTATAACTTATTTTCTCCTGTTCAGGTATGCTATTACCGGTACATCAAGTTTTACCCCTCTGGAAGATTTTTGTACAAGGTTTGATGATCTAGTTGACAAGTTCTTTTAACGTACACAATTTTTATTTATTTATTTATATTGTTTGTATCTTTTATATGATTGCTTACTTTTCCTTGTTATTTTATTGGCCAGAATTCATCTCAAAAACTTAAAGATGTTGCTAAGATTATGAACTTTCGAGCATCTAAAGCAGAGTGTATTTATCGTGGACAATACACATTGTCTGATGACAAGGTTAAAATCTTTCTATTTCTTACTTTCTTGTAGGTGACAGGGAATTTTGGGGTGGATATGAAAACAATTGATTGCTCAGTATGTTTCCTAATCTAAAGGATGCTGTCATTGTTTCCAGGTTGAAGCTGCGCTTCTGTACCCTGGTTTGAGGCCTACTGTTTTGAGGATACGCTTAAGGTATGTGACATGACTTGATAGATTGTCTCTAATTAATACATAAAACATTCGAATTGTATCTTTGAACTTGTAAATTTGTAATTATATACTGTATTAGTTTTGGGCTTGAGCTTACTGTCCAGCGACAAGTTTTATGATTGTGCCTTTGTGGTCTTGGAAAGAACATACTTTAGAGCTCAACTCGTTCTTAGATATTTCTCATTGGAAGAAAAATTCAGCTTTTTTAAAAAAGATGAATATAGTAATGCCGGTGGTTTTTAGATCGCCATGTAGCTGATGCATGATCATCCTTGCTTTTAGTGATCAATTATCAACAAAAGAGATTATTCCCAATCTTTTCTTTGATATTGCTATATTGAACTGCAAAGTCAGGGAATGTATATGTGAACGCCAATAATCTCCAGATGAGCTTCAGCATTTTAGAGTAGGTTAGTATACACTATTAACCTGTATAAGTTTAAGTTAACCTTTTGGTAGTGGTTACTGGTAAGAATAGGGTATAAGATTTAGAACAAAAGAAGAGTTTCAGAGAGGATATAACATGAAATGATTGTTGAAATTGATATACTGATTACACAACCCGAGCATATATGTGGCTGGGTAACATTCCCAAAAAGCTTGATGCAAATACTCAATTTCCTTGGTACATTTCCTTCTACTCTTTCCCCTATTATGCCTCAGATCACCCTCTCTCACTCAACTTCTTTCCCAAATTTTTTTTGGTGTCTCTTTTCTTCTTCTTCAATCAATTTTGCTACCAAATAAATAGCAATGTCCTTGGTTCCCTCCTTATGTCTTGTATAAAGTAAATTGTTGGAGGCTTGGGTTGCATAGCAGTGACGTGTTATGTGTATAATAGTGCTTGTTTATATTCAACGTGACTTTTTTTTCGGGAACAACCTGAAAGGGCTTCCTTTGGAAAAATTAATGACTTCTACTTTGTATTTTTTAAGGCTGAGGGGGACAACAGCTGGCGCTAATAACAGAATGGATTTGATCTCCCTCGTCACCAGTGGTGTTAATGACAATGAGGCAAACCATGAGGAAGACATGCTTGATGTAGTTGAAGGATGGCAGGATGATGAGACACACAATCCTGATGTGCCTGCAGTCTCACACAGCAGGGGCTTAACACCTTTTGTCTTTGTTCCTTTTGAAGAGGTATGTTGATTTCTCTTTATATTCTTAGAATTGAGTTAAACGTAAAAAACTTTTGTTGTTCATGTATACAACAGCTCAAGCTATACATAGAAAGTTAGAAATTCCATTCTTTGGCAGTAAAATGAGCACTTGAATAGGGCATTGCTGTATTTTAAAATGCACAAATTTATACACTACGTACTTGAATTCTTTTTCTTGTTTTTCTGCTCATTTCAAAGCCAATATCTTTTTTCTTTCCAAAATTACTGCCCTGGTTGTGAGTTAATTTGTTATCAACGTGTTTTGTAGGTGGAAACATCAGTTGTGAATCTTCCAGTGGATAAGATGGATTTCTTTGTACCCGACTAATACCCTATTGGAAGACGCTTGTTGTATGATCAATGTATGGCACAATAAGTTCCGGCCTCTTGTTTTCACCACTCATGTTGTAAATATTTACTGTTGTCATAGTGTTAAACTTTTATGTTCTGTTTTAAGTTTAAACATCTTGTTTGATTCGCACCCAGCAGAGCCAGCACTGACATCGTTTTATGGAATGTTAAGCGACTGTAATGTACTACTACTACTACTTATGTATCATGTATACTGCAAGGAGATAGAAGGAAACCAGCGACTATTATTTATAATAAATGTATTTTCAATTACAAGATCCTCTTTGAGCATGATACATTTCATTCACTGAATGTAATAGGTGAAATAACATCACAGAGCTTGTATTTTAGTAGAGAAGTTGCTGGAGTTCACATACTAGATTTAACATCTCCTTTGTACACTAACGCGTTCCATGATGGATTCCTCGGAAGAAATGTGTCCTGCAACAATCAAAACATATACCAATCTGTTAGTAGTTTACACTTTACAGGCACCATTTCGTCGACAAACAAAAGGGTAACATAGAACATCCAATTGTCACACCAACAAGCACTCCCCTCAAACCTTCACTTGTGATCGCGCAACCACTTAACTAACTTTTATCATTCCACATAACCCATCTAGAGTAACTAACAAGACTTGCATTCTTTCAAATGTTAATTGTTACTCTTCCGTTTTCATTTTACAATATTAATTTCATATTCTCTCTCCTTTAATTCTCTCCACTACTTTTGGTTTTTTACAATTTTTTTTATTACTTTCTCCAATTTCTTCTAAAACTCCGCGCATAAAGAAATGGAGCTAGTATTTAAAAACGGAGGGAGTGCATATTTAATGTTAATGGATCAATTCAATCAAAAGCTTAAAGTTATGGTTGAAGCCCGGGATCAGTTTATATACTCTATCAATTAACAACGATAACGACAACGATGATAAAATCGTGAATACTTACAGAGACATAGGAGCAGGAGGGGATGACGGGCAAGGAATGCGACTGAGCGTGATTGAAGGCGGCAACGCAGAGGTGAGAAGCCAAACCAAGGCCTCGCTTGGATGGAGGAACAAAGGTGTGAAGGATGTCCATGATTTGGGAACTATTTCCATGGATGTTTTTAAGATGGTATTCTAAATATGCTTTCTTGTCTTCGGTTTCGAATCTTTGTTGGTTTTCATTCCATATGATTTTGGGTATTTCTGTTCTTCCTTCAGTTTTACCTTTGTCACTCGCCATTTCTTGTTTCTCTCTCAACTTAGAAGCTCCCACAAGAAATTCAACAAAGAAGGATTTTGGTAATTTGGGGAAGCTGGGATTTTGATTTTCATTTGGGGAAGAATAAGGTGCTTGCGATTTATCGGTGTAAGTGTACAACACGCGGTCACGCGCTAATAATGCAAAATACACACCCTCTATTTTTTTGGTATAGTGAATAACGCCACATTTTATAATTACTACCTCCGTTTTTTTAAGAATTCCATTGAGACATGTTATTTTAAGAACATTATTGAGACTTTTTACACTTTTTACTTATCTAATCTTGATTAATGTTTGTGAATTATACACACATAAAAATCACCATAATTTCATCTTGATTGTAAGTTTGTAACCCTATATCACTTTCTAAACCAAGCGTCTCTAAGAAGTTTGTCCACAATCCTATAAAAAAGTGAAGCAAACCTCTATATAAATCGACTATTGCTACAGCCCTTACTAGCAATGTTAACAAAAATTAAAAAGATGGAACATTATCAATCATAGGTATTTGTAACCTCGTGTTTTTATTTAATTTGTATAGGGTTATCATTTTTAGTCGCCTTTTGATTGTATTAGCTAACCAAAGTCTTATTTTTGGGGGAAATAAAGAGAGTGGATTAGAAAAGTGTCGGAGAAATTATATTTGTTTAATAAATGATTTTATTTATGCTATTAAATTAGTTGTTATGATAATTTCTCGTCAAAATAAAAACTTTTTAAAATATACCAATACAGAGTAACATGAATTTTTTATCACTACTTTTCTTAACAAGAATATTGGTGGTACTTTTTAAAATGAAAGTTGATGGTAATTTTTTCACTAATTATGTCTTTATGGGCTGAACATTCAAAAAATCATCAAACATCCTTGATGTACATGTACCTATCAAATTATATCAATCAGACAAAACTAACCCCACTTGAGTCATGGTCTAATATACAAGTGTATTTTACAAGTACAACTATATAAAAACAAATTGTGTAAAGTCCAATAAAAATTAAAAAAGCAACAAAGTGTTCAACTTTTATTGGATGAGTTTAGTCCTTCCAATTATAGAAACTGGAAAAATTTAATAAAACGCCAAAAAAATGTATGAAAGTGTTCTGAGTCTCTCTCCTCAGCAACAGTCATCAGAAACTCAGAAAAAAATGGGGGATACCAAAGTAGAGACTATCTCAAGACTAGCACAGTGGAAAATCGACAATTTTGGCCCTTGTTCTTACAAAAAATCTGACCCTTTTAAATTGGGTCTTTGGAATTGGTTTGTTTTCTTTCTTCTTAATCTTTGATTTCTTTTTGTACCCAGAAAAAAAAAATCTGAAAAAAGTGCAGTTTTTTTGCTATTTTTTTTTTTTTTTTAATTTGTAAAATTGTTGTGAATTTCAGGCATTTAGCAATTGAAAAGAATCGATATTTATATGTAAGATTGTTTCCAGAACCTTCTCGGGTGTCGAAGGATCAGCCGCCACTTGCTCGTTTTATTCTTAGAGTATCTAATCTTGGTCTTAGTCGAAGACCCTATATTTCTCCTAGTATGTTTCTAACTTTCCTTTCGATTTTTGATTTTTTTTTTTTTTGAATTTGAAGTGGGGTTCTTGTAAATTTGAGTACTTTTTGAAATTTTGATGATGAATTGTAATTGTTTTGAGTAAAGAATATTTCTTGTTGTGGTGTATATTGGATTGTGTTTTGTTGTTGTGATTGAAATGAGGATTGTTGAATTGGTAGGCTTCATGATTGGTGTGTTCGTGCTATGCGATTGTTGAATTTGTTATTGTTAGTTTGTTTGATTGGATGGATGGAGAATTGGTGAGGTTTTTTCGGTTAAGTTTGTTGATTCTGAGAAGATGAGTGTTTGGTTATTTTGTTTGAGTTAGACCTGCTATAATTAATGTGGTCTAGGATTTAGAGGCTAGATTCGATTACTCGATACTGAACTTCCACCCGGCCTGCTGTTTTGGCTATCTTATTTTAGCTGTTTTGTTTTCCTTTGTAGTAAAGTGTTGTTTAGTTGCTCATGTCTTAATCCCTAGGCTAAGCACCATGGTAGATTGAAGTTATCTTTGAGTTATGTATTTGCCATGAATCATGGAATCAAATCCTGCAGCTAATTAGCCAATGTGGGTCATCTAGTTTTTTAATTTCATGATCATTCTTTTTGTTTTTTTTAATTTTTTTTTTTTTTTTTTTTATCTAAGCTCTTGAATTTGTTGCTATCTCTAACTAGATTCGGTGTTCCCTTCATGTGAAGTGTCTACTTGTTTGTATTGAATTACCTTACAAGAAAAGGTGTGAGATCACTTAAAGAAATCTATTTGAACGAGGGGAAAGGATAATAAGGGAATCTCATCTACATATTTGTGAAACTTCTGATTCTGATTGTTGCTTGTTGCTTGTTTTGCTATCTAGCGTTTTAGTCTAATTGTATTCAATGTTTGCTAAAGGTTTCTTGAGACTCGTGTACTTTCAAGTGCATCGAGTCTTGCCATAATTGTTGCAATAACTACTTCGTATTGTGTATTTATTTATTATGGTATTGTGTAGTCAAAGACTGCTAGTTTTAAGCAATATAATTTTATAATCTGGAGTTCTGTCGAAGTGTCGAGTGATTTTGTTATGCAATTTTAAGACCTGGGGAAGGAGCCACGTCATTTTCAATGAATATCAGTTGATTTTGCATCCATGTTAGATCTGTACTTTGTGTATGATTATGAGATTTTTGCTCCTGATGCTTTTTGCAGCTTCAATAATGTGCATGAATCATAATGGAATCTTTAATGTGTATCTCTTCTGAACTGATCCACAACTTGCTTGCCCAATGGAGTAGAATGCCATAGAACTCTGCGCTACTAAATGCATTTAACCTATTATGTGCTCCTTTTTGTTTTCTCCAGGATTTGCTTTTGAGATCTGCAATTTTTTTTTTTTTTTTGTTTTTTTTTCCCTTTATAATTTCAACAAAATACCCTTGTTATACTAGCACCTACTTTCCCCCTCTTTTTTTATTTTATTTTATTTTTTTTTTAATTTGGGGTTGGGGGATGCTTAAAAATTAGGTATAGGAATTGCTGTTCATAGTTGAAAATCTTTTTAATGCTTCCACATTGTCCTGGTGTAGAATCTTAAGTCTAAGCTCCCGATAGCTATCCTAGTGTATCCATGTTGCAGAGTGGAAGGGGCAAGGTAACACTTAGTATGGGTCTTGATGCTAGAAGCTCTTGGGAGTTTTGATTATAAATAGTTTTGATTTAGCGAATCCTCTAAGAACAGAGAAATAAAACTTTACAGGAATATTTGGTCAATGATTTGCTTATATTTATTTTGAATATCTTGTCCACTTATGTTAATAATTAGGTAGCCTGAGCTATGCTCTACTGAAATTGTGATTCCTGTGATTTAAAATTTATGGTGTTGAGTTAACCTCTTTTCGGCAATATGTATAAGCGTAATATAAAGTTCTCTTTTTTTTATTGGGGGGTAATATGAATGAAATACTACATACCAATTATGCCAGTTTTAATTCTTAATGTGTGTAAAGTGCTTGAAGTGACAATTTGTCTCTGAGGAAGCACTAGATATTTTTTAAAGGCTGTCAAAGTGTCAGTTGCTCATTCCCTGTAGTCTTTGTGATTTATTCACAATCCATGAGCTCTCTTCCCTCAGCTGGAAAATCAGATAAATACTGAGTAGTACTCCATAATTGTTTTTGATACAACTAATTTCTGAAAGAGTATCTGGTGTATCAGTGTTTGGGGATACTGGGTTTTCTACAGGTTTTATACTTTATATTAAGCACTGGTTGGGCCATGTGGGGGGGGGGGGGGGGGGTACTGACAGTCTGACATAATCTTAACATTTTAATATTGCAAATTCAAAACTTATGTTCTTGCCTTCCCCGAGATTGATAGCAACTAAATGTTCTTAACATCTTTTGTTGCTTCTTTGCAGTTCATGAACGACTTCTTCGTAACAGTGATGATTTTGTGTGGCCTGTGGACACTACATTCTATGGCCGGTTTATCATTGATGTGGAATTCCTGGACTTGAAGATCTGCCCATCAACTGTGAGTCCCAGAATTATCTTCTTTTAAGAGTTTTGCTGGCAGGTGCTTGTGTTTGCCTGCTGTTAATGACAAATACTTTGACCCTCTGTAGTCTGTAGACTGTGAATTGGAGAACATCTGGTTGGGTAGGATTTTTTTCATGAAATTCCATATATTCTCCAATTTATACTCTGTGCCCTTTAGTGAAATTTTAATTAATCTAGTTCTTTTCAATGCCAACCATTGAGACCGATTGCATTTAATGACTGGTAGCTAATAGGCAGTGTCATTTTCTTTCTTGTTTCTTGACTAGAAATATAATCACATGTGCCATGTTTGAATACAACTTGTAGTACACGTGGGGAAATACTCGCTTTGGGGTAAACCTCACCTCTAGTGTCTCTGAGATTTTCAACCCTGTTTACTTAACCATTTTATTAGTATAATTATGCGTATACTGCTCCAACAATGTCAAAGTTGTAAACATTCCATAATTGCAAAGTGGAATTCCAGTAAAGACCATTTGGAGTTTAAAAAACGTTTCACAAATTAAGTCGGTGACCTTTAAAATCAACAGCTGAGTTCATTTATATGATGTTTATCTTTCTCATATGATTTGAGTGTAATACAGGATCATTCGCTTGATCTTTCATCTTTGCCTTTTAAAGAACCATACAGAAGAGTGCATAATCTAAATTGCATCACAATCTGTGTTTCTACATGGTTTCTTCTTGGTCTCAGGTTGTTGACTAGTAGAATGTGGCATTATCTTTTCAGCTTGTGCCGCTTAAACATGTGTTAAGAAAACATTGAAAATTTGAAACAAATATGATTGTTAGTGTTTAAAAGTGATTGGACTTAGCTGTCACTCGGTAGTAATGAAATAACTCAGACTTGATTATGAATTTAGTGAGTGTTTGGAGTCTCCACAACATACACTTGAAGGACCCTATTGGATGTTCATAAGTATTATATTTTGTTCAAAGAACCCTTGTTTTATGATTATCTCCTATCTAACCTTTTCTCATTTCATAGGGTGGTCAAGCGGTTTCAATATGGCCAACTCAAGGAAACATGCAATCTTTGGCCTCGCAGAGTGCCCTCCAAACAATCTCTCGCATGCTTTATGAGGAAATCTGCACTGATGTAACTATCACTACTGTAGACGGAACCCTGAAGGCTCACAAAGCAATGCTTTCAGCAAGCTCTCCCGTGTTTCAAAGTATGTTCCTCCATGATCTGAAAGAAAAAGAATCTTCAACCATTGCGATAGACGACATGTCCTGGGAATCTTGCAGGGCCCTCCTCAGC
Organism: Chenopodium album; assembly: GCF_948465745.1. Lineage (NCBI taxonomy): Eukaryota > Viridiplantae > Streptophyta > Magnoliopsida > Caryophyllales > Amaranthaceae > Chenopodium > Chenopodium album. The sequence continues at coordinate 42,412,854 of NC_137849.1, forward strand.
TACATATATGGAACTATGAATCCTGAGGATTTTTGGAAGCACAGGCTTGGTCTTCTGGCAGCTGCAAACAAGTATGACATGACAAATCTTAAAGATGCGTGTGAAGAAAGCCTCTTGGAGGACATTAACTCGGGGAATGTCCTAGAGAGGCTGCAGGAGGCCTGGCTTTACCAGCTTGATAAACTTAAGAAAGGGTGCTTAACATACTTGTTTGATTTTGGAAAAATATACGATATTAAGGATGATTTAAGCAACTTTTTTCAAACTGCTGATAGGGAATTACTGACTGAGATGTTTCAGGAGATTCTTACAGCATGGAAGCCAGCTTAACTTCCCTTGAAGCTTGTCATAGGTAACATGTAAATATCGAGAAGCTTCCTATCTCTCTAGTGCCTTGCCCTATTTTATGCCTTTTCTTTGTTCCTCCCCCGCGTTGTTCTTTACTTCGTATGTGGGTTGGGATAATTGGGAATGAATATTGTGAGTGTATTGTGATACTGATACAACATAAGATTTTGTTCCGTGTTTATGTAAATGATTTAATCTAGTTTACTGCTAATAGCAGTTAACCAGAGTTATCGTCTTACAAGCATAAACTTCAGAAAGTATTTTCTGTTAGTTACTCTGCACTTCTGCAAGTTTTTTCTGTTACTTCATATAATCATATCATATAATCCTGAAGTTTTTTATATGATTATGAAGTTTTCATCTTTGGTGCACGAGAAATTCTTGTTGATCACAATGATCAGCCATTCAGCCTGGGTAGCTTTGTATGGCATGAATGCATAAAGTTTTTGCTTTTGAGTGAACAAAATCTGATTCAACTGACCATTATTTGATGCTTGCTGATCTTAATCAAAGAAAGTGTTAAATTCATGTCATGGTCAATATGCGGCCAATTGACCAAATTAGTAAATAAAAAAGACCCTTAGTGACAATTTGGTAAAAAAATTAACTCAAACGACGATTTGGTAAAAAAAGTTAATCCTAAGTGACAATTTGGTAAAAAAAAATTATCTCAGGCGACATTTAAGCCAAAAAATACAAAACTTTCCGACAAATTACTCGCGAATACTTAAATTAGTTGTTTTTCCTGGTTTTTTTTTACCAACCCTTTTTATGAAAATAACAATTTACAAGAAGAAGAAAAAAATAAATAAAAATTAAAAAACCTTGTTAAGTATCAATTTTCTCTTAAGTTTCATACCATTTATTAATGAAATGTTTTAAAGAAGGGGTAGGAAATAAATTTGGTATCGGAATTTAGCAAAATAAAAAGGAGATGACATATTAATTTAAAATTTTAAAAGGAAAAATAAATTTAAAAACACAAAAACAAATTAGATTAGGATTTTTAAAGAGTTTGTCGAAAAAATTAGATTTTTCGGTCTAAATGTTGTCAGAGTTTATTATTTTTACCAAATTGTCGCATATGGTTAGCTTTTTTATACCAACTTGTCGCCGGAGTAAGTTTTTTTACCAAATTTTCGCTAGGGGTCTTTTTTATTTACTAATCTGGTCAATTGACCGTCAATCTGCAGACTATGTAGGCAGTGCTTCTGCTTGTTGATCTTAACCAAGGATGATAAGCAGGCAGAGTACCTTAGCTTGTTATGTTCAAGTCTTTTGTGAACGAGGTTTGAGCTTGATTTTTTTTTTTTTTTTTTAAAAGGAATTGAGCCTGATTTAATTAAGAACAACGTTATGTATAATCCCCAAGACTACATATAACAAGCTAAAAGTGAAATAATTCTACTTATTCAAACATTAGTTACATTAGCCCTCACATGTGATTATTTTTATACAATCCAACATATCATAAGTTCGGTTAAGTTTAGTACTCCCTCCATGTTTTAATAAGTGTTACAATTTAACTTTTTTCACTATTCACATATTGATTTTGACTTGATTAATTTGCTAATATATAATAAATAAATGTTATTTCAATAACAGTGTTGGATTCCATGTAATGTATACTATCTTAAAATCAATTTTTCTTAAGATTTTACTAACATATAATTAGATAAATTAGAGGTCAAAGTTATGTCTCGCCATGCGTGTGTTGGTCAAAGTGAAACACTTATTAAAAAAATACGGAGGAAGTAAAATAAGTTCAGATCAAAATTAGATCTGAATAAATAAGGGTCTGTTCTCATTGACTGAAATAAGCTGAACTGAACTGAACTGAACTGAGCTTATTAGAGCGGAGCTGAAGTAAACTGAAGTGAAATGAATAATTTATGAGAGAAGGAAATTAAGAGCTGAACTGAACTGCACTTATTAGAATTGAATTGAACTGAACTAAACTGAAAATAATCTGATGAGAACAGGGACTAATTTCGGATCAAATCATATTTGAATAAGGGTAAATTCCAGTTTCTACAACATCTACTCTTCCTCCACGAGTCCACGAAGTTCCAGCCGGTTTCAGAACCTTCCATAAACTTCTTGAATATAAACCCAAAACGAATCTACCTTCTTCTTCCTAAACTTTCCAGAAAATTAAATCTTCCAAATTAAAACCCCAGAAATCCCACAAATCAATCCAACTAAATAACCCCCCCCCCCCCCCCCCCACCCCCCCCCCCCCCCCCCCAAAAAAAAAAAAAAAAAAAAAAAAATGTTCTTCTTTTTCGTGGGAGGAGTAGAGCAGCAGGTTGGGCAAGTCCTGAAATCCGGAATCAGCAAGTGCATTAACTGCGGTTCGAAAGCTGATCTAGTTCAATACGACAACGTTTTGAAGGTGTTCTTTGTACCTGTTTGGAAATGGCCTGGTAAAAAACCTCTGCTTCATTGTAATACTTGTAATCTGTTTTTTCCTGAGTCTTTCTCTCTTCCTCCTACTACGACGTCGTCTCCACCGCCCAATATCGATGTTTTAAGATGTCAATCTTGTGATCGTGTTGTTGAAGCTCATTATCGCTTTTGCCCCTTTTGTGGTGTTTCTTTGTAACCACCTTTTGTATTCTTGTTTGTGTTTTTCATTAATTAGTTACTAATATAATACTTGTACTTTTAATAAAAGGATATACTTTAATCTTAGTTTGTTTTGTTATTGTTTGCTACTAATCATAACAATTTGATATTGTTGGAGAATTTAGAGTATTTAGTTGATTGTTATTCATATTATATTATGTTAAGTTTAAGTCGTTTGGTTAAGATGTCATGACTTAAGTAGTGTTTAACTAATCAAGAGAAAGCAAGATAGGGCTGGCTGATTCGTCACTAATTATGTTGCAACCGCTACATAAGGTTTTGATATCTCTTGTATTAGTGTGGAAATTACGTTACCGAATGCATAATAGCTTATGTTTCAATTGATGACTAATGCATTGTTTAATGCATGTCTTAATATATTGTTTAAGACATGTATTAATGCTTTGTTTCAGTTTAATATCTCTTGATAACATTTGGAAGTCAATGCATTGTTACTATATGCATGTCTTAATGCATTGTTTAATGTATTTCTTAATATATTATTTAATGCATAACTTTATGCATTGCTACCTTTGAAAAATATAGTGACATACTACTATCTTATATATATATGGTAAACTTCTCATATGGTGAATAGAGGTTAAGAGATGAAATATAATTTCTATCTTATCACTTTGGCATAGAGAATTATTATCAGTTGTTCATTTTCACAAAATCACACATTTTTATACGTTAAATTGCTATAATCCTACAAGTTATTGTAATTGTTCTTCGTTGTACCTCCTGAGTAATTTCCGTGATACCCGGTTATAGTATAGGGTAGGAATTATACTTTTGGAAAAGTGATCCCGTTCACGCCTCAAAAGTTTTTCCAATAATTTCATTTCCATTTCTTTGTGACCCTTGTTTACTAGAAAATCGCTAACATATATTGCTAACACTTGCTAGGAGTTAACAATTGCTAGTACTCTATGATAATAAGAGTATATAAATCGATCCTCAGCTTATTTCAACTATAAGAATTATTTGGAAAATTTCAAATTTTTTTATAGCATTTTAAACTTAATTTAGGATACGTGTCCATAAATCAACATAGTTATAATATGACTACTTCATATTTGTATGGAATGAGGGAGTACTTAATATTTTTTCGTGTTGATAAGATGATGACAACTTCAAGGATGAAACATTGGGGTTACACTTGTATTTTCGATAATGAAGCATAATAGTTGTACCTGTACTTTGAAAGATTGCAATTGAAGAATAATGTTTGTCCTCAAAATTTCTTCACAAAAGATACATTAGAAAGAAGACAGGCTTAATGTACAATAATCTATTCTACTATAATGGTGAAAATTTACAATCACTCAACTTATAATCGGGTTTCGTATTAGATGCCCTAATGAGGAGTAAAATAGGGGAGGAAAAAAAGAAAAGAAAAAATAAAGGGAGGATTATTGAATTTAGCACTGAAACTGTACACCTGACAAAAAAAATTAAGCAAAAGCATACAGACTAATGGCATGCTATAGACTTTCCCTCACATCATTGACAACTTCTGGTTTCCGTGATTTGACGAGCTCAATTGATGCCCCAAAACAAACCTTACCATTGCTGAGAAGTGCAGAAATTTATTCGTATGAAGCCTTACGATAATCAATCATATCTCCGATTGCAATTTGCCAAAGGAAGAGTGAAGTCAAGCCGTCAGTATGTTACATTGGGAGTGTTCTCGTATGTATTTCATTCTGTAAAGGGAAGACGTTTCTCCCCTCTTTCAACTGCATCTCTCCATTGCCTATATCTGACACCAAGTTTGTCATAGGGTACAGGCCAGTTCCAGATGTTTGCTCCATTTAGCATACGTTCTTGTTGTCCAAGCACGAGTCTCAGATCTTCGTTCAAGACCTGCATTAGTCACAGTTTCATAAGAAGCAATGTTTTGGCTGATTTATCACCTCTTTCAGAAACAAATACAATAAGACTTAAAGATTCCTGAATCTGAATTATGCATTTCAGCACGAATAGTTCATGTAAAAAGTGAGCTAGAGTTTGGTTTCGAATTCTCAACATAAACCTCTTAAATTTGAAAACGAGCTACCAAAAGATGATTAGAGAAAAAGAGCTAACCTTCTCTGCAAAGTGCCTCCACAAATGTTGCATAAAGGGAACATGCTTTAGAATTGGAGCAAAATCTAGTGACATTCTATAAAGTAATCTTGTTTTCTGTTTCGATGATGGTAAACAAACGTGAAGCTGGTGAAGATGTGTTGCACATTGCTTAGCACTCTGTCCTTCTAGTTTTCCTGGCTTAGAGATCCCAATTGTAGATAGTACCATACAAGGCGGTCTAAACTCCATATCTATGGGATAAGGGTCCCAATATCCTTGAAGTCCTGATGCAGGTGTCAAAAATTTTACCAAGCTGCAACAAAAGGTAAGACCATAAATTAATATGTGTTGGCCTGGTGGATATAATATGTAAACTTACTACTACGTATTTTAATGATAAAACATGATCAATGACTTATTTCACAAAGATTTTTTTGCATAACGATAACAAGTGAAGCATTTTTTGCCAGAATTACCATAGTTTGAGCATACCAAGTTATGATTGGTTAAGGATCCAAGATTCTAAGAGACTGACAAATAAAATTCCGAACTTAAAGATATGGGGTAGAAAGACAAAACCATGAGTATTCAGCTCTGCTATTCGGACTCTAACTTTACCTTTTTTCCAGATTCTTGACACTAAATATAAACGCTTACATTTCATTATGGACCAAAAAACATTTTAATAAAACAGAATAGTCTGACACTTGGAAATATACTGAATACTCGTGAATAAGATGATTATCTTCATTTACTTCTTTCTCTACAGGTTTACAAGAATGATGATATCTTGAGAGCATGTCTTTAGGAAAAACAAACCTTGGAACACTCCATCCTTTGGCAAATGTGGAAGTATGAGTGAAAGGAGCATGTGCAAGGTCGAGAAGATTATCCAAAAGTAGCCCATGTTCAACTGGAAGTTCCATAACTATCTGCATACTTCAACATGAACATATTAAAAAAATGCCCTATATACAATTTGTTTCAATTTTTCGCACTACTATTATAGTAGTATACCTCTGCATGAATTACAAATCCTTCAGGAGGTAAAAGTGAAGGAAGGTTGGCAGCAGGAGGGTCACTGCCTGGCCAAATCCAAATCATCCCCTCCTGCTCAAAGCAAGGCAACGACTTTATCCTAACATCCAATAACTTCGTAGATGGCATTTTCTGGCATTTTCCATCTGTTGAGTATTCCCATCCTGGAATACATCCACCATTGTGCAAATTAGCATAAAACAAGTTTTTCTTTCCCCAGGTCATTAGTACTTTAAAAGGTTCTTTCACCTTTACTAGGTATTCTTACCATGATAAGGACATTGAATGCGACCCTCATTCACAGAGCCAAGATCAAGAGGGCAAGCTCTATGTGCACAAGTGTTCTTAACACACCCAGGTTTTCCATCTTTCCCACGGAAAATGACCCAAGGTTCTTCAAAGCATTCCATTGGAATCTGAAATGGGGGAATTCCAAGTCACTTTGTATACCTTTCACAAGCATAATTAAGAGAAGACAAAACACAGTGATTATATAAGCTGTCAATAGCATACCATAGTGTCTTCCTTCAAGTCTGCAGAAAAGGCAACAGGGTACCAGAAATTCTTCAAGCTAGGATGATAAGATTTGACAGGACCTGATACATCTATATTCTTACGAGGCAGCTTCCTCTTAGTGGTTTCCATGGGTTGTGTGGAGGTACTTGATGAAGCATCTGTCTGATTGGTTTCAGTTGTTGTTCTGTCTTGTAACAACCTATCATTAACCAATTCCTCCATGTAAGCTAGTTTATCTAAAGCTGCTGAAACCCGCGCTTCAGAAATATGAACCTGTCATTATCAACACATATGGAAAACAAATAAATGGCAAGTATTAGGGACTCATTTCTCACTTGCCTCAGAAATTGGTTGAGGCTGTAAAATCCAGAATTTTTGAAAATGAAACTCAAGTACCTAGTGTCATTCAAAGTATGTAACAAACACTTTACCTGTTTATGAGCCTGTGCAAGCTCTTCCTGTAAACCATCTAGCTCCTTTCTCAATGTGCCAACGGACTTGTATTCACGAGCAAGAGGGTTTAATACCTCCACGACCTAAATTCAAAAGTATCTGGAAGTGAGAAATTCAGACTCAAAATTAACACAGATGAACACAGATTTTAACTCATACATCACTAAAGTGAGTTCATTTGTCAATAATTTTAAGGAAGTAAAGAAAATCACAAATAAACAAGCAACTACAGTCTACAGAATTTGAAAAGCCACAAGTGGAATTTTCCTGCAATGACCGTAATTAGCTATATCTAAAGGCTCACGGTACTTTCTCAAATTCTTATCTTTCTAATAGTAATAAGTAGCCATTAGTTAATCAAGGGTACAATGAGGTATGCAAGCATAATCATGATCCTTTTGATAGACACATACAAGTATGAAGTATGAAACGTTACGGTGTGGAATTAGGGTGATATAAAGGAGAAAATAACTGTCAGATTGTTTTTGTTTATAATACTGATAAATCTTTCATCTAATTATTGCATAGGTAAAAAGGTACAATGGTCATGGTAAAAATACACTATCAGTTTACAATGACAGCCATCTTTTTTATCATCTCAAGCAATAGTCAGCGAACAAAATATCTTCTCAAGTCCTTTTTCTTTCACCCTTCTATTGATGATGAAGATCAAAAACATTCTCTTACAAGCTTAATCGTATTATATAAGTACAGAGCATCAATGCAGGGAATCACAGACCTTTTCATGTAAGAGCATTATTGTAAGTACGTCCTGTCTAGCTCTCCAATCCAAGTATTGGATATCAAATCTTGCCACTTCCAAGGCTTGATTTACATCCAATATTTTTCCTTTATACAATGGGGCTTTTGATCTTGGATCCTCCACATTAAAGAGCGTCCCCCATGTGCTCTTCTTGTCTATGGACCCTCCATCTTCTCCAAAAACAGCAAACACTCCAATACTGCCTTTTACCTGGATTATTTTCCAAGCTATTAGTAAATAGAAAAATCCACATATAGCAATTCTAATTCTTTTCCCACATTCTTTCACGCTTTGCAGTGACTAGAAGTTATCTGTTAATCTACGCTACAAAATAATAGTACTATAACATTTACAAAGCAAAGGCCAATATTATTTTCTTTAAATTTTGACAGTACATCACATGGGACCAACAGGGATCATCTATCCTGTTTGGTGTCTCATTCTATGTCTCACCTCTTCTCGCTTTGTCAAATCACTATAGCTATGACTGAACAATCATCACAAACAAAATTTGTGACGCACCATCTCAATCCTATAGGAATTAAAACCTCACCTTCGCGGAAGCTTAACCTAATATAGCTTGAATAAGATACTAAGTCACTCTAACCCTAGGTCAATCACTTACAAAATGGCTCTTCCATAATCTCACACTATCAAATATTCTAGTTGTAACCTTCAATACTTCCATCCAAATACCCAATCTTCATCCCCAAATTCGAGCAACATTGATTATCTTCATAATTGGTAAATTAGTCTAGATTAACCAAGATAGAAACATCCTTAATCATAAATATAATAATAGTATTATCAATCTTGTCCTCTTTCAAAATGGAGCACCCATTCAAGTGATTCAACAACATTAAAATTACATTATAAGCTTCTTGAAAACTTGGGTGAGTGTCCTACAAGCAACCATTAAACTATTACATAGAACAGCAAATTAATTAGCAAATGATCTTCCCAACATTCAAAAAAACTTGGGTAAGTCCCCATCACACAAATTTCTAGGCCAAAAAACTACAAATGTAATCCAAAATTTCACAACTCCATTTAACTAAATACACTTCTCCATAAACATTCAGCACATCTAAATGCTAAAGATCACACTTTTAATACATTTAAACCATCAAAGAAAACAACCCCTTGTGTCAAAAAAAAAAAAAAAAAAAAAACAACCTAATAAGTTGACAATTCAACATGATCAAATTCTACTATAAAATATAATCAACTAAACAACCCAATACTCTTATTAAAATAAAAAACAACACCTAATTTCGTCATGAATTCTTAAACACTACTAAACATAAATAACACTAATCGACACGTTATTTTGTAACTTAACCCTTAAAGCTACATATACCAACCCCGATACCAAAAGAATAATAAAACATACCTTTCTAGGATTAAATTTAGAAGGTCGACTAAGAGAAATAGGAAGAGAAAGAGCAGAAGCAGTAGCAACAGCATTCATGGCGGTTTTTTAATTAAAAAAATTAATTTTTTGTAAAACAAGCCCCCAAAAAAACAAGGGGGAATGAAAGGAAATTTTTGGTAAGAAGTTTGTGTGGGATAAGAGAAGTTGGAATAGAGCGCGCGATCTCAGTTGGCCTACCAATGAATGACATGTGGAATTGTGTGTTTCACACGTGGCATTTGTTACATCCACAAGACTTGAGTTTGAAAGAGAGTGTGAGTTTCTATCAAATGTAATTTGGGTTTTGTGGGGCTTTAAAATCTAACTTATCTTGGCCACCTTGGATGAATGGATTCTCTAGATATCTCCCTAATCTCTTTCTTCTTTTTTATTTTTCTTGTTTACATGAGAAAATAATTAAGACTTGGGAGTATGACATTTTAGTTTTGACGGTCCAATTTGTGTTACTGTTAGAAAAAATATCATCCTATGTTTTTAGGGATGTCATTAATCATTGCCACTCGAGTTTTTGCTGTTTATGAGTTGTGTTTGGACTTGTTTATACATATATCAATTTAATTCATGTTCTATCCATGTTAATTTCGCTTTTATAACGGATGAAATTAAATTATGAGAATTTTTTGACACCTATTTGACAATTAATTCAAATCTCTTATCGCTAAAGTGAAATCATCAAATCCCAAGCCACTAAATTAAAATATTAAAATATGTTAATTGAGTTTTAAAGTAATTCGATAAATTATTGAGAATAATGTCAATCAAACTCCTAAAATAACTTAACTGATTTATTGTTATTGCAGCAATTGAACTCAAAGGTTGACATTAAAGATGGAAGTTTTGAGCATGATGAGCGATTGAAGTCAAGTCGATGGAAGTTTTGAGCATGATGAGCGATCGAAGTCAAGTTGATGGAAGTTTAAAGCATGATGAGCTTTTGTTGTGTACTTCTGTTGATGCAAATCATGAATAAATTGAGAAAATTTGTGTCAACATTATAAACAGGGGAATCCAAAGGGCCAATCTTTAGTGTTCATGCAAAACATAAATAAATTGAGAAAGTTTGTGTAAACATTTAAAAAAAAAGGTCCTACCGGGAGTCGAACCCAGGTCGCTGGATTCAAAGTCCAGAGTGCTAACCACTACACCATAGAACCTTGCTATGTCTAATATTCCTCATATAAATAATATAATAATTTTTTGGTAGGGAGCTTATTCCAACATCCCACTTCCTACTAAAGTTTATATGGGATAGAATAACACTAATTTGGTTTTAAGAGTCAACTCATAGAAAACCTACAAGCAAAAATTTTTATAAAATGAAAGGAAATAAAAATAATTCAAAATTTTAGACAATGATGTTGAATCAATAACACTTGTTCTGGTTTTTTTTTTTTTTTTTTTTTTTTTTTTGGACACAAAACACTTGTTCATTAATAGATGGTTAAGAGTCAGCAAAATAAGATCTACAAAATATGAAAACTATAGCTATAGCAAGAGCCAATCAATATATGACTAATTAGTCTCTTAAATACCCATCAGCTTCAATCCAATTTATATCCCTTACACAATCACATAAGACATAACATATTAACAACTGTCAATTTTTTTATAGGCTAGAATTTTTAATTACAAAGTATATTTATCTAAATCGGTACTTTGTAATAATTTAAAATACATAACAAAATCACATGAACAAAGGAATGAGTAAAAAATATACTTTCTCGTACTTTTTTTATTGCACCACGAGGGATTTCATGCTTGTCAATGCATTACTTAAGCTATTAATATCTTCAATTATAATTTTGTAAAAATTATAAAAAGTTGATATTTAAAAAGCAAATTTTGATACGAATCTAACTAGATTCCACACGATTATGTTTTTCCTAATGGATAAATCACAAATGATGGTCAACGAATATTAAGTAAATAGTGTAAAAGTGCTTACGGTGCAATAAAAGAAAAATGGAGGAAGTATAAAGAAATTCAAAACAACTTAAATCTATTTTTAGTTGATCGATTAAAAATAAAGTAAAGAAAACTTAATAGAGTTGGAGAAACTTAGTTTATCAAGTGACAATTTAAAATTATTTATTCACAAAATTATCAATTAATAACATTTTTGTTTGCTTACTTGGCAGATAAATTTGACTTTCCTAATCTTTGTATACACCCTAATACAATAATATTAGTGAATAACTCTTTGCCAATTTGAGGTAACTTCTAACCTTATTTATAGTAACTTTAAACTTGACATGATTTTAAAGTTTATAGTCAATGAAATAGGTTTTATATGTGATATACGTAATTTAGATTTGAATTTTACTCATTTAAAAAGAATAACTTTATCGAAAAAGAATAAATTACTTTTACTACTATTTTAACCAGGATAAGGCCCTGTTCACTTCACCTTAAAAAAATTACATTCAGTAAAAATAATTTCAGTTCAGTAAAATTAATTTTAGTTCAGTAAAAATAAGTTCAGTTCAACAAAAATAATTTAAGTTCAGTAAAAATTAGTAAACCTAAAGAAGAAATATAATAGAAAATCAGCAAAAATAATTTCACTTTAGTAAAAATAAGATAAAGTAAACTGAGCCTAACTTTCATTTATATTTAGTTACAACGGATGTAATATAATAGTATAGCCGATTTTTTAAATAGTTTATGTTTTCTAATAGAGTATTGAGTATAAATAAATCTGGAAAAAGAAGTCTTTATCAAGAATAGTGATGATTCTACAAACATTCACCTCTCAAAAACTTCCAAATGGATTCTAAAATTGCCATTTAAGCATCATACTTAAAACTCCCTCACGCAAAGAAGAAGAAACTAACCCCCAACCTCCCCTTTTAATTCCCTCTTCCCTTTTTCTCTCTCCTTAAAAAATCTAGCTTTTTTCAGACACAAAACAAACCATTTCAGTACAACAAAAACTACTAATACCAGCAAAAACAGATATATTAACAACAATAATAAAATAAAAATGGTGAGAGAAAATGGAAGTAATAACAATAATAATCACAAAAAGAAGCAGCTGCAAAAGAGGAATAAAGCAGGGGATTTTTTCATGGCAACTTTGGTGATGTGGGGTTTGTCGGTTGGCTTTGAAATTGTGTCCAATCATAAGAAAGAGCTTCTTCCTGTATTGTATGGTTGTTTGTTCTTCCAATTTGCTAATTGGGTCCTTCGTTTTTGGGTTTCTCGAGAACCCCTTTTTGTTAATACCTCTGTTTCTCTCCTTCACTCTTCCTTTGCTTCTGCTTCTGGTAATTTCTACACTACTTTTTCGTTCTGTCTTTCTGAATTTTGGTTGATTTATGATTTGGGTGTTTTTTGTTTTGTTTTAATTTCGTGATAGTGTCTATTATACACACGGGTGTGCTCGAGTTTTAATTGTACATGGGTGTATAATTGATTTTGTAATGGTGGAGTGTTGCTGTGTACTTTTATTTAGTTTAATTGGTGATTTCAAGTAGGAACTATGTGGAATGGTTTGAGATGCGCATCTTAGTTGGAAAATCTTTATTTATGTTACTATTGACAATTGTGACTCGGCTTGAAGTGTTAGACATGGTCAATTTTGCAAAATTTCTTCCTAAAAAGGTGTGTTTGAGTGTCACGCCAATGTTCGAGTGTCGAGTATCCAACAAAAATTCTCGAGGTTAAATGAAGAGTAAGAGTAACATAGGTCTTGGTTTTGTGTAGGCAAATTTGACATTAGGTGCAATTGAGTTCAATTGAGCTTTGCATTTTCATGGTGAATTATTGATGTAATTAAGGTACTGAAACTTTGTGTTGGGTGTTTTTGGTTTTCTATTGAACTCTTGCTGCATATCAGTTGTTGCTTGAGACTGCAACTTATAAAACCCTACTGCAAATTTTCAGTTTTACATACCTAATTAACCTTTGTAAAGTAAATTGGTTTACAATGAATCAAAGAGATTAGTATGCTGTGAATTTGATGATATAAGAGAATAATTTTACTTCCAATTGTTGTCTGACAGTCGATCTCCAATCAATGAAATCTCTGCATCATATTCTATTGATACTGCTCAACACATTGGCATTTTCAGTTAAGCAAGAAAATGATTGTTTCACGCCTGTACTGTTTGATTTCAAGATTTGATCCTTTAGCTTATGCATTGAATTGTACTTACAAAATGTGTAGTTTAGGCTTAGTTTATCCCTGTCTGTCGATCTCAGGATCTATGCAAGCCTATCATCTTCTTTATAATTCTGTTAAAATTCAAGATTGGCCCCTCAAAGTAGATTGATAGGGTAGTATTAAAGGGAGACGGTTCTAGCTAGAAGTGAGTAGTTGTATGTGGTGGACCATGGATGGAACATTAATACATTGGCATAAGGTGTCTTAATAGTTTCAGAAGGCTGAGCATCACTCAAAAGATCTATTCTTGTCCTTGCTTCTTGTCTGATGAACTTGTTTGCTTCTGTTGTCTGACGAACTTGTTTGCTCCTGTTGTCTGATGAACTTGTTTGCATATGTTGCAGTTGTGTTTATATTGTTCAACCAATGGAGTGAAAAGCGTTCCATTCAAATATTTGATCATGAAGAACTGGTTCAAAATACATGGCCATGGGCATACACAGCCCTATGCATTTCTTGTGGTTATTTTGCGTATGATCAGTGGGATATGTTGAAGTATGAACTATACAGCGGATGGTTTCCATCTATCCTGGCACATCACTTGATCCTTCTTCTTTGCTTCACGCTTGCTCTATATCGCAATGTCACCATCAACTACCTCATCCTTACCCTAATCTGTGAGGTACCTTTCTGTCATTTTTTAAGCTTTAATTCTGCTATGTCTGCATATCAATGGTTCTTTGTCTATTCTGAAATGTACAAGTGCTACTTGGGATTCTCCATATTGTTAGTTGTTACCTCTCACTGTTTTCGTTGCCTTGAAGTGGTTCTTTGCTGCTCTACTGTTATGCATTCGTAAGTCTGAATTCCCCACAACCTAATACAACCATTTTCCCTCATGCCTGTAGCTAATACACTGGTTAATACACCGTTACAGTTGTATAAAAGGATGAAGCTTTCCTATTAGCAACAATATTTTCTGCATCTGTTACACCTCTTTCCATCACCAAAAACAACTGTATGAACCAAGAAAAGAAATTATGAATCCTTCACATGGAAAAGCCTAAGCCTTAATATGGTCATGTTTCCCGCTATCAATATAACATATGATTTTCCACTCTTGAGCTGAACCATCTGTTTTCATTTTTATCATGATAACAGTTGCACTCAGTCTTTCTACATGTGAGGAAAGTAAGACGGATGGCAGGGATTAGGAGTGCAGAGAGTACAATCGTAAAGGCAGAATGGTTTCTTAACTGGCTCACCTTCTTCTTTGCTCGATTACTACCCCACGCACTGATTTTGATCAAACTAGTTATAGATGCCCCAAAGTTTGACAAGGGTGTAGAGCTACCACTTGCTTTATTTGGGATGATTGGTATGAATTTGCTCAATATCGGTCTAGGCATTGACATCCTTGGTGCTTATAAGAGAGAAAAGAATTCTCCACAGAATCATCATAGTGATTAAAGTGAGCACAAGATCGAAGTTTTTAACTTACTGAGCTTCTATTGTTTGTTTTATAAGCTCTTAAAAGGATTATATAGGTTATTGAACTTATTGTTGTTTGTAGAAGCAAAGAAAAGAAAATCTAGATTATGTATTTTCCAACATGAACTATTCTTGTGAAAGGAAAAAAAAAATGTAAATTATGTTGATTATAAGAGTATTTGTTTATATTCGTTGCTGTATAAAAATGTTGTTTTTTTGGTCATGCAATATAAAAATGTTTTGGAAGTTACTGTCAAATAGCAAAAAAGGTCCTACCGGGAGTCGAACCCAGGTCGCTGGATTCAAAGTCCAGAGTGCTAACCACTACACCATAGAACCCTGTTGTGCTTATTTTTGTTTACAGTATATCATTGTCATTTTCAAGGTGTTATTTTTTTTCAAAAAAAAAATAAAAAAGTAGTTTTATTTTTTTATTTTTTTTATTTTATAATGTGTATCTTTTTTTTTAAGAAAAATTTATAATGTGTATCTTTCAAACCTTTAACTTTCATAATATTTAGTGGTACAAACTTTTAAATTTTAGCAATATGAAATCACAAATGAAAAAAAAGTTTAGTGTAGTCTGGTCTATTATGAAACTTGTTGGTGGTATGATTTTGTAAGACTTCCTACTCTAGACTTTTGTGAACAGAGGATTTCCTCAATTTAATATCATAAAATTAGTAGAATTTAAGTTCTTTCAAAAAAAAAAAAAAAAAAAAAAAAAAATAGTAGAAAAGTCGATATGATCATAAATTTCAAAGTATCTGTACAACTTTACACACCTAATTATTAATTAATGGAGCCCAGTTGACTTCAAAGCCATCAAAACTCTGTAACTCCAGTTCATCTCTCCCTTTCTCTCTTAATCATCCATCCATGGCAGACTTCATAGCAAGTAGTATAGCATCAGGATTAATCGAAGAGGCAGCAAAGGCGGTTACCAAGTTAGTGGCAGCTCGCGCTTTTGAGGAGATCAGATCACTTTCATGGGGTTTCAACGATCAACTCGAACTGCTAAAGAACAAGTTATTGTATGTTCAAGCATTTTTGGATGATCTAGGAACCAAAAGTCATGAAGAAAAAAGCCAAGTTGTTAAACTTTGGCTAATGAAACTCAAAGATGTTGCATATTCTGCTGATAATATATTGGATGATCATGCTTATGAATTACTTTGTAGGAAATTTGAGCCTAAGAAAAAACTCTACAAGTTTTTCAATATCTCTAGCAGTGATAATAATCCTATCTTGTTTCGTTTCGAGTTGAGTTATCGAGTCAAGAAGATTGTTTCAAAGTTGGAAAAGCTTGAGAAGGAGGCACAGAAGATGGGTCTTAAGCAGGTGAAGTTGGCAAGAGAAGCAGTTGCTTCATCTATTTTTATGGATGGAGGTGATCAGTATATTGTTAATTTGAATCAAGTTAGAAAACATGCTGCTGCTAGTGATTACGAGTTCGTAGGGAGGGAGATTGATCAGGAGAAGCTACTAGAGGTGCTTTGCAATCCAATCAACAATGGTGATTTGTCCACCATTGCCATCGTTGGAATTGGAGGTAAATTTATTTGTCTCTATTCTTTAAAAATTGCATGAAAATAGTGTTTTGTTAGTTTTAAAATTTTGGGTTATTTTTGCTTATTTGAACATACTAGCCTTTTTCAGAGCTTATTTGAGATAATAGCCCTATATTGGCAAATTAACTTAACATATTTGAACTTATTGACCACATTATCAGTATATTGTATCCTATGAATTGTAAATATAAGGTGAGGGGAACAAAACTTTAGCTGAGTGTAATTATTAGATTCAAAATTACATTGTCTTTTACAAATCTTAAGCATTAGTTGATTGTGGTTATTTATGTCGTACAGGCCTTGGTAAGACAACTTTAGCAAGACGCCTATTTGAACATGAGAAAGTTGATGCACACTTTAACAAGAAAAAAGTCTGGATATGTGTTTCTGAGAATTTCGATATTGAAAGGCTTCTGAAGGAGATGGTTGAATCACTTACATCAGGCAATTGTGATGTAACCAATACAGGTGCAGTTATTAATAAACTTCAGGGAGAGTTGAAGGAGAAAAAGTTCTTGCTTGTACTTGATGATGTATGGAACAACAACCTTGAGCTTTGGGATTCCTTTAAGAATGAATTGCAGAGAATTGGGGACATAGCAGGAAGTGTGGTTTTAATTACTACTCGTAGCATTGGAGTTGCAGAGAAAGCGCAAACAGTCTACACACACAAGCTCGAAGGATTGTCAGAAAATGATGGATGGGCCGTATTGAAACATAATGTTTTTGTTAGTAGGATGCTACCAAGTATGTCTTCTTCTTTTGAGGATGTTGGGAGAAGGATTGTTGAGAAGTGTAAGGGCGTTCCTTTGGCAATAAAAGCAATCAGAGGCTTATTGCAGTTGAAGAAACATCCTTCTGAATGGGAGTCAATAGAAAGAAGTGAACTCTGGGATTTGCCACAAGATGATGAAAATTACATCTTGCCATCGTTGTTTTTAAGCTTTAAGAATTTACCTTTCCTGTCTTTGAAACAATGTTTCGCCTGTTGTGCAATCTTCCGTAAAGACAGCTTAATAGATAAGGGCCAATTAATAGCTCTTTGGTTGGCTCAGGGCTTTCTGCATGAATCTGGAACAAGCATGGAGGAAACTGGGGAGAAATATTTTCAAATTTTACTGAATAATTCGTTCTTACAGGAGGATATAGATGATGGTGAAACCAGTGAAATTATGTTCTACAAAATGCATGATTTAGTGCATGATCTTGCTGTGTATATTTGGCAAAAGGATCTGTTGGTCTGGAATGCAGAAGCCACACTGAATAATTCCTTTGATTTTCGACATCTTGTTATCAATTTTGGAGAGATTGAAATTGCAGCCAAAACACCTGTAGGGGTGAACATACAGAAGCTAAGAACTATAAGTTTTTGGGGTGGTGTGCCGAGGTGGGATATGTTGATTTGCGCTATGTACTTGCGCACAATGATAATGGCCAATATTGGGCTAACGGAGGTTTCCCCTGCCATCGGGCAGTTGAAACATCTAAGATATCTTGACTTATCTCATAATCCGATCATAACATTGCCAGATATAATCTGTAAACTCTACCAACTACAGACTTTGAGTTTGCAAGGTTGTAAAGAGCTAAAACAGCTACCCCAGAAATTGCACAAGCTGGTCAGCTTAAGACACATCTTGACATCAGATTATGTGTTTGCTTCTAGAGGATTACAGCAATTGACTTGCCTGCAGACCTTACCTCATCTTGAGTTACATGATGGGGAAGGGTGGACTATTGATGAACTGGAACCTCTGCATCAGATTATGGGTCTGATATGCATCAAGGGTCTTGAGCATGTAAAGGGAAAGGAGGAAGCGAGGAAAGTTGGCCTTGGTAGAAAGTGCAAGGTCTTGAAATTAAGCCTAAGCTGGGCTTATGTCAGAGCAGCAAGTAGCGAAAATACTGATGAGGATGTTTTGGGTGGTTTGGAACCTCACCCAAATATAACATCACTGGAATTAGCAAGCTTCAAGGGCATGAGATTTCCTTCATGGATTATGAAAATGACTGTGAAGCAGAGAGGTAGTCTTGCACTGCTTAGCAATCTCACAGTGGTGAAAATAGATTATTGCAGCAGCTGCGAACAACTTCCCACTCTCGGGCTGCTTCCCTGTCTGAATATTCTGAAGCTGACATTTTTCCATGGAATGGAATCTATAGGCAATGAATTTTATGTTGGTGACCATGATGCACCTGTGTACCAAAACAGGAGTGGTACTAGTGGGCAACAATGTTGGCCTTATGCTACTAATCTGAAGGCAGTAGAATTATTTCCAGCTCTGAGACATCTTCTTATCTGGGAATTTCCCAGGCTAGCCACTTGGAAGCCACCACCCCTAGCTCTAGCGTCAACTGCATTTCCTTGCCTTGAAACTCTAAAAGTCGGAGGTTGCCCTCAGCTGGATTCAATACCCTCAGAAATCATCAAATATAACAATGGTAATCTCACTTCGCTCAAAGTGTATAGATTATCAGAAATAAAGAGTCTACCTCATGGGCTGCCAAATTGTACGAACCTACAGAGATTGGAGATCTGGAGCTGTAACAAGCTTGAGTCTTTGCCCACAGGCCTAAAACCCCTTGTATGTCTTCAGATATTGGACATAAGAGATTGCCTATCCTTGGACTCTCTTCCTCAGTATCTTTTCCATGGCCTCTCTTCTCTGCGCGAACTGATCATAGATGGATGTACACTTTTAACAAGGATCCCAACTAGTATACAGGAATGTACGTCTTTGGAGTATCTGAGGATAAAGAACTGCCCATTGATAGAGGATCCTGCCCCAGATTTAAGTAGATTGGAGGGTCTTGTCACATTAACCGCCGTAAATTCAGGAAAGTTAATGACTTCTGTGCTACGGTCAATTTCACATCTTCATTGCCTTAAGGATCTAGATATTGATGGGTTTGAAGACGAGGAAGAATTCAGAAGGTGCTTTTCTTACATTACACCCTCCCAAAGTAATCAATCCCTTGTAAGACTAACATTGAGGGATTGTGCAAATGTCAAGTTTCTGCCACAAAATCTTCAACTCCTCCTTACTAGCATTAAATATCTGATTATTCAGAGATTCCCTGCCTTGGATCAACTTCCAGAGTGGATAGGGGACCTGTCATCTCTTGAGATATTGGAGATATGGAATTGCAAAGTGTTGAAATTTCTACCTTCAACAGAGGCCATGCTACGTCTCACCCAATTAAAGAGTCTGCAGGTTGGAGGATGCCCACTTTTGAAAAAGAGATGTGCCAAACACAATGGACCTGAATGGGACAAGCTCTCACATGTTCCCAATATTTGGATCTGACTGAGCAGATGTTCAAGATTACTGAAGAAAATGAAGAATGCGGCGTGCCCACCGTTTTTGTACAAGGTTAACACTTCTGTTAGCTATTTCCCTTGACAAAATACTCATTTTCTTGTTACTTTTTATAATATTTTCTCCCCGTTTGGAGCTGCTCCACTTAGTTCACCATTACCCTAGGTTCTGCTGTACTGTTTCAACTTGCTCAATTGTTTTTCCCTTGTTTCATTTTGGTGCTTCAATAGCTGTAGTAATTGGTGTGCTTCCTTCTTTGTTCTTAATTTTATTAGGATGATAAAGAGGACCGAGGTTGATTATAATCTAATCACTCATTTAATAATTGCTTGGCTTTACTCAAAGTTTGAACAGGATATATATACATACATACATTTCAGTTTTTAATTTCTTATATAAGATCATGTATATATAACGCAAACTATTATAAATCATAGTATATGATTGAGGTGACATTATAATTGGCAAATGATTAAACAAGGGCATAAGTGCGCAGATCACTGTTATTCATAGGTTATGCACTGATGCACATGAATATGCTTGAAATAAATGTACTCCATATTACTGTCATCTTGAGTTTTACAGTTGCTCCATAATTCACTCTCAAATGTCAGTCAGATCTGCCATATTCCTTCAATAATGTACTCCGCACTAGGTATTGCCTGTTAAATCAACTATCCGTAGTTCAACTTATTCCTCGATCAATAATCAAGCATTTGAAATACATGATTCATCCTCCACATCCACCACAACCACCGCCATATGTAGCTCCTCCACAAGAGCCCCCACCACTATCTCCTCCCCCGCCATCTCCACCTTCAATACTAGCCCCTCTACAATCTCCTCCTCCACCACTTCCATCTACGGCACTAACCACACTACAATCTCTGTATTCTTCTTGTGCCATTGCATCATATTGGATACAGTAGGCTGATATAGTTCCTGGTAGCAGGAACCAATCCTCCTCGACCTACTTGACACACTGTCTATAGTTAAAATGAATCCAAAACTTTAAATTTTCTATAGTTAGGCTGATAAAAGTTTGAATATGCAAGTAAAATTTACCTGAAGAACACCAAATTTTAAGTCAAAGAGAGCCACAGCTTTCCATAAGGATTTTCAGGAGAAAATTCAACTGCAGTGGTGAAGTTGTCCTGCTCGTCTCTTTTACTGCTGTGCTTGGTTTCATATTCTAATTTCTTACCAGGAAAGAATATCACCTGCATAAATATTCCAATACAATTTTTTTTAACGGTCCTGTAACTCCTGTTAAATGTCAAAAATATGTACATGCTTACCTTTGTTTCACCGAAGAGCTTGTTTATTTCTTGGTTTGTTTCGTGGACGAAAGTCCCATTGAGAATCCATCAAAGACCATCCAACTCCCTTTTTCTTTGCAAGGATAGAATCTTCCCTTGATTCCAACACGCCAATCACTTCATACGGACTTTTGTCGGCACAGCTAGGCATCACAAATCACCAAAAAAGGATTCAAACTATCATATTAGGCTTCTTAATATCCTGATAATACTAAATTTTAAGTAGACTACACTTGTGCATCAAATTTTGTCATGGTCACCTCATATAAACTCCAATAACTGGGTTACCAGCCTCATCTAGAACAGAAGTATGATTTTTGACTGGGTTACCAGCCTCATCTAGAACAGAAGTATGATTTTTGACACCACCTGAAGGAACCATATGGAGCACATACGGAGCACTAGCAGGAGGAGTGAACGAGAGAGAAATCCGTAGACTTATAGGCTGATTTGTGTCTTTAGTTTCCAAGGATGGGAGCAACTCGAACCATCGGTCAACTGAGAGTTCTTGCCCGGCATTCACAACATCTACTAGGGAGATTGTAGTAGTGCCTATAATTTTGGCAGAATTCATGTAGTTTGTAGTACTTGACTTGGACATCAGTTCAAAGAGAAGCTCTGAGGTTGGTTCGGATTGGAAACTTATCACCTGTTTTTTCTGAGACTCTGAAGAAATACTCAGATTTTTCTCTGTTATATTGTTAAGATCATTTTTGTTTCTCTGACTGAAGTTAATGAAGAATTTATCTCCATGCCTTTGAGGTAGTCCTCTTACTTCCACTATCTCCAGTAGAACCTGCAAGTGTTTTAGAAAAAATAGTTGAATGTGTACATGCAACATCATCGGGATAAATTTATCGCGTTCCTAAAGTAAAAATAGATTACTATTGGATTTCCAAACACACCCACAATTTTTAAAAATCAGTAATAATCTTTATAATAGATCGTGATGAAACTTGATGATGAAAGGTTAGGATAATGTGACGACTATTTACAGGCAAAGTATGTGTATCGGTTTTTGCATATTGCTGAAAAAATGCTCTTCTTACAGGCCAAGGAACTTAGAACTTACCTCTATTAGCATTTTCTTTGGAAGTTGAATGATATTTTGACTTTTGTTTGCAAGGATTTCACTCTTCTGAGTTTTCTCGAATGGATGAGCATCAACTGTAAGAGGTGAAGGTGCACTTCCTCTGTACATTGCTCCTGCTTTCCAGTACCTAAGACCATATAACTTTTCCCACCTCTTGGAAGTCTCCATAAACTCGACACTCAGTTTCATACCTTCTGATCTATCAGAATCAGTATCGTCATGATTAAGTAGCTCGCCAAATATAGCAGTCGTGTTCTTACAGTAAAAGGCTGAGTGCAATTGGTGAGCATGCCAAATGAGGTCGATATCATATGTTGGAACGCAAAAGCGCTTTATAGACATCTCCTTATTTCTCTTAATAAGATGAAGAAACCCCTTGTATCTGGCTATTGCTTCCTTCAGAAATATGTTATTGCTCATATGAGGCCTAGATACCTGTGACAATAACATGAACATGTATGTAAGACATTTCTCACCTTAAAAATCTAAAATCTAATCTTCTCTGTTTTTCTAACGCATTTTTATGTCAAGATAGTAATGGAACCTCAGGAAGATACAATCATACAATATGTCTTATCTTACCTGGTAAAAGAAGGTGGTCTGCCTTTTTACGGCAGATACAAGATCATAATCCGTGCTCTTTTGGGAGTCGGGTTTGCTAACAGCATCTCTTTCTGTCATGGGATTGCTTAACTCAACCTTAAATGGTTCATCAAGGAACATCCTTGTCCAAATTTCATTCATATGGTTAAGGCTAGTCCTTTGGGTGGTTGACTCAACATTTGAGTGATCAAGTATCCTTCCATAAAGTTCCTCACAATCTGTCTTGTAACGTTTCTGGAATAATACATATAAGTTTAGTCCTCCATTTTAGGTGCAGAAACTAGAGCGGAGTAAAAGATAAACGTGATTATTTCACCTAAGGGCTACAAACCGGATTAAGCCGGTGAATGTGCCAGATCCATTCACAGTCAAGTGGTACAACTAAAGGGCATCCTAAGCCTGCAGGCTCAGAATTTTTCGCTAGCAGAGGTAGCCAATAGTTTTTGTACCTTTGAAGAAAGATTTAGGAATCACTCTACATAAACAAATCATTCTCTTATGCTAAATTGCTAACGGAGGAGATTACAATAAGTGCAAAATACCTGTAAATGGCACGATCCAAGACAGGCCCTTGATAGAGAGCGCGATTTTTGTCAATTACTGCTAGAAATTCAGCAGCTGCCTTGCAGAAGTTTCGAGGTCTACACTCAGTGTGATCTTTTGTGCTTCAGACCACTCTATCTCAGGGCTATTCCTGACATATTTTGAGCAGTTAAAGACCCTCTATACACAAGTATTCTACAATGTAAACCTCAAATTGCTCAAATTTATTTTATATAATCTTTGTTTCCAATAAGCAAATATGTAAAAACTAGAAGAATTCAGATATGTAATGTCATCTACATATCAGATACTTCTGTCAACCACCATAATCATTGATCAACAAACCCATCCATTACATACACACAAATTGTATAATACTCTAAACCCATAGACAATTATCCATTATAGTTGAGTAAATTTACCTTACAGACAAAAGGCGCCGGAAGTGGAGGGTATATGGGGGACAGCACAACCGCCTATGGTGGTGTACCAGGTACAAAGAGCGAACAAGAGCTCTTCCCATTGCCATGAGTACAGCTGGTTATTGGGTATGGTAACCCAATGATAATAGGGTTAGGGATAACGTTAAAAGGGCTTTTAATAGACAGGACCTTTATTGGGTAGGGTCAATATAAGGTCAAAATATTTTTTTTTTTAATTTAATTGATAAAGAAAATAGATAATGTAAAAATAATTACATAGATAAGTTTGTATTCATAAATGCTTAATAATGGCTTTGTCCAATATCTATTTTAAATGATATTTTGTTGGTCTGCCCATTATTGACCCTCTATTGACCCACGACCCGTATTGACCCAATTTGATATTGACCCTATAAAATGTGACCCTATTTGACCTGACCCACAACCGGCCCTGACCCGACCTGCCAAATAACCAGGTCTAGCCATGAGTCTGGGAAAAGCAATGACAGTTGACTAAGCTAAGAGTGATAGGAGTTCATGATTATCATGGAAACCTGTGTTAAGTCAAGATAATTGACTAATAGTAAAAAGTTGAAGCTTCTACCTTTGAAACAAATAACGTGCCAAAGAAGATGAAGTTGAATGGATCAAAACTATCTATGGAGTACTATCTAGCATGCTTCCGATATTCTTTTAGCTGATGTTGGTGATCCTTTTATATCTACTTGCAAATGGACTTGAATCCTCCTGGGATTTACACAGTGGCTCGTAATACTTCTCGGATAAATAAGTATCATTTGAATGAAGCTTCCATGGCTCACCGTACCACTACCATGTTTTGCCATC
Organism: Chenopodium album; assembly: GCF_948465745.1. Classification (NCBI taxonomy): domain Eukaryota; kingdom Viridiplantae; phylum Streptophyta; class Magnoliopsida; order Caryophyllales; family Amaranthaceae; genus Chenopodium; species Chenopodium album. The sequence continues at coordinate 42,437,421 of NC_137849.1, forward strand.
ATTGAAGCAGGCAGCGAAAACTCTGGTGTATACTTGCAGTGTTGATAATAACATCTTCAAATGTGAGAATCATCACACATCCTAAGGTTTACATGGTGGCTACTACATTACATCTTCCAAGACTTTATTAGCATATTGTAGATTTGTAGTGCTACAAAATGATCAGACAAGTCAAGCCTGTACAGAAAAAACTACGAACTATCTCTAGCTTGTATGATCAAATAAATATAAGCCGGTATAATTGATATTTGGTTTAACAATGATGATCATCTAAACCAATATTAGATAATACGACAAGTGGTGAGCAAGTGATTATATTGCCTGAAGAGGCTCATGGCACCAATGACCATAACAAAGGGTCATAATAGTATCAGAAAATCAATTGAATCATGTAAAATGCCTACCTTGATTCTAAAAACATACAGCACCCTCATTCAACTCTTCCTATCTGATAATATTTGCATACACTAGCACTACCTAATCTATCCGAGTATCATTCTAGATTTGTGCTATCAAAATTTGACTGACTAACTTCTGCTAAGAGAATAAAAATTAGCAAATCCGTTATCATTTTTCTCAGAACCAGGGTAGTTTAAGAAGAAAGCTGATGAAGTAGTTGATGATGATGAAGATGCTGGTGACCCTCTTGCATCTCTTCTATTATGAGTTGCAAAAGGACTCAAATCCTCCTGGGTATTACGCAATGGCTCATATTCCTTCTCCGTCAAATATGTATCATTTGAATGAAGTTTCCAAGGCTCACCAGTACTACGTTGAGCCATCAGTGGAGCAGGAGCTGAAAATCCTGGTATACTTGCAGTGTCAATAAGAAAATCTTCCAATGTTGCTAGAGATTTTAGCTGGCTTCCGAGAGATGCAATTGTCTGCTGGCAGTCAGCAAGCTTTCCAGCTGCAACAGCAAGATCTTCCTGCATTTGACATTTATATTAAGACCAACCCTTTTGACACTAAAAAAAAAATGCTACACAGAATCATATTATGGAAATAATTATTAGATGTAATGATAAAATAGAGACAATATGGAAGATGATTCATGCAAACTGTAATATACCTGCTTTATCTTCAACTCGTTATTAGAGTGCGCCCTTTGCTGAACATTAATCTCCTGTATTTTTTTCTGCAGCTCGTATTCCATTTCCTCATATTTGGTGGAAAGTTCTGCTACCAAAGCCTTTTCTTTCTGCACCTGCTCATTTAATAATTCAATCTGAGAGGACATTGTTTGGAGCTGTTCTTTCATGCCATCAAGTTCAGAATTTAGGGATTTCTTCTCTTCATTTGCTTGTTGCAGCTCTTTCTCGAGCTCGTTCTGCACCTGCTCATTTGATAATTCAATCTGAGAGGACATGGTCCGGAGCTCTTCTCTCATACCATCAAGTTCAGAATTCAGGGATTTTTTCTCTTCATTTGCCTGTTGTAGCTCCTTCTTGAGCTTATTCTTCTCCTGCCCATTCAATAATCCCTTCTGCACCTGCTCATGCAATGACTCAATCTGGGAGGACATTGTTTGGAGCTCTGCTCTCATATAATCAAGTTCAGAATTCAAGGATTTCTTCTCTTCATTTGCCTCTTGTAGCTCCTTCTCAAGCTGCACGTTCTCAGTCATTAAACCCGACTGTGCCTGCTCATTCAATAATTCAATCTGAGAAGACATTGTTTGGAGCTCTGCTCTCATACGGTCAAGTTCAGAATATAGGGATTTCTTCTCTTCATTTGCCTCTTGTAGCCCCTTCTCAAGCTCCATCTGCACATTCTCAGTCATTAATCCCTTCTGCGCCTGCTCATTCAATAATTCAATCTGGGAGGACATTGTTTGGAGCTCTGCTCTTATAAAATCAAGTTCTATATTCAGGGATATCTTCTCTTCATTTGCCTCTAGCAGCTCCTTCTCAAGCTCCATCTGCACATTCTCAGTCATTAATCCCTTCCGCGCCTGCTCATTCAATGATTCAATTTGAATAGACATTCTTTGGAGCTCCTCTCTCACACTGTCAAGTTCAGAATTTAACGATTTCTTCTCTTCATATGCCTCTTGCAGTTTCTTCTCAAGTTCTTTCAGCTTCTTTTCTGCCTGCTTCAGCTGAGCCTCTGACTTCTCCAAACTGTCTTGAGTTTGAGCTAAATCCGTTTCCTTCAGTTTGAGCTCATCACTAAACATTTCTTCTTGCTGAAATTCTAGTTCCTCTTCCTTCTTTCTCAGCTCATTCTCCAAATCCTTGCACCTTAAAGAAATTTGCTTCGATAATGCTTGTTCTTTTTCTATCTCAGCACGCAATGACTTTATCTGAGAGGACATCAAGTTAGCTTCTCGCTCAAATTGAATAAACAGTGCTTTATAAAACCGTTCCCCTTCATTTGCATCATGTAGCTGTCTATCCAGCTGTTCTAACTTCATCTGGGTTTCAATCAACTGTACTTGTGATTCCTCAAAACAACTTTGAGCTTGGGCCAAAGTTATAGCCAATTCAGCCTTTTCCGCTTCCACTTTACATATATTTTCTTCAAGTTCAGCTGTTCGACGAGCCATAGACTCAAACTCAATCCGTAAACTACTATCTTCCTTATGAGCTGACTTTTCAAGGGTCTCATCACAACCAACAGACTGAACCTGAGGCCCATTACTAGACAAGGAAGCAAGCCTCTCCATTTCAAGGAAATCATCCATCAGATTGATGTCTGTAGAAGGTGGATTCATGTTTCTGTCCACTTTCTCACTCGTGAATTGATCAAGTTCGGCAATTAAGGCTGAAGCCCAAGAGCCATTCATCTTACGCCCATCACACTCTGAAGCACTTAGTTGCTCAGCACCATCTGACTGGCTGTCGGTCGGTGATTCAGCACAGGAAGCGACAGCAGTGCTTGACTTGCGCTCATTGCTTATTGATGTTACTCTAGAAAGCGATTTTAGCTTTCGACACTCAGCCTCTAGCCTGGCTAACTTTTTTATGTTCTCTAAATGCTGCTTGCTAGCTGTTTCTGCAGCTTTTGTGCTCAAATCCCTTTCAATGGTCCTCACCTCCAGTTCCTCTGATAGCGATTGAAGCTCCTGTCTAAGTACAACATTTTCTTCCTCTAAAAAGTCAGTTCTATGTTGTAACTCGAGATCATTCATTCTGGAAGTTTCTAGCAGGGCCTGAAGCTCAACAAGCTGGTCTTCCAGCCTGGTCTTGGCAAGTTCCAATTCACTTGTTCTCTCAGTTACAGCTTGATTTATTTTCTTTTCTTGCTCATCCCTTGCAAGTCTAAGCTGCCTAACACATTCTTTCAGAGCTTCATCGAGTTGGCTTACTCGGTCTTCCAGGGATGACTTTTTCTGCGCTACAGCTTCAAGTTGTTGTTTCAAGCTATCAGCTTCTTTTTCAGCCTTTTCCCACCCTAAGATTCAGAAGTCAGTACACTAGTGTAGTAATTATAGTATGCAGTAATATTAACTCTGGGAAATGGTTTTATCCCCTCTTAATAAAGGATGAATGATTCATTTATAAGAAAAAGAAATGCTTGCATAAAGATATATGCGTCATAGAAAGTTAAGGATTCAGGCTTGTAGCAACTAAGAAGGCTGCAGGAAGCTCGCCGGAGTTGATGCATCCAATCGGAGTTGATGCATCCAATTATCACAACATGCATTGAGAAAACCAACTTAAGGAAGAATTTCAAGGGCAAGCTATCAAATCTCAAGGAAAAATGATCTGAGATAGAGCTTTTAAGGGTGGTCTAAAAGTGTGTTATATTCCAAGTATAGAAGGTTCAAGAAAATATCATCAGATAACAAATGGTAACTGTATAAAAGAAGAGCTTATAAGCTTCTTAAACAAGTTCCGCAATTACCTGCAACAGCTTCCTCAGCAACTTTTGAATGTTGTTTAACTAATTGATCTTTGTGACTGACATTCACAAGAGCAGCAGAGAGTTTTTCTGTCAGAAGCTTGAAACTCTCTTTATCTTCTAAACAACCATTACTCGATAGATGCCCAAATTTCACTCCTTGGGAGTCCTCAACGGAAACAGAAGGCACATTTTCATTTGAAAGACTATCTTTTGATACGTCCTCCACACAACCATCTGGTGCTAGTGGTTGAGTATCTCCATTCGTAGATATTACAGATGCATATTCCTCTGATAACCTATCATTTGGCCTATCTTCTTCTATGGCATCTGATAGTTTATGAGTCAAGCTTTTCTCCCTCTCATCGTTTACTTCTCTGTTGATTATACTTTCTGTAGCTTTAGAGTTAACTTCTGGTGACTGGGAATTATTTGGAGATCCTTTTATAGGCTCCTGCTTCAGTCACACAAAACATGGATGTATTAGCTGCCAAAGCACCAGGGACAAGAGCAGGCAGAATTACCGATGCATTAGGGTGAAATCCTTATAAACTTATAGTGGATGAATGATACGACATTGGTAAGTACATGATTAGAGAAAGAATAAGAATAGAGATGATGTTGTTAAAGTGTCTATATCCTTTTCGATGTGAGCTATAGTCTTCGAAAACATCAAATAAATGGGCTTATCACCCAAATGTCAGTAACTTAATGCTGCATAGTTCCTCATCTACTAACAACAGCCTACATGTATTGATAAATGATTCTGCAAGTTTTCCTCAACCAGAGAAATAAAATGGCCTTTTAATAGGTTTGATATTGCAATGATCAGTCAAATAAGAAATTTAATGTTAAGGTCCAACATATGAGAGTAAATAAATTACTGGAGTAACTACATTAAATTTGCAGTATGAAGTTTAAATTGAAGTCCTGAGCAATGTTACTCAGACTCGGATAGAAGTAATGAACATAACCATCTTATGAGAAGTTTCCATGATTTTGGTCCAAAACAAAGTGCCTATAGTGTCATTACTGTCATACCATGTCTGAATACCCGGTATCAAAAAGAACAGTTCGAGTAACACAAGCCCTTGTGTTTCAAAGATTTTAAACAAAGGACACAAAAGTTTCATTAAACTACATAACATAGATCCGAATATTGATCCATTAGAGTTAAATCACCTCAAGATGATGCAATTACAAGATAGCCTAACATAACACCGCCTTCAACGAAAAAATGCAGAAACAAATTGATTGCAGTCACTCAACAGAAAGATGAAATTCATATTAACACATATCAATCTGTAATTTACTAAATATACATAAAAATGCAAGATTAAGCAACTCCAAATTACATGAATTAATTTTAAAATATGCAAGAATAACAAACCTGATCCTCCAAAATTTTGTCAGAATGAGAAGACATTGAACCTGAACTTTCAGTCTCACCAGCAATCTTCTCAGAAGACTTTTTCCCCCACAACCATTTTCTGTTTACCATTTCAATTTCTCTGAAAATTAGTCTCAGGGTAACACACCATGAACTTCATTTGCACTTAATTTCAGTTCATTCACCTGCAAAACTTTGTAAAAAAGTCAAATTTTCCACAAATTGACATATTTTGTACATCAATAAACAGCTCCATTTCTCAAAATGTTGTAAAATTTTCAAATTTATCTCATATTCATCCCAAGATTGGATTTTTTTTTTTTCAATACATTAAAATTACAGATACAAGAAGGGATTAAAAAAAATCAATTTTTAAGTGAAAGAAAATAAATTACCTACTAATTTAGGATATCATGTAACACCCATAATTTAAACCATAAAATTAGCAATACCCATCAACTTAAACACAGAAAAAACTTGCTAAATCCCTAAAAAATTAAATTTTTTATGCTAATAACAGCAATAAAACAGTGTTTTAAATTTATGAAACTGGGAAATACAGTGACAAAAAATAATTAATAACCCGTTTTGTAGTTGTTAATGTGAATAAAAACCTTTTATTTGGATAAAGAATCAAACCCAGAAAACTTTTGTAAAGAATAAAATAAAAACTGAGCTTAATCTTATTTTAAGAACAGCTTTATTTCAGATTAACAAACTTAAAAAAAACAGTTAGAAAGAAACAAGAAGAGCAAGACCCAAATGAATACCTTTGACCAGGAGACCAGCTATTGGACCAACCTGAGAGCTGAAGCACTTGTTGAAACCAAGATTTTTTTTTAATAAATGTCTTTAATCTTCTTTGTAGAATGTCATCTACTTAGAATAAATTGCTTAATAATAATAAACCAGTAAAAGTTCAAGTAATACTCGACTCGTGTTTTTTTAGTTGTTACACTTCAAATAATTCGTTTTACTTGTAATATCTTTCGTTGTTTCGAGTACAAGTAAAAAGTTTAAATTTTGAAAATACTTAGAAAGTTAGAACTCCAAAACAAAAACAAATTTTATCTCACATTGGAATACAAAATTTGATCTTGCAAAATAAAAAATGGGACAATTTTTTTTCTACTGTTAATTTAATTTCAATAACTGGTGATACTATTTTTGTAGGGAATTTGAAAATAGGTAAAGAAAAGAAAAGTGGGGAAATCAGCGGAAGCAGAGCATGTGAGGGAAAGGTGATGTTGAAGTAAGTGGAATGAGGAGAGAGAGAGAGAGAGAGAGAGAGAGTGAGAGAGGAGCAGAAAACGAGGGCAATAATAATTTCTTTTGCAGCTTTTCTATTTTCAATTATTTTTTGTTTTATTTTCTGTGTATATATAAATGAGAATTGATCTAAACGAAGCTTCTATTTATTCCCGCCTATGCGTAATGTTTATGGGACTTGCAAACTGCAAAGTGTAATTTTTAACCTATGTATGTAACCTACTAACCAGTAAATGTTATGGTATGGTCTTGTTTAGTTCACCTTATTTTTACTTATTACCGTCATTTTATATTATTTACAATAATGTGACATAAAGTAGAGAGGAAAAATATCTAATCATTACAAATAATATGAAACGGAGGTAATATTTTAGAAAAAATAAGTTCAGATCAGAAAAAATAAGTTCAAATCACATCATCGTTTTATGTGTATTTTTTATCACTAAATATCTTTAATTTTGTAATGAAAAAAGTTATGAAAATCACATATTAATAAAATTCATATTATTACAAATCTAATAAGACCTTACTTGATACATTTTTTCCGTATAGATTATCGTATATTTAAGGCCAAAGTTTAGTCAAGTTTGACATTCAAATTAGATCAGATCTAATCAGATACGCAAAAATTAGATGAATCAAACAAACCCTAACTTTGTAAGTTTGTAACTTCAGTAACGCCATCGTCACCATGTTTGTTCACCTAATCTAATCAGACAAATTTAACCTTATTTATTCGTTGTTCGTTTATTCACAATATATATCAAATGATTTTATAAAATTTGTATTTATATGAACTATTTATATGAGAACATGAAATTTTCATACTATGTACTATTTAATGGAATATAAAGATCTTTTATGATGAGTAAATGCAAATTAAAAGATAGGATCTGATTTGATATATTCGTATAAACTAAAATAATTTGAACAAAACATAGCCAAAATTTAATACTCCCTTCATTTCAATATGATAGTCCTATATGGAATCAATCACATAAAATAAGAAAAGGAGAATATTTAGAATCTAACATTAAAGTTAAAAAACAATTCATAAATAATTTTGTCTTATTTAAATTTTTTTTGATTTTTTTTTAGGAAACCGTCAACCATAATTGCATAATTTAAGGGAATAATTTCTTTACTTAGAGTTATGTCATCAATTTACAATCAATTAATTTAAACAATCAGAATTTAATATGTATAAAATGGGAAATAAAAACTAAGTAAAAAGTGGAATACATATTTAATATAGGTAGATTTTTTTAAAACGCCCAAAATAGTATATGAGACTAACATATTAAAACTGAGGGAATATGACAATTTAACCAATTGAAAGGATAGTTTTTAAACCCAAATGAAAACATTGTTTTGATTAGTTATTAACTTTTAAGTACCTAAATTATTGAAGTAATATCCAACACCTAAAGTTTTCAAACATGTTTTTAAACAAATAAAAAGTCTTTAGCCAAAAAAAAAAAAAAAAAAAAAAAAAAAAAAAAAAAAAAACCAAAAAACAAAAAAAGTCAACAACCAATTGTAAAACAAGACATGTATTTCACCCGCTCCATTCCTTTTTATTTACTCGTATTTCATTTTTTTTACATAGTTCTCATGCACATATTTAAGATAAGGCAAAAGCTAACGTAAGTCCCTCAAGCTTTGGATAAGCTAGCTAAAAGTAGAAAAATTAAATTAAAATTAACATTAATTATACTGATCAACGTGTGATTTTGTCATGCTTTCCCAAATTAATAACATTTTAGATATTGTAATATTTTAAATGTTTATCCAACGCTCCGGCGACGTTCGTTAGCAAGATCAGATAAAAGATAAATTATAAAATAATATGACCCACAATTTTTTGTTTTTTATTTCACACGTTTTTTAACTATTTTTTGCCAAGCACCATGGGGTTAGTTAGTTAGTGTTATAGGTTATACTTAGTAATAAAGGGTTACTCTATGAGTGTTTTTTGAGTTACTTTATTATTTTAGAGTTTCTCATAAGTATAATAAATGATTATCATGTCAATATTATAGGAATTACTCAGAAAACGCGCTAAGGCCCTATTCTGATTTACTGAACTGAATTGATTGGAGCTGAAATGAATTGAATATTTTATGAGAGAAGGAAATTAAAAACTAAACTGAATTGATTGAAACTAAACTGAGCTAAACTAAAGATAAGATGAAGAATTGAAGAGAACATACCCTAATATACTTTTTACTTCCCGTAGGTCATGTGTAAATGGACAATTACCTTTTATATTGGGCCTCCATAGAGTAAAAGATCTACTTGCTTGTAGCACGGCATGCACAGGGCCTTCAAATTTTCACGGACATGGCTACTGTTAAACGATTGTCTATATACATGTGACTTAAACGGTGGTAGTCTTAGTCAATGATTTGATTTGCCTCAATGTTGGCAGTTGGCCCTTATACCATAACCCCATCCCTTTTGAAAATCTAATATGGAGTGATTTTATGGCCTCATTTTATAGACCTTATTTAAATACTTTATTTATTTCATAATAATTGATGTGGTCAAACTTAATATATTTGTATTAATTTGACCATAAATATATATACTCCGTATAATTATATGTTAGTAAAAAATATTAAAAAGTTGATAGTTTAAAGGAAATTTTGTATTTTACCACTCACAAATAACTCGCTTGTTATATTACCAGCCAAAATTTTTTATTTTAAAGTACCATCCAAAAAGACAAAAAAAATTTACCAAATCGTTAAATTAATGTTTTTTAAAAAATAAAAAATTGACTTTAGTACTAAAAAATTTGATATAAAACTAGAGAATTAGAGAGTTTTTAACCGTAAAAGGAATATATTCACGAGTTATATACGTTTTTTTAAAAAGTACTATTATTTTAAGAAAAAAATAATTTTAATTTATCCCACGTATAGGCATATAAATGCATAATTTATATTTATTTGGCTAATCTTTGTATAATAAATAAATAAATAATAAAAAAAATAAAAATAATTAGTGCTTATACTAATATTTGCTTAAAACTTAAAATGAAATGATTAATTAATTTTTACAAGTTAGATGAAACGAACATAATATCAGTTCAATAAAGATATAGTAGGAGTACTTCTTTTCAACCCTTATGCATTAAGTTGACTAGTTACAAGAGATCTATTTAGAATCTTTAATTTTTTTTTATTACGAGTAATTATTATTCTGTCACATACCAACCATTGACACATCTAATTCATAAAATCCTATGTATCAAATAAGTTTTTTAAAAAATGATCGAAAATCTCTATATATTCTATTTTTGTAACAAATTTATATTTAGATAGTCAATTCAAATATCTTATTAGTGAATAAGTAAACATCAATATAATATTAATATATATTTTAGGAAAAATTAGAATAAATAATCCCAACTTTCATCAATTTTGGTAGAATAATCCCAACTTTTATTTTTTCTGGAATAATCTGAACTTTAGGGGGTCTTCTTTTTCTTCAATCCCAAATACCGATTATCGGTTGAATGGGTTTCTTGTATTTTTTTTTAAGTGACACGTGTCACGCGTTAAATGGTTAAAAAAATATAAGAACAAACAAAGTTAAATAATAAATAAAATAAAATAAAATAAAATAAACAGCCAAACCCCAAATTCGGCCACCCACAGCCTTATCTCTGGCGGCTGCTGCTACTCCCCTTCCCCTGCGCCGGTTTGCCCCCTCCCCCCAATGCCGGTTTCCCCTACTCCCCCAACGCCGGTGATGCGACCCACCTTCCTCCCCTCCTTTTCTGCCGCCACCACCACTCGAAACTCATTTACCAGCCACCACCACCACCACCACCACTCGAAACACCCTCGAAACCCCTCCCTCACACCCGAAAACCCCTAAACACCCTTCCCCCACCATCAAAAACCTAAGTCGCTAGGGTTTTCAACGGTGAGAAAGTGGTTGTTGGGGGTTTTTGGGAGTGAGCGAGGGGTTTCGAGGGTGTTTCGAATGAAACAGGATGGGATTGGGAGTGGAGGTGGGTCGAAACACCGGCACAGAGGGTTTGGGGGGAAAGCGGCGCACTGTTTGGGCAGGGGGAAGGAGGGGTTGGCGCGACTAGCGGTGGCAGGTGGTGGGGGTTTTGGTGGCGGGAAAGGGATTAAGGGTTTTCTGGTTTTTTTTTTAAAAAAAACAATTAATTTTTTTTGACCAATTTCAGTTTGACATGTGGCGCATAACCTATTAGGTCGTTGACTTTTGTTGACCGGTTTGAGATTGAAGAAAAAGAAGACCCTCTAAAGTTCAAATTATTCCAGAATAATCTAAAGTTGGGATTATTCTACTAAAATTGACGAAAGTTGAGATTATTTTTTCTAATTTTTCCAATATTTTATTAGTGAATAAGTAAACATCAACATTTTGAATATTACTTAGATAGGAATAAGAATGAATAATAATAATATTATTTGTTCGGGTTACTTAAGTACTTAACCATAGTTGAAAGTTGAGTTCTAATGAAGGTTGTAAACTTGTAACTTCTCCATATATATATAAAAATTGAAATAAATTTACAAATAAGAAGGGCCATAAGATTAAAAGTGAAGCTCATAAAGTTATCTTTCATCCCTCATGAGAAATTATATGGGGTTTATTCTACTAATATTATTAGTTGATTTTGTAAAATCCTATTAAATTTGTAGACATATCTCAACTAACTATGATAATAATATTATGATTCCTTTATATAGTGGGAAAAAACAGTCATTATGTCACATTATGTTGGTTGTTAGAGATATAATGAAAAACTTTTATGTTTGTAATGCTAACACTTGAGATAATTTCCTATATAATCTTCCAAGGCCTTGTTTTTTTAGCTTCTGGGCAGAGCAGGAGTCAGTAGAGCAGAGCAGAGTAAATTAAGTATTATTTTTAAGCAGAGCAGAGCAGATTGATGCAGAGCAGGACTCAACAGAGTAGAGCAGCTCTAAAGAACGGGGCCCAACCGCTCAAGTGTAAACCCGTCATCACCCTTTTATTACTTGAATTGTATCCAAAATACAAAATTGATTGGTGCGTATTATATATATATATATATATATATATATATATATATATATATATATATATATATATATATATATATATATATATATATATATATATATATATATATATATATATATATATGAGAGTTTTTTTCGAGTTTTTAGAGAGGCACGTAGGATTTAATTTTTTCAACGCGCCATGTAAGATAATAAATTTTAGTGGTAGCCAATTAAATACGAGATTATAATTTAAATGACACGTAAGCAAAATTGGTGAATGAGATTTCCCATTTTAAATTAATTAAATATAAAATATTATCTTTTGATATCAGGAATTTTATCTAAAATATATAACAAATTTTAGCACATAAATGTATATATAAAAAAATTATTTAAAAAAGGGAAAATTCAAACAAATGGGTTTCATCTAGTATATGTTATTAGCACCTTTGTAAGTATTCGAATTCATATATTAGCTCCTTTAGTGGAGATATTATAGTGTACGTATTACTTTATCTGTTTTTAACTAACACATTTCTTTAGTCATGTTTATTAATATACAAATTAAACCATTAATATCTTTAATTGCTGATAAGCAAAAGAGCAAAACACAAATTCCTATATGTAGCTGGCCACACCGTGTAGCCAGCCACTATAGGGGTTATTTCGCTAGTGTAATGGGGGTTACTTGGTCAGTGTTAAAAGGTTACTTCATCATTGTTATATAGTTACTCGGTCGGTATTATAGGGGTTACTTAATCAATATTATAGGGGTTACATTAAGTGGCCACATAATGTGGTTGGCCGCACACAAGACGGGCCGTAAGCAAAATTATAAAAAGTTGATATTTTGAAATATACATTGTGATGAATATAACAAGATCTCTAATGATTATTTTTATTACGTATAGATCACAAACATGATCAAATGAATGTATGTGAATAGTGCTAAAGTCAAAACGTGTCAATCAAAAAAGCGAAGGAAGTATAACCTTTATAAAATACCTCATGAGTCAACCCGACCCGGCTAAGCAGGCTAGACATTTTTAGAGTGTAGGAAAAGGTAATAAGGGAAATTAATCCTCTAAATTATTATTACGAATAGGAATTGAATATCTAATCTCATGATTGGAAGATCACCTCTTTTTCACTAGACCATTTAGCTTGGTAATGTATACAAATTGATCGAATTCATCAATACAGAAAATGAGGTGACTAAGAAAAGTCTAGACCCATTTTTATTAGTGGTCAATTTTCAACCACAAGGTAATATAGGCTCTTCCTCTTTGTATTCGGTTTGTCTTAAGACTAATAGACCAAGTCATGCATGCCTTATGAGTTATGACCAAATAATAAAACAAATAAACAAGCAATCATTTTGTCATGGTGTTATAAGGAGCAAGGGGAGTAGGGGACCTTAGCAAATGTCACTAAACTAGCAAATTAAATGCAACTTGGGTACTTTTGTCATTTCATATTCTTTGTCAAATTTATTCTATAGCTCTACGTGTTCTTGTTTAAGATGCATCTATCTTTTTCCTCCCTATGTGTGGTTCACATCGAAATCAAGATTTTCTACTTCAATTTGTGCCTTTGGAGTTCAATAATTTTTGAATGGGACCTAAACACCTAATTCATGTACTCTGTTTTTTTAGACAATTGTTACCTTTTGTATATATTGTAATTTTGATCCCTAATACTTCTTATTATTACACGTACTACATAGTTTACGATAATATATGAGTAAACGACAAATGTAAAAAAAATGTTTAAATTTAATCTACATAACTACATTGCATTAACTTTTACGAGTTCCTTAATATATAAAATGAACTAAAATAGAAGCCTAGAAGGGTATTTAGTGAACTTTAAATTAATATTACGTATAAATGGATTTATATATTTTTAGAAAACAAACTCATTTTAGAAATATTTTCAAAATTATTATAAAGATCCACTACTAAGATTTCATAAGATAATTAATCCCATATGATCCCCATGAACTTGGAATATGCTCAATTTTTATTTTATTTTTTTCAAAAAAGCAAAATTCAAAAAAAATAATAAATAAAAAGCTCAAAAAATACTTGCAAATCAAACATGGTTCACAAAAGAAAGAACCACTAAAATGCACATATTGAAAAACCAAAGGTAACGTGGTCACTCTATAAACCTATCAACACTCTCAAAAATCCTATCCACATCTCTTTTTATCACCCTTTATTTTCCTCCACTTAATAAAAACATTACACATTATATGATCATTTAACAAACTTTCAACATTGTAGTAAAATAGATCAAAAGCAAGAAGAAGAGAGAATTATATAAATTGAATCTAAGAAATATTAAAACTAATTAGATTTAATATATAATTAAGTATGGCTCAAGCAATGTTGCTTATGCCTAATGTTTCTACTAACACAGTTGATTTGAAGAGAAATTCATTGCTTAAACTTCAAATTGAAAAGATTAAGCCTAAATCTTCTTCTTCTCATCTTTTCTTTTCTCCTCTTCCTTCACTTTCTTCTTCTTCTTCTTCAAATGTTTTAAAGACTTTTGCTCTTTTTAAGTCCAAGGCCAAAGCTCCTGCTAAGAAGGTACATTTATTTATTTTTGTAATAATTTATTTGATAATTATGTATTATTGAGCTTAATTATTTGTTATTAATGTTATGTTAATTAGGTGGAGAAGCCAAAGCTAAAAGTTGAAGATGGTTTGTTTGGAACTTCTGGAGGAATTGGGTTTACTAAGGAAAATGAACTCTTTGTTGGTCGTGTTGCTATGATTGGATTTGCTGTAAGTTAATTAAACACTTGAATCTTTACATTTTATAGTTGATTACATGATTTTACACAAATTTTTGTCATATACTCATATGTATGTGTACATAATACTAGTATGATCTTTTGGATACTTAAATTTTATGGATAACCAAGATCGTGCAATGTTTCTGATCTTGAATATTTACGAGTGCAGATAAGATTTGAGTACATTTGGATTTAGTTGTCTCTTTACTAATTTATATTTTAGTGTTAGTTTGATAAATCCTTAAGATCAAACCATTGGAGGGTAAATTTTGGATTGATAAGAAAAATAAAGGGGGTTGTTTGAGTGAAATTCCTTATATTTGTTTGGGGTCTAATATTATACTTGTATTATTGTATTAGATTTTAATGAGCATAGCTTGTAAATAAACTCTCTAGCAACGTTACTTAAGCAGCACTATGTTTGTACTAGTAAAATAGCTAGATTTGTAACTTTTTTATTTTTTTATTTTTAATTACAACTTTTACCCATATAGGACTAATAATCTCAACTCAAGAAATTAATCCGAGCTTTAAATAATTGTCAGATTTAAAAAAAAAAGTTTTAGATAATTAACGAGTTTTAAAAAAATCATTAATATTTTATATCAACTCGTCATTTAACTGATATTGATTATACTTCAGTGGACAATGCAAAAGAAATCAAATCCCCTAACCTTGGTAAATCAAGTTTGAGTAAATTAGAGAAAATAAAATGTCAACCAAAATTTTTTTCCATATCATATTTCTTACACTAAAATCTTTAATAAGGACACAAGCAAAGAAGAAGCATCCAAGCTTTTGAAGCACTTGGTACCACCCCTCATGGCTATACTAGTAGCCTTATATCCTATCTCCTACACCCCAGCCTCGCTTGCCATCGATACAGCCAGAGGGGCAGCCTTGTTTCGAAGATCCTGCATCGGGTGCCACGACGCAGGAGGGAACCTAATCCAGCCAGGAGCAACCTTGTTTACCAAGGATCTTCAAAGGAATGGTGTTGAAAGTGAGGATGAATTGTATAGTATTACTTACAATGGGAAAGGAAGAATGCCTGGATTTGGACTAAACTGCATGCCCAGAGGACAATGCACCTTTGGGCCGCGATTACAAGATGAAGAAATAAGGCTTTTGGCCCAGTTTGTCAAGTTACAGGCCGATAAGGGCTGGCCCAATATTGATATTTATAATGACTAGTTGTTTATGTATTTTTTTGGGATTTTAATCAATTTTATAACACATTTTTATTTTAATCTATGCACATTGTACTTTGAAACAAAATTTGACTTGTTCGAGGTTTAAAACCAAGCAAGATTTTAACTTTTTAAACGCGGCATGATTATAAACTTTAATTTGATTGGTGACTTGTGATTTTTTGAAATGTAATGTTTGAAATGGAATGACAAATGATCAACTTGTATGTATTTTGTAACAAACTTTCAGGCATCATTGTTGGGAGAAGGTATAACCGGAAAGGGTATTTTGGCTCAACTTAACCTAGAAACCGGAATTCCCATCTATGAAGCCGAGCCTCTTTTGCTCTTCTTCATTCTGTTTACCTTGCTTGGAGCAATTGGAGCCCTAGGAGACAGGGGAAGGTTCGTGGATGACCCTCCCACCGGACTTGAGAAGGCGGTCATCCCACCTGGAAAGAATGTTAGGTCAGCTTTGGGTCTTAAGGAAGGAGGTAAAATACTTGACCTAAAATCTTAATATTGAATGTCATTGTGTGTTTTGTATGTGTTATATTATACCTCACATATATGAAAAAATGATAATAAAATTAAATAAAATAGTTTATCTTTCGTTATATTATTTCTTAATTACATTGTACAATCATTAAAATAAACTATGATTGAAGGTTAAATTCATCCAAGAAAATGATTATAGGCATGATAAGACTCATTAACTACACAAAGTAGGAAAGCACATGTTTGAGGCACAAAATTCACTAGTTGATGATTTAGTGTTATACTTTTGAAGATGTTTCCTAACTTTAAAATAAGGCAAAATCTAGTACTTCCTATTGCCATTGGGACAGTCGTACTCAAAACTTGCTTCTCTAATAACGTGTTCCTATTAATTAAATGTTCTAACAATCAAGTTTGTGTAATTGAAGGTCCTCTATTTGGATTCACAAAGTCAAATGAGCTATTTGTGGGAAGATTGGCACAATTAGGATTTGCATTCTCCTTAATAGGAGAAATCATAACAGGAAAAGGAGCCCTTGCACAACTCAACATTGAGACCGGAGTTCCTATCAATGAAATCGAGCCATTGGTTTTGTTAAACGTCGTCTTCTTCTTCATCGCCGCCATTAACCCTGGAACCGGTAAATTCATCACCGATGAGGAAGAGGACTAGGCTTATATTAGCTTAGTACATCATCTCCTCTTAAGTTAGTATAATTTTTGGTGATCTAGCTCCTTTAAGTTCATGTACAAGTGCAATACTTTTTAGTAGGAAGTATGTATGTATTCATAATAACCATGAAATTATGAATGGTTAATCTTGAAACAAGTATTACATTGAGATTGTTTTTGCATATGCTTTTTTTAATTTCTAGAAATTAAACGGAAGACTAAAATTTATGGTGGTTATACACGTTATAAATAATGTTTAACACACTATATAAGCGTTTAGATTTCACACATTAAAGACATGACTCTATATGTTTGACTTAGATATTTACTTCGAAGAATTGAAGTATTAGTTCTTAGGGTCTGTTCTCTTACGTTGAAATTCAATTCAATTCAGTTCAGCTCAGTTCAGTTCAGTTCAACTCCTAATTTTCTTCTCTTATAAAATATTCATTTCAGTTCAGCTCAATTCAGCTCAGTTCAGTTCAGTTCAGCTCAGTTTAGTCAATGAGAACAAGCCCTAAATGTAAATGCATGAGTTTATTAGAATTGTCTGAAATACTCCCTCAGTCCCTTAATACAATGTCTCTTTTGAGCATCTATTCCTCACATAATAAAGAGAAAGAGGCATTGTATTAAGGGACGGATGGAGTACTACGTATAATATTTTAGTGTTCAAGTATTACATTGTTAGGGGCTAATTAAGCGATGATTAAATTTGTTTTCTTCACCATATTTCCACTTGTAATAAAATTAAACTATGAGATTTTGGTAACTAGTTAAGATTGAGGGTTTGAGTATGATAGGTCCCATGTTTAAACTCTCTACTTTCATTTGCAACTAGCACTATATACATGCAATTCTTACAATATTATTTATTACAATATTATGTCACACATATATAGGGGTAAAAATAAAGATTAAATTTTATATGAAAATAATATATTAATTCGCAAATATGAAAGTATAAAGGTAGACAATTGGGTTTAGTACTGACTAACAAAGTAAACAATTTAGATAGTATGATAGAATTTAGAGAATTTAGAGTATAGAAGAATTGGAATTGTATTTCTTGATCGTATTATTTCACCAACATCAATACTTATATAAGAGTTCTCCTTGAGCAACAAGGAAACCAAAGCTTATCTAACTTAGGAAATTAAGTATCTTTTCCTAAGATAAACTACTAGAAAATATATCTTGCATAATCATAATATTTTGTAAAGATATTATCATATCTTTCCTAATACCCCCCCTCAAGTTGGAGCACTTGGATTAAAAATGCCCAACTTGCTTAGAAGATATTCAAATTGTGTCCTACCCAAAGCCTTTGTAAATATGTCGGCCAATTGCTCATTTGTACGCACATGAGTAGTAGTAATTAGTCCCTCTTGAATAGCATCACGAACAAAGTGACAATCCACTTCAATATGTTTAGTGCGTTCATGAAACACGGGATTTTGGGCAATATGGATAGCCGCTTGACTATCACAAAAAATAGAAATAGCTCGATGATGATGGACACCTAAACTTAGGAGCAATCCTTTTAACCATTTCATTTCACAAGTGATTCCATACATCGACCTATACTCAGCTTCGGCAGAAGAGGTAGCAACCGTGTCTTGCTTCTTTGTCTTCCACGCTATTGGTGACCTTCCCAGGAAAACCAGCCACCCTGAAAGGGAACGCCGAGTGAGGGGGCATGCTGCCCAGTCGGAGTCACACCACCCTTGCAATGTGAGCTCGCTATCCGACCTTAGTAGAATTCCTTGACTTGGAGTGCACTTGAGGTAACGCACCACTCTCATTGCAGCCTCCCAATGCTCTTGCTTTGGTGCCTTCATAAATTGCGATAAAACATGCACGGAGTAAGTTAAGTCGGGGCGAGTTACTCCTAAATAAACCAACCTGCCAACCAGACGCCTATATGCAGCAGGGTCTGTGAGAAGAGGCCCAGTGGCTCGGGCTAATTTGTGGTTTTGTTCCATTAGGGTATGCGCAGGCTTCGACCCCATTAAACCCGTTTCCGAAATTATGTCTAGAGCATACTTACGTTGACTTAGGAACAGCCCCTTAGTACTCCTCGCCACTTCAATACCGAGAAAATATTTGAGTACTCCCAAGTCCTTCATATGGAAGCAAGAACTTAAATAATGCTTGAACAATTTTATAGCATTTGAATTATTTCCGGCCACAATTAAATCATCAACGTAAACAAGAACGTTGAGTTGGATGGACCCCTTGGTAAATGTAAAAAGAGAATAATCCGGATAAGATTGCACAAAACCATAATTTTTCAAGGCAGTCGTGAGCTTGGCAAACCAACACCTAGGAGCTTGTTTAAGACCATATAAAGATTTTCGAAGGCAGCAAACAAGACCCGGCTCATCTGAAGTAAAACCCGGAGGAAGTTTCATATACACCTCCTCATGTAAATCACCATGGAGAAAGACATTGTGCACATCCATTTGATGTAACTCCCAATTTTTCGAAGCGGCTATAGCAAGAAAGGCTCGAACTGTTGTCATCTTGACCACCGGGGCAAAAGTTTCATCATAATCAATGCCTTCGGTTTGATGATTACCAAAAACAACCAATCTAGCTTTTAAACGCTCAATGCTACCATCAGATTTGTACTTAATTTTGTACAACCATTGGCTACCAAGGGCCTTTTTCCCGGGAGGTAATTTCTCCAAGGTCCACGTGCCGTTCTTTTCAAGAGCACTCATCTCCTCTTTCATGGCTATCTTCCAATCATCATCTTGCATTGCCTCCTTGAAGGAACGAGGCTCTCGTCCTGCTGTTATAGCTGCAACAAAGTTTCGATGTTTTGCAGAAAACTTATCACAACTAACATAATGTGCTATAGGATATGGCATACCTGAGGAAGGTGAAACAACTGGAGCAGGTGAAGGAGATGGACTATTTCGAGTAACTTGAGTGTGAGTCACAAAATCCTTGTATTTGCTGTTGGCGTATTTTTCTCGACAACCACGCCCCATAGTCTCAGGTGCCGTGGCTGCTGTATTCGGTTCTGCTTGGATGGTGGCCTCGGCAACTGGCTGCAATGTGGGCACGTTGTCCACACGTGGCACATTATCGAGGGCATTATAGCCTTCCCCAAGAGTGTACAATAAATCCAAGTCTTCATCCACAACAACATTTAAATCCGTACTAGGAGTGGAAGTATCAATATTCGTACTTTCGGCATCTAAATAGGGATAAACATCCTCAAAAAATCGTACATCCCTTGATACAAAATATTCCTTTTTATCTAAGTCATACAAATACCATCCTTTTTTTCCAAAAGGATAACCAACAAAGACACACTTGCGACTACGACTTGCAAATTTATCACCCTTTGACTTTTGATTATGAGCAAAACATAATGACCCAAAAACACGCAACTCACTAAGCAATGGTGGAGTACCAAATAATACTTCATAAGGGGTTTTATTGTTAAGGAGAACAGATGGTGTTCTATTAATTAGATGGGCTGCTGCAAGGGCACATTCTCCCCAAAAATAAATTGGTAACCCCCCCTGAAATCGAAGGGCACGAGCAACATTAAGAATGTGTTGGTGTTTTCTCTCTACCCTCCCGTTTTGTTGAGGAGTTCCCACACAAGATGTTTGAAAAAGAATGCCTTGAGCCTCAAAATAATTTTTCAAACAAAAAAATTCAGTACCATTATCACTTCGTACTATTTTTATTTTCTGGGAAAACTGTCTGTCAATCATGGCTATAAAGGACATAAACATCTTAAACACCTCTGTTTTATTAATCAACAAATATATCCAAACAGCACGAGAATAATCATCAACTAAAGTCAAAAAATAATGAGCCCCACAAGAAGAGGGTTCATTGTATGGTCCCCATAAATCACAATAAACTATTTCAAAAATACGAGAAGCTTTATTTTCACTTAAAGGAAATTTGTCTCTAGTGTGTTTTGAACGATGACACACTTCACAATCTTTATTTAAATGACCCCTAGAGTTGCTAAGAAAAGGAAGGAGTTTTACAACTTTTTCGGAAGGATGTCCCAAACGCCTATGCCAAAGCTTCAATATGGAAGAGTCTTCAATAGAAACGGCCGCTATGGATGCCTCCTCTCGAAAATAGTATAGTCCATCCCGTAGATCACCCGTGCCAATCACCTCCCTCGTGCATTGGTCCTGTATAGTACATGTAATAGAGTTAGTTATGACTTCACAAGAGCTAGTAGAGCACAATTGTGAAACTGAAATTAAGTTGCAATTTAATTTAGGTACAAAGAGAACATTATGAAGGGTAATTTTGTCGGTTAATTTGACAACCCCCTCCTTTGTAGCAACAACGCTTTGACCATCCGGAAGGCCAACATTACAAGGGGATACATCCCGAATATTCACCAAGGAGGAAATATTTCCGGTTACATGATGGGAACAACCCGTGTCAATTATCCACTTACCATTAACACAATTGGGTGGAGATTGAGAATTACCCATCACAGCCATAAGCGCCTGCCACTGCTCGGCAGAGAGAGGAGGAATTTGGGCAGCGGCAGCAGGGGAGTAGCCGGCAGCAGCTAGGTTAGGTGGGGCAGCCGTGGGGGGGGGGGTTGCATTAGCCTTGTGTTGAGTGCCCTGCCCACGACCAGAGGAAGCCCCATTGCCACGTCCCATTGGACGTTTATTGGGCTCTTTCGAACCATACTTTTCTGTGTACCATTCGGGGACGCCATGCTTCTCAAAACAGGTAGTTTCATCATGACCCTTCTGCTTGCAATAAGTGCATATAAGAGCAGCCTTCTCAGCACGCGAAAGCCGAGGCTTTGTCTTGCTGTCCATCCGAACCGCAAAGCCAACAACTTCAGGAGCTTCTTCCTTGTGGCTTGCGATCCCTCTAACGCGTTCCTCTTGAGCAATAGTTTGGTAGGCTCGATTCAAGGAAGGTAAGGGGTCTTGTGAGAGAAGAGTGGAGCGTAGTGCAGCATAAAAATCAGAGTTTAGCCCAAGTAAAAACTGCTGCAATCGATCACCATCACGCCTTGCAGCATGCTGTTTCCCAACATCACACGTACACTTGCCGCACTTGCAACCTATTAATGGCTCGTGTTTGTCTAGCTCATCCCATAAGACCGACAATTTGCTGTAATAAACCGCAACTGACATTGATTTGGGCTGCTCACATCGATTAATTTCTGATTTTAATTGTTGAATACGAGGGCCATTCACAAGGCCAAATCGTTCTTGCAAATCGTCCCATAGCTTTTTAGCATTGTCATAGTACGAGAGCATAGAACGAACCTCTGGGTCAATAGTGTTCATAAGCCACGATACGAGCATACATTGTATCGTGACCCAATCATCCTTAGTGCAAGGGGGAGCATAGCTCGTTATGGTGCCATCGAGAAAGCCAAATTTTCGCCTCGATGACAATGCTATAAAAATTGCGTGTGACCATTCATTGTAATTATCAAGTTTAAGTCTTTGAGAGGTTATGAAGTCACCTGGACGATCTTGAGGTCCAAGGTAATATGGAGAATTGGGCTCGATTTTTGGTGGTGTTGGTGGAGGTGGTGGGGTGTCGCCCATGGTGGATTAAAATCCAAAAAAAAAAAAAAAAAAAAAAAAAAATATTTAAGATCGTTTATTGAAGCAACCTTAGCTCCGATACCATGATAGAATTTAGAGTATAGAAGAATTGGAATTGTATTTCTTGATCGTATTATTTCACCAACATCAATACTTATATAAGAGTTCTCCTTGAGCAACAAGAAAACCAAAGCTTATCTAACTTAGGAAATTAAGTATCTTTTCCTAAGATAAACTACTAGAAAATATATCTTGCATAATCATAATATTTTGTAAAGATATTATCATATCTTTCCTAATATAGTATGACTTGTATGAGTTTAATTGATAGTATTTCATTGCTTACATATATTATCATAAACTAGCCTTTTGGCCCGTTCAATGCACGGGTTCTTATCTAGGTTATTTTATGTGTAGGTATGTTTTTCAATAGTTGAAACTTTTGATATGAAATACGAAGTAATTGTTTCATTGTTAAAATTTAAAAGGAAAAAAAGAATGAGGATAAAACTGTGGAAAAAGATAAAGGAATTTATTAGATACATATATATACATGAAGATTTTAGGATATGAAATGACATATTGGTTTAAGTTATATTTTAAGTCTATTAGTTGAAAAGACAATTTTTATATAATTCAATTCATATGTTTATGTGATGTATATTAATTGGTTCAACTTTATTTTATTATGATGGAAATGAAACACTTCATTTTCTTAATTGAATTTGCAAGTTATAGAATGTATAAAGACTTAAACAAAAAGATCAAAATGGGTGACATGTGTCATGTGTGGTAGTGAGTGACTTGTAATGACATGTGTCATATGAAAAATTATGGTTTGTGTTTTTAAATACTAAGTATAGATAGATAGATATAGATTTTTAAATACTAAGTATAGATTAGATATAGATTAAGTTGATTATTTATGAAAGATGATTTTGCATTGATGAAAAATTTAGAATTATGTACCCCTCTATTCTTGAATAATTGACAAGGTCAAATTTGACACACATGTCAATGCAATAATTGACCTTCGGTACATATGATTTTTTTTTTTTTGAAAGATCGGTACATATGATTAAATATAAGTAAAACATATATATATAAAAAAATAATAATAAAAAAAAACCTTGATAGTAGTATGAATCTTTATATTAACGCTTATTAAATACTTCGTACTACTAATATATTTCATAATAAAATTAGTTTTTTTATGTGTTAAAAAAAAAAAAAACTATAGTTAAAGTTAATATATGAATAGTGAAAAAGTCAGATGTATCAATTATTTAGAAAAGGAGTGAGTATTGAACTATTGATTGATTGTATAGACACAAAACAAATAATGTAATCTATTTATTTTGCACTTAATTCAAAAAATTGATTTTTATTTTATGTACTTAGATTCTTTGATGATTGATTAATCTTTCCTTTTTATTTGTTTGTTGATAAATCTTTCCTTTTTATTTGCGGATTAATTGATCTTTTCTTTTTTTGCTGATTGATTAACCTTTCCTCTTTATTTGCTGATTAATTAATCTTTCCTTTTTACTTGTTGATTGATTATTATTTTTCTTTCTATTTGCTAATTGATTAATCTTTCCTTTTTATTTGTTGATTGATTAATCTTTCCTTTCTATTTGTTGATTGATTATTCTTTCCTTTTTGTTTCCTTTACTTTGATTATCATTTATAATTTGAAAAGAAGAGGGGGTGCTATGGTCATTTTAGGTGGACACCACAACTTCATTTTGTATACTTCAATTTGTACGTAGTGCCTTTAAGACTTAACTTCAGTCATTCAATATTATCTTACAAAACGATGGTTTAATGAGAATCTTTGGTCAATGAGATGGAGGGAATAATTGGTTAAAACAAGTGAAAATAAGTCACTCTCCACGGCTCCACATTGTCACAAGTAACAAAATTGAAACAATTTCTAAATCCTATCTAGGTGCTAAAAACCTATGAAAAATTAGAGTCACTTAAATCATGAAATGACATTTTTGTATGGACACTTCATGCAAAAGGTAGAGATATATGTGAAGATTGTGATCTTGTTTGTCGAAGATAATCTTAACATCAAGTTATTTCAAAATAATCTCAACTATAACCTTATTTCTTTTTAATTGAATAGTGATACAACTACAAATGTGCCATCCATATTACTATTTGAAACTATTTTCATTATTTATTTAAATTAATCTACAACAACCTTCGGTATTTAACAATTAACCAAACGACAAACATCGGGATTATTCAAGAAATCAAGACGAGTTACCCTAAAGTCTCTAATAAAACCCCCCAACAATTGGGTTGACAGAAATGCGTAAAAGCCGTGTATTTCCCATGATGTCATTGAAAGGGAGTTTTCAGTACAAGTCCAACAATCTGAAAACCAAGTCCAAAAAAAAGTCTAAACAAACATAAACGGATAAACCTACTCTTACTCATTTCTCACTAATAATTCCTCAAAACTTCATCAATTTTCCAGTTTTTTTTTTTTTCTTTTCTTTTTTTCTTATTATTTTTTTGTTAGCAACGGTCTCAACCCACGATCCCCAGAAACATCAACCACGTTCTCCAATCTCTCTCTCAATTTCCAATTTTCTGCAAATTTTTTATACTTAATTCAGAAGAGGAGAGAGAAAATTAGACCAAAAAATAAAGAATTTGAGATGGAAACTCCAAAAATTGAAGGGTATCTTACTGGGAGCTACAAGGAATCCTTTGCTTCTCAAAGACATGTATCTTACAGGTTTATTTCTTTCTCTCTTTTTAATTAACCCCTTTTTATGATTTGGGGTTATTTGTTTTGTTTGAATTAGTCATTTATTTGATCATATTTGAATTGGGTTTGTTGAATTTGTTCTTGTAATTCAAGGGATTTGATGAATTCTGTTGGTAATTGATGAAAGTATTGAGTTTTCGGAAAGATTGGATCTTTTATTTGATAAATTTAATCTCATATGATTGAATTGAGTACTTCAGTACTCCCTTTGTTTGGAATCAATTGTAGTGTAATTTGAACTAGTAATGTAACGACTAAATCCGGAATGAGTTGGGGATTGTTTTAAAGGGCATAGAATGGAGTTTAGTTTGTCTTCATGTTTGATGAATGAAGAGGAATAGTTTGTTCCAAGTAAAACTTAGTGATTAAGATTTTACTATTTTAAGCATGTCATTGAATAAAATATACTCACCTGTTACTGAAACTTGAACAAAACTAACCTGTTCAGTGGAATCAACCTTGTTTAGTCATACTTTATTAGAACATAAACTACTCCCTTTGTCTTGATTTCTTAGTCACATTGATACTTTGATAGTGTTTGAACTAGTGATGAGACAAATGAGAATAAATTCGAAACGAAGGGAGTATACGAGTATGTCAATTAGGTCTATTTGGTACTCGTAACATTTTGATATATTCTTCTATTCTTTTTCTCGGTCTCCT
Organism: Chenopodium album; assembly: GCF_948465745.1. Lineage (NCBI taxonomy): Eukaryota > Viridiplantae > Streptophyta > Magnoliopsida > Caryophyllales > Amaranthaceae > Chenopodium > Chenopodium album. The sequence goes on from NC_137849.1 coordinate 42,463,154, forward strand.
TGTTTGAATGTGTAAAAAGGTGATTATTCCTTTGAAAAGAAAGGAAAGAAAGAAAAAGAAGAGAAGTAAAGGAGAAGGTGGTTAGGATGTGATTGCCCAATTGCCTTCCATGTGCTTTGATTATATTAGCTGGAGAATGAGATGAGGTCAGATTCTTTCCTTTATGAAAATAATGAAAAGTTAAAGGATTGCACAAATGGTGGGAACATATTTTGGTAGACATAATATGTAATGAGTAATAAGAACGAGCACATATTTATGCCACTTAGACTTGCCAAAAGTGTCATACTCAAAATGGTGTCCGACATCGATACACCTAGATTTTCCTAGTTCTATTTTACGATTTGATAGAAAGATAAAGATTTGAAGGATCGTGCCAACTCTGGTACGGAGAGGTAGGTTAAGGATCCAAGTACGTAAATGCTGTGGTCATTTGGTCTTATATGCTGATCATTATGGCTTAAAATTGTATTGATTTTTAAAGTTACCAGCCTCATCTCAAGTTCAATTAATGCTTAATGGAGGTGGTAATCTTTATTCTTTACCATGCCTTATCTCGAGTCATTGTGGTATCTGATAGTTGATGTGTTGAAAGAACTGAGGGGAGCATATAGTGGTAAGCTACAATATTACTTTGACAAATAGTTGGTTTTGTGGTTGCTGACTTACTATTCAAAGTATACTGGATTCAGGACATCTTTGAATATCTATCCAGTAATTGTGGGAATTTGTTGAGATAAGGATTGTCATCAAGCTTAATCCTTTTGATGACATATGGAAATTTGACATTCATTATCGTAAATTTCTATACCTGAAAGTCTGAAACCAAAAGTACTGCTGTATAAAAGGCAAATCTGATAGTTTATGTAGGTATCTCGAAAAATCTCCAAGAAATTGGATTGAGCAGATGTGATTCTTGAAATGCACAGGACATGTCTGATGTCTCAGTCACTGAGAGGAGTTTTGGAGACCTGAAACCTAAGTCATTCTCATGGCTATCATTGAGGAGCTGTAGGGGGTGGGGGGGGGGGGGGGGGATGTTCTCAGACACTCAGTAGTGTTTCGTTTTGGTTAAAGAGCTTGAAGCAGAGAAGTAACTATGCAATGTTCATTGGCATACACACACAAGAAATCGTGACAAAAATGAGTGTTTCGATTTTTAGATTGCAGTTTTCTTCCATGATCTAGAAAATTCCACAGTCCGGTGATGTATTTCTACATTTAGTCAGACGACGTATAATGAAAGATTAAAGAATAGTCATTGTATTGACTTTTAGAAAGATATTCATACTTTAGGGAGGACAGAAGGGGGAGGGGAGGGTTGTGTCAATAAATGCCTTATACTACTACGATTTGTTGGCAAAATTAATGGGTTTTGATTTAACCTTTTCCTTGTCCTCTCATGAGTGCTGTTATATTGTAGGACCTTGAGAGTTTTGTTTCATGATGTGTTACTAACTCAATTGTCTTTCATTTAGTTGCGGTGCATGCGGTTATGAGCTGAATTTGAGCTCATCCAACAGGAATACTGCAACCATTGGCTCAAAATATGGAAAATCAATAAAGAGAGGGATCATTTCTTTTTTTCAAATCGATGAGAGCAGATTTATGAAGGTTGATGAAATCAAATGTGTACCATATTTCATATCGAAGAATTCATGGGGTTTATTTCGAAGAAGAACCAAACTCCTTTGTCGCAAATGTGGGAACAATGTTGGTGAAGCTTATGATGACAAAAATTCCTCCTATCCAATTGTACCTGATGGATCAAATACCAGTGAAGCTGGTACCCCGAGAAAATTTGACATAAGAATTCGTGCATTGCAACCTTCATCCACTGATCAAGCTGGTACTCCCCTGGTTCTTTGATGTAGAGTGAGCAAGGTTCTGTTACGCACCATTTGGCTGCACACACTGCCAACAGTCATCAAAAGGGCTTCAGCGGTTCAATTGCACATAATTAAGAGCACTTCTGTATGGTGAAGTAAAACACCAGGTATTTATGTTAAGAAATTATGTTCTACATTGTTAACTGTACAGTTTCTGAGTGATATAGAATTATTTATGTTTGGAAAAGAACGATGTTTAGAAGAGTGTAGCGATGCTCTACCATATATCTTCGCCTGTCAAAAAAGAAACTTGCATTCAAGTTCACGGTTTCTAGTATTTCCTTTTCATGTATTACATGCCCACAAAGCAGTACACCATTACTCACTAATAGAGTGGTAGTGGGCTCTTTATGTGAGGCGACTGCCATTTAAACAACTAAGGCGAAGATCATGTATCATAAATTTTCAGTCCCCCAAATAAAGGAATCGAACGCAAGTGTAATGTATTAGAAGCTTAAGTTTGGTGTGCCACGAGAAATTTCGCTACTCATTTTGAGCAGGATGCAAGTGTTATGTAGTATTGGTAAAGCTACTTGTCTATCATATTTGTTTACATGTATATTCTACCATATTGTTGAAAGGCTACTGAAAATGATGCTGATTCCGGCTTCACAGTGATTAATTTGAGTTCTTTTGTAACAAAATCTTTGATTTGGACTCTGCTGTATCCTGGACTCTACAATTGAATTATAAACTCAATTACAGTTTTTTTAAAATCAGATCTCAATTTATCGCCAAACAAGCTTAATGTTAAATTATTAAGTCCTGCATAGCTTATCGGAATTTATCAGTCCAAGACTCCAAGTACAGTATGTCGTACGGAGTAATATAAACCGTACCCTGTATGAGAGAAAATACCGTAACACATGTTGAGAAATTAATCCAATATTTAGTTGTTACTAATGAAGAAATGTTACAGTACTTTAAAGGATTATTACCAATTTTTTTTTTTAAATATTTAATTTATTAGTTGATAGTCATAACCAGTTTAACCAAAGAGCAAGTAATTACATCAATTACAGGAATTGTCAGCAAATTAGTTGTCTTACAAGCTTTAATAATACACTTTATTTGGGTCACGTCTAAAATAGTAAAATGGACTAGCCCAACTCAGCCCACATTACAAAAGCTTGGGCCCAAAAACAGTAAAAGCTGTTAAAGCATGTTGTATTGATGAAATAGTAGAATGTAAATTTGGGAGATAGTGTTGAGAAAAATTACAAGTGAAGTTCACATGAGCATGTAAACTAGTACAATAATTTGTAACAAAGTACAATCATGCAAAATATTTTAATAAGAAAATTTGCCTATAAAAGGCAAGTTCACTATTGTGAACTACACAAGCAAAAAATAACCGGAGTAATACTACTACACTACTTTTACTTCTTTACTTCTCTTACTCTCCAACATCTTTCTATTGGTAAAATATTTAACACGTTATCAGCACCAGTTTCCAGTCAGGTATATTTATACCTACTTCTAAAAATTATAACAAATAATACTATCTACTTCTAAATGTTTCGAGGAGTATGCTCTATAGTTGCCCATATTTGGGATCCTCTATACCAGAAACTCAAACATTTACTGTATTATATATACCTCAAAAACAACGGTGAAAGTTCTCTTACTTGTGAATTCATTACTATCATCTTTTGTTTTATTCATGTTGATGTTTCTTTGTTTGATTCATGTTGATATTACATACTCATTTTACGTAAATTTTTGATCTTAGTTATTATAATTGCTAAGTAGTAACTTTGCATGCATATTATTAACTAGATTAACAAAAAGATGCAGCCTTTTATACTTATTATTTTTTTACTTTTTTATACTTTTTGTGTTTCTTTCCGTTTTCGAACCCATGATCTTTTATAGATATTAGGGCTCTCGGACCACTATGGCTTGCATTCCCAGTGTGATAACCTTTTACAGTTATAAATATATATATATGGACCATAATTTTATGCCAGTACATTAGACTATTATATGATATATTTACAGATGTACAAAACAGTAACGGATAAACCTACCTCTATAAAAGGCGGATTTTTCCCCCAATTTCACCACAAATCCCTTATCCCTTCCCACTTTTTATCCAAAAAAATCACCTAAAAAATTTTATCACCCCCTTCTTCTCCGATATGTTCCCCGACGACGGCAACCAGAACACCCAAAACACCCACAACTTCACCTTTGAAGAAGATTTAAGGAAGATAAAACAATATTTCCTTCTAATTACGGCGCTTGTAGTTCTATTAGTAGCAATATTAGTTTTTGTCATTATGTATAAGTAAAACTCACTTATTTTGTCGTTTTAGTATATTAAAAGCTTGTTTTTGTTTTATTATGTTTGTTGTTATTAATCATCATTGTATAATATTACCGTTATCATTATAATTGTTGTTACTACTGTTATTGTTGTCGTTTTGTTTTTTTTGCAACTAACATGATTAATTTTTGTCTAATCATATAATTACTCACAATAATAAACCAAGGGGAGAAAAGATTATATTATTTCTGGTTTATTATTATATTAAATTTAATTATCACGTGTCTTATTAACTTAATTATAAATATGGAAGAACTAAACATGTGAGTTGTACGTATAATTTGTTATTATAAACTAATTATAACGTAATTTGTTGTAGCTAAAATGGGAGACCTTATGAAAAGACAGTTCAGCATCTTAGATTTATCTGGAAAGAAATTTCTGGAATGGAAAGTGGATGCAATGATGAATTTGAAAGCTCAAGGCTTGGAGCACACTGTTAAAGAAAATAAAAGTCCCTCTGGTCAAACAACTGATACTACCACTTCTGCAATGACTGTTGCAAAACCTGTTACTGAACAAGATAAGGCAAAAGCCTTAGTGTTGTTAAGGCATCATTTACATGAAGGCCTTAAAACTGAGTACATGATGGTTGAAGATCCCAAAGAATTATGGGATTGCCTTAATGAAAGATTTGGACACCACAAAAGGGTGCTCCTTCCTAAGGCATTATTTGATTGGACAAATTTACGGTTCCAGGATTTCAAATCTGTAATTGATTATAATTCAACCATACATGAGATAGTGTCTATATTGAGATACTGTGATCATCCAGTTTCGGATGAACAGATGATTGAAAAAACACTCACTACCTTTCATGCAAGCAACATACTGTTGCAAGAACAGTACCGTGAAAGAGGTTTTAAAAGGTTCAATGAATTAATGAGTGTATTGCTTGTTGCGGAACAAAATAGTGAACTTTTGTTGAAAAATCATAACCTGAGACCAACTGGGTCTTTGGCCACTCATCATGAGGCAAATGCAACAAATTCCTATCCACCCGAGTCAAATGCTACAAGAAGAGGTGGACGTGGAAATTACAATGGCCGTGGAAGAGGCCGTGGAAATTATCGCGGACGCGGCCGTGGTCGTGGTAGAAACAATTTTCAAAGAAACAGTAATTTCAAAAATTTTGAAAAACAGAAGGGGCAGTCATCTGGAAGCCACAAACAAACTCCTTCGAAAGGAAAAGACACATGTTACAGATGTGGCATGACAGGACATTGGGGACGTACTTGTCGTACAGCCAAACATTTGGTAGATCTTTATCAGGCTTCTGTAAAGGGCAAAGAGAAAAATGCAGAAGCAAATTATGTTCATGAGGAAAATGCTCCTTGTCCCAGCCTTGATGTATCCGATTATTTCATGGATAATGCTGAAATTGGAAATGATTTCATTCTTGGAGAAAACAACAATGCTTAGGTTTCTCATCTACTAATGTAACATATGCTATGTTTTAATGTATTTTCTTTATGTTCTGTATTTTTCTAGTCATGAACTTTTAGTCACTATCATCAATAAAAGATTGTATAATATTATTCTAAACTAATCTCAAATTTATTTTATGAAGATATGGATCTACCTGAAGTTAGTTCCGAATATCAATGTCTTTTGGACAGTGGAACAACGCACACTATTTTAAAGGATAGAAATTATTTTTCACAACTAAAGTTGTTTCAAGCAAATGTGAACACTATTTCCGGGTCAGCTAAATTAATTGAAGGATCTGGAAAGGCTTGTATAATGCTTCCAAATGGAACAAAATTAATAATCAATAATGCTTTATATTCGAGTAAATCTCGAAGAAATCTCATAAGCTTTAAAGACGTACGCCAAAATGGCTATCATCTAGAAACAATGATGACAGATCAAAAGGAGTATATATGTCTCACGGCAGAAAAACATGGCAATAAACATATATATGAGAAATTGCCAGCATACTCTTCGGGGTTATATCGTATAAACATACGACCCGTGGAAATCAATATGGTATCTAACCAGAAGTTAGATGACAAACATTTGATTATCTTATGGCATGATCGTTTGGGACATCCAGCAACTGGGATGATGCAAAGAATAATAGCACATTCAGTTGGACATTCAATAAGAAATGTCAAAATTCCCCGATCAGATGAATTAACATGCTCTGCATGTTCACTTGGCAAATTAATAATAAGGCCATCCATGAGCAAAATTGCTACTGAATCTCCAAAATTCTTGGAAAGAATTCAGGGAGATATATGTGGGCCAATTAATCCAGCATGTGGACCATTTCGATATTTCATGGTTTTAATTGATGCTTCTACACGATGGTCACATGTTAGTCTACTTTCAAGTAGAAATGTTGCCTTTGCAAAATTACTTGCCCAAATCATCAAATTAAGAGCACAATTCCCAGATCATACAATAAAGAGAATAAGACTTGACAATGCTGGGGAATTTACATCCCAAACATTTAATGATTATTGTATGTCAATTGGAATTGATGTCGAACACCCAGTAGCTCATGTTCATACACAAAATGGTCTGGCTGAATCACTAATTAAGAGATTACAAATGATTGCAAGACCACTATTAATGAGGTCAAGATTGCCACCATCTGCTTGGGGACATGCTATAATACATGCAGCAGCGCTAATTAGATTGAGACCTACTGCTTATCATAAATTCTCACCACTACAGCTTGTTTGTGGTCGAGAACCAAGTATCTCACATCTAAAAATCTTTGGTTGTGCTGTATATGTTCCCATTGCTCCACCCCAACGAACGAAAATGGGTCCACAAAGAAGACTGGGTATTTATGTCGGGTTTGAATCCCCTTCTATAATTAAATATCTTGAACCACTGACTGGTGACTTATTTACGGCTAGATTTGCGGATTGTCACTTTAATGAAACAGTATTCCCAGTCTTAGGGGGAGAGAAAGTGGACCCACGTAAGAAAGAAATTGAACTTATTTGGAATGCAACACAACTGTTGATGTTAGATCCACGAACAAATATGTGTGAACAAGAAGTCAAGAAAATTGTTCATTTACAAAGTGTTGCAAATCAATTGCCTGATGCATTTGTAGACACAAAGAAGGTGACAAAATCACATATACCAGCAGAAAATGCCCCTGCACGTATTGAAATCCCAACTGGTAATAAGGCCATAGAAAATGAATCTCAGGCACGCAGAAAGCGTGGAAGACCACTTGGTTCAAAAGATTCTAAGCCAAGAAAATTGAAAAGATTGGATGGAATAGGAAATGAGAGTAATGATGTTCCCCCGTCAGAAGGCCAAGAAAGACCAAATGTGGATGAAAGTAAAGAAAATGATGATAATCCAAAAGGGGACGAACAAGAAGATAACCCTACGGGGAATGAACAAGATGTTCAAAACATCGATAACAATGAAATTTCAATGAATTACGTCTCTACAAAGACTCAGTGGAATAGAAAGGATGTTATCGTTAATGAAATATTTGCAAATTCCATCGCAATCGACATAGTGTCTGATGAAAATGATGTTGAACCTAGAACTGTAGAAGAATGTCGACGTAGGAGTGATTGGCCAAAGTGGAAGGAGGCAATGCTGGCTGAGTTAAAGTCACTTGAAAAACGAGAAGTTTTTGGAAAAATAACCCTTACACCAGCAGGTGTAAAACCCGTTGGATACAAATGGGTATTTGTGAGAAAACGTAATGAGAAAAATGAAATAGTTCGATACAAGGCAAGACTTGTAGCCCAACGATTTTCTCAAATTCCAGGGATTGATTATGAAGAAACATATTCTCCAGTGGTTGATGCAACTACATTAAGATTTCTGGTAAGTTTGACAGTCACAAAAGGACTACAAATGCGATTAATGGATGTAGTGACTGCGTATTTGTATGGATCACTCGATACGGACATTTACATGAAAGTCCCCGAAGGACTAAAACTACCAGAAAATCACGAGCCTAGACAACTGCTTTCCATAAAATTAAAAAGGTCACTTTATGGATTGAAGCAATCTGGAAGGATGTGGTACAACCGTCTGAGTGAATATCTTATGAGAGAAGGATTCAAAAACAACCAAGTTAGTCCCTGTGTTTTCATAAAGCGATCACAATCAGGATTCGCTATCATTGCAGTTTATGTTGATGATTTAAATATCATCGGAACCCCAAATGAACTCGAGAAAACTGCAAAATACTTAATGAAAGAATTTGAGATGAAAGACCTTGGGAAAACTAAATTTTGCCTTGGACTGCAAATTGAGCACTTGAGTCATGGTATTTTTGTCCATCAATCAAACTATACAGAAAGAGTTTTGAAACGATTCTTCATGGACAAAGCAACTCCAACCAACTTCCCAATGGTTGTTCATTCTTTGAATATGAAAAATGATCCATTCAGACCCCGAGAAGAAAATGAAGAGATTCTGGGTCCAGAAGTACCATACTTAAGTGCAATTGGAGCCTTAATGTACTTAGCTAACAATACTAGACCCGACATAGCTTTCTCTGTGAATTTGTTAGCTAGGCACAGCAATGCACCAACATATAGGCATTGGAAGGGAGTTCGACACTTACTCCGGTACCTACGAGGGACACAAGATCTTGGTTTATATTACCAACCAAAACAAGATGCTGCTCTCATTGGGTATGCAGACGCTGGATACTTATCAGATCCTCAAAATGCCAAGTCACAAAATGGATATGTGTTCACTTATGGCGGCACTGCAATATCATGGAAATCAACAAAGCAGACATTGACCGCGACATCATCAAATCATGCAGAGTTGATAGCCCTCTATGAAGCAGGACGGGAATGTGTGTGGCTGAGGTCGATGATCAGTAATATCCAAAAGGAGTGTGGAATGAACACAATAACAGAAGACCCAACCATCATCTTTGAAGACAATACAGCATGTATCGCTCAAGTAACTGAAGGATATATTAAGGGAGATAAAACGAAACATATTGCCCCAAAACTGTTCTTCACACATGATCTGCAAAAGGACGAGGAAATAAATATCCAGCAAATTCAGTCTTGTGAAAATCTTGCCGACCTGTTCACCAAATCACTTCCTTCGAAGAGATTTGAGCAATTAGTTCACAAAATCGGAATGCGACATCTTCGTGAACTATGCTAAAATCAGGGGGAGTATTATATGCACTGCACTCTTTTTCCCTTCGATCAGGTTTTTATCCCACTAGGTTTTTTCCTGACAAGGTTTTTAACGAGGCAGTACACCAAAGCATATAATACAATAATATCGTTGTACTCTTTTTCCCTAGCTATGGTTTTTATCCATAGGGTTTTTACCTAGCAAGGTTTTTAATAAGGCAACTTACACCCCATTTCATGTGAACATTCAAGGGGGAGTGTTGAGAAAAATTACAAGTGAAGTTCACATGAGCATGTAAACTAGTACAATAATTTGTAACAAAGTACAATCATGCAAAATATTTTAATAAGAAAATTTGCCTATAAAAGGCAAGTTCACTATTGTGAACTACACAAGCAAAAAATAACCGGAGTAATACTACTACACTACTTTTACTTCTTTACTTCTCTTACTCTCCAACATCTTTCTATTGGTAAAATATTTAACAGATAGATCATTTTGGATACACAACAATGTAGAGTCAATTGTGTGCCTTCCATGTATCACACAGTTGGTTTGCAACTCACACTAGACCAGATCAATGCAGGATGCCGTGGGTTGTGCGAAACAAGCGAGCGAGGTGGCTCATGTTTTCAACCAAAGGTCGTCGAAGGAGGCTGTTAGAAAGGACCTCCCTTAGAAAGGACTCTCTCTACACCACCCTAAGCAATATGGTACGTTAACGTACCACCTATTTCTTCATGTACGTTTTACTCCGTTTCTTTTATGTGCTATGCTAGACTTGCATGTTTTATATTCATATCAATACTATGGATTTATGTTTCAAGGCCTTCATTAATTCATTTATTAATGATTAAGAATTTATTGATATCAATCAAATTGCAAAAGTAGATGGGAAAATATTCAATTAAATGACGACAAAACCACAAATATACTCATTGTAGATCATTAGTCCACGAGTCAATATATAGGCTTCAAGTGGCGGGTGTACTGTTGTTATGTTGGACCAAAAAATACGGGAGATCAAGGTTTAATTCTTTAACCTTTAAATTAGTCTATATGAAATATGTACGGAGTAGTATTTGATTTTAAAAAAAAATTATGAAGGTTGGCCTTAATAATGAGTTTCAATGAAAATCCCCTTGTGATCACGACACTATGAAAGTGTAACATAAGAGGTTGAGAGCCAATTAATAAATGAAAACACAGCTAGCTTAGGATCGTAATGCTCGATTGCTTAATTGTGTCTATGTCCCATTTAATTTGGGCCAATTAAACGAGTTATTATGAAAATACAACCTCTTGTCAGACTAAAATACGAATTATAAAAGAAAGAAAAAAAAAAAGAACTTGTAACAGCCAATTGGCATACATATGTACATATGTAACACGAGATGAGACATTTTTTTTTAGAAAACGAGACATTTATTTATTTTAGGTTAGAAATGAGAAAAGGAAAAGGAAAAAAATTTGCATGCTTATTGTTTTGATATGCATGATTTCTCTATTTTGATAACTCACCATGCTAGAATCATAAATCCGTCACTATCCTAATGCAACTCCATCATGCATACTCCAATTTGCCTCCTTTTGCTTATCTTAAACAAGCTAAGCCACACCCAAAGAACAATCTCAATAATGTAAATAAAGGAAATGTGATAATGAAGAAATTTTCTCTGTAACTTATAATGTTGGTCATCACAACCTTCCATACAAGGATTGTAAATGACATATACTTCCTCCGTTACGAATCACTCGCAACAAAGGGGTATTATTTGTGAGACATAAAATATTCCTTTGTTGCGAGTAATATGTAACGGAAGGAGCATAAAGGTTAGAGGTGTTACTTAAGAATTTAGACATTCCAACATATATAATTATCTTTATTACGGAGTACTTTGTAGTCTGTATTTTATATTTTGTATTTATTTTCTAAGATAACATTGAAATATGCAACAAATCTTGATCATTATATATCATTATATATGACAATTATTATTATTAATCAATAATTATAAAATGATAGATTGATAGGCAAGTAATAGTAAGGATTCATAGGGTAGAGTCATCCCTAGTGATCCTAGATATATAGGCTAAATTAAGAAATATTCAAAAAATCAAAATAAAGGAAACAAGAAATGACGGGCATTTACTTTATTAATCATAAACTTAGACCTCCTTACATAATTTGTCTTAATTATTTCATATTTTGTATTTATAACCGAGTATATAAGATTACGTTGAAATTAAATATGCAACCAATCTTGATCATTATGACAATTATTAATCAATAATTGGAAATTGAGAGTGCAATATTTGTAAGGATTATAGGGTAGAGAGTAGAGTCATCATAGTGATCCTAGATATATAGGCTAAATTAAGATTTTTTTTTTTTTTTTTTTTTTTTTGACAAATAAATCAAGAAATATTTAAAACCAAATCAAAATAAAGATGATCCTAGATACTATAGGATAAATTAAGAAAAAAATCAAAACCAAATGAAAATAGAGAAAGGAAACAAGAAATGACGGGCATTTACTTCCATGTCGTAAACTTGTCCTTTCCCAAATTGTAGCTGCTAGGAATTAGGATGGCGACGTTGTTTAGTTAGTGATGACTAATTTATCCGGAAATTCATGGTGAACTCATGAATCTTTTGTCTTGGCTTTGTTTGTTTTTATCAATTTCAATTCCTTATTGACAATTATGTTAGTGGCTAATTAACTAATCATGTCAATTACAAGCAATGATAACATGACGGAAATAATAAACACATGAAACAACTATAAAAGTGACACACAAGATTATAGTTTACGTGAAAACCTTACAATTAAGAGAAAAACCACGAGGTTATATTTATCCTGACTTTTAATGATGTATAGATGTTGTGACTTAATAACTTACAAGGTATTCCTAAGTACTAAACGAGTTCACTCAAGGTAATCAATCTTATAATCAAACCTGTTTCACTTATTATTTCTATGAACAATAGAATTGTCCAATAATTGTCATCCTTTGCGGATTCCATTAGCATTCGCACTGAGGTTCATATTAATACATGAACAAAAGTACTCGTAATTAATAAGAATACAAAGTATGACATAGTATATGATCGAATTAATAATACTCGTAGTAAAATCAAAGAAAGTGTAATTATTGATGCGGATTTTAAACGGCAACGTGTTAAAATTATTATTTATGCATATATTTGTATTTAGCTATTAGTAGAAAAAAGAAAGCTAGGAGATGAATCGGTCCATTTTAGGACATGTCACATAAATAGTAGAGTATCCTGTATATTTTTTGTAAGTATGTTTTATGGCCGTATTTCATTTTTTCTGCCTGCCATGCAATATAAGATAACAACACAACGACAACATATTTGTATGAATTAATGCCTTTTCGATCAAGAAGGTTTAACAAGTCTATACTCTGTCATGTGGACTGTTTGTAGATACGTCTGGTATACAAATTTATATTTGGGTTTAATTTATATAATACAGAGTATATTCTTTGTATAGCGTGATGTGCAGCATGCACTTGCGTTATGCATTCGTGTATAATATCTTTGTATGTTTGATTAAAAATACGAAGGAAGTACATTATATCACTAATTTTAAGATTTATTACTATCAAAGGGTCTCATGATTGCGATATTCTTATTTATGATGAAAAAAAATAATTAAAGAGAGTTTCCCATTACAATAATAGGGATTATTATTCATATACTTGTATATCTAATTGTATTTATTTTAATAAAATGTTGGTGACTTGGAAAGTTGTCTTTTGGAAGTAGAACAAAAAAATAATGTGACATGAGAACGTGGTTCTTAAGAGTAGTTTTGACTTGGGCTTAATTTCAAAAGATGAAGCCTCTTCTTCTTTATAATAGTTAGAACTTTAAAGATGAAGTGTCTAATCAAAAAATACAAAAGGTATTGCCTTTATTTTCCTTGTTGTGAGCCTTATTTCTTGCTCCTTGTTTGTGGAGTCCTTTTCTTAGTTTCGTCTAGCAGCCAACGTACTTGGAACTTCCCATCTTCTTCAATTCATAATTACTTTGTATGTGTATAATACTAGACTTTAATAATGTTAATCATTATCTAGTCTGCATTCATAAAGTGTGAAACTATCTACCTACTACAACACCCGGGTTAGTATATAAATACTGCAAAAATCAAAGTGTTACAATTTTTATGAAATTATCATATGTAGTACGTAGTTGTTTGATTGACAATAAAATGGTAGTTTGGTTGACTGTAAAATGGTGGAATGAGGGAAGTAGAAAATCCTAGGAATTTTCACTTCCCACAAAATGTATGTATGTAGGAATTTAATTACCTAGCTTAGGTAAATAAAAATCCCTATGGGAAATTATTGCCCACATTGCAATTATAACTTTAGAAAAATCCCATAAATTTAAAATAAGCAATTTGATTCCCACAAATTCCAAATTATGTGAATTTCAACTTTCTTTGTTAACGACCTAACGTTACCTAACTGTTACAATATTATGTACAGAGTAAAATGTTGTAATAAAAGCTTCTAATGACCAAAGTTGTAAATTTACAAAAGTAAAAGTCAAACAATTGTAAATTTTATGACCAACAAAAGTTTTTGCAATATTTATGAAACACATTATGTGTTATAATACCATGAAAGTTTTACGATGGTACTCCATACATTAGAACAACCAACTTACAAAGTTGAGATTTGAGAACTGGATAGTTCCTTTGTTAGGAACTAGAAACTAAGAACTACTCCGTTGGAATTAAACTAGCTAGAGATAGATGATCAGCTCTTTTAATTTATGCACATGAACTCTTTATACACTAGTACAATAGTACTTTGTATCTAATAATTGGATGATAACCAATATAAATAATGTAATGAATAATGCAACATTTCATTTTTTAACTATGTGAAAGGAAGAAATAATGAGCGAGTTTGCATGTGATATATAATTTTGATGCTTTTCTAAATACCTAATTAGTGTATGACAAAGAAATGTTATAACTTGTTTCCTAAAAAAATTAAAATAAATAAATAAATAAAATTATAACTTGTAAATTGTAATTGAACTAATAAATATGTTAAGCATAAAATTGAGTGTGGAAATTCATCATTGAAGAGAATACACTACTTAGGGTTTGTTCTCTTACGTTGAAAGTCAATTCAGTTCAGTTCAATTCAGCTCAGCTCAGCTCAGTTCAGTTCAGCTCAATTCAGTTCAGTTCAGCTCAGCTCCTAATTTCCTTCTCTTATAAAATATTCATTTCAGCTCAGCTCAGTTCAGTTCAGCTCAGCTCAATTCAGTTCAGATCAGCTCAATTCAGTTCAGTTCAGTTCAGCTGAGTTCAGTCAATGAGATCAGACCCTTACTCATATTAAACATAGTTGTAAACATGTATGTTACTTCGTATGTAGTATGTAGATGTAGTGATAGAAATAAATGCAAAATATTATCCTAAACATGTTAAAGATTGAATATTCTGCGTATATTCTCTATCACGTAGGAGCTATTTTAATAAGTTAAAGTAAAAAAAAAAACTAAAACCATATTGTAATATATATAAAAAAAAAAATTGCAACAAGGAACATTTAGAACTGGCAAAAGGCCTACAAAAGCATAACAAAATCTCAACTCCATGTTTTAGAGGACAGATAGAGGAGCCAAAATAGGCATCAAGATTAATGGTGAATGCATGTGCTCGAGTCATAATATATATTTGTAACAAAATGTGTTGTCATTTTCGTCCCATGCCCTCTTGCTTCTTATTAACCCTTTTTTCTCCATAACTTAAAACACCCCTTTTATAATATATGGTCCAATTGCACATATAATCATCCAATTTTGGTCCCCTTTTGCTTGCTATTAACCAACTATATAGTACACTCAATACATATTACTATAGGAATCATTTGATCTTCTATTATGGGGAGCACAACAATTTGCCTCCCTTTTCTCACCATCTTTACATATTGTGTGGATACCACAGCTCCACAAGTATACCAAAAGCGCCTCCTATTAGTGATCAACCAACATTTTTACGACCAGCTAATAATTATTAGACTCATTATGTCAGTACGTGCAAAAGAGACCATACATTAATCTCATTTAGTGTTTCATCTTAGACCTCATTATCTACGAGTATGCCATAACATCAACATTAGCCGATTATCTTGACTAAGGTCGGATGACACAAGATGAGATCAATCGACACATATTGGGACATATGACCCCAACCCGAGTTAGATAGACATGAGAAGTACTTGAATTAGTGCGCGAGTCTTTCACAATCCAACAGTTGATACACAAAGTAACAGGATTGAACGTCACAATCCACCAAAGGTTCTTTTTCAGTAATCTGGGTTAGCTTTGGGATGATTGATGATGCATGCATGTAAAGATCAGAGATGCATGAAACCAGATATTCTTCCAACCAAGGCAGCAGCTAAAAGACACTACCACTCTTATAATTGTACTTGACTAGTCTTATATAATTTCAAATTAAAATGGGGCCTTTCTCCATTTGTTTCCCACTTATATCAACATAATTTGCTATTTCTAGTGCTACAAATTACAAAAGTTATTAAGATTATTATTTATTTAGTGGTGAATAGGTGATTTTGGCATGTGATTAATCTTTCTCTCATAATAAAGAGAGATTCTCTCTATCAAATAATGTTTCTAAGTTTTAAATTAATTAATTCATGTGAGAATTATACTTTTACTTTTAATATCAAATACGTATAGAAATGGGTACATTAGCACGAAATAGTTTTATTTCTTTCAATAATTGATAAGAATATACTTAAATTATGAATAAATTTCTTAATACTTTATCCGTTTCTTTTTAGTTGATACGATTCTTTAGTCACGTTTGTCAATGCATAAATTCAACCATTAATATCTATAATTATCGATAAACAAAAATTATGAAAAGTTGATATTTTGAAATATATTTTGAGATGAATCTAACAAGATTGCACACAACTATATTTTTCATTACGTATAAAGCACAAAACACAGTTAAAGGAGAGTATGTGAATAATGACAAAGTCAAAACGTGTTAAATAAAAAAAAAAAAAAAAACAAAAACAAAGATAGTATAATATTTTTCATTACGTATAAGTTCAAAGCTATCTTATTGCTAATAATACACTTTGTAATGTGTACTCCATATGATATACGTATATCACTTTTGCCAATTGTCATTTCAAAATGAACTCTCATAGGGTTACGGAGAATCCTTCTTGATCCTTACCTCCTAGGAGGATCACTACAAGAAAAATCTCTTTTCGCAGCGATTGTACATTCGATACAATATGCAAGTATGTTTATGAAATAATTAAGGATATCGTATCATTTTTACAATCGTCATGGTTTTCCCATATAAATCGATACGGAAAACATAATAATACATATCAACACTATTTTTACACATTTATATAATTTTGAGAAATCGTAACATTTACAATCGCCACTAAATCCTAAAAATCGATACGAAAGTCCTTTTCAACATTAGATATATAAATATTGTTTGACAAAGAATACATAAAATATGTCATAGCTTATTGGTGAAACATTTAATATAAGAGTTTGAGGTTGGATGTTCGAATCTTGTAAAGATCATACGCATGTTTTTTTTTTTTTTTTTTTGAAGAAAATGAGTTGAACATTTATAGCGATTGTAATCGCTACAATAATCACCACGATTGGATGTAGTTTTTCATATCGATTATTGAGGCCAAACCCAGCGATATTGAAAACCACTACTAAAGGCTAAGGCAACGGGAGATATTGTATCGAATGACCATTCGTTGGGAAAGCTTTTTGTTGCAATTACAATCGATACTAAAGGTTAAAATAATCGCTACGAAAAGGTTATTTTCTTGTAGTGGATATCCGTTGAGTTTGTTTCCACAACTTTGATATTGCAAACTTGTAAAGTATGATTTTTTATAATTTATAATAGAACACCGATACACCGATTATTACTTAATAATCAATACAACTAGAAGAATAAAATACTCTCCACAAACTAGTTTTACAAATAAACCCGGAAATTGATTTTTACACACCTCTTATGCCACAATCATTTCTCGTAAACACAAAATGACTATTCAAACCTAAATTTTTTAAAAAAACAGTTAGTCAATGAACTTGATATTTAAGCAACCTGATATGATAGACTAATTATATAATATCTCAATGTTGCTTGATTTCAAAGATTCATTGACAATCCTAATAATCCTTCTTTTTTTTAATGGAATAATAAAGTGTATAATGTCAGTAGATTAGTAGTTAAATAAATAAAACTTGTATTCTTGTATATTGACTAGTGAGTAGTGACTACTAAGTAAGATATACAGAATAAAATGTGACATCACATTATAGTTTATTATGAAATCATGATTCATGACATTAATAAAACTTAAAAGAGTACATCAAAATCATAGTATAAAACTATACCATATCCTTTCAATTTCATTATTGATCTTTTATAATCACAATATCACATTAATCCCAAAAATCACACCAAAAGATAAGAAAAATTAATTCCAAAACTATATTTATCTATTTATGTAGTATAATTATTTCATTCCTTGGTCTTGCTCTTTAATGTCCTAATCCAACCTTTATTATTCCTCACTACCTTCACACCTTCCACCACCTTATTAACATTATTCCCTCCTCCAACATTGGTGGCATTGCTAGATTTCTTCCATCTTATTACTTGCAATAACTGCCCGATCCGCTTCCGCCACCTCATCGACACCGCCCCTCGAGGCTTGGCATGCTCCACCACACTTTTGTTGCTATTATTACAATCAGTACCCTTGATGGTAGCATCTTTGACTGTGGTTTGACCACCCCAAGACAAGCTGCAATGTTGCTCTAGTGACACCTTTGTCACACTACTGCTAGTCTTGTCCCATGATGCTACTCCATTGTCCCCAAACTTGATTGATATAAATGAATCATCCTCTATTGGTCAAAAAAAAGGTAGGAAAATACATTAATTATTTAATAAATGCCGATTGAGTATAATATAAATTGTACTTTTTCTACAAAAATAAATAAATAAATTAGACAAACTTTTAAATAAATCGGATGTACAATAAAATAATATAAATTCGTTATAAAATTACCCTAAAATGAGCAAAATTATCCTAATATAAATAAAAGTTACCCTGACATAAATAAAATTTACAAAGTATCTATACTTTGTTAATAAAAAAGTTGACCAAAAAATTGCAAAAGTGATCCTAAATTTGATAAAGGTGTCATAAATATTGTAACATTTTAAATTATACTCGTAACTTTGTGTAATAAATATTGTAACATTTTAAAGGGTAAAGAGTAGAAAATAAAGTATTTTAATTTAATACGATATATTGTATATAAAATATACGGAGTAGTATATTCGCGCAATTTTAATTGATGAGCGCTATTTGCTTTGAAAATATGATCGACTTTTTTTAAATTTCATCAATACGTACAAAATTGAGTAACTTCAAAGCAAAAAAATGTATGATTCTACTACACAATGCTTCTATTGTATACTTGTACCCAAGAAGTAAATAATCATCATTGTATAATACTAATTAACTAGCAGAATTCATGATTCGATAAATAATTAGGCATCATTGACTCTGGTTGAAATTAGGTTTAAGGCAGTTATATTATAGCCAATCATGTATTATACCAGAAATTAGGAATAGATCCTCAACAATCAACCATAACCACTACTACCTCTTTATTGTGGTTAGGTGTGACATTTTTTTGCTGTCGTTACATCAATTTATATTTGGCACCTTAATTTCCATTTATCATCCAATTATATTTATACTGTACAACTAGATAATCGGATGTATGGTACAACTAAGACTAATTTTAACACATTTGCTAAGGAATACTTGGCTTAAAAAAATTATTAACAAGGTTGTACGACTTATACATATTATGTGCATAGTATAACCGGTTGTACTTTTAAAACTCTAGCCACGTTATCAAAAGCCAAAAAAATCTACTGTATTTTAAAAAAGAAGCGAAAATCCGGTGCAAGACTTGTTATTGGGATGTTGTCGAGCGAACAAATTACGAGATAGATCATGAAAGCAAATACTTCATATATTTTCTCCATTTCATTAAACTTGTCACTTTAATTCATGTTTTTTTTCTTTCATATAATTCTTGTCATTTTAAGATTTTAATACTACTCCTAACAATAATGTTAATTTAGAATTTTACTTCATAACCGTCATATTAGTGTACTTTACATGACTAATGCAAATATGCAATAATACTTTTAAACACGAGATTAGACATTTAAGATATTCATGACTTTCGAAATGTCAGCTGGTTTAGTTCTTAGTTAAATATCAAGGACACAATAATATTCAAAACACGAGATTAAATTCTGTCTACATGATAAATTATTCGGGACGACTCCACCGATTTGAAAAATGACATTTTCAACCAGCAAAAGAAAATGACAATTTCTTTTTCAGAATTAACATACATTTAATAAAAAAAATATTATCTACTCAGGCACCCTTTCCTAAATAAAATCAATTATTTGAAAAATAAAAAATAAAAAAATCACATGATAGTAGTTGTTAAAATATTTATTTATATATATATAAAAAAATATAATGAAATAAATAAGAAGATTATATACCTTCTAAACTTGTGGAAGTAGCATCAACATCATCAAACACATCCTGCCGGTGAGACTCACGGTGGCGGCTACGGCGGCAGCGGTGGCGGAAACTATCTTTAGTGTTAAAAAAGGAAGCAATGGCAAATATTTTAGGAAGGCTAACATAAGATTTAGCCTTATTATTATGATAATAAGAATTATTATCATAATTTTTATTATTAAAAGAGTTATTACTACTCTTAAAATAATCATAATCATATTTGGAGGACTTATTAGATTTATTAGCACCTTGTTTGGCTGCCAAAATGAGGAGTCTTTCATTAAGACAAAGATGACAAACTCCTAAGATAATTTCTTTAGGGTGGAAATAACAAGATAATAAACCATGTTCTTTGTAAGTTGTTTCATTCATATTTTGGGGTTTGAAGGAGGAGGAGAGAGAATAAGGGAGTGTTTGGTTGGTGATGAATTGGTGGAATTTGGGTAAAGGAGAGAGAAAAAAAAAAAAGAGAAGATGATATGATATGGTATGGAGGAAGGAATAAGGAGAATAATAATAAATGTGTGAGAAAAGATGATGAGCTTAAAAGGAGCATAAAGTGTTGTGTATAGCCAATGTTGGCTAATATGTTCATTTTTGTACTAACGTATATATACGTTATTATATACTTGTACTTTATTCGATACTATACCGTTGATTCTGTATTTCTGTGTATTGTTCGAGAATCAAAGTTAGAGCTTGTTTCGATTTTCTGAAAACAATAAAATTGAGCTGAACTAAATTGAATAGAGCTAGAATGAATTGTTTGTAATAGAAGGAAATTAAGAACTTAATTGAGCTAAGTTGAGCTGAACTAAACTAAACTGATTGGAGCTGAATTGAATTAGACTGAATTGAAATTAAGTTGAATAGAACAGGCCAATAGTCTAGTGGTTGGAGTTAATGTTCATTTGTTTTAAACGTTATTAGTTCTTTTATATTTATTAATGTGATTTTGTTTTATTAGCCATTGTATACTATACACTGAATCATACTAGTAGTGCATTAATTATATCCTAATAATCTAATATTAATAGAAATAAATCACAAAGAATATATCTTCCTAATTCCTTTATATGTCAAATCTCTAACAATTTACCCCTTTGTCCAAAAAAATTGTGCAGTAATAAATTGAAGTTTGTTACGGATTATTTGGTACTTGGTAATGCAATTATGCAATGTCAAATTAAAACGGATAAAATTTTGCCTCTATTATTTCCATCACATGGTATTATTTTATCCTGTTTAAAAATAATAATTTAAGTTCGAACAGAGTATAAATTAAGATAAAATAAGTTAAGGAAAAATAAATAAGTTTTGGACAAATAATTTCTTATCACAAAGTTTCAATAAATTTCTCATAAAACTATATTATTAATTGAAAATGTATAATTCAAAATAGTTTGTAAATTTTTAATTGAAATTTACAATCATAGATTAGAAATATGTACATCACATTAGAACATCCAAAATACTCATAGAATAAAAAAATAATAAATAAATAAAAATATCTAGATCTAAACCTTCAAAGTTAATTTATTTCGGTATTCTGATTAGGGTCTGTTCTCATTGACTGAACTGAGCTGAACTGAACAGAACTGAGTTGAATTGAACTGAACTAAACTGAACTGAACTGAACTGAACTGAAATGAATATTTTATAAGAGAAGAAAATTAGGAGCTGAGCTGAACTGAACTGAACTGAGCTGAGCTGAACTGAACTGAACTAAACTGAATTTCAACGTAAGAGAACAGGCCCTTAGACATTTAATTTGAGAGTGAACAAGAGCAAAGAATCCTATACTTAAATTACCTCTAAGTTAAATGGTGTAATTTTTTCCACTAGACTGATCTTAGCTTGTCATACTTGTAGAATACATGCATTATACATGGTATTTTGAAATAAGGAGAGAGTGTATCTCTACTCCGTATAAAAGAAAGTATGTATTGGAAAGAAAAAGAAAAGAAGGTCAAAAGAGCACGAAAAAGGTGGAAGATGTTTGATCATTTGGTTGCAGCATGGAATGCAGATTACAGAGTACTTTTGTTTACTGTTGCTTCAAACAATGAACATTGGTCAAACTTTACCTCTATCTTCTGCTTCACCTCATTCTACACTATAGTACTACTGATATTAGACCATTCAAACTACCACGACTAGTAAATACGAGTAGTATTTAAGAATATTTCATCAATTTTGTACTCATTATTAATCCCCAAATTCATTTTCACTTCAACCCACGTTCTTTCTCTGCTTCATGCCAACATGCTGTAATTATTATGAGTATGTAAAACGGATGTAAGTTAATTTATTGTTTGACGATCAACTTAAAAGTAAGGGCCTATTCTCTTCGGCTTCATTTCAGCTCTAATCAGTTCAGTTCAGTTCAGTTCAATTCGTTTTAAAAGGCAACTTTAACTGCTTTAAAGATAAATTTAACCCGTTTTATAATAAATTAACGTACACCCGTTATTTTTTTTTTTAGGATTTGTGGTAATTTTATTACACCCATATTCTACATTTAACTTATGTACTTACCTTTTTGATCTGCTATTTTTTTTTCTCTCATTATTATACTTTCGGATACTGTATATTATTGTCAAACTGACACTACAATAAATCAGTTTACCACCTTGAATTAGTTGTAGTATTGTTGTTGCGTCCACAGTTGTTAGGTGAGTACTCTATTTATCTTTAATTTTAAAGAAAATTTACTCAGTATTAATTACTTGTAATAGTCTTCAAAAAAAAAAAAAAAATACATAAATAAATAAAATACTTGTAATTATTTTCTATATTTTTGGAAATCAATTTCAAGTTTTGAGCAACAAAGTTGGCATTAGTATCTCATATTAGATGTTAAATTCTTTGATTTTCATGCCAAACACATAATCTTTAGGGGTTTTCCTTTGAATTGAATTTGAGGTTAAAATTAACAAAAAATGATAAAAAAAAAATGTATCATTTACCTCAATTTTCGTAAAACACGCAAAATGAGGCATTTTTGATCATTTGTTTTGCCAATTTTGACCTCAAATTGGATTAATAGGACCAAAATACCCCATGAACCTAAGAAGAACATATTTTTGCACAAAAATCGAAGAAATTTTTTATAACCGTTAGATTTAACGGTAGATGGTAAAAAAAACAATTTTAAAATTTGGTGGTAAAATAAAATTTTTAAAAGTTTTGATGGTAAAATACTTTTTTTTTTTTTTTTTTTTTTTTTTGTTATAAGTAAAAAAATCCTAACATAAACAATATTCATATTAGGTATAAGAATTTGGACATGAAAACAACGAGACTATATTAAGATAATAACCGATCTAGCTTCATAAATTCTCTACAAGGAGGTTAGTAGTTTGTGCATCAATAGGATACAATTATGATCCCTTCCTTCAATTCACCTTCCCTTAACTTGTCAAACCAAGTTTTGTAAAACTCATGTTGAGTCAGGAAAATTATACTTGTAATAAATTACTTAAGTTAGGTCCATTCTAAAAAAAATAAACAAATTAAAGTTAGGTCCATAAAAACAAGTTACCATGTTTTAGTCCATCAATATTCACTTTAGACCTTATTGTTTAAAACTAAAATGACCTAAACTAAATAGAATTGCAAAGAAGTCCAAATTAACATAGATCAGTAAATAGTAATTTCGGCTTTAAGCGAAATGGAAACGTGTATTATTCATTATAAAAGTGTAAAAAGACATACAATGTTGCATAACACTATTAATACGTCTATTTCATTCAGTTCAACTCTAATCAGTTCAATTCCTAATTTCCTTATCTCATAAACAGTTTAGTTCAATTCAGCTCTAATCAGTTTATTTCAGTACAGCTCAATTCAGTAAATCACAACAAACCCTTACTTTGTTTATAATTAGGAGAATCAATTTTCTATTAATACAAAAGATATTTTGTATCTTCCAACATTTCTTAGAGCAAACTTCAATTCTTGTGAATAATCCCAATAGTGAAAAAAGAGAGAGTTGGTCGGCTGTCTTTCCACTTGTTACGCAACATTGTTTCGCAAAAACTATTGCTTTAGAGTTGGGGTGAGTCTTGCATCTGGCTAATGGTCAAATCTTGATATTATAAAAAATTAAGGCTTGGAATTTGTTAATTTTGTTCTTGACAACCTTCTTAGATTAAGATAATTAATGCATCTCACCTCCACTTTGCCCCAAAAAACCATCATTAAGGACATAATTTCTTATTAGTTACTACTAAGGTCAAAGTCTAGAGTTTTCTTTGCGAGTTGTAATGTGAATTTATGATGTTGTACTATAACGTATTAGAAAGTGGTGGTTCATACTACATACACGCTATAGGTAAAAATTTTCTACGTTTCAAAATAAAGTTTGTGTGTTTCAAATTCTATATGTTGAAGAATAAACCTCTTAAGTGTCACCACATGTAAGTATCCCACATTGGTTGAAAAAGAGAGAGTTAAACACTTTATAAGGTTAAGGGGCTACTCCTCCTATTGCCATATGGTTTTGGGATGGAACCTCCTTAGACTCGTGAAGTGGACTCTCTCTCTTGGTTTGCGGGTGCGGCCCATACCCGCATTTGACATGGCATCAGAGTTAGGCCCACGATATGGGACCTTAAATGGCTAAAGTTCACTGGGCCAAGAGTAGGTACGTGTGAGGGGGAGTGAAGAAACACTTTAGCCCGAAAAATCACATGAGACAAAGTTAAAAGGGACCTTACATGTGAGGGGGGAGTGTAATAGATCATTATTATTGTATACTCCGGTAGTATAATGTACCACAAAATAATTATCATTGTTTTTTCAAAAATTCAATTTTACAAAGTCAATTTTGCTTTTTAAAGGGCAAAGAACGAAAAGAATGTAAAAGCTTTAGAAAAAAGAAATTCTTCCTTTTCTCTTTTTCCCCCTTTTCCCAAACGTCATAAAATAGAAAATCAAGAACTTGTTAATAAAGCATAGAGCGAGCTCTATGATATGTAATTCATGGCCTACCAATAAAACAAGCTTAAACTTCAACGGAAAAACACTACTTAAATTATACCATCAGTCTCAATTTACTTGACCCATTTTAAGTTAAGGTGTTCTATTTATTCATTTCCTTCCTTCTTTTGAGTCGGGTTTCACACTTACCCATAATAATATTATGATTTTTTTTCCGCTCTCACTTATCCTATTAGATCTTTACACGTAGTACAAGATCAATAAATTTGATATGAATGAAAAGCAAAAGGAAATAAACATGCAAGTATGCAAGCTAGGCTGGAAGAGAAAATGGAATTAAGCAAGAATATATAAATGACGAAACAATTTTATAAAAGCAAGAAAAGATAAATAAAAAGTATATCAAAAATAAAGAAAACAAAGGAAAAAAAATAAAAAAGGTGAAAGAACAAGGTATGGGGTCACATGGAAGAAAAGTCTAAGTTGTTCCCATTTTGATTAAGGTAGCTTTCATTTCAGTTTCCAATTTCACATCTTAGGCTCCCTTTTGTTTATGTCTTTGCTTCTTTGACTCTATCTATATCATTAGATATACTTTGCTACTTATTAAGCAAGACTCTAGTATGAGTGTATTAGATGTCTCGGGTCGTACCAATGAATAAACTCGGGTGGGATTGATTCACTGTGACGTTTAGTAAAACACGTAGAGTTTAGTGAATGGAGTAGCCATCTATCGCTATGAAGGGGTTAAGTTTGATTTAGAGTTGGTCGAAACAATCAAGCTAGTCAAATTCAAGTAGGGTTATTTCATATTTTAGGGCGAAGAGTAAAAGTGCAAGGAGCCATATAAAGCGTTACAAGATGTCAAAGTCGATAGTTGATTAATAGGGTTACGTGGAATTATGTCAATTGGATCTAGTGGAATGTAGACGTATAAGTAAGGTGATGATTAAGAAGTATGTAGATACATAACTGGCTTGTGAAAGGTTTTAAAAAAATACACGTACTTTTAGTTGCTTCTTTAAGGGAGTTGAGGTTGGTAATAAGCTACGTAAAAGGACAGCATGGACATCAACCACCCCTAAAAGAGAGATCAAATGAAAGGCAATAATAACAATTCTAAACTTTTGCAACAAAAAAAGTTGAAAATTTTACAAAACTAAGTAAAACATCATTGGTTTAGAATCGAAAGTTTCATAAGGAGTATCATTTTAGAAGGTATAGGAAAACTCAAAACGAATGAAAATAGAATCGGGTATTGCTTTGATTTACATCATACGTCCATTTGGAGTGAATAAGAGTTTAAACGCGTATGATTTAAGTTAATTCACTCCTATGCTGTTAATATTAGACTTGGGTCGAATTCAGGTTAATTACAGGGCGTATGAGTCGTTTGGTTCAAGTGATTTGGATCATTACAAAATATGATAAACAGGTCAAATTGGGTGGATTTCAAGTCCTTTGGGTCGAGTCAGGTTCAAGTTATCTCTTAGTAACTCAAGTTTAGAATCGGGCCAGGTCAGGAATTGACATGTCTAGTAGTTATGCATACTAAAAATCACTTGGATGATGATTGAATATCTTTGCTTACCTTTCTCAATTTTTAAAATTTTTCCTCAAAGAAGTTTGAATTTTGAAACACGGTGATAGTTCTTGCACATTAAAGTTTAGGCAAAGTGGGCGTACTTATGTCCCGAGGACCATCGTTGGAAAGGAACATATACCCGATTACCCAATGCAGCCGATGCCTTAAAAAAAAAAATTGTCCTTATCTATCAACGATCCGATCCATTAGAAAGTAAACATAACTTGTTCGACATTAAAATGGTTAAATTTTCATCAAAAGATACCAAGGATTCCTAAGAGTTAGCCACCGAGTAAACGAACTACAGCAGATTCCTGGGCAAAAAGTGATGCCAACATTAGTACATAAAAAACATGGGCATAGTCTTTCAGAAGTATGGGAGCTTCACAAGCTTACGCAAATGCTTTCTTAGTCACGATTAAGCGGTCTTAGTATAAACTCCCGTCGTCTATTAATAGCTATCAAACTATCACATTAGGAAGCCCTATTCATGCACGAGATTCCTAATGTAAATATTTAATGACATTTACCCGCTACATACATACTTGTCAAGAACGGAACATTATTTTTAAACCTAACATCGTGAAGGCAATAATCATGCCTATCCATTTTACGCTGTAATTGATATTGCATCATCAATTCACCACACAAGTCCAAATTGAAGTAGAGTTAGCCAACTGATAAATACTCCGTGGTAGGTAGGCTTCACTATCCTACGAGTTCAAAGTTTCCCACACTAACTAGTGGTTGCATAAATGGTTACAACGACCTCGAAGAATAAATCTAGCTCAGAAAATGACAGTGGGATCAAAATTTCCGAAAACAACATTAATAGCAGCATGTTTAATAAAGTATCCAATGGATTTGGTTCATTCTTTGGGATTTCTGTAAATTGTCTTGTGACATTATCACAAAGAGAACCAAAAAATAAATAAATTCAATGTGCTCATATTGAACATCAAGAAATGAAAGAATAAACTGAGAAAGCAGATGAAGTAGATAGGTATTTTATGTAACCCCCCCCCCCCCCCCCCCCCCCCCTTCCCCCCTTAAAAAACGAGGCTTGTGTCGACAGGAATTATGTTACAAAAGATAAAGCAAAAGGAATTAAACAGGTGAAAGTACCTTACTGTGCGACATATCTATCATACAGCAGCAAATTCTGCAGAGTGTATTATGTAGAGTATAATTTTGCGAGCTCATCTGAGAATGTCTTCTTGACAACTTCTCTCTTGAGCTTCAGAGCAGCTGTTACTAATCCTGACTCTGGTGTCCACGGTTCTGAAAGCAATTTGATTCTTGCAGGTATCTCAAACTTTTCCAAGCGAGCCTTTTTGGCTTCCTACATAATAGCATAAGTAATCAATCAGCAAATGCTATCCATTACTTCAAATCTCTTGCTTTTTTGTTAAAAACAAAAATCCTACTGTTTCAAGTCTTTCGACTTATTTATACTTAAATATCTCTAACGAAACAGCCAAACATACATAATCCCAAGAATTTATAGTAACTATTATTTATATTCAATTGCGTGTTACGAAGAGCATTCTTTTTCCAAATTGTTTTGGAAGGATGAGGCCTCATGAGGGTGAGAAGCATTTGAAGAAGTATTAATCATAATAGACATAACTAGACTAGACGCATGCTAACTCAAAAGAGTTTCCTCTTTCCAATCAAATTCTGTAAAGAAATTCTGTAGTAGACTAACCTTTACTAGTGATCCAAGAACTTCTTTAACAGTTTCTTCTTTCTGGCACAAGTCAGAAAAGTCGGTGAAACTAATTCCTTGCTTGACTGCCCAATCTCGTACAGAAGATTCTGAGGCTACCACGACAGCCACACAGTAGCTATAATTAGGATCACAATGCAGCATGATGTTCTCGACATAGGGACTTGTAATCAGAGCTGCCTCAACCTACAGGTAAAAAAAAAGACATCAGGTTTTGGAACTGATATACTTCGTAGTAAAGATTTAAATTTATGTGTAAAGCAATACCTTTCCCAGAGAAACGTATTCCCCATGCTGAAGCTTAACAATGTCCTTTTTACGGTCAACTATTTCAAGGCAACCATCAGCATGAAACTGTCCTATGTCACCAGTATAGAACCACCTCATCCCTCTCTCATCAACCTTCCAATTACAAAGTAATGAAGTTAAAATTGAATGCATAAAGCCATGGTTTTCACAAAGCATGACAGGATAACCAGCAGAAGATGAAAGATAACCTTGTACACTTCATTGGTCTTGTCTTCATCTTTGAAATATCCAAGTGTGACATTTGGACCACCAATAACAATTTCCCCCCGAGGCATAGGTTTATCACTGATAAGATATCCTCCTTCAGGCCAATCTATTAACTGCAACATGATATGCTACACATGTTTCAATACAGAGACTAAAACTAATTACATGTGAAATACAAACAACCATCGTATTACAGCAATTATAGATGTTGCAGCAAGACATGTAAAAGACTAAGTATTCAGACCATGGTCCTGCATCTTGGTCCAGTGAAAAACTATAAATCGTCCTCGCTTTCAAGTAGAAATAATTTCAATTGACAAAGCATGTAATAGACGTGCTTAAAACAAAGCTTCTTGATAAAGTACTACATTAAAAGGTTAAGTGTTTTCCCTAATCACAGCAACGGTAATAAATGTGAATTCACAAAAAAGCCTACAATATTTCTTTTTTTGTGGTAGCAATTTGAAATATATTTTAAAAAAACAATATACTTCACCTTAATATATGAGCAAGGAACAGGAGGTCCAACACGACCAACGGTAGTATCATCATACTCGGTAAATGTTCCACCAGCACAAGTCTCAGTAAGCCCATAACCTTGACCTATAGGAGCACTGAATGTGACCAAGATGTTAAATTTTGCAAGAGACACATTGGTTTGCAATATATGCAAAGAAACACTTTGGTCAACTATAGGCAGACTTCCAGAATAAGAAAACAAAACTTGTTTTGACTTGAACATGTTAAGCAAAAAAATTCCATACATGTACAACTTGAAGGTTATAAAAATATTTGAGCTAGTATAGATTACTTTCCAGAGATAGTTGCAATGAAACACCAATTTGATATTTAAGTAATTACAATAAATCAACACCAACTTGACTATGACATGAGCTTCTTTTATCTACAGCGAAATTTTAAAAGACATACTACTTAATTGTAAAAAATCAACACCAATTCGACAATGATACGAGATTCCCTTCTCCACAAACACTTGCCATGGAGGCATGGAGCTATACCCTATACCAACTGAAAGGAAATACAACATGGAATATATTCATAGATGCTAGGCTTTAAATAGACTAAAGACGTGGCAGGTCTATGTGAAAGGAAATACTTTGAAGGATTATGTAATCCAACTGTCCACAATCTAAGAGAATTTCAATTTTTATCAAGGATTGTAAACAGATTCACAAAAAAAGCACACAGCACTCTTGTTAGGTCAACAAGGTGCAAATTGCTTATTAAATACACAATGAGCAAGAGATAAAGACAGTATATTTTTAATAATATTTTATAAAGAAGTTAAACAGGGAGCATATACTAATATAAAAAAACCCCAATAGCTTCTCACTTAAGAGCTTTGGCAGAAAGAGGTTAATACAAAGATATCAATATCAAGTATTCACAGTCCAAATGAAAACCCATAAGAGCACTTAAGTGGGAAAATATGAGACATATACGGATAACAACCAACACCACTTCTCCCCACATTTTGTATGTAACCTATTTAGCTTTTTGTTAAAATGCAGATGTAGATGCTCGTGACAGAACAACAGATCAATTAGGAAATGAAAAACAACGATGAACATACTAACCCAATACAAATATTGATGAATCTTTGTGTATCACCAGAAAGAGGTGCACCTCCAGAAAGAATAAAACGTATACGACCTCCCAACACTGCTCGGACCTTTTTAAACACTAGTAAATCCCAAAGAATTCTCTCTGGACCCCTTGCACCACACCAGTTACCATTCATTGCAGATAAGCGGCGATTGTACGCAAAATCAAATAATCTTTTGGACAATCCACCCTTTGCATCAACCTAAACCGCAGAATAATCCAACATTAAAATCTTCAAATTTTACAATCATGAAGAGGAAGGAGAAAAATCACACTATCATGTTCTATCTTCATGGTTCTACTAAAGTTCCCTTGGATGCCAATAAAAATGAAACAAAATAGAACAATGTAAGGAAAGCAAATTTCTGCTAGTTTGATAGGTGCATGAGTTTAGTAAATAGGCAAGGACGATATAAGTTTAATGGTTGTAATTCCTGAAGCTGGAACTATAAACTTGGACTATGAGAGATATAAAAGACTAGCTACACAACTGTAGTCTGCAGTAATGAATTGCGCAATTGCGAACTTAAAGGAGCACATCATCTACGACAAAGCAATTTTTACTGTGCTCATTTTTGCACAAGCATGGAGCATTGTATCAGCCATATATAGCAGAGTCTAGATTAGTTCAGAAGTTTATTTTTCGCTCAATAAACAGAAGGTTCTTAACTGAATTGGGGCGTCCAACAATGAACAGACTTTCTTATGTGTGTAGGTTCCTGTATACATCTTTAAAGCTAGAGCCTTGAAGTTTTAGGGCACAGAGAGATGTATATAAGGACCAGAGAAAGACTCAAATATAAATGCATTAATATTTTTGAAACTGTGTACAATATATCACGTTACAGAATGTTCATGAGGCTAATCTCAGATTCCTAGGTCTGAAATGAAGGAAGTTGATCGTCAAAATGTATTTTGCTGTGAGACAGAAAGGATGGAGCCTCTCTTAAAGAGTTAAAGTAGATAGGCCTTTATCAACCACTACTTCCATTCCCACTAGGAATAATATGTTTTCTTTCATTTGGTTTTTTTTTACCCCTTTTAACAAATACTCCAAACTTGTGAGAAAGAGCAAGATATCACCCAAAAAAAAAAGACTATTCTTACCAACCTTTTTGCGTACACCTTCTCGAACACGGTCCAGAATTGCTGGTACAGCAGCCATCAGTGTAGGTGCCAACACAGAGGCATCACCCTTTGTACCCTTTTTAATCTTGTTTGAAGTATCTGTCAATGTAAGTGGGGATCCATATCCTATTCTCCCTCCGATTGCAGCTGCTATGTTCTGCAGTAGAAAAGATATGAATTTATAGAATGAGAATTGAGCATGTGTTGATAATTTGATAAATTTATTGGCCAGCTAGGCGCCTAGGCAGCAAGGAATCCTATGGTACAAATTCAACATAGATCATACCTCAGCAGCTAATTCCAGGATGTGAGCTAGAGGTAAATATGCTAAATAAACGTCTTTTTTGCCAAGTCCGGGAACTAGAGTCATGACAGCAGAAACCGTAGCAAGTACATTACCATGCGTCATCATCACCCCCTGAAAGTTGAAATCAATTTACATACAGCTTATAAACTCTATGGAAGAAGGGAGTGGGGGATTATGAGAAGAACTCTCTGCAGAAATCTTATCCATCAGAATAAACATACTATAGCACTTTCTCTGTTTCTCATACTTATATAGAATATGTCAAATTGTCAACTACAAGAAAGCAAGAAATCTCCTCCCCATGCATAAATTTTTGGAATAAAAAACAATGGGAAAATTATTTGCCAGCCAGACTGCATCTCCATTAGAAAATAAAGGAAACCCCCACAGATAAACAACAAAGCAATGCAAGGAGAACTGCTCTATTCTGCAAGTTCACGAATAGAAAACCAAATCCAAATTCACTCATTTCTTTCCAGCCACCGAAACAAATTCCTATTCTTTGCAAAGTAGCAAACCTATAAAGCCAATTAGCAAACGTATTAAAAATAAAAAGGCAGACACAGCATCCTCTGCACCAGCAAACTATAAGATTCTTCTACAAAAAGACACTACTCATCTTCTATTACAGCACAAAATACACACATAAGTATAGAAATTTGCAGAGATGGGAAAGGATGCTTTCAGTCTCTGTCTCTAGGGTCCCCCATGCTGTTGAGCATCTCCAAAATACCATACTCAAATCTCAACATTTTCCGAGTGTTGTGTTTATGAAGAAATATAAACCAATGATTCTTCTTACTAAAGAAGGGACTCTCGAGATTGAGGGATGGAGATCTTACTAACTTATAGAGTGTACTTCAGGCCCTTTCCTAAATCTCTATAGATTAATAGCAAGTCATTGCCAATATGAAGTTCCTAACAGTTCAATTATTAACCCTACTTCTCCAGGCATAAGAGATGATGAAGTCCAAATATACAGTACATTTGGATGCAGACTAGCTACAACTATATTGCAGACTAGCTACAACTTCTAAACTACTAATTTGCTTCTTCAAAATCCAAAGTAGCAGATACTAAATTTAACAAGCAACAAAATTTAGCTGCACTTAATTGGAAGATTAAACATAGATGTACCAAATTATAAGCGGTCCAACAAAAATATACCCAACAAACAAATTAGAAAACAAAAAATATATATCAATGTAGCCAACAGTCAATTATATGAACAAAACCACATTAAATGATATTAGAGGTAAAATTTGCTACCACGTGATGCAAGACATTAAATCTGACTGGAAAGAGGTATGGAATAAGTCTTAAATAAAAGTCCATTCTAGTATTTTTTTTTTTCTGTATGTCCTAATAATATAGTCCGGAAATTGCACCTTTGATATCTTTTAATGCTTTTTTGTTCTGATAGTTAATAGTCGAGCATATTTTGTGTAATTTTCTAGTATATTTTTGTTGAATCACCCATACTTCAGTAGATATTCATTAAAACTTCCCACTTTATTTCATGTTGAAAGCATCAAATAGCATCAACTTTCAGTACAATCCTTACCGGGCACTAATTTTTCTCCCCATCCTTCATCAAACTAAGTTTAACAAGCAATCACAATCCAACAACTTTAAAGCAAATCCCAACAGAATCACAAATCACGATCATTGATAGTACTGCACAACAGTGGGCTTACATAATGAAAAGCCCTGAATGTTATCTGATGTACCTAGAACCCTCATATTTATTGAATACCTACCCTTTTTTTTTGAAAGACATCGAATACCTACCCAGAGTGGCAGAGTCCTAGAGAGCCCAGAATTTGCAAAGTGGATAGTCAATCAACGCACCACTTAAATTGAGTTTTGTTTCTTTTTCCAGACAAATACCAAAAATTTATTGCTGCAGTGACTGCATTTTAAATCTATAGAGGCAAAGAAACAGCATCTTTGTCTTGCTATTTAATCAGTCAATAATAAATCAGACAAACAAAAATGTCCATTCAGAAGAAAGTTGAATGAGCTTATGAGGGGCAATTATTCAACTTTAAATTACAATGGACTAAATGAGATGTCTAGTTACATTTTACTTTTTCATAAGCAAATAGTAAGTTAGTCAGTTGCTCCGGGATCAGGAGCCCTGAAGGAAACAAAATTAAGGCCAAAAGAGCCTCTTTGGAATAGAAGAAGTGAGAAGCCTCGCACCTGAAAGGCTGAAAATCCTAACTAGCCTTAGGCAGGGAAGCTTAATTAGATACATTGGGGTGATGGTATGGTGCACATGAAACTATCATCTCTGTCTATCAAGCAATATAAAAGCATCTATCGACAGAAACTGAAAGGCTAGAGAAATTATAAAGCTCAGCCGGTAAAGATTATGTTTCATGGGTTTATCAGTAGAAGGTATCATAGTATATTGGTATCACTTAATGAAAATCTACAAATTCTATGTAATCAATCAATTACCTATAAACATCAAAAGATCATGAAAGAATCATAAAATGTCGATAACTCAAAAGGAGCTAAGCTGTAGCTGTGGGTCAGGTTCAGAGCAGTAGAGGAGAAATGAGGGAAGAACAGACATTCTAAATCTAAATTTAAAAAATTAAATGATTCTAGTAGCCTACTCACTTTTGGCAAGCCTGTACTTCCACTGGTATACATTATCACAGCAACATCAGCTGCTAGGGGTAAATCAGCATCAACAGGATTTTCTCGTCCAAGCTTTTCCACAGCAGCAAATGATTTGACAGTCCATTTTTCCTCCACCAAAGAGGCATTAGATGAGAAATCATCATCCATACATATAATCCTCTTTACAGTGTCAAGCTGTCCACTTATGTCCACAAGCTTTTTCATTTCTTTCTGCCCACAAATTACAGTTGTGACCTCTGTCTGCAAAAAAAAATAAAAATAAAAAATAAAAATAAAAGAAAAGAAAAGCTGCTTAGAGAAGTGCAAGTAACAGGGATCTATATACAATAGACTAAGTAATTGCCAAACTATACGCTTGGCAGTTTCTCTCTAGAAAAATTTCCTACCAAAAAGTTATATGATCATAGAAAAAAAAAAATCAGGCTTATAGCTTTTCTGTTAAATGGTTTACAGCCCTATCCCTCATAGCTAGCCCCTTGGTTTTCCCAAAAATTGTACCCCTGTTACTGTTAAGCCTTCAAGACTAACGGGAATTTTTCAGAAAACTATATCATTAACATCAAGAAAAGCACACAGTAGAACATATTCCTACACTCCTCCTACTTATCTTAAATACCTAGTTATCTCTAGTCAACAGAAGGGAAGGTACAAGAGTGATTAAAGCATGCAAGTTGTGATTGAACAGGCATTGAAAATTTTGAAATTAGACAGGTAACACCCTGCATTTATGCACGGCTCTATAGTCCATGGATCATAATGCTCAAAAAAGTCAAGTGCATCATAACTTCATAAGCCATAACTGAAAATTAACCACAAATCCTAACACTATAATTACAAACGGACAACATTCAGCACAATTTTATGTGGAAGGACTTTGCACCATTTCTACTTTTGCTAGGAATCAATTCTTTGTCGGTATACTTAAAGAATGTTCGAGCCATTGAAAGGTTCTGAAGGCAAAGCATAGAAAAATCACAGTAATAAGAAACAAATATAAGAATGAAGAAGGGGAAAACCCACTGTGAGTGCCTGCAACAATAAATGTTGGGGAAAGAAATTAAAGAAGAAGCAGAGAAAGAAAGAGAGAGAGAGAGAACCTGATTCAATGAATGAGATAGAGCTTCCTCTCCAAGAGAAGAATATATTGTCACAATAGTTATGTTGCGCCTGAAACAAGCCTGCCGAAGAACACCAATGTTATGTTTCATTCAAGGACTACTTAAGCAAAGGGGGGGGGGGGGACCGGGGAAGTACTGCAAGACTACCAAACCCATTGGGACTTTGGGAGCAGAATGCGGAAAAATCAATAACTAATACTAATACTATAAATCCAAACTCTTGTGATATGATGTTCAAATACACAAAAGTAAGTCCTACTGCACAAAAGTTTCTTCCAAGATAAGCATATGCCTAATCTGCAAGTTTTTCAATTCCCTTTTTTATAATTCTAATTAATGAAAAACAAAAAGATTTACCAAGTACCTGCATTGCGATGTACCATTCCTCTCGTGTATCAGCAAAGATTGCAGCACGTTCATTCCTCGAATGTCCAAGTTGTGCCAAACCAGAAGCAAAACTACAGACAGATTCAAAGGTTTTTCCATAAGTAAGCCATTCATACTCTCCCAAGTGAAGTTTCTCAAAGGATTTCCC
Organism: Chenopodium album; assembly: GCF_948465745.1. Lineage (NCBI taxonomy): Eukaryota > Viridiplantae > Streptophyta > Magnoliopsida > Caryophyllales > Amaranthaceae > Chenopodium > Chenopodium album. Next base: position 42,499,322 of record NC_137849.1, read on the forward strand.
ATCTGCTGTCACTTCAGTCTCCTTGGCAATCAGCTTTCTGGTTCCAAGAAGGGGTTCATCTCTATAATTTTCACATGACCTCTCAAAAAGCTCAGCGAGAGTTGAGACGCCCTCCCATGCTGTTGTTACGGGGGAAGTAAACCGAGCATTCCTGATTGCATATCCAGGTTCCCCAGCAACATCAATAGGCAATCCTCTTTTTTTCCCACGCTTAGTATTACGAATTATAAGAGTAAACACAAGAGGAACAAGGACTCCAACTACATAGGGAGTCATCTCCTAAGTGTACACCTAGAAAAAATAAAAAGGCATAACCCTTAATATCACATATTGACAAAATCCACTTCTCTATAAACACCTTCCATTAACAAAAATTCAATCAGCATTGGCTTCGATATATGCCAGCTCTGATGTAAAGAGAACAATCAAGGTCTCAAACAAGCGCAGCGAATGTAGCAAGCCAGTATTCCACATCAAACTAAAAGCTTTACCACTATAGTTCAATTTAGAATAATCCTATCATATAATTAGGCCAATCCTCTAAAGCTCAACCCTCAAATTGTTGGTTTCCTAAACCTTAGTAACTACTTAATTCTTAAGTTATTTAGGAACTTCTAGCAACATTAAACAGGAAATAGTAATAGAACAAATAAAAAAAAGACCCAGTCCAAAATTAAAAAGGGTAAAAGTAAGTCATCAAGAACCACCATTGATGGGTCCCATTCCCACCACTTGAGCTTTCAAATTAAAGGTTGATAATACACTAATTCTACAAAAGTTTCAAACTTTATTGTCACCCATAATGCTTAAATTACCTAGAATTGAGTTGGGCAGATCATAAAAACAAAAACAGCACAAAAAATGGCTTCTTTGAGATATCCTTAAATTTAATGCTTCTTAATCGACAAATTACATAAAAAATAAGATATTCAGTTCAATTCCTTCCATCAAAATCAATGATTTTTTCTTTACTATTATAATCCAATAATCCCAGCATTTCCATATACATGAAATATCAAGTGAAATTCTGATTAATCTTAAGTTCTGAAGAAAGACAGAAAAAACCTGAGTAAGTAGAGGTAGAAGATGAACTGAAGTGGCTGTTTCTCTATCTATCTCTCCAAATTTGTGATTGTATTATGCGGCACACTAGATTTTAATTTATTATTTTTGAATTTGGGTGAAAATAATGCAGGTGACTGAGAAATCGAGGAAATTGCTTCTTTGTTTTTATTATGGTTTTTTTTTTTTTTTTTCTCAATTTTTGGTGAACAAAGAACAAACTTTGTATAAAGGGTACCAGCTTTTGCAATCTGTAAATTTATTGATACGGGGGCCCATCGAAATAACTAATACCAGTAGCAATTTTTGGGTTTTTATTGATGGGTTCAACCACACCCGACTTGATCCAACCCAATTCAAAACCAACTTACAAAACATTTAAAAATTTCAACTTTATAGACATCATAATTTAGCATAACTTAAGTTTAAAAATACACCCGATGTAATTGTTCGCTCCTTACTCGGTTGCATATTGTTTAAGTTTTTAAACCTTAGTGTTTGCCTTGTTTTAAAGACTTGAAGTATCCCCTCAAATCAAGAAACCCTCTTTCATTGTCGGAGTTATTTGTGCCCGCTTTGAATATTAACCAACACAAGCCCTGAATCTACACTCGTTATCAATAGAAGCGTGCTTCCTTGAGATATTTTTGCTCAATTGTGTTGCTTTATGCTCACATACCACAGTTCCGACTAGACTTGTGTTTTTGTCGCTAAAAAGGCAAGAGAGTGCCATATAACCCGGTGTCAAAACATTCAGATTATGACATTTGGTATTAAATGATATGAATATTGCTAACGAGCGCCTAGTGCGTTAGATAAAAAATAATTATATTGGTTGAAATAGTTAAGTTAGGAAGGCATAACAAAATCACGCATCGTTCGGCATAATTAATATTAGTTTCACTCTAAGATGTCCACTTTTAATTATCTTATCTAACATCCCGAGGGCGCATATTAGCTTTTGCCTAATGATATAGATCCAAATATCCGAATCGACACCTCTAGTCCAACTCAACGAGTCCCGATGCAAACAATACGTGGAGGATAGAGGTGTTCCCCGAATCTCGATGCCAATTGCCAACATTAGACGGTCTAAAACCATGGTGTTATACGATGATGACAAGTGTACGTCTAATAATAATACTGTCCCTCCTAAGTCCTCACTTTACACTATTATAAGTAAAGCCACCCCTTACTCTCCTTCTTATCTCTATCTAGTATCTATCTATTCGCTCCATTCTGTTTTTTTATAGGATCAATCATCATCAACTCTCAATCACTCTTGAAAATGTCTTGCTGTGGTGGTAACTGCGGTTGCGGATCTAACTGCGGTTGCGGCAGTGGCTGCGGAGGGTAATTCATTTTCATCCTTTTTTATTATTGCTTTGTTCGTTTACGCACGGTTTTTTATGACGATTCATGTTAGTCGGCCCCGCCTTTATTTATAGAACGATTTTGATCATCATAAATTCAGTGTTAAATTTTACCCTTTGTTTTATTATGTGAAAGGGTTTATGAAATTTTACCCTTTATTTTTATCATGTGAAAGGGTTTTATGAAATTTAAAAGGGTTTTATTTTAAACAAAAGCTAACGAAAGTCCCGAGACGTTGGATAAGCTTTTTAAAAGTAAAAAGATTAAATAAAAATGAACATTAATTACACCGATCGACGCGTCGTGATTTTGTCATGCTTTTTCAAATTTATACAAAAACCAGTGTTCGAGGGCGTTCGTTAGCGAGATCCTTTATTTTAGTGTGAATTTGGATTAATGGTGTTTCAATTATATATGTTGATTCAGATGCAAGATGTTCCCTGATTTCGTGGAGAACAGCTCTAACCCCACCGTTCTCGTCTCCGGTGTTGCCCCCAAAATCTCGTAAGTTTTTTTTTTTATTTTTTAATTTTCTTAATTTTTACTAATTATGTTATTGATATTCATGGAAATTATGTTTAACAAATGAAAACAGGTACTCTGAAGGAGCAGAGAGTGGAGTAGCTGCGGAGAATGGGTGCAAGTGTGGTGCCAACTGCCAATGCGATCCATGCAACTGTGGCAAATGAATACCATCTTAATCTTAATTAATTAAGATGAAGATATAATTAAACTAATTAATGTTTCTGTGTTATGTTTGTGGGATTATTATTATTGTGGTTTATAAGCCAAACTCTTAATTAGGCTTAGAATAATCGTATTATCGCAGCCGTATGATATGATATGATATATCGTGTTGTATGTGATGTTTACTTTATTTTATACCGGTTGGACTAATGATAATATTGTGTTTGTTTTAAAATACTTTGTGATCTTGTTTGTTGGTGTTCATATATTTCAAATTTGTGATCCTATGCTTGCTTATTTTACTTCCATTATTTAAAATGGCAACACTTTGTACAGCTTTGGTTTTTCGCTATACTAATACTATATCCGTTATATATTATTTGCAACAATTAGATATATAGAGGCTGTAGTTATTCATTTTTATTAATGACAAAACTAAAATTTAAAACTGACTTTAATAAGACTTGACATGATCGTCTATCCTTTGCCAAGTAGGAGTATGTGATTCTATTGTAGCGTAGAAAAAACGAGGCAAACAAAGTAGTCATCCACTCATCCCCTCTTGAATAGTGGATAATGAATAGATTTTCACAATAGGAAAATGGTTAGAGTTTTACTCTCGATTTCAAGAGATGAATTTCATCCTAGTCCTTATGACTTTGTAAACACCAAAATAATGAGGAGTAATAATAATAATAATAGGTTGCATGCATTGTAAATCACAAAATTGTAACAAAATGTAAAGTTGTTAGCATAAAATTCACAAAAGAAATTAGTCAATGAACTTGGGCCCCACCTCAAAATATCTCCCCCAAAATGCAACTAACGCATGATTGAATCGTGTGAAGGAATGAATGCCAACAAATTTAGTGGGGGTGTTTGTTAAAGCTGTCAAAAGCACATTCGATCCAATTCGAAAAATATCCGATTTATATTTAGACTCGGACATAACAATTTAGTATGACTTAATTTTAAAAATTTATCTGATCTAATCCGATCATACAAATTGACACCCTCTAGTATTTGTGTATGAAATTGTTGAAAAGTGTCACAATTTTTTATATATGATTGGTCACAAAATGTAGTCGTGGTTACTCAGTTAAAGATTATTCGGTCATTTAGAAATTACTCGATTTAATTAGGATGTACTTAATCAGTGTTTGGTATGTGTCAGCTTGTTCCACGGTAAAGTGGAAAGGATGGTGAGTCAATCAAAGTCACATTGATCACTCCTCCTCCGTCCATAATATTCGTACGCCTTATCCACTCCTTCCCAACGAAAACGAAATTAAAGCTCATACTTGTGGAGTGGAGTTTATCTCCAAAGCTTGCTTTGGGCTGGGATTCCCTACAAGTGTATGGAATCTTGGTAAGAGATTTGATTGTTGACCCTTCTTGTACAATTTGTTTATCGATTACTCCTTTTGTCCTGAATTGAATATTGCCCCTTCCGTTTCATAATGATTTTCTTATTAGGAATATAGCACTATGTATTAGGCTCGAAAATCTTCTAAATCTATACTTTAGTATTAGTATTTAAAAACTCAAACCAAAAAGACATGTGTCCTCATCCTATTACACTTCTCCATCTTCTTTTTCAAGCCAATGTGCCACATGTCATCTTATATGTTTAATTTTTTTTATTACAATATCTTTCTTCACTCTTTCATTAAACCCTTCATCTTCATCTCCCCTCTTCAATTCAACCTTTTCCTTTTCTTATTTAATTTTAGTTCCCCTCACCTTCTTTTTCACAAAGCTTCATTTTGAATCAAAGTCTAAAAAGATAAATTTCTTTAATCATGGTTTTTGTTACACATTACACCCATACTAATTTATTGATATTTCATCACTCATCTCTCAATACAATTATCTATGAACAACCCGTGCATTGCACGGGACAGAAGGCTAGTTACTCTTAATATATTATCCTTATATAGTCAATCATGTTTGATTTGTGTCAATGAGTAGTTAATTAACATTTAATTATTTTACTAATATGCAATTAAAGATATATGTACAAATTATTGAAAAGATTGGAGTTAATGCATACCAATTGTGCAAACTTAAAACTAAAACTGGATGAAGCCTGCACCATCTGTACTAGAAAAAAAACATAGCAAGAGAAAATGAGAATTATCATTAAGATGACAGATTAATAATAATCACATCTATTGGCTCATTGCAGTTATCTCAAGGCAGGTCTTCATCACTCTGAATTTTTCTTGAGGATTCCCGAGAACTTTCCCATCATCGATCTCAGTGAATATCATATAAATATCATGAAGATAACAGGAACGACAGACTAGTGAATTAGTGATCATATTTATTGGCTTGTTGCAGTTATCACGAGGCAGGTCTTCCATCATCATCACTCTGTTGATCTCCTTGAGGTCCCCCCGAGAACATTCCCATCATTGATCGAAGAGTCCTATTTAAATCCTCGGGTGTTTGCTCATTAAAGTTGAAGCTGAAGCTTGCGCTTCCAGCATTTATTTCTGGGCCATCAACACCAGCATTGTTACCTCCTTGTGGTTGGTCTTGAGAGCCTTGTCCATGAGAACCTTGTCCAGCCATATTCATGAACATACTAGCAAAATTAGAGAGCGGATTAGTAGGTCCGCTGTCATGGTTTTGCTCAGCAGACCTGCTCTGAGATTCCTGCCCCTGAAATGTACCCCCAGCCATATTCATGAACATGCTAGCAATATCTGAGGGAATAGCATTGCTATCAAAGTTTGTTGATGCAAATGGAAATTGTGTCTCATGATGAACTTCCGCGGGCCTGCCTTGCCCATTCTGGTTGTGAGATGCATTTCCAGCAATATTAGTGAACATGCTCGCAAAATTACCAGGAATAGTACCAGCATCAAATGAAACGGATGCAAAGGGTGGTGGGACAGCTTGGTTTCCTGATGCTCCAGTAGAATGGTTCCTTGAATCCTGGGAAGAATGAGAGCATTACTAATGCCACATGTCAACTATTACTTGTAAATCATAGATCAAATTAAGACCCTGTCAAATTCTATAGCTATAGTCTACATCGAAGAATGTAAAAGCTTATGGTAATACAAGATGATAACAATTTTAAGCCATGTTTGCTAAAGATTTGGTTTCCTCCACTCATGCTTCCAAGGCAAATAACAATTTAGAGGGATTGGTTCATTAAAAGTCAACATAAAAACTTTAATAAATGCAGAGAAGAAACTAGAAAGGCAGTTTCTCTCAATTTTTAAATTACTCTCTACTTTGTCACCACTGTAACTCAGACTCTGGAAAATACAGACAATGGTTGCCTTTTATAGGAGAAAGGGGAAAGAGAGGATGATGAAATCATGTTAGTCGCCACGCCTCTGCACTATAAATTACTTGATATTGGAAAAGCTAGAGAATTACCTGATAACGACGTCTTTGCTCCTGTTCTTCATTCAATTTCTGCTCAGCCACCTACAAACAACAATGACAAATTCAGAAACTGGAACAAGTGCGGCACTAAGAGAGAAAGTAATTATCTATGTACAAACCCGAAGATTTTCTTTGACAGCATCATTATTTGGATCCAATTCCAATGCTGCAATGGTGAGAAGATGGAAAAAGTAAGATCAAATGTAATAGATTAACATTAGGGAGGACAATTTGGGAAACTTAGTACTTTTAGGTTAGTAGTCACTTGACCTTAGTATAGATAGGGATAATATATGCAGTAGGATGGCATGTAAATTATGAGGACAAATGTTGAGGGTAGTAACCTCAGGTTACTAGGAGAGTGATAACCTAAAGTTATCAAGAGAGTGATAACCTTAAGCTATTAATCTATCCTTTTGTACCCAAATTCTGCCACTATTAATCTAAATTATCAAGTTTTTATCTCTTAATTAGTCTTTAAATCAGAAAATACTAAGTCAGTCCATAACATCAAACTATCAATAGCATTAACTCTTTTAATAAATGTAGAAAGACAAGCTGATCATCTTTCGATTTCCTTTTCTTTTTCTATATCTGTTTTTACTTTAGGATGCCTAGTCAGATGGGGAGGGCTATGGTGGCAGGCAACTCTACATATTTCTTTGCCAAGGGATAAGTTTGACAATGCTTCTTGCAGAAACAGAGGTAAAGGGTTAATAACTTATGACCGTAATATTTGTATTTTGCATAACTCAACTAAGATCACGCAGAAATCTTTAAAACTGAAAGTACACAAATTCTGGGTCCTGATATTCTGAGTTAGCATTACAGACCTTTTCCAAAACCATTATTGACAGCATCATCCTTAGACACACTGAAAGCATACAGTTCCTTGATCATGAAATTTGAGTAAACAACAAGAGACAGCTACCATACTGACCTCTTTTGTAGCCTCTATTGATTGCATCACTATATTTTCCTTGTGCATAATACGCAAGACCCAACCGACTGTATGCCTTACTATAATTTGGGTCAATTTCAATGGATTTGAGGCAATCTTTAACAGCTTCGTTATATTTGTGCATCTGAGTATAAGCAGCTGCTCTGGGTGAATAAAAAAAGGATAAAGTGCATAAAACAAATTACTTGGGGTGAAGTTAACCAAATATAATCACCAAACACTATAACATAGACAATTTCAATTGATTAAATAAATGAAACATAAAACAACATCTGGAATGAGAAAAGGATTTGACATTTGCAAAAAAAAAAACAAAAAACAAAACAAAAAGCCTCACCATATGATAAATGATGCAACTCAGTATCCAACAATCACCATACTTACTGTGTCATATTTTCAATCAAATAAGTGGCCAAGTAGAAGCTTTTCTTTCTTTTCTTGTTTTATCAAATTTATAGTGCCAAATAGAAGCAATTAATGCAAAAGAAAAGGTAAAAAAAAATGAAGTTATCCAGACCACCTTTCTTACTTGAGTTAATACCAATAAGAAAGAAAAGAAAGGTGGTCTGGATAACTTCATTTTTGGTAATATTCCCTAACCACAGGACTTAACCAGATCCCAGCACTGTGGTTAGTGCACGTGCTGCTTCCAATAAATCAATAAGTAATATCTAATCAATGGTTGATGGTGATGGAGAGGTTAGTTTCTAAGGCTATTGTCCGTGAATCAGCAACTCATATACAAATTTATCGGTCAAAGTAGCAATAGATATTGTATCAAAGCAAAAAACATCAAGTTTCCAATTCCAATGTCCCAACCTAACCCCCACCAAAGTTCTCAGCTCTAGTGTTTAAGGCATCGGGCAGCACATTTGCACCAAGACGGCTAGGTATGCTGATACAGAAGGATCATCATAACTCATAAGCGACAAGAAAGGCTAGTCCTTTTTACAGTTACTACTGGAAGAAGTTAAAGGATACATGTATAGCAGAAAGCTAACTGATAGGTACAAGGTTCGACACACAGCAACAGTAGAAAAAATGGTTAAAATGGAAGTTTGGGAGGCATGGTCACAGATTTGGTTCACCCAAGCAACAGATAGAGAGACAACTCAGTTGCTATTTCTAAACATGGATAAAACTATGGAACATCACATCAAGTTAAAAACTGAAGAAGCCTTAAATTAAAAGCAAAACTGAGATGATAACATGGAGGGAAAAAACACTTGTAGAATTCTGTGAAATTTACCTGTTACAGTAGTACACTGCATTTTCACAAAGAGCAATAGCACAAGTATACCGCTCAATAGCATCTGAGTATTCATTAGATTGCACAGCTTTGTTACCTAACACAGAGTAAGACATGCAATGTATGTGAGAGAGAGAGAGAGAGAGATTGATAGTGAAATGTGCAAAATAATTAAATTGAGAATAGAAAGGTGCATGTACAAGCACATAAAATCCTGGAATGTAACACCGTGCCTTATAGATGGCAATAAGTCCAATGATTGAAACGATTACTGAGGATTACCTAATGTTTTCAGAGCATCAGCCAAGTTTTTACGATCAAATATCTTACACCCAGATCTTTCCATCTCCTGCATACAGTGAAACTTCCTACGTCAAGCAAAGATCTCCAATAATATAATCTGAACAATTGTGTTAAGTAAATAGCGTATGCATAGTTTACAACCACACTGTTATAAAAGCACACCACGGAAGGATCTAACCAAAAAAAATGTTTAAATGTCATTATGTCAAATTCTAACCTGAAAACAGCTTGTTATTTGTACTTCTGTTCAATTTTTTTTTTTTTATAATTATTTTTTAATCTTCCAGCACTTTACTGGGACAGGTCTACACGCAAAGCAAACTCTGACTACCTCATACATATAACCTTGGATCCACACACGTTGACATAATTTTTTATATAATAAGCACCCTTACTCAGTTACTCCCACCTTAATAAAGACCAAAGCAATGATTAAAGAAGTACCTACAACAAAACTATCTTTTCTAAACACCCAGGTGCTTTGACAATCAAACTTAAAATACGCCGAAAGCATTCAGTATATAGATGTTAGGACATGCAATATATAATTCAAATAATATATTAATAGCCCTTTAATCAGTGATCACCTTTTTCTTACACCCACCCGCCTTTTTCCACACAATATTTGGTCAACGAATTTGATTCAGTTCTTAAATGGATAGATGCAAATAAATGCATGAACATTGAGCAACACCCGAAGTGACCCATCAAACCCCCAAAATGCCACCTTTCATGGTGCAAAAATCAGTGGCTTATAACATTCTCCAAAAGACATGCACGCATATTGATGCTTACTCTTCTGATAAGAAAATGGCCTATAAATTTAAAACTTGACAAAAGTTGCATACATTGACAGCATCGTGAAACATGCTTGTAGCTCTATCTAGCAATACATGATCATCATCTCCATTTGCTGTTGTCCTGAAGAATCGGATTTTTTCTAAAGCATCAAAAAATTGCCCAAAAAGTTCATCTTTAGATACCCCTGCAAAGGCAAATATCTATCAAAACAACAGTGATAAATTAACCTAGAATATTTGGGAACTTGTCAAACTCAAAAGAAGTGGAGTTTGGCGGCATAGAGAAAAGTACAGCATAATTACATTGTCGAGGAAACAACTGCAGTCAATATGTTCACATTCACATGTTGAGGGGCATTTCATAATTAATCAAAGTTTTCTCTATATAAAATAAAAGGCTTCAATGTATTATTATCTTACTTTTTCCTTTCTAAAAGGCGTTCCTATACAATTTTATGTGCCATGTGGCACTCTTTCATTCAAAGGATCTATCATTTCATGTAATCTACACTATAAAACAACTTTCTTACGTATGTTGATATATTCATAAACTTTGATTCAACGAGTCTTTCAATTTACGTAATCTTCTATACTATATGTAAACAATTGTTCCTAACCAAGTTTATGTTTATAAAATATATAACTTTACAACATGCAAGATTCAAAACCACAATCTAAAGTTTAAACAATAAAGTCTTGACCACTAGACTAAACCATATTGCAAGTCATCCTTTCAAAATGAATGATAGATAAATGAAATAAAAATAATAATATATCATGTCATTCATGCATTAGAGTATAAATGTTATTCATGTGATAACACAGAGCATTGCCAAGGCCCAATAAACTAGTTATTAACGAAATAATAAGAAACTTTATTAAAGAGGGGACACAGATGCAAGATTCCTTCATACATATATAAGACATGTCAGAAAGATAGAGGAACAAGTCCTAATCATATCCTAACTAGATATATCATAACAGAAAAGGTTGCAAGTCTCTTACCATATCACACTTATATGCAGAATGAAATGCACAGAAATCTGTAGCCCATATAATCTAGGAATCAAACCCTCCCCAAGTAGCAACTAAAAGTGTATCAAAAACTTTAAAAAGCGGAACTAAATTTTGAACACAAGATACAAAAAGTAGGATTATAGGAATCCAAAACAAAGGTACCAAAAATGGAATTTTGCAAAAACCTCATATACCCATTATGGAAATTCTCCTTAAATAATAGGGATTGCATTACAATGACTACATACCCAGTTACCCACATAGCTTTGTCAGGGAAAGACAGAATTAATATCCTAAAGAAACAAAAACACCATGACAGAATATTACAGAGGCTATAAAATATATACCTGTATCACTGCTTTCCCTCACTTCAACATTACCCTACCAAGACAAAAATGAAATCTCAAGGTTAACTTATATAGAAAACAAAATAGATAATATCATTTTTCTCACCAAAAAAAAGGGGAGGGTTGGGGAGGGGGGGGATATCAAACAAATCCTAAAATCAACCATAGTAGAACATGACTGAACGGACAAGGAATTGTTATTTTCTAGAAGTAATGAATGAGCAGAAACCTGATTTTTGGATGTTCCTGAAACATCACCCGTAGCATGATTTTCCGCAGATGGTCCAGGTTGGGCCTCCTCGCTACGGCTGATTCTGACTTCACTTTCAGTATCTCTTTCCCGAGAACTGAAAATGTTTAACAATAAATTAGGTTCTGGTTGCTCACTCTCAGGCAGTTGATGAAGTCTGAATACTTCTGTCAAGCAATCTTTGGCAACTTCAAGACCTTCAAGATCAACTCCAGGGGCAGGTTCAACTGTCAAAAGATTTATAAAAATTTAATAAGTTATTGATAATTACATGAATTTCACACCAGGAGTACAGGCAGAAGGGTTTGAGACTAGTAATTTTATATCAACATATCAATGTGCCTGGATGATAGGATAATTAATTATATACAAGTCAAATATGATATATGTTTGATAATATTCTTCTGCAGCAGGCGCTTGTCTGTTAATCATTAAAGACCCAAAAGAGTATACTCATTCAAGGGCTTTCAGGAACCCCTAAGTCAAGCCACCCTCAATCTCCACACAAATACATAAATAAATTTGAAGCAAGCATGTCAAAGGATTACGGCACAGAGTGTATAACAGTATGTAGCATAGAAACTTGTCACCAACTCCTATAAAAGCATAATTGATTTAAAAGAAAAGATATTTTGATTCAAGCTGTGATGCCATTAAGTAATCAAAACATTTAATTACCTTTTTCCTGGCAAGGAAATGTAAAGACAAATGATTTATACCCAATACTCTACAAGGATGTATGGAAAAATCTTGTAAAAAGGCTTTTTCAACCCCTCCCCTTCCAAGACTAGGAAGAGGATAATCAAAATTCAAGAGGGGTACACTTAAGAGAGTATTGACATATTTACGGTGCTAAATTCAACAAACAACAGGGCTATAGCTAGATTTAACAAATACAACAAGAATTAACAAATAAAAAAAATAAAAAAAAAAAAACCCTTCAACATCTCCAATCTTTACAATTGCCTATCACCCCCCTGGCACCGCCTCGCCCCTGTCCATTAATCACCATCCCCACCAACCAAACCACCACCTGTCTAGCTGACCTCCATTGCCACCCATCACTATCTTCAGCCCAGCACTCAGCTCCATTTGGGTATTTGAACTCTTGAACCCATAAACTGATACTCAATTATACCTATCTGTAGTACTGTAGTAAGGCCTTACCCCAACTCTTAACCTACAAAAAACCTACCTTTAATTCCAACTATCTTTCCTGAAAACTCTCAATAAGATCAGTGGCAAACCTCACTCTATACTAACCCCCAGCCATGGCTAGCTTTTCAAAAACCCGCCGAGGCGCCGGGTGAAGAACATCTTAAATACAGTCATATTGTTAAAAAGGTCACACCCCCCCCCCCCCCCTTCCCAGAAAATTATAGCAATAGAGAGTGATTGCAAGATTCAAATGCATATTTTCAAAACCCAAGTACTGATTTTTATTCATAATCCAACAACAATGAAAATCAACAACAGATTCACAGCAGAAAATACATCAACAACCTAGGAAAACTCAATGACATGTAACAATAATGAATGAAGCAATGAATTATAAAACAACATTAATCTCTAAAATTGGAAAAAGCGTAATCAAAACAAAGACAAAGAGAGAAAGAGAAGTATACCAGAATCGAGAAAATCCAAGAAAGCACGGGTAATACGGCGAGAGATGGGAGCATCAGTCCTCAAATTCGCCATGATGGGGAAGACTGGAGAAGTGGGTTGATGATGATTGATTAATTGTCGGAAAATTTAAGAGAGATTGGATTGCAAAAGTAGGCTGCTTCTTAAAAATCGAAACTTTAATTTTAATCAACGAGAAAATGCAAGTTTAATAATAATACATGTACTACTTCGACTACTTGTATTTTAATAATAATGAAATTTTTATGAAAAATTATCATGAATTACGTTCATAATATTTGCATCAAAGGTTTTCTTTTTTTTGAAAAAAAAAATGTCAATTCTCTCTGTCTTTGCTAGTTGAATTAACACTCACAAAAAATATTATCATTCCACATATATATACAAAGTCTTATATGTGGCTTGTTTCAAAAAACAAAAAAACAAAAAAAAAAAAAAATCTTATTGGTGTGGCCATTACACATAATCACATATAAAAAAATTAATTAAGTAATAGGGGGGTTACGGTTATAAGCAAATGACGTTACCTTAATGTGTTTATAGGTTACTTCAATGAGAATTAGGGGTTACTCTCTCTAATAAGTAGAATTATTCTTTCATTTTTTAAAACAAAAGAATAGAGTTTACTCGAATGAACAAATGAAGTTACTTATTTATAAATTAGTTGAATTCACTCGTGTAATGAATTTGGGTTACTTTTATGAACAATATGAGGTTACTCTTATGAAAAATAGAGGTTACTCGTAAATATAAATGAAGATTACTCCTATAAACTAATGTGGCGCACCGTGTGGCTAGCCACATACAAGACTTCTCCGCCCAAAAAACCCCATAATCTAATTATTTTTTAATAATCCGACCTTTATGTTCAATTCGCTTAAAAGGTTCTAAGTGGTAGAATAGGTAATTTTCTTTTAATAAGCTTAATTTACCCATGTCGCCACGTGATTGGTAAAAAAAATAAGTTTTAATTTTAATTTTTATTAATAATTAACTATTTTTTTAACTCTTAAAACACAAAATATAAAAGCAAAAAAAATCCTAGCCCCACCGCGGTGACAACCACCTACCCGCCCCTACCATCGGCCTAGACGAGGCCCAAAGCTGTCAGTCCCACCGCGACCAAAACATAAACGCAAATATTATCTATGTATTTGTATGGTTTTGGAAAAATAATATTGGATTTGATAAGAATAGAAAGAAATTATAAGGTAATAATCAAGACATTTCCCAAAAAAAAAAAAAAAAAATCACTTGCATTTTCTACTTAAATTGGAAAATTTTAGGTGGGTAAAGAATTTTTCTATCCCTTCACTTCCTTTACATTTTTTTTTTAATTTTATTAAAGGGGAGTGAAAACTATCATCTTTCTCTTCTCTTCCTTTTCTTCTACTCTGCAATATTCAGTTTTTAAAGGTGCTTGGTTAAAACGGATGAAACTGAATTTGAAGTACTTTGTACTCCCTCCGTTTTTAAATACTTGCTCCACTTTTCTTTTTCGACCGTTTTTAAATACTTGCTCCATTTCCTTTTTTTAGAAAGCTTTTACAATATTAAATTCTATTTTCACACTTAGTGGACCCAACATAATTCTCTCTCTCCTCCTATTCTTCCATTACTTTTGCTTTTTACATTTTTTATTTTCTCAATTACCCCATTACCTCCATATTTTATTACTTTCTCCAATTTTTCCTAAAACTCCGCGCATGGAGAAATGGAGCAAGTATTTAAAAACGGAGGGAGTAACGTTTGAATTCCACCAACTTCAATTATTACATTAATTATGCATAGCCATAGGCTGGTAGCCATATATTCACACGATGCATAGTCATGAATAAGAAGCAAGGTAGTAGAAAAATGTGAGAGAATAACATATAAGAGACTCGTAACAAGGTTGTCATAAATTTATAATCGAAACAAAGTTTTTGGCAAGTCATTGCATTAGAGTTTTCTTATAGCCTTCTGCTGAAACTATGTTTGCAATTTAAGGCATCAAGCTTGGCATTTAAGTCTTTAGGTTTGCTTCAAACATGCAGCAGAAGGATCTTTATCTTGCAACACTCTTTATCTTTTGCTTCCAATGGCTAGATAACTACATGCTTAATTATTAACTTGGCAAATAATGCCATTGCTCTAATTCAAAAAATTCGAATTAAAAATTGTAATAACTTAAATAATGAGACCACAAATTGACAGTTTAGCTCTCCTCCAAGCAATTTAACAATTCCTCTACGGATCATTACCATCATAATCTTATACAAATTAAATAGAAGAAAGAATTCTTTTATAACAACAAATGGTAATTAATTACTCAACATACTACTACATAGCTATAGCTCAGTAGTTGAGTCTTCACACTGTTAATACTTATATTATCAATTTTTACTGAGACTTGTCGAACATCAAAAGCTTCCAGCTCTTCCCTAGTAAAAGTTAGAATTATGTAGCGTTTGAGAGCACGATACAAGATGCTCTCAATGTCTTTGGACTAACAAAATGTTGTATTTACACGGCAAGATAGCTCCAAAATCGGTCCTTTCTATAAACTTTAGTAAGGATATTACAGCAGATGCTGATTACAGGACATTTACAGAAGCACCCTATATATATAAAAAGCTATTAGCTTTACAGAAGCTTACATGTCAATAATTATGCACTGCACTCAGGAATACACGTGTCTGATACTAGTATAGTAGTATGTAGCAAACATAAGTTAACAAGTTAAACTTTCCGTCTCCGAGTTCTGAAGGCAATCTGCAATGAACACAAAAGTACGGTAAGGTTGTGAATGCAAACCTGCCTAAGATTGACAAAAATTAGCCAAAGATTCAAATGGATAAGCGTAAAACTATCTTAACTTCAATACATAACCAAAGCAATGAAAAGGTGTGTTCATGGTTATACCATCACATAAAAATAGCTTCAGAAACCGAACAAGCAAAACTAAACCCAAGGCAAAAGCTTTGTGCACTTCTGTCTCCCCACAATCTCCCACAAATAAATTCACAAAGTGTATAATAATTAAGTAGATAGCTCACCCTTGGTAAGCTTCAGCAACACAATTTTAAAAAGTATGGGAAAGCCGAGTAGGACTTACTGCATCCCGGTTCTCATGAGAAACATCGGACTCTGATGTGTCTGTAGATATTTTGAGTCCCAGACAACTCTTCTTAGGCTGAGAATGTTTCGACAAGCCATTCACTGCGTGAGAGAATGACTTATCATACATACATATATATATATACAAAATTATACAATACATAGAAGCTAAGATAACATTGAAAGTGGAAGAAAATCACTTTTTACAGCACTTCAATATATTGAGGGTATAACCGTATAAAAGCAAATTACAGGGGGAAAAAAGTAAGGCAATTAGGCAATCAATCAAGAAAAAGAAGTGTAGAAAACATATTCATTTAATGGTCATTATGCTTACTACTCACCAAATATCAGCAACAATAGTCGCTGAGTTTAGAGCAGAAGGTAGCACAGTAAAGCCAACAAAAGTAAAAGCCAATAGTAATATTCATACTTCAAACATGCCTACACAGCATGCCACCAAGGACATTACCAAGCTATATATGTTTGCATAAAATTGGGGATGTTTTTAATCTAATATTAATCAAAGATTAAAATCAAATTAAGCTATGGAGAATTGAAATTTATCATCACTTTTAACTTATTCAGTCTAGTAATCTACACCATACTTGTCTTTGCTCTAGATTTAGATCCAAGACATTCACTTTAGAATTGAGAAATTAAGAGTTAGATTACAAGGTGCACAGAAGCAATGGACTAAAAAGAATAAACAAAATCACATCAACTCAGAAGCAGCTGCTTGCATTTCAAATCTAAACAAGTTAGCCAACATCTCCAAATCAGTATAACTATATGTAGGAGATATATATACCTGACAATGAGTTTGTTCTATCTAACAGAATATTCCGCTGACTTGTTCCTGATCCTTGTGATTTAGCACCGCCTGCTCTTGAAACAGTGGTAATTCTACTTCCAATGTCATTAGAACACTGTTTTTTGGGACCGCTGCACAAATGATATCTTGAATATGTTAGTAATCTGTACATATTCACTCTATAACCACTAACGAGTTTCTCAAAGAGAAAAATATAACACTAAGGCACTAACTGAGGAAGTGATTGATTGATCAATTGATAAGGCACTAACTGAGGAAATGATTCATAAAATAAATAGATAAACTTCTCAAAAACTAAGTGGTGCATATAATATGCATATTTTGGCAAGTTCAACATAACGCCATCTCAGACAGACCAGATTTAGCTATCCAAGGAACTCGTCACAACTACTAAGTGTCCAACCTATAAACACCACACTGACTAAACATTACAGGAATATACAAGTTTCAGAAGAAGAGACACAACTATGCATGACAGAGGACAAGTATCCTCTCACAACAGAAAACGCCAACATTTAGTGAAGCAAAGTAGAAACTTTCAATACATCTGTATACCAAAAAGAGAGGTCTTTGGTGACATGAATGGAGTATTCCTGATATACCTTTCAGTTTCAGGTACTTCTTCACAGCTAAAATTTTAAGTACTTCTATTTTTTGCAAGTCCTAGTATGAAAATAATAAATTTTTTAAAAACTGATTAAAAGTAGCACACATTTGACCTGATCATGTTCAGGAATGTGCTGTGTACCACTGAAGACAGCCCCAACTTCTGTAAAAGCACATGAAGTGTCACCAGAATAAAAAGAGGGAGTAAAGCATTCAACACATCTTCTAGATGATGAATGTAAAAAGTCCCCCAGACGTTCTCTGAGTGTCTAATGCTCAGAGATACGTAATAGTCATAAGGAAAATTCAGTCACAGATCAAAGACAATCAATAAACAAGAATTAGTCATTTTTGAATGACCTTCAGCTTTGCATCTTATTCCATATTTTTACTTTTAAGTTGATATAATCTGTAATTAATTCAACTATGTGATCCAAGTCCAAACAGAACAATGAGTAGCATCAGATGCTCGCAAACAACAGCATACTGAAAGCAACCACACTAAAAAAAATCTTAATAGAACCAGAGAGATAAAGGAAGAGAGACATGTATTTAACCATGTCAAAACCACCCATAGCATATAGAATTTGACAACTTACCGCTGCCGGAGAAGGGAAACAGTTGACCCCTGTTAAAAAGGGAAAAAAAAAAACTTCACAATCAGGTGACGATAAAATTGATCAAGGATTCCAGTATTGCATACAGAGAAAGCAATTAAAATTTTAATCACAATGAAACAAAAGATCATGACATGCAATCAAAAATGAATTATGAAATCAAAATTAAAGCCAATTAATATGCCCCCATACCAAATCAGATACAAATAAGCCGAGCCAACCTATTGGTAGCTAGATGGGCAGTTTTACGAATCATTTCTTTGCAGGAAGTGGTATGATATTATCCAAAAATCAGTCTAAAAATGTAAACTTTAAAAATAAAAATAAAATTAAAAAAAAATAAAATCAAGAGAGTAAAAGGGTCATAGAACCAAAGTCATTGCATGCCAGGAAAATTATCTGCGTACATAATCTTTTTATTCAAGAATATGTTTCACTTTAGATACTTAATATAGGAAAGAGAATATAGTCAAAGTAGTCAAAATTTAGAGAAGAAAATATTCCCCATTTTCATGACAAGGTCCTTCATCATTCAGCTTCTTGAGTAAAGGAGTTTGTACAATTCTTTGGAAAAAAAAAGGCAATAACCACTATTAAGAACTTAAGAAGTGCAATATTGCCAATCAGTAAAAAGAAGAATTCTACTACAAACTAATAGCATTCAGAATTATAAGCCTACTTCACAATTAGCAACTTTTAATGCACACCAACTTTAGCAAGGCACAAAAATATGTTCAGCAGAAAAATGAAATTTATCAAGTCTGAATAAATCCTTACGCCTGAGCTGCAATTTTGTCTGACATTTGTTTCACAGTGACCCAGATTTTCTGTAAAATCACAGAATTTTTTCCTTTTCCTCTCATTCTGAGGTGAATTTTTCAACGAGACATCAACCTCTTGAGTAGAAATATCTGATTCAATTTCAAAGAGTTCCAAAGTTGCAGACTCAGAATCGATTTGATGCTCTTTTGCAGGTACATGTACAATATCTGCAGAAATATTTGCCTCAACCTCTTCAATAACTGATGAACCAACTTGCAATTGTAGTTCTCCAGCGGAAGTGTTATCTACTGCACTTTGTTGTCTTCCCTTGGGGCATGCTTCAAGTACACAATTTGAGGCCATCTCTATCTCGGGAACCTTTTTGTCTGCTGTCCTATTTTTTGACAGTTCAACTTGCTTAGACATGGGTAACTCAAGGGCATTCTGACCTTGCAAACCGTCTTTCAGGTATTTGCGACTACGCTTAACAGTTGAGCTAGACAACTGCGCAACAAAATGCAATGAGATCATGAGCTTTCCTTTAGTCACAAAAACAAATTAAAAACAAAATACCAATATGACATACCTGAGTAAAATCACATTCAAAGACTTGAACAAGCTTTTTCAGAAAATTTTCATTGACCTGGAATTCTACTGAAAAGCAATTATCCTGGAAAAATATAGTAGGAAGGGAATCAGCAATGATCAATTATAAACATATTCTAAGGTTATCACACGGCAGTTGGAAATCTTGCCTCATTAGTTCTATACAGCGATGATGGAAGAAGAACTAGTCCAGGGGCACGGGACAAATTAATGAAAGTATGTTTTAGAGAATTTAAAACTGACAGTCCAATCTCTGCTAACATATGCAGCTTCTGCAACATATAAAAAAAATAATTAAAAATTAAAAAAAAAAATCAATTATCAGTAATACAACAAAATAAAATAAAAAAGTGAAAATTATATCCAAAAAACTTACAGGTGTTTTCTCAGGATCTACAACATCCTCGGCTCTTCTGATGGCCCGAAAAATACTTCGCAAATACAGAAAGTTTTTTTTGGCAAGATCCAAGTCCCCGTCAACAAATTGAGAGTTAACCAACAGGTGCAAAAGGAGAAGAAGTGGCCTGCAACAAAGACTAGCTCAAGTACATGCATTGTGATATAATTGCCTCATGTAACGTAGATTATACAACTACCTGCAAAACTGAGCAGTATGCTCTTCATTATGAGAGTTTACAGGTGGACATCCTGCATCATGAGCAAGAACATGGAGCAAGAACACCACTGTGTAAGCTGGGCTATCGGTCATTGATCCTTCTTTTCCCAAAGTAGAACAAATGCGAGCAGCTTTGCTGTTTTCCTTGATGAACTCTATCAAATAATTTAATGACTGACAAGCAGATTACACTAAGTTAGCTGTAATTTATGAAAATATTATAAGCTAATGGATTGCCGAATTGATGGTAAACCTTATCTTGCAGATCTTTGACACAATCAGATGCAGCCAAAGGAAATGCACAAGCAAATTTACTTGAGGCAACACGTCCTTTCAGTAACTTGTGAGTTTTATCAAGAAATGCTTCACGTACAAAAGAAGTGTCCTGCAATAATACTAGGGGTGTTACCACTAGCACAATGTACAGACAGTAGCTATAGGTTTTTTTAAGTCAATAACCAAAACATAAAGGCAGAGAAACACTGTTAATCTCACGCATTCTTCATTATTCTTCTCTCAGAACAACAAATTTGCAATCTTGTCAAGTTTTAGGAGGACATGATTAGTGCAGGACTCTAAATGTTTTCAGTCTATCTGCCGGTCCTAGGATTTAATTATCCAATGAAGAGTAGCAAAAAAAAAAAATTCCTCAAGACCCTCAACCAAAATAGGCCACCCCACCTCCCCCCCCCCCCCCCCCCTCCTCCCCCGGGGGAAAATAAAAAATAAAGGAAACCTCATATTACCATATGTTACTTTTATTTTCAGAATAAAATTTACACCCAAGTGAGTAATGAATTGCCTTCCTCGGATAAAGATGCAAATTTTGAATGCCTTGAATAATCCCCACTGTCAAAAAGTTATAGTTACATTGTTTCATCCCCTCAATCTAAGGAATTGATAAGACTTCACCTTTACGCCCTTGATAGTATTTGCACTATCCATATCCTAATCAATTAAATAAAGGTCTGAAGGATAATCTTTCCCTAATCATTCTCTAACTTTACTTTATCTTGAGAAAAGTTACTATTTTCAGGACATCTCAAGATAGCACATGTGTATTGTTTTCAGAAGTATAATTCATTTAAGTATCAGAAAAGGGGTGTGGATGGAAAATCTGAAGAGATCTTTTTAGTTTTGCTAATGTAGGATCAATACATGAAGAATAATCTAAAACATTTCAAAGTGTTGGATATTTAATGCCTTATCTTAAGAATACTAATAATATTTCAGGATATCTCAAGATTAGCACATGTGTATTATTTTCAGAAGTATAATTCTTTGTCAAGTATCAGAAAAGGGCAGTGGATGACAAGGCTGAAGAGCTATTTGTAGTTATTCTACTGTAGAATTAATACATGAAAAATAATCTAAAACATTCTCTTGAAGAAGTCAAAGGCTTGGATAACAAGGGCATAAAAGGAGAAAAACTATTATGAATAGTAAACAGAACAAGAGAAAGATTTTGATCAGATAGTCAGATAAGTGAAGCTATTTTACAAGATATTGTTCACTAGTCTATGCCAACAGTATACACCAGCACATCAGAACCTCCATACCTTTGCCATCAGAATAGTTGACTGAAATAATTGGGGTGAAATATGTATCTCCCACCGTCTTGAAAGCCGCAGAACAGCCTTAGCAGCTGCTAATCTAATGTGAGCCATGTCATTATCACTGCATTTATAAATTTATAACTTAGGCAGACAGACAATATTACAAAAGTATACGATGTAAAATAAACCCAAATTTAAAACTCCTCATTTAATTCAACTTTGGGATAAATAAACGCATCCCAAATTTGCATCATAATTTCCATAAAGGCTTCCTGGTACCAAACTTGAATCTTTGAGACACTTTTTAAAATTTCATTCTTGATACACTTGTAAAACTCTCTTAAATTTTACTTGGATGCTCTTTCTTTTTCTCACTTTACACACCTTTCATCTAGCTTTTTCAACTAGTTATCTTGTTATGTCATATTTCTTTGTCAGACGGTTCCTTATGAAGATGGGACTAAGGCTTTGTTGTTGTTGTTAGAAAAGATTACTTTTTTGAAAAAAAAAAAAAAAAGGAAATATTCATTAAAAAGAGGGCAAGGTGTACCCTAGCAGAGATCCATACCTTATATAACAATTCAACCACGCATCACATCATTGAAAAATACCCATAAGAAAACAAAACTTTCAAAGTAGCCTCCAACAAGTTATTCCGGTCTTCCTTTACTATCATTTTAGCAATTTACAAAATAGAGAAAGTGCTAACCCCACCCTTCCACACACAAACAAACAAGTTCACAGAGTAAAACATTGTAAAGAAAGGCACTTGATTTTCAAATGCAAGCAGTCTTGTTCTGAGAAAAACCATAAGGGTATTAGTAGTTGAAGGCTGTTCAGAAGGTTGAATAGAACATGCTATTCTTTGGCTTAGACATACATCAATGCTGTTATAAAACATAGCATGATGTCAAACATGAAACTCAGCAAATACTCAATACGCATGTAAAGCCAAGATGAAGTAGCAGTGAGGAGACAAATTACCATACTGTTGCAGCATCAGCAAAATCATCTGTTAGTAGCACTTTGGACAAAATATCCAACAAGTTACTTATTTGTACTTTCCCATAATTTTGTTTCTTTGGTAAGACACTCTTGACTAGGGTTTTTAGCCCATAAATCTGCGAAGATAAGTACAAAATCAGGATAGTCAAGAGGGTCTAGAACTAGATATTCTTGTATAGTAACGCTTAACAGCATGTAGCAAAGACAAAATAAACATTAAGAAAACTCATACAGTACCATGATGCATTAATATTTCGAGATATAAGGAGAAAAGTGGATAATACAGCCCGGTATCATTTTGATTGACTTCATAAAAGAGACTTAGAAGAATATACATGGGTCCATATCTCTCTCACATGTATAAAAAAATTAGTGCTCATTCATTCTAGATCCATATGTCAACAATTCATATGTTCTTATCTCTAACCAATTTATTAGTAATGCAAAGTGAAATGATTCCAAACCCTTAAGTCTCACATTCACATTGTCTTTATGTCTAAAAGTAACTCCATCACTCCAGCTAATGCTAATGGTTAGCTGGATTTAAAAGTTTTTTTCAATACTGTGCTATCTTTTATGACCTACAAGCCTTAATAGCAAAAAAATAACAATACGCTTGACGGATTTGTTTATTGTTGTTGTAAAAGGACCAATATGAACAAACTACAAATGACTAAAGAAGCATAAGTGATTTGACCAAAGTTAAAATCAGAAGACAAATTTTTACACATAAGGTGACAACTGATAAGTAGAGCATTATAAATTTTTTTGGTGATAACTGATGATTTTTTTTATAATAAGTAAAGCATTATTGATAAGTAAAGCATTATAATAGATGCATGCTTACGCCTACATGAACAAAGTACAAATGACCTGGCCTAGTATGTAACCCCAAATGTTTAAATAAAAAGACCATGTCACTAAGTAATCATCATGAAATAGTCATAGGGACCAATAGAGATCCTCCGCAACTGGTCATACGCAAACCAAGCTTCTCTGGCTAAGCCAATTAAAAGAAATACTCCCTTTGTCCCAAATAGTTACAACACTAGCCTTTTCAAGGTCTCCAAGACACGTTTTTGACTATTAATACATATAGTTATGTACAAATACAAATTTTAAGGTTGGCAATGTTGAAAATGCATAGAGATGAAAAAAATCACATGACACCAATTCGTATATATTGGTGAAAATTTACGGTCAAAGTTTGTGAGGTTTGACCTTGAAAAAGCAAGTGTTGCCATTATTTTGGGACAGAGGGAGGCAGGGAGCATAAAATTTAGCCAATGTCATTGGTCTTGATAAATCATAAAAAGCAATTGTCACCTAATTGACTTAAGTTGGTTATCTAAAAAATGATTAGATGACCTCATGTTATCAAAAAACAATTATCCACACATGTTATAACTAAAATAATAGTTCACATGTCGTTTTCCCTTCCAAAACTACCAGCTTATGAAAATCTGGCTGAGATAATTGTTTTTTAAAAAAATAAAAAAAAAAATTTAAAAAAAACAGAGAGAAAGAGAGAGAGTGAGGTGTACTGATATTAAAATTAATGGCCCTGTTTGGGAGAAAGCTGAAAGCTGAAGCTGATTGAGTTAGCTGATTTTGACTAGCTGATTTTATTAACTGATTTGACTAACTTATTGTATTAACTGATTATATAAAAGTGTTTGGTAAATAGCTGATAGCTTAAAGGTGATTGAGTATGTGAAATGACCAATAAGCTAATTGTGGGGTAGGTAGTTTAGATAGGATTTTAAATTAAATGAGGTTATAAGTGTAATTTCACAATAATTAATGAATAAGCTAATTGAAAAAGCTCCTAAAATGAGCTTTTTCAAAAAGAGCTTATTTAGTGGAATAAGCTCTTTCAATAAGCTTAGTACCAAACACTTGTATTAGCTTGTTTGACTAGTCAATCAGCTAAAGTTAGTCAAATAAGCTAATGTACCCCCAATAAGCTAACTACCAAACAGGGCCAATAAATAACAATTAATAACCTCTATGTTGAATAAAATTATGATTTTTGACCCTGATTTCAGCTTGCCAAGCAATAACCACCACCACCAGTCCACCCAAACAACACCAGTTTCTCTCTCCTCCCAGCAGACCTTTATCAGTCACCTAATTCTTTGCCGATACATACATTCCTACCTCCATACTAGCGGACAATCATCAATCAGATAGATAGATAGATGCAGCCTAGGACCATGGGTCCACATAGCATCTTGCTTATCCCAGCTGTGAAACATAAAAGCTCCTCCCAATGAAGAATTTCACTGCTAAATTAATCCAACTCAAACAGGAGCTTTAAGTTATGTGGGGACTTAAAGCTCCTGTTAATGAACAATTTTCAATGCACGACATTAACACTGCTATATAATTTAAGCTTCTCGTGCATCTAACTTTATTGATCAGGCAAATTAGCATTAGCTTGTTTATTCTCCTATTTCTTCTGATATATTCAGCAAGAATTTGGGGTCCAAAATGTCCATTAGTTCGATACAGAGATGACAGAGGCAAATATCCTCTAGGATTGTGGCTGTGGGTTGTAGTTGTGGAGAAGATATGGTGGAGTAGCTGTTAACGGGAGCCAGGAAAGAAAAAGAAAGAGGCTTGAAGTACAAGTCAAACACAATGGCCATAGAACCTTCATTTTTCGTTTGAAATGTAAAATCTGCCTAGTTTTGCATAAACATGAGGGGTAAGCAGCAAGAAGCAGTGGATTGATATACTACCTCTGTTTCTTATTATTTGCAACGATTTGACATAAAGTAGAGAGGAAAAATGTCTAATCATTGCAAATAATATGAAATGGAGGTAGTAGTAAAAATTCATTACAATTATTTACCCTTCAACCTTGCAGTTTAAATTTAATAATCAAAAACCAAACCACGATATATAGAATCAAAATTAAAGACTCAAAAACCATGGTATATACCTAATAAAACAAAAAAGTGAGTTTGGAGGAACAACATGAACTCATATTTAGAAAAGACAATCAACATTCCACTGATGGACTTAGATAACGAAACTTACTTTCAACATGCAATGGAAGGAGACATTGCTTCCAGATTTCTCATCTACCACAACAGCATCTCCATACATTTTGTTCTGCAACAGATATAGTCGCAATATCTTAGAGAGAAAAAAAATGAAGCATAACCATAAATTCACAGAATCATCTCAGCAGGAGAGAGAGAGAGAGAAGAAAAAGAAAAAGAACAAAAAGCTAGTCACTAACTGATCAATCAAGGAAATAACTTGCCTCAAAAATTCTTTTCTGTATGTATGATAGTATTTCATTTTCCTGTTTCTGAAATACCACAACAGCATGTTGTGATAGACATCCCAGAGACTGCAATACAGTGGGAAGGTTACAGTCACTATAAAGTGACTTCACAAGTTTCTGGAAGCATACACAGGAGAACAAGATCAGTAGAGTATTGCTGAGAATCTAAGAGTGTCTGATCATATATACCAACCCATCAAATGTATCATCAAAGAATCTATATTTCCCAGCCTCCAAATCTCTATACCTTTAGGGGCATTATGAATTTGGATGCATGAAATAGTACAATTTGGATGTATGACATGGTACAATTTGGATAAGACATCAGTAAGAAACATATACGGCAACAATGCACCAAATATAAAGAGATTCAATAGCTAAAATACTTATTAAAGATCTGATTTAAATTTGTAACTAAAATCTGATCAAACAAGAAATAAAAGTAACAGCTCGGGTTTAAAATGACTCAGCTTCAGATACAAACGTTTAGATGCAAACAGATAAAAGTCTGAAAACATGTTGACTAAAAGACAGATAAAGAAAGTAATACCTGGAACAGCTCCGCCCAAAGATATTGTTCAGAAGGATCAAGTAATGCAGCAACGACTGATATAGCAGCCTTGGACTGAGCACGAGTCCCCTCAAGGCATAACCTCTCCAGCAGCGGGTAGATTTCACTACACACAATCATGCAAAATATAAGATAGCGTCAACATTCTTTCCTTTCAGAATATAGCATACCAATACAAATAGCATCAAAAAACATTAAGAACAGACCAATGCTCTCACCAATATGTCAGATGAGAGGAAATTGCCTAGAAGAGAAAAAGGTAATACCCCCTTTTTTTAAGTGTTACACTTTGACCGACACATACATTTAGGTAATTTAACTGACTTTAATATAATACCCCCTATGTCCCTATTTTTTTTGCCCCATTTGACTTTTCACGACCCCAATACGCGTCTTAAAATGTATATATCTCTTTTTTTATACGAATAAAAATTAGAAAAGCTTGATCTTAATAATATATACAATGTGGCAAATCCAACAAGATCTCACATAACTACATTATATCTTAAAGATTAATGGGAATGTGAGGTCTAAGTTATTTAAGTTTGACCCAAATATTGACAATTGGGCAAAAAAATAAGGACGGAGGGACTCTGATGTTGTAAGGTAGTTGGGTTTTTTAAAAATTATAAGAAAAGATAGTGGAGGTAATAGTTTATTGAAAAGAAGGGATGTGAGAGAAGATAAATAACATGTGGGGATCATGAAAGGAGAAAGATATAATATCAAAATTAAAAATTAAAAATTAAAATAAAAAAAAAATAAAAAAAGGAAATGTAACTATTAAATAAAAACAACCGCATTAGAAAACTTTACAAAAAAAAAAGGGAGTACAAAACTCACATGAAGTTGAAATGTGAATGAAAGTCAGCATCCTAACCATTACTTTGACCATTAATTTTAGGAAAATTTGTCAAGAATAAGCCAACCTTTGTCCGGTTAACTCAAAATAAGTCAACCTTTTGATTAACTAAAAATAAGTCGATCTTTATAGGGTATCTTCTCAAAATAAGTCATGACCCTGTTGAATTTTAAGATTACCGGTTGTTTGGGTTAATTATGCCACATGTCATTATGTAATTGGTCCTTTTATATAAAAACATTTGATTAACATTCAATTTTGATTAGTTATGTTAAAAAACCTTTTGTTCAATCAACAATTATATCAAATAAAAAATAAACTAAAAAACATTTCAGCCACTTACCCACTGCCAGCATCACTCCCCACCATCTCCCTTGCCACCGGCCGCCGAACGGCGGTCACCCCCTCCCCTGGCCCACGCGACCAACCCCTACCCACGAACACACATATCCCTCCCAGCCTTACTTACCCGGTTACCCCTTTCCCGTTCCCCCAAACCCAAACCCAAACTCAAACCCAAACCCCGACACCTACTCTTCTTTCGCTCTGTAGTTCACCAGAAATTCGCCGCACAAAATGTGGGTAATAGGCCTAATAGCTTAACATTTCTTCTGCCGATTTGTTTTCTGGTACAATTCCAATGGTTTCGAATTCTTTATTGCTTCAACGTGGTCAACGGTTGGTTTCGGGGTTGGTTTAAGGGTTTGGGGTGGAGAAGGGCAGGGGGGTCAACTCACGGTAGGGGAAGCGAGAAAGGGAAAAGAGGAAAGGGGAAAGGGAGGCTGGGAGGGATAGGTGTTTGGGTTTAGGTGGGGTGTTGACATGGATGGGGAAAGGGAGGGGATACAAGCACCATGCCGGCAGGGGGGGCGGGGGATTGCTGACGGTGGTAGAGGAGGGCTGGTGGAGATGGGGTTGCTGAGGTTTTTTTTTTTTTAAATTATTGTAATTTTTACATTTAATAAAATAATAAGTATTTTAGTTAAAGAATGACTTGTTTAGTAGGTTTTTGGTCATTGGACCTATTAAAAGAAAATATCTTTGAAAATCGACTTATTTTGAGTTAATTGAAAAGTTGACTTATTTTGAGTTAATCATGTAAAGGTTGGCTTATTCTTGACAAATTTTCCTTAATTTTACATGAGCTATAGGTTTTTCATCAGAACGTCTATTATGAACTGATAAACTGAACTTCCATGTAGATTTGTTGCCAACCTTGCTCCTTACAAGAATACTCACATCATACCACTGCCCGTTTCTCAAAACACACTTTTAGGGAAAAACACAAAAATTCAAGTGCATGATTCAAGTTCCGGGAACAGATTAATTTATAACAAAAAATGATGCCATGGAGTGAGCAACAAAAGATAATATGCTTATTGGCTGACAGGGGAAGAGTTAACGATTTGCACATTGTGAGCAAGAGTTATGAATTCAGTATAAACTTGCTTCATGATAGTCACTGACAGGCATTTCTCTAAGAAACTGTCCACCTAAAATTTTAAATATATGGAAGTGTTATAATGATCAAACCTGAGTTCCATGGTTATAAATGGACCAGCTTTTGTTAACATCTGAAGTAACCTCGCACACCATGAGGAATCCTCCTCTAGTATCAGCATTTTAAATTGTTCTTCTGAACCTCTCATAAGTTTTGGGAAGTTTCTGACAATATCCTGATTCAAAAAGATGACCATGAATGCAAACTATAAAAACAAACAAAACTTGTTATTGTAAGACAAAAAAAATGAGTAATGACTATATCTTATCAAATTTAAGGAGTTTCTTTTGTTCACCAATCACACATCACTGAGGGGATTTCAAATTAATGAGCCTTACAGACAGGAGGTTAAAAGCAGATTCCTTCTGATGTTTATCTCTGCATCTGTTGCCAGAAACATGATCCAAAATATATCGAACATGCTCAGCACAAAATATATTGTTTGAACATTTCAAAGAGAGCAGTTCCAAAAATTCAAAAAGAGGATGCTTATCCCCAATGCTTTTCAAAAAATTCTCCTGCACGGAACAAAAAATGATACTCATAATCAATATAGAATTGTATGACATATAGCAAGAGAATTGAAGGGAAAACAACTTATTTGTCCAGATTTACTAAATTTAAAAGCCAGTTGTGATATATCACAAGGATGTTTAGTATAGGAAACAGGCAAGTGGGTAACATTTTTTTTTTTCCTTTAAAGATAAAGGGGGTATTAGCAGCTGACAAGGGAGCACCATCAAAAGACATCAACCGCGAGTAGTTTATTAAATAACCACCCCATTCTACAAAAATGAATCATAATAGGATTCAATCTGGTAAGTGGTAAATAATAGAAGTTCTTATATCTATCTAATTTTGGTTAGTGGTTGACAACCTTGGATCTGCAAGAAACAGATGTGCAGGGGCCAGGGAGTGACTTGGGGGGAAAAGCTATCAAATGAAATACACTCAGAGCAGGACAAAGGATAAGAGAGTTGTGTTAGGCTACAGGCATTGAGAGAGTGCTATGGGTTGGAGATTAATATTTGAGAAAAGTTTCCTAAAATTCCATTATTTATCTTTTAATATATAATTACACAGACAAAATAAGATTGTACTTTTCTATGACTAAAGAGATCTTAACTTGAACCAGAGTTCTTAACATCACAAAACAAACGTCATATTGCTTGTTAAAACATTATCAGATGTATTTTACTGTGCATTGCAGTAGATATTAAGTATTGTCTGCAAACAGTACACCTCTGACACGTACGAATGATTGTCTATGCACAAAGTGAAGATGGGACTAACAGCAGAGGGAATAATTTTATTAAGTGCGCCTCACTTCAATGAGGAACAAAAGGGCACAAAATGATCCCTATCACCTTAATGCACCTTCAGCCCATTTATACATTGCCTAGGAACAAGACGTAGAGAAAGACATATGTCCTACGTCAACCATGTAAACTGTATAACCACAATCGGATCCAAAATATATAAGGCAGTTCAAGATACACACCCTCAAAGCCTCTGCACTTGAAAATTCTGGTTCTTCCAACAATCGGGACAAATGAAAAAAAAGGTTATCATCCTTCAGTAGGTTCAGCTTAGAAAATGATTCTTCTGCTTTGACAGAATTAAGGCATGCTGCTGACATTCGTGTGAAAGAACTTTTTATTCTCGCATCCACCTCTTTTGTATCATTTCCCTACAATATTATAAACAAATTTAGAGGCCTTACTAGTCTCATTCAACCCTTATACAAAAACACTGTAGCATATAGAACCTAAGATGACAAATGATTAAACCTAGCAGTAGATTAAAAATAAAAATAAAATAAAATAAAAAAATAAAAAAAAGATATATGATTCAAGGTACCAACATCTAAGCAAAATCCAAACATAGGAACAGGCATCTTTTAGATTATGGATGAAGGAAGACATACAGAAGAGGACAGCATTTGATGCCTGAGACATGTAAGTGATTAATTTCAGTGACTCTATTATTTCTTCCATTTTTATGAAGTGACTCATACACAAGTTTAGAATATAATTACAGAAGTTAATTGTCAATATTTTTTCAAAATCATTGTTAATACTTAACAATTCCAGATAAAATTAGGAAGATGATTCAAAGTTAAATAAAAAAAGCAACAGACAACAGAAAAACAATCATCATCCGTTGCTTCTATCAGCCATATTTATGAGGAAGGACCCCCACTCACACACACACACAAACACACACAAACACACACACACACACACACACACACACACACACACACACACACACACAGAGAGTCCATGGAACAGGAAAACATGCAAAAGTAATACAAAGAAAAACCAAGAGGAGTTATTAAAGAACCTTTTCCACCCATACACACACACAGTCCATGGAACAGGAAAACATGCAAAAGTAATACAAAGAAAAACCAAGAGAAGTTATTAAAGAACCTTTTCCACCCACACACACACACACACACAGTCCATGGAACAGGAAAACATGCAAAAGTAATACAAAGAAAAACCAAGAGAAGTTGTTAAAGAACATTTTCCACCCTAGAATATTTCTATCATGAGATATGAAAAAAAATAAGGAACATTGTATATCTGTTTGAATTACAGCATCGAAATAGCTTAATAAACAACAAAAGCTGAGGACTGTATTTGGGTAGCATCAATATTTAATAATCACATTTCCGCAGTTAATTTACATTATCCTTCAATAATCAATAATGTATACATTAGAACTATTACAAACCACAAAGATCTAAGACTATCAAAGTAGAAGCAGAATAATAAACAAACTAAAGGATAAACACAAGAGCTATATATGCAGAGAGCAACATAATTTTTTTTGTAGTGATTTACAGAAACTATTAGCCTTTTACCTCTGCATTTAACCGAAGGGATAAATAGCTTTGCATCTCTGTTTGAAACCTGAAGACCAACAAAAGGTAAAACATACATCATTCTTTAATTCATTAACACAAAGCAAGCACAAGTAACAACCCTCACTTCCCAAGAACGAAAGATGATTCTTAGATCGAATTAGTATCTCTATCCTTTTACAAGAGCTTCAAAGATGCAATCATATTATGCTAGGGCTTTCCTTAGAAATCAGCCATTTCAATATGCAGTCATGACTCTTGCTTGAGGGTAAGAGAACAAATAAACCAGATAATAGAAGGAAAATCACTAGAAATAAAAGGAGAATAGAATTACATCCTCCTTCATCTTTCAAGAAACATCTCAAAAGGCACCAATTAACTATAAATGTACAAATACTTCCTTCAAATCAATAAAGTTCTGCATCTCCCATTGTTCACTAATGTACAATATCAGCCAATATTGTCAAATAAAATCATCAGGGCCAGACCAGCCATTACAAATTTACAATGACCAAATTTCACATTATTAGGGACCAGTGAATAGTTGTTGAGCCACAGGTTAAAAAAACTAACATCTCCCAAGTCATAAAGTTTGCCAGCACACTATAAAGTATCAGCATCAATAGCATGAACAAGTATTCATCCCACAGTTGGCAAGAATTGTTAAGGTCAAACATTGAGCAACATTACCATAACTAGTAAAGCTTAGCACAAGAAATGTTTCAAAAGACCAATAGAAGTATTGTTCATTTGATTGTATATGTCTTCACAAAATCATGCATACAAAATCTGTGATCCTTCCCATCCACACAGACTCATATAACAAATATAAGTCATCTACTTCAAGCAAGAGGCATGCCATCCAAAATATAAGTGATTGTAAAAAATATTATTCCTTGACTTTTGAGGAAACAGTTAGTAAAAGAAAGAAACTAGGAACCCAATAATCAACCAATTCACCACAATAGTGAGTATGAAAACTGAGATGGCCAATTAAATCAGAAGAAAAAGTAAATTGTGAATAGCAGTACCTTCTTTTTTGACATAATATCAGATTTAGTGCATTAACATGAGCAGAGGTGAAAATTGAGTACAGGTAGATCCAATGTTTCAATTTATCATCCACTGGAAGAGATGCTGGAAAGAAATCCACTGCCAGAAGAAGCTCCAAGTTTTGGGGCCTATCAAATTTCACAGCAGAAGTTGATATTTGAATAAATAATGACTTGTTAGATTATATGGTCAGATTAAGCAAAGGGGACACTAACCTGAACTCCTTCAAATTTTTATCAAAAGAAAGCACCAGTACTTTGCAGGGAATTCGCTCATAAGATTCATTAAGTTCTATCTGCCCTGCATGACACTTGGTGCAATACTCACGATAAACTTCTAGCAACTTCTTCAGGGCCTCCTTCCTAACTGAGGTCTATATAACGAGAGGATGATGGCAAAGCTTAAGTTAAAGGGATAGTTTAGCAGCACAAAGAGCTTAAAGAAGTTTAAAGAGGGCATAATAAACAGAGTGAAGAAATCTAGGAGAGACAATATATATGAAAAGAATAATCACCATCTTGTCACGAAGTCGGTCAGTAGCCCGAGCTATTAGAGCTTCCGGGAAGTTTTTCAAGCTAAACTTGGCCAAATCACAAACAATCGCTATTGCCTCTGTCCTTACACTGGCATCAAAATCCAGCAGACGGCCTTCAAGGGAAGCTTCATAATAAAAAAAATATTGTTAAAGAATGCATCTATCAAGACTACAACAACACAGCAGATGAACTGTCATAAAAGAAGAAATCTTCAAATGCAGAAGAATTCAGAAGAATGTAAAAATTGTAAACTTACAAAGAATTTTGTCTGATTCGATTGCAGATGGGTTAGCCAAGTAGCAAGTTTTAACAGCGCGTAGAGCACTGATTCTGACTTCAGCTGATTTGTCAGAAAATCTTTTCAGAAGTTCAACAAATAGGTAATGGTGTTCTTGTATACCATGATCTTCAACCAGTGCGAGAAGTTTTCCAATTAAGTTAACAGATTTTATCCTGACATCCACTTGATCAGTCTGCACTTAGAGACAGATAGTTACTTGCAGAATATTACATAAATAAGAAAAGGCAGTTAAAAGTAACCTAAAATACACAAAGAAGATCCTCTGAATCTGACAAAAAATAGGCAGTAAACCCACCACTAATTCTTGAGCTAAATTTGGGATGACTGCAAGAAGCATATGTGGAGTGCACTGAAAGATTTCATATATCATTTCATGATAATATTCTTTCAGATCACTTGTCACACTCTCTCTATCTGAAATGCAAGACATTAAAAGTCCACAGACAGCAGGCTTGATAGCTTCTGCACAATTTTGAATAAGAGCAACGGCAAGACGATAAGAAGCAGGAGCAGGACCCTGAAACAGAGGAGAAAAGGCACCAAGAATAATGCACAGCCTTAGTGAAACCTAGAATAAATTCTCATCAACATAAAACAGGAAAGCAGGCTTTGTCAAAACACAAATATCAAACCAACTCAAAAAAGCAAAGGATCCCCCTCTTTTTGACAAATGACCTATGAAGTTGATAAAATCATCATAAATTTCACTCAGAGCCACAGGGCAGTTTACTAAGCAGAAATTAATATATAATAGCTACTTGTGTATAACATGGTATGAATCATATAGCTTAGCCTTAGAGGTCAAAATAACGGAAGAAAAAAGGCAATTTGATTAATAAACTGGAATTGCAGCTATATGAAGGATATTCAAGCTTTCAAGAGGTTTCATTCTCTCCCAATAGCAACCTAATGATAAACAAAAGTCTCATCAAGAATTAACATCCTTGCCCTCTTCCTAATCCTCTCTATACATTGAATTTCTTGATTTAACTCCCAACTCCCAAGCTACTCATAACTAACTTATAAAGATAATGCCAAAAGTACCCCTCTGCCAATTCCTTAACATCAGTTTGCTGCATAACACCATTGAGTATAGTACTGATTATTTACCTCTCCCTTGTTTCTTAGATTCCTTAGAATCAGCTCCAGAAGAGGCTGAGGAGCCTCTTCTTCATTCAATATTAGTGACATGATGGACAGCATACCACTAATCAAGCTCTGCGGGTGCTCCTCCCTAGAAAACATTGTCACAGTACCACACAGCAAACAAAAGATGATGAATAATATGGAATATTAAACATAAATCAAGAGATTTTGACTGTGCTAAAGGATGACTACAGACAGACATTAAATCCACACTATATTTATTGGGCCCAATAGGATGTAAATAGAGTCAAAAAAATATTATGTCCTTAAGTCACCTACAAGCCTCAAGCAAGAAGAGTCACTTAGTTTCTTGAGAATTAAGCATTTCCAAAGAAAATGTAAGCAAATTAAGCAAGTACGTTACAGCCTTATCTCAGATCTTTACAAGAATGTTTTGCTAGGAATTAAATTTAATACTAGCAGGCAGGGGAGGAAAAAGTATACATGGGGAAGATGGAACGAAAGCTTTTCTAGTTTCTGAGCTGATAAAAGAGTTGATACCTTACGACAGAGAAGAATGTTTTGAACATTTTATAGATTAAATCAGCACAGTCCAGATCTAGCATCCGACGACAGCATTCCAGAGTTGCAATGGTCTCTAATATTTTAACTCTTCTTGAAAAATAAGGGCTTGTGGTATCAGCAAGATCCATAAACATACTAACAAAAAGCTCAAAAATATCCTGCAAATCCAAAATAATCAACAGATGTATGGCACTCAACTAAGAAACAGAAGATAGCAGAGTCAAAACTCAAAAGTATACCTTAAAGACTTTATCATCAAATGAAGGGTCAGGCGCAAGGACCCGAATAATTTCACAGAAACAAACAGCAACTAGTAACCGGACATCTTTGTCTTTATGATGAACCAGTCCATGCTTTACAAGAGACTGACTGAATGGCCTTATGAAAGGTTTAAGCGAGGGAACCTGATCAAGGTCCAGCAAAGCATTCGCAGCTTGCTGTAAAGAATATAGCAAAACTTTAATTTTGGTCTAAAGCAGCAAAAAAAACACCAAAATTGGCACATCGGAAAAGTTTCATGTTACTTGGACAGTAGGACTCAATTCAAAGACGCAGTAAAATTCATCAGATCATTGAACAGTGACACAACATGACACTTAAAGACTTCAATTCAAGCATATAAAAATAGATAAAAACCAGTTTTTTCGTCACTTACATGAGTCACATCCATAACATACCCAATCCCTCTCCCTAAATTTAAGATTAAAAGGTAATCTAGTAACAAACAGACAATCTAACTCAAATACCATGTATATCACTCCGATTCTCCAATTACCGTAACTTACCTGTGTCCAATGTATATTAAACACCTCATACAAGCATGAACACTTAGGGTGAGTTCCAGACTTCCATCGAAAAACTCGAAAATCGTAATAAAAGCATATCATACCTTCGTCAGACACTTATAACAAGTCCTCATCCCCATACTCCTAGAGAAATTCAAGTGCAATAGACTACCATAAAATCAAGGAAAACTCATGGATTACTCAAAAGTAACTTTCATCTCCATCAATAAAAAAATAAATAAATAAATACAACTTCATGACTACTTAAAAACCCAATCAAGCACACTTCAATATTCTCCTCCTTCCTCTTCCTTCTCGTTATATCACCAATCACAAGTAAAATCATCAATATTAATCTTAACGCAAACCCATTTCATCAATTCTAACCATTCTTTTATCCAAGAGTACACCCGTAAATTAGGGTTTTCAACATCAAGCTACAACTATATCACAACCAATAACAGCTCTATTAATAGCTTGAACATGGAAAATAAGTAGCAAAAAAAGCTTAATAACTGAGAACTTCATGCAATAAACTAGAAATTCCCACTAAGCCGCAAAACCTAGGGTTGCAGCGGAAGAAAAAATCGAAAAAATAAGACAACTGAAAACAATTTTGTGAACAACAAAAAAAAAATCAAAAGAGGGAGAAATTTCAGTGAAGATTACCCGAAGTGATTTAATGAGAAAATCTTTAGAAAGACGAGTTTGTTGAGCAAGTTTTTTGCCGATATCGGAAATTACTTTTTCTGGATTTTCCGCCATTGTTAACCAACTGTGAAGTTTGAGAGTAGAAGAAGAAGGGGGTAAAGGGTTTTTGGCAGAGTTTGTTATGGTGATTCAGGAGAGAGAAAGTAGTGAGTGAGGGGGAAAATGAAAAATGAGGAGTGTTCGAGTGTAGTGCTCCCGCCTTTTGTTCTAGAGAGAAAGTGAAAACATTACATTTGCGTGATTTTAATATCACGTGCTCTCCCCGACTCAACTCCACTCGATAATCTTTTGTTATGCTACGCAGATCGGATTTGGGTCAGATGTGGCTAAATTCGAATCCGATCCGTTTAGTAAACGGATTATGTACACGGATCCGAATTCGAGTCCGAATCCGACCCGACTCGTAATTTTCGGATCCGAATCCGGTCTGTGTTATCTGAAATGATCCGAATATTTTTTATTTTTATTTATTTTTTAATGTCATATACCTATAATTACTTGTATTGGCATACCAATTAATGTATAAACATACCATATTTAAATTATAAACTAAGTTACATTACAAAATTTTGCTACAAAACAAGCAAATAATAAGTTATAGAGCATATGCTTATACTCTCGAATTCGGACTCAAATAGGACTCCGTCGGACTTTGCGCGGAGTCAAGTCCGATCCACCTCCTATTCGGATTCGGATATATTTTATCAGATTCGAATTCGAACTAATTTTAAACGGATTCGAATCGGATCAGATTCAAATCGAACTCGAATTAAATTGTCATCCCTAGCTACATGCCCACGGAATATTTTGGATTTGACTTGTTAGTGTTTACTCCATATTATGGCTTATTTAGTTTATCTTATCTTTACTTGTGTAATCTGATCTGATATGATCCAATCTGTTATAAGATTAGATCAAACTTTGACCTTGTGGGTAAGATAATAAATCAAGTGTGGTCAAATTCGTTATAATGTGTATTTTATTAATATGTACTAGATAATGTTCGAGCTACGCTCGGTTTTAATAATGGTAATTGAAATTAAATATAGAAGTTTCATGAAAAATGTGGTCTAAAAGTCCATCATAATAGATAATTAAATGGTAAAAAAGTTTTTAGACACATTAATAATTCTAAAATCTAAACGGAAAAAAAAAAATAGAGTTTAGGAGAGAAAATTCCCTCCAAAGAAACTTTTATGTAGTTTAGGTATATAGATATTAGATAGATGAGCTTAACATTTGAGCGGAAAAAGTTTTCATAAGGTAGCGCCATGTGTACAACTTTTGGAAAAGATGACATCAGCTGTTGCTATTTTAGTATTAGTTATACATTTATTACAGAGTAATATGTAATTTTCATGAAATTTTTCATTACGGAATAAAAGATATTTAGTGATAAAAAAATGCACATAAAATAATAGTCTAATATGATTTTTTTTTTTTCCTAATCTAATCTTACTTTTTCTAAAATAGTTGAAATAAATTGAACTAAACAAGGCCTTAGTACACAAACCTATTGAACATCACGCCATCTCGATCTCGCATAATAACAATGTTTCTTTTTTTATTATCTTTTGTATAAAAATAAAATTAAATTGAACTGTATGCATTACCATGTATGATGTAGGGTATGAGTAGTTCATATGTTATGGGAAAAAAAAAAATATTAAATTTATTAAAATACTATGGAAGATGCATGCAATAAAAACAAGTTTGATATTTTTAAAACTAGAGTATGCCTATTGAATGGACAATCAAAATCTTTTGGTCATAACATTATTTATTACAAATCAAGAGTAAATCTAATGGTGGTCTTCTTATTCATTTTCCACTTCTCTAATGACGTGCTTGATTTTAATATCCCTAATTAAACCCAGTGATTGTCCTTAATTATTTTTATTTAAGCATTTAGCAGTTAGAGGTCTGGGTTATGATGGCGTTTATAATATGCGAGAATGATAAAATGGCTTACGGACTTTGTTTATATAATAAATTGCTATACTTGCTGTGCATGTTGTCTAGCACATTAGTTACAACTAGCTCTAATTGCTACATCAAGGAAAAGTAGCTAAGGTTCATGAATTTTTAAAAGATTATTTTTTATTGTTATAACTGTTAGTTCTTTTGCTAAGCGTCATGATGAGTTGCAAGCTAGCCAAGTAACTGAAATGAAGCATTTAATTGACGTGGAAGGGGTTAAAACAGGGAAATGATTGAACCAAATTGACACGTTGCAACGTCCTACGATACCTAGATGGAGCTCCCATTATAATATAAATTACAGTAATTGTTTAATCCAATTTGCTTAGTCGTTGAGGAGATAGATATTGGTCATCGAGAATCATATTCACAACGTGTAGATGCTAAATATGCTCTAAAAAGTTGATAGCATTTGATTTCGTATTTATTTAAATTAACACTTAATGAAAGATCTTATGGGATATACAAATGGTCCTTCTTGAATTTTGTAGCATAGATCATAAGACATTATATTTGTTGGTACAAAGCCATTGATTCAAAATTTTAGAGATGATTTTTAGGAATCTGTTTTACAAAAATTACAATCATTTTGCATTTAACATGGTACTAAAAAAAAAGGGATACGCAAAGGCACCATGAGAGTGTACCATTGTTATTGGGTGGATGTGTTCAATGCAACAAAGGCATTATGACAGTATCTCATTGTAGTTGGGTGGATGTATTTAATGCAATCGTAGATTATCACTTGCAGTAACTAAATAGTCGTTCCAGTGAACGAACTTCAAAGTTACTTACTTTAAGTGCATTTTTTAGTCCTATCGATGGATATAATCACTTCAATATAAAAAATATTTGTCTCCTTGCAGAGAAACATTATACTAAAATCTTGTTTAGCCATTAAGGTCCTAATCGTGAGATTGTGGGCTTGACTCTGATACCATGTTAAATACGGGTTTGGGCTGCATTCGTCACAGGAGAGTACAAGTCCACCACTTTACAAGACCAAGGAAGTTTCACCTCAAGACCATATGACAATGAGAGGAGTAGCCCATTAGCCTTATATTATGGTGGTAACTCTTGAATTCTTTCAATGTGGGATTCTATTACCACTACACTCTCCCTTTTTAGTGAATTAGTGTAGGACAAGAGAATGCTCACATGTGGATTGTTCCTGGGCTTAACAAAGTATAGCTTGAACATTTTTATTGAGATATTTGTTCATAAGCACCCCATAAATGAAAGAATCGAACTTGAGTACCAAGTACCATTACTGACATGTGTAGAAGTATTGTGGAAACTAGGAAGCCAATTGTTTAACCATTCGTTGACAAATTGATACAACAACTACAAAAAAGAGCTTTTAGAACACTGAAATTTGTGAAAACTAGTCTTCAAAATTAGACGGAAGATGACCTTTTTTTTTCAACTACTTAGCTTGCTAGTGTATATTGAGAAAGAGATTGCTAGAAAATTAGAAATTAATTCAATCATGGATGCCTTTTGTTTAGGGTAATTTCACTCTGCCACGTGGCCCAATCAGAGGGTGACACGTGTCAGCCCCAAATTGGTCCAAAATGGACCAATCCCTGCTCGACACGTGTCAATCAAGAAATCAAGGGAAAAGACGGCCTTCAGGCCCAAATCCCGAGAATGCCGCAAAACGGCGCAGCCCACCAATGATTAGGGTTCAGCGACCTAATTAGGGGCACAATTCCCAAAGACCCTATAAATAGGGAGATATCCCTCATTTCGAGGGTACGTTTTACCATTTTATTACACCTGCATTCTCTTACATCAGGGAAACACCTGAGCTTGGAATCCGAGCAGATACCCACCTAAATTTCCGTACTCTTTATTCCTTTTCAAGTTACTAACTTGATCGTTGGAGGCGGAGCACCACCCAACAGGTGTCTCCGTTTGTTTTGCAGGTACAGCTCATCCCGGATCAGTCTTCGTGTTGTAACTCTCCCGAGGGACAAAAACACCCAAAACATTTGGCGCCGTCTGTGGGGATAGTACCTCGAAGATGGTTCAAGAGTCTATACCACCCCCTAACCGTCTGGGTGAAGACCCAGAAGTTTTTACAGACCATGAGGAGGATGAGGATCCTCAGGTCCAAACCTCTACAGCCGAAGACGGCTCTCTTAGAGTCAAACGCATCCGGCCCAGAGAGACTCTGGAGCGGGGCGCCTCCCATGCGGGTCCGAGCAGACCCCCTGGGCAGCCGGAAGGGGCAACCCAAACGGCAGCTGGATCAGCCCCTGTCACCCGAGACGAACTCATGAGGTTCATGATGAGTTTCAAGGGTGAAATTAAAGAGCTGATCACCAAAAGCAGGGCTGGCCCAAGTAAAGGTCAGTCGGCGAAGAAGACTCCTCCAGAGAAGGGGAAGTCAGTCAGAAACCGGCAGCCCACTCCCCATCCAAAGGAGAAGGCAGCCGGGACCATTGATTGGTAAAAAATTCTCCTTCCTGGGGGGAACACCAATAATACTCGCCGGCCTCAGCAGCCGGTGAGAAGTAAAAAATCACCTCTTGATGCCCGGGAAATTATTAACCGGAAGAGAAACCAATCGCTGTCTGAGTCGGCTTCAATGTCGAACTTCCCAGACAGCTTCAACAACATTTCTGCAGGAAGTGCACCTTCCTTGCATGAGAGTCAGACGGGCGGTAATACCGTCCATACTGGCCCTCATATGATCGGAGCTGTCCCGTATGTGCCTACTCAGGCCTACGGGCAGTATCCTCCTCACTTCATGCAGCCGGCCTTCTTTGGGGGTCAGGCGGCATACCCAAACGTCCAACCATTGGACTGGCAGCTTCGCCTGCTGCGCTTGGGTGAACAACCTTCAGCGTTCACTCGGGAGATAACCGAGGCGGCTCAGCCGGCCAAGGTTAAGAATGTGTTGGTTGGTACCTATGACGGTACCTCCAACCCGGAAGACCACCTCATGGCTTACACCAACCTCATGTATTTGCAGGGGTTGGATGATGCCACGTGGTGTCGGTGTTTCCCGGCTACATTGAAGGGCATTGCCCAACAATGGTTTGGCAATCTTCCAGCCGGATCCATCGATAGCTTCAGGAAGTTCGCCTTCCTGTTTGCTTCCAACTTCTCAATGAACATCCCTGCTAAGAAAACGAGCCTTGATTTGAGCACTGTTAAGCAGGGAGAGAGAGAAGGGCTGCGCTCATATGTCAGACGGTTCAATCTGATAAGAATCCAGATTCAAGGACTGTCTGACGAGGTAGCTTTTACAGAATTTTTTAAGGGTCTGAG
Organism: Chenopodium album; assembly: GCF_948465745.1. NCBI lineage: Eukaryota > Viridiplantae > Streptophyta > Magnoliopsida > Caryophyllales > Amaranthaceae > Chenopodium > Chenopodium album. The sequence goes on from NC_137849.1 coordinate 42,541,543, forward strand.
AGACGGGTCGACCTTTAAGTTCGACCTCGTCAGAAAAGGGGCTTTCACCTTACAGGCGGCCCTGAGGGAGGCGGAAAGCTATATTCAAGCTACCGACCTCTGCTCGCCTGGTAGCCAGTCGGACTCTAAGAAGTCTGACAAGCAGAAAGACAACAGGTCTGCTCAGCCGGCAAAAAAGAAAGAAGAGAGCAAGAAGAGAAAAGAAGTCTGGGCGGTTACTGACTCTGACCAGCCGTCCCAGAAGAAAAAGAAAGAGTTTAAACCGTACGTCCCTAAGTACGAGTTTAACAAAGACTCCAACTCCATCCTCATGGAGGTAAAGGACCGGTTGTCCATTGAGAAGCCGAATCCTATGAAGAGTTCTGTCCAGTCACGGAACAAGAATAAATTCTGTCAGTTCCATGAGGAAGTTGGCCATGACACCAACGACTGCTTCAGTCTTCAGCGTGCTTTGGACCGTTTGGCTGACAAAGGGCTGTTGAAGTCTTACATTTCTAAGTCCCCAGCCGGGGCAAAAAAGAAAAACAAGGGTCAGTCCTCCAAGACTACCCCCCATCCTGCTAGTAGTTCGGATACCGACAAGGAGCCGGTCTACACTATAGCAGGCGGGTTCTCATGTGGTGGCCCTACCATCCGGGGCACCAAGAGCCATCTTCGAAAGATGGACAAAGATGATGATGAGCAGGCGGAAGCCAGCTCCTCCTTCCCAGACGTCCTGATCACTGAGAAGGACAGGGGCAGCGTCCGCCGCCCGCATGATGACCCGGTGGTCATTGAATGTAAGGTTGTCAACCAGTTGGTTGGACGGATCCTTATAGACACCGGCAGCTCATCAGACATCATCAGCCTCCGGTGCCTGCAAAAGCTGAAATACAATGTCAGCAGCATGCATCCGGTCACCCACCCCTTGGTTGGTTTTGGGGGTGGGATGGTCTACCCAGCCGGGAGAATTGACTTACCCATCCGGCTGGGGGAGAAAGGCCAGGGACGACACATTGTCGTCAGATTTTTGGTCGTTGAGGAGTTGACCGCCTATAACATCATTCTTGGCAGGCCAACCCTCAACGTAGCCAAGGCGGTAATCATCCCTTCCCTCATGCTCATCAAGTATGAGAGGGATGACGGCTCTGTTGGTTCCTTAAATGGGGATCAGAAGACGGCCCGAGAGTGCTATCTCTCAGCCGTTCGAGATACCGTGGCCCCAGGTGGTCAGGAACCAATAGACCTTGACAATGTCAAGGATGCCGACCCAGCTCCCGCCCCACCAGCAGCCGGTAAGAAAAGAAAGGCACCTCTGCTGGTGGAGGTGAAGAAGGAGAAAAAATAGCAATCACTGACCGGTGAGCAGTCAGATGAGCTCCGTCCCCAACCGGCTGGCGAATGCATTGATCTCGTTCTGGATGACAGCCGTCCAGAACGTACTGTAAGGTTGGGACGGTTGCTCATGCTACTTTGGGTGCAAGCTTGCACCTTCTGCTGAAAGAATTCAAAGACATTTTTGCCTTTGAAGTGGAAGAGATGCCAGGCGTCAGCCCGGATCTCGCTGTCCACAAACTCGCCGTGGACCCCAAAAAGAAGCCCATCCGGCAAAAGAAAAGAAACCACGGCGAGGAAAGAAGTCATGTGGCAGCTGCCGAAGTTAAAAAGCTGCTAGACGCCAGGTTCATTCGGCCTTGTAATTTTCCCGACTGGGTGGCCAATGTGGTCCTTGTTAAGAAACCGAATGGGACCTGGCGCATGTGTGTTGATTACACAGACCTCAACAAGGCGTGTCCAAAGGACAGTTATCCGCTTCCAAAGATCGACAGTCTGGTCGACTCTACAGCCGGCCACGCCTTGATGAGTTTTATGGATGCCTATTCCGGCTTCCATCAAATACCCCTGTGGAAAAAAAATCAAGAGAAGACGGCCTTCGTCACTGATCAGGGGTTATTCTGTTATACTGTGATGCCGTTTGGCTTGAAAAATGCGCCTGCCACTTTCCAACGGATGATTAATACGGTCTTTGTTAATCAAATTGGGAGGAATGTGGAGGCGTACATTGATGACATGATAGTCAAATCCAAGCAGCAGGCGGATCACCTTGCTGATCTCCGAGAAACCTTCACCACACTCAGGCGGCATAAGGTTATGTTAAATCCTAAGAAATGCGTCTTTGGTGTTGAGTCTGGGAAGTTTCTCGGATTCCTGATTGATCAAAGGGGGATAGAGGCTAACCCTGAGAAGATACAGGCGGTGATTGACATGAAGTCACCCCGTTCTGTCAAGGAAGTCCAGAGACTCACCGGTTGCCTGGCCGCCTTGGGAAGATTCCTCAGCCGGTCAGGCGACAAATGCCTCTACTTCTTCCAAGCAATCAGGAAGAAGACCAGATTTGAATGGGGGGATGATGCTGAGACGGTGTTCCAGAGGCTGAAAGAGCATTTACACTCTCTGCCTAGGTTGGTCAGTCCTTTGCCTAGGGAGACGTTGTACATGTACTTAGCCGTCTCAGACCATGCCCTTAGTGCCGTTCTCCTTGCTGAGCGAGACGGCGTGCAACTCCCGGTTTACTTCATTAGCCATGTTCTTAAAAATGCTGAACTCCGGTACCCCATGGTTGAAAAATTTGGTCTTGCTTTGTATATGGCATTTAAAAAATTAAAGCCTTACTTTTTGGCACATCCGGTGGTGATCTACACGGACCAGCCACTCAAGCGGCCAATGTCTACCTTGGACTCATCCGGGAGAATGTTGAAATGGGCTATTGAAATGCAAAGTCTTGAAATCACTTACGAACCAAGAAAGGCAGTGAAGGGTCAGGCGTTTGCCGACTTCATTGTAGAAATGACTCGTCCGGTGGCTCCGGATAATCTTGATCAGGTTTGGAAAGTGTATGTAGACGGGAGCTCTACAAAGAACGGCTGTGGTGCAGGCGTAATTTATGAGTCTCCTGAAGGAGACAGATTTGAGTATGCACTACGCTTCAAGTTTCAGGCCTCTAACAATGAGGCGGAATATGAAGCCCTGCTAGCCGGCATGCGTATGTGTAAGGCGGCGGGGGCCATGAAAATTGACGCCTACTCTGATTCTCAATTGGTTGTTAGCCAGTATGAGGGAAGTTATGAGGCTACCCATCCGGCTATGATCAAATATCTTCAGGCAGTCAAAGAGGAGGCCGGGGCACTTGAGGAATTCCGGCTGAACCAAGTGCCTAGGTCTGAAAATAACCGGGCGGATGCGTTGTCAAAACTGGCATCTTCCGCCTGCCATGATACGCCTCGGTTTGTCTTTTGGGAAGTTCTGGAAAAGAGAAGCATCAATGAAGATCCCATTGGAGTTTTGGACCGAAGCTCTACCTGGATGGATGGCATCCGGGCTTATCTCTCAGACGGCACACTTCCTGATTCGCCACAGGAAGCAGCCGTCCTGAAGAAGCGAGCTGCAAGCTTCGAGTTGAAAAATGGAGAACTCTTCAAGGCGGGGTTTCTGAAGCCTTTGTTGAAGTGTGTCACCCCAGAAAAAGGGAAAGAAGTTCTCGAAGACTTGCACTCGGGATTCTGCGCCTCCCACATAGGCGGCAGGTCCCTAGCCGTCAGAGCCAGACGACATTACTTTTGGCCCACTCTTGAGGCAGACGCCAAGGAATTGGTGAAAAAAAGTGACAAGTGCCAAAAGTTTGGAAAACTTATTCATCGTCCGGCTACTGATCTGACGGCCATCCACAGTCCAATCCCGTTTGCAAAGTGGGGTATGGACATTCTGGGTCCCTACACGCCTGCTCCAGGCGGAAAGCGCTATTTCTTAGTGGCTGTGGATTATTTCACCAAGTGGGTTGAGGCTGAGGCGGTTAAAAACATCAAGACCTCAGACGTCATTTCCTTCATCTGGAAGAACGTTATCACCCGGTACGGGGTACCCATGTCTATGGTGTTTGATAATGGTCCTCAGTTTGAGACGCCTCAGCTAAAAACTTGGTTGGGAGATCAGGGGATCTCAAGTTGCTTTGCATCTGTTGGCCGGCCCCAAGCAAACGGCCAAGTTTAAGCTTTTAACAAACTCATCTCAGACGGCATTAAAAAGAAAATAGAAAGAGCCGGTGGCTTATGGGCAGAAGAATTAATCCATGTCCTATGGGCCATCCGGACAACAGCGAAAGGGGCAACCGGTGAAACCCCATTTCTCATGGTTTACGGTGCTGAGGCCGTCTTGCCCATCGAACACTACGAGCCGACTCTCAGAGTCATGTTGTATGATGAAGAGGCAAATTGGGAAGCAATGCGCCTGGCATTGGATTCACTCCCAGAGCACCGGGGCAATGCTGCCTTGCGTCATGAGATTTACCGTCTGAGAATGACTAGAGCCTACAACAAAAAGTACACAAGCGTCCTTTGAAATTTGACGACTTAGTGTTACGAAAAATGGAGGCAACCGGTAGGGCCAATGAGTTGGGAAAGCTAACACCAAATTGGGAAGGTCCCTACCGGATCTATGAAGAAGTAAGGGACGACACCTACCGCTTGGAAACCCCAGACGGCAGGTGCCTGCCTAGAACTTGGAATGTAGACAATCTAAAAAAGTACTACTTCTGAGAATGTAAACTTTTTGTAAACAGTGAGTCAGTTAATGAAGATTCAGACTTTGTTTGCAAAATTATTGTTTGATTATCCATCCGGGTAATATCCAGGCGGATTCCCCATCTACCTAACTAAGTTCGATACTTAGTGAAGGTTACATTTGTTTATCCGCCTGGGTAATGCTCGGATCCCTTTTATTTAAGTTGGATACTTTATTTATTCAACTGCTTGACTATCCGCCTGGGAAATACTCAGACGGATTCTCCATTTATCTAACTAAGTTTGATACTTAGCATGATCAAACATTTGCCCGTCCGTCTGGTAATACCCAGACAGACTCGTTTGCTTAAAAAACCAAGTTCGACACTTAGTTTAAATTCAACACTGATTAAGAAACTAAGCACAAAAACGTTTAGTGGCTACACAACCGGTCTCAAACAAGACCAGAGGCTAAAATGGCCGGATGGTTGCTCTTTTTATAAAATCGCCTGTCCCAACATGGACAAAGGCGTCCGGCGACACCCCTCCGGGTGCAATCGTCGCAGAGAACAGATTCTGTCGGTTCTACGTATCCATGCAGACGACAAAAATTGAACGACCAAATAGGTCAACTCATAGCCGTCTGACCGAAATAACCTACGAAGAACGAATAAGTTCCTAAATACCGGATGCCCATAGGCATCAGTCGGTCACCGACTGAAGTTCTCACTTAGGTTATTTATTCCAAAAATTACACCTCACCCCAATTGGGGCAAGAGTTCAATGGCTATGAAATCTCTACCAAGACGGGCATAAGCCGTCTGGGTAGTGACTGAAACGCCTGTTGGTGTACGGCTGTACACTTGGTTTGGGGCAATCACTACTGTGATTGATTGACTTACAAACATATCATGCTCTTTGCAGCATTAGACGTTTTCAAGTCAATCAACCAGCTCCAATTGAAACCAATCACACAGCCGTCCAGGGGCAAGGACAGCCAGACTATTGACTAGTTAGGCAAGAAATCGCCGAATGCTTTTCATAAGTTAGGCAAAAATAAAAAATTAAAAATTTAAATGCAAAATGATCAAAACCGACTTAGTCGGTGCATTTCATAAAAGTCCATTCAACCAAACAGTTGCAATGGATCAAATGTTAATCGGACCCCGTCCGGGAGAAAGTAATTGTTAATTAACCCGGCTCCACAGCCGGTAAATACAAGGATACTCGGCACGCAGGCCGGAAAAAGTAAGTTTTGGCATACAGCCGCTGAATAAAAAAGAAAATTAAAGGAAAGCAAAGATTGGCATACTGCCGCTGAAGGGTCACTTCTGGCCTGCAGACGGAGCCTCCTGGTCCTCTCCCTTCTCTTTATTGTCTGAGGGAATTTCCTGCGCTTCACTAGGACCAGGATGCTCAGGCGCGGACAGCTCATTGTTGCTGAGCTAGGCTTCAAAGGAGGCAGGCTCTGGCTCACCTTGCTCTCTCAAGTACACCACGTACTCGGCATAGCTGTGCGCCATTGCCCAGATGTTATAATCAGCGTCTGGATACAAGGCAGCCCAAGCAATCTTTATACGGGCGTCGTTGTCAGCATCACTCTCAGCAACAAGGCGGTTTTGCTCCGCCTCCAGGGTTGCTGCAAAGTTTTTCTGAGCTTGCGCAGCATCCTTCTCCAGCCTCTCAACCTTGGATTTCAGTTTGCTAAGGTCCGCCCGGGTCTTCTTGAGCGCCTCTTCAGCCTGTTTGGCGCTCTCGTCTGCTTTCTTCTAGGCCTCCTCCGCCCCCTTCTTGGCCGTCTCAGCATCCGTTACCCGCTGGTCGGCCGCCTTCAGATCTAGCTCCAGCTGCTGGATTCTAGACGCTTGTGTCATAATTATTGCTTTAGTTTCAAGTTCATTTACGATAGTTGAGTGGAAAGCAATATTATCAGCGTCTATGGCGGACTTCTTGGCCCTTTTTACCTCTTCCCGTTTGCGGGAATAAGGACGTTTGAGCCCGTCCACCCGCAGCATGGCCTGCAAAAAACAGGTGGTATAAGAATTACAGGCGGGGTGAAACACTTGGAAAAAAGTAACATTGAATTAACAAGGTTCTTACCTCAGCCAGAAGGGATAGAATGCGTTCAAGGTTGAACGTCTCTATCCCAGGGATATTGTCCTTATCCCTCTTCCGGACGGCCTCCAGCATGGCCTTGGCATGCTTCTGGACGTCTGGCCAGCGGGGAGATTGATCTGCACCACAATCAATACGTGATGAGTGCGAAACTAAGGCAGCACCTATTTGTTGCCGACCGTCTGAGGATGACGTCTGTTGGGAGTGGGATTTCACCCGTAAAGGCCACCCTAGCTCAAGCAGGGATTCAAAAGGGTTCTTACCTTCAGAGCCGGCCAAGCGGGAAGCGCTTGCAGGCGTGGTGAACCCCGCGGCTGCTGATAAGGGGTTGACAAGATCAAGGCACACGCTGCCGCCTACCTTCTCGAGTCGCCCCGATATCCGCATCGTCTTAGCCCCGGCTGAGGCGCCAGGAGTTGACGCAGAGGCGGACTTCTTTATCTTGTTAAGAGCGGCTGAGGCCTCCTCTCTAGCCCGTTTGAGGCTTTTCTCAAATGATTTCCCAACTTCTCCCCCCTGTGAAAATAAACAAGTCAGGGTTAGTATCCGGACAAGATAGTTTTTAAAATAAACTTAAGAAGGGGTCAGGCGCTCAATACCTTGGCCCTGAGCTCGGCCGCAGCTTTCTCCGCAAGCTCTTTGCGGATGGCTGCAGAAGACCGCTTGGGAGTTTTTTCCGTCTGCAGCATGTCTAGTGCTTCTTCTGCAGAAAGAAAGAAATTGGTCAAAATCATAAATCAATTCCGATAGAAAAATACTATAGACGGTATGAACTCAGGTGCATACGTTTATTAAACATGTGTCCTAGCCCACAGGCGGCTAAGAAACATTCATCCCTGAACCAGGCGCTCTTGGGAATCCAGTTCTTTGGGACTTTTATTGTTTCCTCGGTTGACAGAGTTGCGTCTGTGAGGCCGAAAAAGTCCGCCTCGATTATTTTGTCAAAGTCTTCCTCTGGGATCCGGGGAAGAGCGCACTTCCTGCCCAACAAGTGGGGCTTTTTATTGTACAGACGGAATTCATAGTTTTCCCGTCTGGTTGGGGCTGACATCAGGGAGAACCTGTGCTTCCAGCCATCGAACTTGGAGACCTTGTCCAAGGTCATCATATATTGCGGCTGCGTGGTTAGAGTGTACCACGCCCTCCAGCCGCCTGGGCTCCTACTGAGGTAGTGCATGCTGGAAAAAGCCTCCCAGCCGGGGTTAAGCCCTTGGAACTCGCAGGCGGCAACATACCCCAGAATGTTTGTCCAGGAGTTGGGGGTAAGTTGCCAGAGCCCAAGGCTATAGCCTCTTAAAATTGCCTTCACCGCCTGGTGAAGGGGGAAGCGAAGACCAACTTTGAACGCCGCCTCGTAACAGCCAAAATAGCTGTTGGCGTTCTCTTGATCATCCCCCCAGGCGATGGTGCCTAGCTCAGGCGACACCCGGATCTTATACCCGTCTCCAAGCGGGTGCATTTTCTTGAAGTTCTCTAAGCTCTCCCCCATCTGGATTCGGTCCTTGGAGGAGACATGGATTCTGAAGGGATCGTCCTTCTCACCCCACTTTTTCCTTTCTTCCTCCTCGCTATCCGGAAGAGGGGGCAAGTCATCGCTGCTCTCGGAGGTAGAGGCGGAGCTGTCGCTCTCCGTCTCTCCCTCGCTTTGGTCTATGGGGGCAGAGGCGGCCTCGTCGCCGCCTTGGTCGCACTCTTCCAAGAAAGAGTCAGCAGGGGTTGAAGGGGCGCGCGGAGGGGATCTCTCCAGAGCCGTCTGGTCTCCCTGACCAGACGTTTCTCCCTCAGGCGCTTGGCCGCCTGAGCCTTCGCCTCTGTAATTTGGATCAGTGGCCGTCTGCATTGTCCGAGCCATGGTGTCCTGCACAGACACATAACTGGTCGGAATCCATGGCAAAGGGTGGTCCCAACACCCCGAGCCGGCACTCCCAGTCCTAGACTCAGTCGTCCCTGGTGACCGGCTGGACTCTAACCTAGGCTGTGCCGTGTGTGTTGGTGATGCATCCATTTATTGCAAGAAATATGTACAAGCGGTGAAAAAAGAAAAGAGCTGAGAGAGACAGAGACGGTACCTTTGGATTTGATATCTGAAGGAAGGCGGGTCCGGCTGGGTTGCGGAAGAACAAAGTTTCTTGCTCGCGCCTGACTCAAACGGATGACTTCTGCTCTCTCGAAGTTTTTCTCTCTAGAAAATTTTTGTAAACGTACAAAATTATGAGGGTAAAACGGCTATATATAGAGGGTAAATATGGGGGCATTACCGTAATTTACCCGGAAGGTGAACGGTTACTCTGTAACGGTAAAATTACCGCCAGCCGGAGTGTGACATATGTCACAGATGCCACGTGGCGTGCCACGTCACATCTGTGAGGGGCAAATGTTTAGGGTAATTTCACTCTGCCACGTGGCCCAATCAGAGGGTGACACGTGTCAGCCCCAAATTGGTCCAAAATGGACCAATCCCTGCTCGACACGTGTCAATCAAGAAATCAAGGGAAAAGACGGCCTTCAGGCCCAAATCCCGAGAATGCCGCAAAACGGCGCAGCCCACCAATGATTAGGGTTCAGCGACCTAATTAGGGGCACAATTCCCAAAGACCCTATAAATAGGGAGATATCCCTCATTTCGAGGGTACGTTTTACCATTTTATTACACCTGCATTCTCTTACATCAGGGAAACACCTGAGCTTGGAATCCGAGCAGATACCCACCTAAATTTCCGTACTCTTTATTCCTTTTCAAGTTACTAACTTGATCGTTGGAGGCGGAGCACCACCCAACAGGTGTCTCCGTTTGTTTTGCAGGTACAGCTCATCCCGGATCAGTCTTCGTGTTGTAACTCTCCCGAGGGACAAAAACACCCAAAACACCTTTTATTTTATGAAATCTAGGAGAGCTCATGTTAAGTGATTAATATATATTTTTTGTACTTCAAACTTTTACAAACCTTTTTTATTTTTTTTGGTTAATGTTGTATTTATTATATGTCGAGATATTATTTTTAGGGCCTGTTCATATTTACTGAACTGATTGGAGCTGAACTGAACTGAACTGATTGAAACTGAACTGAACTGATTGGAACTGAACTGAACTAAGCTGAAATGAATATTTTATGAGAGAGGGAAATTAAGAGCTGAACTGAACTGAACTGAAATGATTGGAGCTGAACTGAACTGAAAATAAGTAAATATGAACAGACCCTTACTTTATCGGTTAGCTTACCCCCCTTTTTTTAGATACCCCATTGTTTAGGTCATCACCAGAACATAAATGAGAATGAATTATAATTGTGGGTTATCTATCATATAATTGCATAGTCAATTTTCAACTTTAACCACAATACTCTAAACTCTAAATCCTCAATTTTTGTTAACTTTATTTTTATTTTTTTTAATTTTATTTATAAAAAAAAACCTACTAATTTTCTACTAAACAAATTCAATAACTTCCACCATCATATTTACACAAATAAATTAATAATATTGTATGGAGTAGTAATAAAAAAACATTGATATATACGACTAATATATTCCGTGCTTTAGCACGGGTATGCTCTAGTTGTTAAAAATGTCACGTTTTTATGAAAAAAAAATACGTGATCAGAGTCCAGAAGTAGAGAAAGGTTCGTCTTCTCTCAAAACTGCAACTTAGTACCTCGAAAGTGGTAACCGTTGATATTATTTACATCCAACGGTTGACATTGTATGGTTGTCATTGATCTTTCCTGCTACATTCTCATTTTCATTTCCCCTCCATTTGGAGCCTTTCACTTTTAAGCTGCAAACCCCCACTCTCTCTCCTCCATTGCAGCGTACTTCGAGTCCACCATTGAAGCGGCTTCAGAGCTTCATCTACTCGATCGAAGCAACTTCTGAGCATTATCTCCTCCATTGAAGTAGCTTCTGAGGTGAGATGTTTTTTCCATTTCCTCTAATAATTGGATTTTCATTTTACAATCTAGGGTTTAGTTTCACAGTATTGTTGGTTTAAGTATCATTGTAGTCAATTAGGTTTCTTCTAAGGTGGATTATTGAACTGTTGGTTATAATTACTGAAGTTATGAAAGATTATAATTAGCCATTTTGATGTTAGTATTTTGGTAATGTGCAATTTACAGTTACATTGTTAAGTGAGAAGAATTTTATGTGAATTTTTTAGCCTAATTTGATGATTGAGTCAAATTTGGTTGCTAATGTGGTGCTTTTTCGAGTTTGATCGAGTCCACGAGCCGAGTTTTTTTCAGGCTATTATTGTGGCCGGAGCTGATCCGGCTTAAATTACACTGAACTCGAGCTGAGCGTACTATCCGAGCTCGGCTCGAAGGACTAGCAACCCTGTTGAATCCTCTGAGGTTGTGTTTGGATACTAAGTACTAGGATTTAATTTCAAATCCTACATTTTAAATCTGGAAATTCAGACACTGCTTATCAATTCCAAATTCTGTATTGGATAAACTATTAATTCTAAATCCTTCGCGACAAATTTGCTATTATTAATTGGAATTTCAATTGAAGAGTTGAATGTTTCAAACTGTTTATTTCACTTGTATAAATTTACGAAAGTAGTGCTCTATCCTTTGTATTTCTCACTCCTCATACTCTGTTTCTCTTCATCTTCATTGTCATTGTGGAGCTTGAAATGAAGGAAATGATATGCTGCCAGGAAGATGATCATTCATACATTCATAGCTGGATTGCTTCTTCTCTGTCTTTGATTTTTGTGGTGTTATGTGAAGATTACAATTCGTACGGGAGAGAGATAAAAGTTTAATTCATAAACACAGAATATACACTATTTTTGGAATCACAGTTACGAAGAAAGGGTTTAGTTTAGAAGCTTTCATCGTTGCCTTGCCTACCTACCACAGTGACACAGTGAGTCAGGGCCAGAGATGGAGAAAGGGTGGGAGGTGGGGGGCAAGATAGAAGATTAAAATGACAGGAATCCAATTGGCATTTAAAATTATATCCAATTGACAGGAATCCAATTGGCATTTAAAATTATATACAAGTGTTTCTTTTATAGAAACAGCTAAGGGTATGTTTCAACTCTGAAGATTATCAACACTAAAATTATCCAATTTCCGAATGTCTAATGAATATCTACATAACCAAATAGATCATTTAGAAGTTTGATGCTTAAGAAGGCCTTAATATCATTGAACCACTTCAGCCTTTCAACCTAATTTCACAGGATTTTGTTTATAACCCTATACGTTAGAATGGAAAATTTTGAAATTGAACCTTTTCTTTCTCGTCGCGAGGCGGTCGCTTTTCTTGTTGTCAGGCCTGGGTACTGTTAGTTGTTGATTATATCTGATTTTGTTATTTTGATTTTGTTTGTTTTCAGTGGTACGCTGGTAGAGATACTGGAGCATAATGGATCAGGTTTCTCATCATTTAATGATTTGTATATTGTTATGATTTAAATAAATTTTGGAGGTCTTTGCCTGAATTATGAACTGATGTTGATGTGTATAGTATGAAAAAGTTGAGAAGATAGGGGAAGGAACCTATGGAGTGGTTTATAAGGCACGAGACAGGGTTACAAACGAAACTATAGCTTTGAAGAAAATCCGGTTGGAACAAGAGGATGAGGGAGTCCCAAGTACGGCGATCAGAGAAATCTCACTCTTGAAGGAGATGCAGCATAGCAACATTGTCAGGTATATAATTGTTGTATTATCAATTATGCAACTCTTACTTCACACTACTGTTGATGATGAAGTAGCTAAATTTTGTTAGGTTGTGTTCTGTTGTGATGCTTCTAGGTATGAGTAGCTTTAGAATGTGGCAGGTAAATTAGTATTCATGGTTTTTTTTAATGTATTTACCGTGACTGTGGGTAAAATAAAAACAAAGCCAAATAGTGAAACAGATAGCACATTTTATCTGTACACTATTCCTATGCGATAATTTTTTTGTTTAAAAGAAAATCCACGACCATATCTTGTTGCCAGTGAATGCAATATGCTGACAATTGAGATTTATGTTCATTGTTGTACTTGTATGGCATGGCATGGGTCTATCTAGTGACTAGTGATACTTGTGATAGTATTAATGAAATTAGACAGGTTGCAGGATGTTGTGCACAGTGAGAAACGCTTGTATCTGGTTTTTGAGTACTTGGACCTTGATTTGAAGAAACACATGGATTCATGCCCTGATTTTGCAAAGGATCCACGTATGATAAAAGTAAGGTCTTTTAACTTGTTGTAAAATTTTGACTTCCACGTTCCATTAAATTGTGATTCATTTTACCCTGGCTGCATATGTATTAGCTGGACTTTTGTTGTATCATTTGTGGGAAAGTTTTCTGGAAAGGACTTGGTCCTTTTTTTTTTTTTTTTGGTGAGAATAGTTTTTGTTTCCCCAAGAAGATTGCTTGTCCTTTTGCCTTTGGCTTTGGTTGCAAATCTCCCTCTCTTTTGTCTTTGACTTTTAAAGAATAAGATGTCATGGCTTCTATTTTCATCTTTATGGGTTTATGGGATTGGTGCCAGACACGAGTTGGTTACTTTGCTTTACTGTTGTTCACGTGTTTTGGGTGTTGCTGGAAAGCCTATTCTGCTTTCACTGACATGGAAAATTGACTTGTTTTCTGCAGAGGTTTCTATATCAAATTCTTCGTGGTATTGCATATTGTCACTCTCACAGGGTCCTGCACCGAGATCTGAAGCCGCAAAATTTGCTGATAGATCGCCAAACTAATGCGCTAAAGCTTGCTGATTTTGGATTGGCAAGGGCCTTTGGTATTCCTGTGAGGACTTTTACGCATGAGGTAGGGTAGGGCCAGGCTTTTACTATGCTGGATTCTCTTATGTTGTACTAGTTAGAATGACATGCATTAGCAAGTGTATTTTTCTGTCCTTTGTATCCATAGAGATCGTCATCCGTAGATTTCAACTATATAATTATACAAAAGCTCTTTACACCAGCAGCATCACAGCTGACCTCTGTCTAGATGAATTTACATTTCCCATTTCTAGTTGCTTAGGCTTCTTTTAACGTGCATAACTAATTATACAAGCTCAACATTATATTTTATGTTCAGCCTAGTGTCAATTGATGACTACATACTCGTCCTACCTCAACCCCTAAAAAAAGCTCTATCAAGGGTGGAAAACATGTATGTATGAGTATTTGTTTATTCATTTCTTTGAAAAGAGGCTTATATACTTCAATCATGAACTAAATAAATGTTAATTTAACATGCATGCTACTGCTGGACAGATTTGCACACTGAGTGATATGTGAATTCTTTGCAAATTGTGATTGGTTGAACTGTCTTCATGTCAGTTTAAATGTTTAATGGTTCTCTCTAGGTAGTGACATTGTGGTACAGAGCTCCAGAAATATTGCTGGGATCTCGTCATTACTCTACTCCTGTGGATGTGTGGTCTGTGGGTTGTATCTTTGCTGAGATGGTGAATCAGAAGCCATTATTTCCTGGAGATTCTGAGATTGATGAACTTTTCAAGATTTTCAGGTCTCATTTTTATTTATGCTGTTATCTCTGATTCTGTTCTCTCTCTCAACTTGAAATTGTAATCTTTCGTCCATAAGAATGGAGTTTTCATTGATGCTATATCATAATTCTGGAGACTTCGTTTAGATAGCAATCCATAGTTCAACATATCCTTGACTCTTCTCTGCAAAAGAACATATAGTAATGTTAGATTACTCTCTTCCCCCCCCCCCCCCCCCCCCCCCCCCCCCTTTTTTTTTTTTTTAAACGTAGAGGTTGCTTCAATCTATTACAACTTTGCAAGCAATCACCTAAAATGCTGACATTCTTTCTTCGATCATGACCCTTCTCGGTGTCAAGCAGGATAACCTTATGCCTGTGAATTTATATTAATTGCCTTTGTCTCGATCATTTTTGCCGATATACCAATTTGAGCTTTAACATAATCCTAATTCATTTGTTTTCCTTGTGCTTTTCTGGGGTCTTTTATTTCTTTACACAGCTGACAGAACTGCTTATAGATATTTTATTATTCAATTGTCGTTTTATAGGACCTTAGGTACACCAACTGAGGAGACATGGCCTGGAGTGACCTCCCTCCCTGATTTCAAATCTTCATTTCCTAAATGGATATCCAAGGTTTTGCCTCATTTTGTTTTGTTAGTTATTACCCCTAACTTGTCTACTATGTTTTTGCTAGAGTTACTCTCCTTTTATTTTATGTGTTGTAGGATCTGTCTGCAATAGTACCAAATCTTGATGCAGCTGGTATTGATCTTCTAAATGTAAGTTCTTACACATTATTCTCTGCTTGTTTTTGTTTGTTTGTTTGATTTTTTTCCTTTTTCGAGTAACCTTTCATTTTGTTTTATTCTCTTGTTGGAAAAGCCCTATTGCCCTTATATATACAAGTATGATATCTCTTCTTGAAACAATATGCCTGAATTTGCTTAAGCTTCATATATGCTCAAATATCTTCCTTGGTTTATCTGTGCTAGGGGCCCAAGTGCCCTGACCCTCCCTCTTTCAGGGCGTTTATTATTTTTTATGCCTCATCCCAAATGCACAGATCCTTTGCCTTTGATGGCATTACAAAGCTCAGCTTGCTAACCTGTACTTTCGTACCCCTGTAGTATCAGTTGCACTTGCACCAAAAAAACATGAATTTGGAAACAATTTTCTAGTCAAAAAAGCAAATTTAATTGGGATACAAGAAAAAAAATTAGCTTCATCTACCTTCTTTACCATTCTGAGTCTGGACTATTTTCCTGTGGGGTTCAAAGTTGAAGAAATAGCCTCTATCTTCTTTCATTTCCTGATGGTCTGTCTCATGTAGCTGCTACACTGGTAGATTTGATTCACTGAAGCTTAAATACGATTCGTACTATTCTTTACACTTTTGCTTTGTTCCTAAAAGCATCACTTGCTGTGGTTGCTAGCTAAATTGAAACATGTCTAGAAGATTTCACTGGATGTAGTGCCTTGCTTATATATGTGTGTTTTGTTCCAGAAAATGCTTTGCTTGGATCCTAGCAAAAGGATTACAGCTAGGGGTGCTCTTGAACATGAATACTTCAAGGACATTGGTTTTGCACCCTAATTTGCCGTTTGCCTCCAGGTTATATTGTGTGTGTGAATATTGGAAGTTAAGGAAAAAAGTTCTGTTGATTTATTTTCTGCGGGTGAAATGTGTGCAATTGTTGTAGATTTTTGTTTGACTCTATGCTTACCATTGTTCTTTGCCAGGACTTCATGTCGTGTAATTGAGTATTCTGCATTGGGATTGATAACTTGTGCAGCCCCATTGCAATATGAAAATTATTCCCATCTTCCATATCACTCTTACTTTGCTTGAATGTAACCATTATTCCTCTACTCTCTTCCCCGAAAATTTTATCATTTACCATCATCATCTTAAAAAAAAAAAAAAAAAATCGCCACTCTCTTTGATCTGCAGTAATTTTGCCATTTTGGATGCAAATAACCTTACAGGAATACAGTTCAGCTTCTTATTGAATTTCTTGTGTAAACCATATTGACAAAATATGCCAAAAAATGCTGGATTGTTGTTCAATTGAGATGCAATTTAACCTTAAGAAGAATAATGGTTGGTTGATGTATGATGATATGAACCATCATTAATCACGGTCTAACATGAGGCACGAAGTGGTGAGCTGTGGAGCTTAGAGTTAGGGGATATGGCATGAAGTGAAACGGCCTGTGGTGATAAGATAAATTACGCAGTGGACAAAACAAAATGTACATTGGCTAGGCATGAAACTTGATCTTGTGGGCTTTATCGCAATTTTGTTACCATTTATGTCAATAATTATCATGGAAAATCAACTTAATGATCCAAAGTTTTCCCTTATAAACACCATTAAGCCAATGAGATGTGAGGCCTAAGAGTGAAGTCATTGGTTGTCCAAGCCAAAGGCGGGCATCAATTTTTAATTACTAGCTCTCCAAGTCAGTCACGCTAATCTTGGCCAAAGGTGGATCATACCATTTAAAAAAAAAATGATAATTTTATTTTTTTATTTTTTTTTTTATTTTTTTTTTTTAAGAAATATTATCTTGCCTTCTCTCTCTTAATACCCCATTTGAAAAGAGCAACCGTAGGAAATTCCTCTAGACTGTCATGAGCAACATGAAAAATGTTTGATTTGCAATCTAAATGTAAAGATAGAGATAGAGATAATGGGAAATGAGCACTAATGAAAACTTGATCCCAAGAGGAATTAAGGGTATTTATTAATAATTTTGAAAACATTAGGATTACCATTTGAATTATTGAAAGCACAAGGGTACACCATGAATATTATAGGTCAGCTATCCAATTTGTTCGATTTGCATCTCCTTAATGTGTTAAATTAAGAACTTTGCACACGTGAATAAAATCTTGTAATTATGTAACCTATATAGTATATAGGGAGTAACACATATTATAGCTTGCAACTCTTGCACCAATTCAATAAAAACAGGAAATTGTCCCCTTTAAGAGCGCTGCCTCCTTCAATGCAACACTTTGATCCGGAGTTTTAAGAAGTGTCGATTTACCAAATCTGTTCTTTTATGTTCTACCCACTTACTATAGATAAACAAATGTGTGACTGTGTGCAAGATAAAGCACGGAATAAGAAAGAAAATATAAAAGGTGATGTTGTGTAAGAAAAAGTGAATAAAGTAATAGAGAGAGTATGGAAACGTGTATTTGTTCAATGTGCAAGATGGTAAAAAGAGTATACCATAAATAGAATGAAATAAAATGAATAAAACAATTGGATAGTCAAGCACTAGCGCAAGTTTTAAATAATGCTGATACCTACAATGGGGAATGTGTTCATATTATGCTAGATGCAATCAATTGCTCGAAAGGTTCACAGAACAACCCGATCGAGTTGATTCAATCACTCCTATAGATTTAGGGCGTATTTTACATAATGATGTTGTAGGGGTGGCTTTGCCAGGACTTGTTCCACCTTAGTTTTGTTTTTTCCCGTGGCTTATCTTCTCCTTCGCACCAAAAAAAAAAAAGGTCTATTTCCTAAATAAAAAAAAAAAACAGTAGTTTTTTTTATTGAAGTGTTCCAAATTGACACTAACACTCTTCTCATACACCACTATGATCATTATTTGTGCTTTATAGGTAAAATGAAATTTAATCAATAAATACTTATTTTGTGTCATACGAGTAACATATTTTTCTACGAAATACATAATTAATCAATGTTGTACATTAACAAGTACGGAGTATGACGGTCAAAATGGACATTAAATAAAAACGGAGGGAGTATGAGTAAGGGCCTGTTCTCATTGACTGAACTCAGCTGAGCTGAACTGAATTGAATTGAACTGAATTAAATATTTTATAAGAAAAGAAAATTAGAAGCTGAACTGAACTAAACTAAACTGAATTAAACCTGAATTTCAATGTAAGAGAATAGACCCTAACACTATCTCCCTTAAAAATTGCTCAATCTCCCCTATATCAATACAAACTTCCACGGCAAAAATAAGAAGCTTAATCATCGTTTCAAGAAGTGTGAGATAAGAGAGAGATGGAATTAGCAAGTAGAGCAATGAACATCGTCAACAGATTGTTAAACAGCAACACTTTCGTCAACATTTGTTTACTGGGTTCTTTCACAGCTCTTGGGGTCAGGTCTATGAACCAAGAAAACTTAATTGAAGCCCTAGAATCCGAGAAACAAGCTATTGCAGACTCCAACAAAGCTATGAAAAAATCAATTTGGGATTGGAAACAGAAGCTTTACGCTGATGCTTCTTCCCCTGAAACCGCCATTGTTCCTCTTTCTCGCCTTAAAGCCATCTATGGTGAAGTTGTCGCCGTCCCTTCTGGTATTTTTACTCTATTTTTAATCTCTGTTTATTTAATTTTCTGGGTGTTTTTTGGATTGTTTGTTTATTGGGTAAATTGATGAGAATGTGAATTTTTGATGTTGGGTTTTGTTTGGATTTTAAAAGGGTATATACTGATTTTGAAGAATTTTTGTAAATTGAAATGGGTGTGATGTAAAGATAGGGTCTTTCGTATAATCGATTGTGTGACATTGTATGATCGTGTCTAGGTTTAGTTATTGGATATCAATTTATTTAGGTGTTGATTGAATTTTGAGATTAGAAGTGTTGATGTTCATGAATATGTTTGTTAGAGGAGGTGGCGTGCTAAGGATTGATGATTGAATAATTTGCTGAGAAATGTTAGCAAACTAATGAGTAAAGATGTGGCTAGTTTTAGGGTGATGCTATTAGAATATCGGGTTAGAGGTTGAACAAAAAATTTGTGGCTTTGAGCTCTATGATTGGCGCTATATTGGGGTATGTACATAGACCTCAAAGGAATTCTAGGGTTTTTCGTGTGAAATTTTGGGGTTTTGGTGTTTAAATGAAGAAATTAGAAAGAAAGATATTCCGCAACAACTTAGAAGTATAAATACACCGAATCTATGTGCTACCTTATCAATCTCAACATCAAGTATTGATTAATGAAGCACGATTGACAATTTTCACTAACATAATCTAGAAAGGAGGGTATCTGTTGGAGATAAGAGGATCATAATTTATCATTATAACTAAACATAATGATTTGCAGCTCAACACATGTGTATAAAGAGGCTATACTTTTGATTAAACCCAAGCGAACGCCTTAGACAGCAATTGGATCTTAAAAATGAATGGCTGAGATAGCTTTCAAGCAAAATGGAAAATGGAGCCAAACTAGGATTTAGGTGGTTTGATGAGATCATGCACGTTCTGGTTTTTATTGCAGAAAACACAACTATTAGAGCAAAAGTTTAGATGAGGAGAAACTCTTAGCCGCACACTTCTGGTTAATATCTTCTCTAGGATGCATGAAATTAACCCTCCATAGAGAGCCACTGGATGAGACCTTATGATACAAGTCATACAACTAGGGTAGTGATGCATCTCTTTTTAGCTTTATTATGCTATTTCAATGATTTCGCTCTTCTTTGCAAAATGGGTTATATTTGTTTTGACATCTGGGTTATATTTGTTTTGACATCTATGATTTAGTTGATCAATTACTTGAGAATTTCTGTATTATTTTCTGAGGATAGCAAAAGGTATAAGTTAATGAGATTTCTCCTTGTTTGAGTTTATTGAAACAGGTATAACTTTTGGGATCTATTGTTCTATGTTCACTAAAACTCTTAAATTGTGGGTTATATCGGTGAACTATTTTAAGCCCGAATCCAGAAGTAATTTGTCCTTGAACTATTTTCTACATATTGTTGGTGATAGATTCCCTTCAAGCCCTTCTTGTTTCATTGCTTTTGTGCGGAGCTCATCTGTCAAAAGTAGTTTATCTTGTGGGAGAAGAGCTGGTGGCTGTAATCATTTTCTTCTAGTCATTCTTTCCCCCTGCATATCTTTTAATGAACCACATTTCCATTTGCAAGAAAGTTCACTTTGTTAAGTCTTGGTGCTGAATTATGTTTTTGTGGTTGGTCAAAGCAATTGTTGATTCTTAAGAACAGTTGATTGATTGTGAGGATTAATTATCTATTTAGGTGTAACGTACTATTATCTAGACTTTGGAGCTCTGAATCCAGATAATTTTGAGGCCCAATAGATGTGGGGAAGTGGAGGAAACATAAGATATAGTAACTGGTGGGAAAGATATTCCATCAAGTAAAGATGCAGACCTGATGGTGATATTAATTTTGGCGATGGTTTAAAAGTATTATGGAAAAAAAGTGGTGGAAAAAAAGCTTTTGATAGATGTTTGAATAGATTGAAGGTTACAGAGGATAGTCATTGAGAGGAAACTTGCTGGTTGAAGTACTTTGAGAGATTATAGATGTGAAAAGAAAAGGGAGAGAAAGTAATAGAGACCTGGTACATGGGATAGCTGTCTTATCATTGTGGATAGAGAAGAATCTTGAATGGAATTTTATCACATGAGGTCAAAGAGAGTAATTGTAGCCTCTGCTTCATGATGGAATTATAGAATAGGTTGCTTGGATGGAGCTATATTGTGGGCATATGCAGTTTATGTGATTATGCTGTATAACAATTAGTTTTCTCTCTGTTGGCAAGACACTAATAAAATTATGGACTTTGTTGGTGACTTGATAGAGCCTCATCATTTTTGTAATGTTTGCATATTGAATGCCCCCCCCCCCCCCCCCCCCAAAAAAAAAAAAAAAAAAAAAAAGTAAGAACAACTTTCAAATACCTGTTTCTCTGTGGTTTGAGGCAAGTTAAAGAATTTTCTAATTTGACTTTTTAACTCCTTTGTCACTCTCGCAGATGCAGAGGAAGCTGCAGAATCATCTACTAAGCTTCTTATCTGAAGTTGCACTTGTTGTGCAAATGCTAGCTGGGTTGTCGGGAGCAACATTTTAATTCATAGGAGATGGGGATTTACAATTCCTGTAATCAATGCTGCCTAGTATGCACAACGATACTTTTCATTTGTTGGGTTGCTGATATGAGGGATTTTTGTATATTTTGGAGAACTTGATCTTTGTGCAAAGATGCAGAATTTGGCTGCATTTCTTAAAGATTAGGTTAATCTTCCATATATTATACCAACGAGAACTTTTTACAATGGTATCGTGTTCATTACTTGATAGGCGTGATCCTTGTCCAAATCAAAGCAATAGAGGTTCTTGGTTCTCTTGTTTCATTACTTATTTTAATAAGGAAAAAAAAAGATGTGAATAAATGCAAAGGTTAAATTCATCCTGAAGGGACAATGAGTCCTGCAGAGTTATGCCAATGAAGTATTAACCAATAGAATATGTGAAAGTTACCTTTGTTACATATGGTGGATAAATCAGAAGTCAAATACTAAGATTTTATGATTGTTGGTGAACAAGGTCCCAATTCACCTTGGACCATTTGAGAAGATTATCTTGACTTTAACTAGTTCGGACCAGATCCAAATTTGAGATATACAAGTTTTGGTAAAATACTAAATCTCAAGAGTGATACTATATATGGTCAATCTTGTTTTCATCATATAGAGTAGTTTAAAATTAGCCAAATTTAAGATTGCTTTCATTAAGTGGTCATTTTCTAGTTTATGGCAATTAAATTTCATAATCTACTTCATGGATTTTACTAATAGCAATAGGGAATTAATTTCCCATAGAAATTTCTACTCTAGAGAATCGACACTAGATAAACAAATTGTCGAGGAAATATATGTTCATCAACTTGATTTCATAAAAGATATTTCACTTTTTATTTGGGAAAAGTTGGCACTTTCTTCCTCCTCCATTAGTCAATCATAGCAACGCCATCACCACCTAAGGTGGTTAAAATTGCTTCCACAAAGAAGATGATATCCCTATAGGGTTGATAATTTGATATGGTCATAATTTACACCCTTTCGCTAATAGGGTGTCTTTTTTTTTTTTTACCGCCACGAAGCGGCATTGAAGTGGTTGTTGAGGAAGGAGGAAGAAGGGAAGAAGAAGGACGCAAAGAGGATGATTGTGGTGGTTCGTGGTTGACCGACGAGATGACAGGGGGTATGGTAGTGGTTCGTCATTCATGAATTGTGATGCTAGATCTAAGGATTTTTTTTAAATAATTAAAAATTGTATTACATTGCAAAACTAGCTTATAAAAGAGATTGATTTACAATGAAAATTGTAAACTATTATATTTTGTGAAAATTTGTATTCTTATGAACTCTCACTTGTCTAATTTCACCAAAATTTCTCAATCCAACAATTCACATATTTTATTACACAAAAATTTTTAAAATCTTTTTTTTTTTAAAAAAAAAATTACACACTCATCCTTGAAGGATATCCATCTTGAAATGCTTAATGCAAAATTCAATTAAAATTAGAAACTCACACACTCCCAAAGTATCAAGATCCCACTTACCATCTCTACCTTTCGACTCTTTGATCTCCATTTTTGTGTGACTGAATCAATTGCAAATGTCGACATGATTATTCATTCAATTACATAATCAAGTCTTCAAAAATCAAATTTATTCAAGAAAAAAAAATTGTTGAATTTCCAGATGATGATGAAGGTGTCACAACATCATCGGAGTTATTACTCCCACAAATCACCGACATTTATCTCCTTGTTTGTGCTACTCCTTCCCATTTTCTTCCCTCATCTTTTCTCTCCCCTCGCTCGCTCATATTCTTCTCTTTTCTCTGTAAGTTTCTCTCTCATCAATCATGCCCTTTCTTTTAAAAGAACAAAATTGATGACATTTCGTTACTTGTTGATGTTGATTATTACTGTTAATTTTTCTGGGCATTTGCTAATTTTTGGTGGGTACATCAAATTGGTGCTGGGTTTATCGGTTTAAGTTGAAAAGATTCTATCTTGAACTTTTGTGGGTTGGAAATGATATTGATTAATATTTATAATTTATTTTAATGTAATTTTAGTGAACTAGACGTATTGACAGATAGGAAAATAAATGATTATTTGTAATGATAATAGTTAAGAGAAGAATTTACTTTTGACTTTATTTGATTTGCTTGAAGATGATTATTATCATAGTTTTTAGGGAAATGATATTTATATGTTAGGTATATATCTTTGATATTTGTTGAAGTTGGAGGTATTGATGGTGTAGCATTGATTGTTTACTTATTGTGGATTTGGCTGTTCAATGGTCTGATATGCATTTCATATGATAGATTATGATTCTATTCTATGTACTGTTGGCTTCCAAATTGTAGGAATGGAATGCGCCCAAACCAAGGCATATGCGCCTCTTGCAGGGGGCATTACAATGGCAAACTGTGAGTATGTGCTTATTAGCCTTTAATAATTGTGATTTTATCTTATTGTAGACGAATTGTGATAATCGAAAGTTGAGTACTTGCTGGTCTTTATTATGTTGCTGCATTGTTTCAGCCCTTTCGACAGCAGCTTGAGCTGTGGTCTCCTTTGCTCCACCAAGGATGGAAATCATGTCATGATACCAAAAGTACTCGTAAGTACTAGAAACTAGTGTGTCCTTGTTACATAGGGTGCAACTTAATTATAATTAACCCAATTTTTGGTTGGCAGCCTTGCCTGAGAAGTCGCAGGGCTATATACAAGTGTTTCTTGATGGAGGATTAAACCAGCAGAGAATGGGGGTAAATTTATGCTCTTGACTTGCTAGTTGCTACCGGTGTATGTGAATTCATTATATGAATTGTTTGTTTTTTTTGTTATAACAGATCTGTTAACCTTGTTCAGATTTGTGATGCCGTTGCTGTTGCTAAAATTTTGAATGCAACTCTTGTAATCCCACACCTGGAAGTCAATACAGTATGGCAAGATTCAAGGTGCCTTGTCTGAAGATTGATTTCTTTAATTTACGGCTTGTTAAGGCCATAATATTGACTTACAGTGCGATATGTTTGTGCAGTTCATTTTCTGAAGTATTTGATTTGGATCACTTTATCAGTAGTTTGAGGGATGAAATTTCCATAGTTACTGAGTTGCCTGTTGAATACTCTTGGAGCACTAGGGAGTATTATGGCACAGGTATACGAGAAACCCGAATTAAGACTGCACCTGTCCATGCATCAGCTGACTGGTATTTGGAGAATGTATTACCTATATTGCATAGGTAAGTTACTCTTTGCCATATCCCTAAATACTCCAAACACTTGATGCACATTGTTTGAGTAAATAAATTGAGTCATTATAGCCTGAAATGCTAAAACAAGCATGCTAAGCGGTTACTGACAAATGACATACATAGTACAACTGCTTGAAAGTAACCTTTGCTCTTCTCTTTAATGCTACATGTTTTATGCTTTCTTTTACCCCGTCTGAAACTTGTGTTCTTTCATGTGATTCTTTTAGTTTTTCTCTGGTAATCTTCCATTCTTACGGTATTGTTAGCGGACTCTTGGATTAATATCTTTTGAACTATACTAGGTATGGAATTGCTGCAATTTCCCCTTTCTCACACCGTTTGGCTTTTGACAACTTGCCTAAAACCATTCAACAGCTTCGTTGCAAGGTCAACTTTGAAGCATTACTCTTTGTTCCACATATTAGGGCATTGGGTGACACCCTTGTCAGCCGATTGCGCTCATCTGGTGAATTTTCTGGACAGAGGGAAAAGTATGTTGTGCTGCATCTTCGGTTTGATAAAGTGAGATTTTCTCCTAGTTTTGTTCTTCTCACTATCTTGTTTTATGATTTGCTTCTGTAGCTTTGTGATTGTGATTCTCTTTCATGGATAAGAAAAATTATTAAGGTCAGAGGGAAGAAGTAAGAACCAAAGAAATAATATTTTTCATAATTAGACTTAGACCCACAACTATCTGGACGACTCATTTCTATTTGGAAATCCATTCTGAACCCCATGTCTATCCATTATAGATTTTAGTTTTACAAGCTCTCTATTCTATCTTTTCACTAGAGGGATTTGACAGTTTCCAAACTCATTTTGCTCAAAAGATTTTGACCGCGTTCTTCTGCCTTTTTATATCTCTCAAAGTAAATGGGCCAACCTGGACAGACTTGGAAAATCCATGCCTGTTTGATTTTAACCACCTAGCCACCAAAATACTGCTCAGAGTTGTCTACATTAACTTTATTGTTATTCCTGGCTTTTATGTTATAAATCATGTTTAAGTAAGGTTTACGTTTTAGTACATGATCACTAGTTTAATTTTATAGTTGTCTGCGGTGATGGATAGTTTAAGCACGGTTAATTGCTAGGATAAGTTATGATGATAAAATCTTTACCAAGGATGCTTAAATTATTTGAAAATACCTACAGTAGATGTTGGAGCCTTTATGGGACTTGTTAGTCTTCTAATAGTATCACTATTCTTCTCCAACCTTCCCTCCTTCCCTCTCCTCTCCTCGCCCCTACTAATGGACAAGTTTATGTTTGTTGTGAAGAAGTGTTATGAAGGAAGAGCTCACAATATGCCATATTATGCACAATGAATATTATATTTCTACTTGATGGTCAATTGTTTCCGAGGGGTTTTGGTAACAATTGGCTTCCTCCAATAATTATCTCAGGATATGGCAGCACATTCAGCTTGTGATTTTGGTGGGGGAAGAGCTGAAAAATTAGCTCTTGCAAAATATCGTCAAGTCATTTGGCAAGGAAGAGTTATGAAAACTCAGTTCTCTGATGAAGAATTGAGAAATCAAGGACGTTGCCCATTGACACCGGAAGAGATTGGGTTGTTGCTTGCAGCTTTAGGCTTCTCCAATAACACTCGCCTTTACCTGGCTTCCCACAAGGTTTGTGATACGAAACAGTGAATGATAGTTCTCCTTTTGAACTTTGTTCCTTTTTCCCCTCTATTTGAGAACTTGAATTTTAGGCTTTTTAGCTAGGTTTACTAAATTGCTTTGTTCAGGTATATGGCGGTGAAGCCAGGATATCAACTCTACGTACGTTGTTTCCCCGTATAGAAGACAAAAGGAGTCTTGCCACTGCTGATGAGCGTGGGAAGGTTGAAGGCAAAGCTTCATTGTTAGCTGCAGTGGATTATTATGTGAGCATGCACAGTGATATTTTCATCTCTGCTTCTCCAGGAAACATGCATAATGCGATGGTAAGCTTATTATTATTATTATTTTTATATTAATTTGTGTTTCCTTCTGATAGTATGCCATAAATTTCTCAAAATTCTATTCATTTTTTTTTTCAGCAGAGTAACTTCATTATAAATGAAAACTTAGTCAAATTTGACCTTAAAAACAATATCAACTCGTATTTAGAAACAAGGGGAGAATCCGAGAATCATTTATAAGATTATGCTGCTAATGTGCAATCAGTGATCTTACTTCTTTTCAGATGTGTTCTTTTTACTAACCACCTGATTTAAAACCTTTTTGTGTACAGTTGGGTCATCGAGCATATCAGAATCTGAAGACTATAAGACCAAACATGGCATTGCTAGGCCAGCTTTTCCTGAATCAGAGTATTAGTTGGCATGACTTTCAGAATGCTGTTGTAGCCGGGCACAAAAATAGGCAAGGACAAATTAGAGTGAGGAAGGAGAAGCAGTCCATATATACTTACCCTGTTCCTGATTGTATGTGCCAAACATAATCTAACTTGACTTAAGCTTTTCCTGTCATTCATTTTGTTCTTCCTCTACGATATTTTAGCAATGCAGAAATCAAATTCTACATTAATGAGAGCAAATTTACACTTTTCTTGACGTACCTATTATTTCTTAATATTCTGGAAAAACTTTGGGCATGTTTCTTCAGCATGACAGTTAAGTCGTTTGGATACATGTACACAAATAAGGAAACAAGAAGTTTAGAGTTGTCTTTTGAGAAGGCAAAATCCCACTTTATCTAGAGTAAGATGACCTTAATTACAAATATTTACCTAAGTTAATCTCCCTATGGTCAAGCCCGAGATGTGCTAGAGCTGCAAGGAAATTTGCAACCCTAAGCTTCTCGATAGATGATTGGAGATGAGACGATGAGTGCTGATTATAACTTGGCAATAATAGCCAAGTTCCTTTACTTTTCTCTATTGAATATACAAATACTAACTATTGTAATATACAACACTGGAAGATGGTACCCTGCAATATGCCAGCCTTGAGAAAAATAGACAGCTATACGGCATTTCTTTGCTGAGTCATTTGAACTATATGTGACAACTGACAGTAATGTTTTACCCACTCGTCTTCTCACGGTTATCACCTGGCTTCGCACTACCAGTTGATGATACCTGATCGTCTTTCTTGTCCTCTGCACCTGATGAAGATCCAACACCATTTCGAGATGCAGCCAATTCCTTTGAATCCCCGGTTGAAGAAGACAATGGTGAAATTTCTTCTTCTTCAATAGGAAGGGTTCGCTTTGAGCCCTCTAAAGCAACACCAAGTACAATATTCTCATCTAATGCCGTCCTTGGTGCTGGTGAGGTAGCTTGACTTTCATCATCCTTCTTCAATACATTGAGATCCTTTTCTAAAGCCCCTTTATCATTGATGTCTACCTTATCCTGATCGTCAATTTTGACATCTACCTTGGAGTCAGATTTTGAGGCTACA
Source organism: Chenopodium album (assembly GCF_948465745.1). NCBI lineage: Eukaryota > Viridiplantae > Streptophyta > Magnoliopsida > Caryophyllales > Amaranthaceae > Chenopodium > Chenopodium album. The sequence goes on from NC_137849.1 coordinate 42,569,181, forward strand.
TAAGACTTTTCATCTTTACGGGTCGGAGATTTGGTTTTATTGTCACTATTTATTTTGTAAGAAGGTTCTATTAGTAGGAAAGGATGGTTATTAACAGCTCCAGAACCACTGTAGACAGTTTCAGAAAATGGAACATTGTCGACGTCTGTTTCAGTGTAAACTTTTCGTATGGTTCGAATGGGTGTGGCAAGTCGAGCACGATGATGGCTGATTACTCTAAGAAGATCCAAGAGTATTGCTTCCTGTTTTAAGAAAACAGGTTTATCATGAGCGTTGTTAAATTATAGATTTCACATCAAGTCGTAATGCAAAATTACATAATAGGCAGCAAAATCAAATTAGCTATTGTTGATTGTAGCTGTATTGAACATATGCATGCATCTGATGAGTACAATTGTAAGGACTGGCAGTGAACAGTGTGGTCTTGTGCAAGCTAAATGTTGTGACGCGTTCACATACGTTGAAAATTGTATAGGACTAAAGTTTCCAGAAGAAATAGAATAAACTCAAATAGACATCAGGATTCAGGATTCAGGAAGGTCTAGAAAAGCTTGAATCAGGAGGGCTGTCATGAAGTTCCTAAAGTAGTAATGGTGTTAGACTGTTAGGTCAATAGGTGTTAGATTTATATCCCCTTACTACTTTAATAATCACCTAAATTATAGATTTTGAGAAATGAGGGTTTGAAAGGTTGTGAAAAGATTAAAAATCTGGCTCCTAAATTATTATATTGATGACAAGTTTCATTAAAAATGAGCTGAGGAGAACAAAGTACCATTACTACTTAGAAACTTCTTGCTAGCACCTAAAACATCAAACAAAAAACACAGATTGATAATATAAATCTGAAGCTAGTGAATTTACCTTAACACAAAGGTACTCTTCAAAGCGAGAAGTCTTCACAAAGCAGGATATCATTATCTGCAAAACAATATGACAGAATCATAAGCTGACTTTTCATGTTATTACCCATAGCAGATGACTTGAAATAGTCAGTAAACTGATTCAAGATCCAGAGGTAGTTGATTAAAGATCAAAATTTTCGACAATCTGAAAGACGACGGAAGCAAATTCCAACAGCCAATTAGCACTACGTCCCAACAAGAGTTTCAAAGAATTCCCTTAGGACTCTCACCAGCCCAGTTGGTCCAGAAGTTACCAAATAATTTTTCTTCCACAAACAATAACTCAGTGACACAAGACGTGGTAACAATCATAAAAATATCAAAGGGAGCCACATATAAAATTGGTACTTTTCTCTGTCCAATTATAATGACAAGGATTCTATCCATGAAAAATGGGGAAGCTTCATTTAACCTTGGACTTGGAGCAAGTAAACATGCTCTAAACCTATTTCATTAGCGTATAAAAATGTGGACCTAGCTTAAAAACTTTTTCACAGTCAAAAGAGAAATTGATTATCATATGCATTGTACTAACCAGAAGTGCCTGATTCTCATGATTAATGTTATCCAGGAAAACTCTCCTGTGCAACTTCTGTTGCTCTATTTGGGGATGTTTAGCTAAAACCTTGCGCATATCAGCTACAATAATCTGCCGAAAAGGAGAGAGAATTTTTACTTGAAATGCAAGAATTGAGAGCAAGTACTGCCTAGATACATTGTAATTCAATGTCATACTCACATTAATCTTGTTGACATCCAGGTGACTAATAGCAAGATGGGTTTTAATGCGCCAATGAGTCTTTTGGGTTAGATTTCTCACAATACTGACAGTGAACTTGTGGTTTGGAATATAAACTGCTTCACGATCATCTCCTCTGATGATAGTTGGTGACCACCAACCAACATGCTGAGATGATAATAAAACCATTATTATTACACATGTTGCACAAGCAGCAATTAAATACCCACTTTGACTACAAATCTAAAGTAGACAATTTGTGGCCAAATCAAACTCCTGAATAAATAATACAAAGTAGTGAAGTATGAAGCTTATGCAAGAAATGGTAATTAACAGTTCTTGAAGCATCTGAAAAATATGCACCTCCACAGTACCAGACACTTCATAACCTTCAATCTTTGTTTGAATCCATTCATTCAGAATAAATGGTCTTGTTGCATGAATCATCACACTTGACAGGAAGTTAGTGAATATCTGTAGCAATAATTAACAATAACGATTATTGAAACATGCTTGAAATCACCAATGATTTATTAATACAAGAAAACATGCAGCACCTCTCGCCCAGCAAGAGTGAGCAATACTGTTCCAAGACCTCCAGCAGTTAGCCACCTCTGGGTAGAGAAACCCAACAGTTCCATGAACAATGAAACTGATGCCACCCATACAGCTGTATAGATAGCCTTCCCAGCAAACTGAAAGCCCATCTGCTCAGAATACAAATAAAATAGAAAGGTAGAATTCATTGTCAGAGGCAAAGTAATCCGGTTAAATGGAAATTTGAACCGTAAACAAAACTTTCAACTAGTAATGAGCTCCTAAATTTTCTCGCACATTGACGGGCAAGAGTGACACACACAATCATGGAAAATCAGACTCAGTAATTTTAAAATAGAGCAGAAACCACTTTTTGTTTGCATACAACAGCCTATATCAGGAAAATGCATGCTACCAGAATAAAAAGAAAAAGGGAACCTAGAACATACACTTCTCGAGTCATTATAGTCGCTAGCTTCCATAAAGTACTTTTGCACTTGTTGAACTAAGCTGCCAGGAAAAGGAAAAAGGGAAAAAAAAGGCAAAAACAACCATTTTAAAACAGAATGATGATGCCAAAAGCCCTATAAAAAATCTTTCATAAGAAACCCTGAATGATATAATCAAGGAATTAACTACAACTAGCATCAGAAACAGCAGCTGGCAGTCAAACTTTTTCAGCCATATGTTTAAATTTGTAAGGAAAAAAAAAAAATTATATCATGGTACTTTTTGAAAATTTAGGTGTTAGTATGTTACAAATAACAATCCAAACATATTTACATAAGACCATTGTTGGATCCTATCATCCTAAAGTACTGATATTAACAACTATCATCAAGGAAACCACATTACTCTAATATGTAAAGACTTGCTGCAAAGAACCAAACGTAGATTTCCAGAGCAGTTAAAAAGCAGATCCAGGCATCCAGCTTCTTTTAGCAATAAATCAAAGATTAAGATAGAACAGAAGCTCACCAAGATAAACAATAGGCAAAGGCTACCATCGTGGAAAATGATCGTATAAAATGCAAAAGCCGCTGCTTAACAACCTGGCTTGCTTCTGAAGGTAAAATCATAGGATCCAACGCCCTGGAAAAGATAACTCTATTGTTGATACCACATGATTTCCCAGTGATAGATACTTTTATAGCAGTCAAAGGAAAGAAGTTTAAAAACTGAGAAAAATATGCTCCATGCACCTGCAAATAAGCAAAGCTCCAGTCCATAGTAGCAATGGTTGAACATAAGAAGACGCAAAAAAATATGTGCTACTCCTTTTCCAATTGCCACCATTTTTCTGGAGGGAAAAGACACAGAAACAAAGGAGTTAAAAATGGGTATTGAGTAAATAAAAGAAGTCACAAAGCTTAATTGAATTTCAGGGGTGAGACTAAAAGTAAAGGAAAGATAAATACATAAATGAAAACACTCCAGCCGAATCGCAGAAGTGGCAGAAGTCCCCATGCTAAAGCAATGACACCAATGGCTGGGATCAACTGAGACACAACTGGTTTCGAAGATAAACTGTCACACACCCTGCATACATGACCCAAATATGAATAAATAGCATCCACAGTAAGCATTTGAAAACCCTAAGTTGTACTGCATTAACAGTTGATGCCAACTGTAGGCAAAGATCCAACAAATTAGAATAGATAGCAAAATCCAACATTCAATTCTACAACTCTTTGTTTCTTTTTCATCTAATATCACTAAAAAGGAGAAAAAAATAGAGAGGGACATAGAAACACATGGATACAGAGGACAATTGATAATAGTTTGAATGCAACTCATCAAGTTAGACTAACAATGCCTAACAAGCCTAATCCTTCACAAAAATAACTTGTAAATGGCAAATCTTTAATTCCAGAGAGAAAATAAAAAAAGATAGGTATCCCCTAGATTGCCAGGTATATCATCTGAATTCTAAGTTCTCACTAGATTCTACCCAAAATTGTATGTAGACTAAAGAAGCATGAAGCAAGAAGTCTTTGACACAAGACAAAATTTATGAGAGAAAACAGGAAGGGTTGACACAACATGACACAAAACTAAACTGAACATAGCCCGTTTGAATAATCGTATTATTCTATTATATACATTTTGTGAACGAAAAATGAAAATGAGACCAAACCTGAACACGACATAACACATTTGCCAGGTCTATAGAAGGGTAGTATACATCAACCACAAGTCAAACAATCAGCAAATTTCTAACAATCAATAAATAAATAAACAAATGGTTAAATGAGGAAGGTAAATGACAAGACACAACACCAGAAGAGGTACCTCTTCAAAACAACAGGAGCATTCTGCATTAGAGAAGAACAATTTCCTCCATTTGGTAAAAGAACGGATCTGCACAGGAAGGTCCTATGTTTGGAGGAATCTGTGGCTTTCTTATTGATTGTTCTGCTTAGAAAATGAAAATTCCAAGCATCCTTTACCTGAAAATACAATCAATTAAGCATAAAAACCTCCAAAGATGCAAATGGAATATTTAGTCATCCCCATACAAATAACAGGAAATAGAACATTGTCAGATTATTATAGCAATTTGCTCTTAACACCACTGGGAAAAGGGAGCCTCTCTAATAAACCATATCAGCTACAGATACATAATACTTGCACTGGCAGCATTAAATTTGACAAAAGTTGCTATTCAGAAAACTGAATAAACTGAAAATTAATTAAGTTCTGTTTCCATAGGTAAACTTACTGCATTATTTGCTGAAACAGTAGTGCTGGAGAAAGGAAGTCGACCATTTTGCATTATGGGCTGAAATAGATATGTTTCAGTAATAGAACTAAGAGGTCCAAAGAATTGCAATGTCAGATTATAAGAATTTCACTGCCATATTTGTAACCCAGTAAAAGTTTGTACCTTAGACGGGTATGGTAGTCCATATGAACTATACAGTCTGATTTCATGAGAAAATTGCAAAGAAGAGGCAACCACCATTCTTTAAAATATTTTATGTGACAGCACTTGTTCAATGTTACCAAGATTATTAGAATTCAGGTATCAGCTTCATCAGATAACCCCATACAATTCGAAACAGGGAAAGTAAGATCAGTACACAAATCGTGGTACTACGTGCCAATGTCACAAGACCTGCCATTGGAAAATAATGAAGTTATACATGAGAACATGTTAGTGATTCTACAATTCTACAACATTAGACAACCAAAAACAACCCACAATCAGGCAGAACCCCAAACGACAAATCAAATAGATGTAACACTATACACGATCTTTGTCACTTAAATAGCAGATGTTGATTAAACCATCTGATAAAAGGCATGATTAAACCAATCTTACCATAGAACTCGAATGCAACTTATTAACAGAAGCATTACTCCATATAATGTACCATTGATCATGGATTAATGGTAACTATGTTATACTACCTTCATTGAAGACTAAAACAACTTTTATACCCCAACAACCAATCCATCTTCATTTCAATGATCAATTAATTAGCACTAAGTATAAATTTCATAGTAATAGCAATCTTCCAAAATCCCGAACCAAAACCCTAAGTAACAAATTTTGTTAACAAAAAAAAAAAATCTAGCAAACTTTATATTTCCTTGAACATTACAACTACTTGAGCTGATTTACATAATATTCAGCTTGATCAACACAATTTTATCATGAATTTCAACATCTATCAACCAAAATTAGCACTAGTAAAAACTAAAAAGATGTCATATTCCAATTCATTAAAACAGGAAAAAAAAAATCCAACAAAATTATACTTCATCCATCTCTAACCGTTTTTCTTGTTTAAACTGCGATTATATTCATCAAAACAGAAAGAACTTTTAGAGACGGGAGGAGTACTGCGAACTAAGCTATTTGGTCCAAACAACACGGAATTCAACAGCAATGATGCAAAATTACATAAATCAGCTCAAAAAACCAGAAAAAATAGCAAAAATTGTTAAACTAATAATCTAAAATCAATCAATAAAAACTAAACATTTTATGATCATGAACAATTCTACTACTTCAATCATCAATCGTTTTAATATTAATTCTAATTCTAACTTAACGATCAAACAGTAATCAAAAAAGAGAAACAACGAACTTTGAAGAATTTAAAGGAGAGAGAAAATCCAAACCCAAGAGTGGCAAATCAATCAAACTGTGCAGATTACGGTTGAAGATGAGAGAGAAAGTGAAAATTAAAAAGGAATTTAATGAAAAAGTTTATTTGGATAAAATGATTGGTGAAAACGCGGCGTTTAGGAATGTTTGGGTGAATTAAAAAACGTTATCTTATTTGTTGTTTGATTTTATGAATGATTGCGTGGCATCGTTGAGTCCATGTTCCAACCAACGGGGAGGATGCTTTTGCTTTGTTTTCCCGCTTTATCGAAGCGCTGCGTTTTGAAGATATGATTTTACTTCGTGTGATCTCAGCCGTTGAAAAGATGGTCTCCACTTTTTGGCCTTTTTTTTTTTTTTTTTGGTAGAATTGGGGGAAAAAAATTAAAAGGGACAACAAATTTGTCAATTTTTTTTTTTTTGTTTTTTTTTTTAACGGGAACAAATTTGTCATTTTAATTTTAAGTTGATAAGATAATAAGATTTTATGTTTTTCGTTCTTACGTGACGGAATGAAAAGCCATGTGAATGGTATGCGTAATACAAAACCCTTATTAACTTTTAATGATTGGAGTATTTAGATTAGCAAAATTGCATATCTATATTTTTACATTTTTTTCATTAAACAAAAATGTTCTTACATTTTTTCATTATAAAATACTCATAATTATTTCGTTGTCTATAAAAATCATAAATTTATAAGTGATTTTCATAAATAATGCTACAATTGGAATTATATCTTTTTTAAAAATGCGTTGGTTTCAGAACTAATTTTTCATACATACCTAATAATGCAAACAATTAAAACTATATCATCCACATAGAATTTGCTAAAAGCTTTGAACTTTTTTTATTTTTTCAGCTATCTTGAGAAGGACTCTAACTCTACCTCAACTCTTACAATTTTTTGAATCTGATATTTGTGGGTTAGATACTTTAAGGGGTCGTTTGGTTCGCACGGGGTAAACGGAATGGAATGAACAAAGGGAAAGAAAGAGAATGGAATGAAAATATATATACCTCAAATTTAGTATGTTGTTTGTTTTAAAAAAACAAAGAGAATCAAACCACTAATTAAACCACCACATCACCACCACACAACCTATCTCCTTCACTTCCCACGTTTTCCGGCCACCACCTAGCCACACCACCGTTCGCCGCGCTTCCCTCATCAGTCGACGCGATTCGCCGCCCTCCTCTCCCCCCGCAAACACCTTGCCTCCCTCGGAAAACTTCACCCAAAACCCCTAGAAACCCCTTCTCCCTCCCCATATAACCATCGTGCGACCCTCCCTCCACCGTGTAAACCCTAGCGGCTAGGGATTTGAGAGTGGGGGAAGGTCAGACGACGATTTTACGAGGAGAAAGAAGGGGTTTTACAGGGAGAGAGAAGGGGGTTTTTACAGGGAAAGAGAAGGGGATTTCCAGACTGGTGAAGTTTTTCCGAGGGAAAGGAGGGGCGACGAGCGGCGGGGGAGAGGTGGAGAAGCGCGCTGAGTGGTGGGGGGAAGTGCGTCGGCTTGGTTTACCGGTGGTGTGGGTAGATCAGGGTGGTTGTATGGTGGTGATGTGGTGGCTAGGGAATGGGAATACTTAGGGGGATGGGGAATCAACTTAGAAGGATTTAGGGGAATGGGGAGGGTAAAGGGAATGGGAAAATATGCGTAACAAACAACAACAAAAGGAATCAGTACATTTGATTCCCTTTCCCTTTGATGATTAACCCCAACCAAACGGCCCCTAAGAGTGATAGGAAAGGTAAGGAATTCTACCCTCAAAATGCTTCTAGTGAGGATTGAATCCCCAATTTCAAAATTACAAGGTGTAATCCTTATCACTAGACCAAATTTAGCTTGATTCATCGAAACTTAAATTAAAGATTGAATACTTAAAACACATTGGTTTGTACTAGTATACTGAAAAACATGGCTCTCCCTTGGTAGGTGGTTGTGGTCTTGTACTCTTGTGGGGCGTCTTCCACTAGTAGATGTGGTTTCACTAAGGAGATGGAAGTCTACCTCAATATCCTATTTTGGCGTTTTATGTTAATATAAATGGATGAATCATTGCGCCGCAAAGATATCTCCTTATATACTACTTTGTATTCTATTCTACAATAGCTTGTTTTTCCCCTACAAAAAGAATATTCCACCCTTATTAATTAAACCACAATATCTTATTACAAGTGTTTTGAATAAACATGTGGTAAAGAACAAATGATATTTTAACCCATAGACATAGAGATAGACTTGATCAAAATTGGCTCAACCTAAATTTTTTTTCAGGTTTGGACATATTTTCTAGCCCAAAATTTGTATTAATTCCATTCTTTTGACACGTTTTGATTTTATCATTATTCACACGCATTACTTTAACAATGTTTTGTGATTAAATGATTAATACGTTATAAAAATATAGTGACGTGAGATATTGTTAGATTTATTACAGTATACTCTTTAATATGTTTGATTTAAAAAAATCTGCTATCTTTCCTTAAAGAAAAAAAAAAAAAAAAAACTACTGCTATCTTTGGCCAAACATAACGGGTTTGGACATGTTTTTTTGGCCCAAAGTGAGCCCACTTTTCTTGACAAAGGCCGGCCCTGTCCACCACCTCTACATAGAGGGTACCTCAATTTTTTCATTACGTAAAAATAAAAAATAAAAAATTATACAATCAGTCAATTACAAAGTCAACTCACGTGACACACAAAAAAGAACCGTTGATAAAGCACGTGACCACCCCTCCTACAAAATTTGAATTCGAACTTAGCGCTTGTCTCTCTCATCAACCCATTCACAAACTATTAAAAAATTAATTTAAAAAAAAAAAAAAAACTTACAAACAATTTAATTTCACAAAACAATTTCTTTTCCTTTTTTTTTTGGTCCCTCTTCCCCCCTAAAATCATACGCACCAACATACTCCATTAATTCAAATTCCACCATTCTTCCATTTTCAAATTCTCTCCCCATTTTTCTCTCTCTAAAATTCCCCATTTTACCCCTTTCTCTCTCCTCCCCAGGTCACCATTTTCTCTTTCTCTCTCCTCAATTTCAATCTTCGAAGCTCAAACAATTTCCCCCAAATTTCTCGATTCAATTGGATGTTCTTCGTATTGTTCTCGCTTGCACCTTAATTAATCATTCTGAAAAAATCCCCAATTTTCTAGGGTTTTTTGTTTTGATTATTTAACTAAATGGAGAACAACAATGGCGATGGAAAGAGTACACAGGACAAAGAATGTGTTCGTGTCGCTGTAAATGTTCGTCCTTTGATTACTCCCGAGCTTCTCCTCGGTTGTACCGATTGTATTACCGTGTTTCCCGGTGAACCTCAGGTCAGTAATTAAAGGGGCTTTTCTTTGATTTTAATTTCTTAGCAATTTTTTGAAAATTAGGGTTAATTTGTGTGATTTTTTGTGGATTTAGGTGCAAATTGGATCTCATTCGTTCACATTTGATTATGTTTTTGGAAATGGAGGAACACCGTGCTCTCGAATTTTCGATGAATGTGTTGCTCCTTTAGTTGATGCTTTGTTCAAGGGTTATAATGGAACAGTACTTGCTTATGGACAGGTTAGTTCTTTTGCAATTGTAGCTTAATTATTGAATTTTGTGTGTTTGGGATGAAATTTATGGCTGATTGTTATTTTTAATTGTTTAATTTTGTATTTTATCTGGATAATTGGTGTTGTTATAAACTGTTTGTTTATTTGTAATGCGTTTTACTTGATTTGTAATCTGGGTTTCTTCATTTAATGCTGAATTTGGGTGTATGATGATTTTAATTTGTACTTCGTATTTGTTTTACTGAAGACGGGGTCAGGGAAAACTTACACCATGGGAACTAATTATAATGGGGAAGACAATGCTGGTGGAATTATCCCTCAAGTTATGCAGACGATTTATTCTCGAGTTGAGTCGATGAGGGGTTCAACCGAGTTCTTAATTCGAGTGTCGTTTATTGAGGTAAACTTAGTTGAGTATTACATTGTTCATTGTATTGATGATTGTGATATATGAGAATGTTAATAAGAAAATGTTTGAAATTAATCAGATTTTCAAAGAGGAAGTGTTTGATCTTCTTGAAACAAGTCCACCTGCATTATCTAAAGGCGATACAACGAAGCACTGTGGGCCTGCTAGAGTTCCCATACAAATTAGAGAAACAGTCAATGGTGGGATCACGTTAGCCGGTGTTACGGAGGCAGAGGTGAGGTCAAAGGCAGAGATGGCGTCGCACTTGACTCGTGGGTCTATTGCTCGTGCTACTGGTAGCACTAATATGAATAGCCAATCCAGGTATTACACTCATGAATCTCTGAAAAATTTGTGAAGACAGTGAGCTGAAGTTAGTTACTACATTAGTTCTCATTTCAAGGACTAGTTTTATTTTAGCAAATTAGTTGTGTGGTCTATTTTTCAATTGTGCAGTCCTCAGGTCGTAATGAGTTGCCATAATCTTTCATCAAGAATGATATTTCTCATGTTTTTTTTTTGGCCTTCAGTCGTTCTCATGCCATATTTACAATTTCTATGGAGCAAAAGAAAGTCGGTGACACTGATGATGATATTTTAAGCGCGAAGCTTCACTTGGTGGACCTTGCTGGTTCTGAACGAGCCAAACGGACAGGTGCAGATGGATTGCGTCTAAAAGAAGGTATGAAGAATTCATCTTCATTCCTCTTTACAACAATGCCATAAATATGTATGAATTACACTTTACTTATTCAGTTGTCTTTTGTATTCATTTTATAATGTGCTGTCAGGCATTCATATAAACAAGGGATTACTGTCCCTTGGGAATGTGATCAGTGCGCTTGGAGATGAGAAGAAAAGGAAAGAGGGAGGGCATGTCCCATACCGTGACAGCAAGCTCACTCGGCTATTACAGGTATATATTAGAATATGATTGGATGTCAATTCTTTTCTATCATTCCTTGCTATTTCTGCTTTTATATTAACAGAATGATATCTATTCTTTATTTTGCGTTTTATGTTTATAATTAAATTGTGTTGTGTGTTTTTTAAATTATTAGGACTCACTTGGAGGAAATAGCAAAACCGTTATGATTGGTATGTTAGTCTCCAACAACATTTTTGTCAGTTTAACAATATAAAACAGAACCTAATTCTATTTATACTTGCCTCTTTGGTTTTCATTCTGATTTTTTGTTTCAGCGTGTGTTAGCCCTGCTGACACAAATGCGGAGGAGACTCTCAATACCCTGAAGTATGCAAACCGAGCTCGTAACATTCAAAACAAGGCAGTCGTAAGTTCCAGTTCTATTATTGTACTTAATTTCTTTAATTTTCTGGGCTTTCTTTTCATTTAGTTTTCATCTTGCAGATAAATCGTGATCCCGTTGCAGCTCAGATGCAAAAAATGCGTAGTCAAATTGAGCAGCTTCAGACAGAGTTGCTTTATTATCGTGGTGACTCTAGTGTTTCATTTGATGAGTTTCAGGTACTGCAGTTTATAGAAGCTTTTGTCATGACTAGACTATGATTGTGAAATTAACATATCCTCTCTGGATATCCAGATTTTGAAGCATAAAATATCATTGCTTGAACAAAGCAACGCTGAGCTGCAACGTGAACTTCAAGAACGTCGTATCAGTTGTGAGCATTTAGCTCAACGCGCTCTTGATGCTCAGGTATTTATTAATACAACACTTGAAAATGAACCATATGTGTAGTTTGCCATTTTTTCATTTAGGTGATGTGCAACTTTCTGATTCAGGTTGAAAAAGACCAACTGATTATGAAGCTTGAAGCAGCAAGGAGTGGAAAATCATGGGATGAGATTGAGTCTCTGGGAAATCAGGCATGGTCATCTAGTACATATAAATCTGTTTCTATTAAGCATATAGTTTTGCTTATTAAAATTTTTGAAAACATGTTACAGGAAATTGATTTGGTCAAGAGGTACGTGTCAAAAATTCAAGATTTGGAGCAAGAGTTAGTGCGATTACAACATTTGAATAGCATGAAGCGCAAGGGTTTTCCTGATTCCTTGGAATCAGACGATGAAGTATTACCCTCTAAGAATGCTTATTTAGGCAATCTCAGTGAGCACTCATCTGTCTACGATGCAAAGGATATGGCTGGTATGTTGCAGTTGAATTAATCTTTATGCTAGTCATGTCAACTGACAAATTTTAAAGTTTTTATGTAACTTATTTTATGATATATTATCCTATTCTGTCTTATTTTATGATATATTATTCTTTTCAGTCTTATGCTCATGCCTATTGACAAAATTTAAGGTTTTTATGTAACTTATATTATTATATTTATTTCTGTCTTAATTGAACGTTTCAATTATGTTTTTATTTAGGTGATGAGATTGAAGAGAAGGAGTTAGAACATTCTTCTCTACAAGAAAGACTGGACATGGAGCTAAAAGAATTGGATAAGAAACTTCAGCAAAAGGAGGTATGTACATCACCATTTAAAACTTATGTGTAATTGTATCTGTGTTTACGCAATGACCAGTGTATTTAGTTTTCAATGCTAACCTGTAATATTGATCCATGCTGTGTCAATTAGGCTGAGATGAAGCGGTTTGCTGGTACTGATTCTTCTGTCCTGAAACAACATTATGAAAAGAAAGTTCTTGAATTGGAACATGAAAAAAAGGCATTGCAGGTGAGTATAAAATATTGATTGTGGACTCCCTATTGAAGATTCATTGTTCTGAGTCCTTATATGTTGACAGAAAGAAATTGAGGATTTGAGGCATAAACTTGGTGGTATTTCATCGACTTCTGATGATGGTGCACAAAGGCTCAAAGAAGAATACATTCAGAAGCTTAATGGTTTAGAAGCTCAGGTGAGCTCTTTAGTTTGTAATTCTTGTTTCAATTTTCTCTCTCTCTCTCTCTCTTTTGTTTTTTTTATTTTTTTTATTTTTTTATTTTATATATATATAAAAAAACTTTGTTTGAGCTAAAATGTTTGCCTTCAGGTTTCTGAGTTGAAAAAGAAACAAGAAGCTCAAGCTCAGATTTTAAGACAAAAACAGAAAAGTGATGATGCAGCAAAGAGGTTGCAGGATGAGATACATCGTATAAAAACTCAGAAGGTAAAAATTGATGGGTCACAAAAGAAAGTCTGTCTAAATTCATTCACTTTGACTATATTTTTGTTTTCTGAACTTGGCACCTAAACAGGTCCAATTGCAAAACAAAATCAAGCAAGAGTCGGAGCAATTTAGATCATGGAAAGCAATGCGGGAAAAAGAAGTGCTTCAGGTAAATATAATGTGTTGTTTTATGTTTCTCTTTAGTAGTTTTAATTTAAGGATGCTTTAAATGCCTGTTTCATATATTTATTTTAATTTATCTAGTCTTGTTTTCGATTGTCTAATTTTACTTAAACATAATTCTGTTCAATGACTTGGTCTACCTGGGTTTAAAATTTGAGCAATGTATATGCCAATAAGTCCAGTGATGAGCAGCTTTTGTAAACATTTTAGCAAACCTCTCCAGCAGTGCTTTAGATAAGCTATCATATATGAATACAAGCTAAATAATTGGGCTTTTCTTGTTCATCCACAGAATTACACCTGGCAATTGATCTTTCTATTATTGAGAAAATGATGTCACCCACATTATTTTTGTATTTCTATTCATTATTATTTACAATTGTGCTTGTTAAGGCTTGTGAAATTGTCCTCTCTTTTAAAAGTAAACTTTTTGTTTACGGACTTTGTGACTTGCTTATTGCCCCACAGCTTAAGAAGGAGGGAAGAAGGAATGAGTACGAGATGCACAAACTATTGGCATTGAATCAGAGGCAAAAGATGGTAACTTCAGCTATTTTCCCTCTGCATGGATGTTATGAGTTTCTTGCTGAAGCTCATGTATATGTTTGGAGTTTCTTGCTGAAGCTCATGTATATGTGTCAGGTTCTGCAACGTAAGACAGAAGAGGCATCTATGGCAACAAAAAGACTTAAAGAGCTTCTTGAGTCTCGAAAGGCTGCTTCTCGAGACAGCTCTGGTTAGAACAAAAACTTGTTTAATTAAGTGTACACCTATGGCTTACTAATCTTCTAACTTGTGTTCATGTTTCTCTGTTTATCTATCTGGTGCTGGTATAGGTAATGGTCCTGGAGCACAGGTAAGATTAATCTGGGTTTCAAGACATTTGTTTGTTGAATTTTTTTTTGACCTGTAAAATGCTGCTGAGTGCTAACATGTTTCTCTGTTGTGAAGGCATTAATGCAAGGAATTGAGCATGAGTTAGAAGTCACTGTACGGGTACATGAGGTTCGCTCTCAGTATGAACGCCAAATGGAAGAGTGAGTTTCTATTTTATTTTACCATGTTTTGCACATTTACCAAATTTCTGTATCAAGTTTTCTGGATGGCTGCATTAGTGCTCTGGAGATCTGTCATTCCGTTATGTAGCCAGTGGCTTTAAGTTCTTTTTCTTTAATTTGAATTGGTAGAAATTTTTACTTTATTTCCCTCATTCCTATATCCCAACACATTTGACCAAACTAAGGCGACTAACCAATTTTAATATTCCAGGAGAACCAAGATGGCACAAGAGATTGCAAAGCTGAAGGAAGAAGCAGAAATGCTAAAGCAGAATATTTTGAGGTGCTGCTTACTTTTATTTACCTTTAATATCAGATCTCATTTTTATTAAATATCTCATCCATGTTATCATCACCACAGCTTTTGATGCTTGGTTTTCATGCAGTGAATGCCCTGAAACTATGTCCCCTGGTGCAAGAAACTCAAGGATCTTTGCACTTGAAAATATGCTTGCAACATCTTCAAGCGCCTTAGTCTCAATGGCCTCACAACTATCTGAGGCAGAAGAGCGTGAACGTGTCTTTAGTGGCAGGGGACGTTGGAACCAAGTTCGTTCTCTTGCTGAAGCCAAAAGCTTGATGAATTATCTTTTCAATTTGGCTTCATCCTCCAGGTACTGGTTACTTTAGTGCTATTGTTAATTTTATGAAACTCGGAGGGGATGAAGTAAGCAATTTGACACATGGTGAAGGGGGTACTTGAAGATCTTACATCAGTACTCTTGGAGTCTTGGATTTAATTTAATTTATTTATTTAACAGGAGAAGCTTTTTTTTTTTTTTTTGTTGTAAAGAATTGCTTAGATATTGTATTAGACAATGATTATGGTTCATATGGATATTCAAAAGTTAGTATCATGATGCTCATTTTGTCCCAACTAATTTTATTTTGTTTTGCTTGAAGATGCATGGTACGTGATAGAGAACTCGAATGTAGAGAGAAAGACTCTGAGATAAAGGATTTGAAAGAGAAGGTAGTCAAACTTAATGGTTTTGTTAGACAATTGGAAAAACAAAATGCAGAAGTCAAGCAGCAAATACAGCAGGTTTATCATTATAAACTAATTTTTATATGATGTCCTTATAAATTAAAATTTTTGGCATTTAATTTTGAACAAATTGCTTACATTATGGCATAGGTGCTCGCAACTCGTGGTGAGGTGAGAACTTATGACCTGCGACAGGTATATATGCTCTCCCATATTGTGCTTTGATTTATATTATTAATTGTTAAAAACTTTGGCATTTCATTATCTGTTATAGTTCCTTACAACTCATTCTTTTCTTCATTGATTTTATTAGGGTATTAGAAGCTCTGGTTTTTTCAAGTTTGCGGGTAACAACTCAGAGCTATTGGAGGACATGGATACTTCTGATTCAGAGTATTCTTACCATGACGAGGACTCTGATGGCGAGTGGGAGGAAAATGATGTTATGGTAAAGAAAAGGAACTCTAGGAAGGGTGGTCGATCAGGGTCTGATTCAAAGTCATTGGACACTGATGGTGGAAGTTTGAAAGGAGAAGATTCAGTTGATATTGTAAAAGAGAACTCTACATCTACTATTTGCTGTACGTGTAGCAAACAGTCATTTTGCAAGACCATGAAGTGTGAATGCCGTGCATCCGGAGGTAGCTGCTCCAGCTCCTGTGGTTGCTCCTCCAATAAATGCAGTAACAGGGAAGGTGAGAGCAAAGAGGACTGTATACCTCCTAATGATGTAGAGCACGATCGAGATCTTGCCACCCAAGGTGCAACATTACTTCAGAATGCTTTAACTGAAAGGCCTGCTGAACAACATGAAGAAAATGGTGCCAAAAGAAAGCCTTTGGCTGATATTGGGAATACAGCTGTATGTTCTGTCTCTACAATATCTTTGTGCTATATCCTATCTAGATACTTCTGTATTGTTATTTTACTATGTTTTTGAACTTGTTGCAGGGAAAATCAAATGCACCAAGGCCCATCCAAAGGAAAAAATGGCGGAAATCCACTATTCAGCTTGTTCCAGCAGCCCCAACATCAGTACAAGGTGAGCATGTAGATCTACCGGAAAAGGCAGAGAGCTGTGCAGCTGACAATGTAGCAGCAAGTAAAAAGGCGGCAGAGAGCAGTACAACCGAAGCAAATATCCCTTTAAAGTTGCCAAGGGCCATGCGATCTGCTTCCTCTAACAGCAACCTTTTGAGAGTCAGGAACACTGAACATGGAGAAGAACCTGTTGTACACAAGGACTCCGGTGAACCTGCTAGGAGAAGCCCTCTACGGAGACCAAAGAAATCTGAGGAAAAAGAAAATTTCGGCCACTAATGTAGTACGTGCTGATTTCCTAATTTAACGTAGGCAAACTGTAGATCATTTGGAATTTGATTCCATCACAAGCTTACTTTATTATGAGGAAAAGTTTGGAAGAGGATCGATCGATCCTCAAATGATTGGTATTCTTTTATTGCTTATTCAATCTATGAGGCACCTATTACGAATGGGTTTTAAAGAAGAAAATGTACTAGCGTTTCTAGTATTACATTGTTTTTTGTGAGCTCATTGTTGTATATGTAAGAGTATTTTAAGGCACAAAATGAAGGTCTCTATTTGTTCGAATTTGACATAGAAAATTGAGTTTCCACTTTTCTTAGATTGATCCCTAATTTATCTGTAGAGGTGAAATAACAAATGTAATAAAGCTTAGTTAGCATGATTATCAACAACAAAAATGAAACAGGCAGAAATTGGGCATGAAGAGCATAGGTATTATGAGTAGTGCTATTTATTAGAATGTATACCAGAACATGATAAGAGTTCTTATTATGTTGGTTAATAATGTTAGCCTACCCTCAGCTTTCACAATTTTACTCCTAAAATTATACTCCGTATGTAAATTGACAATTGTTCGAAGAAGTCATTAAATAAAAATGAAAATTTAAATATTATTTGTTTATGCAAATTCATATTACTCACACCGCTGCATTAAAGAAAAAAAATACTTTATTGTACCACAACAACATATTTACATAATACAGTACATACCTTTTTGCTTCTTCGATGATGATAATTAATTAAATCTTTTACAATATTGTATTTGAAAATTGAAAGTACTAAATTGTCTGAGCAAAGAAAAGCTAGCATTTGAGCAACATACTTGCAGCATTTAATTTGTGTCGAACAGTTGAAGTGATATTGACAAAAATAAGTAAGAGCAGCAGCTTCACAATTCACATGATTGATTAATATCATCCATGTTCTTGAATCTGGAAGTAAAACAAAGATATATCAATAAATGAAAGTTTATACAGAGAATAAAATTAAAAAAAGCAAAGAGGTTATGAATAATAGTATGACCAACCTGAATCAGCAATTTTCAAAATTAAGGCCATCACTTGATACAAATATATGGAAGGTTTGGGATTTCATACATTCCAGATTCAACATCTTTGACATATCTTTCTCTCAAAATTGGGCAGTTAACAATACCTAGATATTCTAATATAGAGAGACGAGATAGGGCCTGTGTTGAAGGTAGATTTGCCAACTTGGTGCAGTTTGTTATCAGCATTATCTCAAGAGATGACAAGTTGCCTATCCATTCAGGAAGTTGTTCCAACTCATTAAATCCATCAAGGACCAGATATTCAAGGGTTGAAGGGAGGAATTGGTGAGGTAGAGACTTGACATTTGGAAAACGTCTCAATATTAACTTCCTTAGGGATTGGGGAAATGTAAGGTTGAAGTCCCTTTCATCGCTAAAGCAGTCACAAATTTCTAAATACCCAAGGTGATGAAGATTTGGGATCCACTGCAGGCAACAAGTCATCAACTCCCCTGAATTCCCCAATTTCAAATGTTCAAGTTTTTGCAATCTGCCCAAATTTGGGGTGGGACCCTTTATCATTGGGCAGGAGATTATGGATATGAATTCCAAAGATGTACACTCCTCTAGACTTTTTGGCATGCTTTCTAACCCTTCACATTCAAAAACAAACAATTCACGCAAAGAAGATAGATCACCTGGAATACTAGCCAAGGATCGGCAATTCACTATCCCTAATTCCTTAAGAGAAATTAGGCCACTGGGTATACACTTCACTTTCTCACAGTCACATATACTAAATTTCTCCAAGTTTTTGCACTTCGACAGCTCTTGAGGTACCATCATCATATTTTTTTATATCTCTTACAACAAGCGATTGGAGAGTAGGGCTACATTTGATGATATCCAATGGTTGACTACCACCAACATTCTCTAGTTTCAGATGCTTTAGAGTTTGAAACTGTAAACAAGGTACCCTTTCCAATTTTGGGCAATCTCGTATCTCTAGAGTTTCAATTTTACGAAATAATATTTCCGCTTGTATCGGTGGTGGTGGTGGTGGCATCCATGTGGTCAGTCTTGGAAAAGAGAAGATGCAAAGCTCGCTTAGAGATCCAAATAATACCCGTTCTACTGCACAGGCCCGTTTCTGAGACTTTGGTGGCCTAGGGGCGGATAAAAAAAATGGGGCCCTTGGTACCAAAAAAAATTTATTTTGGGTATGCACAAAAAAAATTTACAAAAGACTTTATTTAATGATAAGAAATTTTATTAATGATAGTTTCTAGTAGCTAAAAATTATACTGATAAGAATTATATTCATAATTGATAAAAATTATACTGATAAAAATTATATTGATAATTGATAAAAAATTATACTGATAAAAATTATCAATATGTCATTATTATCAGTAAAAAATTCAGTATTAAAAGTTTATCATTTGACATAATGACATACTGATAATTTTTAACTAAAAATTAATCAATTATCATTCTACATTCCTACATTCGACATACTGATAAATTTGATAATTCATAATTAAAAAAACAATCAAATTATTAATTCGAAATACTGACAATTGTGACAATTTGATAATTCATAAATCATAATCAATTAATTATTAATCTGTAATCAAATATGAAATATCATAATTCAAACAAAATTAGAAATTAGAATGAACTGGGAAAAATATAAATTTGACATACTATCTACTGATAATTCATAAATCAGAAATTAAAATTCGTATGATATAAAATTAAAATGAGTATTTCAGATTTTCTCTTGTAAAATCGAATAATCAATAAATTAAAATAAATTAATCAATTGTAATTTCTGGGAAAAAAAATTAAAGTATAGAACTTACCAATGACTTAATAGCAGGTCCGTACCGATTCTTAGTTCATCTTTGAACATCGAAGCCAAAATCCACAATAATGGTGAAAAATTAATAGAAACAAATAGAAAAAATTGATTAAGTAGATTGATATGTGAAGAACAACTTAAATACTCAATTACTCATGCATTAATTTGGGAAGGAAGATGAAAAATCAGAAAAATAGAGGTAAAGATACAAATAATTGATTTCATGGATGAGAATAGAAGATTATACGGATGAATTGATAGATTATGGGATTAATTTGTCAAATTAACTTCCCAAAATGAAGGAGTTAATTTCAAGGAGAAATTTTAATGATTTACAATGAGGAGTTATTAAGGGATGATTGACTGATTACCAAGATTGCCGCTTCGTCATTAGTAATATTATAATTTTAATTTTTTTTTTTTTTTTTTTTTTTTTTTTTTTTTTTTTTAATAACTAATTTGATGTTCAGATTTTGGGGCCCTGGGCGGGTGCCCCGGCTGCCCCGGCCCAGATACGGCCCTGCTACTGCAGTCCCATCCCCAGTATAAAACGCCTCCCCTATACACTCTACATCATTGAAACCTTCCAGCCACAATATCCTCAGAAAAGGTAGTTGCCCAAGTGTGGGAAGCTGTTGGAGTCTACAACTTATTAGCTTCACCTCTGTTAGGTTCATAAGTGGTGTTGGATGACCTCCGTGGTTTACAACCATTGCCATCATCCACGAAGGAAACCTCTCACCCATGAATCCTTGTACATATAATGATTGTAAATTAGGGTGAGGTTCAAGGCTATCCAAAATTTCCACATCATCAGAGGATGATTCTCTCTCTGCACCCCACTCCAAATGTAGTGTCACAATCTTGTCCTTACTCCCAAGGGCAGCTTGTCTTGCTTCTTCTTTGTTTTTCACATGTTGAAGACCTCTGATTTTCATCTCACCCTTGACTTGATTCAAAGGTCCTAATTCATCAATGCTCCATCCTTCACCGTCACGCAACTCAAGGGGAGGTAAAGTCTGAAGGTTAGTTAACTTTCGTAGTCCTCTTGATGCCAACAAGAAATTATCTGCCTCTATGTGTCTTAAGCTTTGCAACCTATGCAATGCTCTGGGTAATTTCCTAAGCTCAGAGCAACATGCAATTCTCAGCGTCTGTAGCTGATACAATTTGCAGATTGACTTCGGTAGTTTATACATCCTAGAATAAGATAGGTCAAGATACCTAAGATGAACAAGCTGTCCAATAATATATGGAACCTCTGATAATATCTTAGCCATTGTTAATGTTCGTAAGTATCGTGCACAGCCTAAGGTGGACTTGATCCAATCATCATAACACATGTGGAAACATACAGTTCTTAGTTTTCTCACCGCCAATCTATGAGTGAAAGGTTCAGAAGGTCTTTCGTCCTTTGTTAAATCGAAATACTTGAAAACCAAATGTCGAACATCATCTTCCAGTTTGGCTCCAACTTTCCAAACCAACAAATACTTGTTTGAAACGTAGGCTGCAAGATCATGCACTAAATCGTGCATCTTGTACATTATTTTACCCAAAAAATCGATCTCTTCAGCTTCTAAGAAGGAATAGTTCAGCAATGTATTGAAGTATTTCTCCCCAACCATTTCCATTGTGTCGCTGGTTGCAAATTCATCATGAAGAAAGCCTTGTGATAACCAAAGAGTAATCAATTCATTTTTCTCCATTCTAGTATCCTTGGGGAAGATTGCGCAGTATGCAAAGCATTGCTTTACGTAAGCATTATTTAAATGGTTGTAGCTCAGCATTAACGATGGAAGGATATCAATTGTATCTCCTTGTTGGGGATCCCATAACTCACTATTCTCAATCGATTCCCATTCATACACGTGCTTCTTTGACTGCAACGTGCCACCGATTGCTTTTATGGCCAAAGGAACACCCTCACACTTTTTAACAATTCTTCTCCCAACATTATCGAAAGAGGAATCATATGGACGTGTCTCATTAAAAACTCTTTGCTGTAACAAAGCCCATCCTTCATCGTCGGATAAACCTGGCAATTTATGTTGATAGAAGGAACATGCTTTCTCTGCAACATCAGAGCGACGGGTGGTAATCAAAATTACACATCCGCGGAGATCACCAATACTCAGCAATGCATTTTTGAAGGAATCCCATGAGCCTTGATTATCTTCCCAAACATCATCAAGCACGAGAAAGAATTTCTTCCCCTTCAACTGCTCTTCAAGTGTTTTTGTAAGAGCACCAATGTTTGTCAAGTCACATTTTGATAATGTAAGATGTTCAATCATCTCATTCAAAAGTCTGTCTACTTTGAAGTCATCAGAAAGACAAATCCAAATTTTCTTATCAAAGTGCCCCTTAACTTTCTCATTTTCAAATAGCCTCCGAGCTATAGTTGTCTTGCCAAGTCCTGTTTAAATAAGATAAAAAAAAATTATAAGCCATTTCAAATTTTGATTTGATTTAATTGGTAAAATCCGTTTTGTAAAGGATTTTCAGTTGACCAAAGTGAGATGCTCATATCAACAAGGGGTGTTAAAAAAACCTCGCAATTTTGTCCAAATCAAACATTTCAACCCCAAATAACCCTTTATTGAAAGTTACATTTGTTATTTCACTCAAAAGTTACTTTCCACTAATAATGGCTCTCCATTGATGGCTCTAATCCCCTACTCTCTTTACATCAAATTTCCTCGTGATAACCGTAACTTGGTCCACGATCAACACATCATACCCACCCGTTCCCGTAAAATTGCAATTATACTGTTTCCGTGATTGTAATCGAAGCCACATTTTCAAACCATTTCCCCACCCCTCTCACATAACATTACTTTTTAATAAAATAAAAATAACTTCATTATCTTTTCTTACAATTTTTTATTATCCTATATGCTCCTACAAACATTTTATTTTATTATAGTCAATATATAACCTTCTACAATTTCGTACATTCGCCAACTCTAGCCTTTAAAAAACAAAGATAGTAATTTGAAGATAATGAAAAGAAAAGAAAATAAATTACCTCCAATTCCAACAATGGCAACAGTGGAAGGACGATGAACTTCCTCGGCAGTAGGATTCAGAATATTTTGCAGCAAGGTCTCCTCATCAGACTTCCTCCCAATAAATTCTGATTTTCTCGCGCTAGCATGTTTCCGATTTTGATGCAATGCTTCATTATCAGCATAGTAGCCAGCAGTAGTCGATGCAACTGCTTCTCTGGCTAGAGGCACCTTCTGTAGACCATTTTTCGCAGACTCATTGTCCAACTCATCGATCTTGGAAAGAATCTCACGAACCCGACGACTCATCCGAAAACGGAAGACAACGGGGTTTGTTGCAGGACTAAAAAAGTTGGAGCACTTTTTCTTGAATGATTTTAGCTCAATATTCCTACGAAGTAACTCATATTCATAGTCGTCCATGAGTTCATCAGCAGAGTAGGCCAAATCAGTGAATTTTTTGAGCCAATCATTCACATATCTACTTTTCTCTACATATTTTGAACTTCCCAAATCCTCCATAAATAATTGTATGCTGGAGATTTTGTTCTGGAGCGTTTTAAGTTGATCAGGGAAATTACAGGCAAATGTCACCTGTTACAACAATTACAGGATTAGAAACAAGACGGATCACGTACACATATTTCTCCTTGGTGCGTAACTTGAGTATCTAAGTTGTTTAACTAAACAATAATCTATAAGAAGTGTGTGAATATGTTTATTTTGTTATAAACATCTCAAACAATATAATTGTTTAATCAAGCAGAATGGTAAAGGTTATTTTAATTTTTAAGAAAGGATTAGCCAATTTAACGAATGAGGAATACACATAAAATGTGTCTTTCTTCTAAGGCTTGTACTGTCTTTGTTTAACAATTTTTGGAATGCACAACAATTATTTTATTTTATTTTATTTTACCACCAACAATTACTTGTTTTTTAACACAAAAGTCAACAACATAATTTAATGTATAACTAGCGTGTGTACTTCTTTAATTTGATGATTATTGTTCAACTGTTTGTATAGCTAGTTTGTGATTCGGGCGTTGCCTCGGATGTTATTGTTTATTTTTACCTTTTCTTTTAAAAAAAAAATTAAATTATATTCTAATCTTGTTAAGAATAAATAAATTAAATAACCTCTAATTTGAAAAGAATATATAATGTTAATTATGTAGAATTATAAACACTAATAAAAGTTGATTGAGATGGTAAGTATATAACCTTTATTTGTTAGAGGTGCATGTACTTTGAATAGTGATGTGGCATATACGTTGAAGAGTGTCATGTGAAACTGTTCCTTTAAAAAGAACGCCTTTTAATAAATAGTATAAACTAGATTAGTACCCGTGTGTTGCACGGTGGTTGATTAGTGATTTTTCTATAATTTTTTTATCTTTTTTTGTTGATGACTTTCTAATATGATTTTGCTCTTTATTTTTTTCTTATAAAGAAAATTATTACATAAATATATATATAAAAAAAATGTACTTAAAAAAAATAGTTATAAAATGTTGTATCATAATGTAATATTTACTATGTTATTAAAATTATACTAAAATCATAGTTAGATTAAATATATTAATGTTGTATAAATGTGTAATCATTAAGCTTATACGTTTATAGTAAATGTGTATTTACTATTAAAAAAATTAAAAAAAATTAAAAAAAAGTGTGTATTAATTTGTTCAAAAAAAAAATGGGCATAATTAGCTACCAATATCTATGTCTATTTAATATTGTTGTATTATGAATATCCAAAAGTAGTGTGGAGTATATACAACAATATTGATGTCAAATTCAAATTTCACACCTCATTAGTCCTAGTTATTACCTAGAAAAGGCAAAAAAAAATAAAAAAAATAATAAAAAAAAAATGATGACATCATAGGTAAAATTTGGAGGAAATTTTTTTATGAGAGTTTGACATCATAAAAGTTTTGTTTTAGTAATAGTTAATAGATTTCATTTATTAGTATTCCATTTGCTTGCCCTTCTTGCCCTTCTTTCCCTTAAATTTTCATGTTTAATTATATCCTTTTATTAGATACTCATTTCTTTTTATTTTTATGTTTAAATTTCATTTATTAGTATTCCATTTGCTTGCCCCTCTTTTCTTTTAATTCTCATGTTTAATTATATTATTTTATTAGAGACTCATTTTGTTTTTATTATCCTTTCTTTCGTTCTTATTTAACAACTTTTATTTTTTATTTTATTTATTTTTTTCTAATGGATGTTTTACTTACAATTTTGAAACTTGATTCCATTCGGATCTTTCACAATAATCAAATACAAAACTATCACAAAATATGTTGCTCCAGATTGTTGATCTTGTAAGTTGTAATAATGTCAAAACATACAAAGAAGTAAGAAAATAACAGTACAAAAAAGTAGCAAAAATCAAAACACCTACTCAATTAAGCCTTAGCCCTTAGAAAGTTTTTAAGTTTCATACATCAAATCACGCATATATGATTGTATTAGGTTAGATCTCGTGCCATGCACGGTGATTTACAATTGTATATAGTTATAGATTAATGATTAAGAAGTATTTATTTTAATCATAAATTAGTCGAGATAAATTAGCCGAGCAATAATAGTAGTATTTGATATGTCGATGTGATATGTTGATGTGATAGTTGTATTTTAAATTGTAGCTTCTAATATACAACTAAAACAAAAGTAGGCTAAAAATATGAGCAATATTTTTTCTTATTGTAAAATAGGTCATAAATTATTTTAAAATTTTGATTTTCGGTTTTTAGTTGTCAAAATTTTTTTTTAGAATGATTTGTGAAATCTTTAAATATGGTCATATGGAATATGTGTAAAAAAACATATTATTTTTATAAATGATTTATTTACTTAATAGAATTTATTTTTTTTAAAAAAAATATAATTAAGGATACAGTAGGAGATGACACGTGTCATTGCCGGTGTGTCGTTTAGTATATATATAGGTTAAAACTTGAGTGATGCACGATTTATATAAAATCTATTTATAATTTGTACATTTAAAAAATAAATCGCTATTATACATGAATATAAATAAGAATTACGAACATTTTGTAATTGAAAATCTTTTATTTTCATCAAAATTATGATATTGTATCGGTTCAACGTCGTCTACTTATTGTTCAATGTAGGAGGTCATATATTAGTGTGTTGTTTAAAATTGTTTCAATTTCCTACGATAAATTAGTAGGTTTTAGTTTAAAGATAGAAGGAGTAATGTTAAAATTTCAAACATGTAAATATGATAGATCTACCAAAAAAATAAATAAAAGAAAGATGCCATCATCATTGCATTTAGGCAATTTTTTTTATTAAGAGCGCGAAACGTGGGCAATGGTGACGTCATTTTCTATTTTAGTTATAGTTAATAGATTATTGATGACTAGTGTAGTAGTATAAAAATGTCCAACATTACCTCCTCCCAGGCTCGAGATGTCACCAAATTCGCCACGGTTTTCGCAGCGTCCACCGCTACTCCTGTTGCCAAGGTTCCCGCCATCGGTCGAACTAGTAGGTTGTTGCTTTTGTGTGTGTTTCAATTTGAGAGAGATAATAGAAATTAAAGGAATTGAAGGGCTGTTTGTATGTTGGTATACAGAGTTCGTTGCTTGGGTTTTATATAGCTTTGATGAGATTCCTTCCTTTATTCCTTGTATTTTGCCTTTTCTATTATAGTGTTACCTTTCTTACAATCATAATCTTTCACCTATTCAATTATTCTCTTTAGTTATAATACCCCCACGACAAGTAGTTCTATCACTATTACTTTATTCGTTGCGTTTATTTTACTGGTTGGAAATATTTGTATTCCATTTGTCGCACTTAATTTACACTCTTTTTAAGTTACTAGGGGTGCCACGCGCGCGATGCGCGCGATATAGATAGCGTTACGAGAAGAGTTATTGCAATTAGCTCTAATTCCTTATGCCTGTTTGGTTGTTTGCATAATATTTTTTATAACTATTTGTATACAGGCGATTAACGTGTCAAATGTGTCAAATAAGATTGGTAGATGTCAATTCAAAGATTGCTTAAGATCGACAGTCATAAGTCTCATGACAAGATAATACCAGTAATTGTGAAGAGTTGTCGAAAGTGACTTATTTTGTGTGCTACAAGTGCCTCCAATACATCAAGAAATGTGGCTTTGCACCTGGACACTGGTTCTGGTTGCTGCATTTAACCAACCTTTGATGTAGCTTCTAGACTTTTTTAATTTTTGCTTGAGCTGCTCATAGGATCTTTTGGATTTCACTTATGTGAAATTTGAAATGAACCTATACCCTTGTAAACTTGATATCACGAGCATGGGCATTAGTTTTCTGTTACTGTAGTCTCCGAAATCCAACTGATTCATACCATGATTTCTCATATCAATTTTAGTTTCAGACAAAAGATGACCAACTTGCTTTTCCTCTTCACATCTCCATGTAGGACAGTTGCTTTTGCAATGAATTGGACAAACACTTGCTTCCTTAGTTCCCTGGGCTTCATATAGAGCATTCAGATTTTTTGCTTCATCTATTTCAGCTACACTACTATGCAGCCAAGTAGTACAAAACCAAAAACAGTATCAATAAACTCATCTAAGCTTCAGAACACATAATTCTGCAAGTAAAAGGCACAAAGACATTGGTTTTAGTTAAATCGATGTAGAACATCCGAGTATCCATTTACCCCCCCCCCCCCCCCCCCCCCCCCCCAACATTTGCAAAAGTGATAATGTATGACTACCTTTTAAGAGACCTCGAATACATTCAAGCCATGCCTCTTTCTCTCAGATTATTAAGCCTCTTAATTACATCTGCAAACAAAAACACACACATATATATATCAGCAACATATGCTCCATATCATCAACATTCAATACCAAATCTAGAAGCAATGCCTCTAAAATAGATACCCTCAGGCCTCAGGACATGATATACGAACCTCAATGAAATGAGGATGTTCGAGCTATCAATAATTTTGAACGAATAAATTTTACTGATTAGACCAGCTTGACATGCTAGCCTAAGCAAATGGTCCCAAAATAGTTCAGAGCACGATAATAAATGAGATATGAAGTCTGATGTCGTTTATAGGATACATCATGCATGTTTTGCTACCTAATGGGTCTTTGATTGGGGGTTTGATTTCCAAGTTATGTAGTAGTGAAACATTTCAATAATAGATTATTACATTATTAACAAAACATATGAATAGTAAGGTATACTATTAAAGATTTTTTATTTTATAATATCCAAACCGAAATTGTAGATAGATCAAGTCCATTGAGATCATTTTCTTTTTTAAGTCCATTAAGATCAACTCCAATGAGATCATGTGTAGATGTATGTATTGGGTACCTAACAATCCTAAAATCCATTCAATAATTATATACTGCACTTTTTATAACTCATAAGTTGTAACCAATGGGTTTGAATTTCATGAAATAACTTGATTTTTTTTTTTTTATTTTCACTGAGTAAATTACCCACCAGCCACCACTAACTCACTAAGGCTTTATCTAATGAAGGCTAGCTTGCGGTATTGAAATCCAACATGCACAAAATATTTACAGACTTCTAAATTAAGCTTTGGGACTTTTGCCGATTTGCTGGTGACAGCGGTAGACGACAAGTTAAGGTTCAATTTTCATAGTATGTTATCAATTCAACTGCAAGCAATCTAGTATATTCGTTCTTTTCTTCGATTTGACTTTTAATCTTAATGGTAATTTTATTGCGTGATTAAATACTGATTTTGCCTTGTTATTTCATTACTTTTCAATTGTTTCTTTATATCCCAATCATTCGCCTATGAATCCTACAACAGTGGGATTTGTCAAACTAAACAAAAAAAATCCAATAAAGAAGTATGAGATTAAAACCTAGAAATTAATGACAAAGAAATTAACATTGTAGAAGACAGGAAAAACTTTCAGTCAAGAGAATGAATTCCAATCAAATGCAAGCACCATCAGGGAGATGGAAAGACGACAGCAAAGCAACCCTAAGTTGAATATGATGGCAATAATTGAATACTAACCTCTATCGTGGATTCGTGGGTACCATATTGAGCAATTAAAACCAATTCGTACCTGCCATGGATGGAAACCGAACGGTGGCCGAAACCCTCCCTTGTAGGTGTTCTTGGTCTTCTTGTAATAAATCCGACCTCCAAATTTGTTAAGGGGTAGATCGACTGCGGCGCAGCTCCATCTGTGGCCGCCATGGTAAACATAAAAAGCTCAACAGTGGACTTTAATGGAAATGGAGTAGTAGTGTAGTACACGTGAGGAAAATTTAAGATAGGGGTAAGAATGTAAATAAACTTTTTAAAGGGCATAATAGTCCACGCACTGTTCATAAGAGAAACTTTCTACTTTTTATAAAGTAGGGATAAAGTAGGGATAAAAGTACTATTAACAACATAATTATTAACATCTTAATGAGGCAATTACATATGTCACAATAGCTCTTACCAATCATCACAATATTGATGATTTTTTGTATTGTGTTTTGTGTGCCTTTTCATGAAGAAGTCTAATTATGTCCCCACAAATAATTTTGTCATGTCACATAGGAAGTGTACCCCAAATAGATCTGGATAAATTATCAATGGTTTTATGTTTGTGTAATTAAACCAGATGTTACTTGTATCACTACATTGTTTTAAATCAAATAGAGTTAACTCAGTTAAGTAGCACACTTATCAATGCACAAATATAAATATTAATACCAGTTAATTAGTAATTATTTTATTAATCACCAATTTAAATAATTCTACTCTTTGCTATGTTTTGGGTAAAAGTACTTGATGCTTTTGCATTTTAATGGAAGTTATACCTTTCTTGTTACTTTGCCGTGGATAAATAAGTAATCTATTCCTTACTTGACTACCCAATTTTTACTTTTCTCCTAATATATCAAAGTTTTTGGTAAATGTGACCAATTCAGAACCTGTTCTGATTGACTGAATTGAACTGAATATTTGAAGAATTAGAAAGATAATTGCTCGCCTTCTCATTAATCACGAATTCACGATTGGGAATATATAATCGTTTCAAACGCCTAGTCCTCGTATCAAAAGATATCGTAGGATCTTAGGAAATTAATAGAAGAGATAATATATGGAAATATTTTATCATATCAAACAAATATATGATCTCAATACTCCCCTCAAGTTGGAGCATGGGGATAAAAAATGCCCAACTTGGAAAGAAGATAATTAAATTATGCTTTCCCAAGTGCCTTTAATTTGTAAAAATATCCGCAAAATGTGAAGATGTCGAAACATGAGTGGAGATATCAACCCCTCAGTTTTTGCATCACGAACAAAGTGACAATCAATCTCAACGTGCTTTGTCCGTTCATGAAAGACTGGATTCTTTGCAATATGCAAAGTTGATTCACTGTCACAAAATAACTTTATCGCCTTTGGGTGTTGAACTTAAAGACTTAACAACAAAGCTTTCACCCATTATAGCTCTTTAGTGACGGAAGACATAGACCTATATTCAGCCTCCGAAGAAGAGAGAGAGACTGTAGGTTGCTTCTTTTCGGCCTCCGAAGAAGAGAGAGAGACTGTAGGTTGCTTCTTGAATTGGTTTTTCACGAAATAGGTGATTTACCAAGAAAGACGAGCCAACCAAATAAAGAACTTCGAGGGAGGGGACAAGCAGCCCAATCTGAATTACACCAACCCTACAGATTTAAATCACAATCAGAGCTCAACAAAATACCTTGTCCCGGAGTCCCCTTCAAGTATCGGACCACTCTTAATGCAGCATCCCAGTGTTTTGTACGTGGCTGTTGCATAAACTGAGACAAAACATGAACTGAGTATGCCAAATCAGGACGCGTGACATTAAGATAATTTAGACGACGACCAACAAGTCGTCTGTATGACTCTGAATCTGAGAGAAGTGCGCCTGTGGGTAGCCCTAATTTGTGGTTTTGCTCCATGGGAAAACCACTAGGCTTGGATCCTAACAATCCTGCTTCAGAATTAATATCAAGAGTATATTTCCTTTGACACAAGAATAAACCAGTAGAATTACAAGCTACCTCAATCTCCAAAAAGTATTTCAAAGGACCTAAATCCTTCATCTTGAAACAATCACACAAGTAAGCCTTAAAAACAGTAATGCAGCGGAATCATTTCCAGAAATAATCAAATCATCAACATACACTAAGACAGTAAGTTGAGTAGTGCATGTAGTATATGTGAATAATGAGTAATTGGAATAGGATTATAAAAAACCATGTTGTTCAAGGCCGTGGTGAGTTTAGCAAATCAACAACGAGGAGCCTACTTCAAACCATAAAGTGACTTCCTCAATCTGCACATCAAGGAAGGATCCGTGCTTTCAAACCCTGGCGGCAGTTTCATGTAGACCTTTTCATCTAAGTCACCGTGAAGGAATGCATTGTGAACATCATATCAATTTGGTGTAGCTCCCAATTCTTCGCAGCTACAATTACAAGAACGATGCGCACCGTTGTCATCTAAGCAACCGGCGGAGCAAAAGTCTCATCATAATCAACTCCTTCTTTTTTATGATTCCCATAGACCAAAAAATGAGACTTGAGACGCTCAATGCCTCCATTCGAAAGAAACTTGGTCTTATAGACCCATTGACTCCTTAGAGCCCTTTTTCTCGGGGGGAAAGGCTCCTAAGTCCAACTGTCCAAGTGTCGTTGCCCTCTAGAGCCCGAATTTCTTCATTCATGGACTTACGCCACCCTTCAGATTTCATAGCTTTTTTGAAAGTTGTTGGATCTTTGCTTTGAACAACAGCTGAAATAAACTTCCAATAATTCATAGAAAAATTGTCACAATTTATATAATGTAGTTCTAAGGGATATGGAGTACCTGAAGACTGATTGGGAGATGGATACGGACTGTTAGCAAAACCCGAATGAGTAACATAATCACGAAGCAAAACCGACGGGAAATTTTCCTGAAATCCGCGCCCTAACTCGGTCTGCTGGCTACGGATAGAGTGGTGCTATATGGCGTAGTGGTGCTGTGCGGACTGCTGGCGTTGTGCTGTCGCTAAGGTGTAAGGGCGAGCCAGCACTGTCGCTGTGAGGGGCTGTCGAACCAACACCATCACCCGTAGCATTTCCAGCAGGCTGATCTGTGCTGGAATGCTGCGGGGGGCTCAGGGTGCCTACGGCAGTGGGCTGCTGGTCACTCATAGCTCCCCATGTAGTGGGTACCTCCCAATTTTTATTAGCAATATCATCATTTTGATCAACACCAAAATCATAATCCGCAAAGTCAACATGAATAACATCATGTCATACCATGTACTCCCAACTCAATATTAAAATCATCAGGACAATTAAAAGGAAAAATTTCTTCCACAAATTTGACATCAGTCATCAATCAAGCAGGAACGTCATTATGTTTGAACTTGCAAATATAACAATTTTGGTTTTTCCAGAGCATAACCGAGCTCCAATCAAATATTGGTTTTTTTAGAGTAAACCACACTCAAATCTCTTTTGGTTTTATTTTAGAGCAAAATCAAACTCAAATTCAAAAGATAAAAATCATGCTCAACCCTATCTCACGGCAGAAGGAGAACCATCTTATATACCTTATCTCACGGTACAAGGAGAACCAATATATTCCCTGTCTCAAGACACAAGGAGAACCGAAAATCATTTTTTTTAAATATTGTACAAATGTGGCTTTTCTTCATCTCTATAGAGATGTATTACAGAGAAAACTAACTCACATACTCCACTAACAAAAAAAAAAAAAAAATTCAAATCAAAGAATAGAAATTTTAAAGAGTATTAATATAGCGGAAGCAAATTATATGAATCCCACCGGTGGCTTTAAGTTTCTAACCCACTGGCAGGGGGAAATTTTTTATGAACGGTTCCAAGATTTAACCTGCTCTTGATACCATGAAGAATTAGAAAGATAATTGCTTGCCTTCTCATTAATCACGATTGGGAATATATAATCGTTACAAACAGCTAGTCCTCGTATCAAAGGATTTCGTAGGATCTTAGGAAGTTAACTAAAATAGAAGAGATAATATATGGAAATATTTTATCATATTAAACTCATATACGATAATATCTCAATAATATTTTATGAGAGAAGGAAATTAAGAATTGAACTGAACTTATTGGATCTGAGCTGAATTGGACTGAAATGAAAATAACCTGGAAAGAACAAGCCCTGAATCTATAACCCTTTCCAAGTTATGAATATTCGATTTGGGCACAATTAACGAATTTGGTTCCAATTTTAAGCAATTGCAAGTTGCATAAAAAAAGACTACTTATGAACACAATAAGGTTACATTCTAAAACTAATTGCTAATTGGTGGAGTATGTAGTCATTCTCTCTCTGAATTTTAATAATGTGGGACAAATAGTCTCAACTCACATGTAGGTTATTTTCTTAATATAAATTGAGTAAGAAATGAGAAATCCTATCTCTAACGACAAGTTTAGCTTTAAGGTTGTATGGACCGTGGTTTAAATACAATGTGAGAATATACACACACTTACACATTACAAACTCTTAAAGCTAAGCTAGTAGTGATCAAAGTACCTCCATATATGTACTAGAGTACCTTACTACTCATAGTAATTTGTGTGCAAAATTATACAAATAAATACCAATTAATGAATCTTGATTGAATACAACACCTACTATGCAAAGTCACACTAAAGGCCTGTTCTCATTTATTGAACTGAGCTGAGCTGAATATTTATTAAAAAAAGGAAATTAGGAACTAAACTGAACTGAAAATAAGCTGAAGAGAACAGACCTAAGACTTTGGAACAAGTATTCTGGAATACCAAACTTTGATCCATTATTACTCGTCAAGACTTGCAATTAATAACAGGGAAGCTAAGGTGAGAGCAAGGACAACTGTATACTTCCTAACGAAATAGAGCATGATCGTGAATTCGTGATCTTGCCATCCAATACTTCAGAGTGCATTAATTTAACTGAAAGGCCTGTTGAGCAACATGAAGAAAATGGTGCCAAAAGAAAGCCTTTGGCTGATATTGGGAATACTGTTTTGGCCAAAATCTGCTCGCTAGATTCGACCAGGTTCTATAGGTTAACAGCTAGATTAATGAGGATGTGAATGATAGCGTTGGTTCAAAGAATGAGGGTGAATAACCTATGAAAGATGAACAAAGGGGAAAGGGAAGAAAAGACACAAGATGATGACGCAGAAAACCCCAGGAATAAGGGCAAAAACTGCGGGTGGCGTTGAGTCCACCAATCTACTAGTTTGAGAATGATTTACAGGTACATTACAGGTTGTTTTGTGACTAAAAATGAATCTGTAATTTAATACTAATTGCTAATGACTATGAAATATGTTGCCTAGGGCTCGTGTCTTCTGTTTTTACAATGGTCTTCCATCCTATTTATAATAGGAGAGTCTTTTGAAGTCTTGTAACAACTTCTTTGATGATTCCTTGAAAGTAGGAGCTAGGTGCCAGGTTCAGCTCCGAGATTCATGCCATGTTCTCTTTGTGTTTATCCTTTGCCTTTTGACTTGTTCCTTGCTGGTGGTTAGTTGGAGAATAGTGGGAGTGTCCTCCATGAAAATAGGAGAAGTAGTTTGACTCCTTGATTTGGTATTCAACGAATGTGGACTTATTTGTGGTGCAGATACATTTAACATTTCTAATTGATTTATACCTGGTGGGAAATATTTCCTCCTTGATTGCAGGAAAGCTTATAACAACTTTGACTTCGTCCAAACTTGGATTCTCTTAGAATATTCCTTGGAAATATCTTTGTTTGATTTTATTTAAGACCCAGAACCAGGTAGCTGATCACGCAGCAATCTGTAACCTGCGACCTAGTAACCTGTGACCTAGCAACCTGTGACCTACGACCTAGCAACCTGCAGTAATCTGAACCTGTAGTAAAATTTTAGGCACAACAAATACCACTGTATGTTTTGTCACTACAACATCTATGTGCTATATCATCCTATCGAACCAAAAGAAAATTTCGGCCTCTAATGTAGTACGTGTTGATTTCCCAATTTAATGCAGGAAACCTATAGATCATTTGGAATTTGATTCCATCACAAGCTTACTTTATGGGGAAAAGTTTGGAAGAGGGTTGATCGATCCTCAAATGATTGGTATTCTTTTATTGCTTATTCAATCTATGAGGCACCTATTACGAATGGGTTTAAAAGATGAAAATGTACTAGTGTTTCTAGTGTTACATTGTTTGTTGTTTCTGAAAGGAGCACATACACTTTATGTTTTTGTGAGCTCATTGTTGCATATGTAAGAGACTATTTCAAGGCACAGAATGAAGGAGGTTTCTATTTGTTCGAATTTGACACAGAAATTTGAGCTTCCACTACTTTTCGCAGATAGACCTGATGAGCTTAGGGTGGATCATTATTATCAGCACTTTAGCACAGAAATGAAGCAGGCAGAAAAAGAGTATGAAGAGCTTACATCAACTTGGAAAATTTTACTCCTAAGATTCTATTTAAAGTTGTACTTCGTATTAAATTGACAATTTGACATTAGTTCGAACTAGTGATTAAAAACAAAAGAAAATCCTAGTGTTTTTTCTTTTATGCAAATTCAGATTGCTTGACCACTGCATCAAAGGAAAAAAATAAACATTACGCTGTTTATTTATTGAAAATATTGTCACTAATGTAACAATTAATAAAGTTTGTGCAATAACATTAAGCTGTTTTATTTATTTATTTTAAATATTGTAACAACATTAAGCTGTTTTATTTATTTATTTTAAATATTGTAACAAATATAATGATCACTTTATAACATCATATTATGATATTTACATAATGAAAATAGGATTATAGGATGATATAGTCACTTTATACCTTACAATATCAACTTTTATAAATTTACCGTTATTTAATTAAAGATATTAAAATTATTGCAATGACAATAAACTAAGCAATTATATATTGTGTAGAACCACAAATCAT
Source organism: Chenopodium album (assembly GCF_948465745.1). Taxonomy (NCBI): domain Eukaryota; kingdom Viridiplantae; phylum Streptophyta; class Magnoliopsida; order Caryophyllales; family Amaranthaceae; genus Chenopodium; species Chenopodium album. The sequence goes on from NC_137849.1 coordinate 42,604,978, forward strand.
GATTATTTCATAGGTACAAGTACAACGATAGATCCCTCAAAAAAAAAACAAGTACAACGATAGAATTAGTATTTGTACGTAAAATACGAAATCGCCACATTATTAAAGCAAAGAAAGTCTAGCATTCCAGCAACATGTAATTTGTTTTGGACATTGGAGTGCTATTGACAGAAATAGATAAGAGCAGCAGCTGCACATTATTGATTTATATCACCCATGTTCTTGAATCTGTAAAGGAGCTGTAAAACAAAGAGATATAGTTAGAGAATGAATAAAATGGTAACGAAGTAAAGTAAATGAAAGTTTATACAGAAAATAGAAAGCAAAGAAGTTATGAATAATACTATAACAGTATGACCTGAAATTAAGGCCATCAGATGAAAAGAGCATGTTCAATGTGTGAGACTTTACGCCATTCAGGTCCAACAAATTTGGCACATCTTTGTTTCAAAATTGGGCAGCCTTGAATAGAGAGTTCTGATAATCTAGAGAGACAAGATAGGGACTGTTGTGAAGGTAGATATTTCAACTTCTTGCAATCCCATATATTCAATGTCTTAAGAGATGACAGGTTGCCTATCCACTCTGGAACTTGTTCCAACTCATCAAATCTACAAAGTAACAGATATAAAAGGGTTGAAGGGAGGAATTGCTGAGGTAGAGACTCGACTTTTGGGAAGTCTTTCAATGTAAGGTATCTTAGGGATTGGGGAAATGTAAGGTTGAAGTCCCATTCATCTCTACTACCCCCACCAATTTCTAATTCCTCGAGGCGATAAAGATTTGGGATCCATTGCAGACAACAAGTCCCCAACTCCCCTGAGTTTAGCTAAGTCAATGCTTTAAGACCATGCAATCTGCCTATATCTGGCATAGGACCCTTTATCAATGGGCAGTTCTCTATCTTTATGGACTCCAAATATGTAGACTCCTCCAGACTTTTTGGCATCGTTTTCAACCCTTGACAATCCATAACTTTCAATTCACGCAGAGAAGAGAGGCAATCTGGAATACAAGCCAGGGACGGGCATCTCCTTATGTTCAATTTCTTAAGAGATATCAGGCCACTGGGTATACACTTCACTTTAGCGCACTCCTCTATACTCAAAATCTCCAAGTTATTGTAGTTTGACAGCTCTTGAGGTACCATCATCATATTTTCCATTTTACCCACATAAAGCGATTGGAGAGCAGGGCTACATTTGATGATATCCAATGGTTGACTGCCACCAACATTCTCAAGCTTCAGATGCTTTAGAGATTGAAACTGCTGTAAACAAGGTACTCTTTCCAGTTTTGGGCACTCTCGTATCTCTAGAGTTTCAATTTTAGGAAATACCAACATCGGCGGGGATGGTGGCATCCATGTGGTCATCCTTTTAAAAGAGATAATGTGAAGCTCGGTTAGAGATTGAAATAATACCTTTTCATCTGCAGTCCCATTCACATCATAAAACGCTTCCCCTATACATGTTACACCACTGAAACCTTTCAGCCACAATATCCTTAGAGAAAGTAGTTGACCAAGTGTGGGAAGATGTTGGATATTGCTGCATGATATTAGCCTCACCTCCTTAAGATTTGTAAGTGGCGTCGGATGACCTCCTTGTTTTACAACCATTGCCATCATCCACGAAGGAAAGTTCACACCCAAGAATCCATCTATATGTAATGATTGTAAGTTAGGGTGAGGTTCAAGGCTATCCAAAACATCCTCATCATTGTTGCCTCTATATGTACCCCACTCTAAATGTAGTCTCACAATCTTTTCCTTACTCCAAAGTCCAACTTGTCTTGCTGCTTCTTTATTTTTGACACATTGTAGACCTCTGATTTTCAACTCACCCGTAAGTTGATCAAAAGGTCCTAGTTCATCAATGCACCATCCTTCACCGCCACCCAACTCAAGGGGAGGTAAAGTTTGAAGGTTAGTTAACTGTCGTAGTCCTCCTGATGCCCACAAGAAATGACTTGCTTCAATGTGTCTTAAGTTTTCCAACCTATACAATCCTCTTGGCAATTTGTTCAGACGATGGCAACCAATGATTCTCAGTGTTTGTAGTTGATAAAGTTTGTAGATTGACTCTGGTAGTTGATAAATTTGTTCAGAAATGCCTGGATGTCAGAGAATTTGTCTTGGAGTTTTTGAAGTTGATCCTCAAAACCCCAAGCAAGTGTTATCCCCTTGAACACCCGAGATGCCACCAACTTTGTCGCGGCTTTTGCTGCCTCTACTGCTAATCCTGTTGCTAAGCCTTCCGCCATCGATCAGGGGGTGTTTCAGTATGAATTAGAGAGAGATTGAGAAAGGGGGTGTTTGTATGTTGGGTAAGAGTGTAATAGTGGGCAATGGTTAAGCTTTAAAGTTTTGATAAGTGTTGACTAGTGTTATATCTTTTGAAAGTCTTAATTTTCTTTTTAGTTTGGCAATTACTTGGTATTTTACAAGTGAGCTTCGTCTTCAGTTACTACGTCCCCAGTCTGCACAATTATTTCTATTACTAGTCCTTTTTCAACTTAATCAAACCAATTTATTTATTTATTTATTTATAATTCTATTATTATTTTTTTAAACAAATCTAAATAGTCCTCGTATATTAATTCCATCAGACATAATAGGCCCATGAGCCCATCCTTCAGTCCCCCATTATTAAAGGTTTTTAACTTTTTTCCTATTTTGAGGTGTGACTTTTCGCAATGAAGTACAATATGTCCTAGAAAGAAAAAGGTAACCGTGTAATGGTGTGTCCGTATTTGGTGTAACCGTGTAATGGGGTGTCCTTTACTCATTTCACATTGACAATGTATTGATGTAGGCATGTAGCACATGACAATATGACAAACATTATATCAATTCCGCGTTAATTGTTACTCTATTTGTTAATAGATGACAGTCTGAGACCTGCTCAATGGGCTGCATTCTGTGATGAGGCGCGTTAGACATTTAACGGGTGATATGAGATTGTAGACTTTCAAGAACATATGGAGAGCAGCGCAGTACAGAATGTATATGCAACAGGTTATGCAGAGAGCAGTATAGCCAATGCAAACGTTCCTTTGTTATCAAGGACTATGGGATCTGCTTCCTCATTATACAGCTACCTATTACTGGTAAGTTTTTTTTGACTGAAGTTATTATGCCTTATGTCTGATATTTGTTCTCAGAATGTTGCTCATAATTGCAAAGTCTATAGATACTGATATACATATATATATCCTCTCAGTGTATAAACTTAAGAATTCTGAAATACATCAATTTATGCATAATGGTGGTTTTGCTTCATTTTAGATGTAATAGGTAAACGACACTTGGTAAGTTTGTAACTAATAAAATTTATCATTGAAGTATCTAACATTATCACAGTTTCTCAATAAAGCGAGGAAATACAAGCAAAAGAACATTGCATACATGATAAATTCATTGTACAGTTGGTAACAAAAGTTTTGGCAATTTTATTGTGAGGGTAAAATAAATAAGATACAACAATTGAAAAATGATGTAAAAAAATCATATCATTCATATGACCTGGAAAAGAAGCATTTTTGGAACTGAAGCTTGGCCATTTTGCTAATAGATAGTAACATATGGAATATGTGAGATTTTGGGCCATTCAGGTCCATCGTCTTTGGCACATCTTTCTTGTAAAAGTGGGCAATCATCAATATAAAGATACAATAGCTTGGTTAGACGCATCATTGCCTCTTTTGAAGGTAGATGTTTCAGGTAGTAGCACTTTGTTATACACAATTTATGAAGAGACGACAAGTTGCCTATCCACTCTGGAAGTTCTTCCAAATAATAAATCTTCTGAAGTTTTAGATATTGAAGGGTACAAGGGAGGAATTGTCGAGGTAGAGACTCAATCTTTGGAAACTTAGACATTGTTAGGTACCTAAGGGATTGGGGAAATGTAAGGTTGTAGTCCCATTCTTCTCCATAATCACCAATTGTTAGTTCCCGAAGATGATGAAGATTTGGGATCCATTGTAGGCAAGAAATCTGCAACTCCCCTGACTTCACCAAATACAAATCTGTAAGACCTTGCATTTTTCCGAAATCTGGGATGGGACCCTTTATCCATGGGCAGTTCTCTATCCATACGGACTCCAAAGATGTAGTTCTCTCTAGACTTTTTGGCATCCTTTCTAACTGTCTACATCTCTTAATTGTTAATTTACGTAGAGAGGTAAGGTCATCTGGAATACAAGCCAGGTTTGGGCAATACACAATCTCCATTGTCTCGAGAGATAAAAGCCCCTTGGGTATACTCCACACATTCTCACAATCACTTATTTTCAAGTGTTGAAGAGAAGAAAGATTATCTGGAATACGAAGGCTTGGGCATCTACTTATCTTCAATTCCTTGAGAGATACCAATCCAGTGGGTATACAATCCACATTCGTACAATCATATAAGCTCAATTTCTCCAAGTTTGTACAATTTGACAGTTGTTGAGGTATGATCCACAGGTGTTCCAATTTCTCCAGTTTAAGAGATGTGAGAGCATGGCTATTTTCAATGATATTCAAGGGTTGAGTGTCACCAACATTTGTAAGCTCCAAATGCTTTATTGATGGTAACCGTACACAAGGTACAGTTTCCAGTTGTGGGCAATCTTGTATTTCAAGAGTTTCAAGGTTTGGAAACATAATTACTGATTGTGTCGACCATGTTAGTGGTGGCATCCATGTTTTCAGGCTTTCAAAAGAGATAATGTGAAGTTCGCTTAAAGATGGAAATAATACATTCTTTTCCACACTCCCAATCACAGTAAGATAAAAACCAGCACTAGAGTTGTCACTTTTACTCTGATAAAATGTCTCCCCTATACATTCCAAATCATAGAAACCTTGTAGCCACAGAACCCTCAGAAAAGGTAGTTGCCCAAGCGAAGGAAGCTCTAAGCATCTGCTGCAACCTTTCAATATCACCTCTGTGAGATTCATTAGTGGTGTTGAATGACATCCTTGTTGTACAACCATTGTTGCCATCATCCACGAAGGAAAGTTCACTCCCAAGAATCCATCTATATATAATGATTGTAAGTTAGGGTGAGGTTCAAGGCTTTCCAAAACATCCTCATCATTGTTGATGACTTCTCTTCTATAAGCACCCCACTCCAAATGTAACGTCACAATCTTGTCCTTCCTCCCAAGCTCAGCTTTGCTTGCTGCTTCTTTGTTTTTGACATATTCAAGACCACTGATGTTCACCAGACCCTTAAGTTGATCTAAAGGTCCTAGTTCATCAATAGTCCATCCTTCTTGATCACGCAACTTAAGGGGAGGAAAAGTCTGAAGGTTAGTTAATTCTCCTAGTCTTCTTGAAGCCAACAGGGGATATGGATATGGTGTGTCTGTGTATCTTCTTGATCCCAGCGAGATAACATCCATCTCTATGTGTCTTAAGTTTTTTAACTTATGCAGGTTTATGGGTAGTTCCTTCAGATCCATGCAGTTTACAATTCTCAATGTTTGTAGCTGATAAAGTTTGCAGATTGACTCCGGGAGTACATCAATTTCATTATGAGATAAGTCAAGATACCTTAGATGAACAAGCTGCTCAATAATAGATGGAACCTCTGTTAGCTCATCATCAGCCATGATTAATGTTCGAATGTAACTCGCACTTCCTAACAAGTTGTTCCAGCTTGGCACTCTGCCCCAGAAACACATTGTTCTTAGCTTTCTTGTCGTCAACCTATCAGTAAAGTTTTCAGGTGGTGATTCATTATTTGCTAACACAAACGCCAAATGCTGAACATGGGAGACATCTACCCGTTTGTTTCCAACTTTCCAAACCAACAATTCCTTCTCTAAAACAAAAGAGGCAAGATCATGCACTAAATCATGCATCTTGTATATAATTCGATCATAATAACCATCTTTCTCCTCTTCTAAGAAGGAATGATTTAGTAGTATGTCAAAATATTTCTCACCAACTAATTCCATTGTTGAAGTGGAATTGTTGGTTGCAGAATTATCATACAGAAATCCTTGTGCCAACCATAGAGTAACCAATTGATGCTTCTGCATTTTGAAATCCTTAGGGAAGATTGCACAGTATGCAAAGCATTGCTTTACGAACACATGATTCAAATGGTTGTAGCTCAACAATAACGATGGCATGATATCATTTACATCTTCTGGTTGGAAACCCCATAGTTCACTATTCTCCATCGATTCCCATTCATTCAGGTGCTTCTTTGACTGTAATATGCCACCAATTGCTTTTATCGCCATAGGAACACCATTGCACTTGTTAATAATTTTTCTCCCAATATTATCAAAACAAGGATTATATGGAAATGTCTCATTAAAAACTTTTTGTTTTAATAAAACCCATCCTTCATCTTCAGACAATCCTTTCAGATTGTGTTGATAAAAGGCACGTTCTTTGTTTGCGACATCAATGCTACGGGTGGTAATTAAAATTACACATCCTCGAAGATCACCAATACTCAGCAATGCATTTATGAAGGAATTCCACAAGTCTTGATTGTTTTCCCAAACATCGTCAAGCACGAGAAAAAATTTCTTCCCCTTTAACTTTTGTTGAAGTTTATTTGTAATTGCATATGTGTTTGTCAAGTCACATTTGGTTGATGTAAGACATTGAAACATCTCATTCAAAAGTCTATCAACTTTGAATTCCTCAGACACACAAATCCAAACTTTGTTCTTGTCAAAATGGCCTTCAATTTTCTCATGTTCGTATAACTTCCGCGCTAAAGTTGTCTTGCCAAGGCCTGTTAAATATTATGGAAGAATATTATTAGTCATTTTATTTTTTAAAACACTTATATAAATTTCTTCATTAAAAAAATTGGTAACAACCATTTGACAAGTCAATTGATTTTATTTTTTATTTTTTGCCGGGAAGAATATAGGTCAACACGGTAATTTGATTTCTCAATTTTCTTAGGACATGCTTGGATTGGGGGTAATATATTAAGGGGATAATAAAAGTCAAATTTGAAAAAACAAAAGTAATTAGAGGTGTTGTGGAAGACATAGAGTTACAAATGAAATAAGGAAGTTGTGCCACGAGGAAAAGAGAGAGATGGGGAATTATTACTCTCGTAATGAGGGTAATCATTACTCCCCCTCCCCCTAGTGTAACTATTACCCCAAAATGAGGGTATTGATTCCTTTTTTTCACCTCACATCATAGTGATCATACCATCACTGCATAATTTTCTTACAATCACACCATCACTATCTCCTTCTTCCCTATTTTCCCCTTCATTTTGCTTAATTTGACTTTTATTACTTTAACTAGTAATCCATCTCCCCCAATCCAAACATGCCCTTAGGAAGAACCACTACTAAAATTCGGCGAAATTGCGACCGTCTCAAACGGTCGCTGAAAATAGCAAAAACGGTCGCAAAACATAATTGCGACCGTCAACGGTCGTAACATGGTGGTCGTTATTCTCATGGTCGCAAAAAAACAATATTGCGACCGTTTGACGGTCGCAGATTTTTTGCGACCGTTTTTACTATTTTCAACGACCAGCCTATAAACGGTCGCAAATACTCAGAATTGCGACTGCCATATGTACCGGTCGCAAATCTTGAATTTAGCGACGGCTTATGGCGGTCGCTAAAAGTTTTAAAAAAAATAAAAAAAAAAAGTCAATCACTGCCTATACTTCTCAGGCAGCAGCGTCACCACCACTCCCTCCCAAACCAACTCCACCACCGTTAGGTCCCACCCAAACGAACTCCACCCACCACCACCAACTATCTGCATATTCCACCCAGCCCCCACCGAAAAATCCTACCCAAACGAACCAACTCCACCCACCACCACCACCACCGCACACCTTAAACATTCTCCACCCACCACCACCAGCCACCCAAATTTTTACCCACAAAAATAAATATATAACAAAAAAGACCCACAAAACTAAACCAACAAAATTGTAAAATTAAACATAAAACCAAAAATTCATATGAATATCAAATTCAAAAGTCAAAATAAACAAAAATTATAAAAAAAAAAAATCAAAATAACGAAAAAAAAAATAACGAATTTAACAAAAAAAACGAATGAATCAAAATCACAAAAATTAAACAAATTTATCATGAACATCAAAACCAAAATGAACAAAACTTAATCATTAAAAATCAAACAAAAACTAACGAAAAACATTCTAAACTATCGATTCAAACAAAAACAAAATAAAAATCATAAAAATGAATGATAACTAAATTTAACGAAAATCAAACAAAACCAAACATGGAAATTCGAAAAAAACCCAAAATTTCCAGAGAAATCAACATACCTTAAGTCAAATATTTCATCCTCTTTGGGTTTTTATGGTCAAATTCGACCATGAAAACTCCAGATCTGGAATTTTCATGGTCGAATTCGACTATGAACACCAAAATTATTCAGCTGTAAACGAAAATCCGAACACCCAAATTGTTTGTTGCAAAAATTCGAAATCGAAAATAAAGAAAAAATAATGTAGAAAAAGAGAACAAATATGGAGGAAATGGTGATGAGATCGGGGAGCAATTATGTAGAAAAAAAGAACAATTATGCAGGTTAATGGAGCATAAAGACATAAGAATAAGAAGAAGGAAAAGAGGAAAGAGATCGGGGATAAGACGAAGAGAAGAAGGAGAAGAGGAAACAGATTAGATAAAGGATAAAGGAAAGAGAAGAAGAAGAGAGGAGGAAAGAGAGAGGAGAGAGGCGTGAGGAGAGAGAGAGGCGTGAGGAGAGAGAGAGGAAAGAGAGAGTGAGCGGCTATCAACTGATTAGGGTTAGGAGTGGACCTTTTTTATACCTTTTTTTAAAATAAAATAAAAAAGCATCTTTGCGACCGGTAATAGCGGTCGTAATTTTGCGACCGTTTGAGAAACGGTCGTAATTGGTGCATTTTGCGACCGCTACTAACGGTCGCAACCAAATTAATTTCTTTTTGAATTATTTTTCATATGTATTTTATTTTAAAAATATATTAAAATACCTTTGCGACCGTTTTATAACCCAAAAACGGTCGCAAATTTGCGACCGCTTTAAAAACGGTCGCAAATATCATTTTTTGCGACCGTTTCCATGACGGTCGTAAAAAAACGGTCGCAAAATGGCCGAATTTTAGTAGTGAACCTTGATGTACTTGTAAAGTTGTAAATGTGAAAAAAAAAAAAATTAAGAATTGAAGCTATTAGGAGATTAGGAAGAACCTAGAAGTATATAGTAAATTGCTATAGATGGAGAGAGTCATGAGTAATTTATGGGAAAAATAACAATAATCTCAACTATTAGGGTTATTCTCATTTTAATCTCAATAATGTCAAGACCCTTCTCAAAACATCTAAAATGTCTAGTGACCTAGCTGAATACAAGTTATTTTTAGCCAATTTATCTTCTATCCCCTTGTCTTTCACGCAAATATGAGGGTTGAGATGTATGCATATTGACTAATATGCATCCATTGAACTAACATCAAGTCTAAATCCAAATAACATGAAGATTGACTCAAATAACAAAAGAGCTATAACTAATTAGATCATACGGAGTATGTTAATTGGAGTTTAAGCCCTTTTGTTTTAGTATTCATGTTATTTGGTTTTATGCCTGTGTTTAATTTATTGGACGCACAAGCATAGCGCACATTTACTAATATCTTCTTGGTATATCTTGGGAGCATTTTTTTGCCTCAACTAGGCCTTGAGGACTCGACTAACTACAAAAATGAAAATTGGAACAGAGAAAAGAAAGTGGGGACCTGTTTTCAGGAGTAGTTTTTACCATGCCACGTATTTGTAGAAATTTCAATTTCTCAACGAATTTTCAATTCAATTCCCATATTATTTTTACTTATATTATTAACCAAACAACTATCCATAAACTTTTTTTAATATTTTTTTATATATATATTTTTTTTTTATGAATTTGTATTTCTCCTGTTATTGAAGTGCAATCAAACAAGGTCTTGTGTTTCAAAAAAAAAAAAGTCTTACAATACGGCCTCATTTAATTTAGGAAATTTTGCAAAAAATCACCTTTTAAATCTTGTTTTTTGCAAATAACCACCTTTTAAAAAAAATGTTGCAAAACACCACCAATTTTTAAAATTTTGTTACAAATTACCACTTTTTTAGCCAAATTTATCAATTGTTTTACCTTGAATTGGTGGTAAGTTGCAATAAAATTTTTAAAATTGGTGGTTTTTAGCAACATTTTTTTTAAATGTGGTTAAATGCAAAATACAAGATTTAAAAGGTGATTTTTTCCAAAATTTCCTTTAATTTAAAAAGTTTCTTAAAAAGTATAACACTTTTTTGTTTTGTTTTAAAAAAAAAAAAAATCTAGACGAATTCAAAGAGAATAATTCACCTCCAATTCCAACAACAGCGACAGTGGACAGATGATGAACATCCTGGCCGGAAGATCTGAGAATCATTCGCAGCAACGTCTCCTCATCAGACTTCCTACCAATAAATTCAGAACCTCTCGCGGCAGCATGTTTTCTATTTTCATGCAACCATACTTTATCACCATAGTAGCCAACAGCAGTGCTGGATGCTACTGCTTCTCTGGCTAGCTGCACCTTTTGTAGACCGTTTTTGATAGCCTCATTGTCCAACTCATCTAGATTGGAAAGGATCTCTTTAACCCGATGACTCATCCGAATACGGAAGGCAACAGGGCTAGTAGCAGGACGTATAAAGTTGCTACACTTTTTCTTGAATGAAGGAGGGTTGTTTTTCAGCTCAATTTTCCTACGAAGTAACTCATATTCATAATCGTCCATGAGTTCATCAGCAGAACAGGCCACATCAGTAAGTTTTTTAAGCCATAGATTCACAAATTTGCTCTTCTCAGCATATTTGGCACTCCCCAGATCTTCCAGAAATGCCTGGATGTCAATGAATCTGTTTTGGAGCAGTTTAAGTTGATCCTTAAAGCCCCAGACAAGTGCTACCTCCTCCAAAACCCGATCTGCCACCGTCTTCATCACGGCTTTTGCTGCTTCTACCGCCAACCCTGCTGCTAAGGCTTCCGCCATGGATCGATCAAGTAGCTGTTGCGTTGCCTGTGTTTCAGGTTGACAGAGATCACAGAGAGAAAATAGAAGAGCAAATGCAGGGATGCCTGATTGATGGAGATTGGAGGCCAGTGGTTAATAAACTTTTAAAGTTTTGCTCAACGTTGACTTTTCACATCTTTGTGTTGCTGATTTTTATTTAGACAATTACCCGTTCAAATCAGTTGAAATTAGAGGCGAAGTGATCAACTTTTTAATACATCTTGTGTATTGTTTTTTTTTTTAATTAATTTTAGTTTGTAACAGATAGAGGAGTCAAACTCAACTCGATAGATTTGAAAATATTCAATACATTCAAATTGACACCTCTTTATAGTACGGATTATGATAGTCTTTTGTCGTGTTGCCTCTTGCCTCGCTAGAGGATGTGTGGTGGCCTGGTGGGACTGTGTGGGAGTTTCAAACTTTTAATTTTCTACGAAGGATAGTACCACGTACATACGATTATACGAGCACTAATTACTAAGTCAAATATAACAATCATATTAATATATTATTGATATTTTCTTTATTTGGCAACATGCTAATAACTTATTCTAGCATCTTCTGAAGAGGTGGTGGGAATGTCAAAGTTACAATTTTTCTTAACAAAAAATTGTTAGTACTAACAATACTTTATCTTTCCTTGCCAAAATACTTGGTCTCTTACTCTCTTAGGTCCTTTTTGATTGAAGGGATTTGGATGGAAAAGAAAAGAAAGGAAATTGTTTTAATCATATTCCCATGTTTGGTTGAATAAATGACATAAAAATCTAAAGGAAAGGAAAGGAAGTGGGAGGAAAGTCTCTTAACAAAATTTTGGTTTTCTTTTCTTCCCAAAATTGGAGGAATTTGACTGAAAAGAGAAAAATAAAAGTAATTTTCTTTCTCTTCCCTTTATTTCCTTTCATCAACCAAATATTGGAAAATAAAATCACCTTCCTTTCCCTTCTTTTCCTTTCTTTCCCTTCCCATCCTTTCTCTTCTTTTCCTTTAATAATATTGAAAAAAAAAAAAAAAAAAGACTTTTTCTCTTCCCCTAAAATATGGTATGTGATAAGTAATACTAGGTGTGAAGCCCGTGCGTTGCACGAATTTATTTTTATTATTATTTAAGATTTGTATCTTATTATTTCTTATCATTTTTTTTGCTTTAGTTTTACAACCCCTGATGTGTAAAATCAGAGAGATTTTTGATGTATGTCTTCAGGCTTGGTATTTGGATGACGACACTATTATTGGTGACACGTTGGTGGTGGGGAAGGTTTTACAGTTGATTATGGAGGAAGGGCCTCGTTCTGGGCTACGTCTTAACGTGGAAAAGACTGAAGTTTTCTGGCCTACAAAAGATCCTCGAAGCAGGCGTGAGGGTGTCTTTCCACCTAATGTTGCTCAACCTTTGCGTGGTGTTAAGTTGCTTGGTGGTCCTGCTAGTTCCAATTCTGGTTTTAGTGGTGAGCTTGTGATGCAAAGAGTGACCAAGACCATTGCCCTTATGGATAAGGTCGCTATGCTGGATGATCCCCAGTGTGAGCTGTTGTTACTTAGGGCCTGTACCGGAGTTTCTAAACTCTACTTTGCATTACGTACTTGTCCTCCTAGTACTTTTGAGGCAGCTCAACGCACTTTCGATGGGGCTCTTCGATCTTCCTTGGAGCGTATTGTTACTGCTTCGGGGCCTGGGTTTGGCGACTGGCAGTGGCGGCTTGCCACCTTACCATTTGCATTCGGAGGGCTTGGTGTTTATTCCGCAGGTGATGTTCGTCACTATGATTTTCTTGCTTCTCGGTTGCAGTCTGCTGGGTTGCAGACACAACTTCTACGGCATGCTGGTGTTGTTGGTCTTAGACGAGCTTTTGAGGATGCGCTGGGTCTGTTTAATGGAACAGTGGAGTCTGACATTTTGAGTAATCCTAGTGAGGTTGCTGCCCCTAAACTCATGAAAAAATTGGCAGATATATATTTCACAAAGGTTACCGCTTCAGCAGACTCTGCTTTTTCTTTAACTCCTCGGCAATCAGTATTATGGAAATCACAGCAAGGAGATCACACCTCTGCTTGGCTAAGGGCGGTCCCTATTTCGAGGTTGGGTCAGACGATGAACGCCAAGACTTATCACTGTGTGTTGTGCTACCGGTTGGGTGTTCCATTGTTCTCTATCACGACGTCGTGCTCTGCTTGTTTAATAGTTTTAACTGGGGATATTTACACTGATTACGCGGTGTCTTGTGTTGGTATTGTGGGCATCAAATATCGGCATAATGTTGTTCAGGATACCCTTGTTGATGTTTGCTATCGGTCAGGGATTTCAGCTAGAAAGGAGGTGGACATTGGGTTATTTGGAGGGAACGACGGGTGTAGGGAATAATTTCAAGCCTTTAAAATCCCACTAGCTTGAACCCCACTGTGATCATACATTAAAGTACGGTGGCGTCCAAAAGGGAAGAAGATAGAGCAAAAGAGTCGCCAACAAGTTTTTAAGGAACTTGTAAACCGTTCATAGGATGAAGGTTACACCCCTTAACGATCCAAGAGATCGTCAACTCCATAAGGTCATGAACCAAATAAGGGTTCGGGGATGATGGTACAAATCCAACCTAAAAGAGATTGAACCTGCCCTAATAATAGGCCTCTACTTTATTCTGCTCGTATTCATGTGCGCTTTCTGACTAACATACAATCAATAGGATTAACCCTAAACCTGTTTAATCTATGTTGGTTGAATTTAATGCACAACTAAATCTATTATTGGCGATCACTTGAATCATAATCGCATTAACCTAACAAGATTATTAATTATCTTATTAAGCGTGGTTGCAAATACTAATTCCCTTTAACATGCATAAAAGGTGATCAAGCAATAAATAATAAAATAATGTATATCAAGCAACATAATAATAATTATAATCATAATAATAAATCATAATTCACCAATTATAATAATCATGTTAAAGCATAGCAAGATCCTAGGCATGATACTAATAAGATTAATAACAAACCCTAGCATGTCACTAAGCAATAAAAATCAAATCTTTAACCCTAACATGATACTAACATGAATTAATATTAGGAAGAATATAGGAAGCATCGTAGCAATTATATTTGATATTAAGAATACCCTAGACATGATACTAGGAAGATCAAAACGCCCTAACATAACATTAAGAATCATAATAACAACCTAAGCATGATTTCTACATCATAATATCAATAAAAACCAAATTAAAGTACTTACGTGGATGCCTCGTACCTCTTTCTAATTACAAAATACACACGTTAGTAACTTCAAGGAAAATAATAAACAAACAATTAAATTAAATAATTGAAATAGAGATTTGGGACCAAACCCTCAGAAATTAAAACCTTTCACGTCTAGGGCGAAAGCAACTTCGAATATGGCTAGGTGTATCAAGATCTTGTGAATGCGGAATTTTGTATTCGAAAGAAAGAATTAAGAAAAGAGAGAATGGATGAGATGAATGATGAAAGAGTAGATGAATGAATATCGGTAATCAGTGAATGGTGATTGTTGATGAATCTTGGTGAATCAAAACGGAGTTTTAGATACGATATTTATAGAGAAAATCATCAAAAAAAAGATAATTTATCAAAACAGAGTCTGAAGACCACAAATCCACCTTGGCGCCAGCCCTGGCTCATTGGCGCCAGGATCTGTGGCTAGCGCTAGGCGCCAATTCTGGCGTCTGGCGCTAATCCTGATTCCAGGCGCCAAGGCCTGGGGTTGGACGCCAAATCGGATTTTAACGCGTTTTCAAAAATCTGATAATTTTACCGTACTGGAAGATAAAATAATATAATTTCAATCGAAAATGCTATTTGATCTGATTAAAACTCTGAAGAGTCCTAATTGAATTAAGAATGACAAGACTTTCTAGAATGTTCTAGAAGACTAAAACCATTCCTAATTACATTAGGAATGACAAACTATATTAGGCCCTCCCCTAGATCATAGGGCCGTACTTAAAACTCAAACCGGGCCCAGTTTAATAAATTGGCCATAAATTCCTCAATATTCATCGGAATTGGGCTTATAATATATCGTTGGAAAGGTCTTTGCAAGCCCCATCCAACTATACCATTATTGGACCCATATTTTGGACCAACCAAACTGTATTGGCTGTTTTTTTAAAAATAAAGTTTTCAAAAACAGGGAGAAGAGAAAATAAAACTTTCGCAACACCAGACCTTTCCACACTTTCGTTTCATTCGATTACGATCCGACGTGAAAGGCACTCATCACTGGGTTTGTTTTGGGGAGACACAAATGGGTGTCTACAGAAGCCCCCACTTTGACTGAGTTTGGAGAAACGCAAGTTTCGAAAACGAAAGTCAAAGTATCGATAGGGACGAAGAATGATTCAGAACGTTCTGCGATCCTAAATCAATCTTGTAACGCCGATACCTGCAAAACAATGTTAGTTAAACAAATAAAAGAGTTAAGAAACGCGTATCTTGCACCGTCGAGCACACGTCTCTGAAAGTAACCAATTTGCTGCTGTCGCTGTTTTGATGACCTCCTGCAAGCTAGAGAATGTCATCCCGCTTGAAAACCGCTACGCCTGTAACTGCTTCCAAATTAGAAGATTGCTTCGCCTGAAACGATCCTCACCGCTTTGATAATATTCCACATCCAAGGGAATACCGTCGAAGATTGCTTCTCTTGAAACAATCCTCATCCGCATTGATAATATTCCACATCCTAGGGAATACCATCGAAGATTATTTCTCTTGAAACAATCTCCATCCGTTTGTGACAACTCTCCACAATCTAGGGAACGCCACCTTGCTGTTTCGATGTTCACTCGTCTCTGAACAAAGAGCTTCTTTTTCCCGCTGTGATAGTCTTCGAAAAGATCACTGCT
This sequence comes from Chenopodium album, assembly GCF_948465745.1. NCBI lineage: Eukaryota > Viridiplantae > Streptophyta > Magnoliopsida > Caryophyllales > Amaranthaceae > Chenopodium > Chenopodium album. The sequence goes on from NC_137849.1 coordinate 42,620,910, forward strand.
TCTTAATGTTTGCTATGCTAGTACGTCGGCGCTTTGCTGCTCGTGAACCAGTATGTCGGTGCTTTTGCTGTGATGACAATCCTTTTTTCTTTGGGAATAGTTGCCAACACAACTCTTGTATGATGTATGACAATCCGATTTAGGGAAAGTTGTCAATGCTACGTAACAATCCATCCTTGGAAATGTTTCCACGATGAAGCGACAATCCGTATCTCAGAAAATTTCTCAAAATCCAATTTTTGGAAAAGTTGCCAATGCTTCGTAACCATCTTTCATAAGAACTTTGCTACGATCGACAATCCACATCTTGGAATATAACTCTTGAAAGCAATCCACCTTGGAAATTTGCCAACGCTATGCGACAATCCTTTTGGGAAAATATTGCCACTATTGACAATCCGCGTCTTGGAACATTTGCAAAAAAGAGTCGACCGACAATCCACTTCGGGAAAATTTGCCACTTGCTAAAATGAATGACAATCCACGTTGAGGAACTTTCGCCGATATTTATGATGAATAGAAACCTACAACAATCCTTTGGGAAATTTTGCTGTAGGGAACTGGGTGTATGACAATCCAATCTCGGAAAACTTGCCAGCGATGACAATCCGAACTTGGAAAAAATTGCCAAACAAAGAAGGAGCACGACAATCCACGCTTGAAAACTTTGCCAGAGATGACAATCCAATCTTGGAAAAATTGTCTTTGAAGAAGATGCACGACAATCCATTTTTGGAAATATTGTCAGTTGGAGATGACAATCCAATTTTTGGAAAACTTTGTCGTTTAATAAGAATGCGCGACAATCCATATTTGGAAATATTGTCGTTTAAGTGCTTGCTTTTGAACCGATTGTAATGAGCCAGTGTTTTAGGCGCTTAAGCTAAGTTAGACGATTTTTCGTCAGGTCGATCACTTATTGCAATTGTAATCAAACCGACTACTTAATCATGTCAAATTGCTTATAGGGGCTAGCTGGCGTACTAAGGAACCCGAAATTGCTGTATGAAGTCGAAATCACCCTTCTGAGAGGCTTCGAGCTCTGTCGTTGCTGAGATATCTCTGGCGCCAAGAATTGGAGTAGGGTCTTCCCTATTCTGCTGCACCTGTATTTATTTTTTGACTATAGAACTTTGCCAATTTCTTTAATTATCTTAGGGTTGACCTAAGGTTTAGCGTTGCTTGACTCATCGACTTGACACGACTCAAGGTATAAACTTGACTCGCTGATTGACTGACTCGAGGTTGACTCGACTCAAAGTGTAATGACACATGTGTTAGACTCAAATCAAAGTGATATGACACGACATGACTCAATGTGTATATGACTTGTGTGTGCATTGTAATGTGATCGTGCGACTCGAAAAATGCAAAAAAGCAAAAATTTTCCGTCAATTTTGTGGAGGGTACCGACTTTCTCCCGAAAAAGAAAGACGTGAAAAAGAAAATCAAAAGTTTGAAGATGCATGTTGAATGAGCTTAGTAAAATGTTATTTGATACTATCTCTCAAGGTTCAAGGATTAATTCATCCTAGGCTATCTCAACTGTTGACTCCATGATGAAAGTATTTGGGTAACTTAGGCACGGAGGCTAAGCACTTCATACTTCGTGATGCAATGACAATTATGAGTGATTTTGACGAAGCATGCTTCAGCGTTAAGATTTCATGACAAAGGGTTCCTAAGGGAAATATATTTGGTCATGTATGCGTGCAGTGTGTGAAAGTGACACTAAATCTAGGCCGCAAGAGCTAAGTGTGTGGAAAAATATATTGTTAGAAGAGCCAAATTATGGTGACTCTTAGGCTAGGTAAGCTAATGATGTAGGGATCAAGCCCCCAAGTCTAGCTCTAAGTGAATAGAGATGAGCACAGGGGATCCCTTGATATGATCATAGTGTAAGTGTGTGAATGTGAATATGAATGCATGTTTATTACGGCCGCACCTCGATGTGAGGTTGCCTACGTATCCGTTAGGAATCAGGCCAAACGTAGCTCTAGCCAAACGTAGCTCTAGCCAAACCTCGCACAAGTGTGTATACCTCAAAAAGGTCTTTTTAAGGGTTGTAACGTGGTTAGGCTAAAGGATTGAAGAAGAAGGGGATAAAGGCTCAAGACCCTAGATAAGCCCCCAAGGTGTGCAACCTCGCTTTTGAATCATTGTAATTTTATGTTTGAGTTTCTACTCTCTTTTTTTTTAGCTCTTTCTTTTGTTTTAGCATTTATTTTATTTTAATAAGTGTGGGCAATCCCGATCATGCGGTCTATCACTCACTTGGCATTCATGTTTCTCAGGCACGGTACAGAGCACTCGATAAGAGACGCAATCTGAGACGTGTTCTTATCGAAGATATTTTCATATCAAAGACATTGGAACACTTTCACTTTTGTACACTTTTATTTACTTTTTTGCTTTGTTTTGCTATTTTAATCTTTGAATTTGCTCAAGCTTTCTTTAGAATTGCAAAAGTTGCAAACCATCCCATCCCAAGGTTAGATAGATGTGGGTTGAAAAAAAAAGAAAGGTCTATCGTTAGACGAGGCTCAAAGTGGTTTATGAAGAAAGGATGTATAATTGAAGGGTGAAATGAGATATGATGTGGCTACAAGGGTTGCCTTAAATCATTGGTATACCTTGTGCTTAATTCAACATATATTTTTTTTTTAAAATGCAATATAATGAAATGATCATATGCAAGAAAATAAGTGCTCATTTTATTAAAGGAAAAGAAAGAAAATAATCTAGAAAATTAATCTAAAGGAAAAGAAAAGGTGCCTATGCTAGACTTATTGGGAAAAGGAAAAAATGAAAAAGAAATAGAAAAAGAGGTCATGAAATATTGTCATTGAAGCTCGCCTCTTGTCTTGTGTTGTTTCATCATTACCCTCATTTTTTGTTTGTCAATCATATGACTCAAACTCGAATCAACACACATGGATGGAAGGAGTGAAGAAAGATGGAATAGAATGTGAAGAAAAGTGGTGTAGATGGAGGGATATGAAGGATTAGGAGTAGAATGTACCCCAACTCAAATGACGGAAAGGACCGACTCATGCATGAACCTAAGACATGGCCATGGTGATGTATACTCAAAGTGTGTGCTAAGACTAGTGAGTGTAGGTGACATGTTAAGGCTCGTGTCATGACCATGTGGCTAGACTATGTGACTAGACTCAAGTAAAGACTAAGTTAAGACTTCACGTATATGCATTAAACTGGACAGACTGTGGTATTTTAGTCATAACTTTTAATATGCAACTCTGATTGGGATGAAACCAACTCCAAATTAAAGATAAAACTCGGGGCTACAGATCCATAGGTTGTACGACTCGTAGTTCTTTCTAGAACTCCGGCTATGACCAAAACAATTTGACGCTTGTGCAGTATACAGGAATAAAAATCCGGGTTGACTTAAAGGAACTATGACTCGATTTTATATTTATTTATTAGCTCAAATTAATTAATTAATTAATTAAACAAATTCCTTTAGTCATTAATCAGTTTATTTAGTATTAACACAAGTCAAACAAACGGTTAGGAAAAATCACATAGAGTATGCACAACAAATAATGCACAATTAGTCAAGTAGGCACAACATGATGTAATGAGTTTGCAGCCTAACCATGGCTCTAGTTCTCTAAAGTTCTGGATATGGTTCAGTCAAACAGGGTCCATGGTTAATTGTTCAGATGCACCGCGTAGAAGCCTAACCGTGAAGGGTTAACGCGTGTGGATAGAACACCGCGAATTTTTTAGAAAAACTCGCTTCCATGGTTTGGTGAATTCAACATCTCAGATGTACCCTTTGTTGCCAGAAGCGTTCAATCAGGTAGATAGAGCATGAATTCCCAGAGGGTTATGTCCATATGTAGAACACATATGGGTTTCAGAAAAGTGAGAAAAAATTCAATCAGGAAGCAGGATCGAGCAAACAACACGAAAAACCGGTCGAAATTAGAACGCATATTTCTAGCTCGGTATTGGGGGAAATTGGCGCCAGCAAACAGAGACTGGCGCCAGCTTTTAGCTGTAGCGCCTGGCGCCAATACTGGCGTCTGGCGCTACGACTAAAATGTTGGCGCCAAGCTCCAGCCCCTGACGCTACTTCCCACATGCCTCAGCAGCTTTCTATGCTCAATAAAATCATCCAGTTTTGCGCGGTGTTATTTCAGTCCTAGTTGTGAAAGACATTTCTCAAATTTCCTACGTGTAAAATCCTTATGTTTTTGACTCATTACGGATGGTCTTTCCAATGAGAACCTTTTTATGCATATGACACAATGTTAATCAAAATTACGCACATGAAATACTTAGAACTTTTCGAGTCTCATCCACTCATTCTAAATCATTGCCGAAACAAATTCAGGAACTAAAATAGAAATCCTCCCCAGTGGAGTCGCCAAAAACTGTAGGGAATAGTTTCAAGCCTTTAAAATCCCACTAGCTTGAACCCCACTGTGATCATACATTAAAGTACGGTGGCGTCCAAAAGGGAAGAAGATAGAGCAAAAGAGTCGCCAACAAGTTTTTAAGGAACTTGTAAACCGTTCATAGGATGAAGGTTACACCCCTTAACGATCCAAGAGATCGTCAACTCCATAAGGTCATGAACCAAATAAGGGTTCGGGGATGATGGTACAAATCCAACCTAAAAGAGATTGAACCTGCCCTAATAATAGGCCTCTACTTTATTCTGCTCGTATTCATGTGCGCTTTCTGACTAACATACAATCAATAGGATTAACCCTAAACCTGTTTAATCTATGTTGGTTGAATTTAATGCACAACTAAATCTATTATTGGCGATCACTTGAATCATAATCGCATTAACCTAACAAGATTATTAATTATCTTATTAAGCGTGGTTGCAAATACTAATTCCCTTTAACATGCATAAAAGGTGATCAAGCAATAAATAATAAAATAATGTATATCAAGCAACATAATAATAATTATAATCATAATAATAAATCATAATTCACCAATTATAATAATCATGTTAAAGCATAGCAAGATCCTAGGCATGATACTAATAAGATTAATAACAAACCCTAGCATGTCACTAAGCAATAAAAATCAAATCTTTAACCCTAACATGATACTAACATGAATTAATATTAGGAAGAATATAGGAAGCATCGTAGCAATTATATTTGATATTAAGAATACCCTAGACATGATACTAGGAAGATCAAAACGCCCTAACATAACATTAAGAATCATAATAACAACCTAAGCATGATTTCTACATCATAATATCAATAAAAACCAAATTAAAGTACTTACGTGGATGCCTCGTACCTCTTTCTAATTACAAAATACACACGTTAGTAACTTCAAGGAAAATAATAAACAAACAATTAAATTAAATAATTGAAATAGAGATTTGGGACCAAACCCTCAGAAATTAAAACCTTTCACGTCTAGGGCGAAAGCAACTTCGAATATGGCTAGGTGTATCAAGATCTTGTGAATGCGGAATTTTGTATTCGAAAGAAAGAATTAAGAAAAGAGAGAATGGATGAGATGAATGATGAAAGAGTAGATGAATGAATATCGGTAATCGGTGAATGGTGATTGTTGATGAATCTTGGTGAATCAAAACGGAGTTTTAGATACGATATTTATAGAGAAAATCATCAAAAAAAGATAATTTATCAAAACAGAGTCTGAAGACCACAAATCCACCTTGGCGCCAGCCCTGGCTCATTGGCGCCAGGATCTGTGGCTAGCGCCAGGCGCCAATTCTGGCGTCTGGCGCTAATCCTGATTCCAGGCGCCAAGGCCTGGGGTTGGACGCCAAATCGGATTTTAACGCGTTTTCAAAAATCTGATAATTTTACCGTACTGGAAGATAAAATAATATAATTTCAATCGAAAATGCTATTTGATCTGATTAAAACTCTAAAGAGTCCTAATTGAATTAAGAATGACAAGACTTTCTAGAATGTTCTAGAAGACTAAAACCATTCCTAATTACATTAGGAATGATAAACTATATTAGGCCCTCCCCTAGATCATAGAGTCGTACTTAAAACTCAAACCGGGCCCAGTTTAGTAAATTGGCCATAAATTCCTCAATATTCATCGGAATTGGGCTTATAATATATCGTTGGAAAGGTCTTTGCAAGCCCCATCCAACTATACCATTATTGGACCCATATTATGGACCAACCAAACTGGATTGGCTGTTTTCTTAAAAATAAAGTTTTCAAAAACAGGGAGAAGAGAAAATAAAACTTTCCGCAACACCAGACCTTTCCACACTTTCGTTTCATTCGATTACGATTCGACGTGAAAGGCACTCATCACTGGGTTTGGTTTTGGAGAGACACAAATGGGTGTCTACAACGGGGCTCTCAGACCTGCAGATGTGTTACTTTATTCATGGGATCGTGGTCGCGCGCGATGTCTGTGTTGACTTGACAGGGTCTTCTCCTTTGACACAGTCTGGGCTTTCTAACTTTGTTCCTGGACGGGTAGTGACTGATGCGGCCAATCGGAAGCGGGTCAAGTACGAATCCAGTTGTCGAGCAATCGGATATGACTTCCTTCCTTTCTCTTTATCTTCTCTTGGGGAGTTAGAAAAGGAGGTTGTTACATTGCTTAAGCGAATCCAGAATTTCTCGAAGACTTAGGATATTGGGGCGCATGCTGCAACTCATATCTTTACTAGGATCGGCTTTTCTATAGCTAGAGGAGTGGGGGCCCAGATTGTATCTCGGCCTCCCACTAATTTTCTATAGGTTGTATAACTTTGTATGGTTTTGAGATATAATAATAATAATAATAATAATAATAATAATAATAATATCTCCCTTCTACACTTTTATGTAGAGTACTCTATTCCTTTTTTGTAGTTTTGTTTTATGTATCTTTGGTCTCCCGTGAATGACATTGATTCCCTTTTTTAGCCCCAATTATGAAGTATGTATAGTATATCGTTTTTTTTGTAATTTTGGTACATATTTTTTGTGTCTCCTATCAATTAATGACGATGACAAGATTAATTTTTTTCCATCTCCAACCTTAATTTTATTTTTGTTTACCATTGTATCCCCGACACTGGCGGATCCACGTAGACGCCTGGGGGGCACGTGCTCCCCCCCCCCCCCCAAAAAAAAAAAACTGTTTTTATGAAAAAAGCGCTCATTAAAATTATATAAAGATTACAATCTGTACTTACATTAACTATCTTCAGCATTGCTTCAGTGGTAGAGGGTTGTAAGGAGAGTCATATTTGTTTTCAAGGTCAAGGGTTCGAGACCTCTTAGCAGTTTTTTTTTTTAATTTCATTATACTGTGTATAATATTTATTGCATTATATTTGGCCATTATTATATCTTGTTTATATTAGTATGAAAATTTGATGACATTCTTCTCAATTTCATTATATAATATTTATTGCATTTATTTGGCCATTATTATATCTTATTTATATTAGTATGAAAATTTACCCTAAAATTAATATAAAAACATACTCCATCTATGTTTAAGTAAATAAAATGTTTTGACTTTTAACACAAACAATCTAATTCACTCTGACTAATGTTTGTGATTTATACATTAGAATATATATAGTCATGTGGATATTTGTTGGAATCGTCTCAATGAAAAATTTATTAATATTCAATTGTTATAATTTTTATTATTAAAGATATTTTCAGTTAAAATTTACATTAGCATACGTGCACAAGTGAAATTTATAACAAAGTTTTCTGTAAATATTCATATGCAACTTTGACTTACAAAATAAAATAATAAATAGGTGAACAATTTATCATAGTATAATCGATATCTAGAATTTTAATTGTTTGTAAAAAAAATATAAAAAATTGTTAAGATAAATGGTTGAATTTGATTGTTAATTATAATACGACTACACAACGCATTATATCCAAAATTAAACATAGTTTGTTTGGCTGATTATATTACGTTACGTTACACCAATGTTATATTTTTTTAATTGTCCAGTGCTACCCCTAGTTAGGATTCCTGGATCCGCCACTGATCCCCGATGGTATTGTAAATTTCACTTTGTGTAGCCATGAAACTTGGGATCTCCGACTTTGAAAAGAAAAAATAAATATTTTTTTTATGTATTTTGTGGTTAATTGGTTGTGCATGTATAGTGAATTAAATTAAGGCTTATTTATAAGGAAATACAATGCATCATATCTTCTCTACATAACTTTTATCATTCTTTGTAATCTAATCCTTTTTTAATTAATCGTAATCCATATAATTTTTTTAGCTTCGTTTTTTTTTTTTTTTATTTATTTATTTTTTTTTATTTGTATATCATACTACGTTTAAAAATTTTAGATATTCATAATAATTATTAGGAAAATGTTATACATAGCCCTTAGGGCTACATATAAGCATTAAATTTACACTTGAAAATCGTAAAAAGTTAAGAAATCATAAAAATATAAGCACTAATTACACTGATTTATGCATGTTTTTGTTATGAATTCCTAATTTTATACAATTTTCAAGACTATATTTAATGCTTATATATAGCCATTAGGGCTACATATAACATTACCCTTAAAAAAAGCCTATTTGTTATGGCCAAATGCTTTTTTTTTTCCTTTCTTTTTTCTTTTTTTTTTTTCTATTTATTTCATTTATGAATATTTAATAATTAAGCATACACAGAAGATGTGTTTGCAACGTTCCTTGTTTCTAAACCTGCTGACTTCTAGTTTCAAAGGCGATGAAAATGTAGCATTGATTGTAACACTTAAGTCATCAGTAACTTCCCCTGAACGTACAAACAATCCAGTTTTACAAGGCCATCTAACTTGTTAAAATATGAAATTAGACCCTCAAATAGCAGCCTATCTTCTTTTCTCAGCTTTTACACTTGTAATATTGGGAAGCAGATTAACCACATGTTTTTACATGTTCAGAACTTGCATCTAGGTGGTCAGTGGCGGATTCAGGAATCCTAACTGTAACGTAATACAATCAACCAAACAAACTATGTTAAATTTTGGATATAATGCGTTGTGTCACCGTATTATAATTAACAATCAGATTCAAACATTTATATTGACAAGTTTTTTTTTTTTTTTTTTTTTTCAAATAATTTAAATTCTTGATATCGATATACAATGATAAAATTTTCACCTATTTATTATTTTATTTTGTAAGTCAAAGTTGCATATGAATATATACTGAAAACTTTGTTATAAATTTTTCCTTGTGCACGTATGCTAATGTAAATTTTGACTGAAATATCTTTAATAATAAAAAAATTATAACAATTGAATATTAAATTTTTTTTTTGTTGAGACGATTCCAACAAATATCCACGTGACTATGTTTATTCTGATGTATAAATCACAAACATTAGTCAGCGTGAATTAGATGACTTGTGTTAAAAGTCAAAACATTTCATTTACTTAAACATAGATGGAGTACGTTTTTTTTATATTCATTTTAGTGTATTTTTTCATACTAATATAACACAAGATATAATAATGGCCAAATAAATGCAATAAATATTATATAATGAAATTGTGAAGAATGTCATCGAATATAACGGAGAGAATATTTCATATTAATGTAAGGATTGTTTATAAAAGGTGTGAAAACTAAAAAAAAAAAATAAAAAAAAAATAATTATCTTGGAAACATAGTACTAGCTTATCCTTGTGTTGATGAAAGTAGAGGAAAGTGGAAATTCATTTGAGTTAAAAGCAAAAAAAAAAAATGCTAATGTGTCTTGAACCCTTGACCTCAACAACTAAAAACTCTCCTTACAACTCCCTTACCAGTGAAGCAATGCTGAAGATAGTGAACATATATACAGATTGTAATATTTATATAAATATAAAGAGCGCTTTTTTCATAAAATCATTTTTTTCCTTTTTTGGGGGTAGCACGTGCCCCCCCCCCCCCCCCCCCCCCCCCGGCGTCAATGTGGATCCGCCTCTGTAGGTGGTGGATTTTGAGTGGAGTGTTGATTACCCTTCACAGTTTACTATATTTCTTACTTTTGAATTTATTTAGACTCGGTTTCATTTACCTATCACTTTTATTATTTTGGGTTTTGAATAAGGACCTTAATATATGGTTTCAAGTTGTAAGATTAAATTTGGTTTTGTTTATAGGTTTTGAAACTTATTTATAACTGAATTAATTTTTCCGCTGTAAATTTTTGATGTACCCTTAATGTTTGAATACATGGCGGTAGCATGCCAGTAATTCTCTTGAATATTATTCAGGGTACTCACAGGCTTAAAGAGAGAATTATTGGGGTGTTACAGTTTGCGTTCCTGTAGACTATTTAATCGATATCCTTGTAATTCTTGACAATCCCAAATGTAAATGCATCAAATATCTGCAAGAAACGACAGAGCATCACAACTCTATATTTTCAAAGATACAAAAAATTGCAGCCCACTTGGATATAAGTTAGCTTTACAAAGTTTATTTGACAGCTTTAAATGTTGCAAGTTTGTATAGGATGACAACTCCTTAGGTAGGCTAATCATTTCCAACATAGAAGACACCGCGAGCAAATGAGAATCTGGCCAGTGCTAAATATGATTGAAGCAGAGGCCAATTTACGATTTTAGAGTTTTGATGCAAGGAAATGCAAATAGTAATATTGAATTGCTGTTATTTTGATACATGGTTTTGTCATGCTCATTCATACATAATTCATTGCCTATATATTCCAAATCTGATCTTCTAAATGTGTAAGGGGTAGAAGCTTCAGAAAAGGCAACTCCTCTATTGTTGGAAGTTGTTTATGTCTTTTAAATCTATTTTGATATATTCCAGGAGAATCAAGGTGGCACAACACATGCTAAAGCCTTTGGCTGATATGTCCTCAATTCGATTGTTTTCCAAGAATGTTGGTTGAGCCGAGTATGTAATCAATGTATATTATTACTAGCCATATGTTGTTTGCTCACTAAACATTTTTTCGCAATATCCTTTCAAAGATATCTGTTTTATGATTTCGCTAGTTTTGTGATGCAGGGTAAATCAATTGTGCCAAGGCAACTCCAAAGAAAAAAAATGGCAGAAATCCAATAGACCCAGATTTTATAGGATGAGCTACTGGGAAAGTTGGAGAGCACTACAGTTGACAATGCAGCTCCTGGAATAAAAAAGACAGCAGAGAGAAGCATAGCTGAAGCAACATCCCTATAAAGTTAGCTTAGGGCATGCAATCTGCTTCCTCGAGCAGCAACCTTTTGAAACTTCAAGAACTCCAAACATGGAGAGGAACCTGTTGTGCACAAGGACGACTCTGGCGAATCTGCTCGAAGAAGCCCTCTAAGGATACCAAAAATATCTGAGGAAAATTAAAATTTTGGACTCTTAAGTAGTGCTAATTTCTTAAATTAATATGGAAAATTTTGATGTTATTACAAGTTTGTTTACAGGGAGAATTATTTTAGAGGATTGGATCAATCCTCAAATGATTGGTATTCTTATATTGTTTATTCAATTTATGGGGCACCTGTTTCATAGACAAAAATGTACTTGTGTAGTGTTTCTAGTTTTATTTCCATCTTGTAAATTTGTGTGACCTGTAGGCATAAGCAGGAAATGAAGAGCATATATAGATGATGTCCAGAGGATGCAAATGACAGTCTAAGACCAGTTCAATGGGCTTCTTTTGTATTAGGCGTGTCAGAATTTTAATGAGAGACCTGATCAGAATATAGAGTTATAAGATAACAAGGAGAGTAGCGCAACAAAAAATGTTGAAGCAACGAGTTAAAATAAAGAGAACACTACAGCCAAAGAAAACATCCCTTGGTCATGATTTTCTCTCTAAGAAAGTAGAAGAAAAGTCCAAGAGCATAACTTATTAGCAAAGAAAAGTACTAATAGTCAAGCACATACAAGTAATTATTTTTGAAAGCTGAAGTGCTTTTGACATTACTTCAGTGTGCTTTTGACAATTGTATACCTTTTAATGAAGAAGAGCTTGATTGTGATCTTTCCTCCCAAGGCGCAACGTTACTTCAGTGTGCATTAACTGAAAGGCCTGCTGAGCAACATGAAGAAAATGGAGCCAGAAGAAAATTGGGAATACAATTGTATGTTCAGTCACTACAATATCTTTGTGCTATATATCCTATCTAGATACTTCCGTATCGTTATTTTACTACGTTTGTGAACTTATTGCAGGGAAAATCATATGCACCAGGGCCCATCCAAAGGAAGAAATGGCGGAAATCCACTATTCAGCTTGTTCCAGCAACCCCAACATCAGTACAAGGTGAGCATGTAGATCTACCAGAAAAGGCAGAGAGCTATGCAGCTGACAATGTAGCAGCAAGTAAAAAGGCAGAGAGCAGTACAACTGAAGCAAATATCCCTTTAAAGTTGCCAAGGGCCATGCGATCTGCTTCCTCTAACAGCAACCTTTTGAGAGTCGGGAACACTGAACATGGAGAAGAACCTGTTGTACACAAGGACTCCGGTGAACCTGCTAGGAGAAGCCCTCTGACCAAAGAAATCTGAGGAAAAAGAAAATTTCGGCCTCTAATGTAGTTGTTGAAGCTTATAAGTTTTGATGATGATGAACTTAAACTAAAGTAAACTCAACTAAAGGTTTACAAGTGTTTAAGTACAGGAGAAATGAATCTTGGTGAAGGAAGAACATCTTGTATTATGAAGACTTGAAGAATCTTTAAAGAGTTAATCAATAGAAGAAAAGTTCTCTAACAAGAACTAAATTCCTTAACAGGAATGTTCCCTAACAGGAACTTGAAGGTTGTAAGCTGAAGACAGCAAGGAACTTAGGTTGCGAAGTTCCAGTTGAGAACTAGAGACCAAGTGACAGCAGGAACTTGTTCCTGCCTGCGTGAAGCCCAAGATATTCAGAATTACAGAAGTGCGGCATTGAGATATTAATTTAGTTAAGATTTTATCTTCTAGATTTATTGTTAAATATGTTAATAAGATATGCATGAAATCTATTAGAGACGTGACAAGATAATTTGGCAAAAAAGATAAAATTGGAAAAATATAAAAAGATAGATTTTGGAAAAAAGATTTTGTTTTAATTTATTTTCCTAAAATTAGTTGCAAAACGATATTATTCTCTTATATATATCTTCTTGTATTTTTCGGAAAGGATTTTTCTTCAATAAAATAATTTACCAAAAATCGTATTTTGAGATAAGGAAAGTTAACATCTTTATCTTTTGAAAACCTACTTTCTATACAAGTTATACTTGTATAAATAGTAGAGGTAAAACTGCTTTTGATTTTTGTAAGTTTATGCGTGAAGAAAATCTTGTGAGCTTTATCAAAGTGTAAGTTTGCCAAGCTTTATCTTGTCATATTAGTTTCGGGTTTTATGCATAGCTTGCCTAACATATTCTAGACATTTTATTTACTGTAATTGATTGGGTAATTGGGTGAGATTGTATGAGATTTTTAATCACATATAGTAGAAATTATTTTGTAATAAAGAGTACATTGGTACTGTGAGAGTACATGTGAATTCGAGTCAGGGGACTTGGATTGGGTAGGATTGAGTCTTACCGTGCTACAAGTTCTAGTTGGAACTTGTGTTTAAAGGTCTGGATTATAATAGGTTTGTAATTTCTTCATTGCTCTATTATAGTGGATTGTTTGTGTGTTGAAATCCCTTAGAAGGGTCGAGGTTTTACTTCCAGTTGGGCCCTGGAAGGTTTCCTCGTAAAACTGTGTGTGCACTATCAAGTTCCTTTTATATTCTGTTTTAAATTTGCAAAAGTAGTCATTAGGAACTTAACTACAATTCACCCTCCCTCTTGTAGTGTTCGTTTCAACTAACAGTAGTACGTGCTGATTTCCTAATTTAATGTAGGCAAACTGTAGATCATTTGGAATTTGATTCCATCACAAGCTTACTTTATTATGGGGAAAAGTTTGAAAGAGGAGCGATCGATCCTCAAATGATTGGTAATCTTTTATTGCTTATTCAATCTATGAGGCACCTATTACGAATGGGTTTAAAAGAAGAAAATGTACTAGTGTTTCTAGTATTACATTGTTGTTTCTGTTTTTTGTGAGCTCATTGTTGTATATGTAAGAGTATTTTAAGGCACAAAATGAAGGTCTCTATTTGTTCGAATTTGACATAGAAAATTGAGTTTTCACTTTTTGTAGATTGAGCCCTAATTTATCTGTAGAGGTGAAATAACAAATGTAATAAAGCTTAGTTAGCATGATTATCAACAACAAAAATGAAACAGGCAGAAATTGGGCATGAAGAGCATAGGTATTACGAGTAGTGTTAATTATTAGAATGTATACCAGAACAGGATAAGAGTTCTTATTATGCTGGTTAATAATGTTAGCCTACCCTCAACTTTCACAATTTTACTCCTAAAATTATACTCCGTATGTAAATTGACAATTGTTCGAAGAAGTCATTATATAAAAAATAAAAATTTAAATATTACTCCGTATTTGTTTATGCAAATTCATATTACTTACACCGCTGCATTAAAGGAAAAAAATTACTTTATTGTATCACAACAACGTATTTACATAATACAGTACAATACCTTTTTGCTTCTTCTATGATGATAATTAATTAAATCTGTTACAATATTGTATTTGAACATTGAAAGTACTAAATTGTCTGAGCAAAGAAAAGCTAGCATTCGAGCAACATACTAGCAGCATTTAATTTGTGTCTAACAGTTGAATTGATATTGACAAAAATAAATAAGAGCAGCAGCTTCACAATTCACATGATTGATTAATATCATCCATGTTCTTGAATCTGGAAGTAAAACAAAGATATATCAATAAATGAAGTTTATACAGAAAAAAAATTAAAAAAAGCAAAGAGGTTATGAATAATAGTATGACCAACCTGAATCAACAATTTTCAAAATTAAGGCCATCAGATGATACGACTATGTGGAATGTTTGGGATTTGATGCCATCCAGGTTTAACATCTTTGACATACCTTTCTCTTAAAATTGGACAACCTTCAATAGTTAGATCCATTAATCTAGAGAGACGAGATAGGGCCTGTGTTGAAGGTAGATTTGCCAACTTGGTGCAATTTGTTATCCGCAGTGTCTGAAGAGATGACAAGTTGCCTATCCATTCAGGAAGTTGTTCCAACTCATCAAATCCATAAAGTTCCAGAAATTGAAGGGTTGAATGGAGGAATTGTTGAGGTAGAGACTTGACATTTGGGAAACTTCCCAATGCCAACCGCCTTAGGGACTGGGGAAATGTAAGGTTGAAGTCCCTTTCATCGCTAAAGCAGTCACGAATTTCTAAATACCGAAGGTGATGAAGATTTGGGATCCACTGCAGGCAACAAGTCATCAACTCCCCTGAATTCTTCAATTCCAAATGTTCAAGTTCTTGCAATCTGCCCAAATCTGGGGTGGGACCCTTTATCATTGGGCAGGTTATTATGGATATGAATTCCAAAGATGTAGACTCCTCTAGACTTTTTGGCATGCTTTCTAACCCTTTACAATAAAAAACACTCAATTTACGCAAAGAAGAGAGGTCACCTGGAATACTAGCCAGGGATTGGCAATTCTGTATCACTAATTCCTTAAGATAGATTAGGCCACTGGGTATACACTTCACTTTCTCACAGTCACATATAATAAATTTACGCAAAGAAGAGAGGTCACCTGGAATACTAGCTAGGGATTGGCAATTCTGTATCACTAATTCCTTAAGATAGATTAGGCCACTGGGTATACACTTCACTTTCTCACAGTCACATATAATAAATTTACGCAAAGAAGAGAGGTCACCTGGAATACTAGCTAGGGATTGGCAATTCTGTATCACTAATTCCTTAAGATAGATTAGGCCACTGGGTATACACTTCACTTTCTCACAGTCACATATAATAAATTTCTCCAACTTTTTGCACTTCGACAGCTCTTGAGGTACCATCATCATATTTATTATATCCCTTACAACAAGGGATTGGAGAGCAGTGCTATATTTGATGATATCCACTGGTTGACTGCCACCAATATTCTTAAGCGTCAGATCCTTCAGAGTTTGAAATTGCTGTAAACAAGATACCCTTTCCAGTTTTGGGCAATCTTGTATCTCTAGAGTTTCAATTTTACGAAATAATATTTCCGCTTGTATCGGTGGTGGTGGTGGCATCCATGTGGTCAGTTTTGCAAAAGAGATGATGTGAAGCTTGCTTAGAGATCCAAATAATACCTGTTCTACTGCAGTCCCATCCCCAGTATAAAACGCCTCCCCTATACATTCTACATCATCGAAACCTTCTAGCCGCAATTTCCTCAGAAAAGGTAGTTGCCCAAGTGTGGGAAGTTGTTGGCATTTACTGCAACTTATTAGTTTCACCTCTGTTAGATTTATAAGTGCCATCATCCACGAAGGAAACCTCACACCCAAGAATCCATCTACAGATAATGATTGTAAGTTAGGGTGAGGTTCAAGACTATCCAAAACATCCTCATCATTATTCACTTGATGAGAGCCTACTTCTCTATATGCATCCCACTCCAAATGTAGTGTCACAATCTTGTCCTTTCTCCCAAGGCTAGCTTGTCTTGCTGTTTCTTTGTTTTTCACATGTTGTAGACCTTTGATTTTCATCTGACCCTTGACTTGATCTAAAGGTCCTAATTCATCAATGCTCCATCCTTCACTGTCTCGCAACTCAAGGGGAGGTAAAGTCTGAAGGTAAATTAACTGTCGTAGTCCTCCAGATGCCAACAAGAAAGAACTTGCCTCAATGTGTCTCAAGTTTTCCAGCCTATACAATCCTTTGGGCAATATCTCCAGACAGCAATCTATGATTCTCAACGTCTGTAGCTGATAAAGTTTGCAGATTGACTCTGGTAGTTCATAAATATCATTACCAGATATGTGAAGATACCTCAAGTGAACAAGCTGCTCAAAAGGAACTTCTGTTAGCTTAATATTGATAAGCGTTCGCATATATCGTGCAGAGTCTAAAGTGTATTGGTTCCAGCAGCTTGGCACACTCTTCCAGAAGCATATCGTTCTAAGCTTTCTTGTCATCATACAAGTATCAGGTGGTGTTTTGTTCTCCGCTAAATCAAACACCAAATGTCGAACATGGGAGACATTTGCCAGCTTGTTTCCACCATTCCAGACCAACAAATCCTTGTCTAAAACATGGGCTGCAAGATCATGCACTAAATCGTGCATCTTGTACACTATTTCATCTATATAATCTCTCCCCTCTTCTAATAATGAATGATTCAGCAGAGTATTAATATATTTCTCACCAACAATTTCCATTGTTGAGGAGGAGCTGCTGGTTGCAGATTCTTCATGAAGAAATCCTTGTGCCAACCACAGAGCAATCAATTGATGCTTCTTCATTTTAGAATCTTTAGGGAAGATTGCACAATATGCAAAGCATTGCTTTACATACACGTGATCCAGATGGTTGTAGCTTAACTGTAACGATGGCAGGATATCATTTATATCTTCTGGTGGGAAACCCCATAGTTCATTATCCTCTATCGTTTCCCATTCATCATATGCAAACTTCTTTGACTGCAATATACCACCGATTGCTTTTATCGCCAAAGGAACACCCTTACACTTGTTAACAATTTTTCTCCCAACATCTTCAAAAGGAGAATTGTGTCGAGGTGTCTCACTGAAAACTCTTTGGTGCAATAGAGCCCATCCTTCATCTTCTGATAAACCTGGCAGTTTGTGTTGATATAAGGCACCTGCTTTCTTCGCAACATCATTGCTACGGGTGGTAATCAAAATTACACTTCCTCGTTGATCACTAATACTATGCAATGCATTTTTGAAGGAATCCCATGAGT
The DNA here is from genome assembly GCF_948465745.1 of Chenopodium album. Lineage (NCBI taxonomy): Eukaryota > Viridiplantae > Streptophyta > Magnoliopsida > Caryophyllales > Amaranthaceae > Chenopodium > Chenopodium album. The sequence goes on from NC_137849.1 coordinate 42,638,721, forward strand.
CTTGATTGCTTTCCCAGACGTCATCAAGCACGAGAAATAATTTCTTACCGTCTAAATGTTGCTGAAGTTTCTTTATGATTGCACCTGTATTTGTCAAGTCACATTTGGCTGATGTAAAAACTTCAAGCATCTCATTTAAGAGTCTGTCAACATCGAAATCTTCAGACACACAAATCCAAATTTTCTCATCAAATTGCCCATCAACTATCTCATGTTTATATAGCCTCCGAGCTAAAGTTGTCTTGCCAAGTCCTGTTTACATAAAATAAAAGATATCAACCATTTTAATTTTAAATAAACTCGTATAAATCAATTTATTAAAATAAATTGAAATAACCACTTGACAGGCCAGGTGCTAGTTAAATGAAACATCAAACGTTTGTATGCTAAACATAACACTGTTCTTATTTTTGAAAAAGAAAAAAAAATAGCGGTTTAGAATCATATTTTTTCAGTGTTGAAGCATATGTGATTGCATAAGTGTCTTTGTAATGAAGCATATGTGATTGCATATATAAGAAGTGCAGCAATGAGTATGTGGCTATGTGCGTACTAGTATCATGTTTTTTCTATGACACAAATCTTGACGTTCCAATTCCTTTTATATATGGAGGTTTGGGAGTGTCATACAATGTTCATGCTTCTTATGACAATATATACTAGTAACTACTTTTATAAAGCTATAATCCGTATATGATTAATTTAGACTTGTGATCAAATATACTTAAAATTCATTTAAATCAAACTAGAAAAATTTACATCAGAATACCTTACAGGCTTACATCAACGATTAACTAGAATAAAAAAGTTAGCTACCATTATTAACTCAAGGACAAAGGACAAAATACTTACCTCCAATTCCAACAATAGCCACAGTAGGAAGATGATCATCAACTGCCTCGCCAGAGGAAGTGAGAATCATTTGCAGCAACTTTTCCTCATCTGACTTCCTCCCAATGAAGTTACTACCAATGGCATCAGCTTGTTTCCGATTTTTATGCAACGCTGCATAATCAACACAGTAGCTATCATTAGTGGACGCCACTGCTTCTTTGGCTAGCATCCCGAGCTGTAGACCATTGTTCTTAGCCTCCTTGTGCAACTCATCGAACTTGGAAATGATCTCACGAACCCGATGACTCATCCGAATACGGAAGACAACGGGGTTAGTCGCAGTACTAAAAAAGTTGCTACACTTTTTCTTGAATGATGGGTGGTTGTTCTTCAGCTCAATTTTCCTACGAAGTAACTCATATTCATAGTCATCCATGAGTTCATCAGTAGAGTAGACCACATCAGTGAGTTTTGTAAGCCAAAGATTCACTAATTTGCTCTTCTCTACAGATTTGGCTCTTCCCAAATCCTCCAACAGTGCCTGAAAGTATGAGAGTTTGGTTTGGAGCTTTTTAAGTTGATCCTTAAAACCCCAAGCAAGTGTTATCCCCTCGAACACTCGAGTTGTCACCAACTTTGTCGCGGCTTTCGCTGCTTCTACTGCTAATCCTGTTGCTAAGCCTTCCGCCATCGATCTTGCACCTGCTAGCTGCGCTGATCTGAGAGTGTTTCACTATGAATTAGAGAGAGATTGAGAAAGGGGGTGTTTGTATGTTGGGATAAGAGAGTAATAGTGGCCAATGGTTAAGCTTTAAAGTTTTGATAAGTGTTGACTAGTATTATATCTTTTGAAAGTCTTAATTTTCTTTTTAGTTTGGCAATTACTTGGTATTTTACAAGTGAGCTTCGTCTTCAATTATTACGTCCCCACTCTGCACAATTATTTCTATCACTAGTCCTTTTTCAACTTTTCTCTTAACCAAACCCAATTTTTTTATTGGTGTAATGGGTTGTCCTTTATTCATTTCACATTGACAATGTACTGATGTTGCACATGAAAATATGACAAACATCATATCAATTACGCGTTATATAAAGACTAGAATAGACCCGGTCTACAATAACTTATTGTAGACTCAACCTTCTAGTATATCATACGAATGTGATCATATCATACGAAATGTGATTATATTATTACAAAAGTGATTATATCATCTTGAAACTGTTATGTAAATGTATCACTCAAAAAGTGAATTTATCATTATAAAAAGTATCAAACTAATAAATTACATCATTCAAAAAATGATTTTTAAATTTTATCATCCTAAAGATAATTATATAATCTCATTAAATGGTTTGATATGAGATCAAAATATGACTCACAAAAAGACAATTATATCATCTAAAAAAGTGATTATATCATCTAGAATGTGATTATATTATTTTAAAGTATCAAATTTTGGGTCTACAATAATTTATTGTAGACCGGGTCCATACAAGACCAATTGTACACGTTAAATTGTTACTCTATTTGTTTCTACAAAATGGCCTGATTTGCTTAATTATGGATTACTAAGTAAATTTTAATTAATTTGTTTACTTGCATTATGAAATGCATTGCTTAAAGAATTTCTCATGAGATAATGTTACAATTAAAGAAAACAAAAAAATTACACTGGTAGTGTACGACGAATAAAATATGCTTTAAATTTATAGACCGTAGATTAAAAAAGACGTGTTAAGTTTAATAGTTATGTACTTATGTAGTTATGTTAGAACTTGTCAATAGTTTAAAAAAAAGTCTTTAATCCTTTAGAATTATCCCCATTCAGGCATTCCTTATACTACCTCCCACTAGTTACTGTATTATTTTAAAGGGATTACTAGCTTTTATTTCCCTCCTTTATTATCCCATCCTTCTAAAAAAACAAAAGAATACTTAATCCCTCCCCTCTTATACCTATCCTCTTCTTTAAAAGGTTAATCCTTTATTATCTTGACGGAGTAATAACTTTGATTGGAGCATGGAATTTAGTTAAACTATAATTTTTTCCAAATAGAGTACAATTGCTAATGGTACACTGTATTCGATAGACTTACGATAATTTTGGTAAAATTAGATGTCACTTTGCATTACTATTATTATTGCATTACTATCACTTCTCATGTGCATCAAAAAACTTCTCAATTTCTCATACTCCGTAATAATCTAAATTTTCAACAAATCCCAGTAGTACTATACTATTTTAAACACCTTCAAAATTCTACTAAAATTCAACGTGAAAATTAGAGTGTCACTTGAAAAACAAATAATAAATAAAAATTAACATTGTACAAATACAATTAGATTAACGCTCAAATTGCAAAAAAAAAAAAAAAAAAAAAAAAAAAAATTAGTCTTTCTGTCGGTGGGAGTAAATCCTACCATATCAAAATGTAAAGAGAACATATTTCAAGAACAATAAATTTACCTCCACTTCCAATAATGGCGAATTGGCTACAGTAGGAAGACGATCTAAGTTCCTAGACGAAAGAATTAAGAATCATTTTGGCTGCAATTAATCTCCCAATAAATTCAACAACTCTTGCCGCACCATGTTTCCCATTTTGATGCCAAATGCAAGACGATTATTAAAGGAGCTAAGGTTTCAATGTTTGTATTCCCTTTTTCTGCACCTTTTTTTTTTCCTTTTACTAGTATAATCAAATACTCAATAATTAACAAGCTTAAGTTAGTGTGTAACCCAAATTTGCAAAATAGAAGTAAAAAAAGGAGGAGATTTGATGATTTTTCTCTTTAACGCGTGGCTTTGCATAATTATACTCAAGTAACAAGTTATGTACGATTGGAAAAGTTCATGTGCTATGCAATTAATTTTGTAAGTCATGTCACACCCGAATCAATTGTGCAATTTTTATTTTTTGGGACAATAATTGTGATAGTAATCATAAATATACGGACTGTGGATTATGGAGTGTCTCCGTATCTTATTAGTAATTACTCCGTATTTGCAACAAAAAAAAGTAAGGAAACGGAGGTACGGAGTAGTATATTCTATTTCAGTTTCTACAGACTTTGCAATAACTATTTAAAATTGTGGATGTGAATAATATTGGCTTTAGCAATTGTCTTGTACTTTGTGAGTGGAATTTACATGAATTTGGGAAAATTCAATTTTTTTTCCGACTAATTTGTTGTCCCACATCTTAAGAAAGAGGTCTATTTTTTGATTCCACATCAAGGGCATCCAACAAAATAAATGGAGTTTCCACTAAGATAAGAACGTTTGATGTATCTGGGAAACTTCTGGGAAACTGTTGAGTTTATTCTAAAAGTTGGGTTTCTTGAATCTTTTGTAATTTACTATCTGTAATATGTAATGGTTTATGCACCTATCAGCACACTCATTGACTCATATCTGATATATCATCATGAAATTAACTTAATATCCAACTCTGCAGACAGAAGCAGGGCATAAATGATGATTAGTGAATGTAAACCAATAGATGACAGTCTGAGACCTGCTCAATGGGCTGCATTCTGTGATGAGGCGCGTTAGACATTTAACGGGTGATATGAGATTGTAGGCTTTCAAGTAACACATGGAGAGCAGCGCAGTACAGAATGTATATGCAACAGGTTATGCAGAGAGCAGTATAGCCAATGCAAACGCCCCTTAGTTATCAAGGACTATGGGATCTGCTTCCTCATTATACAGCTACCTATTACTCGTAAGTTTTTTTTTTACTGAAGTTATTATGCCTTACGTCTGATATTTGTTCTCAGAATGTTGCTCATAATTGCAAAGTCTATAGATGCTGATATACATATTTATATCCTCACATTGTATAAACTTAAGAATTCTGAAATACATGACATCAATTTATGCATAATGGTGTTTTTGCTTCATCTGAGATGTAATTGGTATATAATAATGAATAAGTTCTAGGAAGGGTTTGATTTTCACTTATTAGATACAGTATTTCTGTATTGTGAATTCACTGTGCTTTTATTGCAGGAAAAATCAAATGCACCTAGGCACATCCCAAGGGGAAAAAAAAAAAACAGAAATCTGCATTCAGGCTGTTCCAGCAGCCCCAGCATCATATCAGTACAAGGTGAGGATGTACCAGGAAAGGTCGAGTAGTGCAACTGACAATGTGACAGCAAGTGAAAAGGATGAGAGCTATATTAACTGATAAAGTTACCAAGGGTCGTGTGATCATCTGCTTCCCCGAACAACACCTTTTGAGGGACAGGAATTGAAACACTGAACATGGAGAAGAATCTGGGACTACGAGTCTACGAACAGGTAATAATAATCAATGACATACATATCATTGACATACATATATAGCATATCTTAATCATCAGTAAGGAAAGACGAGTGATAGTTGACTAGGAACAAACCACAAGTCATAATTTTCTACCTAAAACGTTCAAGAACATAACATTTGAGCAAAAAAATATATCTTAAATTATTAGTCTCTTAATAAAGTGAGGAAATACAAGATAAAGACAGCCCCGGCCCTGAGCATAGGCAAGAGGTGCGACAGCCTAGGGCCCAGGGCTGGTAGGGGCCCATAAATCTCATATTATAAGCTCTATAAGTAATAAAACATTCATAATTTTGAAAAATTTAATGTAGCGCAGCGGAATAAAGCAGGCAAGATAGTGCTACCCCTCAAAGAAGGTGCAGGGATCGAGCCCTCCTGCTAATCTCTTTTTCTTTTTGCATTGACAACTTTTCCCCACTCCCATGTCATTCTTTATTTAATTCTTTGGTGACCTATATGTACCTTGTTTTGTTCATTTTATTTAATTTTATTTAATTGATATTTTCTTATACTCATCCCGTCATCCGTAAATAATATTGACATTTTTATTAGTTTTATATTTCATATTAAGAACTCTCCTTTTAGATTGTATTTTTCCACCAAAAAAAATTAAATTAGTTGTGAGATTATAGCTTATGAAGTATTACATAGTAATCATACTAATATTTCTCTTTTTTTTTTCAACAACAAACTAACTACCTATTTGGCTATTTGTGAAATTGAATTAAATTTATAAATATTACTCCCTTGTTTTTTAATAAGTGCTACATTAGTACTTTTGCACTATTCACTTGCTCTCTACTCTCTTTGACTAATGATTGTGAATTTGTGATACATATATATGATATACAAAATTCAAAAGTTGCATATAATACGAATTGAATCGTAGGTAATAGAACACTTATAAAAAGAATGGAGAAACTATTACGCTAAATTGCCAATTTTTTTTTTTTTATCATAAGGGCCCCTAATATCTTACTTTGCCTAGGGCCCATAAAATGTCAAGAACGGGCCTGGATAAAGAACATTGCATATATACAAGATAGTAAAATAAATAAGACACAACAGTTAAAAAATGAAGCAAAAAAATAATATGACCTGAACAGGCAGCATTTTTGGAACTGAAGCTTGGCCATTTTGCTAATAGATAGTAACATATGGAATATGTGAGATTTTGGGCCATTCAGGTCCATCGTCTTTGGCACATCTTTCTTGTAAAAGTGGGCAATCATCAATATAAAGATACAATAGCTTGGTTAGACGCATCATTGCCTCTTTTGAAGGTAGATGTTTCAGGTAGTAGCACTTTGTTATACACAATTTATGAAGAGACGACAAGTTGCCTATCCACTCTGGAAGTTCTTCCAAATAATAAATCTTCTGAAGTTTTAGATATTGAAGGGTACAAGGGAGGAATTGTCGAGGTAGAGACTCAATCTTTTGTCAAATACATGTATGTTCTTTTTAAAACACTAGCATGTTCTTTTTTTTTGCCCATGTTCTTTAAAATATGTTGAATGTTCCTTCCGGGTGCACCATGTGCATGGTGTGTGCACTATACTATTTTCAGTATGTGATAAGTTCAATATTCATTAATACTGCCGAGTATTTTATTCTCATTTTGATGATTATTTTCTTTTTAAGCTAAATGTGAAAAGAAAAAAAAATGCATCAAATTTCATGTGCATAATTTTGTATATAATATGCACAACTTCCATTTTTTTCATAACATTGAAGATTTGTATCAACTTAAAAACCACATCAAATCATAAAATGATAAATAAATAATGATAGTAATATTATACTACTATATGATGAATGTTGTAAGAATCATATGGTAAAAAGGGTCACTAACGGAAATTTTATGATGAAAGCATAAAACCGCTCTTGAATTATAAAGCAAGTTAGATCATTAGATCGAGATATTAACCAAGGGCCCTGTCTTTATAACCCAAGGGATTAAGTTTTTTTAGAGTAATTTAACTTATTTTGGTAGGAAAATTGGGTCGTTTGGTTCACACAAGGTAAACGAAATGAAATTAACAAAGGGAAACGAAGAGAAAGGAAAGCTAATCCCTCATTTTGGTATAGTTGTTTGGTGTACATAAAGGGAATCACAACCACCACTGCTCTCCTCTTTCTACAACCACCACTACCCCTTAAATCTACCTTTCACCTACCACCACCACCACTTTAGCCAGTGCCCTCCTCATGACCTGCCACTGTCTCCCCTGTCGCCTCCCCTCTACCGCCGTTGACGTCCTCTTCTCCCTTTTTTTTTTTTTTTTTAAATTTATTAGATCTAGTTGTTTGGTTGTTTATAAGGTGTTAAGGATTATTTTTTTAGATGTTTGTGGGTAACTTGGGGTGATTATGGAGAAAAATATAGGGTTTTGGGTGGTTTTTGTGGTGGATCTGAAGGTTTTGGAGATATGGGTGGTGGTTGTGTCGAATTGGATGAGGTGGTTTACATGTGATGCAAAATTCGACATTGGTTAGAACAATCCATCAAGAACCAACAAAATTCGAAATGTGTTTCTATTATATGCAAATTCTGATTACATGTGATGCAACCATAACTATAACTATATTTTTGCTTCTTCTGAGATAAAAATTAATTGACTATCACAAAACAATTAGCAGTTTCTTCACATTTGACACTTTTTAACTTGATATGATCCAAACTTAATTTGATTTTTTGACAATGACTGTACTCAAATAAATAGGACCTGAACCCAATAGTAACCCAACCTAATATAACTCTACAAACCCGTATCAAACTGGAACTAATTCTACCCGAACCTGGGTTGAACCGACCTGACCTTGATTTGATACAAACCTAATAAGATACTTGATCTAACCTGAACCTGACTTGCATAGATGAAATCAACATGTATGACTTGACCAGTATTCGAAAGTATAAAATCTCAATATTTGAGCTAAAAGCTGGCAATTTAGCAACACTAGCTAGTTCAGTTGAGGTGGTTTGGACATTTAAAAAAAGAAAAAGAAAGAGGAGCAGCAGCTATGCTTCGATTTATATCATCCACACACTGGAGACAAGAATAATATATTAGTTAGAGAATAAAATAAAAGGGTAACAAACTATAGTAACTGAAAGTTAATGTAGACTAGAAAAAAAAAATAAAGCAAAGAAAGTCAATAGTAGTGAGACCTGAAAAGGAAACATCTATCACATATCAATATGGATTTACGATGTTTGGAATATATAAGGTTTTTGGCCATTCAGGTCCATCGTCTTCGGCTAATCTTTCTTTCAAAAGCGGACATTTAATAATATAAAGACTCTGTAAACTGGAGAGGCCCATCATGGCCTGTTGTGAAGGTAGATATTTCAACTTGTTACAATACTCCAAGAACAACGTCCGAAGAGATGGCAAGTTGCCTATCCACTCTGGAAGTTGTTCCAGCTCATCAAATCTCTCAATTCTCAGAGATTCAAGGGTACAAGGAAGGAATTGGTGAGGCAGAGACTTGACGTTTGGGAAGTTTTCCAACGTTAGGTGTCTTAAGGATTGGGGAAATGTAAGGTTGAAGTCCCATTCTTCTCTACCATACCCACCAATTGTTAATTCCACAAGGTGATGAAGGTTTGTGATCCATTGCAGGCAACAAGGCACCAACTCCCCTGAATTGGTCACATATAAATCTGTAAGACCCTGTATTCTGCTCAGATCCGGGATAGGACCCTTTATCAATGGGCAGTCACTTATCCACATGGACTCCAAAGATGTAGACTCCTCTAGACCTTTTAAAAGAGATAATATACAGCTCCCTTAGAGATCGAAACAATATTATGCTTTCTACAGTCACTGTCACAAGCTCATTAGAATCAGAGTAGTTGTTGCTGCTGCTTTGATAAAACTCATCCCCAATACATTCCAATTCATCAAAACCTTCCAATTGCAAAATCTTCATCATCTTCGGGAACTAACAATTGGATCCATTGTAGGCAAGAAATCTCATCCACTGCAATCTTTTAGCCTCACCTCTATGAGATGTGTAAGTGGTGTTGTACGACCTCCGTGTTTTACGGCCATTGTCATCATCCACCAAGGAAAACTCGCGCCCGTGAATCCACCAACATATAATGATTGTATGTTCGGGTGAGGTTCAAGGGCATCCAAAACATCATCCCCACTACTGACTTTAGAGGTCGCTTCTCTATCAGGTTCAAGGCCATCCAAAATATTGTCATCACTATTGACTTGCGAGATTTCTTCTCTATCAAGTTCTAGGCCATCCAAAACATCCTCATCACTACTGAATTCAGAAGTCGCTTCTCTATCAGCACCCCAAAATTCCAAATGTAGCGTCACAATCTTGTCCTTCTTCCAAAGGCAAACTTGTCTTGTTTCTTCTTTGCTTTTGACATGTTCAAGACCTCTGATTCTCATCTTACCCTCAACTTTATTTAATGGCCCTAATTCATCAATGGTCCATCCTTCACCGTCACGCAACTCAAGGGGAGGTAAAGTCTGAAGGCTGGTTAAATGGCTTATCCGTCCTGACGCCAACAAGAAATCACTTGCCACTATGTGTCTTAAGCTTTCCAACCTGTACAATCCTCCAGGTAGTTCCTTCAGATCATAGCAAGCTAAGATTCTCAGTGTTTGTAGCTGATACAGTTTACAGATTGACTCTGGCAGTGCTTTAATTCCATTATCAGAAAGGTCAATGTACCTTAGATGCACAAGCTGCCCAATACTAAATGGAACCTCTGTTAACTCGATACCAGCCATGATTAATGTTCGCATGTATTTTGCATAGCCTAAGATGGAGTTATTCCAGATATTATTCAAGAAACTGATCGTTCTTAGCTTTCTTGTCGACAAACTATGAGCAAAAGTTTCAGGTGGTGTTTCATCTGTTGCTATATCAAACACCAAATGTCGAACATGGGAGACATCTGTTGGCTCGATTCCCCTTTTCCATAATAGCAAATCTTTCTTTAAAACATAGGCGGCAAGATCATGCACTAAATGATGCATCTTGTACCATATTCGATCGCCTTCGTCATTTTTCTCCTCCTCTAAGAAGGAATAATTCAGCAAAATTTTTAAACAATTGTCACCAACTGATTCATCATGAAGAAATCCTTGAGCCAACCACAAAGTAATTAATTGACTCTTCTCCATTTCAGAATCCTTAGGGAAGATTGCGCAGTATGCAAAACATTGCTTTACATAAGCATGATTCAAATGGTTGTAGCTCAACATTAACGATGGCAGGATATCATTTATATCTCCTGGTTGGGAATCCCATAGCTCATTATCTGCTATCAATTTCCATTCACTCATATGCATCTTTGATCGCAATATGCTACCGATTGCTTTTATTGCCAATGGAACACACTTACACTTGTTAACAATTCTTCTCCCAACATTATCAAAAGAAGAATCATATGGACGTGTCTCACTAAAAACTCTTTGTTGTAGTAGAGCCCATCCTTCATCTTCGGAAAATTCTTCCAATTTGTGTTGATAGGCAAGTGCTTTGTCCGCGACATCACTGTTACGGGTAGTAATCAAAACTACACATCTTCGTAGATCACCAATACTCAGCAATTCATTTTTGAAGGAATTCCACAAATCTTGATTGCTTTCCCAAACATCATCAAGCACGAGCAAGAATCTCTTCCCCTTTAAATGTTGCTGAAGTTTATTTGTAATTGCATCTGTGTTTGTCATGTCACACTTGGTAAACGTAAGACGTTCGGCCATTTCATTCAAAAGCCTATTAACTTTGAAATCCATAGAAACACAAATCCAAAATTTTTTAAAAGTATCGTTGATTTCCTCAAGTTCATATAGCTTCCGTGCTAAAGTTGTCTTACCAAGACCTGTTTAAATAAGATGAAAGATAATTAGCCATTTTAATTTAAGACTCGACCGTTGTATAAACCATTTCGTTAAAATATTAAAGTAAAGTGGCAATAACAATCGACACAGATGCATCAAAATTATAAGTGTTTCAAAATTTTAATTTCTAAATGTGATCAAACTATCGAAGAGACTGAATTATTATTATTATTATTATTGTAATTGTAATTTTTTTTTTTTTTTTTTTGAAAAGCAAAAATATTTCATTAATTAAAAGTCATACGACATCTACAATAAAGATTCGACGTTAATAAATACATAAGATATTGAATCAAATAGAATATTCCTTCATAAAAACTACGATCGTCGAGTAGATCTTGCACTGCGGAGCATCTCCCGCTTATATCGCTGAAAATTACAGCCTTGTTGGAGAGACAATCTAATGATCCTTTGTAGCCGTGAGGATGTTTTCCTTCTGATTCATCTGTTCGTATTCGAAAACTTGATAACTTTTTCACCAACGAAATAATTTCATGACAATCCATTAGATCTGCTACCATGGATTCAAAACTAAGAAATTTCTCCCTCGAAAAGAGGAGATAAACCTTGTCTTTCGAAGGAGGTCGAAAAACCCTTGTCTTAAGGAGGAAGTATTATTATAAACCTAAAAAAACAATAAAGAAACAAGGATTGGGGCTTTCCACCGATTAAAATCGATGGAAGCCCCTTCAAATTTCAACTGGAGGCTAGGGTTTTTGAGAGAGAAAGGAGGAGAGAGAGGAGAGAGGCTTTTTTTCAGTTAGTTTAATTTTATTGTAATTGTAATTATTGTTATTGTTATTATTATTAATAATATATTATTGTTATTATTAATAATAATATATTTTTATTTATTAAATATTACTAAAACAAAATAAACATGCTGACATTAAGGAACACATGTCAACTTCTTATTAGATTTTTTCCCACCCAAATTATTTTTGACATCATCCTTTTTTTTTCACATAAGTTCCAAATTTAAATAAATAATGTACTTCTTTCATAGTTAATTCATGAGATTATGAATAATAGGATACTGGCCTGGCAACTAAAATAAACAAATAATGATAATTTAATCTGTGCAACGTACGAGACTAAATTAGTTATTATTAATATTAGTATTATTATAATATATTATTATTTAAATTTAATGGTAAGGCATACAATTATCATCTATAATATTCTTTAAACTCTAGAGACAGCATTCTATTACAAATTTCATCTCATCCATTACAGTGTTGTAAGTTGTTACCATTTGTTAATTTAACAATGAAAGAGAAGGGGGGATTAGGGGTTATAAGGGGGCTATGGAGAAATTGGGTGGAAAATGGAGAAAAGAATGATTGAAAATGGATTATTAAACATCTATTATTCAATGTAATAATTCGGCAAAAGGTAGCTTTTTACAACATTAATTGTTTTATAAGGTAGTTTTTTGCAACCTTTATTGTTTAAAAGGTATTCTTACAACATATTTTTAATGAGGAAGTTTTTCACAAAAATTGACTTGTATAAGGTAGTTTTTCACAAAAAATCCTTTAAAAATTAATTAAATCATGCAATACACGAGTCTAATCTAGTCCTCTAATATAAGAAATAATTTTTTTATCTGATCTGTAATTATTTTTAAGATCCACCGAAGTAAGTAGCCTTAACTAGGTGTGTATGTTAACAGGAAAGCCCGAAGGCTATTCCCGCCCCTATTAGGGGAGATGCCAACCATCTCTCCTTTCTACATAACAAATAATTTAGGTACTTAAATAAAGTAATTAAACCAAAATTGTTGATTTAAATAATATAAATCCTAATATCTAAAGATAATTTTTAGTTTTGTAATAAAAAGTGAAAAAATGATAAAATTTAGTATTTTTAAATAATTAAAATCCTAATAAATTACTATTCGTCGTTTTAATGCTCTCCAAAAATGCATACTTTATTTATATATATATTAGATTAAAAAAAAAAAAAAATCCCAACAAATTAAAACTCAAAGAAAATAAGTTACCTCCAATTCCAACAATAGCAATAGTGGATAGACCATCACCGTCGGAAGAACTGCGAATCATTTGCAGCAATATCTTTTCATCAGCCTTTCTTCCAATGAATTCAGAATCTCTTGCGGCCGCATGTCTCCGATTTTCTTGCAACGCTACGTTGTCAAAATAGTAGTCAACAGTATTACTGCTCGCTACTGCTTGCTGCCCGATCTGCCCAAGATGAATACCACTGTTCTTTGCGTATTCGAGCAACTCATCGAATTCGGAAAGGATCTCACGTACCCGACGGCTCATCCGAATACGGAAGACAGCAGGGTTAGTAGCAGGACGTAAAAAGTTGCTACACTTCTTCTTAAATGATGGATGGTTTTTCTTCAACTCAATTTTCCTACGAAGTAACTCATATTCGTAGTCATCCATGAGTTCAGCAGCAGAGTAGGCCAAATCAGTGAATTTTTTGAGCCAATTACTCACATATTTGCCCTTCTCTGCATACTTTGCACTTCCCATATCTTCCAGTAATGCCTGAATGTCGGAGAATTTCTTTTGGAGCTTTTTAAGTTGATCTTTGAAATAATAACAAAGTGTTATCTCCTCCAACACCCAAGCTGACACCAACTTTGTCGCGGCCTTTGCAGCCTCTACTGCTAATCCTGTTGCTATTGCTTCCGCCATCGGCCGATCGATCAAGTAACTTTATTTTGAGAGAGAGAGAGAGAGAGAGTGTGAGTGAGTATAAGGGTTCGTTGTTTGTATGTTGGAATGAGCTAGGGATAGAGGCAAGTAGTGAAGTTGTTAACGAGTGTGAAGCTTTATATACTACTTTAAAGGATCTTTAACTCCCTCATTAGGGTTGTAATCTTGTCATGTGTTAGCTAATCCCGTCACGTGTCGCTATGTCACGAACTATTATTAATTATTTTCCTCACAAAAATTTATAATTTGTTAGCATAATATATATGTGAGCCCATATGCCAATAAGAGTGGAAAACAATGAATAATGGGCTATATATCTGGCGATCCAAATAATGAATTATAAGTTGAGATAATGGGCTATACCAATAAGAGTGGAAAACATGGCAACATATATTGTTTGTAAAATTTCTCGTTATTAAATATTATTTCCTCTGTTCTTTTTTAATTGACATGTTCCTTTTATCACGTTTGTCAATACAAAACTTTAGTGATCAATAACCTTAATTCTTCTTAATTAAAAATTTTAAAAGTTGTATATTATGATAGTAATTATTGAGATGAATTCAAAAAGATCCCATATTAATATATTTTTCCTTACATGTCATTCATAAAAGACGGTCAAAAGAGAGGTAGTGTATAGTGTAAAAGTCAAATCAGGTCAAGTAAAAAAGAATGGAGGAAGTAGTATAGATTGAACTTTGACTACCACTCCAATCTCCAATAACATATCTTATATGATAATAAAGTTGTCTTAAAAAGAGTTATTCATTATCATAAATTCTAAAATTATAATTATGAACTTATATGTGGATATTTTAACAATAATATGATTACAAATTTATTTTGGTTTCTTTCAGTTATTCAACCATAATTCATATAGGTGTTGATAAAAATATGTAACCAAAAAATGCATTACAATTTTACAGGTTTTTTTCTTTTTTACCACAAAATACATTTACTCGAAGGAATTTATAATGATAGCTGATTTAAAAAAAAAATCCATTTAAAAAATAAAATAAACTGATACAACATAACATTTAGATTATTTCATATTAAATAATAAATTTTAATGTTCAATTTTATTTACAAAATTTAACAAATGATATTATTTTTATAAAATCACCAATATGTTTCACTTTATTTTGTTATATGGAGTAATTTTTTATATACAAACAATGTCCAGGGCATGGGTCGGGCCACACACTAGTTGCATATTTAATCATCAACTTACAAATTACAAAAATACTCTTTACTTGTGGTTTAGCTCAGATAAGAAAGAATAAATTAATGACGTCTTATTATTTTATGTAGTTTTTACGCTAAATATTATATGACATTATGCAAAATATAATGAAAATTATGTACTTCCTTTATTTTGATCAATGTTACACTTTTCATATACGTTTGTTTTTATTTATTTTTTATTTTATTTTAATTTTTTTTTTTTTTTTTGGTAAGTGTCACACTCTTTAATTTTTTTTAGCAGCAAAGTCCATTTAAAGTTTTTTCACTTGTCAAGAAGTACTCATTATTGTGAATCTAACAAGACAATATTTTTTGGGTATAGCTTAATGTACATTGCATATAATGATATAAATAATGTCAAAACTTATACATGTAAGGCAATCATATCAGATTAAACCCGGTTTGGGGTGAACTTTTGAACTAGGTCGATTTGAATATGGGTTTACCCAATTTGAAGCGAATTTTGGTTCCAATCGAGTTATAATTTCATTTTAAAATCGGGTTAGATCATTATTTAGTTTGGTTAATCAATTAACTAGTATAAACAAGTTAGGTTATAATCTTATTAAATCTTAGATGATTGGGTTTATTGAGTAGTGCAGCCGTGTAGGTGGGTTGAAAAGGGTCAAGTCAATTAAAATCAAGACGAATTTAAATAATTGGGATTAATCGATGAGTAGCGAGTAAGAATAAGTTGGATCTAAATTAAGAGTTTGGTCATAATGAGTTATGGGTAGTAAACGGTTCGGTCACAACGTGTAAACGGTTCGGTCAAACGATTTGTAACGATTCGTTCTCAATGGGATACGACTGTAAACAGTTCGGTCTCAACGGGTTACTGTTTGAAAATGGATAGAAATCACCAGATTATGGGCTTTAAATGTTTAGGTCACAAAAGGTTATAGGTTGAAATGGTTTTCGGATTTTTACCAGGTTTAATTTAAACGGTTTTGGTTTAAAATGGGTGGGTTACTCTCGGCTATATATCGAACATAATTAGTTTGGGAAGTTCTCATTTTTAGGATATAATGGTTCGGCTTGATAACGAGTCAGGTCGTTAACAATTGATACAATTTTAGTTTGATTCAGTTTCAAGTTATTGAGTGGGGTCGGTTTTTGATTTTCAAAAACAGGTTTTTAATAGTCTGGTTTCTTTTCAAATCGATTACAAACAGTCGGGGTTAACGATTTGACTTAGAAATTGATAGTTGTAGTTTGTGAAAGTTATGGAAAGATTCACCAATTGCGACTGTTGAAGAAAAGTATTAGGTGAATTTTTCTGTGTGGCTGGGGTTACTCGAGTTACTCGGTCAAGGCTTACTCGAGTTATCATATATAGTTACTCAAGTTACTCCTGATCGAGTAACCCCTAAAGTATCCCTTAACCGATCGGGTACGTAATCCCTGACTAATAAGTAACCCTTAAAGTAACTCATAACCGAGTAATCTCTCAAGTGACCCCTTACCGAGTAACCCTATAAGTAACCCCTGACCGAGTAACCCTAAACCGAACCCCTTAAATAACCCCTGATGAATATGATGATTGAGTAACCTTTAATCGAATTAATCCCTCAAGTAGGAATGACAATATTTAGTGGATATCCACTAACCCTCTCCACCTGTTATAAAATGGACGAAAACCCGAATTTTATGGATGAGAAGCCGGTGACGGTCTGACGGATGAAGCGGGTGATGAATCGGATTGGATGTGGGTGATACTTTTTTCACCCGCTAACCATCCACCAACTCGTTTACCATATATTAGATTTTTTAATTTAAGAATTTTAATAATAAAATATAAAATGTGCAAGAAAATTATATATTTTTTTTTTTGCAAATAAATTTTTCCAAGAATATTTTGTTATTGTTTCATTATTATTAATAAAATAAAAAAAATTTATTGTACAAGTAACCGAAAATTAGAGTTTATGTGAGTTTTTTTCCACTTTAATAATTATCCATTAGTCATCCGCTCTACCCGTTTCATCCGCAGATGATGGACGGACGGATATGGATGATGAGTGAAGCGGATGATGGATGGATGTGGATGGAGCGATTAGTATAATGGATGGATGCGGGTGAAGCTCCACCCGGTCCGAAACCGATTCATTGCCATCTCTACCCTCAAGTAAACCCCTAATCGAGTATCCTCTAATTGAGTAACTCAAGTAATCCCTAACCGAGTAACGCCAGCTAAATGATGTGGCTAGCCATATATATATATATATATATATATATATATATATATATATATATATATATATATATATATATAATCCCTAACCAAGTAACGCCAGCCAAATGGTGTGGCTAGCCATATATATATATATATACTCCCTCCGTTACATATTACTCGCAACAAAGGAATATTTTATGTCTCACAAATAATACCCATTTGTTGCGAGTAAAATGTGACGGAGGGAGTATATTTATTACTAACTCCGGTCCAATTTACTCGCAACAAAGGGGTATTATTTGTGAGACATAAAATATTTCTCTGTTGCGAGTAAATTGGACCGGAGATAGTATTATTTTTTTTTCCCATGAAACAAGCCATATATAAAATTGTGAAAGTATTATGTGCAAATTTTAATGAGAATGTGATATAATGAGGATCTAATAAAGTCCGAGGCAAGTAATATCGACGGTCATGATCAAAAGATTACAATGAATATCAAACTGTTGTAGTCATTGTAAAAACTACTTTTTAATTTATTTAATTACCGACAAAGCTGACTACCTAAAGTATAATCCTCTTATTACGCGTGGTATGCTCCCAAGGCAGTAAGGCCCCACCTCCCAAGGCCTTAACCACTCTTCCACTATTGGAAAAAAAATACACTAAAAAACAAAATAAACCTACTTGTTTTATCTTTAACAAAATAAGTTGTTTATCTTTCTTTTTCTTTTATAAATGAATATTTTAATGTATTTTAAAATTCCACAGCAAAGTCTACAGAGGCCCCTATTAAAAATGAAAAAACAAATAAAGCTTTTGGCCTATAGTCCACCTTGCATACACTATAGAGCTCAGATTCAAGTTAAACTAAATTAGATCCCGTGTCATGCATAATTATTTCACTAAATTTAATTTGTGTCAAAAAAATAGCATAGATAAAATACATCTAAAACATATTTAGAGCAATATTAGCCCTGTTTAGTCTTAAAATTTTAATTAATTGCCACATCATATTTTATATTAAATTGAGTCCTTTCCCTAAATAATGTTGGGAAATTATCTAATTCCCAAATTACAGCTACTCTTTTGTGATTTATACATAAGAAAAAATAGTCTTGTGGGTACTTGTTGGAATAATCTCAATGAATAGATTATTAATTTTCAATTGTTAGAATTTATACTTATTGATAATTAAAGATATTAGTGATCAAAGATTAGTATCGGCATGCGTGTCCAAGAGAAATGGAGCAAATATTTAAAAATGGAGGGAGTATTTATTATTTATTGTGTGTAAGATATGTCGTTTAATTTGCTCCTCCGGTTTAGTTAAAGTTTCCAACCCGTCTAGTGTGTGGCCAACCACATCGTATGACCACTTATAAAAGAACAAAGTAACCCATATAAAACCGACCAAGTAACCCATGTAATACTAACTGAGTAACCCCTATAACACTAACCGAGTAACCCTATAGAACTGGCGAAGTAATCCCTTCAACACTGACTAAGTAACCCCTATTACACTAACGAAGTAACTCTTGCCACACGGTGTGACCAGCCACATATAAAACTTTGTGAAAGTTGTAAGAAATTAACCTGATCATTTGCAATGAAATAAACAAATAGCCAAATAAAGATGGAATTAAAAGAGTAGTTATTTAGTAATTCTTAATAATGTTTATTTCATACTTGCAAAAGCAAAACCCTACTTTAACTATGAAGGAATTTGAACTTGGACCCATTTGTTAACTCATCTATAAATACTCCCTCCGTCACATAATACTTGATATAGTTTTCATTTTCGTCCGTTATAAAACACATGACACGTTAGTGACGTTACTTAATATGCAATATGACCACTAATGAAAAATATTTTCCTATACTCTCTCTACGCCCACAAATTTTTGTAAAACAATAAAATATCACTACCAAAATGACAACTGTTTTAGGATCGTTGTTTTGGGATGCAGGCAACAGTTTGGTCTAGATTATGGTGAGACTTTTGCACCTGTTGCCAAAATGACAACTGTCAGGGCTTTGCTAGTTAGTTGTGGCCGCTATGAAAGGATGGTCCACTTCTCATATGGATGTTACCAATGCTTTTTTGCATGGTGACTGGAATGAAGACCTATACATGTCACTTCTTAAGGTTACACTGGTTTTGGCTCTAGAATCAGTGTTGATCCTCAAGGTAAAACACCAATCAAGCACTCTCAGTTAGTCTACAAACTCACTAAATCCCTGTATGGACTCAAACAGGCTCCTAGACAGTGGTTTGTGAAATTATCTTCTTCCCTCGAATCCTTTGGATATAAACAATCTAAGTCTGATTACAGTCTTTTCACCAAGTCCAAGGGAAACTCTCTTACTGCTATTTTATTATATGTTGATGATCTTCTCATCACTGGCAATGACAACACTGAAATAAGTGATCTGAAAGCATTTCTTTCCTCTCATTTTCATATGAAAGATTTAGGATCTCTGAGATACTTCCTAGATTTTGAAATTGATCACACTGATCATGGCATTTTTCTGTCTGAGAAGAAATATGTCACTGACTTGCTGAAAGAACAGGGCTTACTTAGCTTGATGCTAAACCTCTCAAGCTCCCTATTGATTATCACCTTCAACTTTCTTCTGATAAAGGCACCTTACTTCAATTCCTAACCCTATTATCTATCAGCAACTACCTCTGGAAAACTCATTTATCTGACTATTATTAGGCCAGATATCTCTTTCATTGTCCAACTGCTAAGTCAATTTATGCATTCCCCCACTTCTACTCATATACAAGCTATTAAAAGGGTACTAAGGTATCTAGCTGGAACAACATCTCAAGGCATTCTGCTTGCTTCTGCTTCTGTTGTTGAGCTCACTGCATTTTGTGACAGTGATTGGGCTAGTTGCCCTACTACCAGGAGATCTACAACTGGTTATTGCATTCTCTTAGGGCAATCTCCAATTTCTTGGAAATCCAAGAAACAACCTGTTGTTGCTAAATCATCTACTGAAGCAGAATACAGGGCCATGGCCTTAACTGCCTGTGAAGTCACCTGGTTAAAGGCTCTTCTCAAGGACTTAGGTCTATCTCACCTAGGTGCTACTGTTCTTCACTATGATAATCATAGCTGCAATAGCTATTGCTGCAAATCCTGTTCCTCATGAAAGGACTAAACATTTGGAAATTGATTCTCGTGTTTCTTCTCAAGACCAAGTTGCTGATATTCTCACCAAGGTTCTCTCAGTCAACCAACATCAGCAACTTCTGCTCAAGCTTGGTGCTCGTTCTTCCAAGCACTCAGCTTGAAGGGGGGTAATGAGGCAGGGTTATCTTGGTATTATTCTGTCAAGAGAATCAAATTAGTTTTGCCAGCTTCTTTGTGCCAGCTGCTTAGTTTGTTAAGGGGTCTGTATCATTCCTAAAATGGAATCTTAGCTGTTATTCTCTGTTTTCTTTTTGCCTTTTCCCTAAAGCTGATCTTTGTCTTATTGTATATACTTAAGTGTACTGTGCTCAGTCTATGGTAATGAAAATGATCAGTTATTTTCCTTTGCAAAATTATTTCTGTTCATCCCCTTGCATCATACTGTTGTTTTAGTCATCAAAGTTAGATCATTAGATCGAGATATTAACCAAGGGCCTTGCCTTTTTAACCCAAGGGATTAAGTTTTTTTTAGAGTAATTTAACTTATTTTGGTTGGAAAATTGGGTTGAGTATCCAAACGGTGAAAAAAAAAACTAAGTACCTAAACGGTGAAAAAACTAAAAAAAAAAATGGTTACATACGTTTTTATTTTTGAGTTCAAACAATTGGAAAAGGGACTAAAATCTAACCATCCAGAACTGATCCTTAAATTCAAATTTTTCCAAATGATGAATCGGAAAGAACACCAAAACAAATAAAAAAACACAAATGCACAATGCACTTTAACATCATATAGGAAACTGAAAGACAACAATCATTATGTGAGGTACTCGTATTGTAATATTTGTCTCCATGATATATACCTTGTAATATAATCAAAGATAAAATTGCATATTTGGAAATGTAATCATTTCTCATGTAGGTAATTGCTATTATAAAATTATTGCGATGCCAATAAACTAAGCAATTATTGAGAAATCCATAAGGACCATAACTCATGATAATATTCTAGGTATAAATCGCAACATTATTTGAACTAAGAAAAGTAAATCTAGTAGTACTCTGTATTTCTTCGAATTACGGTCATTGGAATAAATAAGATTTTATCCCTTTTAGGCCATTCAGGTCCATCGTCCTTGGAAAATCTTTGGAATACATGTGGATCCTTTATCAATGGGCAGCCACTTATCCAAGCGGACTCCAAAGATGTAGACTCCTCTAGACCTTTTGGCATCCTTTCCAACCCTTCACAATTCGCAACTATCAATTCACGGAGAGAAGGGAGGTCACCTGGAATACAAGCTAGAGATGAGCAACCCTTTACATCCAACCACTTAAGAGATATCAGACCACTGGGAATCGGAATACACTTCACTTTCTTACAATCATATACTTCTAAAACCTCCAAGTTTGTACAGTACAATTTGACAACTCTTGAGGTATGATCATTAGTTGTTCCATTTTTTCCACATGGAGCGATGTGAGAGCAGGGCTATATTTGACGATATCCAAGGGTTGACTGTCACCAACATTCTCAAGCGTCAGATCCTCTAGAAATTCAAACTGTAATAGTGGTATTGTTTCTAGTAGCGGGCAGTTTGTTATTTCAAGAAATTAAGGACAGAAAATGCAGTTACCGCGTGTGTCGGGGATGGTAGAATCCAAGTGGCTAGCCTTTTGAAAGAGATTATATAAAGCTCCCTTAGAGATCGGAAAAATATTCTGTTTTCTCCAGTTACTGTCAAAAGCTCACTGGAATTAGAGTAGTTGTTGCTGATTTGATAAAACTCATCCCCAATACATTCAAAATCATCGAAACCTTCCAATCGCAAAATCTTCAAAAAAGGTAGTTGCCCAAGCGTTGGAAGTTGTAGGCATCTGCTGTAACTTGTTAGCCTCACCTTTATGAGATGTGTAAGTAGTGTTGTATGACCTCCCTGTTTTACAGCCATTGTCATCATCCACCAAGGAAAAATCACGCCTGTGAATCCACCTACATATAATGATTTTATGTACAGGTGAGGTTCGAGGCCAACCAAAACATCCTCATCACTACTGAATTCAGAGGTTGCTTTTCTATCAGCACCACAAAATTCCAAATGTAGTGTCACAATCTTGTCCTTCCTCCAAAGGCCAATTTGTCTTGTTTCTTCTTTGCTTTTTACATGTTCAAGACCTCTGATTCTCATCTTACCCTCGGCTTTATCTAACGGCCCTAATTCATCAATGGTCCATCCTTCACCGTCACGCAACTCAAGGGGAGGTAAAGTCTGAAGGCTCGTTAAATGGCTTATTCCTCTTGACGCCAACAAGAAATCACTTGCCACTATATGTCTTAAGTTTTCCTACCTATACAATCCTCCAGGTAGTTCCTTAAGACAATTGCAATCTAAGATTCTCAGTGTTTGTAGCTGATACAATTTACAGATTGACTCTGGCAGTGCTTTAATTCTATTATCAGAAAGGTCAAGGTACCTTAGATGCACAAGCTGCCCAATACTAAATGGAACCTCTGTTAACTCCATATCAACCATGATTAATGTTCGCATGTATCTTGCATAGTCTAAGATGGAAATGTTCCAGACATTATTCCAGAAACTGATTGTTCTTAACTTTCCTTTCACGAAACTATGAGCAAAAGTTTCAGAAGTTGTTTTATTTTTTGGTATATCTAACACCAAATGTCGAACATGGGAGAAATCTGTTGGCTCGATTTCACTTTTCCATAGTAGAAAATCTTTCTTCAAAACATAGGCAGCAAGATCATGGACTAAATCATGCATCTTGTACCATATTTGATCACCTTCATCATTTTTCTCCTCCTCTAAGAAGGAATAATTCAGTAAAATATTCAAATAATTCGCACCCATCAATTCCAATGTCGAAGTGGAGTTGCTGGTTGCAGATTCATCGTGAAGAAATCCTTGAGCCAGCCATAGAGTAATCAATTGACTCTTCTCCATTTCAAAATCTTTCGGGAAGATTGCGCAGTATGCGAAGCATTGCCTTACATAAACATGATTCAAATTGTTGTAGCTCAGCAATAACGACGGCAGGATATCGCTTGTATCTCCTAGTTTGGAATCCCAAAGTTTACTGCTCTCTACAGATTCCCATTCATATGCATACTTCTTTGACTTTAATAAGCCACCGATTGCTTTTATCGCCAAAGGAACACCTTTACACTTGTTAACAATTCTTCTCCCAACATCATCAAAACAAGAATTGGATGGACGTGTCTCATTAAAAACAATTTGTTGTAATAAAGTTCATCCTTCATCTTCAGATAATTCTTCTAGTTTGTGTTGATAGAAGGCACGTGCATTGTTCGCAACATCAATATTACGGGTGGTAATCAAAATTACACATCTGCGTAGATCACCAATACCCAGCAATGCATTTTTGAAGGAATCCCATGAGTCTTGATTGTCTTCCCAAACATCTTCAAGCACCAGAAAGAAGATGTTCACCTTTAGCAGCTCTTTAAGATTTTTTGTAAGCGCACCATTGTTTGTGAAGTCACATTTGGATCCTGAAAGATTTTCAACCATCGCATTCAAAAGTCTGTCAACTTTGAAATTCTCAGACACACAAATCCACATTTTTTTTCTTGTTAAAATGCCTGTCAAATTCTTCATGATCATATACGTGTTGGAAGTTCTTGATATAAAACAAGAGTGTTGGGAAAAATAAGAGAGAGAGAGAAAAACAAATGAAAGGGGAAAAGTCCCACATTGATTGGGGAGGAAGGTTTTTCCTTGTTTTTATAATGTAGTGCTTTAGCATAACTTAGTTGAGTGAGTTGGAGGTGTGTGTTACTCCACACACACGCGCGCGCGCGCGCCGAGCTGGGTCGGGCTCGGGCCTCGGGTCTTGGGGAATGCGATGCGCGGGCGTGGGTCCTTGTTATCTTTTTGGAGAAATTTTATTTCCCTTTTCTTTGTTAAACAGAATATTCATTTTTGTCTGTTGGGATTATTCTTTTCTGACTGTTGTGAGAATTAATCAGCCATTAATTCCTTGATTGTAGCTGACTGATTAATTCCTTGTTTCTTGCCTCGGTTGTTGACTGACCAAATTAATCTGATCATTTTCTTGGCCAGATTCTTCCCACCTTTCATGCTTCCCGTTTTTCCTCTTCACCCTATAAATATTCGGTGGTTTTCTCAGCCTAAACACACAACACAATCAGTCTTCTCTCTTCTCTAAAATTATCTAAACACATGTTCTTTCCGTTCTGTTTTCTGGGCAAGTATTCTGAGTTCCAGTCGGGTTTGTGAGTGCACATAAACTCCGGCGCCGTGCTTATCCTGGAGGGCGACCGCAATTGTCTACTGCACCGGGAGGTAGCGCGGAATCGTCTTTTAGGTCAGTGGTTCTCCACGACGCGGCTATTGTCAGTTTGGTTCACGCATCAAGAGATAAGTTAATTCTGTTTTATTGCTTATTAGTATAACATTCTAAAAGACGATTATGGCTTCCAAATTCCTTGTTCCTGATATGTCTAAACTAGAACCTCTTGATGGAAAGAATTATAAACGTTGGGCTGTTAGGATGCATTTTTATTTGGAGCAGATTGATGTTGCATATGCTCTTGATGCTATTGTTGAACCTGTTGATAAAGATGATTTGTCTGAATCTGAGATTAAGTTTTCTAAGGATGATAGAACTTGTAAGGGCATGTTGTTACATTATATGTCGAATAGTCTATTGGATATTTATATGGGTTTTTATCATGCTAAGGATATTTGGGATGCTTTAGAGAAAAAATATGGAACTGATGATGCTGGTACTAAACGTTATTGTGTTAGTAAGTGGTTAAGTTTTCAAGTTGTTGATGATAAGCCTATTATTGATCAGATTCATGCTTATGAGAGTGTTTGTATTAATATGGCTGCTGAAGGTCTGTCTATTTGTGATACTACCCTTGCCATTGTTCTGATTGAGAAACTCCCTCCCTCTTGGAAGGATTTTCGTAACCAACTCATGCACAAAAAGAAAGACCTAACCTTAGAGGAATTTGCTGCCCACCTCAAAATTGAGGAGAAAAACCGTATCAAAGACAAAGCCCCTTCTGTTTTTCCTTCCTCTTCTTCTGCCAAAGCCAACCTTGTTGAACCCAAATCAAACAACCAGTCCAAAGCCAAAAACAGTAACCTTAAGCCTAATGGGAAAATTCAGAAGTACAAGTTTAAGGGGATCTGTTATGAGTGTGGTTTGACTGTGACGAGATTGCAGGGTCAAGAAGAAGAATGGGCAAAGTCAAGCAAACCTTATTGAGGATTCTGACGTTATTGTTGCTGTTGTTTTAGAAGCTAACTTTACAGGTAATGCTGCTGAGTGGATTGTTGACACTGGAGCTACCAGGCACATCTGCGCCAACAAGGACATGTTCACTACCTATGACAAGGTTGAAGGTGAAAATGTCTTCATGGGCAACTCAGCTTCTGCTTCTATCCAAGGCAAAGGGAAGATCGTTCTCACTCTCACTTCTGGAAAATTGCTTACTCTCACTAATGTTTTGCATGTTCCAGAAATGCGCAGGAATTTAATTTCTGGCAGTTTGCTCATGAAAGCTGGACTGAAGCTCTCCTTTGATTTTGATAGATTAGTTCTTACTCGCAATGGGGAATTTGTGGGGAAGGGCTTTTGTAATGGGGGGCTTTTTACTCTTGATGTTAAAGTTGACACTATGAATAAGAATGCTAGTACTTCTTCTGCTTATATTGCTGAGTCTATTGATTTATGGCATGCTAGATTAGGTCACGTTAATTTTGATTCTGTTAAAAGGCTTAAACACTTAAATTTGATTCCAAGTTTTTCTAAAACTGATTTTTCGAAATGTCAAGTTTGTGTTGAAGCCAAATTTACTAAGAAGCCATTTAAATCAGTAGATAGACAGACTAAAGTACTATAACTTGTTCATAGTGACTTAGGTGATTTTAATAATCACGAAAGTAAAGGGGGTAAAAAGTATTATATTACTTTTGTTGATGACTGTTCACGTTTTTGCATGGTTTATCTTCTCAGGTCTAAGGACGAAGCTGAGGAAATGTTCCTCAAATATAAAGCTGAGGTAGAAAACCAGTTGGACAAAAAGATCAAGAGGGTTAGGAGTGACAGGGGTGGTGAGTACAGCCCTGACACTCTTAAGGCATTTTGTGAGCAACTTGGCATTGTTCATGAGACGACGGCTCCCTATTCACCCGAACAAAACGGTATAGCTGAAAGGAAAAATAGAACTTTAAAGAATATGATGAATTCTATGCTTATTAGTTCTGGGCTTCCTAATAACATGTGGGGGGAGGCTATTCTTTCTGCTTGTCATGTTTTGAACAGGGTTCCTCACAAGAAGCTTGACAAGACTCCATACGAAATATGGAAAGGTCGAGCGCCAAACCTGAAATACTTGAAAGTGTGGGGGTGCCTAGAAAAAGTAGGCATACCTAGCTTCAAGAGGGATAAGATTGGTCCCAAAACTGTTGATGCTATTTTTATTGGCTATGCTTATCAAAGTGCAGCTTATCGTTTCTTTGTTAAAGGTGCTAACAACTCTTATGCAGGTGGTCATATCATTGAAGCAAGAGATGCTGAGTTCTTTGAGAACATTTTTCCTTTGAAAATGTCTCCTTCTAATGATAGTGAATTGCATGCTAGTAGTTCTGTTAGTTTACCTATTTCTAATGCTCCTATTACTAACGATGATTCTGTTTTGGAGCCAAGGAGAAGCAAAAGGGCAAGAAAGGAAAACAGTTTTGGTCCTGATTTTATTACTTCCCATTTATCTGAATCTTCCTTAATTGATGATGATTTTGTCCATATTTTTGTTTTGGAAGATGATCCAAGAACCTATGATGAGGCAATGAGGTCAGTTGATGCTGTTTTTTGGAAAGAAGCAATTGATAGTGAATTACAGTCAATTCTCAATAATAACACTTGGGAATTGGTTGAACTTCCTAGAGGTTGTAAGCCCATTACTTGTAAATGGATCTTTCGGAAAAAATTAAAGGCCGATGGATCCATAGACAAGTATAAGGCAAGGATAGTGGTAAGGGGTTTTACTCAAAAGTTTGGCATTGATTATTTTGATACTTACTCCCCTGTTACTAAAATTGCAACCATTAGGACTTTAATTGCTCTTGCTTGCATTTTTGGTCTTGTTGTTCATCAAATAGATGTCAAAACTGCATTTTTGAATGGTGACTTGGATGAGGAGATTTACATGGTCCAACCTGAAGGGTTCGTTGTTCCAGGACAAGAGGAGAAGGTTTGTAAGTTAGTCAAGTCATTGTATGGGCTTAAACAAGCTCCAAAGCAATGGCATGACAAATTCGATAAGACTATGACTGGTAATGGTTTTCATGTTAATGAAGGTGACTCTTGTGTTTATTTTAAGCATGATAGTCATGGTTGTGTAATTATTTGTCTTTATGTGGATGATATGTTGATTTTGGGACTAACTTGGATCGTGTAAATGAGACAAAACAGTTTTTGAGTTCGAATTTTGAAATGAAAGACATGGGTGAGGCAGATGTGATTTTGGGAGTAAAAATCAAAAGGACTCCAAATGGCATCTGTCTTAATCAGTCACACTATGTTGAAAAACTTCTTAAAAAGTTTGACTCATTTAATGTCGATCCAGTTAAGACTCCCTATGACCCAAGTTTCCACTTAAAGAAAAATAATGGTAATCCAGTTAATCAGTCTGAATATGCTAGAATTATTGGTAGTGTTATGTTTCTTATGAACTACACTAGACCTGACATTGCTTATTCTGTTAGTAGGTTGAGCAGGTACACTCATAATCCAAGCAGTGATCATTGGATTGCTCTAAGGAGGTTGCTTAGGTACCTTAAGGGTACTATGGATTGGGGTTTGCACTACTCCAAATTTCCTGGAGTTTTGGAGGGTTTTTGTGATGCCAACTGGGTATCCGACAATGATGAAGTTAACTCCACTAGTGGCTATGTCTTCACCCTTGGGGGTGGAGCCGTATCCTGGAAATCTTGTAAGCAATCTTGTACTGCTATGTCTACTATGGAATCTGAGTTTATTGCTCTTGAATTGGCAGGTCATGAGGCAGAATGGTTGAGGAATATGCTTGCAGATATTCCACTGTCACTACTAGAAAACAGCTTGATTCCGACGGACAAGAAAATCCGCCGTAAAGTACGAAATTTCCGACGGAATTAAATTCCGTCGTAAATTTACGACGGATTTTTAATCCGTCGGAAATTATACCATTTACGACGGAAAATTACGTCGTAAATGGTATAATTTCCGACGGAATTAAAATCCGTCGTAATATATGGGCTTTCCGACGGATATTTCCGTAGGAAATTACTTTTTCCGACGGATTTTTAGTCCGTCGGAAATTTCCGACGGAATTTTTTTTTTTTTTTTTTTAAAAAAATCAACCCTAGAATAACACTCCTCTCTTTTCCGCCTCTTCTCCTCCTTATCTTTCCTCTTCTCTCTCCTCCCCTTCTCTTTCTCTGAATCTCACTCCCCTTCTCTTTCAATTCGTTCTCACTCCTCTCTCTGTTTCTCTTTCAATTCGTTCTCTTTTAATTCGTTCTCACTCGTTCTCCTTCTTTCGTTCTCTGAATCTCACTCGTTCTCCTTCTCTATCTCTCCTCTACTCTACTTTCCCCTCAAATCTCCCACCATAGCCGCCATCAACAACGAACAACGAACAACACCAACATCAACAACACCATCGCCGGCATCAACATCAACAATAATATTCATCTATTTCGCCCTTACTCTCTCTCTTCATGCTTAAAACAAAGGTTTTTGGGTCAAATTCGACCATAAAAACTCTAGATCTAGAGTTTTTATGGTCGAATTTGGCCTCTTAAACCCAATTTCGAGGTTATGTGTGGTCTAATTAAGGTATGTATTTCGTTTTTTTCAATTTTGATTTTATTTTGTTGTTTTATTGGAATTTTTTTTTACAATTTATGGTGGTGGTGGGTGGTGGCTGTTGGATGGAGACCGTATTTGTGGGTTTTATTTCGTTTTTTTCAATTTTGATTTTAATTTTTTTTTATTTTTTTGTTAAATTCTGGATTGTGATGATTTTTGGTGGTGGCTATGGTGATTTTAGGTGGGTGGTGGGGTGGTAAATATGGTTAGGTGGCGGTGGTGGTTGTAGGTGGGTAGTGGGGTGGTGGATCTGGTGTAGGTGGCTGGTGGGTAGGGTTCTGGTGTGGGTGGTGATACGGTTGGTGGGGTTGGGTGTGGGTTAGGTGACTTGGTGAGTTGCTGGTTGTGTGAGGTGGGGGTAGGTGGTGAGGGGTGACGGCTTGCGGTGGCGTTGGCTGGTACAGCGTGGCGGTGGCTTTTTTTTTGTTTTTTTTAAAGCATTTTCCGACGGAAATTCCGTCGGGCATTTACGACGGAATTCAATTCCGACGGAATTTTACGAGGGACTTTGCCGTGCTTGAAAATGTTCTCGGCGGACTGAAATCCGTCGGAAATTCCGTCGGAAAACCCATTTACGACGGAAATTCCGTCGGAAAAGGGTGTTTTTCCGACAACTTTTTCGACAATCGGTTACGACGGAATTCCGTCGCAAATGGGTTTTGCGACGGAAAACAAGGTGTTTCCGACGAAAAATTTCCGTCGCAATCAACCTGTTTTCTAGTAGTGTGTGGGGGAAGCCAGCTCCTTCAGTTGCACTTCATTGTGATTCGCAAGCTGCTATTGCTGTTGCACACAACCATGCCTATAATGGGAAGAAGAGACACATCCGTCTGAGGCATAAAGCCGTCAGAAATTTGTTGTCTGAAGGGGTGATATCACTGGACTATGTTAAGTCCGAAAAGAGCATTGCGGATCCGTTAACTAAAGGCCTATGTAAAAAACTAGTTTTGGAAACATCGGAAGATATGGGGCTAAAGCCCGTTGTATGAATTGTGAAATAATGAACTCCTACTCACTATGAGTTCAAAGGGGAACATTATGTAATAATTCGGAAGCACATTTTTATTTTATTTGTCCATCTCTAGATGTTTGTTTTGTGCTTAGCTACATATGAGAAGGAGGTTGAGCATACGGCTCTTAATGAACCCATATCCATATTTTTTTGGAGGTGTGTTGTAGCTCACACTTGATGGAGTTCACCTACTTAGGTGTGGAAGTGTGGCCGCTTCCTATGAGTATTTCGTGGGCTTATACTCTAGAGCACCTATGAGCATCCAGGCTGGACGTATGGCCAGTATAATGCGTCACCTTTATTCGCGGAATTTCAGAATATTATACATGTTCAATTGTGTGGCTCAAAGTGACAGGTCCCTAACTCCCTATTGAGTTCAAGACGAAGGTCACTTGGTAGGTGAGGGATCATAGCTTGATGTCCACTATGTGTTAATTCAAGTCGCGAGACATTGACACTTATGCAATTGTTTTGTTTTGCCCAGAATTCATTTTTCCTTTCTTTCTTTTTCATATCTTCGAACCTGTGGGGGATTGTTGGAAGTTCTTGATATAAAACAAGAGTGTTGGGAAAAATAAGAGAGAGAGAGAGAAAAACAAATGAAAGGGGAAAAGTCCCACATTGATTGGGGAGGAAGGTTTTTCCTTGTTTTTATAATGTAGTGCTTTAGCATTACTTAGTTGAGTGAGTTGGAGGTGTGTGTTACTCCACACACACACGCGCGCGCGCGCGCCGAGCCGAGCCGGGTCGGGTCGGGTCGGGCCTCGGGTCTTGGGGAATGCGATGCGCGGGCGTGGGTCCTTGTTATCTTTTTGGAGAAATTTTATTTCCCTTTTCTTTGTTAAACAGAATATTCATTTTTGTCTGTTGGGATTATTCCAATGCTGGCGGGGACCCTAGCTCAAAGGGATTGGCTTTGGGCCTTTCCTGCGCAGCTTAGGTGGAAGGCGAAGAAGGCCCCCTTCCTGGGGGGCCCGAGCCATCAGTGAGATACCACTCTGGAAGAGCTAGAATTCTATCTCACTCTCAGAGGTGGCCTTTGAGTTCAGTTGTTTCTGACTGTTGTGAGAATTAATCAGCCATTAATTCCTTGATTGTAGCTGACTGATTAATTCCTTGTTTCTTGCCTCGGTTGTTGACTGACCAAATTAATCTGGTCATTTTCTTGGCCAGATTCTTCCCACCTTTCATGCTTCCCGTTTTTCCTCTTCACCCTATAAATATTCGGTGGTTTTCTCAGCCTAAACACACAACACAATCAGTCTTCTCTCTTCTCTAAAATTATCTAAACACATGTTCTTTCCGTTCTGTTTTCTGGGCAAGTATTCTGAGTTCCAGTCGGGTTTGTGAGTGCACATAAACTCCGGCGCCGTGCTTATCCTGGAGGGCGACCGCAATTGTCTACTGCACCGGGAGGTAGCGCGGAATCATCTTTTAGGTCAGTGGTTCTCCACGACGCGGCTATTGTCAGTTTGGTTCACGCATCAAGAGATAAGTTAATTCTGTTTTATTGCTTATTAGTATAACAATACGTTCCGTGCTAAAGTTGTCTTACCAAGACCTGTTTAAATAAAATGATAGATGGTTAGGCATTTTAACTTTAAGAACCTCGTACAAACCTGTTCATTAAAGTTACAAATTAAATTAGTAAACCTCCATTTCTTTAACTAGTCTATTGGATTAAAATATATATACGTATGTATGTATGTATATGTATATATGTATATATGTATGTATGTATATATATGTGTATATATTTATTTATTTATAATATCACAATGAATTTTTATTTAACATAATAACCTTTATTTTAATAATATAGTGACCTTTTTTTTTTTTTTTTTACTAATATAACAACCATAACATTTCTATTATTAGTGTTCTACAATAAATTAGTATGAACCAGTGCAAGTTCATTAAAGAGTTGGAGTTGGTACTCAAAAAGGCACATGAATTCAAAAAGAGAAATCAGTGTCAAAGTTCGGTTGTAAAAAAGAGTAATAATAAAGAATCGTTTACCAAATGACTAATTTTACAAAAGTATTTACCTAAACGGCTAATTACAAATTTTAATTCCTAAACTAGCTAATTTATTAACTTAGAAGAAATTTATCTATTTCTTATATTCCTTTGAAGCGGTTTCACGTTATGGGTTTTGTTTAATTTTATTTAAAACTCAATTAGTTTTATTATTATTATTATTATTATTATTATTATTATATATATAAAAAAAAATTGGAATTTTGTTTTTTTTTTTGGGAAATTCTAATGCCATAGTTTAAAATATCCCATTAATTTGAACAATAACATTCAACATAATATTTTTGCAACAATTCTCAATTTTTAAAAAAGTTACACAAAATAAACTATGTTCAACAATTCTAAAGGCCTGAAGTTTCTAATGCACTTACAGGTAGAAAGGGTGTATTAGAATAAGAAAAAAAAACGCCTAAAATTTAGAAAGTAAGTAGGAACATTCAAGTCTTGATTATAAATAACTAGTGTTATACACTGTTTACATACTCCGTAATTTTTTATATTGCTTTAATTTTCAAACTTAAAATTTTTTAAGAAAATTTTTAACAAAAAAAATCAATAGAGTGAACCAAACTGGTATAAAGAAAATTAAAAAATAGATAAATTCCTTCCAAGTTAATATATATATATATATATATATATATATATATATATATATATATATATATATATATATATATATATATATATATATATATATATATATATATATATATATTTAGTAACGTTTCGATTAATAGACATGAAAATGGGTTGATTACACAATAAAATGGGTCAATCACTATGTAGTAAAAAAATATTTCTTACTTCCTCCGTCTCTAAATTACATTCCTACTTCTGATCACATTGTTAGAAATAAGAATGTAATTTAGGGATGGAGGGAGTACAATTTTTAATTTCATATTTGTATGAGTGCCACCCCGATTATCGTTACCATTTAATTAGCTGTCTTAGGTTTGAAAATCCGAACCCATATGCAAAAAAATAAAAAATGGTAAGTCTATTTTACGCTCCTATACCTCGAGATGTGTTTTAAGTCTATTTTACACTCCTAAAAAATAAAAAATTGGTAAGTCTATTATACAGTCCAATAGTACACTAATTATGGTAAGTCTATTAGTCTCGATATGGGTGCTCTAACTAACCTGCTGACTTCTAATTTACGAAGGTGATGAAAATGTGGCATTGAATGTAACACTTAAGTCATCAGTAACTTTCCTGAGCATACAACAGTCAAGTTTACAAGACCATCCAACTTGCTAAAAACTGGAATTAGACCCTCATTTAGCAGGCATTCTTCTTTTCTCAGCTCTTCTAACTGTGTGCATTCCTGCAGACTAATCGGCATCCTTGTTAATTCTTGACTATCCCAAATGTACACGGAGCAGATCCTCTGCAAGAGACAACAGAGCATGACAACTCTATACTTCAAGAGATACAAGAAATTTCAGCCCACTTGGATAGAATCATAGAAGTTAGCTATATAAAGTTTATTTGACAGCTTTAAATGTTGCAAGTTTGTATAAATTGACAACTACTTAGGTAGGCTAATCATTTCCAACATAGCAGACACCGCGAGCAAGAGAGAACATGGCCATTGCTGCATATGATTGAAGTATGGTATTGATTGAAGTAGAGGCCAATTTACAACTTTTAGAGTTTCAAGACAAGGAAATGCATATAGTAGTATAGTACTCTGAATTGTTGTTATTTTGATACATGGTTTTTGAGATCATTTTTGTATATGTCAATGTAAGAAACTATTATACTTTGTAATTTATAACTTTTATAAGGAAAAAAATGAAGGAGGTCTATTTGTTCGAAACTTAATTGACACAGAAAATTGAGTTTCCACATTTCGCAGATAGAGCCCTGATTTATCTGTAGAGGTGAAAATACAAATGTAATAACGCTTAACTAGTTATCATTATTATCAGCACTTGTGAATGTATTCCAGAAAATAATACAAGTATTATTTGAAAATACAAAATCGCCACATTATCAAAGCAAAGAAAAGTTAGCATTCTAGCAACATGTAATTTGTTTTGGACATAAATAGATAAGAGCAGCAGCTGCACATTATTGATTGATATCATCCATGTTCTTGAATCTGTAAAGGAGCTGTAAAACAAAGAGATATCAACAATATATAATTAGAGAATGAATAAAAAGGGTAACGAAGTAAAGCAAATGAAAGAATAAAAATAAATTAAAGAAAGCAAAGAGGTTATGCATAAATAGTATGACCAACCTGAAAGTAAGGCCATCAGACGATATGAGTAGATTGAATGTGTGAGATTTTATGCCATTCAGGTCCAACATCTTTCGCACATCTTTCTTTCAAAATTGGGCAGCCTCTAATAGTTAGATATAATAATCTAGAGAGACGAGATAGGACCTGTTTTGATGGTAGATTTTCCAACTTCTTGCAATTTGTTATCTGCAATGTTTGAAGAGAGGACAAGTTACCTATCCACTCTGGAAGTTGTTCCAACTCATCAAAACTAATAATTTTCAGAGATTGAAGGGCACAATGGAGGAATTGGTGATGAGGTAGAGATTTGACTTTTGGGAACTCTCTCAATGTTAACTCTCGTAGGGATTGGGGAAATGTAAGGTTGAAGACCCATTCATCTCTTCTATACCCACCAATTTCTAATATCTCAAGGCGATGAAGATTTGGGATCCACTGCATACATGAAGCCATCAACTCCCCTGCATTATGCAAATTCAATTGCTTAAGGCCATGCAATCTGCCAAAATCTGGGATGCGACCCTTTATCAATGGGCAGTCTATTATCCTCATGTACTCCAAAGATAAACATTCCTCTAGACTTTTTGGCATCCTTTCTAACCCTTCACAATCCCATATATCTAATCGACGCAGAGAAGAGAGGCCATCAGGAATACAAGCCAGGGATCGGCAATGCCAAATAGTCAATTTCTTAAGAGAGATCAGGCCACTGGGTATACCCTTCAATTTCTCACACACACGTATACACATCATCTCCAAGTTATTGCAGTTTGACAGCTCTTGAGGTAGGATCATCATTTTTTCCATTTTCCCCACATAAAGCGACTGGAGAGCAGGGCTATATTTGATGATATCCAAGGGTTGTGTGCCACCAACATTCACAAGAATCAGATGCTTTAAAGACTGAAACTGTAAACAAGGTAGCCTTTCCAGTTTTGGGCAATCTCGTATCTCTAGATTTCAACATTACGAAATATTATTTTTGCCTGTATCGGTGGCGATGGTGGCATCCATGTGGTTAGCCTTTCTAAACAGACAATGCGAAGCTCATATAGAGACTGAAATAATACCTTTTCATCTAAAGTCCCATTCACATTATAAAACGCCTCTCCTATACATACTAAATCATTGAAACCTTCCAGCCGCAACATCCTCAGATAAGGTAGTAGCCCAAGTGTGGGAATCTGTTGGCTTTTGCTGCAATCTGTTAGCTTCACCTCTATAAGATTCATAAGTGGTGTCAGATGACCTCCATGTTTTACAACCATTGTCATCATCCACGAAGGAAATCTCACACCCATGAACCCTTTTACATATAATGATTGTAAATTAGGGTGAGGTTCAAGGCTATCTAGAATATCCTCATCATTGTTACCTTGATGAGAGGACGCTTCTCTATCTACACCCCATTCCAAATGTAGTGTCACAATCTTGTCCTTCCTCCCAAGCCCAGCTTGTCTTGCTGCTTCTTTGTTTTTCACATGTTGTAGACCTTTGATTTTCATCTGACCCTTAAGTTGATCTAAAGGTCCTAGTTCATCAATGCTCCATCCTTCACCATCACGCAACTCAAGGCCAGGCAATGTCTGAAGGTTTTTTAATTGTCGTAGTCCTGTTGATGCCGACAAGTAATGATTTGCCTCTATGTGTCTTAAGCTTCTCAACCTATGCAACTCTCTGGGTAGTTCCGTCAGGTCAGAGCAACCTATAATTCTCAGTGTTTGTAGTTTATAAAGTTTGCAGATTGACTCTGGTAGTTCATTAATAAGGTTATCAGATAGGTCAAGATACCTTAGATGAACAAGCTGCCCAATGATACAAGGAATCCCAGTTAAACCAGTATCAGCTATGATTAATGTTCGCAAGTATCGTGCACAACCTAAGGTGGAGTTGATCCAGACATTATCCCTAAAACTTAACGTTCTTAGTTTTCTCGTTGACAACCTACGAGTAAAAGTTTCAGAAGGTATTTCGTTCTTTGGTAACTTGAAAACCAAATGTCGAACATCATCTTCTAGATCGATTCCAGCTTTCCAAACCAAAAAATTCTTCTTTGAAACATAGGCTGCAAGATCATGCACTAAATCGTGCATCTTGTACACAATGGGATTTGTGGAGTATTTCTCCTCTTCTAAGAAGGAATAATTCAGCAATATATTAAAATATTTCTCACCAACCATTTCCGTTGTCAAAGTGGAGCTGCTGGTTGCAAATTCACCATTAAGAAATCCTTGTGCCAACCACATAGTAATTAATTGATGCTTCTCCATTTCATAATCCTTAGGGAAGATTGCGCAGTATGCAAAGCATTGCTTTACATAAACATGATTCAAATGGTTGTAGCTCAACATTAACGATGGCAGAATATCATTTATATCTCCTAGTTGGCATTTCCATAGTTCACTATTCTCAATCGTTTCCCATTCATACGCGTGCTTCTTTGACTGCAATGTGCCAGTGATTGCTTTTATGGCCAAAGGAACACCCTTACAATTGTTAACAATTCTTCTCCCAACATTATTGAAAGAAGAATCATATGGACGTGTCTCACTAAAAACTCTTTGTTGTAATAAAGCCCATCCTTCATCTTCAGATAAACCTGGCAGTTTGTGTTGATAAAAGGCACGTGCTTTCTTTGCAACATCAGTGCTACGGGTGGTAATCAAAATTACACATCCGCGTAGATCACCAATACTCTGCAATTCATTTTTGAAGGAATTCCATGAGTCTTGATTGTTTTCCCAAACATCATCAAGCACGAGAAAGAATTTCTTCCCCTTTAACTCTTCTTCAAGCTTATTTGTAAGTGCACCTGTGTTTGTCAAGTCACATTCAGATGATGTAAGATGTTCAACCATCTCGTTCAAAAGTCTGTCAACTTTGAAATCCTCAGACACACAAATCCAAATTTTCTTGTGAAAATGGTCATCAACATTCTCATGTTCATATAACCTCCGAGCTATAGTTGTCTTGCCAAGTCCTGTTTACATGGGATAAAAGATTATCATCCATTACAATTTGTAAGACCCTCCTATGAAGCAATTTGGTAGTAACTAATTGAGAGATACATCAAAAGTATAAATGTTGAAAATGCTAAAGGTGAAGGGACTCATCAATCCTTACTCTTTAAAAAGTTATGATATAATTGTTAGGATTTTTTTGAAAATAACACTACATATTTTGAAAAAAATGGATTATAACACTACCTTTTCTCAAATTTGTATTAAAACACCACATAAAAATCAAAAAATTTGATTTCACCACCAACTAACAAATCGTTGGATGGAATCTGTTAGTGGGGTTCACTTTTGACACGTGTCACTCATAAAAAAATTATAAAAAAAAATTAAAAAGAAAAATCCTAAAATGCTAAACCAACCACCACCGTCGATGGGTTCCCACCACCGTCACCCAAACACAACCCTCGTAGATTCGAACTACCGAAAACCCACCTTGAAACACCCCAGCCACCGAAAACCCACCTAACCCATCCTTGAAATACCGAACATTGGCAATTAAACCACAACAATCGGCGTTATACCACAACAATCGGCGTTATAGCAGCCAAAAGCCGCACCTTTCCTATACCCTTTCACCCTCAAAATGGGCGGAATCGACCATGGAAACCTAGAATGAGCAATTTCGATGGTCGATTTGGCCGTTTCAAGGGTGATTGAGGCAAAAGGGGGTGGTTTTCCATGGTGGTTTAATCAAATTATTTTCTAACTTGTAAAGCCCGTTTTCCAAGTTAGAAATTTGATTAAAAAGGGCTTTACAAGTTGAAAAGGTATGTGTAACTTGTAAAGCTCCATGACAAATAAGAATGACAAATTGCTAGAGAATAAGTTCTAAGTGATTTTACAAGTTATTTTAGCACAATAAGAATAACAATATCTCATTAATATAAAATGTAAGGCTGAAGAACAAATGACAAGGAAAACTACCTCCAATTCCAACAATGGCAACAGTGGAAAGACGATCAACATCCTTGCCAGTAGGATTTAGAACCACTTGCAGCAACTTCTCCTCATCAGACTCCCTCCCTATGAATTCAGAACCTCTCGCGACAGCATGTTTCCGATTTTGATGCAATGCTTCATTATCAACATAGTAGCCAACACTAGTCGATGCTACTGCTTCTCTGGCTAGCTGCCCGAGCTGTATTCCATTGTTCTTAGCCTCCTTGTGCAGCTCATCAAAGTTGGAAAGGATCTCATGAACCCGATGACTCATCCGAATACGGAAGACAGCAGGGTTAGTCGCAGTACTAAAAAAGTTGGAACACTTTTTCTTGAATGATGGATGGTTGTTCTTGAGCTCAATTTTCCTGCGGAGTAGCTCATATTCATAGTCATCCATGAGTTCATCAGCAGAGTAGGCCAAATCAGTGAACTTATTAAGCCAACGATTCACAAATCTGCTCTTCTCAACATACTTAGCACTTCCCAAATCCTCCAGTAATGCCTGAATGTTGGAGAATTTGTCATGGAGCTTTACAAGTTGATCTTGGAAACCACAAGCAAGTGTTATCTCATCCAACACCCGAGCTGTCACCAACTTTGTCGCGGCTTTGGCAGCCTCTACTGCTAATCCTGTTGCTATTGCTTCCGCCATCAGTCAATCAATCAAGTAGCTGTATAGAGAGAGAGAGAGAGAGAGAGAGAGAGAGAGAGAGAGAGAGAGAGAGAGAGTATAAGGGTTGTATGTATGCTAAAATAAGCTAGGGATAGATGCTAGATGTGAAGCTTTAGTTATGATGAGTGTGAAGCATTGTATTACTCATCAACTTTTATTTTTTTAAGTTCGGGAAAGAGTTCGGTAGTTTTTGAGAAAATTTATATACATCGGGTTGTACAGTGTATTCAAAGGTAATTTTAACTCACTCATTTTGATGATCATGGCTTATTCAATCATCAACTGAATAAAAAAAAACCTTTAAAGCATTTTTTACTCCCTCATTTTCACTGCATCAAGCATCTTATTTTGTTGTATTGTGAAGTTGGTAAAAGAGAAAGATGAGCTTGGAGTTGCTGAATAAAAATATTAAATTATTGAGGAGTGTTTAGTACTAGTATAAAAATAATTAGTGTACTTAATTTCATTTAATAACTGACACGATTGGCTAAATACTCCTTAATTTACGGCTTTTTTCTTTTAGTGTGTGTGGCTTTTGACAAAATGCCTCCAAGTCCAACCAGATTAAACAAAACACCCTAAAGCTTAATTGTTGTTTTATCACTTCCAATGTTTTTAATTATTATTAATGGCCACTTTTGGATTTAAATATGAAGCTCCACAACAAAGGTCTCCACTTGTGGATTTATGTTATATGTAGCATTTGGTTAGCAATGCTCAAACTACTATGACAGCACCTGGTATTTATGTTATACGCTACTCTTAATTTTAACTACTGCTCAACAACTAAAAGCTATCCGTTACCGCTAAATTAAATGCCTAGTGCCTAATTTGTTCGTTCCTAAAACCTTGTGGAATCAGGATGGATGCGAGTTAACCCTCACACTCTATTAATTTGTTCTTGTACAAGTACTCCGTACTACATACAAGGTTTTCATAGAAATTGGTTGAAGCAAAGCCCTTTTTCAACTATGAAGAAATTTGAACAACCCCAAATCAACAAATTAATTAAAAATGGTTATAAAACTTAATAATAGATGCGAGACTACGATTGAAAAAACAGCACAAAATTGTTAAAGAAGTAAAACATAATACCTGCCCAAGAATAAGCACATCATAGAAAAATGAAAATGGTAGAAAATATCTTGATGGTGGAGAATTGTTGTTGGAGTATTTGAATTGCTGACCCATTTTCCTATAACAAAAATCAAAAATAAATATACAATCTATAACTCTTATAAAAGCCCCAAGCACCCCTACTGTAGCAATTTTACTGTTCCTTATGAACAGGAGATTGACATTTCTGCCCTCCCCTGCCCTTAGCACCCTTCCTTGATTGACAAGGCTATTTTGGCCTTTTCGGGTTTCTCATTTCTCTCTCCTGCTTTTGCTCCTCTCATCCTCACTCTTCTCCAAAGCATCCTCAAATTTCTCTCTCTCTCCACCATTATTGAAGCGCACTTTGAGTTCTCCATTGAAACGCACTCCGAGTTCTCCATTGAAGCCTACTTTGAGTTTTCACTTCTCTGAGGTATAATGTTTTTTCTAAGCCGATTTTACTTGCAAGTCCCACCGAGGATGAACCCAGGCGGAATGCTGATTTAGGGAAGGTAATTGCTTTTTTATTTGTTTAAATCCTTAATTTTAAAAAATTCATGTTGATTTTAGTTGTTTCTTGTTCATTCTTCATCCAGTATTTCTAATTTTTGTTGTTTTCTTCAGATTAATTAATGGTGCTCATCTAATATTAGAGACAATTATTGATCGGGATCGGGTTGTCCTTCAGTTTTGGGTGGGTCGTTGTAGACACCCATTTGTGTCTCCCCAAAACCAAACCCGGTGATAAGTGTCTTTCACGTCGAATCATAATCGAATGAAATGAAGTGTGGAAAGGTCTAGTGTTGCGGAAAGTTTTTATTTCTTTTCTCTTCTCTCTGTTTTTGAAAACTTTATTTTAAGAAAACAGTCAATCCAGTTTGGTTGGTCCATGATATGGGTCTAATAGTGGTGTAGTTGGATGGGGCTTGCAAAGACCTTTCCAACGATATATTATAAGCCCAATTCCGATGAATATTGAGGAAGTTATGGCCAATTTACTAAACTGGGCCCGGTTTGAGCTTTAAGTACGGCCCTATGATCTAGGGGAGGGCCTAATATAATTTATCATTCCTAATGTAATTAGGAATGGTTTTAGTCTTCTAGAACATTCTAGAAGGTCTTATCATTTCTAATTCAATTAGGACTCGTCAGAGTTTTAATCAGATCAAATAGCATTTTCGTTTGGAATTATATTATTTTATCTTCCAGTACGGGAAAATTATCAGATTTTCGAAAACGCGTTAAAAGTCAGTTTGGCGTCCAACCCCAGGCCTTGGCGCCTGGAACCAGGATTGGCGCCGGGCGCTAGCCATTGGCGCCTGGCGCTAGCCACTGGTCCTGGCGCCAACTAGCCAGGGCTGGCGCCAAGGTGGTTCTTCGATCTTCAGACTCTGTTTTGTTAAATTATCTTTTTTGGATGATTTTCTCTATAAATATCGTATCAAAAACTCCGTTTTCATTCATCAACAAGCATCATCGATCATCAACTCTCTTTATTCATCAATCATTCATCAATTCTTTTCATTCATTCACCAATTATCAATATTCATTCATCTCTTTCAATCATCAATAACATTCATTCATTAGAATTCTTTTCTTATATTCTTTCTTGCTCATACAAAATTCCGCATTCACAAGATCTTGATATACCTAGCCATATTCGAAGTTGCCTTCGCCCTAGACGTGAAAGGTTTTAATTTCTGAAGGTTTCCTTGAAGTTACTAACGTGTGTATTTTGTTATTAGAAAGAGGTACGAGGCATCCAAGTAAGTACTCTAATGGTTTAATTGATATTATGATGTAGACATCATGCTTAGACTGTTATTTTGATTCCTAGTATCATGTCTAGGGTAACTTTAATATCAAGTATGATTAAAAGTATGATGCTTCCTATTTTCTTCCTAATATTAATTCATGTTAGTATCATATTAAGGCTAAAGATTTGATTTTTATTGTTTAGTGACATGCTAGGGTTCGGTATTAATCTTGTTAGTATCATGCCTAGGATCTTGCTATGCTTTAACATGAATATGATCATGATAATAATTGTTATAATTTTAGGATTATTATTGATTATGATTGATAATATTATTATTAATAATGTTGATTATTTATTATGTTGCTTGATATATATATTTTATATTGTTATTGCTTGATCACCTTTATTGCATGTTTAAAGGGAATTGGTATTTGCAATCACGCTTAATAAGATAATTAATAATCTTGTTAGGTTAATTGTGATTATAAATTCAAGTGATCGCCAATAATAGTTTATTGGTGCATTAAATTCAACCAACATAGATTAAACAGGTTTAAGGTTAATCCTATTGATTGTATGTTAATTGGAAAGCGCACATGAATACGAGCAGAATAAAGTAGAGGCCTATTATTAGGGCAGGTTCAATCTCTTTTAGGTTGGATTTGTACCATCATCCCCGAACCCTTATTTGGTTCATGACCTTATGGAGTTGACGATATCTTGGATCGTTAAGGGGTGTAACCTTCACCTCATGAACGGTTTACAAGTTCCTTAAAAACTTGTTGGCGACTCTTTTGCTCTATCTTCTTCCCTTTTGGACGCAACCGTACTTTAGTGTATGATCACAGTGGGGTTCAAGCTAGTGGGATTTTAAAGGCTTGAAATTATTCCCCACAGTCGCTAATTCGCAAGACCCACATTTCTTGCTGTTCCTACAGCTGGTCTTCAGGTAGCCTTCCCTCATTTGTTTGATTTCAGATCAGAATAATTTGATTTCTGTGGGTTTGTGTGGTGTGTCATTTTGCTGCTTTTTCTTTTTTTTTTTTTCTGCAGATCGAGACTTGTGATAGCTCAAGCAAGGCTCACAGTGTATTCTTAGCCCGAAAACCCAAGTTTCTACGGATTTTGAATCGAACTAGAATGTTTCTGAGGTTGTGTTCACTTTACTCTGCAATCCTTCCTCTTGTGTTTCTGAGTTTTGTTGATTATTACTGATGAAAACTGATTGTTCATAATTAAATTTGATTTTTTACCAAATATGAAGATAACTATTTTTATTTTTGATTATAACTTTAAATTTGAAACGAATGCCTTGAACTAGCCAACAAGCAGAACTAGATTGTTGGCTCTTCTTTCCAATGTGATGCTGATAGCATCGTGTGGTCTACAAGTTTGTACAGCAATGGATGATAAAACCATGAATTTTGATATTGCAGACCTCTCATATATTTCAATTTATTGTCTGCTACTACATTTCTCCTGTTTAATTTCAAGTGTACAACTTATGGGTTGAAATTTCAGGCCATGTGTATTTGTATAAATAGCTACTGGTCGTGTGAAATCAAATACTTGGTATTATACATGTGGGCGTATGTATTGATGGGTTGCATAGTAAAATTAAGCGTGTGTGTATATTTCTCTCATTATAACCCGAAACTCGATTGTCTAGGTTCTTTCTCTTTAGATTTTTGTTGTGTTTTTTTTAGATGATTCTCTAATCTATTGTTGTTTTTTTAACCAGTGACCCTTACTTTTCGAATTCGAAAGTTGTCGCCGGAGATGAGTTGGAATCCGCGAAGTCCGCTAA
The DNA here is from genome assembly GCF_948465745.1 of Chenopodium album. Classification (NCBI taxonomy): domain Eukaryota; kingdom Viridiplantae; phylum Streptophyta; class Magnoliopsida; order Caryophyllales; family Amaranthaceae; genus Chenopodium; species Chenopodium album. The sequence continues at coordinate 42,682,565 of NC_137849.1, forward strand.
TGTTTCCAGCGAAGAAAAGGATGCTTGGGTTTTCGATGGTGTTGAAACCCTTCTCTTTAATTTACCTTATTATGAGCATGGATATGGGTGAGATTTTTTGTATTTTTTGCAATTAAATTGATCGTTTGTTTTATTTTAGTTTAATTAATTAGAATTATTCATAGGATTTGATTTTCATTTGATAAATAGACAGCACTGCTCATACTTCATAGTTCACACGTATACCCTAAACTATATAATCTACAGAAAACAAATTCTTGTACACTGTTGAGGAAACTTATATAGTTGTGCTGCTTCAGAATTTAAAATTTGAAAGTATTATCAAACTAACCTAGCATAGAATTATGGTTTTCACACTCTTTGTTTTGAAGTCTGAACCAACTTATCTTTTACTTGGGCTTTTGTTGGAATCTGGATGTCTGATGAAACGTTTTTACTCTTAAATCATCTCCTTACCCAAAATCCATTGAGCTTGAAGGGTGTACATGGTATTCCTAACTTGTATCTAGACATTTTAAATTTAGTTATCTTTGTAAGAAGCAACTTGGAGTGACGAAGCTGATTTTTATGGCGGGACCTTCTGCTGTTGATTTTCAGAAGACTCGGGAATTTGAGAAGGTTTGTTGATTTGATTCTTGAATTTTTTGTTTTAATTAGGGTTTATTATTTATTTGGTGGTAGAATGGCAGACGTAGTTGAGCTAGAGCATCTTCTTATAAACGGAGATGGAAGAAATAAGTTTGATTTGTGCCAGGAATGTTAATGATTGTTAAAGAAGAGGGGCTTAAAAATGTAAAATTTGTTTATGCGGGTACCATAGGTGGGTTTGGTTAACATGATTGTGGTGAATGGGACACAAAAATGACAGAGAAACATGAATGAAGCATTTGTATTGTTGACTTTGAATCTTAAAGTTAAATATGTATCTTGGTTTCTATTTAATGACATCTCATTTGGGAAGTATTAATTTCATGAGTATTATATGGGAAGATGTAATATGTATGTAGATTAAAACTGTCAGCTATTCAGTTTTTTTATTTTTTTTAAAAAAAAAAAAATTTAATTTTATTTTTTTAAACGGGAAGCTATTCAATTCTTTAACTTTCACATTTAAACAAGAAGTTGTAATTATGTAGACTTAAAGTAAATAGATATGCAAGGTTATCTTTCTTAACTCTGTTTTATTATGGGGTTGGAAACTTGGGATTGAATCTGTTATCTAAACATTCAATGACCAAGTTTATTCCTTTCAAATGTGCTTGAGTTTCTATTGTAGTGGCATTTATACAGCTTTGCTTTGCCAAAATAGTTGTCCAATTACTTTGTGTGACTGTTGGCGAATCTAATTCTTTAGCTTTTATACTACATATTTGATATTGTTCCTCATTTTATTCAGTGCATAAGCTCAAAATCATTTATCCAGTACTGGCGAATTCAACGCTTCAGTTCTAATCAGTTGTCTTGATTCTTTAGCTTCTTAGTTTGTTCTCTTGTTCAAATTACGTCTAACTATGGTCTTGTATTTTCTGCATCTGGTGTTTGTTAGGCTAGAGCATTGCTTGAATGGCATGGAACATCACGATTTTGCGGGCAGTGTGGAAGTAAAACAATTCCCAGGGAAGCTGGGAAAAGAGTGCAGTGCTCAAATGAATTGTGCAAAAGGAGGATATATCCTCGTGTTGATCCAGTATGTTGATGCCAGACTCTCATTCATTATGCAATGCAGAAGCACTGTTTGAACAAATGGAATTAAATTCTTCCTGTTGTGTGTCCTGTTACCAGGTAGCCATTATGCTCTTGATCGACAAGGAAAATGACCGTGCACTTTTAAGCAGACAGCCGAGATTCGTACCTAGAATGTGGAGTTGTTTAGCTATTTTTTTAGAGGTTAGTACTCTGTAGAAATATGATGACTCCATACCTCATTTGTGATGCATTTGTCTTAGCCCGGAGAGAGTTTGGAAGAAGCAGTGAGAAGAGAAACATCGGAGGAAACTAGGATTGAAGTAGGAGAAGTTGTCTATCATAGTTCTCAGCCATGGCCTGGTAAGTTCATTTGGAGCTCTGATGTCTGAGTAAAAGTCATCTCCTATTTAACCTTTTTTTTTTTTTTTTTTTTTTTTTGTTGTCATACTGTAAGTCTGTAATGAATTAATTATCATAGCAGATAAATTTCTGCAATCAGTTTCTTGTCTCAGCTTAACAAACTTTAACTTTCGACCTTTTCCAGTTGGGCCAAGCAGCATGCCCTGCCAGTTGATGGTAGGCTTCTTTGCTTATGCGAGATCTCTTGAAATAACTGTGGATAAGGATGAATTGGAAGGTATGGTTTGCCACATTTTCTCCTATTATTGTATTATCTTTCTTTTGCCTTCCTCATTTGGACATGAAACTTAAAGTAGATCTCAATACTTCCTTTATTACTTGATGATTTTTTAGACTACTTATAGGATCTCATTTTATTACTAATAAGTAAAAATAAATAAAACTATTATAACTGTTTGGTTAATCTCAGTATAATTTTAATATATTAACTTTATATATATCTTTTTTTTTTAAATTAGGTATTAAGAGTCAAAGTTATTCGTTGGTAATCATGAAAGTCATAACGATTTATGTATTGAGAAATAGAGGAAGTATTACTTAGGTAAGAACTTACAATTAACTGTTCTATACCTGATTAATGGATTGTGACTAGCCAAATATCAGCTTATATCTAATCTATTTTACGTCTCTAATGTATGTATGCGGTTGTTTAGATGCCCAGTGGCATAGCAGAGAAGATATCAAGAAAGCTCTTACATTAGCTGAATATGAGAAGGCATAAAAAACAGCCGCTGCCAAGGTAGAGCAGATTTGCAAGGGGGTCACGCAAAGTCAGAACCTCTCCTCGGACTTCAACACTGAAAGCGGAGAGCTTGCGTCCATGTTTATTCCGGGGCCTTTTGCAATCGCCCACCACCTCATATCTACTTGGGTCAGTATGTATTGATGGGTTGCATAGTAAAATTCAGCGTGTGTGTATATTTCTCTCATTATAACCCGAAACTCGATTGTCTAGGTTCTTTCTCTTTAGATTTTTGTTGTGTTTTTTTAGATGATTCTCTAATATATTGTTGTTTTTTTAACCAGTGACCGTTACTTTTTGAATTCGGAAGTTGTCGCCGAAGATGAGTTGGAATCCGCGAAGTCCGCTAATGTTTCCGGCGAAGAAAAGGATGCTTGGGTTTTCGATGGTGTTGAAACCCTTCTCTTTAATTTACCTTATTATGAGCATGGATATGGGTGAGATTTTCTGTATTTTTTGCAATTAAATTGATTGTTTGTTTTATTTAGTTTAATTAATTGGAATTACTCATAGGATTTTATTTTCATTTGATAAATAGACAGCACTGCTCATAATTCATAGTTCAGACGTACACCCTAAACCATACAATCTACAGAAAACAAATTCTTGTACACTATTGAGGAAACTTATATAGTTGTGTTGCTTCATAATTTGAAATTTGAAAGTATTATCAAACTAACCTAGCACAGAATTATAAATGTGTGTGCTAACCTTAAAATGCTGCCGTCACTGACCTCAAATTCAGCAAGACTGAACCACCTAGCAAATATATGTTGTGAGGATCACCCAGCATGAACACTATAATAATATCAAAGTTGATATTATTGAATTTGGTCTGAGAGTGAGGATCACCTAGCATCAGTCTTTGGATGCACACAGGAAGAACTGACCTTTGTCAAGAGCAATGTTAGCCATTCTCCCCTTGGCGAGCTCTGTCAAGGCATGACTTCTCTATCTTGGTAATTAGTTTATAATATACTCAAGCTGGACGAATCCTCTTTTGCCTTTGCTGCAACATTTACTTGATTGATCTCTTGATTTGAATGAGATGTTAGTTTTTTATATTTAGCTACATTGGAACCTTAGGTGCATTGTTCTAAATATAGGTTTTGATTGTCTGTTTTATCTCTGGTGGTCAATTGATATTAGAGAGTTCTCATCTAAGTGACTATTAAAGCTTAATAATATGAGCATGTGATAGTGTGATACTGCAGATTCCTATATCTTGTACCATTATACGTGGTCTTTAGATTATCCAAATAAGTGGAAATGATTTATTTTGTATATTTTCTGGTTTGGCTTCTATTTGATCAGTTGAAATCGAATATTCTTCTGATAATCACTCATCTATGCACTTTGTATATTTCCTCTTTAACTGTGATGCAAGTAGTATATATAAAGATTAGTTAATCAGTAATATCTTGATGAGCAGCATAAATTGTGATAGGCATGGGGATTATTGGGGGAAGCGTTGAGCAATTCAATATTGAATAGAATGAATGTAAAGTTATCGAATCGTTATTGTATATCGATTGAGGTACTATAAGTAGTGAGAATAACAACGGGAAGGGTTCTTTATTCAGGATGAAGTGGGGTAATTTAAATAAGTGCAGGAAAGTGGAAAGACTACTACTCTCTGATTTATGAGCTAAGGGATGTTTACTTTGTTCATTTGATACTTCTCTAGCTTCCATTATGTTAAAAATCTGATCAAATTTAATAAAATTACCATAAATGTTATGATTCTAAATACGTATTAATTCATACTAAATGAGCTATGGGAATCAAATAGGGAGTAATAATTTTAACCTAATGAGCCGTGAGACTGGAAAACCTTGTTGGCTTATAAAGTTGACTTTCAAAAGTGAATACAATGAGCATGTTAGTGTTGACTCATTATCACAACAATTAAGATTTGAATCACTGGGAATCCTTTACTTAATTCTTAGGAGGAGAAGGAGAGAGAGAGAGAGAGAGAGAGAGAGAGAGAGAGAGAGAGAGAGAGAGAGAGAGAGAGAGAGAGAGAGAGGGGGGAATCATGCTGCATATTGGACCACGTTATCTTAATTTCATGCTGAAATTGTTTCTTTGAGTGTAATGATTCTGGTTAGCAATGGCCAAAGTTCATGGATGATTCTGAACTTTACCATAAACAATAAATCTAATCATTTTAGGTTAGGGGAAGAAGATGGGTGGATTGGAAGGTTTTATTGGTTGAGCTTTACCTAAAACAAGGTTTTAATCTTCATTGTATGCTTATTGTTTTTATGTGTTTGGTCCTCCTATTGCAGTCTTTCAGTCGGGTTAGCATGGTTGCCACTGTCAATGTTTGTCGTTTTGATGGTATACCAATGGCTTCTGCAGACCCTATTTTAGGTGTTTCAAAAACTTTTAAAGCTAATATGAATGAAAAGAAGCTCAATCTTGGTGTTGGAGCCTATCGAACCGAAGAACTCCGGCCTTGCGTACTGAATGTTGTCAAGAAGGTCAGACTTGGTCATTGTGTGTAGTATGTAGAAAGGCTTTTTTGCTGATTGAAATAATCTTCATTTGTCTTTCCATGAATAATCTGCTTGATTTTCAAATGATTTTAATCATTAAAGAGCTTAAAGGATACTTGTAATGTACTACTGAGTGCTTTTATCTTCTATTGCTTTGACATTGTGATCTTCATGGTGATGTGACTGTCTGGAATAGGACAAAGAGCAAATGTGATTAGTCTTGAGTTTCTTTAAGGGAAATGGTAGTAATAAGAAATATTTTAAGATGATTTATTACTCTCAAGTCTCAACACTAATTTTTAGGTTAATTCCAGTGTGGGTACATGTGGCTTCAAACAATATCGGAGGATTTTGAGCTGCCACTTTATTTGCTTATGCTTTTTTAATTTTGTAGGATTTTTGCTACTTTATATTTTGATTAAAGATAATTAATGTGGGCATTAAAATAAATAATCTGTTCTGATTATGGCTTTCTCCATTATAAAATTAGGTGATGTATTGAAAGGATGAGTTTGACTTCATGTTAGCTGACATTTTGAAACAAAATAAAGTAAATGATTCAGGCATGAGATTTGATCCCAGGGTAAGGATAGTTGATTTTGATAGGTTTATAGCCGAGTATGAGAATGATCATACTTCTTGTTCTTTGTCTACTTTGATTAATTTTATGGCAACTGAGGAGGAGATCGAGGAGGCTCTTTACCGAATTTAAGCTCAAAAAATTTCTGAATATATGAAAGAGTTCAGGCTCTTCACTCTTTTTTAGGGTGTGCTGCTATCAAATCTTATAATTTACAGCTTAAGTAGCAATTACATTTGGACATGTGCAATTTTTCATGAATTTTCCCCTTTTTTTCCTTCTGTATGGTTATAAGAAATTCGTTAACATATTGAAATCGAAGTAGCATTCTTCATTATGAAAGGATTGCAGAATTAATACTTTTATTATGCAGGACTAATTGTTTAAAAAATACAGACAATGAAGTCTATGTCTACATAACTGTATTGTATAATCGTAAAAGTTACTAAATCAATTTGTTTAGAGAAATTGTATATATATATATACACATTGAATACCGCTCACATTATCCAGAATTATAGGTTCGATGATTAACATAAAACAAAGCTAATCAAAATTATCACACTTATAAATACACATAACTTTATTATTAGTAAACAGATAAAATAATGTAACATAAAACATAAGCTAATTAAATGATAATAACTCCCTAAAAAAAAGTGATAATGATCAATTAGAGATCATCAAATTGGGGGATTGCGTGCCATTATTTATGATGATGCAAATTTGTTAACAAATACATCTTGTATTTGTATAGCTCTTCCATTTGAGTTAAAAGTATCCTTTTAACATTTGATGCCCCAAGTGATTTATTTAATTCATTTAAATCAAAGCTCTTAAATTCGATTCTAATTCATAGGGGAGCTTATGAGACGAGACAACTCGCGAGCTACTCGAGTTTGACTCGGTTAAAACTCGACTCGAACCCGAAATTGGCTCGAGATGTTAACAAGGTCAAAACTCGACTCGGGTGATGAGCTCGACTCAAACTCAAGATTGGCTCGAAATGTTAACGAGTCGAGTGTCTCATTACTCGACTCGAAAGCTCGTAAGAAGCTCGAAATCCTTCCTATAATATGATATTTACAAATGGAGTACATAAATAATATCTCATTACTTTGACATTACGTTATAAACAGCTCCAATTTTAGTTGAAGCATTAGTTTTGTACACTTATTTATTAACTATAGCTAAAGTGATCATTATACACTAACCAATCAAAGCAAACGAAAATCAACAATCAAAATACAACCAATTACATTATCACATAAACAACGACTAATTACACACTAATCACCGAGGCAAAATCACCAAATTGGGGGACCGCGCGCGTAGCGCGCGGGCCAACAACTAGTTGAAGTAAAAGACAGAAGTGAATATGCTTGCATTAGTATAATTGATTATAGACTACTAATCAATTAAAATACAACATGCAATACAAAATTTAACCATTAAAATCGAATTGGAATTCACTGCTTACTAATATAAATAGAAATTGATAACCAAGAAAAAAAAAAAAAAAAAAAAAAAAAAAAAAAAAAAAAAAAAAAAACAATCCAAATGAAATTGAACCAAGAAAAAAAAAATTGTAATCAAGGTGCAGTTGATTGGAAAGGCTCTTGTCAAAAAAAAAGTTGGAAAGGAAGAAGATTAAAAAAAAAGGGGTAAATTTGACAAACTGAACTCACAAAACCACGTGTGACGATTGAAGAAAAAGTTATTTTGACAGTGAAGGGCAAGTTTGCCACTTTACAAATTAAAGAAAGCACATCAAGATACTCGTATTATATGCTTATACTACCTTGGTTAACTTTTATTTGCAACTTTGGGGTATTATTTGTGAGACATAAAATATTCTAAAGTTGTAAATAAAAGTTAACGGAGGTAGTATTTACTTAATTTTAGTTCACATCAGTTCAATTCAATTCAGTTTAGCTCTAATCAGTTCAACTCATTTCAGTAAATGTGAACAGACTCTAAATTAAGCTGTTGATGACTTGAGTTAATTTGTTAAAAAAAGAAATATTTTATTTAATGTCTTGGTGAAGGTGATGGTCTAATGAAGAGAAAATGGTGGTGGGTATAATTTATGCTTTTAAAATGTCATAAATGTGATTTTTTTTTTTTTTTTTTTTAATGTTTAAAGGTCACAAGGGGTAGATAATGAAAATCGATCCTATTTTTTTTCAAAATAGGAAGAGAAGATCTAACCACTTGAATTATACCTTACCTCACTCTCAAAATATCATATGTTGGAGATTTGCTCCAAACTTTTAATTAGAATTATAGTGCTCATAATGTCATAATTGATAATTATTCCCTTGGCCAACGTTACCACATTTACTAGTAAGATATTATCAGTTATAATCTTACAAATAATATGTTAGCTGTTACAAAATTAAGAGTTTATTGTCAAATAATTTTTCAGTTCCAAAACTCTTAATTTTCTTATTAGTTTTAACGCTCCTTTTACTGGTTATAAAAACCAAGTTTTTCCTTTCAAGTGGTGGGGAAAAAAGAGTCTTATGCTTACTTCTAAATTATGATAGTAGTACTTATTTTCTCTCTCTAAGTAGTATTTTGTATAAAATTGTCTCAAGATCTTAACCAACAAAGACGGTTCTCACTCCGTCCATTGGAGTGTGTCTTTGCCGACGGAGGAGGTGTTAACCCTGGGGTCAGAACCCGTAGTCCAGCCGCACCGTAGTGGGGGTTTTCTGACTTAGGCAGTGACTCGTCACGGCACCTCAATTGATCCGACAACCAGACAAGTTGTTCCAATTTATTATTTATTTCCTTCATCATAATGTTACAAATGCTTTAAAAATGTTTTGGTCAACCTTGTTGCAATCAGTTCGTTTTGGACTAGTACAAAATCACAAATGAGACATCTTATTTGTAGATAAACAAGATACTAAAATCAATTAAAACATAGATAAGAGTTATCCTTTTATAGAAGATAATCTGTCAAATTTACAGCATATTTTATAACAAGTCAAAGTGTCAAATTTATCCAAATAGTTACAAAGATTAATAATAAAAAACAATTAAATACCCAAGGGAAGCTCACTGTTATCTTATGGCACTCCCTAAAAATAAGGCGATATGTCCTCCCTTCCAAGTTTATGGTAAATTCCACAAGCACCAAAATTGTGTGCATTTTCTTTGATACGTTGAAAATTTTTTTTTTTTTTTTTTGTTATTTTGACATAGAAATTCAAAAAATTATTCTTTGAACATAATTGTCATTGATTCATTAAAATATCAAGATATCTAAGAGGGGAAACAAAAGGAAGGAAAAGATGCTGCATAGGGCAGCAACAAGTGCATATTCATGGTGGTGGGCTAGCCATATTCGAACCAAACAGTCAAAATGGCTAGAGCAAAACCTTCAAGGCTAGTTTCTTTCGCTTTATTTTTTCCTCTTTCAAATGGCTACATTTGATTTCGGTGTAACTTTGATCATAAATTTGTCAAAATTTTATTGAATTATAATGCAAAAATGACATCAATAGATTTTTCGTAATTAATGCTCCGTATAGTAGTGGGATTTTAAGTTATCGTTAATAAGTTTTACCACAAAAGTTGATGTAGCCTATTATCTAATACATAGTTGAAATTGTTTATGGTTAATCATCAATAATTTTTACCTTTCTAACAAATAGTTGATTAATTTTTTTTATTATCATCAAGAATTGCCTAATTTATAACTTAACATTTTTTCTTTTGTTTATCATGAAGTTATTTTGAATTGATTGAAAATTAAATCGGGTTAATAAGATAATACATTATTGTTTATAGGGTAGTAATGGTAAAATAAATAGATTTTTTTGGAATTTTAATTCTTATTGCACGGAATATATGTTGTCGAGTCTTTCAATGTGCATCCGTTTCATCCTATTCCATAATTCGACACAACCTAGGTATCAAGTCAACCTATTCCATAATTCAACACAACCAAGCGACCTAGGTTATTCATTTATGCATTCCTCCAGTCCACTTACATAGCATAAAATTTTCAAGGTATTGTGGGACTTAAAAAAATCAAGCAAATATTGTTTGTTCTTTATTTTTCTTTTTGGTTATGAACATTAATTTAGTTTTTACTTTTACACATCGAAATGCACATTAAAAAGTTACAAATATAGAATAGGGAGGAAAATTTACTGATAAGTGACAACTTTGTTGTTGTTTCAGATATGGAGGAGAAGGTACAGTTCATGTTGAAGATCATAGATCAAGAGGGAGACTCATTCGCGAAAAGGGCCGAAATGTACTACAAAAAGAGGCCAGAGCTTGTAGGTTCTGTAGAAGAGTCATATAGAGCATATAGAGCTTTAGCAGAGAGGTTTGATCACTTATCAAAGGATCTACAATCTGCTAACAGAACCATTGCCACTGCTTTCCCGGAACAAGTCCAACTATCTATGGAAAGCGACGATGAAGACAGTTTAGCAGGCTCTACTTCTACTTCTCCTTCCCCTGATAGCTTATCGATGAGAAACTCATCCCCTAAAAATTTGCCAAAACCTCCAAAACTTCCCACTCCTAGGATGGCTAATGCCAAAGCACAAGCTATGTTGGCCACAAGGAGAGAGCAGCTCAGAAAAAATCTCACTACTTCAGGCACTGTATTGACTGCCAATTCAGGGCTAAGCAAGGAAGAAGCATTCAAAGAAATCGACACCTATGAAAAGGAGATTTTGATCATGCAAACAGAGAAGGAATTTATGAAGAGCTCATACGAGAATGCACTGGCAAAGTTCTTAGAGCTTGAGAGTAAGATCACTGATTCACAAACCAAGATTGGCAATTTGCAAGATGAGTTTGGGTTTGGCGCAGTCATTGAAGATTTTGAGGCACGTAATCTGATGGAGGGATCTGCCCTAAGGTCATGCGCCAAGGCCTTAGCCAAGTTGCAAGAGGAACAAGAAAAGTCAATATATGAGGTGAAGGATGAGTACAACAGAATCAAAGAAGCTCATGACAGGATTGAGGCTCTAAAAAAATACTGTGGACAGAATGAAGAGAGCTCCAAAGAAAGTTCGATGATGGGATCAAGCTTGAAAGAAACAATTGTTAGTATTGAGATAGAGGATGGAACAGATAATGTGGATGCAATACGGGAGAATATAAGGGCGCAATTGAAACTGAATTCTAGCACAGCTTTCACTGAGCCAGAGATGGCTGAGAAGATTGATAATCTAGTAGATAAAGTAGTTAGTTTGGAGGCTACAGTTTGTTCCCAAAATGCCCTGGTGAAGAGATTAAGACAAGAGATAGATAGGCTTTTGGGGCATATTGAGAGCTTAGAAGAGCAAAAACAGCGACTGCAGGAAGATTCTGTCATGAGAAATAGGTTGAGAGAATTGGAAGAAGAGCTTATCAAAGTTAAAAGCTATAACAAAGTAGTCACAGATAAAAATAGCAGCATTGATGCAGAAATTACAGGGGCTAGTTGCAAACTTGATCATCTTCAGGAGAAATTGCACGATGTGAAGCCATATGAAGGGGCTGAGTACTCCAATGAAGGAAAATCTGAACAAGAAGCAGAAGAAGAACAAAAAGAGATCAGAGAAAACAATTCTGAAAAGGAGAGTTATAGTAGTGATACCGAGCCACAAAATGAGATGAAAGAGGTGGAAGAAGAGGAAGAGAAGCAAGACATATCAAGGACCGCAGAAAGTACCATTGAAACTGAAATTCAAATAGGCGAAGAAGATGGACTTAATTGGAGGCAACTCTACATGAACAATATGGAGGAAAGAGAGAGGATTTTGGTAGAAGAATACAGTATAATCCTCAGGGACTACAAAGACATAAAGATTAAGCTTAGTGAAATGGAGAAAAAGCACAGAGACAATATTTTTGAATTGGCAAGTCATGTTAGGGAATTAAGAAATACAGTTGCAGCTAAGGATGAGGAAATTCAAATGCTACGAAATAAGCTTAGTGCTCTTAAAGGAAATGGAGATGGAAATACAGATTTATGGCTGGAAGAACATGGTGGCATGAAACCGGAAGATCAGAGTGAAAACAAGGAGTTTCATCATTTGGGACCTTCCTCCCATAGCACTGAACCAGAGAGAAAGCCACTTTTCTATCATTTGTACGGAGAAGATGTTATCAATGAAACAGTTGAAGATAACGAAAATGAATATGAGAATATAGCTTCACCTAGTAATGAATTAGTAAAGAAAGTAAACATAAACCTTGTTACTAAGACAAGGTCAGTTTCAAGAACTGAAGGCAGGCTTCGTTCAGAGCTTGATAATTTACTAGAGGCAAACCTTGATTTTTGGTTAAGGTTCAGCACCGCATTTCACCAGATTCAAAAGTTCCAGACCACGATCACAGACCTGCAAGCAGAGATAGCAAAGTTAAAGCAACCTCAGGAAAACGGAGTATGCGATAAGGCCCAACATCAAGCAAAATCAGATGCTAGACCTCTATACAAACATTTGAGAGAAATACAGACTGAACTTACTTTATGGTTAGAACATAGTGGAGTATTTCAGGAGGAACTACGAAGTAGATTCTCCTCATTGAACAACATTCAGAATGAGATTACAAAACTGTGGAAAACCAATTCCAAAGAAGAGAATGGGTTAAGTGATTATCAATCAGCCAAGTTCCAAGGAGAGATTCTTAATATGAAGCATGAAAACAGCAAGGTTGCTGAGGAACTACAAGCCGGTGTTAACCGTGTCAAAGCACTCAAGTTTGAGATTGGGAAAGCACTGGTGAAGTTAGACAAAGAGCTTCGTCTCTCTGATTCAAAGGGTTGTGTAACAAATCCACCGATCAAGCCAAGAATCCCACTGCACACATTTCTGTTCGGAATGAAGCTTAAAAAGTATAAGAAACCACCAACACAATCAATGTTTGCTTGTGTCACAAACCGATCATTATGTTAACGTTCAACATAGTCCATTGCTAGATAATTCACAATAGAATACTGTGTAATTTCTTCAACATTTACAAATATCGACAAAGGAATTTTATTAATCTTTAAAAATCGTCTCTTATACTGTAATTCGAGCTTAAAATACTCCCCCCCAAACCTTCTTATAGCAAGAAATTATGATTAGTGACTTTATGATCATACACCAATGTACTTACAATGTAATGTTTCACATAGAAGTATAGAACAGTTGCCAAACAGAACTTGAACCACTATTTATAAACACTAACACAACAATAAGCAGAGAAAAAATGGCAGACATTTACATATATAGACCTAACCACAGTACTATAAGTTTGTTTGGTTAGATATTTTGACACTAACCAATACTTCTTTTGAAACCTCCATCTTTTCAGCACCCTCATCAACGATCCTACTTGGTGGAACTTCAGGTGTTCCTTCCACACCTGAGGTACCACTTTGAAGATTCTGAACAGCAGAGAGCTTCTCATTATCACTTTTTAGGGCTGAACCTTCAAAGATCTGCTTGCAAGCATCATCTTTAACTTCATTCCTGGCTACATTTGCAGATTGAGAACTACCAATATTGACCACACATTTACTAAGACCCACATCTGCAACAGTAGATGTTGCCCGGCACTTATCAAGTGATGAGTCTGGCAAACATTGGGGATGGGAAGCATTATCTTCTTGGACTCTGGTCAATTTAGTATCTGAGCCTTGAACATCTACTGCAGTTGAAGTTCTATTTTCCATCTGTTGGGTAGCAGTAGTTCGCTCCAGTCCTACAGCAGATGGGGTTCTTGCCTTCGGAAGCTGAGATACTGCAGCTGGAGGAACAGGGGGCTTTATTGCACCAATACCCTTGGCTTGTTGCCCTGCAACACAGGATGCAGTTCCAGCAGAAGCCGTGAAAGTTGGTGTTGAAGATAACCCAGTGCGTATAAAATGTACATTGGGAGGCAGAGGGCTTGAACACCCCACAGCAGAAGTCTTGATTAAAGAATCACCTCCTCTTATATGCATTGCTTTTTTTGACTGTACAGCCTTGAACATAGATGCAGCAGCTGAGGGACTGACAATTCGGGCCCCTGCAGCTACTGCAGTAGCTTGAATGGAATCAGTACTGACACTTGGTTGAGCTACCTTTTTCTGAGGCTGAGCCTTTGGCACAGATGATGTTACGCAGGTGACCGGAGAGGACTGTGGCTGAGATGATGGAACAGAAGCTCCGGTAATAGTTAAGTCTGTTTTTGAGCCACTTATTTTAGGTGAAGTAGTTACAGCAGGTTCATTGCCAACTACAAAATGATAAAAAGTGAGCAAGTTATCACCAGTCGGATAATATAATAAAATAAACAAAAGGAAGGCTATGACAGGAAGAGAAGGAGAGGGCGAGGAAAAAAAAGGGGGGGGGGGGGGGAGGAACACACAAGAAAGAACATCTTTAAGGCTTTAAAATCATAGAGGGAGAGCCTGTCAAAAAAAATTAAAATAAAATAATAGAGGGAGAGCCTGTCAAAAAAAATTAAAATAAAATAATAGAGGGAGAGGACAGGAAGAGGGGGGGTGGGGTGGATACACAAAGAAAGAGTATCTTTAAGGCTTTGAAAATCATCTTGTTTAAAGCTTAAAGGATGTCCTGCAACTCTGCAGGCATTAATAGTTTCATTTTTCAGCACAAATTATATACTGATCGATGAGACCTCCATGAAACATAAGACCTTACCCCTACAAAAATAGATAAATAAAATAAAATAAATAAAATAAAATAATTATTAACTAATAAAATAAAATCTAGAGAGGATTATATTAACACACACGAAGATATTCAATATACATCCCACTGTGTTTCGCTAGTTGGACCTTGGGGAAAGAGTAAATTATTCATTAGAAAAACACAGCCAAAACCAAGATGAATAAGACAAGTTCACCTAACCTATTATCAATAAGGCCCTTGGACAGAGAATGACGAAACAATAGATCAAGCATGATTTTCCAAAGGTAGAATAAATGGGGAGCCTGCGCTATCAATCATATCCCACTAAATTTGATGAAATGCTTAATCGTACCCCATGATGAAAAACATATGAAACACTTTGAAAAGGCTTCAAAAGTTGTTGATAAAGGAAATGAGACTCAAACAACAACAAAAATGCGAAGGAAAACCCGCTTCCTAAATTAACATGATAACTGAATGCTCCATAAGTCTACAAGGGACTTCAAAAACATTGTCAGATTGTTCAAAGTCTTACATGATTATGGTATTAATACGTATGAACACAAAGTAGGAAATTAGTGATACTGAAATAGCTACATAAGAAGTTCTCATAAAAAACAGTAGTAGATAATATAACAACACAAAACTGGAAGTTCCATATACTTGAGCAAAATAAAATGCACAAAAACAATAAAGATCATACCAGTGCTACAACCAGTTGATAGCTTGTCCTTGAAAGCCATATCAAGAGCACGACGGGTAGCCAGCTGAGCCTCCGTAGGTTGTGGGCTAGCTATTTTGGCCCCTCCAATATTTAAGCTGCCCTGTTTCTTCCTTATAATATTCCACCTCTGCACACACAAGGCAACTCTGATATACAGCATTTCAAAAAGACATTTGCATAGACAACAATTTAAAAGCTTGTTTGAACTATCCAACATAATGTAAACAAATCTAGCAAACTTAGCAATGAAAAAAAAAAAAAACAGCCAAGGTATAAGTTCACCATCCCACCATGAATGTCAAGTTTCAAATATTCTGCGCTTTGCCTCATCCTAATATTTTTGCTCTACACCTTTAAGTCTGCCTATGTGCAAAACCACACTTGATGACTGATATTCCTTTGAGACAGAAATCTTCCCAAGATAAGGGCTAAACATTTAAGAACAAACATAAAATTTTCTTGACACAAAACTAAAATTAAATTCATCATTACTACTGGCAAAGCATGAAACAAAGCAGTGTAAAATACATAAATAAAAACAGGGTAACATTTATAAGACCTGAGCTAGCTGAGTAGCGTTTCTATTCCCCTTGAATTCTCCTTTTAAGATAGCCGCCCAACTTCCCTCACCAAATTTTTGAACGGCAGTAATCAGTTCTAGATCTTCCTCCTCCGACCATGGTTTTCTTCGCTTCCGATTGACTGGTAATCCATTTGCATCCAGCCCTTCGCCAAAGTTTCCTGAAGCTTCATGTGATGAATTAATATTAAGTGCCCTACCCTCCACACTTGAGCCGTTGGGGATACTAGACTCAATAGCCGATCCAGAAGCAAGCACCTAAGCAGGCAAACTAATCAGCATATAAGACAAGCAATATGGTAATAATTTATGCATCAGACTTAGATATAGAAGCAGCATCACATATATTGCAGCAGAGATTGATGTTGCAATTAGTGACCCAGAACAAATCCATGAACTAGTCAATGAAACCAGAAACATCATACTACAATAGTCCATCAATCCACCAATAATATTCTCCTGGTCAGAGCTGATTAAAAAGAAATTGGTTAAGCACCAACCACCAAGTCTTTCACTTCTCGTGCTCCTGCCACAGAACAATCAACTATCCTCTGGCTCTTGGAGACAAGTCACTACAGCCACAGTGTCAGGTGAGTCAGCTTTCTGATTAGCCCCATATTTGAGTAATCTCTTTCAGGTGCAATACACTATTTTAAAAGATCAGGTTGCTTGACAAGCTCCAGTTCAATTAAGCAGTTATGGCTTGAGGAATGAGGATCACTGTGTGGTCCATATTCCTGAATCCAGAATGTGTTGTTTTGATTTTAAGTATGGAATGCAAGTCCTATACTCCGCCTTTGTTGGATCCCATAATGACAAGGAGACAACAAGTTTGATGATGAGTGAATTCTAAATATTCTAGAAAGTTGAGATTGCCCAACGAATTGGAGCATGAAGAGCAAACTTTGTATAGGAAGGGTGAGGTTGAGCGTCCCAACTCCATATATAATACAGTTAGTAAGTTGTTATCATAAAGCATGCCATGAACATGGAGATTGAATCCCTGCAACCAAGTTACATAGTTTGGCCTTTTCTTTGAATCTTACTCATGCTGTTTCCACTCTGTAACTTCATGAAGCAGATTCAAGTGATCAAATTACATTCATTTGTATTAGATTTAGATCCAGGAAACATTGAATGCTGATGCAGGAGGGCCTTTGCTTTCTAAAAATTAGATAATTCAGTTTCAGCCAGGAATAACAAGGTTAAGATTGCTAATGTCCAACTTTTTGGAATATGTTTAACAAAATTGAATATTAACAAGAATCAGTTGGGTGCAGTAGCAAAACATATCAACACAAACGCCATTATTGCGGCTCCAATGACCATGGCTCTATTCTTTAAAGCAATAAGAGGGAAGCAAAATAGGATATTATCGTTCAGGATGTTTGGTTTTAAAATCATGTAAGGCTGAAGGTGGTATTGTAGCTTGGAGAGAGAAGATTAAGATTTCAAAAGCTAGAACTCCTAAATGGCAAAAGCCAATTCAAGTGGCACTGTAGTGGTGCGTGCGGAGTAAAGAATGAGTGGATCTTTACCAGGCAAGCGCAAAGCTTGCTTACCTGACCTTCTCGCAGTTTTTATTTTAGTCCAGTATTTGTGGTTTGGGCACTTGAGAGTAGAAGGGACTAAAGGAGGGTAAGGGAATCCCTACCCACAAGGCCACAACCACTCTTGCTTGGCAAGATATGAACCCCAAACCCCAAGGGTATGAGGTAAGAACCTTACCAAGTGAGCCAAGCCCTGGTTGATAAGCAAAGCTTGCTTGGCTTCAAGAATTTTTATATTCTATCTTCAAACAACGATGTATCCTAAGAGCATGAGCCAATCTCCATATTATATTCGTATCATTCATTAACACATGGCCAATCTCCAAACTTAACTACATAGAATAAAGTTAGCATCATCTGTTTTAATAAACTAGAGAGGAGAATAGGAGATTTAAATTCAGACAGCTAAGCAGACATCTAGAAAGTAGAAACAGACGACTAATATGGCAAGCGAACTTCCACTCAGGCAAAGACTTAAAAAAAGAATCCATTACCAGCATATAAATAGCTAAAAAAGACTAAAATAAAATCAAATCTGACATTACTCTGTTAAAATATAAATTATGTTGAATCTAACCTTTACACAGTTCAAAGCCTCCGTGGCAGCTTCATTGCTAACTGGGGGACGTGCTTCCAATTCATATTCCAGGTCACTATCATCATCCTGTATGCATTGGCATCTACATTAAGCTATAAAATGTTCATCTGAAACCAGGAAAACATGAAAAAATAGAATGCTTATGATGCTACATAGGGCATGTCATGCAATGTTACGTCATTTATTATTAACACTTGCTGCCCATACAAATTAGGCACCCAGACATTACACTTTCTTATTCCTTAATTTATTATTAATTCTTATTATGTTTCAATGTTTGACATATATTGGAGGAGTGGCTAATACAAAGGACTCACCAATCTATTTTTCCATTCAGTAAATTATTAAGGGTAATTTACTTTGAGGGTGTTGTAAATAGTACTCCCAGCTACCCTCTTAGAGAGCTAACAACCCTTGGGAGGTAGAGAATGTATGCTTTTGTCCCTAACCCTCCTTTCGCAAATGGTTGATACTTAATTCCTGTCTTTCCACTACATATCTTTAACTTAGCCAATAATATATCCAAGTTAAACAACACTACATCATCTATAATTAATCATGTCAACAAGAAAAACAATAATTTTCAAATAGTCTAAACACACGATTCTACAAATACAAACAAAACCTTGTATAGATTGGCGAAAAAATAAACCAAATCAATCCAAGTAATTTCCTTTTCACTTCAACACAGGCTCAAATTTTGCATTTTTGCACGACGAAGTTTACAAAAAACCAAGCAATAACCCAATTTCCTTTCAAGTAAGAAACACGGAAAAGCAAAATAAATGAATTACTGAAACAATTAATGAGTCATTTTTCCTTTAAAGTATCATTTCATAATTTCAAAAAGAGAGAACTGAGTTTCTAATTTTAAGAAACCCAAAAAAAACCTCTCACAAGAGTTTCTATCCATCAAAACTCAAATCAATTACAGGCAAGTTTCATGTCCTAATTAGTTATTACTATTGCTCAAAACTCGGCAAAAACGCAATCATGATTTCATTCAATTCATCTCAAGATCTCAGTGCCATTCAAAGTGCACATTCACCAAAAATAAAATCATAATCCAAAATCAATATACAAATCAAAAACTAACCGAAGGTTGATCCTCAGAATCAATATTCTCAATCAAGGGTTTGCGATAAGCCAAATGACGCCATAACATCTGATACTCCCTTGCAGTTTTGATTCCAGTTTTCGTCTTCTCCACTAACGCCTGCCAATCAATTTTCACCTCTGGAAATTGCGCAACTTCTCTAAGTAGCGACAAAACTGTCGTCGCTGAATACCTAATTTTTCACCAAAATCATCATCAGAATTTCATCAAATTCAACAAAAATCATACAATTATGAAGAATTAGAGGAGAGAGAAAGAGAAAATATACCTCTGTAAGAGAGTGCAGACATCTTCTTCAGTGACGGCAACTTTCTTGAGCTTAATCTCTGTAGCATCAACCATGGCTTCCGATTAATCAAAATTCGAAGCTTACTGCAACATGATTTCGTGAAGATGATGAGATTATTTAGAAATTTTCCCCAAATTGAAGCTAAAACCCTAAGCTAGGGTTTAAGGTACAGTAATGGCGTTGGAATTTTGAATGAATTGTTGTGAAATTTCAACAATGGAAGGAGAAAGGGGGAGGTGAGGAGGTGGGAGGAGAGAGAAAGTATCTGAGTGACAATGACAGAGCATTGAAGAGCGTAAACAAAGATTAGTGAATAAACAAATTGCGTTAAGAACTTAAGCTTGTTTATTAAATGTGGAGTTAAGTTAATGAAAGTGATTGAACAATCTTTGAAACTTGTTTAATAAATGAGCTTAAATATGAATTTCATGAACTTGTTTAAGTGATTGAACCAATTAAATATGGAGTACTCATTTATATAATTTCATGAACTTCGCTAGACAAAAAAAAAAAAAAAAAAAAAAAAAAAAAAAAAAAAAAAAAAAAAAAATCATATTTTTATGAACTTTTTATTTTTGTTCATCAATAATTTATAGGAAATGTTATACATAGCAATAATGTATAAGTAACTTACAATCAATCAATTCAAACGCCAACAAAAATCTAAAAAATCGCAAGAAAATAAAAGTTTAGAAACACTGCGAAGACCGATGCTAGCTTAGTAGCAAGCTGTTGTTGTGGGGATGCGGTTTTTAGTGGGTGGAAATTCAAGGGTTGCTCTGCTTGTGGTTGGTGGAAATTAGTGGAGAATAGTGAAAAAAAAAAAGTTCTACGTCTCATTATGGAATGGAGATAGTATTAGTAAACATTAGGGACATATCGGACATTAATAAAAACGTACAAGTCAACACAAGAAATATATCAGTCAATAAATGTGACATATCAGGTAACAAAAGATACATATATATCGGGCAACAGAAGGAATATATCAGCAAACAAATAAAGCATATCAACCAACAAAATGATGAAATCAGCAAACAAAAACAACATGTTAGCCAACAAAATAAACACATCTGCCAACAAAATGAAATATATAAGCCATACAATCAAAATATATATACCGCCAACTAAAGAAATATATTAGCCAATTGATGTCTTATAACAGCCAACATAGGAACAAATCAAAAAAAAAATTTAAAAAAATCATATCAGCTAACAAAAGAAATATACTTCGTATTAGCCAACACAAAAACTATATCAACCAATACATGAAACATATTAGCCAACAAGTAAAATATATCAACCAGTCTGCCGCACGTATAATTTTGGGTACGACTCATTTGAATGCAGTAGTCCGCACCCAATAGCTTCTCTATTTATTAATATTCCTGAATAAGTTTGTTCATAATTGTTAGTTTAAGTTACTTGGTTCGAGCTGACCTACTACTACTACTACTACTAAGTTACTTGGTTCGAGCTGAACTACTACTACTACTACTAGGCTCTTTCTCTAAGGTTTTTTTTTTTTAATTTCACAAATGTTTCTTTTTCCTTAACCTTTTCTAAAAAAAGAATACAGAGTATAATTTAGTGAACTATTATCCAACTCCCTCATAGACCATTTTTAAATAATCATGGTTTGTTTATAGACTTACGTATGCAAATACAACGCTTTTACCAATCATCTAATAAACCAGAACAAGATGAAAAGCAATTGGTGAAGAAAGATACATAAAACTAAATTCCAATATAAACATAAAATTATAAGCTTTATTCTTGATCTTACATGAAACAAATAGTGCAATAAATTTCAAGTGTTTCCTAATGACCTACAATCTCTTGCGAGTATACTTGATAACTTCTGCAACTGCCACAGCCTTGAATTGTAGAAACAATAAATGTATCTAGATTCAACAATGTTCTATCCTCTAGTCAGCCAAAAACGGTGACAATAGATACAGAAAAGTGGAGTAAACAACGGCTTACTTCCCCCGTCCACTATCATCTGCTATAGGAATTTTGAGTTTGGATAGAAAATGAGTCGACTGTGCTCAAAGAGCCCTGTAATTACTGCTCAGACGAGATCAAGGTAACTCCTAGATACAGCTTACCACACATCCCGAAGGTATCGTCCATCTGTCTGCAATTTCTTTACAACAGATTCTGCATTCGAGGAGTCTACCTGCTCCTGAAAACATATCACAAAACAGTATAAACTTTGTCAAATCTGTACAGGTTTTGTTATACTTCGTATATGACTGCCATACAAAATTGAGTCAGCCAACTGGAACAGAAGCTCCTAATCATCTTCATCCGTTTACTATACACACTACCGAGTACAAAAAAGAGTTTTCAGTTTTGACAGCACTTGGTCAAGGCATAGAACAATAGCACATATTACTCTTCTATTCAACCTCCCCTTCGATGCCACTAAATGATAAAGTAAAATATCAGGTCTAGGAAGAGGGGCAGAGAAGGCATAGAGCCCAACAAAAATCCAAACCAGAGATCGAGGTCACTTCAAAGTTCAAAGGCATACGGATATGAACAAAGGCCAACTACCTATTGACTTCACAAGTCCTGATGTGGGCAAACTAACTGCGAATATGAAATTTATCTTGTAGTTTACGACTTGTTCGTATTAGAAAAATGTATATATTGGCCAATGAGAAGTAAGCATTTTAAGTAATTCAATTTATTTCCCCACATATACCTGATATCAATGTTCAACTAAATAGTTCACGGCTTTCATACTCTTTAGAAATGATATGAAAAATGTCATGGTTCACAAACCAATCATCATGATTTTCGACCTAAGTGAAGCCAAATCAAATTTTGGGAGGTGCTGCATTACCAAGGCATCTAGCAACATGATCAACATAACTCTTGATTTTGAATTACAAAGCTAAAATTTTAAAGACAACTAGCTGAAGTAAAAAGATCAGAGAAACAATGATAAGGAATTAAGAATTCCTGCAGGGTTTCATAGCAGTTAAATTCAAACAGTGCTCCATACGATTGACATAGGTCTAGACGAGATGATAATATGAAACATAAACTGCAGTACTCAAAATGCTTTTTGTTGGGAGAGGGGGGAAGGGGGCATGAGTACCTGCTCCTGAACAATATTGTGCAAAGTTCGATGAACATCTCGAGCCATGCCCTTGGCATCACCACAGACATATAAGTAACCACCAGAAGAAATCAGACTCCACAAGTACGAGACCTGCAAATCACAATTTTAAGGTAAATCATTGCTTGGCACGATTATAAAGGAGACTCACTATTGAATGTGAAAGCACACACCTTGTCCATCATCTTATGCTGAACATACTCCTTTTGAGACCCCTCCCTTGAAAATGCAAGAATCAGCTCAGAAAGAGCTCCTTCTTCGACAAACTTGTTCAGCTCTTCCTCATAGATGAAATCCTACAGATTAAGCATTATATAAGCACTAATTTGGCCAATAAGATTCCACAAAACTTACAGGTTTCAGAATACCATTCTACGATTTCTACATCCAAAGAAGAGTATAGCAGGACCAAGCTGGACGCCGTCCTGTTTTAAAGCCAGTCTTTCCTGCAAAATAGATGCACAGTTAAAATTTGAAAATTCAGCCATCTAAATAACCCATTTATGTGCAGAATATTAGAGGACCATAAACCTGTAAAAATCCTCGGAAAGGAGCCAAACCAGTTCCAGGTCCCACCATGATTATTGGAACTGAAGGGTCTGCCGGCAACTTGAAGTTAGATGCTCTGATAAAGATTGGAGCCCAGCTAAAATTCTGGCTTTTCTCTAAAGGAACTGAATTCTGGCCATATAAGAAAAAATTTCAGAAAACTGTCATGATTTGACATGCAACAGCATGCGGTCACAAAATCCTCAATACAACACATAAATAATGGGCTACAAAATATATACAACAACATTCTAACAAGTAATATGTGTTTAACTCAATGCTAGCATAAGCAAAGTTTGTTCCTATTACCTTCATCCAAGTTGAACAGATCCCTTTGTGGATTCTCCCTGTAGGGGTAGGACCATAAACCAAGGCACATGTGACATGAACTCGGTTTGGATATAGTCTGCAGACACATGTTAAGCAGTTTAGAATCTCCCTATTCTTCATGAGAATCAATACACCCATAAACTAATACAAGCCTAAAGTTGAGCCACCTTGGTGAGGATGAGATAGAATAGTAACGTGGTTGTAACCGAGGAGCCACAGAAGCGAAAAATACGCCAAGAGGAGGCTTTGCTGATGGAAATTCAGACATGACCTCCAAAAGACTCCTTTGACTAGCAACAATCCAAGCTGAATACTCATCCTAACAGATATAATTTCCAAAGAGAATGATTTACAAGATCAGGGAGAACCAAAGTACCAAAAAAAAAAAAAAAAAAGTTAAATCAATTGTTTGCAGAAAGACCATTTGAAAAATGTAGATATATGAACCTTGCCCTCAGGTGATGCCAAATGCTTCAATCTCTCTGCCTCACCGGGCTCTGATGCATGAGCAGCCAAAGCAAGTAGTGCAGCCTGAGTATAATAGCTAAATAAGAGCCAATAATGCCTATTCCCCAGTATGAAACCAAAATCAACAATAAGCTCAAGTGTAAGGGAAAAGAAAGATAATAACCTTTCTAGGAGAGGTTAAAACATCAGCATATCGCGCCAGAGCAGAGCGAAGTGTACAAGGACCAGGAAATGGTGGTGGTAGGGAGCCACCCAAAGGTGTACCATCTTCTGCATCTGTGTGAATCGAGAAAATCAAATCCAGTGGCTGACCCAATAGCTTTCCTGCTTCTTCCACAATTTCATCACAATTCTCAGCATAGACTCCAACATGATCTCCAGTTTCATAACTGAAACAATAAATGATAAATTTTAAGGCTTTTCTCCTTCAGAGAACAGAGCGAATGCAGAACAATTTGATAATAGCTTACAAGCAAAGTTTTTCTTTCGGAAATAAAAAAAGATGGAGAAAAAACTCATGGAATCTCTTTGAGCACCAACTTTATTCCAACTAGACAATACATGAAGTAATAATGGGCAATAAAGAATAGTCAAACTCTTATATAGTGCTCTTGCACACTTGAACACAAGTAAAATTGTACATAACAGTGTGATGCAATGAAATACGGTAGACATGACAAGAAGGGACTCTGCCATATATCTTATATACAGCAAGGTGCCAAGGTTTGTCAGTTAAATGAATACTTACGTTAATCCAGTGCCTGCTATATCAAACTCCAAGTGTATACAGGAGCGGTCAGATTCTGGTTTATGAAGCTCCTTTTGCAACGCCACATTAGCTCTTTTGGAATTTCAAAATAAAAGAAACTGGTTAGCCAGACAGATTCAGCAAAAACAGGAAACAACGTGTGTGATCTACTAGGCAACCTATAATGTCCACTAAGATAACAAGTAATCGTACTTTATAGTTTCAATATTAGGTACACATGACAGTAAGTAATAAAAGTGTGGTATCATAGCTCAGGAAAAAAAAAAAAAAAAAACATCAAGTCTAATATAAGCTCGTTAATCAAAGGAAAAGCTTTGACAATGTCTGCCGCAATGTATAAAAAGGGTCACGGCGCACCAAGGAGCTTCAGAGCACCCTGCGCCTAACGGCTTAAGGAGTGCCTTAGTACGCCTCGTTGAAGTGAGGTGCATATAATAAACAATTTACAAAATTTTTGGAAAACTGTAGTGCCCCTTAAGTTGCGCCTCACCAAAATCATCTCGCCTAGACCACAAAAAGCACATGACCCAAAATGCCTTGCGACTAGGCAGGCCTTTTCAAACACTGGTCTGCCAAACAGAGACACTAAAGACTTGGCTTAATGTGCCACTAGACAATTATGAGTCAATAAATAAATTAAATTATAAAATTTCAACTGCGAGTCCAGGCAGTATTTGAATATACCTGCATGGATGATGAATATCAAAAGCTGCATTGCCATTTGCCATAGTGTTGTACTGATTTTCTAAGGTTGTGACAGCAGATTCGTGAATAACTACACGATATTCAAGAATAGCAGCTGTGTATGGTGTTGATACAGTATTTGTATCATCTGCATCTTTCAAAATATTGTCTAACTCTGGCCACAAAGATTCCCGCCTATATGGAATATAAACATTTAATCAATACAACAGCAAAGAATCGCCAATAAGGATAATCCCAGAATATCAGCATTGGATTAAAATCCAACTGACACACACCAAGCAGTAAAATCGTCCTCAATACATTGATCATCATCGCCAAGACCAACAGGGACCAGACGCTTTGCACCTGAGACACATGGAGCACATTAAAAGAATTCAATAGATATTTGTTAGTAAGCCGCCCATATAATGATATAAATGAAAAATATGAGATCAAGAATAGATAATATTCTACATAAAGAGAGTACAGAATTTCACATTAAGAAGAGTAAATGGGTTAAGTACATTAATTAGTATTTGGCCTAATTTAGCCACACTTAAGAGTTGAAGTGAGGTTCTAGAACTAAGTAAAGCATAACTACTTGCGAAACTTAGCTAAGTACATACCTATGTACCCAACCTAATCAATCTTTACAATGGGTATTAAAAGAAGATTATTTTTTTAAATGGTACTTCTCAATCAAGCAAACAAGATAAGGTCCCTTATCAAGCTAAGAGTATTTCCCAACATTGCAATATATATATATTCCATACATAAACAAAATCTGCTCTTCATAATTTTAGCTACTCATTTTCTTATTCCATTCTGTAATAATAAGATGTTTTGTAATTTAGATTACCCTATTTAATTAAACAGATAAAACTTGATGTAATTGTAACAAGAAAAACTCAACACATTAGCTAAACTGGTAGATTTTAAATAGAAATTAGCCTTGAACGCTTAAATGGGTTAGGCAACTTAGGTTTGTGGACCCAGTTTATTATACAGGTCGAGTTTGTGTTGAAGTTTTATGGCCTGATTTTTAAAAGGGTCGTGTTGGTGTTGAAGGTTCTCCAACTAGTTAATCTTCAATCTAAACACAACCCAACCCAGCCTGTTTGCTCTAAAAAGTACCCAAATTCTACTTGAAGACATCATCGCAAGTGCTAGCATATATCAAAATACGCCTACTCAACATGGCAGTTTGTCAGTATATTATTGACCATATAGAAGTATGGAATAAAAACAACAAGATTTTTAGGTACCTTGTTCAACAAGCTTTTCATCTAGATCCTTTCCAATCTGTTCCAGAAAAGGTCACACCATTAGTTTGTAAGCAAATGAGTAAGAAGTGGTTGGCCTTAAAAGATAATTTACCTTGTTGAAGTGTTCATACTGACGATTTCCCAAGCCGAAAACACCATACGTCAATTGCTGAAGCCATGGTTCCCTCTCATTACCCTATACAATTTTCAAAAAAAAAAAAAAAAAAAAAAAAGACCCACCATGTTACAGAATGCTGTAAATGAACTTACCACTAACCTCCACAAAGAGCTCCTTCCACCCCCACCCCCCCCCCCCCCACCACCCCCAAAAATATTGGACGGGAAAAAAAATGGTAGAAGTTGAATTGGTGGCAAGAAGCCAATACCTCTGTGAACCATTTGTAAAACCGGGCAGCATTATCAGTAGGCTCCCCATCTCCATAACTACAATGTCAATGATGTCTGTTTATAAATTACTTGACAATTGATTAACAACAAATTTAAGATATATACTCACAAAATAAGTAATCTTACGTGGCAACCATGAAGAATGCTAAAGTTTCTTTTTTTAGTTTTTCTTCGTATTGGTCATCGTCCGCAGCATAATCATCCTATTTTAATAGATGGAAAACAACAGTTTTAGACAAATTAAAGAAAAATAGATCTAAATAGAAACTTGCAAAGAACACTCTCAACCAACAAATAGAAGGAGTAGCTGCCTCACTTACCAGGTCAACAACCTTCACTAAAGCCTTTTCATATCTTGCCTTGATCTCTTCTGCTAAAGCCTGCAGACAATCACAAAAAATAACAAAAATGACACTGATACTTCATATGCTACAAGTCTACAAGAGAAAGGTCACTGAAGGTACAGCAACAAACAGAAACAAGTTGAATGCTATTAAAACTCTGTAAAACTATTCCATACCCACTCTTTATACTACTACTACGACCATCACTTCATATTATCCATCAGCCTAACTAACTCTTGAGGATTGGTATGACCTCTTGTCTCAGTCTAATTTCTATCTTTTTAAGGCTAAAAAATTGTATGTAGGGATTTTCCAGAGCCTTGGCGCCCCTCATTGGGATAAGGCACACTTAATAAGCAGCAAAAAAAATCCTGGAAAAAAGCTGTGCACCTCAAGACTCGCATCAGTGCGCCCCTTTGCGCCTCACTGAAATCGCCTTTCCTAGACCAAAAAAAAAGAGCCTTAGCACCTAGAGGCGTCTATACAGTGGATTATAAGGAATCATAAAAAATAGGACAGCAAGAGGACGTCAAACCAACACAAACAGAAAGGCTACAAGTAATCAACCAACAATTTCCGTTGCTCCAAGACATGTACATATCTCCCAAAATCAAAAGAGACGTACAAACAAAATTGAATTATCCTCAATCCATAAACATAAATGATCTTGTCTGCACAATCATAGAAAGATAGATGATTTTCATATCAAAGCGCTTGACTCCAACCATACAAGATCGTTTAAAATTGAAGATTTGAGTAATAAGGTTTGGTCATCCCTTCAGAAATCCGCCAATTCCCCGTCCAAGTACACCAAATAGCCAATAGAACTAGTTTCCACAATTTGAAATTTATTTATCCTTCAAACTCGCCTTTCCAAGCTACTTAAATATCTTTGATTAGTCTCTCATTCCAAAATCATGGTTCTTTTAATTTTATTGAGAGATAGTTGAACAATGCCATACCATATGCACGTCCCACATTAAGTTCAATCATTAGGAGGAACAAACCATGAGGCAAGGTTGTAATTTCTAATTTGTGTAGAGCTGTCATCAGCCATGTCATAAAAACTCTTTGTCCATGTAGGAACTGAACAAAGCTGCGCAGAAACAAAGCCTCAAATAAAAATGTAAGTGAGCAGTGAGCATAGTTGCCTCCTGAGTCATACTCCTCGTGCATTAATTGCAGAGCTAGTGAAAGGAAAAGCACAATCAGTTGTACTCTGCAAATAATTTCCAGGGACAATTGAAAACTTATCTATTGAAATTAGTCATGAACTTCTGTCAAATAGGGGGACTGCAAACTTGAAGGTCACAAATCTCACAATCTCATTTTTCCTTTCATCTTTCTCTCCATCTTCTTTCTCGGAATTCTACATGTCATTGTCTGAATTCCATTATAAATTTTCAGACTTAAGTATGTTCTGCAGTAGTAATCAATCCATGATTCCATGGTAGATTTCATTATAGCTTATCACATACTTCTCAAAATACAAGCATTTAGTGAATTTAAAAGCTTTCAACAGCAAAAATATAAGGTTTGTTAAACAAATCGGGTGCTATCAACTAGCGTGTATGACTTGATTTGATTCAATTTGATATGGACTTATGGAGTACAGGAGCAGGGATGAAGAGTGCAAACATCTAACAAGTATAGTCATACACACGTGTGAGCACACATATAAAATACTTTTCAACACTTTTCACTAGTTGCAATATCGAAATTATAGAGAGAATAAAGAGAATAGTGGAGTTGCTAGCTAGCCCAAGTTGGTAATTGTTTTCAAAGGATTAATTATTAACCTTTTTCACTACATTTAGGGCATTAGGATATCAAATAGACTTCAACCATGGAAGTGAAAGGGTCAGCTGATCGCTAGCCACCCCTCCTTTTTTGAGACACTTGCAAAAACAATGGCCAGGTCAGCAAAAATTTAGATTGACCCTGTCTACTCTGACCATGCACAAACTAGTGACCCCTAAGCTTTTTCACTTCTAATCTGTAAGCCATTGCTGTAGCCTGTAATCCTTACATCAAACGATTTTCAATCTATCTAATCTGAAATCACTTCAATTGCAATAATTGTGGGACAAAGTAAGACAATTTCAGTGGCGGTTGCTAGCAATCAGAATTGCATAAGACCCGATACATCCCATCTAATTTGCAAGTTTGGGGTCCAACCACATTCTAAGCAACAATGTTATCTAGCCCCAGAAAACAAAAGTACCAATTTATATCTTTGCCTATAGAACCCCGCCTCTGTGAAAACCCCCTCTAAGGATCAATGAAGTATCACGTCTTTAGCATCTTTTAAAATACTACATCTTACTTTGGATTATCCTCTGTTTCTTACTCCCTGCCTGCACTGTTCAATATTTCCCTCTACAAACATCCATTTCTATGGTTTACCATGAAGAGCCTCAACAATATCATCTCCATAGTATTTTTCTAAACTTCCAACCAAACCTTCTCAATTTAGTGCAAAACCTCAATTATATTAGCTTTATACTAATACTACTGCCAAATTCCATTCCATTTTATGATAGTTCCTAGTTGATGTATAGATAGTTTACATTGATGATGTCATGCAAATTAGGTCTATTTTGTTGCTAATATCTATCTTTTTGGTAATGATGGGCGTTTGGTTCAAACAATGGTATGGGTTTGGAATGAGGAATGAAACCCGGGTGGTATGGGGTTGGCACTTGATACTTGATTTCATGTGTTTGGTTTTTATCTAGGAAAGACAGTTTTCCTTTTAATTTTAAACCTAAAGGTATGGGTATGTGCCATACCCACCTCCCCCCTTGGGTTTCAAAAACTCATACCTTAGGGGTTTGAGGTATGGGTTTGAAAAATAAAATTTCTAAAAACAAACACAAGGTAGGGGTTTTGGTCATTACAAACCCATACCTTATACCTAATATGCTTGAACCAAACGCCCCACATAGAAATAACTAGTTGTTATTTGTCTTTTAATTGACAATAGATTTAGTTTAGAAAATAATTAAAAGTATGTTGATTTAATTGAATTGAAAGTATTAGCCGAGAAGGCTAGTTGAATTTTGAAGTTCAACCTAATTAACCGAGCTTTATCCAAGCATCTCGGCTTCTTAAAGTTCAGCTCTCAAACATCCATCTAATTAACAAGCGCAAAGTTCAGTTCTCAAACATCTATCCAACAAACACTTCTGCCTCTCAATTACACAATATTCCATCCAATTAACAATTCAACATAATCTCAACGAAATCAGCTCATCTAATTCTTCCACCACCAAATCTTCCACCAATCAACCAAATCACCATGAATTCGCTTAATTTCATCCTACTCGCGGCAGTTTTACGAGCAAAGCACAATCTAATATCCAATTAACACTTCCAATCCTTAATAACCTATCCTAACACTCAATTTTTTTACCATAAAATCCACAATTTCTCAACAATTCGAAATGCATGCAATCAATCAACAACAAAACAATCAAATTAACATCAAACTCGTAAAAATTCACAATTTAAAACCACAAAATCGTCAAAATTACCTTAGCAAAACCCTCGGCAGTACCAGTTTGAGTACCAAAAAACACCGTAACCTTAGTTTTACCAGCAGCAATCTCAAGCTCATCTTCCTCAGGTTCAACCTTCAATGGTTTAGGAGCAACAAAAGCCGAAGAATCTCTACCTCGATCGTTCGATCTTCGCCATAGAATAACCACCAATCCGATAATCACTGCAATTGAAGTCGTCAAAATGACAATCGCCGAAGAATTTGACGGCGAATCCAATGAAACTCCGAGCATCGATTCGATGGATCGGATCAAATCCGAGCTCGTAGACGCCATTGATGAGAGGTGATTTTCTCTCTCCTCTAAGGGTTTCTCGAAGGTTCAGGAAACCCTAGGGATTGATTTGAGAGGGTTGGTGAAACTCACTGATTCAACACAACCTCTTCTCTCTTCTTCCTCCTATCGCTGAATGGAAATGGGTGGACTTTTTTTTTGTTTTTTGTTTTTTGTTTTTTTTTTAATTACTTTTATTTATTTTGTTATTATTTTTATAACAAAAAAATAAAAATAAAAAATAAAAAATCATGGATTTTGAGAAATTAAGGCAATTCTTATGTTTTGTGAAAGTGTGCAATAAAAGGTGATGGGGGGATTTGATCATTTTTATCACTATGATATGAAAAAGGTTGCTTTTCTTCTTGACTTTTCTTGATTTTTGGTTGGTAAGATTTGTATATTCTAGTATCTTATCCAATCCTTTTCTCAAAAAATTCATACTTTACGATCAAAATACATGTACTCTTCCTCATTTCAAAATATGTTTATTAATTTCACTTTTATATTTGTCAATGGTTAACTTTGATAATTAACAATTTTAATTTTACGTTTGTAAAGATAGTTAAACCCAAAAAAAAAGTAAAATATTTTGAGGATATATAGTTATGTATGAAGTATTAAGAGATTGAAACTAATTTAACAATATTTAACATATTTTTATATACTAGTATAATAATTGAAGTCAAACTTAATTATATGCTCTTCATGTGACATACTTGACAATATTACTATAGATGTTAGCTATCAAGCAGTAAATGAAAGATGTTCAACACAAACTAGTAACTTACAATTTTAAGAGTGATGATATAATGTCATATTGATATTATATTGGTTCTTAACAAATTAAACACAACTTAAAAACTAGTTTTGTTAGTTTTGGTACAACATTAATTTAAAAGTTTAAAGCTATCATTCATCGCATGCTAAAACTGTAGTCGTATGGAGTATTTTGACTTAGTTATTCTGGAAGTTATTATCGATAGGGTATGGTCGTGCAAGTTACCGAAAAGCTTGAGCCAAATCCAAAGCCAAGAAATTTCGACCCACATATGTGGGTAACCAAACCAAATACCACTTGTACTACATGGTTAAGCTTATAGGAAACTCAAGAAAATTAAAAATACCAGAAATGTTTATTGAACTATTTGTTTAACAATCTTACATTACTATAGTTAAAATATAAGTGATTTATTCTAACATCTTAGCTTGATAAATAATTAGGACTTTTTTGAGATTGTGTAGGTAAGTAGAGTTTATGTACACAGTACACACACAATAACAATAATAAAAACAGCAACAAACCCATAGTCATCTTCTCATCTACTGAAAAAAATTTCAAAAATAGAGTTAAAGTACGTGTAACAATACTAATAAACATTCAAGGAAGAACATATGAAATTGATTATAAAAAAAAAAAAAAAAATTTAAAAAAAATTCAAAAATAGAGTTAAAGTACGTGTAACAATACTAATAAACATTCAAGGAAGAACATATGAAATTGAAAAATAAAACTATATATATATATATATATATATATATATATATATATATAAATTGTGGTAATACATTTCCAAAGCTTGAAATATGAAGTTCGCAAAGCTCTTCATTTTCTCATTAATAAATTTATTTTATCATTAACACTAATAAATTTATTTCATCATAACACTAATATATAATACATACAACAATATTACAAATAAATAAATAGAAGGAAAAAAAAAAAACTTTAAATTATAATTATAATTATGCAATGCACCATTCTTTGTTTAACTCATGTTTCAAGGATTCAATTTCATTTTCATCTAGATGTAGCACAACAAGTTTGCCATCTTTTGTGCCCGGAAGTACCAAAATTGATCCTTTATCCCCAACTCCATCAATAGTGTAACAAGCAAATGTTGGACGCTTTCCTTTTATTTCAAAACTATAAATATCAACTTGTTCCATGTCAACAAATGTTAGGTTTGTCCCATAAACAATGTAGTCAAATTTACTCATATCATGGTTCACCAATTCTTCAACCATGTTGCCCTCATCAACATAATTTTCAGCAATCAAATGTACTAGTGTCAAAGGATCAGCACTCGATACTGAAAATTTCGCCTCGACTGTGCCTAATACTTGTCCATTATAGGGCATCCCATGTTCCTTCTTGATTGTTTTTGGTCTACAAATAGTCACATTTTTGGTCTCCAAATCATTCCTAATTTTTGCTATGGACTTCCATATAATTGCTGTAATTACCTCAAAACATTGGATTGAATCTTTATCATTTATTTTGGAACCATGCACCTTCAAATGCAATTGATCAAGTTGTTGTGGAGTAAGATGAAAAGTATGGGTACCTATCTTACAATTGGTTGGGTTAACCCAATGATCACCCACCGGGTTGACCCGTTTCACTGAAGTGGGCTCTTGAGTTGGGCTCAAAGGCTTGTATTTGGGCTGTGAAGGATGTTGAATGGCAAGAGTTTTGGGGTTTTGATGGTGACCTTGCATATATTGGGTCCACATGTTCATAAATTCTGTAGCTGAGAATGCATCACCAAGAATGTGAGCCCAACTTAGGCCCATTGAAATTCCTCCACATTTGAACCATGTCACCTACAATCAACTTGAGTTAGTATTAAGAGAACCTTAAAGGTGAAATTAAAAATTACAAAGTTTATTTAGGTAAATTGTAAATAATTTTTTAAAATGGATGTAATGCAAAGTAAAGGTAACTAGAAAGCATTTTTTCTTTATTGATTTGAAGCCCTTTCTATAAACAATTTTAATTCAATAGTCATATTCTCTTCACCTAATTTATACCAATAAGAAAGCAACGGACTTTATTGATTTAACCCCATTTTTACTCATAAAACACTATACAAGGGAGTAAGGGAGAGATGTGTAGGCAGAAATCAATCTCGATCAAATCTAGAATATCATTCCTAAAGACATAATCAAACCTGTTACAGAGTAATTATATGCAATGAGGGACCTTCCAACGAGGCCAGTCAGGCCTAACTCCTGTTAGATTATTTTTGTTAGTTGTTAAGGTTACAATACCCCATTCTACTTATAATAATTTGCGTATAGTGATTAATATTGAGTTAGGGATTCAAAAATGTTTTAGGCCAATATTCGCCGCAGATTATATGTGATAGTACGTATAGCTACTCATGTCTGTGGACTGTAGGTGGTACGTAGATTGGTAACAATATATGTAGTACTTAAATAATGATTAGAGCAAGTTGGCAAGTAGGGTAGTAATGAAAGTGTGTAGCTGTAATGCCTGTAAGTTAGATACAGAGTAATGGATGAACTAAGGAGTTACAATACGTATATATTGGAGTAGTTGGCCGTTGGAATTTAATCGTCACATGAACTGTTGTGTTCATGCAGTTACAAAACAGATACGATGTTCGTACGAAATTAGTTGCACTAAAACAATTCAACTAACTTTAGCTGTCAAAAATAGTAAATTAAAAACCAATCAACTAACCTCAACATCCCTATTTATAATTATTTGATGGGATGAAAGTGATACACTCATTCTTTCCTTTGCATGATTTACTTTTACGTTTTAAAATTTATACTCTCATGCATATATTTAATTAATTTTATAGATGTAAGTAAAAATTACATTAACTTGATGTTTTAAAAGTAGATATTGAAATAATTGTTATAAGGTTTCAAAATTTTGACTCAAAACAGGAGGCCGAGATTAGGGTAATACTCATATTTAGCTCTAAAGCTAGTTTGTATGAATTTAAATTGAAAAATTGTTAGGCCGTATATGTATGATGTAGCTAATGGGCCGTGATATAGTTTCCAGCCCTAATCTCTTAGGATTGTATATATATACTCATGTACATGCTAATACGAGATACAAGTCTCTATTCTCTCTATTCTCTCTAAATTGACATGGTATCGGAGCTATTATACGCTACTCTCTAAACTCTAACCCTAAACTCTGCAATTTCTCTAATTCTTATATTTTTTTTCTACTGCTTGATTGATCGACATGGGAGACGAAGGCAAAATTGATCCATCTTCTCCGTTCTATCTGTATGATGTAGCTAATGGGCCGTGATATAGTTTCCAGCCCTAATCTCTTAGGATTGTATATATATACTCATGTACATGCTAATACGAGATACAAGTCTCTATTCTCTCTATTCTCTCTAAATTGACAAAAATTGAAGTATGCTTTTAGTTGGAAATTGGTAGTTAATCGAAGGACTACGTGTAAGAATTAAGTAAAGGATTAAGAATGTAACCATCAATTATACCGATTGAAGCACATTATTGGCATAAATTTTTTAGGAGAAAATAAGTTATGATAGGTGTAAAATAAGTTTAATTTTTAAGTAAGATAAGTTAAGTGAAAATGAATATGCACCTCAACTTTGGATAATTAATGTGCTTCTAATTCCATTTGCATTAATTTTAAAAAATCTCACTCAATTCATGAATATTTAGTCCATTTTAATGGCGTCAATTATACAAATCATATCAATACTATGGTGTGTTCAATTGTGTTCTTCAACTATTCAAACCTAACGGATAAGATTAATTGAATTATTTAAAACTTATCAAAACTTAATTTAGTTTTTGGAATTACTTGAGTGAACTTAGATATCATTATATATATATATATTTTTTTAATACTTACCTTAATGTACTTAATTATACAAAGACGTCTTTTTTTTTTTTTTTTGGTGTTTAGAGAGCCATAAGGGCAAGTGATGAGAATCGATCCCAGGATCACTTGGGACCGGGAGGGGAGCTCTAACCACTTGAGTTATCCCTTACTCTCACAAAGACGTCTTTTATACGAAACTATCAATCATTATGTGGGAAAATAAAATGAACATAATAGGGCCTAAACTTCATGATTTAAATGATTGTTATTTATTCTGAACTTTCCAAAAGTTGCCAATTAGTTTTGCACATCAACGTAGTACAGAAATTGACCTAATATCCTAATTTGCTCCTTGCTCAAAATACACTAACTAGAGTAATTACATATCCATTAACATGTTATGTGGTCTCCATTACACATCTTACATCGTTAATGTCTAAAATTCTTTTTGTTATACTGGTATATAATTTTAAAATAAAATACAAGTATGAGAATTCACATTAAAATGAATCAATTCAAACAAGATTTCCTTGGCAATATTTCTCCTGGTACTCTGTATATAATTAGGGCATGCCTGGAATTCCATAAATTAATAGGGGGTAATATCTAATGGGGTAGATTCTGCTTGAGTTTTGATTTAGAGAGTAATATTTCATTTTCTAAGGTTTGGCAAGTATCCCGGGGTAAAGACAACCACTTCATGGAAATCGACGGACTACGGAAACCATCATGTCGCTGATAAATTTGAGACCACCACAAGCATCGCCTCAGTTGAAAGATCAAAAGCCCTAACCTTTTGTTCGACTATCTCTTCAACCAATGGCTCAATTCATGACACTTGTTCGTAATTCGCCAGAATTGATGAGCTATGGTGGCGGTTAGCAGCTTCCATCGGGCGGCAACAATGGCCGTCAAAAGCTTCAATTGGGCGGAGTGATATGGAGGTGAAGGAGATAGCATGAGCAGGGGAGAAGGAAGGTACAATATAACAGTGGAGAGTTTTTTTTTTTACAGTGGAGATTGTTACCCTAGGGGGGAGGTGGGTACTTATTAACCCCCTTTTTAAGGAAATAGATTACCCCCCCTAATTAATTACCCTTGATCCATACTAAAAACAATTCCAGAAATTTTACTCGTGTATTTTTTCCCCACTCATTACACCCATTCCAGGCAGCCCCCTAAAGTAACAAAAACGGTCAAAGTTTTATAATTTCGATCTGAATAGTAATGGGTTGAACACATGAACTTCACAGAGCTGAGATTGCATCACTACAACTACTACAAAAAAGAAATAACTACCTACAATATAATCATTGCCTTATTGGAAATTTGGTATTGCTATTTTGGTCAATTGCACATTAATATAAATATAAATAAACCAAAAGAAGCTAATTTTGTATGTGTGGGTTAGATTAAAGATAAATCAAGAGAATATGCATATACATATTTTGGTAAGGAGAAGGATACTACCGGCAGGAACTTCTCGCAGGTTCTCCCTATCTGGAATAGCGGGCTAGACACTTTGAAAGTGGACGAGAAGGGTAAGGGTAAGAGATCAGAGTACTTATATGGGTAAATTCTCTTTAAAGTGAGGCAGAGCAATCAATGCATGATTACTGTAGTTAAGACACACTGCATATGCTAAGGTAGGTAGATTTAATTTATGGTAAATAAATAAATAAATAAAATAAAAAAACTGAAAGTATTAGGCTATGATCCTATGGAAGCCAGTGAATGAGACATCTAAAACGTAATCAAGCATCGTTTTAGGTAACTCTGCTAGAGGTTGCATCAACAGTAATTATTAAGGATAATATGTACACGACATTTAACTAATAAAGAACGACATGACTCAATAGTCAATTCGAAATCACATCACTACTCGTTAATTGGACACTAATTAAATCATGATCCAATCAAGATTAAACAAGCATATTAATTAAACAAGCAAGCAAGGAAGCTTAATCATACATAAAAATTACGTACCTGTAGACAAACAAGAGGAGAAAAGGGCAAGTCAGGACCAAGAGAATGGTTATAGATAAGTTGATCTTGCATCGACAAGAAATCCTCCATAGCAAGCAACTCGTCGACAGTCTTGCTCGACTGAGCCTCGACAACCCTTATACCGGCATCATTGAGCTTAATCGAGGGCCGGTCACCGGTCTCATCAGAAGAGGCCCGGATCCTCCCACAAGCCACAAAGTAAGAGATAAGCCAATCATACATATGCACACTCTTCATTTCTTTAACACTCCAAAAGTTACTAGTACCATTACTATTATTAGTACTATTATTAGTAGTAGTTGTTATGTTGGTGTTATTGAAGAAATAAAGGCCCTTAAGATAATGCAATTTCATGGCCAAATCTATGCCTTTTAACTCATATGTTTTGTTTTCACCAGTAATTTTTCCAGGCACTACTGTTGCTACTCTTATGTCAAAGACTAAATTTTTCTTGGATTCTTCCTTTGGAATTGGCATGTTTTTTTTCTTCCTTTTTTTTGAATTTGGTGTTTATTAGTTTGGTGGGAGAAAGAGGAAGGTTTAGTTTAGTTTATGGGCATTCATGTAGCATGAGTTTATATAGCTGCTACTCATGCCTTTTTAACAGCTTGTTAGGAATGATTGCTGGAACAAGTTGAGTCTATTTACAGTAATTTTGACAATTTTACACTATCGCAATTAATCTCTTCATCTTGGGATTTTGTTAGATTTGTCTTGATATATTGTCAATATATTTACTTTCGTTTTTTTAGTTGACACGTTTTGACTTTGTGCACTATCCACATAATGTACTTTTGACTTTGTTATATGATTTAGTGTTGAATAAAAACATAGTTATGTGGGATTTTGTTAGATTCATTTCAATGTCTATTTTCCAAATATCAAAATTTCATAATTTTTTCTAATATGTAACTAAAGATATTTACATTTAAAAGTATGAGTTGACAAACGTGCCTAAATGTAATGCGTCAACTAATAACTAATAAAAAACTAAGGAAGTAATTTTTACTATAAGATAAGTAAAATATTGATTTATTATAATGTATGTATGTATATCGACAAACGTGATACTTCAAATGTTGAACTATAAATAAATTTAACAAAGTATAATATTGTACATTATAACTTTCCCGACTAATTGGTGGTCCCTATAGGCGCCTGTACAGTGCAACGTACAGTTTTTGTAAAAAAAAAAAACAAAAAAAATTATACAAAACAGCTGTGAACATATAGCTATAGTGAAATAACATACTATTAAAATATAATAAACATATATTTAGAGTGAAAACAACATACTACTAAAATGTACTCCTTAATAAACATATACCTAGAGTGAAATCAACATAATTGCACCAAAAAAAGAGTAAAAAAAAGTAAGAACATATGTCCACGTTCTTTTATTGTCAATTTAAGGTAATTTTATTTGTGACCTACTGTTCATTGCCAAATTATAAAAATAAAAAAAAAATTTAAAAAAAAAAAAACAAAAAACTTGATGTTCATTACAAAAGAATCATTTAACAAAACAACTATATGTTATTTACGAAATAGCTACATGTTTTTTCCACCTTTTTTTGTTTGCATGGTACAGATGCATGTATCTTAAAATTTTCATTCCCCGGACTACATTATTAAAAGTTCTTTTAACTTTTTTTTTTATATGTCCCATAATTAAAGTCTTACATCAAATCAAATTTTTTAATAAAAATAATAATTTTGTAGTCAAATAAACAAAATCTAATCTTGACCTCCTTAAACTAAATGTCATCATGATAGTGTTAAAAGTTAGAGATGAAGGGATTGATTGGTATATTAGAATAATAATGAATATATGATGGGATTGATTACTATAATATTCGGGTATACTAGAGTGTATCCGTGCTAACGCACGGTATATACATAACATGTGTGTTTAGAAAGAAAAACAATAGGAGATGCATGTGGAAATTATTAGAAAAAATGGAGAAGTGGATGTTATTATTAAAAAAATGGAGAAGTAAAAGTTATTATATTGGAGGTTATAACAAAAAAAAAAAAAAAAAAAAAAAAAAAAAAAAAGCATGAGATTAGAGAATTTGGCTTTTGGAGGATTGTAGTTAAATGACTCTACAATTATATAAAAGATTATTATTTTCTAATGTACCAACTTATTTACAAGAAACTTGTTGCTATAAACGAGTATTTTTTAGCCTCTAATAATCAATCAATCAATCAATAATAATATATACTAAAAGACACACCAGCAATGACACGTGTCATCCCTTGGTGTGTCCTAAAAAACATACTTTTTTATTTCTTTGGATCTTCTTTTAAATAAAGTTTAAATGAGGTAAAAAAAAAAAGTTATCAAAAATGTAAGTAACTTTAATTGTAAAAAATTAATTGTCATCTAGATTTTTAATAATAGAAAGAAAAAATAAACAATAATTTATTTAGGAAAAAAAAATATCATATAGATTATCAACATAAGATTTTCATTACTTATTTTTGTCAAGCAACTTATCTTGATAATCAATATCTATGTAAAAATATCAATAAATAACTGTATAACTTATTGATCGATAACTTTTAATTATTATATAATGTTTATATAATACCAAAATATAATTTCAAATACATTGATATTTGAATTAGAGTTGATAGTAGGAGAAAAGTTGAATAAGAAATAAGATGTTATCGGAATAAAGATTAGAATAATATTATTTTAGGTTGGATGGTTTTGAATGAAATAATAGAGTGATCTTACTTATGTGCAAAAAGAAAATTTATTCACAGGGTTAGTACATAGCTTTAAAATTTTTCATTTAGTTAATAAGAAAAATAACACTATTACATTACCATATATATAGAAATACAAAAAATAATCATATGCTCAACTGTTTAACTTTAAAATACATATTTAGCTAATCGGTTTTTTCATGAATATGTTTCTTTTTAATAAATATTTCAATAATTGACAATAATACTGAAATTAACCGTGCATGGCACGGGACCTAATCTAGTTTAAGTAATTATTGACTGTATTGCTCATTGAAAATAAGATATTGGTGAATTGCTATCCATCTTATTATCGAAATACTTCTTCGATCAATATTAACAACAATCGCAAAAATTAGAATGTAACCCTTGGTATCAATAGACCTATTTGTTAAACCTAAGATAATATCATTGAAACATAGCTTAATAACAATAATCATCATTAGTCACTTATGTCCTAATCAATATTATATTATTAGAGCAACTCCAATGGTTGTAGCTAGAGATTTTCTTGCAATTTGAATTATTCCCTATCTATTAGCTTGGCCATTGGAGCTAGAAAACTCAATTAGCTTGGTTAAGCAAATTAGCTTTGCTGGGAATTAAACTTGCCAAAATAAATGTTCGTTGCATCAATAATAATAATAATAATAATAATAATAATAATAAAATAATTTCTAGGTTTGGCAATTGGCAGTGGTGGCTTGCCACCTTACCATTTACGTTCGGCGGACTTGGTGTTTATTCCGCAAGTGATGTTCGTCATGACCTTCTTTTTATTAATAAAACAATCATATTGTCTCTAATGTTGGTGATCCACAATAAATTAGTGTGAACCAGGTCAATTTAAGAATTTGTATGGGTTGTGAAGCGAGTATTGATTGACATTTATAGTTGCATAACTTGCATTTTATCATTTCATCGATTTCAATTATCATCCATTAATTTTCCCTCAATCTCATAATATAATGCCTTCTTTCTTTTTTAGATAAATATTAAAATACAATGCCTTTTTCTATTAAAAGGTTGTACTTTTGACATTATTAGTTTATTACCCTTCTTTTGATGGGTTGTCCTTTTATTATTATTATTATTATTATTATTATTATAGTTTTAACATTAATTTTCAACACTTTCTCACTCTATCTCATCATTTATTCCAAATACTTCTTCTTTCTCTCTACCTCTCTCTAACCCCACCCACATGCACATATATACATCTAATCATTAGTTTTAAAAAATTACAACTTTCTTAATTCTCGGCTTACTGCATAAAAACCCAAAGAGACATTGTATTATGAAATGGAGGGAGTACTTTACTTTTATCTTTTATTGGTTTTGGAAACAATCTCAAAACTCTAAGTTAAAATTTATTTTCTCAAAAATTTAATCATTTGTACTACTCATATGAACTATGAAGAGAATAAAGCTTACTAGTATATAGAATCACACATGATAGCTAGAGCCATAAGTTAATATAAAATGTATTTCAAATAAAGAGCTAAGTACTTTATTTTTCAATATGAAAAAAGACTCTTAAGCAACCACACTTTCAACGTGAGATGTTGATTAAGAATACTTAAAATATACTATAAGAAGAGTGGACGCGCGCCGAGAAGTTAGTTAATGCCGGACTTCTCCTAACCACCTTTACAGGCCCATGTTTAATTAACAACATTCACATGTTTAATGGCATATTCTTTCTCTTCCACCACCTTTTTTCTTTTTCTTGATCCGTATCTTGTTTTTTGAGACTTAAGGTGTTGCCACAAGTTCGCATACATATTTGATAGCCGTTTTCCTTAAAAAAAAATAAAAAAATAATTTTTTTTTTACATATATATAACATATTTCCTCCGTTTTATATTAATCGTCAGCCAAGTTGATTTTCGCATATATATGTTTGATCATGTATAACAATTTAATTGAAAAGTAGATTAATGAGAGCTTAGAAAGTACATGAGTTTTTTGAATGCATGAATGAATGAAATTAAAGAGGCCGGGTGCCGTGCAAGGAGAGAATTGATTTATTAGTGAAACCATGAATAAAATTTTTGAATGAATAATAAGCTAAGTTAGGATGAGCGTAAATGAAAAGTGTAATATAAAAATTGGAAATTTGGGACAATGGAAAATTAAAGTTCGCATACGTGTCAACTAAAAAAACCCAAGAAATATATGAGATTTCATCTAAATAAATGTATCAAAAGAAAATCATGGGTTATTCCGATCCATTATTTTTTAAGCATCTCATTCATGCATAATAATTGTTTAGATAATTTTCAAAGCAAATGAATATATATCCTAGTTTCACTTACATATAAAAAAAAAAAAAAAAAAAAAAAAAGGATGAAAATCGGGTGAATAGAAAACATACCTTACATCATTTTGATCCAAAAATTGGCAGAATAAATACATTAGAGGTGTTAAAAAAAGTCGAGCTTACGTATAAAATTCCGTGCCTAAATCCGCAAAAGAAAGTTAGGCTTTTGGGTTTTTTTGTGCTGAGATCAAGTTTTGATCGATGTAAAGATCGATACATTATTTTTAGGGTTGGATTGGACCAACATATAGGGCATTGTTGACTACCTCTAATTTTTTTTTTTTTTTTTTTTTTTTTTTTTTTTTTACACTCGAGTTCAAGGTGCACACCCAACAAATTTTTTTTAAACTATTTGTTACTTTTAAATCTCACATAGAAATAATAAGAAAATATTTCTTTATAAGTAAGAGCACATTTCTTTAGTATCACATTTTTAGCGAGAAGGTGACCAAAAAACAAATTCTTGTGAGCTAGTCCCAAAGTGAACATATCATATTAATGTGTAGTGGAAGTGTGGTTGCTGCAATCAGATTAATATATAAGACAATGAATCGACGATCATATTCATGACTACACTAAATCGATATAGCCCAATGACAAAGGTAATGAATTTTCAAGTAGACTATATCTCAATAGATTTGCCAATCCAAGATGACAAGAGAAAAAACTAATGAAAATTTTATTTTATTTTATTTTTTTTATTTATTTATTCAATTTGTGTGTGTGTGTGTTTTGTGTGTGAATAGAATTAATGAAGATTGAAGTAGGTCAAATACAACAAATTGACAACTGATTAACACATCCACCAATCAACTAATATATCCAAGAATTAATCACTTGATACACAAAATAAGACAAGTGGCAATCATCTATAATGAAATTGAACCCAATAAAATTAAGATTTCAGCAAGAATTTAGCTGGCTGAAACTAAGAGGAAGTAATGAAATTGAAGCAATAAACGTGCTCTAGTTATCATCAGGAAACAACGACCCCAAAAGGTAAGGCTAACCGTTTAACAACGACTCTAGGACATGTTTGTAGCCTGGTGGCCTGGTGGTTGATCAGCATAAAGTTAACTATTTAAGGAAGGTTGCGTATA
The DNA here is from genome assembly GCF_948465745.1 of Chenopodium album. NCBI lineage: Eukaryota > Viridiplantae > Streptophyta > Magnoliopsida > Caryophyllales > Amaranthaceae > Chenopodium > Chenopodium album. The sequence goes on from NC_137849.1 coordinate 42,726,600, forward strand.
ACATAGGACAATCGTGCATAACTGCATATAAGAGCATTTTCAATGATAAGTTACAATACCTTATAGCTTGTGACCACATCAATTTTTTTAAATACAACACTTTATTTTTTTTAAAGTATATCAATGATGAATTTTGACATTTGCTAGGTAATAAAATCCGCCGACCATTGTCCTACTATACAATCCAGATGCACCGTGCACCGTTTGGAAGATGAGGTAAGGGAATTCGAATCCCAAAGTGCCCTCTATCGAGCCTTAGGGCCTGTTCTCATTGACTGAACTCAGCTGAACTGAACTGAAATGAATATTTTATAAGAGAAAGAAATTAGGAGCTGAACTGAACTAAACTGAACTAAGTTTCAACGTATGAGAACAGGCCCTTAAGCCCTTTAACTACTTGACGACCTGATCTTGGATTTTTGGGTCATATGTGATCAAATGATTATTGATAACTAATTTATCCTCCTCATTTTTATTTTTCAATTAATTTAGCCTTAAGCCCGTATACTTGAAGTATTATTTTGTATTTATGATTTAAATTAAGTTTACATTATTAAATACTTCATATAATATTGAAGGTATCATATCAAATAGAGTACTAGTTGATGATTAAAAAACAGAAAGAAGTATATTTCAATCGTATTAATTTTTTAGTCCATTTATAATAAATTTGCATGGTCCTATTATATTAAAATCGAAATTATATTGTTGACTGCATAAATATTAGATTATATCACAATCTTATTAATACTTTAAAATGACATGTAACCGGACATTGATGATTTAATATTGAGAAGTGACATTTTTCTTCCTCTTATATTTCAGCAATATATAACAAAGTGACATTATTATGAATAACTACTCGGTTTTTTTTTTATTTTTTATTTTTTTTTAATGTATATATATATTGTTATAATTCTTATAAATATATACTCCCTTCGCCCCTTAATTATGTGTCTATTTCTTTTATTTATTACTCACATAATAATAGACATATAATCAAAGGACAGAGGGAGTAGCAAAGTGACATTATTATGATATTGATCTTACTAACATTAATCACGAGTTATTCGGTGTAATTAATGTTAGTTTTACTCTACTCCCTTCGTTCCTAAATTAAATTCCTATTGCTAGTATTTATTCCTCACATAATAGAGGAAAATAGTAATGTAATTTAGGGATGGAGGAAGTAATATTTTCACTTTTAATTCTCTTATCTAACGCCCCGGGGGCGCTCATTAGCTTTTGCCTTTATATATTGTTATAAATTATGAATAACTGTAAACTGTTTATAAGAGTGACACTATTATAAATTGTTACTAATTTATTATGATGACCTATAAGGCTATAATCATTTATTCTGAACGCATAATTTTGTACTTAGATTGAGAATTTAAGAGATAGATCTATATAGTAAAAATAATTCATCCGAGAAAAAATATCGAAAATCAATTATGGAGTATATAGCCTCAGTGTTTCGCTGATCATAGTGTTGTAGAAATTTTGGGTTGGTCTATTAGATTAGACTAGATTGGATTGAATTGAAATAAATCAATTCGATTTTCGAGTTGATTGTATTTTTTCTAGATTCTACACTATCTCTCTCTCTTTTTTTTTTTTTTTTTTTTTTTTTTTTTTTTTTTTTTTTTTTTTTTTTTTGCTCTATTCAGTCTAAACCTAAAAAAAAATGAACAATACTTGGAGTGTATAGAGATTCGATTAGAAACACTTATAATGAAAATTTGAGATCAAAAGAACATTATTATTTCTATTCTAAAAGGGTCAAAGTTGGTACGATTTTGCCAAGTCAAAGGCCCACAGTATGGATGTGGTACGTGTTTCACGTTAGGTCCTGTTTGACAAAGGTAGCGGTAGTGAGTAGTTTTTAGCAGTCGAGTAGAGAGTAGTTGTTCATGTTGCGATTAACCGTCAATTAATAGTGGATAGAAGTTAGCTATCAAAGTACTTATTAATAGTATGGGTGTTTGACAAAGTAGCAATTGCATTACTAAAACATATTAATAATAATATAAACTGTTACTAAATAATAAAAAGTAACCAAAAATTAACAAACGTTAAAAATACCGCTAATCACTACTCACATCGCTACATTGCCAAACACTCTTAATTTTTTTTTCTAGTAGTGTGGTCAAAACACTAACTACTACCTCAAACACAACCATCAAACATGGCCTTAAATTATAAACCGAATGGTATTGCTTTATTTTTAATGTTGGACAAACAATTTTCAAACTTGCACTAACACATGAGAATATTATATGCTCTCTCTATCCCAAATTATTTGCCCTATGCCATGACCATTTTTATACAAAATTTAATGCAGGTGTAATTGTGTAAATGTAGAGGAAATAAAATTTGAGCGAGTAAACGAAAACTTATTTAAAGAGAAAATATAGAGAGAAATTTTGATTTTAATTTTCAAATCTTGGCAAATAAATTTGGGATATCCCAACTAGAAAAATGGTGCAAATAAAATACTCGTACTTTATAAGAGTAATTAAGGAACAAAAAAAATACTTCGTATGTTGCTCACATACTTTATAATTTTTTCCATTCTTTTTGTTAATGGTATTTTAGTTAAATTATCTTATTGATAAACTTGTATATATTTTCTCAAAAAAAATAAATAAATAAATTATAAAAAAAAAAAAAAAGCAACCATAACTTTTGTGTTGTGTCTCAGTCAACATAGCATTAGTTGCATTGCATACACCCAATGCTACGCAGATACATAGTATGACTAGTATATATATCCGAGTATAACTGTATAAGTAAAGCACTAGGACTACATTATTGTTACGTAGTACACTAGTACGAACTACATGAGTACTGCGTCCACTGTCTCCGTTTATATTTTGAGTTAATTATTTTTTGTTTTGAAAATTGATTTCCATTTTAATTATGTGCACTGTTTTTTTTTTTTGGTGTTTATATTTTTTTTTTAATTATGTGCACTGTGTTTGTGTTGGGAGCTTTTGCTCATCAACAATTTTCAGGTACATAGAGGGATATTACATTGGGCGAAACAGTACACTACAACTACGAGCAGTCGAGGTATGTTAACTTAAATGTACATGTATCAGCTATTAAGTGAGAGGGTCATGCCGAAGGCCAAGGCAGGTCAGGGTGTTGTCCAAGATGTATCTAATGTGGTGGCCGGTGGGGATAAATGGTATGTAAGGGGATGGTAATGGATCGAAAATGGTCCGGGAGGGCGGATTATATACGATTTTTCGACTTCATGGTGGCTAAGAGTGAAGGCGTTACAGACTTACCAACCTTGCCATGCGTGAAGTTATATACGCCTTAGCTTACCAAAAAAATTGTACGTGTGCTAATGAATTTGATTTTCTCCTTTTACAAAAATTAAAGGGTTCTTCTAAGTTATGCTCCCCAAATTCTTCAGTTTCTAAGCTGTACCCATACTTTTTCAAATTATAAACTGTGCCCTCCGATCCACCTCACGATATTTTTATCAACAATACTCTTTGACAGTCATATCCATTAATGAAAATTAAGATATTTTATCAACAATGGTGTCTTGGCGTTATTTATTTGACACGTGTCCCGTTCTAATTGAATTAACACTTTTAAAAATTTAAAAAATCAGAAAATAAAATAATAATAAAAAAAATTATTGTTAACGTCAAATGTTATTGTTAATAAAAATTAGTGAGATTGAGGGCACTGTTTATACGTTTGAAAAAACATAAGCATAGCTTAGAAATCGAAAAAGTTTGTGGCATAACTTAGAAAAACCCAAAATTAAAATATTGTAGACTATTGCAATTGTTTGACTTGAACAAATTAAACCAATAGCAAATACAGTTTATTTCGTCGTCTCACTAGTACATAACATATGATATAATATAACAATAACTCAATAAGTCAATAATACAAGAAAGATCAAGTCACATCCCCTTAATTGCTATTGTGAAGCCAGCAAGCAATAAGATAAGGGTATTATTCAGTGGCTTGGTGCACCACTTTTTTACAACCACATTTCAATTCTTAGGCATAATCCGTGAATAATAACTTTACATTCTACTTCACGCTTATATATTAAGACAACAAACATAAATTACTTTGAAATTAAATGATGAAACATTAATTATTAGATGCACCATTCTTCCTTCAACTCACTTTTTAAAGGTTCAATTTCATCTTCCGGAAGTTGTACCACAATAAGTTTGCCATCTTTAGGTCCTGGAAGTACCAAAACAACTCCTTTATCCCCTATTTCACCAATATTATAGCTAGCAAACCTTGGATATTTTCCTTTCATTTCAAAACCATAAACATCAGCTTTTTCTACGTCAACAAATGTAAGATTTGCCCCGTAAACATAAAAATCAGACTCACCCGTCTCTTTGTTCACTAATTCTTCAACCACGTCACTCTCATCAGTCACACCTTCAACAATCGAATGTACCAATTTTAACGGATCTACATTTGATACTGCAAAATTCGTCTCAACAAAACCTAATACTTGCCCATTATGAGGTACTATTCCTTTCCTTTTGAATGATTTTGGCCTACATATAGTCACAACATTTATCTCCAAATCCTTCCTAATCTTTGCAATAGATTTCCACATAATTGATGTAATAACCTCAAAAAATTGGCTAGTACAATTTTCATTCATTTTGGTACCATGTACCATTGAATGCAATTGACCAAGTTGGTTTGAATTTAGATGAATAGTGTGGACACCTATTTTACTATTGTAAGGAAGGACCCAATGGCTACCAACCGGGTCGACCCGTTTCACGGAAACAGGCTCTTGGGTGGATTTCAAAAGCGGGCATTCGGATTGAGGAGGATCTTGAAGAGAAATTAAATTTGGTTTTTGTTTGTTACTATCTTGAATTTGAATATAATGGCCCAATGTGTTCACGAATTCTACAGCTGAAAATGCATCACCAAGTACGTGAGCCCAACTTAGGCCAACTGAAATTCCTCCGCATTTGAACCAAGTCACCTGCACAGTATTCACGTATAAGTTACTTTGACTTCCTTTTATTATTCATACTTACAGTAAAAAAAAAAAAAAAAAAAAAAAGGTCTGGTCTTATTAAATTTGTGTTAGTGTATATATATATAGATCTAATTCAATTCATCTCAATTTACAACATTAACCTTTTATAATCTTATATAACACGGATATATTAATCTATATTTATTTAAATCAAATTACCGTACAATAAAATTACCAAAACATAAAATAATATAAGCTTAATTATTATTACCTGAAAGCAAACAAGAGGGGAGAAGGGCAAGTCAGGACCAAGACCATCATCATTGTACACAAGCTGATCCTGCAAAGAGAGGAAGCCCTCCAAAGCAAGCCACTCCTCGACAGTCTTACTCGATTGAGCCTCGACGATCCTTATACCGGCATCGTTAAGCTTGATTGATGCTCGTTCTCCGGTCTTGGAGGACGACACCCGGATCCTTCCACAAGTCTTGAAATAAACTACAAGCCAATCAAACATAACTTTTTTTATATCAAGTATACTTACAAAACTAGTCTTTTTTCCTTCATTATCACTAGTAATACTATTGGAATTATTGAAGAAATAAAGACCCTTAAGATAATGTAATTTCATTGCCAAATCTATGCCTTTTAACTCATATGTTTTGTTTTCTCCTGTGATTTTTCCAGGCACTACTGATGATATTTTTATGTCATAGACTAAATTATTTTCTCCTTCTTTTGTAACTGCCATTATTTTTCTTCTGCTTCTTCTTTTTTTAATTTTTTTTGGTGCGTGGATGAAATGGGATTTGGGTACGTGACATGTATTTATATTATGTTATCCGTACAATCTAGAAATTAGGAAACAACCAAGTTTAACTTCTGGCCTTTTTAAAGCTAGGCATGCAAGGACAAGAGGCCAGGTGTCAATATCGGATTGGAACCTTATATCAACTCAAAATCTCAAATCGTGTTAATTAGTAAAGCCGTTGAGAACAAGGGGAGGGATGATAAGGAAATCAGTACTCTCAAAATGTATCTAGGCGAGATTGATCCCATAATATGAAGGTTAATTGTCAAGAGATACAACCTTTATTTGTTACAAAACAATTATTGTTTAGTCTTTATCAAACATTTAATGCGGAACTATATGACAAGGATTTGTCAACAATATAATATGATAACATGAAACATGCATCAATATATGTTTTTGAGACTTATAACTATAAGATGGTGGACCAAAACAATGAATAAACCTAGCCATAATTTGAGCTAATTCAAAGTAGTGTTTAGACTCTCTGCCTCTCTGGAAATCATGTAGTTGGCGAAGTAATTGCTGAAGGTATATATTACAAGTATATGATACACGTAATCCCTTTTGATTTGTTCGGAGTTTGTCACATTGTTTGGAGTAAGATTAGTTGGCGAAGTAATTGCTGAATTTATATACTTTCTCCGTTTTTTTAGTTACAACATTTTTAAATTCACGGTCTTTTAGGCAATTTTTAAAGAAGAGAGCAAATAAAGAAATAAATAAGAGGGACCCAAATGGGTAGCAAAGAGATAGAGAGAAAAAAAAATGTCAAAAATGAAAAGTGTTATAATTAATTAAAAATTTCCAAAATAGAAAAGTGTTGCAACTAAAAAGAAATAGAAGAAGTATGTTTCACGTAATCCCTACTAATTCGGAGCTAATCGTCACATTGCTTGGAGTTAGATGTTTATGGATAAGATTTTCACCATGATCTTGCAAATAGACTACTACATCCGTTTCATATTAGTTACAACTTTGGAATATTTTATATGTCATAAATAATTCTCCAAAGTTGCAACTAATATGAAACGGAGGTAGTATTTTTTTGCTTGGTTAAGGCTTAAGGGCGTGTTCCACAATAGCTTTTGAGTAGCTTTTTTGGTAGCTTTTAATGGTTTGACCAAGTTAAACCACTACTTAACAAAAAATAGGATTGTTTGGTAATGTAGTGGTTGGAGTAGCTTTTAATGGTGAAAGTAGTTTTTATCAAAAGTTAGAAATATTAGCTTTTGAAGTTAGAGGTAGCGGTATCTATAGTTTTAGGAAAAAATATTGATTTTTATATGTAACATCTAGTTAACCGCTATTTTTGTGAGAATATAAAATATTCAATTATTATACATAATGTGGAACAGAGGGTAGTATTTTTCTTAAAATATAAAAAAATGTATAAAGTATAATGTGAAATGTGCATAAGCCAAGTTGTAAAAAAACAACACATAATCTGTGTGGCTGGCCACACCATGTTACCGGGGTCAAGGGTTATTGTGGGGTTACTTAGTTGGTTATTGCATTTTATGTGTGAGAGTGACCCCGTAATTGAGTAACCCTTGAATAAGTAACTCATGTCTCCTGCTACACGGACACACGGTGTGACCAGCCACATATGAAAATTTGTATAAAAAAATAAAAGTAATCCATAGTAACCAGATTATTTAAATATTACAAATTAAAAATATAAAATTGTACAATGTGAGTATTTAATTCGGGATAGTAAGAGTACATAAACGATAGGAAACCTAACCTGTAGGCGATAGTTATTATGCCTGACTCATTTAAGGTTGCTTCAGCTACTTTAAAAGGTTGCTTCAGCTACATAAATTACATTTAAGTTTGAACAAACTAATCCTAACGTATGGTATAGTAAAACCAAAATATACATTTTTGAAATTGTAGAAGCATGTACTTTAGGATTTAAGAACACCTGAGTTTGGAAGACCAGAAATTAATAAAAAAACCTTATTGACGATAAAATTAAAAAGAGAGATTATACTGTATTGTAGATATATTAGGGTTTCAATAAAAGCATTTACTATGTATATAAGGACTGTCAGATTTCAGGAAAACTCCTCAAATTGGAGTATGTACCATTGATCACTTTATATAATGTTACAAGTCTAACCCTAATCACGTAAGGGAATCTCATAAGATAATATACAAAAATATATACAAATATATCCGACAAATATTATCTATATATAACATCTATCACACCCCCGCAGTCGAAGCGGGAGGAGGTCGTACGCAAAGACTGGATCTGAAGTCTAAAAATAGTTCTCTCTGTAGGCCCTTAATAAAGATGTCTGCAAACTGATATCTGGACAGAACATGAAGAACCCAAACCTCACCCAACGAACCTTTTCCCGAACGAAATGGATGTCCATCTCCACATATTTGGTGCGTTGGTGCTGGACCGGGTAGCTGGAAAGGTAGATAGCGCTGACATTATCACAATAAACAATAGTAGCCTGCTGGAGAGGATAATGTAGCTCCAATAAAAGATTACGAGAAACAACGTTTGCAACGCCTCGATACTCTGCTTCTGCACTTGATTTAGACAATGTAGGCTGACGCTTAGCTGACCAAGAAAGGAGGTTGTCCCCGAGAAAGCAACAATAACCAATGTGGAACGGCGGGTTTCGGGACAACCTCCCCAGTCAGCGTCAGTATAAGTAATCAAGCAAGTAGGAGTAGACGGATATAAATGTAAACCATGATCAATAGTACTCTGAATATAACGCAGGATGCGTTTCAATACATCAAAATGCGGCTTCCTGGGATCGTGCATAAATAAACACACTTGTTGTACCGCATAAGCAATACCTAGACGAGTAAAAGTGAGATACTGAAAAGCACATGCAAGACTGCGATACAAAGTAGGATCCCGGAATGGAGAACCCGAATTGGCACTAAGTTTGGACTTAGTGTCGACTGGAGTGGCGGCAGGTTTACAAGAGCTCATACCTGCACGCTCTAAGATGTCCTGAGCATATTTCTGCTGAGACAATAACATGTAAGAAGGAGTGCGGGTGACCGCAATACCCAAAAAATAACTGATTGGCTCCAGATCCGACATAGAAAACTCTGTTTGTAAGCTAGAGATGATTCCCATGCGCAACCTGTCAGAAGATGTAGCTAAGATAATATCATCAACATAAGGTAGTAAATATGCTATATCGTTTCCTTGCCGAAAAGTGAAGAGAGAATTATCACTCTTAGCAATGACGAAACCCAACTTGAGTAAAAAATTTGCAAAACGTTGATACCAAGCCCGCGAGGCTTTTTTCAAACCATAGAGTGCTTTGCAAAGACGGCAGACATAGTCAAGTTTTCCACGATCAACAAAACCCGGAGGTTGATGCATGTATACTGTTCCTGCAAGTCACCGTGCAGAAAGGCATTTTTAACATCTAACTGATGAATGGACCACTTTTTAGCCATGGCTAAACTGTGCGAATAGTTACTGATTTGACCACCGGAGTAAAAGTCTCATCACAATCAACTCCAATCTCCTGCGACCTGCCATATTATTTAGATAATATTTATCAAGAACTATATTTGATTGTTTCAAAAAAAAAAAAAGAACTATATTTGGTGAATAAAATTAATTATATTCTCTCTCAATTCTTTATGCTCTAGGTTATGTAGTTAATTAGTAGAACAATTTACAAATTTCAATCTTTATATTTTCTTTACTCGGTACGTAGTTTCAAAATACTTCGATTGTACCTTTTTTCTACAATATGCTATTAAACTTATATATGCACCAAAAAGTAAAACAAATACTCCAAAGAACAAATTTATGAAATAGAAAGACATCCCCTCAAAAAAAAAAAAAAGACATGCAATACGTTTGTGGCTTATTATATCTTTCTCCATTTTTAGAAGGTTGTACGTTCTAATACTATATACTTCAATTCGTGTTACAAAGTTTGTGTTATGCTTGTTATTATGTGTTTATTAAGTGACTAAGTGAGGAATTCTTCTTATTGATTCCGATAATATATCTCACACACAAAAAAATGGAGTATAATACAAATACTTAACCAATATAATTATTATTTTTTTTAATGTATTTACTACCTCCATTTCATACGGAGTATTATTTGCATTGATTAGACATTTTTTTTCTCTCTACTTTATATCAAATCGTTGCAAATAATATAAAATGAATGTACGAAGTAGTATTTTCCTACTCCCTATACCTGCACCCTTTTTAATATAGAAAAATACAAGTACTTTGTGGCTGGAAACTATATTATTTTGAGCATTTTACCTGCTTTTTAACCGGAAATATATTAATACAGAGTTCACGAGTAGTACAACACTACAACACCAACGATCATACTTTAAAACTATTAATTGTTTTGCTAGAAAATTTATTGTGCTCACCTCTGTTTCACATGTTTATTGTCTCACTATTATTTTATATTTTTTATGGAAAAAGTTGTGTTTTAAAAAGTTGTCACAAGTTGTTTCCAAAAAAAAAAAAAAAAAAAAAAAATGTCACAAGTTGTTTGAGGATTTGCTGTAATCCAACATTCCTAACCTGATTTTTGAGCTATAATATAATATAAGTGAAATTTGATAACCCAAATAAAAATTAAATATTTGAATTATCATAAACGCATCGTTTACTAACTCAAATAAAAATTTATAATATTTGAAGAGTTGATATTTACTCATTATAATGACTACAACTATTTTGTAGCTATTGCAAACTGAATTACAACACACTTTTTAACCTTTTTTTTTTATTAAGAAAAATATATTAAATTACAACACTTTTCTAGCATATTGGTTTGTTATATTTCTATCTCCCATTATTATAAAATCCCCACTATAATTAATTTCTAAGCTTTCCTCAAACGACAATTAATAAAAAAAACTAGTGTGTGACCCAGGCTTCGCTCCGGGTGATACCTTAAATAATTCAATTTTTATATTAGATGCTTTAAAAAGTGGGTAAATTAGAATACAATGACAAAAATAACTTATTTTTGGATTTATTTTGTTTTTATTCTACATTCTAATACTTGTAATTATATATAAATGTGAATTATTAGAGCATGATTTATTTTTAGCTTAGATGGTAATACATGTTTTTTTCATTCAAAGAGGTTTTGGATTCGAATCTCTTTGTGTACATTTTAAATTTAGATTATTGAATGATGATGTGGATGATGTTAAAGGTCGTTGAGTGATGATGAGGCATAGTACTTGTGTGAGAAAGGATACACGTGCCACATACACAAATTTAGAAACGCCTTTTAATATATACTTCCTCCATTTTTTTTTATTTGCATCACTTAGGATTGCACAAAGTTTTAGGAGAGTAATATAATATTGTAAGTAGGTGAATAAATTATTATAGTAAAAGTAAGATGGAGACCATGAAAGAGGAAAGTACATGAGAGAGGATATATATTTTTATTATTTTAGTGGGGAGTATAGAAGAGGGAGAAATGATAAAATAAGTTGAGTGGGGTTTAAAATAAGAGAGAGAAATGATGAAATATAGTATAAAATTACCAAAAAAAAAAAGTAATGTATTTTTTTTTTAAAAAAAAAAAGAACCCCTAAAAGAAAAGTGATACAAATAAAAAAAAACGGAGGGAGTAATTGTTAGTGCAGTAGATGAAGTAAAAATCTTTATGAGCAATTTTGTATCACGTGGAGATGTCATGAGAACTCATGATATCATTCAATTCTCTGACTTTTTTTTTTTTTTTTTTTTTAACTTCATTAACTTTCTTTGCACTTCCTATAATAGTTCTTAGATATAGCACTGTGCCACTTTTTTTTTTTTTTTGTTCCATCCGGTTCACCCTTTGGGCTTATTCGGATTTGAGGATCAGTTGTAGGTGGTTAGGTTCCAGTCCCCTCCCAATTGTTGTTGCGGTGGATCGAACACGGGTCCTCCCTATCAAGTATAGTCCCAATCACTACTACACCAACAACTAATTGGTAGCATTATGCCACTATCATTTCACACAAAAAGTACATATTGTAGAACTACAAATTTTAAAGTAGAAAATAGCCTAATAATAATTGATTACAATTGCTTGATTCTTGCATTTAAGTTCTAAAGATGATAATTGACATCCAAACACGTGATTTTCTTAAAAGTTTTATAACAAATTCATGTACAAATCTTGAAATTCTCCAGTGCTTCTCAATTGTAGGAATGACAATGACTAAAAGTGCTATAGATGCCATGCCACCGGAAATGTAGAACAACCCTGAGAAAGGCTTAAGGCCGACACTCGTGCTCGTACTCGTGTTGTTTGTTGATGAGGCTGAGCACTTGTAGTGAGCCAACAACTCTCTTTCCAACATCTCAATCTCTCCTCTTTCTATCGCTTTTAACATTGCTTGTGACATGTTTACTGATAGCGAAGAGCCCTTTGGAAATGCCTGTGAGGAACTAAATATCGTTAGTGACAATTACTTTAAACAAGTAGTAGATTGACACTTCTTTTTCACGTGAATTTACAAAATTAAACTACTACTTCCGTTTCATATTATTTGCAACGATTAGACATTTTCTTTCTATACTTTATGTTAAATCGTTGCAAATAATATGAAACAGAAGTCATAAATTACTGACCAAAAATTACTACACGGGGGATAAGGTCATAGAGAAATTAAATTGCTTCGGTACCAAACATTTTTTTTGATATAGACTTTAATTATTTGAGGAGCATTAAAGTTGAAAGGTAGTACTCACAAAACTTAAACCACCAAAGTAGTAGGTTGGACCAGCAACAGTGTAATCCTTGCAGTATTTTGCTAGAAATACTTGAGCATGTGATGTAACAAAGAAAGCAGCCTTGATTTCACCTCTTTGGAATGCTGTATGATACTCATCAATCGATCGCGTTGGCCTAATGTTGTTAGATTTAAAATGCAAAACATCAACTAAGTAAGGGCATAGGAATGAATTCCAATTGCACCCAACAGGTGCATTTTCGCTTCTTAGTGTATCGACGTCTTTCACAGATGGTGGTAATTGAGAAACTGTCATTAGAGATGTAAGTGCAGCTGTGAAATATATAGTCAGCATCAATATTAGGAATTGCCATGGTGCTAGAACAATCTTGGACAAATTGCTCCTCGGCGATTCATCTACAAAAGTAATGGTGGGTGGCAATATGGTTTAGTTGAAGAGCTGTCAAAAACTGACCCGACTTTAGAAAACCTAACCTAAACAAAACAAATCGGATCACTAGACTTGCTATTAGCATACAATTAAATTGCACATAACCTTAAATTTTCAATTCAAACCATTAAATATTTAAAACCCAACCTTATTATAGCTATCCAAAACTCTATTGCCGAACAGGACCTACACAAAGTTAGATTGATCGATCAAACTAAAACATGACCTGACCTGACCTACCAATTGATACATCATTACTAAGTCAAGGATGCTTACTTCTTTGTGCAAATAATAGCAAACTGAAGGAGAACCAGAAAATTGTACCAACTTGTTGGAAGAATGACGAGTCTCCGAATTCTGGATCATCGACGTGTTCTATCAAACACACAACAAACCCCATAAAGAGGCCCATTAATGGAATGAGGATCCACATCTTCCTGTCAAAAACCTTCAAAAACATCCACATCTCATTTGTGCTGTCATGTTTTACAGTGACAACCATAACCATACCAGACTTAGCATATGGCTGTGAGAAGTCTGCCCACTTGTATCTTTCTTCGAGTATGTTAATGTCCCCAACTGCTGCATCAAAGCCCTTAACATACGCAACAGTCGGTTAATTAGTACTGAAGCCCAGGATCGACTTATATACTCTATCAGAAACTGATCCATTCAAAAATTATGCACACGGTTACATGAACAACTTGTAAGTAATTTAACTGAAAACAGGACAACATTGCTGACAAGAATAAAAATGATGCAGAAAATTGTGTTAATTGTAAGTAATTATATTTTGGTTAATTGTGTTCATATATATTTTTATTTAGAGTTACCTTCAGATGGATCTCGTGTATCAGTTCATCATATGTGCCGTAAAATGGAATCAAAGTAAAAGGCAGATCATAAGGGAAGTACTTTAGAGAGGCTCTGAACACATCAACAGCAAATCCTGTGATAAAAGTCTTGTTATGTACTTCGTCGAAGCTTACATTGACAAACGGATGAAAAGCACCAGAAGCCGGAACACCAATCCTCAGGGGCTTCTGACTGATAACACCAGAACTGAACCCTCCTGAAACTGTCTGTTGGCTGCCTGGCCAATATATATGACCAAATTTAATAAAATGGTTTTTCTTGCCACTTTGTGTAGGGGCTTTCGTCGAAAATCCATCTTCAGCAGACCAGAAGGCTATATCGCGGTACCCATTTCCCACCACATTGATAATTTTGAAGGTTGGGAGTTGAGCTATCATGCCATTTCTGAAGCTTATATTCCCACTCAAACCCACAAAGTTACTCATGTTAGAGTACAACTTCCCTACTGAATCCTTTTTCGTGTTGCCAATTGCCTGTACTGCATCATATGCCCTTAAAGCATATATACTAGGATATGGATTTCCTTGATCATTGGGATGTTTTGTGAGATAACTTCTCTCAAATCTAATCTTGAACTTTTTGTATAATTTACTGGTATCAACAAAGCTGGTTTTATATCCTATGACACCTTGCATAGAAGCAATGACTGTCGAATCAACAGAATCGAGTAAACTAGCAATCTCATCTGATATTATCCAAACAAATCCTTTCGCAACCAACCCCATCTGGTGTGCTTTTTGGAAAACACAAGTGGCTAGTTGAAGAGAAGATTGCAGAACTACAAAGACGCGGTTTCTTCTTATACTGAGCTTTCGGAACTCTTGCTCAATGGCAGCTTCAGGGTCAGACAAGGAGATTATAGGAGGGAAAGCCAAGTGTTGCTCTACAGTTGAATCAACTGACTTCAGTGAATCTGACAGAACAGAAATAATATCAGAATCCAGGGAGAAAGTACTGCTTCTTTCATATATAACTATCACTTTTCGCCACTGGAAGTAGCTGACTATGGAGGTCAGGCATTGCATGTCAACCGATATATTGCTGGTCATTCGGATCAAATTGGATGATGGCATTGGTAGTGATGCAGTAAGAATAGCAGTCGGAGGCAAGAATATGACAGGAATGTCCAAGAAGTTCTTGTGAACTTCAGATAAGACAGCAGCTTCGGGCAGTGAAAATGTTCCAATGATTGCTTGAACTTTGTTTTTGTGCAGGAGTTTTAGTGCTGCAGGCATAGATAAATTAGACTAAGATAATCGACATCTTTATATAAAATCGAATGATAGACTAATGATACTACATAATCCAATTCTATCATCGCTCAAACTAAATAAAAACGGGCAGAAAGAAGCAGCTGAGGTATCCTGCCCTGGCTTCATCTCATCAAAGCAACTGAGAGTAAAATGTTCCAATTTCCAAAGGACTGCTGAACTGCTGTACCCCGGCAATATGACACAACAGAAGTTACAAATATGAAGTTTCAAGAATTAAGACCATATATAATTCGGGATGTACTATTGGAGGATAAACCTCCCTAACTCTTATGTAGCTTTGCTAAATTCTTAATCTAATTTCTTGCCCCCGGCTTTGCATCAAAAAAAGAATGAAGACCATATATATATTTGTCTAGATATTGACAGATTAAGACTGCATTTTATTTGCATCTTCTTTGACAATAGTAGCCAAAAGGGTCATTTGGATCAGGTTTAGTTCAGATTGATTCAGTTGAGGTCATGTTCAGGGGACAACTGGTCATATTCAGGTTTCATTGTCTAATAGCTTGTTATTGTGACAATCTGACCAATGAATTAATATTAGTCTATTCAGGTGGTCATTTTGGCTACTTGTCAATGAGCTAATATTTACAAGTCTCAATTTATGAAAATATTGTTGCATGACATACTTTGTAGGTTTGTAGAGTAGTGTGAAGATGCAGAGTTTGAAAATTTTGAGTAGTTAATGAGATTTGTTTCTTTTTGGCTAATGGGAAAACAATACAAAAGACACCCACTACTCCCGGCTAACAGCCTTTTCTTATGTTACACAGACATTTGACTCGACACTACCATCTACAGAGAGCTTCCGAAACATGACTAACAGATTGTACCAAATGCCCAAGGAAAAAGATATGTGCTACTGATAAGTATTTAGTTAGTAGTGTTGAGTAGGTAATGTGTTATTCATATACAAACACAAATACCGAAACTTTTCCTTGGAACGGAGCAGCAATATCATGCCAGTGGAAGTGGCAGAATTAGAACTTTCAGAATATCTGAAATGCAGTGTCAGCTGAATGCAGCTGTCTCTATAAACATCTTGAACTGCAATCTTCATTGCTATTTCCTGTTCCTTTCCTACACGAGTGCTGCGATCAATTATCACACCAATGCTAACCGCGACATTCTTGTTTACTAAGCAGTTGTAT
Source organism: Chenopodium album (assembly GCF_948465745.1). Lineage (NCBI taxonomy): Eukaryota > Viridiplantae > Streptophyta > Magnoliopsida > Caryophyllales > Amaranthaceae > Chenopodium > Chenopodium album. The sequence goes on from NC_137849.1 coordinate 42,742,876, forward strand.
CTTCCTTCATTGGTGCTACTTGTGTAGCTTGGCATCAGAAGCAGAACAACCACAAGTATGTATACAGCAGGAAGCATGATTTACTTAACTTACGAAAGTTTGAAGTTAAGCCGGTAAAGGAGCACCTGTTAGTTGATCAAGAGGAAGTTGCCTTGGCTAATTCGTGCTAAAATTTTCGGACATTGCATAAATCATACAGTATTACATTGATTACAATTATAAGGCATGTATAAGATAAGATTCGAAAGTATAAGATTGACTTATTCAAGCTATCCTACTGTAAGCCTTATTAAAGATCTCTCCTTGTTTGACTGACATTTTTTATATACAGTACAGGACAGTTGTTCATCAACAAATTTATGGAATCTATAAATAAAAAATTCACCAGATTGTTTGTGGAAAAAGCTACTCAATCTTACTTACGTAAGGACACTGATGAAATCATTTACAAATCGTTACTATTTTAGAATATGTCACTTTCTTCGGTCCAACTAAAATAGTATATGTGACTATTATTTTCAAATGTTTACCCGTGGATGAATTAGGTGGTATTATAAACCAAGTAAATCCCTTCAATGGTAATTGTTTATAATTATGTCTACAATTTCTTATTGATGCTAATATTAAGCTCAGCCCTACACAATTCCGGTCAATATAACTGAAAATTAAACTAGACGTGTAACGTGTTGATGTAACTGAAAACCAAACCACACATATTATAAGCTTTTCTCTAACTAATTAACCTGTCAACTTCTGTCACTGATTGAAATATCTTGATCTACAAGCTGCAAATAATAGCAAGTTAAATTTCGAAGTAATTATCCCTGCGATAACTTAAAACTACTTGCTTAATTATATATTGCTGAAAAAAACCTAACAGAGTTCTGACTCTTATTCCTTATATAGAAGATTGGAATCTTATTTATATATCATTTTCATGGTTAAATGGTCTTTATCTACAAGGATATACAATCGCGATGACAACACTTATGATGGAGAACTGAGATTTTTCAGCATTCTCTACAAAATAAAATTTATGCCGTCATTTGGAGGATTGATCAAGCAACATCTTAAGCTTAAAAAAGATCACTTGCTAGTCCATCTTGATCTTCCTAGTTGATATATCGTCCTCCCTTTAATGCACGGCAGTCAGGGCATGTTTGTTTCATCTTATTTTAACTTATTTCATAGAAATATATTCCAGATAGAAATAAGTTCAAACAAAAAAATAAAGTTTAGAAAAAAAATAAGTCCAGACTAAATAAGTTGTTTTATACATTGTAACAGCTTAAAATGTTTTGCATTTGCTTATGTAGTGGTATATGGCCTCAACCATGGCAATCTAAACCTGGTTCGGTGTCTCAACATCATTGACAACCATGAACATATTCTACTTCTTAAAATTGATTCCTTAACAACACTCAAAATTCGCAATTGCAGCTCTACTGAAGGAATTACAATGACTAGAAGTGCTACAGCTGCAACACCGCCAGAGATGCAGAACAGCCCGGAGAAAGGTTTAGGGCCTATAAATGTAGTGCTGTTGCTTATTGTTGATGTGGAGCACTTGCAACGAGTGAACATATCATGCTCCAAACCTTCTATTTCTCCCTTTTCTGTTGCCTTCAGAATAGCCTGTGAAATGTCTGCAGACAGTACAGAGCCCTTTCGAAATGCCTGAGATAATAAACAATGGACCAACATGGAAATAAGTTATGGCATTCGAGCTGCAAACTATGAAGAATTAAAACGACAAAATTAAATAAAATCATTTAAGCCACTCACAAAGCCAAAGCCACCAAAGTTGTAAGTTGGTCCTGCAAGAGTGTATCCCCTGCAGTACTTTGTCAGAAAAACTTTCGCGTGAAAGGTAACAAAGAAAGCAGCCTTGATCTCACCCCTTTCAAAAGCAGGAGGATAATCCTCAACAGCTCGAATTTGCTTAATGTTTTCTGGCTTAAACCGCAACACATGAACTAAGTATGTACATACAAAGGAGTTCCAATTACACCCAACAACTGCATTCTCCGCCCTCAGAGTGTCCACATCTTTCACAGATGGTAATAGTTGAGAGACTGTCATTAGGGAGGTAAGTGAAGCTTGGAAATATATCGTAAGCATCAATATTAGGAGATACCATGGTACAAGGACCATCTTAGATAAATTGCTCCTAGGTGATTCCTCTGCAAATTAAGGTAATGATATTCATTAATAAACAATGCAAATAATAAAAATGGTTACATATTGACGTATACTTCATTCTTTTCACCTGAAAAACCTTCATCAGAATTTATTAAACCTTATTAAACTTATTAAATAGTCTCTGATGAGGTGTGCTTACTTTGTGCAAAGAATAGTAAGGTGAAGGAAAACCAGAAAACTGCCCCAAGTTGCTGGGATACTGAACCATCAGCAAAGTCTGGATTTCTTCGACGTTCTACTAACCATACAACAAATCCTATGAAGAGGCCCATTGACAAGAAAAGAATCCACAATTTCTTTTCGAAGACCATTGCAAATATCCATATTTCCTTTGTATTATCTTCTTTGACTGTCACAACCATGTTCATTCCAGATTTCACAAAAGGTTGGGAGAAGTCAGCCCACCTGTATCTTTCGTCTAGTATTAGAAAATCACCAACTGCAGCATCAAAGACCTATACATACACAGTCCAACAAAAATTCAATTTTCACTGTTAAATTCTTATCAATCTCCTAATCCTCCAAGCTTCACATCAAAAATGCATATGACAGACAAGCTAGTAGCGCGGTAGTTGAAACAAAAAAAGTCAAGGACTACAGTTATATATGCACATCTTATAGGTTAGGTAACCTTAACAAGGACTCGAAATCAAGAAAGAAACAATAGACACTTGTGCATGCAAATAGATGAAGTATAAAAAAATTGATGCTTACCCTCTGATGGATTTGATGCACCAGATCATCATATCTGCCATAATATGGAACCAGCTTAAAAGGAAGATCATAAGGAAGGTACTTCAGAGAGGTATTGAATACGTCGATAACAAATCCTGTGATGGATGTCTTATTAGGTGCCTCAATGCTTACATTGACCAAATGAAAAGCACCAGAAGCAGGTACACCTATTATCAGCGGCTTTTCACTGGTAGCACCAATATTCCAACCACTCGGAACTTCCTGCAGACCGCCTGGCCAGTAAATAGGGCCTAATTCAACAAGCATGTCATGATTCTGGCTATACTTTTTGGCTTTCTTTAAACCAATTTGTGAAGATTGTTTCTTAAAAAATCCAAACTCATAGGACCAACAGGCTAACTCCCTGTAGCTTTTCCTAACTACATTGATAATTTGGAAGGTCGGCATATCTTTTAGCTCGCCGTTTCTAAAGCTGACATTCCCACTCAAACCTTCAAAGTTACTCAACAAGAGGTTGGGAAAGAACTCTGTAGAGTTAGACTTTATTGCTGCATTTTTACTTTTAGTAATCGCGTGTATCATGTCATATGCCCTCAAAGCAAACAAAGTTGGATTTGGATTTCCTTGATCAAAAGGAAATTTAGCAATATAACTCTGCTTGAATTTGACCACAAACTCTTTGTAGGATTTACTGCTGTCAAAAATATTCGTTTTATATCCAAGTACTCCTTGCATAGAAGCAATGACTGATGGTTCAACAGAATCAAGTAAACTCGCAATCTCATCTGATATTATCCAAACAAACCCTTTTTCTACCATCCCCATCTCATTCGCCTTTTGGAAAAGACGCGTGGCTAGTTCAAGGGAGGAATGCAGAAGTACAAAGACACGGTTACCCCCTCTTTTGAGGGTGTAAAGCTCTTTTTCAATGACTACATCAGGTTCTGACAAGGTACTTACAGAAGGGAAGGCTATATGCTGCTCTACGATTGCATCAACCGACCTTAGTGAATCAGATAGAACAGCAAAATGTGAAGAATCCAAGGGGAAAAGACTGCTTCTTTCATATAAAACTGTCACTCTTCTCCATCGAAAATAACCAACTATAGCAGAAAGGCACTGCATATGAACAGAGAAATTATGCGACATTTGGAGCAAATTAGATGGCAGTGGCACTAAGGGTGGAGGCATTGCAGTAGGATTTAAGAGAAAAATAGGAACTCCCAATAAATTCTTATACATTTCTGACAAGAATACAGCTTCTGTTAACGAAAACGCTCCGATTAAGACTTCAACTTTCTTACTTTGCATAAGCTTGGATGCTGCAGGCACAGACAGACATATTAACATACTTATTTTCATTGCATAAAAACATATAAATAAAAACTGTTTACTTTTTAAAAGAGGGGATGTATTGTTACCAATGTTAGTGGCATGCACCGAGCCATCAGAAAAATCTCGAACATGCAGAGTAACAGGACTGCAGCTGTTTCTGTAAATATCGCGAACTGCAATCTTCATAGCTATTTTCTGCTCCTTTCCCACACGAGTATTGCCATCGATAACTACACCAATGCTGGTGACAGCATTTCTGTGCATTGAACAATTGTGTCGTCTTAGACTAGCACCGCCTTTCATACTTGGCATCAGCAGCAACACTACTAATATGTAGAATACAGAAGACATAGTTATGTAAGAATGTAACCTTTAAAAAGTTTTTTTTATTAAATCAGTGATCAAATTAAATTCCTAGACTAATCATATATATGTACTGCATCTTAACATCTAAAAAATCTGTTAAGGGAATTTTAAGTGAAATTATAATAACAAAAACTTTGACTTTGACTTATTCAGACATCCTTAATTAATCCCAATGTTGAAGTTCCAATATTTCTGATTTGATTTTATCATTCCCCTGCAAGAAGTAAAACACTTGTTATGGTACTGCATGTGCCATGCAACCATGTACAGCAGTTTCTACTTCTTAGTAAAAACTTACTTGGATGTAGACTAAGCTAAACAGCAGTGTCTATATTACGCTGCTTATAAATTAGAAATCTTGACTATTCTTTCATTTACCAAACCTTCCAAGTATATGTAGTAATCTATGTTACTCATGTTCAACTGTCATACCAATATCAAGTCTTTGACTTTGAGACACAACACATGAGGTGGCGGGGTGGTGGTCCTTTTGGGGAAATGAAAAGTCGGAGTAAGCCCTATTCATTTGACCTTACAAAAATAATGTACAGTAAAATTAAATTCACTTCAGTAAAAATCAATAACACATTAAAGAAGAAATATCATAAAGAATCTATAAAAAAAATAAATAAATAAATCAGTTCAGCAAATATAATTTCAGTTCAAAAAAAAAAAAAAAAAAAAAAAAAAATCAGTCTAGCAAAAATAAGGTGAAGTGAATAGAGCCTAACATAGGTAGCGACTTATTAGAGCAGTTAATAATAAATTATGTCATCCTAAACGAAATTCATTAATTCAAACCAGTATGCTGAACTTGTGACTGGGAAATGACTCAACTTATGCAAATTCTACAATTGATCAACATATTCATATAAAAAAATCAAAATAAGGAAACACTCAATAGATAATGAGAGGTTTATCTTACTGGCTAGTTACTAATTGCATAATGTCATAGAATAATCATCTCACTCATGTAATTATAATAACAAGTCAATATGTGTAAATAATTGTATTATTATGCATAGTAATCAACTTATAATAATCTGAACTTGTTGACTGAGTTATTTTTTTACATAAATTAAGTACTTGTAATTTTATAAAATTTAGTCTAAGTAGTCTGATCTTAAACTTTTGGGGCCCTTAGAAGAATGTCAAGAACCACACAAGATTTTGCTCTTGTCACCAATTATCAACATCCAAAGCGATGAAATTCATTGGTATTTTTTAGTCCAATCTGCCTATTGTATGCATTTCTTCTAAAGGAACTCATAGTTGATCTCGAGGTTCAACATAATATTTCAGTTGCAAATTTTAAGAGGAGTGGTACCATTCCTTGCGAAAATTCCCTAGCTACGGAGTATAGATAAGCAGTGGGAGAAAAATCAAACCACATATAAGTTCCACAAGGTTCCATACTTAAACCAATTAGGCAATTACCGTATATATAATGTAGCTCATCAAACTTATATGTTAGTCATTCTCTCTCTTATAACAGTCTTAATTCACGTCTGTATTATTATACCTTTAGCAGTGAACACGATAGTAGGGGTACATATTAACTTTCGTGTAATTAAGGGGCTTATGGTAGTCGAGATCAACAAAAATATCAGTACATCCCCATCATCAACCTATAAGTCCTCTTTTTCCTACAGAAAAGTCAAGTCCTTTTTCTTTCCCTACAAGTATAATTTCGAAGAATTTTGAATATTGCCAATGACACAAGGACCACCAGCAAATAAACAAAAAAAAAGGGACCATTTCTTTAGTTAAAAACACTAGCATTGTCAAATGTCAATCTCCCAAAAAATACTTCATTTCGTATTAATTAATTTTGAAATTTGATGAAACTTCAAGAAAAATTCATACGATTAATTACATTTACACAAGTACGTACATTGTACACATTAGCAACATGACTATTATAAGTTTGAACTTGAATTAGGAGAAGCTACCTTGTAATTGTGCTAGGAAATTAAGACACTATATACAATAATAATTAATATATGTAAGTAAATATTACCATGTTAAGACTATGATAGGAAAATAGAGGAAATTTGACTTTGTCTTATTCAAACTTCAATTATTTTTTTATTTTTTGTTTTGACAAGAACTTCATTTATAGTATATAGTAATGTACTCGATGTGCCATAATTAAGTTATTTTATTTTTCTTATACTTTCCCTCTTTGTTTTGCATTACAAGGATTTTCGTGGTATGGTCATTGTAACATATGTAAAGACATTGAGAGCATCATTTCTACATAGTGAAGAGTTGGTTTATAAAAGAGGATCATGCATGAATTGTCACTAACCGTGCAATTAACCAAGCAATAAAGTGATAGAGTTATGAGAGAAAGTTTAAAGAGTATAAGAGAAAGCTTAATTACATTAATGTGATTCTATGAATATATATAATACACGAATAAACAATAATAGAATACGAGTGGATACATCTGAGTATTTGATAGACTAGGTACATAAGCTAAGAGTTAGGGATATTTTTTACTATGAACCTAAATGAGCAAATCAAGGGTTTACATAAACTATAAATAGTAAATAATAATGATGATATAATTATCCTTTACATTAAGCAAGTAGATTTCCTTTAGCATTGTAGCTCCCTAAGAAGGTATTCAAAAAAAATCATACATTGGAACAATTCTAATACTATACGATCCCACATAACTATAGGTTTTTCTTATGTTTAATTCACCCATATTGGTTAAAGCTAGTGAAGCGTGTCGAAATCATTAATTCATTATCACCCCCTACATGCACAAAATGGTAACACAATCATACAAAGTGTTTGATAAGCACTAGTGCAGTGTGCTTTTCTAAGCACAAGCAGCATAACAACCAAGTGACAGTAACTAGAGAACAGTCATCATCAAGTATGCCAAGAATCTTGTCCGATATCAATTGTCACATAAATCAAGATCAATTAGTTTGCAAACACACATCAATCAATTAATTTAAGCATTAAATTGCTAAAATTGTGTAGCCGTTGGGAATTTTTGAAGTTTCTTGTAAATCAATCAATAACTTAAAGCCCTCTCCATTAACATTTAACATTACCTCTCCACCAATTTTGATCTTTGTTGTGACTTGTGATTATATAGAGTTTCAACTCAATGTTTTGGTGGGCCCCAAACCTAGAGTTGATCACCACTGGCCTGACCTATTGGCTCCATCTTGTCCTAAAACTCGGCCTCAACTAGCCCGACAACCCGACTTGAACCTAACCAACCTAGTTTTAGCAATTGTCTGTATTGATATTTTTGGGCCTTTTGTGGTTGTTTGCTTGCCTCTTAGGCCCATGACAACAAAGGTTATAGCCTTTATGTAAGCTTAATTTTTGCCTAACAAGGCCCGATCCTAGTGTGTCTAACTTAACCCGTAAAATTATGTTACAACACTATTCTATCTCAAATTTAAAATGAAAAAAATACAAGTTTATCTCTTTATTAAACAAGATATATTTATTAAGTGGCAAAATTATAAATAAATTAATAACTTTTTATTAAAAATGGGCCCGTAATTGTTGATTTATTTACAAATATGCTATATTAACTATATAATACTGTTGATTTATTTACAAATTTGTCACTTGAGATAAAACTAGGGCTTTCTCATTTAAAATACTATAAAAATTAAACATTTATTAGATTTAATAACATGTTGCCCATCCCTTCATTTATTTATTTTAACCAAATCCACCAGATATGACATTAATTTGATCCATAGTTTAAATGAACTCGGCTTCAATTGCCACAATCCTTAACCAAAGAAACTCAATGATTATATTTTTAAGATGTATTTTATCATTTACAATGCTAGTTATGGATCATGTTGTCTACGCAACATAATAAGATTTTAGACCATTACCCAACAAGCAAAATAATCATATTATGTGGACTACACACATAGAATAGAAAGTCAGACACAACACAACACACGATAAGCGGTCCACATACCAGTCCGCTTATTTTTATAAATCCCAAAAAAGCCAAATAAGAACAGAGGCGCGTGGGGCAATGCCTCCCATGTAGTATATAGTTTATCCATCACAACATAAAATATAATCTTATAATTAATCAACATAATTAAACCTCTAAATTATACTCAAATAAAAATTAAGCCAAATAAAAATTAAAAAAAAAAAGCTCCAATAAGAAGGAAAAAACAACACTTGATTACACAAGCTTTGGGTTTGGCCCCCCTTCTCTTGATTCGGTTCTCGATGTTAACCCCATTTTTCGTGAATTTTACAAACACCCACCAGAACTCACACAACACACTCTCTCTTTACATTCTCTCTCCTCTCTTTCTCTCTCTTCTTTCTCTCTCTTCATCACCTTCTTCCTTTCCACTAACAATGTCTAACACCCCTAAACTCTAAAGGGTCTTCTTTATATTTTTTAATCCTTTTTTTTCTGTATATTTTTTTTATTAATTTTACGGCATGGAAGCGAATCTTAAAGGTGAAATTTTTTTGGTGTTTTTACGCTTTTTTTTTCATCTTATGTTTTTTTGGGTTAATTTTGATGATCTGGCTGTGGTTTTCGTCGCTTTATTATGTTTTTTGACAATGTATGTTAATTGATGATGAAATAATTCTGGGTTTGTTGATTTTTGCGCCTTTTTTTGTGGGCGTTTTTTTTTTTTTTTTTTTGGGGGGGGAATGAATGTGTTGTTTGTGTTTTGTGGGGTTTATTTGCTGTTTATGTTTGTTAAATGCATGTAAATGGTGTTTAATGGGTGTTGGTTCTTTGGGATTATTGTAATTGTATGTTTTCTAAACTTTCATTAGATAGAAATAGAAATAGAATGCACAATGTTGACTGTTACAAAAAAAAAAATATTTGATAGCGTAAAATGTTGATGTGAGAGAAGGAAAAGGGTGTTTAAGGTGATATATGTGAGTTTTTTTTTTTCTTTTTTTTTTTTTTTTTTTTTTTTTTTAGTAGATAAAGGATGATGGAAGAAAGGGTGTGTTACTATTGATTTGTCATGCTTTGTTGTTTGATTGTTGCTGTATTATGTAGCTTTGTATGGTAATAGAATTTCTTGTCGATTTTTGGGAACTGTTGATCTTTAATCATGAATTGGAGCGCGCTTATTCGAGATGAATGATTCTATGGTGTAAAAGTGCCTCAATTATGCATGTACTTTTTAGAGAAAAGATAGAATATGGTGTAATTGGGTGAGAAAGGCAAAGATGGCTCCCATGATATAGACAGTTTTGTCCTGTGAAGTTTGAAATTATTTGTAAGTTGTTGGCTGATTTCATTTGGACGAGCTCTTATTAAGCTAGCTAATGGCCTGGATTTGATGCAGAATGAAAGGAAAAAAAATTCAAGCTTAACAAAAAATGTAGTGAATAGTTTATGAAGTAATAGGTTATTATCAGGATGAAGGGAGATTTTTAGTTCTGGCATTTGTTTAGGCATGTAGTTGAAGTTTTTAAAACAAGTTCCTTGGGAAAATTGCTCTGTCTAAGTTGTGCTCGAAATTTTGAGAGTACTACAAGCTTTACTATATATATGTGCATATCCGTTCTTCATTGGCAGTATTTATGAAGCCGCCATGTCAGTGAATTTGACTTGTACTCCACAATGTGCTCTAAAATTTGCTCACTTTCTAATCATGGTGTCACTCTTTCACCACCCTCAAGGTCTCAAAGCCTTTTTCTTAGATTATGTTCCATTTAGGAAACAAATGATATAGGTAAACTGGAAGGGCGGTCAGTCAACGATTATGCTTTCATCAGTCATGTAGTGAATGATTACATACTTCAAATGTCTTATCTGGTCAAATATCAGTGTATAATATCATTATATAGTATAATTAATATGCTTGCAGTCTAGGACTACATTTTTAGTGTTTTTCTGGATTTGATTGGTCAAGACTCAACGTAAATTTTGCAGCTCAAGTGGTACTGTGCTACTAGGTATCCAAAAGTTGTCAATATTCTTAAAAACACATATGAATCACTTCCATTAGGAGAATACTGATATTGTGAAACTAGCTTTGCTGGAAGCATCCATGGCAGATTGGAAGCAATTTGTACTTGAACTATGTATGCCCAAATTAGTTGAGTAAATTTGCATGAGAACCTGATTGCTAATCCTCGGTTAAGCATACCATATTTGGAACTTTAGGAGGGGTTCCTGTTTACTGCCCGTTTTAGAGAGGGTTTTGTACTTTTGTGGTGGGGTGAGGGGGGATGCTGAATATGTTGGTCTTGTGGGATTGTTTGATATGTTGAGCATTCACCACTTTACTCTCTCTGAACAGGTTTAGTCCTTGACCCTGCAAAATGTGGTGGTCTTCCTTTGGAAGAAAAGAGGGAGCTAGTTCGTGAAATTGCTCAGTGTTCAGAAGACGCACCAGAGATTCTTAGTTCTTTTAGCCGCAAAGAGCTTTTGGAAATTATCTGTGCTGAAATGGGTAAAGAAAGAAAATATAGTGGGTTTACCAAACTTAGAATGATACAGCACCTTCTAAATTTAATGTCTAAAAACATGAAGAGGAAAAATACTGATAATGATCTTGATTTATCTCTGGCCAAAAGTCCTAATGGAGCTAAGAAGCAGAGAAAAAATGAAAGCCCTGCACAACTACCCACCAACCAGGAATGTGTGCAAGGTGTAGGTTTAAACAAGAGTGAAGTAAAAACCTTATTATGTGAAAATCTAGCCTGCAGAGCTACTCTTAGTCAAAATGACGGTTTCTGTAAGAGGTGTTCTTGTTGTGTCTGTCATCACTATGATGATAATAAGGATCCAAGTCTTTGGTTGACCTGTGACTCTGATCCACCTAATGAGGGTGGTTCGTGCGGGATGTCTTGTCATATAAAATGTGCACTGAAGCATGAAAGAAGTGGCATACTGAAGAATTGTAAGCGTGGAAAAGTTGACGGGAGATTCTATTGTGTTTCTTGCGGAAAAATCAATGACCTTATGAGGTAAGAGCCCACTGAAAATTCCACTATAATGTACAGGTTTCAGGTGCTTTTGGATCTTGAAGTTGGAATTACACCAAGATGCAAGATTATGCAAGCATAACATAGGAAAGTAAAGATTAACAAATTTTGTCCTATATAAATTCCATTCATCTAGCTTGGTGATCTTATTTAGCATTTGCAAACACTTCTTATTATATGGCTTGTATGTGGTGGCAAAATTTTTTTTGTTTCTTCTCTATTCTATTGATCTGTACAACAGCTAATGTTAAGATATTTATTACTGTAAAGATCTTTATGCCTTCATGTGTGCAATAGTATGTAGCATGAAACCTCCCTTCATGTTCTTGATTATGGACCTGTTGTTTCTGCCGGTATCCATGCATATTTATCTTTTTTATTTCATTGAGGCATCCAAAATGACATGTTTCTATACTATAGTATGGAGTATTTTCTACTTCTTCTGATTTATGCTGCTTGCTGTAAGATGTAGTGGCATGCCACATTATGTGAACAGATGCTACTAGGTGGTAAAATAAATGTTCATTAAGCATTACACATTTAGGAATAAGGTAACTAGTACATTCTCAGTATTTACCTGGAGAACATGAAACACTTTACAGCTTTTTAATTCTGCATCACTTACAGAATTTATATTCTGCACACAGCAATGTTACTAGTTATTGATAAAGTTATGTTGATGGTTTTTGTTTGTGTTAAATGTCAATGACATCCAGTACATGGAGAAAGCAGCTGTTGGTTGTCAAGGAGGCTAGACGTGTTGATGTGCTATGTTTGCGAATCTCCTTGTGTCACAAGATCCTTGATGGAACTGAGCGATATAAGGATCTACATAAGCATGTAGATACTGCTGCAAAGAAACTTAAGAAGGAACTTGGGCCTCTTGATCGTGTATGTGAAAAAATGGGCCGAGGAATAGTTAACAGGCTTGCTTGTGGGGCTGAGGTTCAGAAGCTATGTGCCTCTGCTTTGGATGCTTTTGATGCCTTGTCTAACCAACCATATAAAACCGCTGTGAATCAAAAGAACACTCTGAGTAAGTCCTAAAAGGAAATTTTTTGTTAAATGTTTTTCATATTTTGTCCTAGATAGAAATATGTTTAAGAACTTTGTGTTATTTTTACAAGCAAATGTTTGTGTAAAACCACTATAACCATAGTCTCACCCCCAAAACAAAAAACAAAAAAAAAAAAAAAAAAAAAAGAAAAAAGAAAAAAGAAAAAGGTGAGCTAAACTTTTCACTTCATAAAACTAGTCACAGCAGTATTTCAAAAAAATAAAAAACTTCATGCACAAAATAGTATGTCACAAAGCTCTTTCAGTATATAAAATATATAATAAAAATCACCTAGACTTGACTTCTTTTTTACTGAAATGATTTTAAGTGCTTAAGATTGAGTGATTCAATGGAACCCTGTAGAGTTTACTGTTACCAAGTGAAAGCACATTGTCAGTTTTCATATATACATTCTCTTCATCCTTGACCTTTTTATGTATCTAATATGGTTTTATAGCTAATCCATCTTGTTTCATACAGCATGTCAAATAAGCTTTGAAGAATCTTTCCCAACATCAGTAGTCATTGTATTGGACTATGATAATAGACTTCTTGAAGGGTTTTTGGGATGTCGGATATGGCATCGAAAGTCTAACTTGAAGGATTACCCAGAAAAGCCCTCCTGTATTGTTCTTAGGCCGGAGAAGAAATTCAAGATTTGTGACCTTCAACCATGCACAGAATATGTATGTAGGGTTTCTCTGTTCAGTTGCACAGGTGTTTTTGGGACTTGGGAAGCAAAATGGGTAACTCCTCAATCAATTGGAACATGTGCTCTAGTTTCCGATGAACATGATGGAATAATTGATGAGACCCCAAGAAATTTTTTCCAACCCTTTTCTGAATGCAACAATGCCAACAAATCAGCTACAGTTGATCATACTGCAAAGCTTCGATCCCTAACTGACATCAATGCCACTCATATAGTGAACTTAGGATCAATCCCCACCACACCATCGAAAGTAGACACAAGGCAAGATTTAGTTGGCGCGAGCACCAAGATGCTTGAAGCATTGAATAGAAACTATGAATTCTGTGTTAGGGTGATCAAGAGTTTGGAGCAAGATGGTCACTTGAGCATAGATTTCAGGGTGAAATTTCTCACTTGGTATAGCTTGAAAGCCACAGTGCAGGAGAGAAGAGTTGTCAGCGCATTTGTGGATACTATGTTAGATGACCCGCCGTGCTTGGCTGAGCAACTAGTTGATGCCTTTGCTGATATAATTTGCAGCGAAAAATCCATTTCCACAGCATACATTCAGCCTTAAATTACAATCCTTTTTACTCTATTCTATTCAATCAGAAAGAAAGGGAAAAAAAAAAAGATTTAACTTATTTTAGGGTCTTTTAGGCAGGAAGATTGCTTTGTTAGTGTTTTGCTTTTGTCTAGAATCTAGATTGGCATTGATATTGGTATATGAGCAGAGATTTTACATTCTGTTTTTCAGCAAAAGGCTTGTTAGCATCAAGTGGATATGATGAATACTCTAAATAGTGTATAGTTTGGAGGAATGCATTATTCTTTTTTTCAGGCTTTTCCACTGTCAATGTATTTGGTGCCCTGTTTTGAACTTTTCTTATGCACTTTATTTGAAATAAGTACATCACCTTTGTCCTATTGTCCATAACAAGTACATCAATATAATTCCCCCCCCCACACCCCAAAAAAAAAAAAAAAAAAAAAAAAATCATTACAAATATACTACTCCCTTCGTCCCATAATATAGTTCTTGTTTGTGTTTTTTCACGGTATTTAAGAAATAGAACGAAAAAATGGATAAAATACATTAATAAAAGTGAAAAGTACAATCAAAAGTTAGAGAGAGAAAGTGGAAAAAAGTTAAAGACACGTGTAAAATTCAAGGGTATATTAAGAAGTACAATGAATAAAGTTAAAAAAGTGAGGGTATAATAATCTTTACATACTATTCAAAAATAGAAACATGAACAATATTTTGGTCTCCAAAATAAGAAATCAGGAACTATATTATGGGACGGAGGGAGTACTTTTTCTGTTTCTGAAAATTCGACTTATTTACTAATAACACGGTCAAAATAAAATCATATTGACATTATTTTACAATTTATACGTAGTATTAAATATCTATCAAAATAAAATAGCATGTAGGCTTGTTGAATTTATCTAAATATATAATTTTAGCTTTTAAATTTTACTCCTTACGTTTTATAATGTTAGTCCAATATGGAATCAATCACATAAAATAAAAAAAGAAGAACAATTGAATCTAACATTAATGTGCAAAATAATTCATAATTAGTTCACCTTATTTAATTTTTTTGATTTTGTTTTAGGAAAGCATAATTCATAATTGTATAATTCAAGGATAGAGATTTCCTTACTTAGAGTCATGTCATCAATCTACAACTAATTAATTCCAAAAAAAAATTTAGTTATAAATAAAACACATTCAATATGGGTAGATCTTTTTGAAACGCCCAAAATAGTATATGGGATTAATATTATGAAATGGAGGGAGTAATATTTTCAAGCACATTGGAGACATCAGACATAGCACAAGTCAAGTGAGTCAAACTTTCATATATAGAGAGATGCCAAAAGTTGCGACGGTTGGTGGCTATTGTATTGGTGACAATTTGAGATTGGTGTAGTGGTCTAGTACTCTAGTGTACTTATTATCGCCATTGTAGACAGCCCCAGCTTACAATGGCTGAAGCAAGCACAACAGATTAAAGAATTTGGAGAGCAACTAGAAGTCTAGAACAAAAAGAAGCTACAGGGGTCACTTGGGACTATTATAATCAATTTTTTCTATAAAAAATAGTCACGCTAAAAATAAATTAATTAATTAACGGCAAATTTGGAGCACAAGCTTAAAGATGCATCTTAGATCAGTGGAAACTAGAGAACTAAAAAAAGTACACATCTTTATCATTCAACTCATTTACTCATCAATGAGATCAGAACCATCATTGATAATTAACCGTTGCCAGCATTCTTCCAAAAACTTTGAATGGTTAATGCATTAGATTTTCGTACATTGCTTATGCTAATTGTTACTGTATATTAAAAAAAATAATAATAAATAAATAAATAAATAAATAAATAATAATAATAATAATAATAATAATTGTTACTGTATGTTGTTCGGGATACCTTTGTTGATGTTTGCTATCGTTCTGGGATTTCAGCTAGAAAAGAGGTTGACATTGGGTTGGCTGGAGGGAACGACGAGGCCCTCAGACCTGCGGATGTGTTACTTTATTCATGGGATCGTGGTCGCGATGTCTGTGTTGATTTGACAGGGTCTTCTCCTTTGACACAGTCAGGGCTATCTGACTTTATTCTTGGGCGGGTTGTGGCTGATACTGCTCATCGGAAGCGGGTTAAGTATGAAGCTCGATGTCAGGCGATTGGATATGGTTTCATTCCCTTCTCCTTTTCTTCGCTTGGGGAATTAGAGAAGGAGGCTATTGCGTTACTGAAGCGGATTCAGAGGTTCTCGACGACGCAAGACATTGAGGCTCGTACTACAACTCATATCTTCACTAGGGTAGGATTTGCTATAGCTAGAGGAGTGGGGGCCCAGATTGTATCTCGGCTTCCCACTAATTTATTGTAGGTTGTATGACTTTTGTTTTTGAGATATAATAATAATAATAATAATAATAATAATAATAATAATAATAATAATAATAATTAAAAATAAAATAAAATAAAATAAAAAGAAAATTGCCTAATTTACTGAAAATTACAGTACGAGTACAATTTATCAAATCATAACCAGTAGGAGGAGCCAAACTCAACCCCCAAGACACCCCTGTAATTGAAAAAATAAAAAGCATTATAATATAGTGGCTGCTGCTTCTTCACCAGCTTCATCAAAAGATTCAGCTAAGTACTCTGCAAGGCTCTCACTCTTTTTTGAGTAGGATGCATCAAAAGAATTCAAAACCCGAGGTTTTTTTGCACTAGGAGTTTTTTGAAATGTAGGAGTTTTCTGAAAATACCCTCGGTTGTTAGCGAAACTTTTAACATCATTCTCCTTCTCCCCTCGCCAAATAACAGGCGTTAATGATGCCCAAGGGTCCTCCACCATGGACTTATTGTAGAAAGACCGTGCTTGACCATAATCGTAGCTTCTTCCCCTTCCTCTTCCACCAGAATATCCTGAACTAGGGCTCATCCTACTGCCATCCCATCGACCCCTCCCTCTTCCTACGTTAGGGCTAGGACCACCTCCACGTCCAGGACCAGGGCTGGGAGGCCAGGGATTATTGCTGGACCAGTGACCTCTTCCTTGTGGAGGAGATCTGAAGTTAGGGCTACCTGCACATTCAATATTCATAGCCAACAATGAATAAAAATCATTCCTGGGAACAAATACAAGCAACCTTACACTTCATCAATGACCACCAAGTACCTTGATACGGAGGATAAGGGCTACCTCCACATGTACTGGGAGGACCAGGACTAGGATTATTATTAAACCAGTGACCCCTTACAGGTGCAGCACTGAAGTTTGGACTACCTGCACATTCAATCTAGCTATAAGGGAGCTTGAAAATTCTTCCACTGCATAAATCAAATCTTTCAAAGAAATAGAAAGTGTATCCTAGACTTTAAGGGGTACCTTGGTGCATAGGGTATGGGCTCCTAATCCCCATCGGACTTGAAGTCGGACCAGGTCTGCCAGGGTTATAATAAGGATCTCCACCTTGATACATACCCGGATGAGGTGCAACATTATGTTGGAATTGAGGGGCACCAGGATACATTTGAGGATTCATTGGTCCTGTTAATTCCGCGTTAAAAAAACAAGAAATCATTTTCATGCGAAAGATAACAATTTAACAGAACGGTTAGCTTAATAGCTTAATTGGAAGCAAAACAACAATTTGACGGGGTTAAATGTCTCAGCAGATCCAAGCTCACCTATTTATCAGTGAAGACAATACTTTGACGGGATTAACTAGTGCATTATCAATGCAAAAGAAACTATGTACTCCCTAAGGATTTCGATGTCCAAATTACGACCTTTCCGCAAAGAACAACCTTTCTTATCCAGCTAACTAACCCATGATATTTTCCCTTGATAAGCTACCCCCAACGGACCAATAATTTTTTACTGCCTTCACTTAAATCAGAAAAGCAGAAGACAATCACTTAGCTTGCAACTTAGGAGGTCGAAGAAAGCATACACAGACCACCACAGTATCTAAATAAACAAGACCATCTAAAAATAATTCGGGCCAAAGAGTATACGACAGAGGCCTTTAGACGCATATTCGCAATGCATCACTATTAAAGAAGCACCCTAATTCAAGACGAATGCGAAAGATAATTGAACAATAACAAGCTGCACCTAATCATACAGCTAATCAGTAATCACTTCTTAAACCATCACTGTGATTTAGCAATAGATTATTATCCCTTCTTTTTGCAAGAAGAGATAGTATTGAATTATTAGTTTATTACATCAATACAAAATATAGCAACCCAATAATAGTAACTAGTAAGATCAAATTATAACCATCATTCATAGTTTCATACCCACCCAAATTCCCAATTTCATCAACAACATCAAAAATCAGTAACATTAAACAAACAACAAACTTACCAACAAATATACACCAATTTGATATAAAACCCATAATTATACATAATCAAGTACAATTTCTAACCTTTCCCAGTTTCCCACATCCCTAATCCCCAATTTCATCAAATCCCAAGTAACCCATTTTTAAAAATCAAAAATTTAATCAAAAAAAGATAAAAATTTTACCTTGAAGAGAGGGTGAAACATGAGGTCTAGGAGTGAAAGGCCGCCGTTTGTCGGTGGAGTAAGCGGCCATTGGATCGGTGTAATAATCAAATCGCGGCGGAGGAGTAGCAGCTGCTGCGGCGGCGTCGGAATCTTCGTTATTGAGCAATGGTGCTGGTAAAATTGAATTTAGGGTTTGTTGAGGGAAAGATGATGGAACAGCATCAGTTGTTGCTTCCAATCGCATTGCTCTTAGTCTTTCTCTTCTCTTCTCTGATTCCTCCATCTTCAAGGAAGATGATGAAGATTTTTGGGGAAATTTTTAGGGATTTTTAGGGAAATTTTGGGGGGTTTTGAGTTTGGTTGATAAGAAGCTTAATTGATTGAGAAATTGGGGGTTTACGTCTTTACGAGTTCAATTAGGAATGGGAGAGCCGGAGAGGGAAAGTAGATTTTACAACCTTTTTTTTTTTTTTAACAATAGATTTTACAATTGCTGTACAAAAATCCGTATATTTTTTTTAAAAAAACAAATTAATTTATTAATAAAAAGTCTTATAGCATCTATAAATAAAATTTTAATTAGCAAATATAAATTATTTGAGTAAAAATCAGCAAATACAAATGAAAAATTTGACGATAAATTACTTGTACGTGTTGAAAAGAATATAAATGGTTTGAAGTTCACGTGCATGCTAAATATAATATTGTAAAACTTTACCTATACAAATGCGAGATCATAGTATAACATTATAATATTGTAAAACTTTGCCTATACAAAGGCAAATTCACAATTGTGAACGTATATAGTGAAAACTAGAATTTTACTAGCTAATTCAATGAGTTTCAAGCCTTCTAAGTCCCAACTACCAATCCTAATCCTCATTATCCAACAATGGCCGGACCTATGTCCAAATATCATTTTATGAGTATGTTTCAAGTATTTTATTCATTCATTAGACATAAAATCCATCATACTAATCTAAATCCCAAGCTTGGATTAGATTGCCCTTAGCAAAAGTCTAATCTAACACATCATTAATTAGACATGGTAAAACTTAGACATAGTATAACTAGACATGGTAAAACTAATTATTACTCTATAGTCAAATTAAACTCTACTTAAGTTAAAAAATTGACCCGAATCAATGTTAGATTGACTTAAATTAAATCAACCCTACCCCAAAACCATCTCAAACGGTTTTTCATCCCAAACACAACCACATCAAAAATAACCGATTTTAAACCCAATCTAAACAACCCGATTGCTACCTTATATAAAGATTTGACCAAATCCCACATAGGTGTTGACCTTCTAGTACATCAATCTAACCAACCATGAACCATCCAATCCCCCACCATTCCTCCGGTCAACATTTTCCAACCCATAAAGCAAGCCAACTTTGACTCGCCATTTAACAAAATTCCCAATTCCTCTTTCCTTCCCCAAAAAACTCCAATCAAATACCCAATTTCATCATCAATTCCAAATCTCAAACCAAACAAACCCAAAAAAAAAAAACACAAATCTCAAATCTTCAATCTTGATCCTTGAACAATGTCAATGTGGTGGGATATCTCTCTTCAGGCCCTAATCTTCTTGGTAAGCATCCTTACATACCTTTACACCAACAAAATCCCACAAAAATTAATCACCCAATACCACTCCTACCGCAACCGTCACAAACACCAAGCTCGCCGCCACTTCGTCAAAGCCGCCGATCACCTCTCCAAATCCAAATATTCCGCCGCCGTCACCGAATCCGACGCCGCCGTCCTCCTCGACCCCACCGACGCCGCCAACCACATCATCAAAGCACTCGCGCTCGAACTCCAAGGGTTCAAGACCTCCTCGCTTGACGCGCTCAACGTCGCGCTGTCTCCCCTCGCGGTTGCGTCGCTTGATAAGGAGGAGAAGGCGGATGCGATGGTGAAGCGAGCTGGGTTGAGGATGGAGGTGAGTCGACTCAGTCGGGTTGACGATGAGGGTGGTGTTGATGAGGAGGTTTGGAGGATGGTGGAGAGAGAGTTGAGGGAAGCGCTGGAGTTGAGGAGAGAGAGCGGGAGAGCTTGGTGTTTGTTGGCGGAGTGTTGTGAGGGGTTGGGGAAACGAGAGGAGGCGGTTGTGGCGTTTGAGGAAGCGGTTCGAGTTTCGCCTGACTCGGTTGTGGCTCGGAATGGGTTAGATCGGTTAAAATTAGTTACCGAGTAAATGATACGTGTCAACTAATATGAAAAATTAGTTACCCAGTAAATAATACGTATCAACTAATATGAAAATTATTATTTATTTATTAATTTTTGTAGGTGGGAAATCGTGTATTAATTGAGTATTATTTTTGTATGGGTGTAATAGTGTAATTTAATGGGTTTTGAGCACATGAAAATGCTTAATATGTTTATGTAAGATGTAATTTTCTATTTAAAGCTAACCATATAATAAATGGCCACTTGCTAATTAATTTGGAGTATGTGTTAGTGTATTACTTACTTTTATCAGGTCCATAATTATCCCCGCGAGCTAAATGCCTAAATTTCAATGGAGGAATATAAAATTCGAAGCAAAATGCCATGTGTTGCAGTTTAGAGACCAATCAGACAATGAATTTTCAGATATAAGAGAGTTATTGTGATGTTTATGAGGTCAATCTTGTTTTTTTGGGTAATATTTATGAGGTCAATATATATATAGTTATAAGTGCATAACGCTCTAACCCATGATTTTTAAAGAAAAATACTAAAGGTAGCACACTAGCACGTTGTGGTTCATGTTGTTGGTATAGTGGCTATAGCCCATGGCATGAAACTACTAACGTTCCAACACAGCCCACCGTGACACATTGATGCAAGCCAAGTCAAGTCGCAACACATTGGTGCAAACCAAGAGCGAGAAGGTGCTTGTGCACAGCTCACAGCACACACAGTGGCCAAGATGAGCACAAGTCGGATATATGGACTCCATACGAATTTGAACAAGACTTAGCAAAAGCGGAAACTTTGAGGTCATGAAACTAAACACAAGACACAACATTCAAAACATTCAAGTACAGTTACTTTTCTTTTTAAAAAAAAACTCATTCATCATTTTCCAGTAAGAGTGGTTTTTAGATAGACTAATATCAACAACGCTAAACAACAATCGTAATATCATAACAATAAAATAGCACTAGATAGCTCGTTAAACCATGGATATTGGAAAAAGACCTTCATCTAATTATAGTTATCAAAAAGGGAATATGTAATACAGAGTACCAAACAACTTACAAATTACTCTTACTACAGAAAAATTCAAATCGTTCTTGCATAGCAATCTTATATAGTCTCAAAATACAGCATTGCAATCAAATGAAAACAGAGTTGCTAGTTTGTCACCCATATAATTCGGGTATCCATGAATAAAACTATCACCTTCTCAAAGTAATCATCTATGTAGACACTACAAAGTACAAAGTAATGCATCAATCACAATTCTCCGGCATTTACACTTTCAAGGATTGGTTTGCCTATGGACAAGAGTTGGACAAGCAACACCTTTCAAACAAAAAAACAAGAAAAGAAAATAAAACCCCCAAGCTTTAGTGGAGATTATTTTGGTCGCCAAATCACAGAAAATAGTTAGCTTAAGTGACTTTCGAGCCATTTTCATTTATTCCCGATGTTCCTTAATTATGGTCCAGGTCCAGCCATTTGTATGAGCTGTGTAGGAGATTTCAGAAGCTTCTTTAACGTTTCAACTATTTTCTTGAAAGATGGTCGCTGACTTGGATCACTGCATGGTTAAACAGATTATGATGATTATTGGTCAAGATATTATTGAGACAAACAAGCAATTGGATGAATCATAAGGAGAATTCAAAACAAAAATGATTTCAGTTAAGGGACCTAGCATTCCAAAAAGATTTCAAAACAAAAATGCACATATTGCAGCAGGTTAGAAATCTTACTCTGCCCAGCATGCTTCCATGAGTGAAGCCAACAAAGGAGAGGTATTTGCTGGGATAGTGAGCCTCCTATTCTGAAAAGCAACAGCTCCGACCACCTGAAACAGTATCATTGTGGGGGGTATGTTCTCAGAATATAGATGGAAAATCGAAAAGCTCGAAGATAATGTATGGTACAAATCAATAAACCAACCTGAGCTGGGCTAAGTCCATTCCATGGTTGTTGCATTGTCACCAGCTCCCATAAGATGACTCCAAAACTGTAAACATCTGATTTCTCGTTGGAGGGTTCTCCACGAAGAAACTCAGGGGCCATCCACTCAGGCTGAAACAAAATCAGTTATAATTCATTAATCAGGATTAGCAACTTAATACAGATAAACTTGAAAGGAAACCTTCCAAGTTCCACCAGGCAATGTCAAGCATTCAAGCTATCATGTACAAGTATACCTTTTGCAAAAGGGCAAGATGAGAATTTTTTAAGCATCTATAGGTCAACAACAAAGTTATAAAGTACACGACAAGATTTTAGCCATCGTGAGGGTCAATATGTGTTTTAGCTTGATAACACCCATAAACCACCAAAAAAAAAAATTATGCCCCGTGGAATATGCCTTAGTAAGATCATAATTTTCATGCACAATGACTTATACAAGTATTCTATGATACAACACCAATGCATGAGACTTCTGAGTTGTCTGACAGAAATAAAACGTACCGTCCAAGACAACATCATCGAAAAATAGTTTTCACTTAATTGCATCCTTTAATTGTTCCACAATACATATAAATCTCGTTTTCTTACTCATAATTCCAATTTGTAATTTGCTATAACTATCTACAATATACTCAATCTCTTTTGGAATTACAAATTACAAGAGTTAATAATAGGTAGAGGCTAGGAAAAGCTTACAGTTCCAGCAACAGACTTTGAAGAAATGAATGTGTGCGCTTTGAATCTGGACAAACCAAAATCACATACCTAGGAAAGGGCACAAAGCAAAATCAGACATGTGACTTCAACACCAAAATCTTAGAACCAGCCAGTAAATGGAAAATGTTCGAATGAGTAATCATACTTTCACTGTCCAATTCTTGTCAACCAGCAAGTTGGGAGATTTTAAATCCCAATGCACTACAGGAGGGCTAAGACAGTGCAGATAATTAATCCCCTTGGCCTACATTACACATTTAATAGATAAAAAAATTCAATCAATCTTTTGAAGAAGAAGAAAAGCCCAGAAAAGAAGGAAGACCGGAAAAAAATAATATCCAACAGTAAGTAGCACAAACCACATCCAATGCCATCCGTAATCTCCTCCTTTGATCCAAGACTTCGCCAGAAGCTGGTCTGTGCAAAAGCCGGTAGAGGCTACCTCTGGTTTCCAAAGAGACAAAATGATGAATATTTTATATATGCTCAGGTCTTCAAAACTTTATAATGTTTCAAAGTCTTACCTCGGCAGATATTCTGTCACTATGGATAGGTGAGGACGCTTGGTTACAGCACCCATAAAGAGAACCACATTGGGGTGACGGACACGTTTCATTATTGCAACCTTCACAGGAAAATTAACAGGGAGTTAAAGCTTGAAATTGCACAAATAGCTACTCTTCTTGATTAGTTAAGTGTATATCAAACAAACATATGCATCAAGCACTACACTAAGCAAAAACTGCTGGCTTTGGCTTGGAATAATATCTTATCGACATTACCGTTACCCTCACTAAAACTAGCATGTCCCTTTAGTTAATACTTAATACATAAACAAGAATATCTGTACCTTTCTAAATATACAGAAAATGACCTAGAGCAGGTTGCAATATATTTGCATAAACAAATTTGGGAATTATGTATGTCTGTACGGCTGTACCTCACGGAGGAACTCCTTCAATTGATCATCTTGAAAATCTTGGACAGTTAAAACCTTCACTGCGACATCCTATAACAAAGGAAGGATGGCAATTGTGAGAAAAATGGGATAAAAGCGAAAGGCATCATATATTTACATAACATCCAAAATAGGTAATGTACTAAAGTATATGTTGATATGAGCTTGCTTCTTTATAATAAAAAGATCTCTGGAAGAATCACCTCATGTGATAGGCAATTTCAAACATGTTTGCAACTACGGGGCGCACAAATTACATCAAGAAATCATATAATCAGAATAATAATAAAATAAAAAGAGAAAAAAAAACATAAGTAAACCTGAAACAAAAAAATCACTTACTGCATTCTTGCTTAGATATATGAATGAATTTTATGTATTTATGCAATAATATTAACAAAACAAGTATTGTTTTGAGTTTTGACTTATTCAAAGAGATTATTTGACAGAAAATGTCATTTGAGTACTCAAAAGATCCATGAGGCACAGGAAACTTGTTCAAAGAAATAGGTTTCATTTGAAAAGATTTACAAAGAAATGATGTGATGACTGAACCATTCAAAAAAATAGGTAACGTAAATACCATATAAATTACAATTATAAGACAGTAATCATGGAGAGGAGGTACTAACCGATCCATGCCATTCAGCACGATGCACAGTCCCAAAAGAACCTGAAGAAAATCAGTCAAAAAAACACAGCTCAGAGAGAATGCCATTTAATAATCCCACTAACAGCAAGACGGGAAAATAAGATATCCCCCCTCATCCTTCAAACAATGATAATAAATACTTCAAAGCCAGGGGACAAGGACAATGAACACATACCAGCACCAACACGCTCTTTGAGATGTAAGTCATCCCAAGATATCTCCATCCAATCCATTGCAAGAGAAGGTTCAAGGTCCAAAAATCTGATAGCTGAAGCAGATAACATGCATTGTTGACCATCAACCTCCTGAACTACAGGCTGAACATTGTCAACTCTAGGTTGCTGCACAATCATGTCTGTCTTGTAATTTTGTTGTATATATTCTTCAACACTAAGGCTTGATACTGCTACAGGGCTGGCCAAAACTTTTGAAACTGTTTCAATGGCAAGCAAATCAGATCTCTGAATGACTGGATTCTCAGCGTTTTCTAGCACCAAAGGCACCACAGATGACTTCATCCCTCTACAGCTTTCATCGAGAGGATTATATACATTGCTTTTCCCTTCTTTGAGCAATTCACTTTCCTCATTGTGCCAACCTCCTCCATTGCCTGAAATCATCAAACTATAAATTATAAAGCAATTGACATGTAGCTGATGATTGCTTAGAAACATTTTACTCAACACTATAACAGAGATTAAAATGAAGTTTGGGCTATAAGTATTTCAATCACTAGAGTATATTCAGATTGCATCTCAATTCCTTTCATTCACAAACTTCAAACAAAATTATATACAATAAACACCACTATACCAGGATTTAGAAGACCAGATGAAGCACATGTGTGTTTTGGCATGGGTTTTTGGCTACAAGAGGGATTGTATACAAAATTCTGCTGGAATTCTTTGAGACGAGAAATCTGAAATGGTGAAGACAGTGATGTAAGCAGACCTCCATTGACTGATGAATCTGGACTGCGGACATTTCCCGGCTCACAAATCAAATCAACTACATATTCCCTGTTGGAAATTGCATCCATATAGAATCGAAAAAGACAAAAGGATTAGAATGCAAGAAAAGTTACAATCATCCCATTTTAAGATATTGACATTTGATCAGCACCTAACAGAAATTAGAATAACAATAAATACTATATGCAGATAAAGTTCCAAAAATGCATTAAAAAGGTTCTTATCTGAACTAGATTTGAAGTGTATATACTGAAAGCTGAGAAATTAATGCTGCACAGCTGCACAGCAGAAGAAACCAAACACATATATTCTAATTGCATATGCAAAGAAGCCCATACCTTGGTAACTGCCTGTCATCTTCAATTATAACAAGGCAAGATGACCGGTGATCTGCAGCACAATACCTACAACCTTGAGCAATCCTGCATGGCAATCCTACATAGTCCGCTAATTTCTGCACAGAAGATATCACCCATAAATATAAGGTGGCAACCAAAAAAAAAATAGAGGTTTCATGTATAAAGTCTAATTAGACATGAAAGTGTCTTGGGGGAAGAGAAACTTCTCACAAAGTTTCATTCAGTACCCCATTATTGATCATTCCGTACAATGCAAAATAAGCCCTGATCACCTAACAAACATACTTAATCAGCTTTTATATAAACTTAATCGAGCAACTGTTCATATGGACTTATTCCAAAAGGTTTACTAAGAAAGTTAGCATTGGACAGTTTGGACTTGATTCAGCTGAAAAAGACATACAACTTTGGCAAGAAGGCCAAGAACGCTGTTCAGCAGAATACACATGACTCATGCTCCTTAAGATTTTCTCTGGTGGGGTGGCCAGTACCAAGGTCAATGCAGTCAATTATGTTTCTCGTTTTTTATTAGAATTTCACCTACTCTTAAGTCATTTGTGGCATGTGTGAAGGGATAAGGTTATAAGCTATCTATTTTTCAGCTGGGAAAGGTGTACATCTACAATATAGTAAATGTGGTGCAAAAGCAAGGAACATAATATTTGGGGGGCTAAGGTTGATATCTATAGACCTAGACCCAAAAGGTTAACAATTATCCTGGTACTCTGGTAGCATAATACAAAGTATTCATTAATCTTTCGAAAATGAGGAACCAGCCAGTAGGCACCCACATCCTTAATTATTCCCAATATCAATAATTAAGTTCAATTTTACCATTACTCACAAGTCACAACTACACAAGAAATAGTCTACTCTTTATGTTTCTCCTACTATAATGATCACTCTAAGCCTGATAACAATATGTGGTACTTAATAAGGCTTTTAGTTAGTATTCCAAAATTGTATTATATATGTATAATTGTAAATTCCCAACATCTTAAAACCACATAAGACATAACCAATCAAACTCGGCTGAAAGATAGATATTGGGTGCATATGAGGCTCACTAGCTCTAGATAATGCACAACCTACTTTAGAAATAGGTTTGATGCTTTCTTGTTAATCCTCCTCCAAGAATAATTACTATGACAACAGTGATTTTAACCATAAAGGTACAGGAATTCACACTTGTCCTTTTAATAGAACAAGTAATTTTTGTATTCTATGCCAAGTACCAATGCTGACAAGGAAAAACCGATTCTTGATACGCAGTTGATTATGTACATGAAACCTCCTTATCCAACAAACAAATTAATAAATTTCCCATCCCATAACTTAATACCGAAAAATTGTTATACTAAGTTAAATGAATTGCAGTTCAATACATAATCCATCCAAATCCTCTACAAACTGGGAGTTCCAAGATAATATGCTGTAAATTTAGATTGATAATAATGGAAAACTTAATTACCTTAAAAAGAATTGCACGGTGCCTACAAAGCCCTGAAGAGAGACTACCAATGGGCAGTACTATGCACTTGTGAAGCTCCTTCAGTCTCTTATTAACCACTTTCCAGCGCATATGGAGATCACCTTGTTCCACCGGAAAATTACCCCTTAATGCCAAAAAAATTGGGTTTTCAATATAAAGGTGCATGAACAGAGCAAAAAAACTAGTTTAAGGTGCTAAGTGAGAAATCTACCCCATGTGAATGGAGACAAGTTTTCCGAGCTGCTCCACTAATACCAATGCATTTTGTGAAGTGCTGGATAGTTCTTGTGCTTTATCCTGCAGCTCCCTAAGTCTAGAATCACCATGTTTATCAACCATAACTACCTCCATTGATGTATCATGGGGTGAAATAGCTTTCAACGACGCCAACGATGGAACCCCTTTAGCATCCTCAATATCATTGCACATCACCCAGACATGAGGATTCATCCCCAATATGTTGTAAAAGCCATCCGTTATCTTATCGTTATATGACAAGCACCCACTAACCTGCAGAATATCAACTGCACATAAGTCAAGAAGAATCAAAATATATTTCTTAATAGCTAAAGCGCAGGTCTAAAGCTACGAAACACATATCCTACCAGATAAATTTATTTTAGCAGGTAAGTAAATTGGGGTTAAAAAAAAAATCTATGAGTTCAGCAAAATCATGTGCATTAGAGTGTAATCATTAAAAAAAATTAGAAAGAAAATTGGAGGCACTTGTACCTTTTAGACAAATTTACATACCATTTGATGCAGGAGAATGCATCTTTGTATAACACCAAAAAATGGACCTACCTTAGAACAACATGAATACATGATCATGTAGGGTAAACTCAAGCAACATCAGTAATTTCTCACTGCAGCAGATCCATTCCGTTTTTCAGTTCAATTTACATTAATGTGTATTTGGTGATCATCACAATGGTTGTCTGTATATATAGATATCCTGTTTAAAAAAAAAAAAAAAAAAAAGGGTTTTGATTTCATGAATTTTGTCTTACTTGTCTCATTACTCCCATGTAACACTTTCTATTGCTCCTTGAAAAGACCCACTTACTAAAAATGGACAGGAGATGGACCCCATAACAACAATTGATGGTAGTCCATTTCACTTTCTATACAACATATCTTTAACCCCTGATCCTAATTTCATTGTCCCTCACCAAAATATCTGGATACACGCAACGGGGGTCCATCCTCCATTGATAGATACTCCGGTAAATGTTACAGTTACCCGTTAGGTAAATTACCCATTAGACATAGACAAAATAAATCTATTTAAACACTTTATCCATATTCTATTGTACGATATAGTACAAATCAATTGCATTTAGTAACGAAACAAAATTCAAACACAATACGACTAAACGAGTAATATTCATACCCTATAAATCACGATCCGTTTTTTGGATCATGAGTATCTCTCTTACCAGTTACCACCACACATTTATGAAAAGAAATCCTCGTGCCACAACTAGAGAGATGAGAGAGACTCATGATCCAATAACGAATCGTCAGCATTGGTGGACCATAACTTCCAGTCGAATGAAACCCTGATTATGAAATGACATAAACATGAAAAATTAAGGATAAAGAAAAAGTACCCATAACCGATAAGACAGGACTGCAACATCCGAACCCGACCCATGGCCCTCCACCCCACCCTCAAACAAAAACATAGTGGGTTCATTCCCAAGATTTGCATGAGAAGCAAGCCTCTTCGTCAAGGTAAGCTGTAAATAATAACTCTCCCTTGCTTTATCCGCTAAACTCTGCTCCTTCTTGTCTCTCTCCTCCACCTCCTCCGCCGCCTCCACGCCCACCACCTCCGTTATCGAGCTCCGAATCGTAGACCGAGTAGTCTCATGAATCTCACTCGAAAAGAAACTCCCAGCTCCATAGCTACTCCCACAGCTCGAAAGCCGTGCCAACGACGAATCCCGGTACAACCCACAACTCTTCTCCCCTGGAACCACCGTCTCCGACACCTGCACTGTAGTAGGAACAGCTTCTGGCTCCGGAGGCAATAGCAGCTCCTGCTCATCATACGCCAACTTCGAACTCACAACATCACCACCACCTTTATTCTTGTTCTTCTTATTCTTCTTGTGATTGTCAGCTGCAATCCAGCTATAAAAGGCGGCCAACTTGTTGCTGGTATTTGTACCACTAGTAGAACGAGTGATATTATCAAATGTGTTAAAGCTGTTGGCGTAACTGTTACCCGTGAACTTCTTCACTAGCAGCTCTTTCACATCACTTTCAGTGAAGGAAGAGCTGCTGCTTTTGTTTACAGCCTCGAATTCGTTGTTCTTTACTTGCGATTGTTGCTGGTTCTCGTGACGAAAATCTGTTGCAGTAGTTGCAGCTGTTGTAGTTGGTGCGACGGGTGTTTGTGGTGGGAAAGTACCCCGAGTATCAGGGAATTGCCGTGGGAAAAAGTAAGTTGCTCTGTGCGGCATCTTTTTCTTATTCTTCCTTTTTCAAACTCACGGGAGAGGAGAGAGAAAATCACTATTTCTCAATTTGGTAAATTGATCAAACCAGCTTTTTGCACCGAAAAAAATCTGAACCAAAAAAATAAAGTTTAATTCAGTAAATAAACGGAGAACACAATATCACCGAACTAATGTATTTTACAATAGTTTATAACATGTAAAATGCAGAAAAAATATGAAAAAATCCACAAAAAATAGATAAAATTTTGTAGAAATATAATCAAGCTCAAATAACATGAAATATCAACATATATTGGAAAAAAAAAATCCATAAAAATTGGAACTAATGTATTTCACAATAGCAACATGTAAAAATGCAGAAAAAATCCACAAAATTTAATTATAAATTCGTAATAATATGATCAAGCTCAAATAATATGGAAAAAATCCACATAAATTGGAAAAAAAAAATACACAAAAATAGTAAATTAAGTGAAAATCGTAAGTTGAAAGTATTTTTTTCATTCCAAAAAAAATATGGTGGAAAAACTGATGAGAATCATCAACTGGAAGTAAAATGGAGAAGAAGTAAATACCGGAGGAAAATGCGGTCACGTCTTAGATAAGATAGCACGAATCATGATGAATTATCCAGTATCAAAAACTTTCGAAGCATTCACAACAATTAAGAGAGACGTTGAGACGTCTTAGAAACCTATAAATTAATACAGATCTTACTTAGATCGATATAAATCAAGTGATACAGATCACGTCTTAGATAGAATAGCTCGAATCATCTTGATTAATGAGAGACGAATTTTGAGGCGTAAATAATCACTACAAATCGCATCAAAAAATCAATCACTGAAATTGATTTGAAAACCCTAAAATAAACGCAGAAATCATCGGTATGTAATAATTCAATCAGTTGTAGAATTTGCAGAAGATGAAGAATGAAGGTTGAAGAAGATGGAAGAAGGAGTGTGTGTTTGTGTGAAAGGGAGAGGTGAGAGAGGAGAGAGAAAATAGGGAGGAATTGTAATGGCGGTTTGTTTGAGTGTTGAGAATGGAGGAGAGAGAAAGAAGAGAGAGAAGGAAGACTGAGTGTGGGAGTTTTTATATTTTAAGGGAGGGAAGGTGGTGGCGTTGGTGTATTGTAATATTGCTTGTTATGTGACTTGTATGGGGACGTTATGTGTGTATCAACAACAAATGAGGAGGTTTTTTATAATTTTTTTTATGGAAAATCATAAACATAGCCCTAAGAAGCTTAAAAAGGAAATTTTAAGGATAGATTAATATTAATTACATCAATCTGTGCGTAATCTTATCATGAATTTCCAACTTAATTCTATTTTGGGAAATATATTTAATACTTATACATAACTCTAAGGGCTATATATATCATTATCCTTTTTTTATTAGGGTCTTTTTGAAATAAAATTGCAAATGGGGTGGTGTATAGATTAATGTTAATGTTAATGTTAATTTTTTCAGTTTTTAGTGATTAGGGATTGAAATTTGGAAATTAAAGGGAATAATTAGAGTAATTAGTAATTGACTATTGTTTTCTTAAAAAAAATAAAAATTAAAAAAAAAAAGTAATCGATTGTTGTACTTTTTTAGGAATTGATTATTGTACTTAAGTACTTGTATTTTGTAGTATATTAATATATTTTTGTTGTAAATGATTTTTTTTTTTTTTGTTGTTGCATGAAAATTTGTTTAGTTTTCGGTCTATGAAAAGCATACTTTCTCTGTTTTTTAATATTTGCAACATACACTTTGCACGGTATTTAAGAAAAATGAGGTTTGTATGATTTAATACACTTTTATAATAGGGTGAGAGGTTGTTAAGAATATAATTTAGTGGATCATGTGCTTTAAATAAGGGAAATAATACAACTTTTTCCTGAAATAACTTTTCAATTATATGTGTCGCAAGTATTGTGAATTGATGACATTTCAATTTTAAAAATGTGTTGCAATTATTAAAAATGGAGGAAGTATTTGATAGAATAAATGATAGATATTCGGTTATATATGATGATATTCTATTATAGAATGAAGGACATAATTTGTGAAAAAAACAAAAGGTTAAGTGGATGGTTGAAATTCAGGGATATGTTTTATATTTCTATCAATATATAGGTTATTGATCATTTTACTGATAGCAAGGATGGACAAAAAGGTGATAAAATTTGATGTTTTGAAGAATTGTTTGTGGTAAAATTAAAAAAATAAAAAATAATTGTTGGTGGTTATTATTAAAGCGACAATAATAGTAGGCGGTAATTATCAATTTTTCCTAATTACTATAACTAAATTAAAAAGACATGACCCTGCATGGCAACGAGTACCTGCTATTTGCATTGGTTGTTTTGACTAACTGTTTTAGCTATCAAGTGAACAACAAAACAAAGCTAAAAATTATTTCAATTAGCTTATATAATGAGCCCTTTTTCAAAGAGCTATTTAGACCCAAAATATTATTTCAATCAACTATTTATCAAATATTTCAACTAGGTTTTTAAAATGGTCAAATAATCCTTTTTGTTACAAAATGCTCTTAACCAAACATCCTATAAAAAAATAATAATAATAAAAAATAAAGACGATTCTCGTAAATAGGTGGAAATTTAGACCCTCGTTGTTTAGTCCATGTATGACGAGGAAGCAGCATAGTTACTTAAGAGACATAAGTTAATGAATGTGCCTGAATTACACAATAGTTACTACAATATTTTAGTCGTAATTTTGTACGGAGTAAGATAATTATATTTATAGCTGTATGTTCTCTTTGGCATAATTTCAGTTCAGTTCAATTTACCTACAATCAGTTTAATTTATTCAGCTCTTAATTTCCTTCTCTTATAAATAATTCAGTTCGGTTCGATTCAGCTTCAATCAGCTCAGTTCATTAAATCAGAACGGGTCCTACTTGTATGTTTCAATGCGGTGGACAATAACCAATGATAATTTGTTGTTTTGTTTCCATCTTTTTTATTGGGATAATTATTTACTTTCAAATTTCGAAGAGGTAAAGTTGAAAATCATAAAATAAAATAAAATACTTAAATAAACTAATTAGGGGGGGAGTACTACAACAACTACTACTTTTGTACTGCAAATCTGCAATCGGATTCCTCATTGTTTAATGTTTTTTATTAACGTACGAAGAAATTATTTTTGTCAAGAATGCATCCTTATTGGGAAATCGCAAGAATGTGGTCCTACACTCCTACTCTTACCATCTGACGTTTTTTGTCCTATTTTTGTGATGTTTGCCTTTTCGGGTTTTATTTACTTGTTTCAGAAATTTAATAATTTGCGAGTAATTAGTCTTTGTTTTCTGTGTTTTTTTTTTTTTAAACAGAAAATTAAAGAAAAAAAAAAAATGCCAAACATTTGTATTTATTTTACATTTCTTCAAGCTTTTGAGGAAAAATCAGCCGGAAATATTATTGCAAATCAAGCTCCGCCAAAATTAGGATACTTTGGGGGAAGGAGTTCATACACAAACGTTCGGACACAATCATTAGTGTTCCACCTAGCTACTAAGTGAGCCACAACATTTCCAGTCCTTTTAACATGCGTAATAATAAAAAAAAAAAATAAACAATTTTGACAGCTTTTTGATATCTTCATACAGTAAGTAAGTTGGAGCTCTTCCCGCATCATCTTGCTTGACGTTCTTCACAACTGACAAAGCATCACACTCAATCCATACATCCATGTACCCGAATCTATATAAGGTCTATAGGCCATACCGTACTGCTGCTACCTCAGCCAACTCTGCAGGCCAATCAAAACTTAGGCGTTTCACTGCAGCGAGAACAATCTCACCCTTGTAATCCCTTGCTACAATGCCAAGCCCCACATACCCATTTCCAGTCACATGTGCATCAACATTGAGCTTAATAACGCCATCAGGGGGTGCAGCCCAGCCTGATGAGGAATTGCAACGATGTGTACTGGGAGAGCAGCTTCGCACCTTTTGATTATACCCTCTGTAATCCTCAACAAGTTGGACAAAGCCCCTTGTAATCATCCCCATGTCCAAACTCACCTGATCATGCACCCATTTGTTTCTCCCGAACCAAATAGCCCACATCACAGCTAGGATTTTCCTCACCTCCTTCTTCTCATATTTGTCAGCCCACCAGAGTAGCATCGCAGCAAACGAGTCCCTCGGCGCATCTATAATTGCATTGGACAGCTCATACCCTTCCCTAATCAACCTTACCTTTTCACATTCAAAGAAGGCATGGTCAATAGTTTCTGCTTCAATACCACATCGAGAACAGAGTTCGTCATTAGCAATGTGTCTCCTGAACATTTCAGCTTTGACAGCCATAGTACCTCTGCAAATTTGCCACACAAAATGTGAGAGCTTTAGGGGACCATCAAGCCCCCACACCTCACGCCACAGAGCATTATCATCAGCATCAATATTTGCATTTCCAAGCATACCCAGCCAGTAACCCGACCTTACGGAATATTTACCAGTTTTCATATGTTTCCAGAAGAGCTCATCACACTGATCAAACATTGATAAGGGGATTTGAGAAATCAGTTTAGCGTGTTCATCTTCAAAAAGCTCATATAACAAGTTCACATCCCATTCCTTACACTGATGATTAATTAGGCTTGCCACTGTCAATTCAGCATCAATCGCACTACTCCCATTTGGTGATGGGGGAGACACGAGACCAGGAACCCAATTTGTAGACCAAACCTTCACCGATGCCCCATTTCCTATGCGCCAGCCCAATCCTTCCAAAAGTAAAGACTTAGATCCCCACATACTTCGCCAGGTGAAACTTGGATCAAAACCACAATGAGCCTTAAGAACAGACGAGTTTTTGAAATACCGTGCTTTCAAAACCTCATGGAGCAGGATGAGCTATTATTGTGAAGGCCTCCATATTTGTGTTGGCCAACAACGCTTGATTAAACACTTTTAGGTCCCTAAAACCCATACCACCCTTTGATTTCGGCTTGCATAATTTATCCTTCGATAACCAATGCATCTTCCTATTAGTACCATCCGATCCCCACAAAAACCAAGCAATAAGAGAGTATATTTCATCAATCAAGCCATCGGGGATTTTAAACACACTCATCATGTAAGTCGGGATAGCTTGTGCCACTGCCTTGATCATAATCTCTCTACCGAGCTTTGACATTAACTTCTCCTTCCATCCTTGTAGTTTCTTCCAAATTCTCTCCTTCAAAAAAGCAAAGGTGGCTTTCTTAGATTTTCCAATGATAGTTGGAAGCCCCAAATATTTTTCATGTTTTTCCACCTCTATGACACCCAAAGTATTCACAATTGCCACTCTTCGATCCTCCGGTACATGTTTGCTAAATACGACATCTGTTTTATCAAGGTTGACATTTTGACCCAATGCCCTCTCATACACACTGATAATATCAGTAATAACCGAGCATTCTCTAACAGTTGCCTTAGCAAACAAGATACTATCATCAGCGAAAAACAAGTATGACAACCTAGGAGCCCCATTGCAAATTTTAGCTCCATGAATTTGCTTTTCATGAGTGACTTTTGCAATAAGAGTAGAAAATGCATCTGCCGCCAATAAAAACAAGTACGGGGATATAGGATCCCCCTGCCGGAGACCCCTAGATGGGCATACAGAGCCAAATAGATGCCCATTAATCTTGAAAGAGAAGGAACCGAAGATAAACAGTCCATTATTCATCCGACCCATTCAATACTGAAGCCCATTTTAAGCATTACCCTTTCCAGAATAACCCATTCTACCCTGTCATAGGCTTTTTTCATATCAAGTTTAAGGGCAATGGTCCCATCTTTACCTTCACCCCTTCTCTTCATAGCGTGGAAGATCTAACGCCACCAGAGCATTAT
Source organism: Chenopodium album (assembly GCF_948465745.1). Classification (NCBI taxonomy): domain Eukaryota; kingdom Viridiplantae; phylum Streptophyta; class Magnoliopsida; order Caryophyllales; family Amaranthaceae; genus Chenopodium; species Chenopodium album. The sequence continues at coordinate 42,778,907 of NC_137849.1, forward strand.
CAGTAATTAATCTTTTAGGAACGAAAGCACTCTGATTTATAGAAATAATATTTCCAAGCAATGATTTGAGTTTGTTAGCCATTGTTTTTGATATTATTTTATAAATCACATCACAACAACTAATAGGCCGAAACTCAGTAATGTATTTCGGCTTATCACATTTTGGGATCAAAACCACACAAGTACTATTCATATCCTCAAGATTAATCAGTCCACGCCACCAGTGCTTCACAAACATAAAAATATCATTTCCTACTACATGCCAGAATTTTTGAAAGAAAAGGGCATGCATACCATTGGGGCCGAGGGCTTTATTTGGGTGCATTTGGAACAGTGCATCCTTTATCTCCTCATCCGTGCATTTAACTTCTCATTCATCTCTGTTGACACCAAGGTGCTCAACCCAGCCATAGCTTGTTCGAAATTTGTTGGTTTTCAGTTGCAAAGAGGTTGCTGAAATAATTTGACACCAGATTTTTTAGCTCCTGCTTCCCCGTACACCACACATCTGAAGGAGTTATGTCTTCGATAAGTGCAATTAATAGATATATCAAGGATCACTATTATGGAGATAATAAGTTCGTTCTTTTGGGTCGTCATTATCTGTTGCTAGACTATGATCAATGATCTTTCGGCTAGTCAAATAGTCCAAAGCCCTCTAGAATGGATCCTATGAGGTCACACACAACGGTATTGGGTTAAGCAAGTTAGAGGCCCATTTTTGGGCCTCATGAGCAAGTAACTAATCATGAATTAGATTGGGCTAGCATAGTTAGATTAGAGTTAGGTTTTGGGCTTTGTCATGGACTCTTATTTAGAGATGAGATCTATAAATAAGATCCATGCCTAGGGTTGTATGATTTTGACAACACACAATTAACAGTTGATTGTGAATCAAGGTAACCAAATCCCAAAACCCTCTCACTCTCTCTCTAACCCACGACTCTCTCTCTCCTCCCCCTTGAACTCACGGCCGGCCACACCTTGTGGCGCGTGTGGTGGTTTGTGTTTGGTTTGTTGCTCGTTCTTCTCCTTAGAAGGTCAATTGAAGGGTTCAATTGCAACTAACTAGCATTAGTGGAGGTCTTAATCCGTGCCCGTGGACCAAGTAGAGGAATCACGTTTGAGGTTCTTTGTCTCCCTTGTTCTTGTTCAATCACACGTGGAATCACGCTACAAAGGTATTAATTCTAATTCTTTATGTGTTATGCATGATCTTGGGATTAGGTGCTATATGAATATGATTCATGTTTTTCCGCAATCGTACCTATAAACTCCTACAGTGGTATCAGTTAGCCTATGCATGTACATATATTGAATATTAATTCTTTGATAGTCCACAATTTTAATTCAATTAGGAGGGAGAATAATTTAATTATGGGTCAATTATTATTTTAAATGTGATTTAACAATATAGAATCATTAAAAGTTGTTTAATTTGCTCCAAATTAGCCATCAAAGATTCGAATTTTGCCCCTAAATCACTCGAAAATTTCGACCCACCCAACCCTAATTTCGAAAATTTCGAAACCCTAAACCCTACTTTATGAAATTTGTGTTTTGGTTTTTGAATTAATTCGATTGCTATGTGTTTAATGGATTTAATATATTTGATTTCATGCTAAATTATGAATTTTCATGATCAAATTATTTAATTTAAGAGTTAAATTAAATTGGAGATTAATTTCATGAAGAACCCTAATTTCAAGATTGAATATGATTTAATTTTGAATTTAATTGGACCACATTAAGATCAATTTAATTTTAACAAAAATTGTTTTGTTTTTATTTAAATTAAAATAAAAAAGGGTTTTCAGCAGCTGCAACCGCGGCTGGGTGGCGCAGCCACGGCGGCTGCCGCTGCAAGTGGTCCGGAGGGAGGGTCGGGCCGGGGCAGCAGGCGGGTCAGGGAAGGGCAGAAACAGCAGCTCCATGCAAGGGTTGTGCGGCACTACTGATGCTGTTGTGCACCGCAGCAAGCAACGTACACCTCACGGTGTACGGCCACCGTGGCCGGCTTTGGCTGGCCACACCACGGTGGCTGGTGCACGGTTTTAAAAAAAAAAATTATTTTATTTTAATAAAATCAGATTTCAAAATTAAAATTTAAAAGATAAGTTTTGATTTTGAAAAGATAATTAACAAAGTTAAAGTGGTTAAGTTTGGATAATTATGGAGCAAAAGATTCTATTTGGATAATAATTGATTTAATGAGATTATCCCATAATTAATTTGGATAATAATTGATTTAAAATTTTGTGATTGGCTAGTAATTAGGATAGAATCTCCTAAGTTTGTTAGGATAATCTTGTAAGATTAAAATAAGATTTGATTCTATCTCATGATTAATTTAAAATATACGATATTTTATTGATGGTCATGAATAATATATGATATTATCTAATTGTAGTAATTAAAATATGAGATATTTAGATGTCATGTTTCCTTAATTATGAACATTCGATGGTGTAGTTTAGGAAAACATGATAAGTGATTTATTGTGGCACTTTATAATATATGATATTATTTATTGCTATATATAGACTAGTATGGCCCATAGATTCTAAATACGATCTGCGCATCGTTTCGTATTTTTGTAGTCTTAGTACGGTCTACGAACCGATAAAGTATTTTTGTAATTTATTTTATTTTATTTAAGTAGTAGATAGAATAGAATAATATTACAGGTTGCAGTTGATCCAAGAAGCCAATGGAGTGGAGGCCCAAAGGAATAAGATGGATGAGATCCATGAAGATTCAAGTGGGAGTATTTTCTGCTTTATTAGTTTTCTTAGGATTAAGGGGTCATACCATGTCATGTTTTATCTATGCATTAGTAGATTATGCATGCTAGATTTTATTGATGCTTGTGATGATGCGCTAGAGTTCACTATATTAAAATCACAAACATAATGAATCTAGGTCCCGGTAATATTGAGGTTGTTTTTCCAATTAAAAACCCGATAAACCTTTGATATTTATGATGGGTCATGCCAAAGCTGGGTGTGATATTATATCTTGGGAGAGTTGGGGTAAATCAAGTTTTACAATTTTAATTGGTTATACTCAACAAGGTTACCTAAAGAGTTTAGAACCTTGAAGCTAAGGGTAATAATTAAACATGTGATGGTTAATTATTCAACCAAGAATTACAAGAGTTGTAATCAGTATAGAGTTTACTCACCTTGAAAATGTAATGGTTGATGGTAGGGCCAAAGTTCGGTCAACTATTGCACAAATAAAGGATCTTGAAATCATTTAATTCAATTGGGATCAATTAATATTGAATAAAATGTTTTAAAGTTACCTATTTAATTCACTTAAGGTGCTTTAATTTTATTAAACATAATTGAATTTTGCGTTTACTTACAAGTAACATGTCGTTCTAATTTTATTATTATTTGTATCTCCCCGATTGAAAATAAAGTAGAGAAACGTTCTCAAAAGGTTAAAAGATAATCCATAAACCTATATTCCAATTTTGCTAAGATGGTTCTAAAAGACAAGTTTTAAACCCATGTCAAATGTCTAAGGTTGGTTTTATTCAAAATGTTTGAGTAAAATGCCAACGCATCTTCATTTTGAAAAGTGTTTCAAGGGATATAATGAGATGGGAGGTACAAACCCTCTAAAAGGAAATTATAGAAGTCCAATAAAATCTCTTATCTTCAATATGATTGAATATAAGAAAGTGATTAGAAATCTTTATGATCAAAAGTTGATCAAATGACATTATTCTTCATCCATTTCATATAGAGTTAAATGGTTCATTAAACTCTAATATAAATAATGATTGAATAAGACTTAGCAAAATCATGAAAAGTGCTTAAAGTAGTTAAGCAAAGCATCATTTTGAACTTAAGAGAAGTGTTCTAAGTGGCTCAAATGGGAAAGGTTTAGGAATATATGAGGATTGCATTAAGAAGTTATAGGCCAAGAAATGCAAACAAGTTGCTACTTCTCAAACCTAGAACTACTTACATGCTAAAAGTTGTTATGAACAACAAATATTTCAAATTAAATGGACCAATTCCGATTGATTAGAAACAACCTCATATAGTTGGAAGGTAAAAGAATAGAAATGTTCCAATTTAAGAAGTATATTATAGAAATTGGTTTAGCATATTGCTACTTCTTGGACATACGATGTCTTGTTTAGTTCAATCATTAAACAATGTGGTTGAACTAAAGGAAGAAGTATGGCTAAAGGAGAAATAAATCTATAAGTTTATAAGCAAATGTTGCTACTTCACAAGTAGAATCTACAAGTTTGGAGGCAAAAGTTGCAACTTTACTAGTAGAACTTATATTTCACCTTACCTAGTTATTGACTAGAATTAAATAAATGTTATTCATTCTTGTCATTATCAAAACATACCCATTCAATGTTAGTAATGATTAAGCATTGAAGATTCAAAAACATGGACTAAATGTTATTCTATGCTTCATTGAGTCATAATATGTTTTGAATTGCTAAATAGGTTTAAAGTTCTATATGATAGAAATTATTAAACCATTTCTATATGTAAATTGTCTCTAATATGTCAATTAATTCGAATGAAAAATGAACATTGCATGCGGAAGATCCAAAGGGATGGACTTTCAATATCATTAGATTATGAATCCATTGATATGTGTAATTATCATTCTAATTTGACATTTTGACAAAGTCACCATTTAGAGAAATGATGATGCGAACTCGAGGTCGAATACATATCGATGTAATAAAACCAAAGGTTCAAAGGCTAGAGACGGACAATGAAACTTCATTTGTGATATGATCACTTGTGCTCAGTTGAAGCATAAATGTGAAAGTTTTGAAAAGTTCAAAACGTCCAGTATGAAGTTCAGAATCAACTTGACAATAAATACACTACAACATGATTGTAATGATGAAAGTTTGAGTCAAGACATTTACTTGGCAACACATTCAAATTATTGCGATATGATCGTAATAATGAGAATTAAGCCAAGACCTTGATGAACATCCAAGAGTTGTGAAATCGTTTTACGACAAACTCCGAAAGAAAACCTTGTGAAGTGTTTATGAAGGGAGCTATCAATCTATATGAGATATATTTTGATAATGGATGAAAATTACCTATCTTCCAACCATTGTTCAAGGGATATACTTTTAAGATAAGCTACAAAACTAAACAAACTATATATGTCAAATCAAAATGTAGTAAAGACTCCATATATGATATGGATAAGAAGAGTTCTTATAAAGTCTTTCTACAAAGCAAGGAATAAAAGTTGTATTAAATCGTTTAATGCATGATCAATTCCTACACAGAGCACAAGGCACTACTACACAAATCATACTTAGCACAAAATATTTGTTGCTCAAGCAGGTGCCCTTATGGAAATTGTTCCAAAAGGTCAAGAGGGAGTAGTACAAATCTCGAAAGAGTTCGAGAAAAGCAACAAACAAACATGGTTCAAACCATGGTTAGTTCACCCTATGCTAAATGTGCCTCCTCAAAAGGCAAGTGGGAGTATAAGAATCTCGAAAAGTTTGAGAGCCTTGTAAGAGTTCAAGAAAAGTGATTTCGAAAATCTTGAAGAAATTTGAGAAGTAATCGAACCAAAGAAACAATATGAGCATGATTCACCTCATGTTACAAATGACAACGCATGGTCTCATTAATTGTAATGGGAATAATAACCATGTATCAAAGGTAGTACATTCCAAGTGCACATCCTCTGTTGTCGTTTCTCATTGAAACTAAACAAAGTTGTTGTATAAGTTTCAATTGTTGCATATGTAAAACTTAGCCCACAATGATGACTAGCATATGTAAAACTTAGCCAAAGAAATATGATTTCATATTGACAAAGAGTTCTAAAATATTTATTTTGGAACATGATGATTATGTAAATAATAAAGATGATTTCACAAGTGATAACTCCAAGTGGTTTAAAAACCATGAAATCTGAAATAGATTCTTAGTCTGTAAGCAAGTGTATGACACTTGATTAATTTGCCTAATTGGGTGAGACCCATTATAAGCAAAACAGACAAGAAAGAAAAGAGGTTTCTAAACAAAGCAAAGACTTGTTAAAGGATTCAACTAATTCATAGTATGACTATGACTACGATGAAACCTTTACATTAAGTCATGTTGCAAAGATCTATTAAAGAATTTTAGTGAATTCTACCTTATGGGATTTGGTAGATGGATTTCAAACACTTTCTTGAAATTGTTCATGAAAGAAGATTTGTATATGATACAATCAGAATGTTTTTGAAATAATGCATAAAAGATCCTTTAATGGATTGAAGTTAGCATCATGGAGTTGATTGATTTCTTGATTTTGTGAGTTAATCAAATCGTTTGATGTTCTCGTAAAATGAAGAAAAGGTCTTGTGTATACAAGATGTTTAGTGGGAGCTATACAGTCTTATTGGTCTAGTATAAAGAGCCATTATTCATTGCTTGAAGAGTCAAGTGGTGGGTAATACATTTTGTATAAAAACCTGGAAGAGGAAGATGAGTACAGTTGGGATTCAAGATCTATAGAGATAGGTTTTGAAGTATGATTAAGCATGGTTAAGAAACTTATATTGATAAGATTCTTATAAGGTTCAACATTATATTGAAAGGGGTTTCAATCCCATGGCACATTGCTTAAAGATTCAATGCTTTGAGAAAGGTTGATGAAATTAATGTTTTAAGTGATGCTCCTAATGTAGTTCGCAAAGGATGCATCATGCATATCATGGACTATACTCGTCTATTTGATTCACGTGTTTTAAGAACAAGTGATGATAGGTTTCAATCGAAATCCAATGTAACGTTGGAATACAAATTAGAAATTTCTAAGTTCCTTGCGAAAGGGGCGAAGGAAAATTCTTAGTGTATAGAGATTAAGATTATTATAAAATTTAGAAGTTGCAAAATTCGTGTTTATGAGAATGTCTCATGAACTCTACTTAATAAACCTCTTTCATGATCAAGGTATGAGAGTCATACTAAGGATTCTTGGATTAAAGCAAGTTATGTAATTTAAGTTGTATATGTTTTGAGAAAGCATATTACATAAGTAATACATCAACTTGCAGAATTATGTTTAATCAGAAATTCATCATTTCTCTTATTTAATTATGGTTTTACGATATTAAATAAAATGTCAAAAATAATTATGGATTGATGGGCTCATCAGGTTGATGACCTGGTGAATGAAACCCCACAGGTGAACAAAATCCATACATTATTCAAGTTCTTAGTTCGAAATCATTAAAGTGGCCATAAATGATTTCAATAAATGGACTAGCATGTAAGATTGATTGGATAGCGCAGTTTCATGGGCTATAGGAGCGTAGTGAAGCTCGGTCAATCACATGGATATGCATGAATGATGCATGATCGAACTATAGACCTACCTTGAAGCTCAAGTATAGAGCTTCTGGATATATTAGTGGATTCCTTTGACATGAGTGGAACACTGATTTCATTCAATGATTGATGTAATTGTGTACATTCAAACGTCTTCCCGTAACTGGAGATTATAAAGGGTGTTTCCTAGTTACCTCATGATTTGAGTGGGAGCCTTGGTTGCCACAAAATTGGATTGAGTCTACCTATTTAATTAGGAATGTGTCTTGGCCCCTTGAAGAGGGAGAATTCAGAAAATGCATGGTCGTGCTCAAATGGATTACATAGTAATCATTTGTTTTGTAATTCTAACTTAGTTTTTCAAGAAAAGATTTGTAGATTAATATGATCACGACATGAGATGCAATCATACTATCAAAGAGACACACATTGACTTAAGGAATTTGAATATTGCGCACTTGTCTCAGACAAGTGAGAGATTGAAGGAGTTATGTCTTCGATAAGTGCAATTACTAGATATATCAAGGATCACTATTATAGAGATAATAAGTTCGTTCTTTTGGGTCGTCATTATCTGTTGCTAGACTATGATCAATGATCTTTCGGCTAGTCAAATAGTCCAAAGCCCTCTAGAATGGATCCTATGAGGTCACACACAACGGTATTGGGTTAAGCAAGTTAGAGGCCCATTTTTGGGCCTCATGAGCAAGTAACTAATCATGAATTGGATTGGGCTAGCATAGTTAGATTAGAGTTAGGTTTTGGGCTTTGTCATGGACTCTTATTTAAAGATGAGATCTATAAATAAGATCCATGCCTAGGGTTGTATGATTTTGACAACACACAATTAATAGTTAATTGTGAATCAAGGTAACTAAATCCCAAAACCCTCTCACTCTTTCTCTAACCCACGGCTCTCTCTCTCCTCCCCCTTGGACTCATGGCCGGCCACACCTAGTGGCGCGTGTGGTGGTTCGTGGTTGGTTCGTTGCTCGTTCTTCTCCTTAGAAGGTCAATTGAAGGGTTCAATTGCAACTAACTAGCATTAGTGGAGGTCTTAATCCGTGCCCGTGGACCAAGTAGAGGAATCACGTTTGAGGTTCTTTGTCTCCCTTGTTCTTGTTCGATCACACGTGGAATCACGCTACAAAGGTATTAAATCTAATTCTTTATGTGTTATGCATGATCTTGGGATTAGGTGTTATATGAATATGATTCATGTTTTTCCGCAATCGTACCTATAAACTACTACAACATCTTCATCATTGAAAAGCCCGTGAATCATATTTTTCTTCTTTCTTTGGCTTGCTTTATGATGAAAGTAGGAGGTATTTTTGTCACCATCCCGGAGTGCATTGGCACGAGTTCGCGCATGCTAGTAGGTCTCCTCTTGCTGATGAAGCATATCAAGTTCTGAAGAGAGGGACGCACATAGTTGCAGTATTGCAGCATCCAGGGACATAGCTTGAGCGGCTGATAACATTGCTTCAATGTCTCAGATCTTCTTCTTCGTGCTACCAAAAGCCTTATCAGCCCAACGAGACAAAGAATTTGCACATAAGCCAAAGCGTTGCCCAATTGAAGTGCCAACATTACCCATCCACGCTTCCTTCACAACTTCACCACATTCGGGCTTTGAGAGCCAAAGCGATTCAAATTTAAACTTCTTCTTCTTGCTCCCTCTCTCATAATAATTTGTCGTGGACAAAACTATAGGGGTATGGTCCGAAATATACATAGGGTAATGACGAACATGATGATCAGGGAAGATGTTACACCATTCCAAATCTGCAAGGAACCTGTCGAGCCTTTCTCTAATTATCGACCTCGGATTATTACCCCATTTCCATGTAAAGACAGACCCCTTATATCCCAAGTCACGAAAGCCACAATTATCAATTGCTCCACTAAATGCATTCATTAATCTTTCCGCTCTCGACACACCGCCTTCCTTTTCAGACATGCTCACTATATCATTAAAGTCACCGAACATCACACACGGAAGGGAATTACTACTCTTTATGTTTTCCATCATCTCCCATGTCAAATTTTTTCTCTTCGTTTCAGGCCACCCATAAACACCCACAACACGCCACACCAGATTATCACCTTGATTAAGCACATCTGCAATAATATGATGGGAGGAATAGGAACCAATCGAAATATTAATATCCCTCCACCACAACCCAATTCCACCCGATAAACCTACACTACTAATACACAAACCATGAACAAAACCACATTTATTCCGAATTAATTCTAGTCTACCAGCATCAATTTTTTTTGTCTCCATAAGGAAGACAATATTCGGCATCTCTCTCCAGCATCAATCCCGGAGACCTGTGACTGTGCGTAAGTTGCCAAGCCCACGACAGTTCCAGCTAAATATTTTCATGGTTCTTCGAGGGGTTGGTCAATGCCAACACCCTCTACTTGATATAAACCGTCACCGGATTGAGAAACATCAATATTTTTCTATTTTTTAATAACCATAGCATCATCACATGGATCACCATCAGCATCCAACATAGCCAAGAGGCGCTTCTTACCCCTTATTTCTCCAGCCATACTAGTAGCATCTCCCATAAGAGTATCATCATTAGAAAATCTAATAACTCTTTTCCACTTCCCAGTCCCCACATTGCTCCCCTCTAACACATTCTACACCCTATTCTCCTCACATACTCTATTACTAGCAGGGTTGATCACATTAGGATTTTGTGCTTGATGATCATCAACCTCTATCACATCTTTACCAAGCAACGCAGAGTTACTTTCATTCACAACTCTTGGTCTTAGCACCAATTTGTTGCTACACACATCAGTAACTACCATCAGATTTGCTTCTCTAGTTTGTGGTTTCACACCCTCCTTTGGCCCCTCTTTACCAGAGAAAAAGAGTCTTCTTGCCACTCCTACAGGCCCTAATTTTATCTCAATAGGTTTCTATTGTTCCCGAAATCTTGAAGCCTTCAGCATGTTGAACTTTTCACCTTATTTTTTGTCATTCTCCCTTGCAGCAAAGGATTTTTGAAGGTTTTTCATTGGGGAAGCTCTCAGCCAGGCCCCATATTGGTACACTACTTCACTCTTATTGCTACCATCTGCCTCCTTTTTCCCACACTCCTTATCAGTGTGATCTAGCATTTCACAATAAAAGCAAAAATTAGCAAGTCTCTCATACTTCACATCAACCCATTTCGATCCCACCCCTTTGGTAGCTATAAAAATCCCTCTTCGAAGCGGCTTGTTCACATCCACCATAATCTTTAATCTCATAAACTCACCCCATCCCATTGGGTCCGAATCATCAAATTCAACAAAGCCACCCATCGCTTCACCAATATCATACATCACAGAGGCATTCCTCTTATCGAACGGGACATCCATAAGTCGAATCCACATGGGCATTTTGCTGAACACCACCTCTGAAGGTTGCTCAACCCCAACAATTTCCTTCAGAAGGAGTAATTTTCCATCGAAAAACCATGGGCAGCCCCCTAAAACCTTGTTTCTGTTGTTCTCACCGAAAAACTAAAACATGAAGAGATTTGTCTCCACCCCCTTAATAGCCACATTACCATTAAGTTTCCACACATTCGTCAAAGTACGCTTCATTGCTTCCACATTAAACGTTTTAACTATGCATAATTTTCCAATCAGAGCCAATTTTATTTGGTCATTATTCGACTCCGATATCTCACTGTCATTCTCACCATCGCCAATAACAATGTTCTCCTCTTCCGTTAACTGAAGTTTCTCCCATTCTTTGATCAAATCCTTAGCCATAATCGTGATCGAGGAAAAAAAATTATAGTAATTGATTAAGTAACAGGGGAAAATTTAACACAAACAACAAACCCTAGTCAGGGACCACAAACCCTACTCTAGGGACTTTTTTTGGCTGGCTTCCAAGTCTTTAATTTTTCTTTACATTTCTTCAAGTTAATCATTATGAGTTAATCATTTAATTGTTATTAATATATTTAATTATCATTATTATATTTAATTGTTATTATAAAAAATTAATATTATAAAACTACTCATATAGATGAATTTAGGATGGAGCAATAGATCACATGAATAATTGTGAGTATATATTAATAAAAAAAATATAGTAGAGGGAGTTATAAAAGTTTGACTATAAAAATAAAAATAAAGACTATGTTATGAAACGAATGGAGCATTTATTAAATTTATAGATAATCTTGTGCATTTGTAGTTCACATTTCATAAATAATAAACCTAGTTTCTAAATCCATACTCTGTAAATGTTACTCTGTAATATGTATATTCTTGTTTTTTAAAAATAAAAAATAAATTTACAACTATATCCCTCCATTTTTATTTGTTAGTCCTATTTTCTATTTTAGGCATTTCCAAAAAAAAAAAAAAAAAAAAAAAAAAAATCTACTTATACTGAATATTTTCAATTTCAATATTAAATACATTCAAAGCTTATAAATTGAAGGTAGATTGATGACATGACTATAAGTAATTAAGGAAATCCCTCACTTGAATTATGACTGATGCTTTCCTAGAAAAAAAAAATCATAAACTTAAGTAAGGCAAAATTAGGGCCTGTTCTGATTAACTGAACTCAGCTGAACTGAACTGAACTGAACTTATTGGAGCTGAATTGAAATGAATTGAATATTTTATGAGAAAAGGAAATTAAGAAGTGAACTGAACTGAATTTATTGAAGCCGAACTAGACTGAACTGAACTGAACTGAAAATAATTTGAAGAAAACAGACCCTTAATCATGAAATGTTATTGTATTTTAATGTTATATTCTAAATACTATGCATTATTATTTTATTCTTTTATATTATGTGATTGATTTCAGATGAGACTATTATATCATTAATATGAAAAAAGGAGGGAGTATAAGTTAATGCAGTAATTCTACTACAAGTTTTGTTTTGGTGTGAATGAAGAAGTAATTGTTTAACTTGAAAACATAAATGAAGGGAGTGAATTCTAAAGCTTGAAACATGAAACCATAGGATTTATTTATTTTTTTTTTTTTTTTATGGTTTTGCAAGTTGCTGCTAGCATACCTCAAAATGAGATCAATTTGTGATTAAAACAATTGATAAAATTACGTTGGTCAAACCGGTATTTTTTTCCTCAAAACTTAGGCCCTTCACGTCACCTTAAAAATAATTTCAGTTCAGTAAAAATAAGTTCAGTTCAGTAAAAATAATTTTAGTTCAGTCAAATTAATTTAAGTTTAGTAAAAATAATTTAAGTTCAGCAAATATAATTTTGTTTCAGTAAAAATAATTTTTGTTCAGCAAAAATAAGGTGAAGTGAACGGAGCCTTACTACTCCAAAACTTCAAAATAAGATCAAATTGTGATAAAGAAAAACATTGATAAATTTTAGTTGGTCAAACCGGTATTTTTTTCCCAAAACTTACTATACTATACTTCAAAATAAGATCAAATTGTGATTAAAATAATTGATAAAATTACGTTGGTCAAATCGATATTTTTTTCCCCAAAACTTAGGACTTGTTCTCTTCAGTTTAATTTTTGTTAAGTTCAGTTTTCAATTTCCTTTTCTCATAAACAATTCAGTTCAGTTCAATTCAGCTCACTTTAATAAATCAAAATAGACTCTAACTACTCATATTATTTCCTATACCTCAAAACAAGATCAAATTGTGATTAAAAAAAAAATGGGATAATACGGAGTATAAAATAGCGGCGATGTCATGTCATGCATGATGCACAACTCCAATATCCAAATTAAACCGTTTCCTTAGTACAATACTCCGTATAAGGAAAAACTTACCACAAATTCTTTTGGCTATCGTCATACACCAAATATCGTTGGTGCAGTATACTTTATTCCGCATTAAAGATACTATGTACGAACAAGCTAATCTAGGAGGAACAATAATAATAAGTTAAACATATTTAAGGTCTGTTTTCATTGACTGAAATGAGGTGAATTAAACTGAACTGAACTTATTAGAACTGAACTGAACTGAACTTATTAATTAGTGATTTTTAATTACAAATTAATGATCTTTGATTATAATGTGTATATACGAATATACATATTAAAATATTTAAGAAAAATATATTATATAATTAAAATATTTAAGAAAAATATATTATATAATTAAAATATTTATGAATAATATATTAAAAACATGGAACCCCAAAATATTTTAAAAACATATACTATAATTAAAAAATAAAATATTAAAATGACAAAAGAACACAAAACACTTTTTAAAAAATTCTCAAAATGAAAATAATAATAATAATAATAATAAATAAAAAAAGATACACAAAGAGTTAGGCCTGTCTTATTTAAAAACTAACTTGATCCTATTTTTACTCCTAGCTCATCAAATAATGAAATATGGTATAATAATCATTAAGTGAAATATGGTATAATCGTATTTATTATTATTATTATTATTATTATTATTATTATTATTATTATTATTATTATTATTATTATTGTCGTTGTTGTAATATAAGCTTAAAAGTATGAAATTTGGCTTTCTATCATTAGCAAATTCATTAGACACTGAACTGAACTGAACTTATTAAAGTTGAACTGAACTGAAATTAATCTGATGAGAACAGACCCTTAATTATGTAATGTTATACTACGTATATATTATGCTATAACTACGTTACTTATTAAGAGGTTGTCAATTACGTTACATGAATACATACTTATTTTGTGGAGACTATCATCTAGTGCAACAGTATGTGCATGAAATTGCATGCGTGCACTCGGGTAAGAAGAATTAAATCAAAGACTAGCATTTGAAAAAGTTAAAGGAGTTTCATCTATTAATCTTAAGATCAGATCAAAAGATGCTATTTCTATACAATAATAAATTAATAACCCTAGCTAGCTAGAATAATTAATTTAGGTAAGTTAATTATCATTTGTTTAAATTGGCCAATTAAGAGAATTCTGATGACTATGTTGTCTCATATATATAAAAACAAAAAATAACGAAAAATTAAAGAATTTTATAAAAACTGAATAATTAAGTTGAATTGAAATAGTTGCAATGAGTTGTGGTCCTAATCATTTCTAAATGTGGTTTTCGTATAAATAAATTAGTACTAAATCACCATAATCTAGGAACTTCATCACATCGAGAAGTGATAGATCATAGCTGGAGTTTCTTTTTTGACCAATTAGTCTTCGACTCGTGGTCCAATTTTTCAAATAATACTGTAAAGTACCCAATTAGATTAATTAACTTTTATTAATTAAAGTTTTATAATACGAAGTATGAGTCATTCTGCATTGTCACTTATCTCATTGTAATATTAGATTCCATCCACTAATAATGATTATATTACCAAATATCGTACTGCTTCTTATAAACTCCCTCAATTCAAAGATTTCAAACTATTATAAGTAGTATAAGGCTTTATTTGTAGTCGTTTTATGTTTTCATATTTCGATTTTCAAGCATTTTTGAAACTAAAAGTCAAATATGAAATATGTTTACTTGCTTATTTTTCAAGACGATAAGATACATATGCAAAGAAGTTTGGCACGTCTCCTATATTTCAATATTGTGACTTAATTTACAAAAATATGAAGAAAAAAAAATATCTATAAGACAGTACTCCTATTGTTTTTCTTATTGATGAGAGAAGGAAGGTAAGGGTGATGATAAGTCATTAATAATTAAAATAAAAGTAAAATTGAAAATGAGGGGCTTGTTTGGTATTATTTTTGTTTTTTAGTTTCCTGTTTTTTTTTTTTTTAAAAAAAAAAAAAACTAAAAACCAAAAAAAGAAACAAGAAAAAGGTGTTTTCACTTTTCTGTTGTCAATTTTCAAAATTATCATGATTTTAATAAGTCTAAATAATTTTTGATTTATTATGTGACATATATCATATACTTTTGAAAAACAAAAAACCAAAAAACAGAAAACCACAGCAATGCCAAATAAACCTAAGGTTATTGGTTCATAATGTAAATCATATATTAATTAAAATCAATTATTAATAAAATCATAAAACTATAGTGAAAATCGTGATGGATCTAACAGCCCATGACTAAACATATATTAAGTATAAGATTCTATTTGTATTGAATCTTCTAATAAGCTTCCAAATGAGAGAAACAAAATAAAATAGAGGGAATAGTATTAATAACAGTTAGAAATTTTATTATTCCACCAAAATTAATAATATAATATACCTTAATTAAAATCTTGATTATCTTACAAAAAGTAATCTAAATCAAATTAGATAATAATAAAAGAAAGTTTTCCCAAAAAAAAAAAAAGGTTTAAATCTACGAAGTATAATTTATTGTCATGTGCAATTTTTTATCGTTGTATATTAATTAATTCAGTGATAGAAAATTATGAAACTTACGTATTTAAACAATACTTATTAGTACTATTGTAATATAGTAAAATCCCATTCAATAGATTTTATTTCCATATATTTAATATAACTATAAGGTCAAAGTCAGGGAAAATCAGACAATCAGATTAAATTTCGAATCATGATGAGCATAATTAAGGTGAACTAAACATAACCTTAATAATTTTTTAGGTGGTATCATATACTACCTCTGATTTTTATTATTTGCAATTTTGGGGTATTATTTGTGAGAAATAAAATATTCCAAAGTTGTAAATAATAAAAATTGTAGGTAGTAATCTTTTATGATCTAAATTTACATGAATTTGGGGTACAATTTATTTACTAGATTTGCACTTATTTGAATGTATATCTAAATTTACTAGCAGAAATTTTTTGGTGTAGCACGCCACACCATGCGGCAAGGGTTACCTGAGTTTTTTTGTTAGGGGTTACCTGAGTTTTCAGTCAGGGGTTAGTTACTTGAGTTTTTCAGTCATGGGTTACTTGAGTTACTCGGTCATGGGTTACTTGAGGGGTTCAGAGTCTTCAGACAGGGGTTACTTGAGGGGTTCACTCGGTCAAGGGTTACTCAGTTAGGGGTTACTCAAGTTTCTCGGTCAGGCCGCATACAAAAAATTGTGACTTGAGTAACCACTGACTGAAAAACTCGAGTAACCCGGCAACTCGAGTAACCCCTGACCAAAAAACTCGAGTTACCCCTGACCAAAACTTAAGTAACCCCGGAAACTCGAGTAACCCATGACCGAGAAACTCAAGTAACCCGTGATTGAGAAGCTCAAGTAACCCTGAAAACTCAAGTAACTTCTGACCACGAAACTCAAGTAACCCCTATTACGCGGTACAACATGCCGCATATATTAATTTGTGATTTAATAGAATTCATTTGGACCTTATTAGTTATTAGTGCGTGTGTTTATTCATTTGATTTTTACTTATATTAATTTAACTTATTTTATTTGAATCAAAACTTATTTTCGTTGTAATTTAAACTTGGTAACCCATATATAAACCTTTATTAAAACTTATTTGTTGAACTTATTTTTATCTATTTGAACTTATAATATACCTTAAAATCGGGTGAATGGAATAATAGGGCCTTAGACCTAAATTGTACCCTAATTATATTATTTTTTACTTCAACTTATTATATCTATTATAATAAGACCTGAAATAAATGAAAATAATATTAGAATAAAGCCATAAAATCATACTTGTATTAACCAGATTAAGATTAACCAACCAAAATCTTGGTCTATTTTCATTGTTAATTAGGGATTAAAAGGAACAGTAATGATCACGCTATATCTTTTTCACAATACAGGACAATGGTTTTCAGTGGAAATTAATTTAAAAGTTGAAAGGGATAAGATAATTAATAATTGACCTGACAAATTAATTCGAGGGCATAATCTTCGTTATCCATTGGTGGATTTTCTAGTTTTAAATAAAATAATGACCGTTTGCACATGAAGTTACTCTTCTTTTGGCGACATAACTGCCTGTTGGAGATTTGGAGACTATTTTCTAATTACAGAAATATTAATAGTACTAATTAAAGTATGGATCTTTAGATTGTTCTTTTGTCTAAAGAAGAATGCTCCAATATTATTTGTTTCATAGGGGAATTAAATATGTGTAAAATAATCTCAAATTGGGTGAGTCATTTTAGAATAATCTTAGATTAAAGTTGGGTTTTAAAAACCATCATTTTAGAGAATACTACTTTTTAAGTGAGGTTTTATATTCTCATTGATTGGGATTAATTTTCAATCATAAAAACAATCAATAATAAAGGTAACTCCGATCTGTAGTACGTAACTAATTGTAAAGTCGTCATCCTCGTTCTTCTTCTAAACCCTTTTTATGTTATAGAGAAGGAATTCAATCAAACTTTAATTCTCAGTGTCTCTTGGATCGAGTATTTACGGGTTAGACACTTAAAAATACATCTGTAACATGAAAGGGTAATAGAATCACTACACCCAATCACCCTTACTTGACAAGATTTGAAGTTCAATCAAGCCTAAAGAACATGAAGTAAGAACTTTACAAGCGAGTCAAGTTTTACATCATATATGTATATTCTTAATATTTTTATACTCCAATCCGTAAGTATTTCATATCATGTAATCTTGCTTGGATAATCTCAATCAGCAAAATCTGATTCGATATACTTTGTTATTGTTTCAATCACTCTTAGCAAAATCCAATGTTTCATCAATGTACCCAATTTTAATTAGTTGTGTTTAGACTTAAGAGCTACAACGTCTACAAGTTCTCCTTAAAATAACCCATTATTATTATTATTATTAAACAACCTTGTTTAGAGGGGAAACTGGTGAATGATAGCTAGTTATTAGCTACCCATTATACGGTTATATACTTAGCTTCGTAATTTCGTATATTTTAGAGTCTGTTCTCATTGACTGAAATGAATTGAACTGTACTAAACTAAACTTATTGATTAGTGATTTTTAATTACGGATTAATGATCTTTGATTAATTATTATTATATATATGTGTATATATAAATATACATATTAAAATGTTTATGAAAAATATACTATATAATTAAAATATTTATGAAAAATATATTAAAAACACGGAACCCCAAAACATTTTAAAAACATGTACTCCGTACTATATTATTATTATTATTATTATTGTCGTTGTTTTAATATAAGCTTAAAACTATGAAATTTGGCTTTAAATCATTAGCAGTATCATTAGACATAAACTTATTAGAGCTGAAATGAATTGAAATAATCTAATGAGAACAGAACCTTAGTGTCAAAAGAATATTCCATTTGATGACATATTGACACATGACTAACAGAATATGAGTATTAACATAATAGCATAAGACAAACTGCTTGGAAAGCAATGTTGTTTACTTCAATATTCCCTTGGTTTATTTTAGTTATTTAAATTTTGTTTCGTATGTTGTCAATGTTGTAATTTTGACCTTTAATATCTAATTATCAATTAATAAATACAAATTATATAAACTATTATATATGTTATAATGGATCAACCAAGTTCAAACATGAATATTTTTCTTAATATATAACTAATAACTAAGGTCATTTTAAAGTCACGTAGGTGAATAGTGTAAAAGTCAATAAAGAATGAACAACTAAAATACATGAAATATATTGGCAATTGAATCTCTAAATGTCAAAAACATACAAAAAAAAACCCTTTAAATAAGATGAAGATTTTTCAAACATTATCCCTCAGAGAAAAAAAGTCGTTAAATATTAAGCGGGAGTAGTTTTGTATATTCACAAATTCTTATATGTGGCTGGCCACACGTGTGGCTAGCCATCATAGGGGCTATTTCATTAGTGTTATAGGAGTTACTTGGTTAATGTTAAAAGAGTTACTTCGTCAGTGTTATAGGGGTTACTTGTTCAGTATTACCGGGGTTACTCGTTCAGTATTATATGAGTTACATTATTTTTATATAAATAGGCACACGGTGTGGCTAGCCACACACAAAACGTGCTCGTGCGTATTTGAGAATTGGAGTTGTGCTCGAGTATCATTGATCTTAGTTACCTTGAATCCCTAATTTGTCTGGCTCCCAAAAATCCGAGTAATTCTTTTATTTTATTGGAGTCAATTTTTTTCTCCATACTTGTTGTATTTGTATGTAATTTCAGACAACTTTATCCTACTAGAACGGTAGAACCAAGCATAGCATTAATAAAAGATTATTAAAATTTCTTGACTAAAATTGTAGCTTAAGATGGATCTAGAAGTCGGTCTGCCTACTAATTGACATTTAAGCATCTCCCTACCATAATCTTGTAAAACAAATCTTAATATTATAATTGTTCTATACCCTACGCCTTACTATAATATATTAAGTCTCTTCAATTCCTTACTATTTCCATATTATTTAACATGATTATATTCTCAACTCTCAAATTATAAGATGTCTTCAAATCCTTAAATCAAATTGTGACGTGCATAAGTGCATTATTTAACAAATAGATACACCAAACTTTCCGCCATGCTTCTCTTTAATTATAAAGCTGTTGTTTAATGATTAAGTTGCTAGATTGACGGTTGATAGGATAAGAGTTGGGTGATGAAGTTAAAGCATGCAAAGACTAATATGATTTATTTGACGAATAGTGAGTTAATAATTTGTAATCCAATGTGTACCGGGTGCGTGGATGGTAGATAGCTTAGTTGATTGAGTTTCATCTACTTTAATTTGATCACCGTGTAACTATGTTTATACTTTATTATAACGAGTACTATACAAAGCTTAGATGATTAAATTTCGTCTACCGAAATTCACTACCTTCTTACATAATTTATTTGAATATACATTTTAATATTTATAAACCTAAATAGTTCAGATTTCAACAACAAAAAGAAATAATTCTAGTGGTCCGGGTTAGATTAAAAATAAGGGAACATTTTCAATAAACAATCAAGTCATACCTCTTGATTAAGGGTTTATTAACTACTCAGCTCTTAACTTCGAAATTTAAAGTAAACAACTTAACCCATACAAACACAACTAATTAATAGTTTCTCACTACCATCCTTTTAATCATTAAACTAGTTAATTACACATCAATACATTATTTTTCTACAAATTTGTGTCCATTAGTTAGACCCATAGTTAATCCAAATCTATTTTCCATGACGTGTGAAACCAGTTTTCTACAATCATCATTAGTTAATTAATTACATGGGTTTTGTTGTTAGCCATAGGCCCATAGTAACAAGAGGGTTGGATCGTGTTGGATTACCACTTTGAAGCCCAATAAGCTATGTGGTCATACTTCAAAAAAGTCTGGATCAATTGTATTTCCTCTCCTTTGTAGGGTAAGTATGCTACTATTTATTTATTTATTTTTTGTTGGTAAAGAGAAGTGTCCTATCGAGCTAGAACCTCTCACAATCTCACAAATCCTCCCGTTTAGATTTGCGGGCTAGTTACTTTGGGAGTGGGTGGAAGGATAAGAGAATTCTCACCCCGCAGTGCCTTTAATGGGGTTTGATCCCACAACCTCAAGGTTGGGAGATGTAAACCTTAACCAGTAGACCAAGCTTTGTTTGTTAAGTATGCTACTAATACGTAGTAACATTAGCATATACAGATTACAGATTTACTTCTTTCTTTACAAAATAGTTACACCTTTAGTCTATTTACAATCTCCAATTTTATTGTAAAAAACTAATATATTTAGAATACATTTTAAGACGACTCTAACATAAATTATATGACCAGTTTGGTGGTTCAATTGTGTAATAAGAAAAAAAACAAAAAAAATGATGTTCAAGAGTAAAGATGGCAATAGACCATGCCTTGTGCAACTATGCGAGGCCCATGTGACATACAAAAGTTTTCAACACGTCCAAAAAAATATATGTTATAGCGTGGCATGCTATACTTTAACATTTAAAAAAAAAATAGCATAGCACCAACTCATGTCTTAGCATGCACAACTGCACAAGCAACACAAAACCATACGGAGTACTATTTTGTGTCACGGACTCACGGCCCAATCCGATCTAATGTCATCTTTACGAATCAGGAGTTAAGACCATTGTGGCTTATTACGAGGCAATTATGTAGTCAACTGACGTACAATTAGGATTGCCGCCTTACCAATCTCGAACACGATCCAACACAAAAACCCAGATCACAATTTTCAGCTTTCCCTTTCATTTCCTGACCAAAAAAATAAAAAAGTAAAGAAAAAAATAAAAATCATTTCTGTTCATCATCTTTCTCTCTCCTCGATTCTTCACTGACGCCATTGAAGCTTCAAAGAACAAAAAAGCAAGCATCATAATCACTTCAGATCTTCCTAAAAATCTCAGATCATCCAAATTTTCAATTAATTTTCAGGTTTGCAACATTTTTAATCTTAGTTATTACGTATAATTCATTTCATATTCCTTACTTTATCCTCTAATTTGAGCAATTGATTTTTGTTTATAGTTGTTATTATTGTTTAATCTGTGATAATTCTACTAATATTTGTTAGCGTATAATTTGATTTGATCAATTTTTATACTAATTGCGAAAATCTGATTTAGGGAGTGTTTTTGATGTTGTTGTAACTGGAATTTTTGTTTGCTGTAGAAAAATTGAACTCAGTGGTAAGAAAATGGTGAACAATGAGCAGTTGTGTAGGTGTAATTGGTTTTGTGAGTTATAAAGAGTGATAGTTGTTTGTGGAGGTCAGGATGCACCTTGTGAAGGGTGTGGCGAACCTCATTCGGGGTTCGTCAGGTGGCAATAACTCGGAGTCTGCCTCGGGTTTGCAAACCGAGCGTTTTACTCTTCCCGCTCATAATGTTTGCTTCAGGTACTTTGCTTTGTTCTTTGTTTTGCTTGGAGCTTATGTTTTTACTGTTTTTGTATTAGATGATGTGAAATTTAAGGTTAATATGTGTTTGATGAAACGAATGATTGAGCAATTGAAGAATTGTGTAATGTGTTTCACTTGTATTCTAGAACTTTAGAAGTAACAGACATTGATTTGGATTTCTGTAAAGTTTTCCATTTAGTTGAGTTTAAGTAGGATATTTTGGTTTTATTGGCAATGTATTATGATCTGCTTCCGTTTTTTTCTGTGATTGAGCAATTGAAGAATTGTGTAATGTGTTTCACTAGTATTCTAGAACTTTAGAAGTAACATACGGTGATGAAAATTTCTTCAAAGTTTTCCATTTAGCACAAGTTTAAATAGGATTTTTTGGCTTTATTGGCAACCTATCATGAATTGCTTCTGGTTTTTCTGTTTCAGTCTTTTAGTCTAACTTTGGTGTGGGAGCCTGGGAGGAGCCTTTGACTAGCAAATGAGAGAAATTAAATCAAAATCAGTGAAAAGTGAATTTGTACTTGAGGAATATATATGCGGCAAACTATACATGCCTATTGTCTACCACTTTCCTTAGGCAAAAAAAAAAAAAAGTCATGGGCCATTGTATTTATGAGTATGGCTAAAGCTTAGTGAATTTTATAACGACGGGGATCTGCCTAAGCCTAAAAGCCTAAGCTGGGTATGAATTGTGCAGTTTTACTCCACTCAACTGCTTGGAGGCCTTTGTGCCCTATCCCTGCATTTGCAAGGACTGACATATCAATTCATAGCAACCAAGAAGTAAAGAGCGCTGAAGTGGGACATTAATTTAGTCGCTGTAATCCATAGGTGAAATAATGTTTACTAGAGACTCTTAGAACTGTATAAAAGTGAATAAATTGAACCATAATGCAATATCCTATAATAACTAAGAATAGTAGGATTAAAGCAGTTTGATCACGTGCTTATAAGCATGTCTCCTATGCTGTAGGGGCTAGGGCATGCATTAGTAAGAATTCCTAGAGCTACAGAGTCAATCATTTTCTGCGCCTTGCATCTAAGCTCCTCTGTAACAACTTTTGTCAGACTAAACTAGAGTTTGTACTTGGTGGAATTAGTCTTGTCATTTGTGATTCTTTAACCACTTTAGCTTTTGTATGTTTTCTTCAATCGTTTTCTTGCTTTTGATTCGTAGAAAGTTGCAGCTATTTTAGCACTGATTACTTGATCTATCATTCTATTGTTGTTACTTGAAAAATTAGGAATATGTTATCCTATTAGTAGGCTTCTTAATGTTCACTGGCCAAAGGCAGCTATTTATAAATGATCCTTAGGTTGTGTCCTTTTATGTTTTCTTTAAGCTTGATTAAATTAAGAGACATGATATGTTATCTTACTTTTCTCTGCTGTATCCTATTTTAGTGAGGTTGGCAATGAGTCAATTCTAAAAGGTCTATGGGAGAAATACGAAAAGGCTGCTGATAAGGTAAGTGTGCTTGAATTTCTCCTTACTCCTATTATTGGCAGCAACTTCCAGGGGTGCTACTCTTATCATGTATTTGCTGAGCTGATGTGCGGCATGATTGATAATCAAGCTTAGTTGATGCATTTGGATAATCAAACCACTTTCCCAGTTAGTGGTAGCAGAGAGTGTGTGTGTTGACGTGATGAAATGCACGTTTGTTGTGATTGTCAAGATCTCTGTTTTATTCTTTGATGTCTTTTAGACTTGTTCATCCATTAATCACTAACAAAGTTTGGCCTTATTTTGGCTCAAAGAAAATGCAAGTATGTAAGAACTAAAACGAGCAAATCAGACAGTTTATGTATCAAGTAAAATTTGATTAATGAAAAAAGAATGTGGCTGGTAGTATCTTTTTATCTTATAAAGAGGGGGAAAATAAGCCTGTGGAAAACTTATTCATTGTCTTGACTGACAGTGGCTTATTTATCTATTTATTTTTGAGCTAAACATAGGCCTAGTTTAGGAGCAATTATTATGAGTAGAAAGAAAAGTGCACCAAGAAAAATTTGAAACCACGATGCTTGATCCATAATGCACTTGTTACAGCACATCACATGGTTATCAATTGAATTAATTTTCTCTTGAGCATTCCTACTGCTTTATACAGTCTTATATTGATATAAATGTTTTTCTCTCTCTTTTTTATCTTATTTTATTTTATTTTGGGGGTTGGGGGGGGGGGGGGGGGGGGCTGTGGTGGATTATGAGTTTATGAGTAAGCCTGCTGCATTCAAGTGCTATCCTGTGCTCTGATTAAGGAAGCTCTAAGACATGCTCAGTTCTTTATACATTTATCTTTCCTTTTCCCTTGGATTGAGCTTTACATTAACCTAGAATTTTACTCTGGAGCTGATCTTTAAAAATAATTTGACAATATCCAGTATTGTTCCATGTTTACTATGCAAGTCATTGTTCCTTGTTTTTCTTCTAAAATGCTAATATTTATAGTATTCCTCAAACTAGGTGGAAAAGAGAAAGCTGTTTCGTGTTTTCCTTAAGCAGTTTGTAGACGTGCACAACAATTGGGAGCCTATCATCACTGGAGAATGTACAGATAGTACATCGTCAACTGTCTCAGACGTGGAGCAATCCTTTCAGTCTGGTGACACATCTGTTGGTTGCTTTTCTGGACACCCAACTGAATTTATAATAACTCTAATTGATGAAATAATGCAAATGACTTCTATAGTCACCGAATGTAAGTTGATATTCCTTTTCTTTTCCTCTCTTTCATTTGGTTTCAATAAAAAGTTGCTGCTTCTGATAATACTTTGTATTTGATAACCTACTTACTACACCCTCAATATTCATGGTTGTAGTTTTAACTTCACAGAATAGGTAGTTGAAAAGTATATAATCAGTCAATTGATTATGTTGTTTATGGCTGCTAACTTAATGACGATATGAAATTGATGCAACTTCCACTGTTGCTGATTACGCAGTCATGTATCTTTATTTCTGGCAATGAAGAGGGAAGATAGACTAATATACACTATGCTGAAGCATAATGCTTTCTTGTTCAGTGATGTTCACCAATGTTGGTTTACACTTCTCAATCTTTAATTTACTATGTCCCTACCGGTTAACTTTGTTCAATGGGAGAGTAGTGTTTGTTTCGAGAGTCATGTGTTGGTTTTCACCTGTAAGTGTCTCAAGGTACTTGTTTATGTTTAATAAATATGGACTAATCATATTGGAATACATGTCTTACTAGATGGTGAATTAGACTTTTATGATTTGGATTTCTTGATTAAAGGTATACTTGAATTGTTAAGCTCTGTGTATATTATATGTGGAGATTATTGTATTAAAAGGTACACATAGATAGACTATATTATCAGTCTTCTTTCTTTTATTTCTGGTTTGGGTAAGGCTTCATACATCTAGAATTACCAAGATCTTGTCATTGGTGAAATCTATAGTGATTTCATTATTCTTCATTGTCTTTATTAATATTATATCTCTTTTGTCTCTAGTTATCCGGCAACTTGGTCAATAAATGATCTTAAAAAATATCAATTTTGCCTTTTGTCTACGAATGCAGTGGATACCGGGTTTTCAAAGTCTACGTATGATCCACTTACTGTCTCCACAAGCCTGAAGATTTCTACAGAAGGGATACCTGCCCTAGAAGCATTGGTGATTGTAGTCCGTTCAGTTCATAACTGCAGAATTTTAGGCTATTATGGTGGGATACAAAAACTTGTTGCTTTAATAAAAGGTACTGGAAATTGTAACAGGAGTTTTTAATGTTTGTTATCGTGGCGCTTTTCATAATTTATTGCGCTGATGCATTTATTTTGAAATGCTCTACAATAACACATTGAGTTTAATTTCTCAGAAATAAAATGAATTCCAGCTAAGCAAGCTTCTAGAACTATAACCTTAAAATACTCTATAAACTTGGGTTTATAAATGAGCTCATAGACTATTTTTGAATTGTGGGTAATCTGTTTTGGGTACTAGCCCATATTTGGTTGTATTTGTGGTATTGACATAATTTATTAAGGTGGTTGTGAACATGTGCTTTGTGCAGTGCTGGTAATTCAAATGAGTTTTGTATTTGGTTTTGGGTTGTATATTAATATTATGGTAGCTACAACAAAGTTACAAAATACTATGTATAATTAATGGTCAAAATGGGTCATATTTAGGTCTGTGCTGGGTTGAGTTTGAGTTTTGGGTGATATCATGCATCTCACTTTCAGCTTGGGAATAAGCCCATCTTAATTCTAAACAGCTCATTACTGATCGTCAGATGAAGGATTCTCATTTGCTGATCCATTGAGCCTGGGTAGTACTATTGTGTCACATATTTTACTTGAAATGTTCCTTGATCTGACCGGCATTATTACTACCTGTTGTTTTCATAAGTTAAAAGAAACATTTAAAAACTAATAATACTGTAAAAGGGTAACATATCCTTAAAATTTGAATGTGATCTGGATTGTTGTGGTCCAGATGTTGTATGTTTAAAATGGTATTAAAGTTTAAGTAATGAGCCAATATTCATAACAAGTATTTTCGACTTGACCGCTATAAATTTGAAATCCCAAGCTCTTGGTTTTTCAGTAGATGCTTGTGACATGTAGCATTGAGTGTTTTTTCAGTAGCTGTAGTTTTATTCTATTCTGTCGTATTCTTAACTTTAAAAGGAGACTTTCTTTTTTTTGCTGTGTATCTTCTCTGACATATTTAGTCATTGAACTCTTTTTTTAGCGGCTGTTGTCCAACTAAAGGCGATTGCTGGAGCTCTTGCTGGAGATGAAGCTTTGTCTGATCATGCTCTGAATATATTTGAGTTGTTGCAAAAGTTACTTGTACATGTGGTGTCAATCCTTTGCAGCTTCATTGACTTGAATTCAGATGCTTATGAGATGGCTAATATTTACAGCAGTATTACGTTTTCATTACCAAGTGGTGGTGCATCATTGACAGATCCTTCTGCCACATTTAAAGTTCAGCGTGGAAAGTTGTATCCATGGAAGAAGACAGCTATAGTGTCAGTGATGGAGGCTGGTGGTCTTAATTGGTTAGTAGGTAAGGTAGGCATATTCTTTCCTTTTTTTTAACATACATCATAATTTGAGCTTGTACCATGCATTTTTTTGTTTTTATATGTCAAGTGTAGCAAACTAGGCCATGGTGGCTCAAATATTGTAAGGGTTCTGCTATATAGAAAATGGACCGTAGTTGTATCTGCTGATGTACATGAGATTAGGGATGAGTCAATTACAGGTAGTGTCTATTCTATGTGCATTTATATTCTTTATGAGTAGAAATAGGAAAAACAATGTATTTGGCAATGAGTCCTTTGGCTCTCAAATCTTGGACAACATTGGCTGGGTATGTAATAGTCTTGTTTATCTAGGAGAAAAGTTTGTTATTGAATGAAGAAGTTTGTTAGAGTCCTTTACAGTGAAGGAATCAAATAGAATTTACCACAATGTCACATGCTTGGAGTTGATAAAAACATGAAAAAGGAAGTTACATTTAATATTTTGTAGCTCAGAGAGCTATGTCCAAGGTGAAGCTAAAAGAAGCCACTCTCTCCAACAAAGAAATCTGACTTTCAAGTAGAGTCTATCATTTATGTCTAACCAAGTAAATGGGCAAAATAGTGAAGAAATTTATCACCTCTGTCCACTTTTGGTCGACACACCTCATTCTAGCTATCTCAATGAAATCTCTTATGGCTCGGAGTGGATTATCTCAGCTTTGTCTATAATCCATTTGTGAATTCAATTTCTATGTAGAAAAAAGGACTAATTTATTTAGATTAATGGTCAAATAATGCTTGTTTGCAATGCACTTGTGTTTTTTTTTTTTTTTTGAGACCTTGACTATTCAATCAGTGATCTTTGTGTTACTTTTAAATTGCGGATGATCTCTTATCGAGCTCTATTATTTTCTGTAGTGGTTTGCTAATTTTTATTATTTTGTCTTTTTTTTTTCCATGTTTTTTATTGTTTACTGTTGCTGTCATTAGTGTGTTGTTTTAGGGGTTTGGTAACGGTAAGGAGAAGTGTTATGGTGACGTGCTTTCATGGCAATCATGTAGTGTGTATATAGGGCGAAGCTCCAGGGGTCTTCTCATAAATTTCTACGTCTTCTAATATTGTGGGATAAGGTTACCTAATTAGTATCATTATGGGCTAAGGGGGCTGGATCTTTCAAGAGTAAATCTGTTGAGGAGAGAAATTGGCTTTATCTGCAATCTTTATCTTCATGTTCAGAAGACAGCTTGACCTCATTGTTTGTAATCCCTTTTTTCAGCTGTTAATATAATTTTTTTTTTCTGCGATTATTAAAATAAGCTTGTGTTTCTTGTATGAAAGTTCATTGTATAACATGCAGTTAATCTTGTTTCAGAGTTGCTTCGTGTCATGAGAAGATTGAGCATAAAAGAACAGTGGACAAATCTGTCACTTCAATATTTGACATTGAGGGCTCTACATTCAGCCTTATCTGAAAACTCTCGTGCTCAGAATCATTTTAGAAGCATCGGAGGACTTGAAGTTTTGTTGGATGGGCTTGGACTTCCATCTAGCAATGCATTGGCATCGCAGGCAGCCAATAGGTATAATAAAAGGGTGTCTTCTTTTTGGCCTTTATTCTCTTCTCTTTCATTTTGGTTAATATATACTTAGCAACTTATACATAGGAGTCATTAAATTTTGGCTTTTGGTTTGTGTATTTAATATGCTCGTGTTTGGAGTAAAAGGTGTTTACTGTTTAGATAAAGCCTCTGACGGGAATTATGAGGAATTAGTTATATGCTTTTTGTGAAATAGCAGATATAGAAGCTATTGCTGCATCCGGGCTTTGAAAATGATGCATGTAAGGAAACCCAATTCTTTCCAAATTTCAGGGAGAGGTAGATACTTTTAATCAGTTGCATACCTCGATACTCAATGTGAAAAAACTTGTAATCTTTCTGATATAAATGAGTCCTGTGACCTCTTAGTTTGTCTGAATAAGAATGTTTTAACAATTTTACTAGTTTTTTTCCTTTCCATAATAGGTCTTCTTCAGCTGGTGCAAATCTATATCAATAAGCTTTTGATTGAGAGGCCTACCTTAAATTTGGTTATGATCTTATTAATTGTACTAGATGTTGTGCTGCTTTGTAATTTAAGTGTTTCGGTTTATCAGCCTTTTAGCTGCTTTTTAATTACTGTGAATTGTTTTGCAGGTATGAAAACATTCTGCTTGCCTTATTTCAACTTCATGTGCTATCTTTAGAGGTTCTGAGAGAGGCAGTGTATCCTTCATACATTTCAACTTTTCCCTCTAAGGCTCTACCTACATACAATGCAATAAGTTAATGTTTATAAATACATATTGAACAGGTTATATTAAACTATTGTGCTACAATATCATGTACTAGTTTAAATAGTGATATCTATGAATTATATATATCCTTAAAGTACGCCTTTTGGCTTTATAATATTAACTGTAACAAGTTTATTGATTGTTGTTTACGGCTGTATACTTAATTACTGTTTTCTAATATTAGTTTCTCTAGTCATCTGGAATATTTTCAATATTTAGTAAGCGTCAGTACTCGGTTGTTTCCTTAACGGATGCCTAGATATGGGAATGTTAATAACATGCAATTCTTGTGTGAGAATGGAAGAGTGCATAACTTTGCAAACAGCTTCTGCATTCCTGCTTTTGCACTTCAAAATTTTGAGCTACGGAGGAAGGAGATTTCTGTACAAAGTAATCTGGAATGTTTATCCACGACATCAGAGCATGACAGTGAAGAGAAAGTTTGGAATAAAGAGTCTTCAACAGTATCTCTTGCTGGGGAATTCATAAAATATTGGCAACATTATGCTTTTACATTGAGCCAGAGTTTCTGCTCTTTTATGGTTGCTTTTGAAGATACTATGTCTGAAAGTATTAATGGATCAACTGGCCGACATAATGTGCCAGTTTCTTCATTGTTTTCTGAACTTTCAGTAAGATGGTTATTAAGAGTTCTTCTGATTGTCTTTCCTTGCATCAAGGCTTTCTCAAATCAAGATGAATTGCCTGCTTTTTTAAGGTTAATATTGGATCATTTTGGTCAGCATTCATACTTTTTTTTTCCTCCTGGATTCTGGAATGGAGGTGTTGTCAATTATTATTATCAGAACTCAGTGATATTTTTTTTGCTGGTTTCTGTAGAATGTTCGTGTGTATCTTACAGCATCAAGCTCTGCATGCGTTAAGGCAGTTTTTGAGTTCCTTACCGACATTGCTAGAAGTGTTTCGGGCAGAACGAATATGGGAACTTGTCTTATCTGAGAACTTTTTTGGAGCAGCTTTGGAAGATTTTGAAGTTGATTGCTCAGCAACCAAAGGTTCCTGCTTATCGTCTGTCACTATTGGCAATGATAATGAAGTGCTGGTTCTTAAAGCAGAAAGTCTCCAAATGGAAGTCATCTCATTTGCTGAGTTTGCTGCAACTCTTAAGGAGACTACACACAATTTGGTTAGTTAGTTTTTGCCTGTTTACACTTAGTTAATTAACTATCATTCAACCTGGCCTGTAGTAAAAACATCATTTTTCAAAGCAGACGTAATCTGAAAGTTGTTACAAAGAAATTATACATAAGTTTTTTGCCAATTTCTAAAAAGGATTTAAGTTTGAAAAGTTTGATGAGGTATGGTTCCATTTCTTGTGATGCTTTGATTTTAGCCATGGTGTATGTGAGATGATTTTAATTAGATTTTATAATTGATAGTAGAAAGATACAAAGGGGGTGTCACCCGTGTACAAAAGGTGCTACTGGATATTGAATTCATCTTTGTGCCATACTCAGTTACATTTGCGATCTTATTCAAATAATGGCAATTTCTGCTCTCTTCTTAATCCAGTTTAAGTTTTTTTTGAAGTTGGATCATGGAGTCTTGCAAAACTTTGTTCATTATAAAGGTCCATTTCCCACTGCATGCTGACTTTCTTTTTCTCTTGTATGGCAGCCAGAGTGTTCAGCTTTATTAGATGCACTTGAGCGTTCTGCTCGCAATCCAGAGATTGCAACGGTGCTTTGTAAAAGTCTACTTCAAATATTGCAACATGCACGGGAAAAAACGCTTGCTTCTTTCAAGGAGCTTAAGGGGATGTCCCGAGTGCTTAGAGTTGCTTGCATTCAAGCTCAAGAATTTAGGTCTAATGATTCAACCCCTAGTGAAAAATTGACCAAACTTGAGGATATCCCACTTGAGAGTTGTCACAGACCAGATATTCCTGCAGCATTGCTCAATTTGGATAAGAGCATGGGAGCAACTGTGGAGCTCTTCAACACCTACTTTTGTGTAGCTGATGATGCAAAAACTTTGGTGCTACATGATGCAGAGTGCATTGGTTGTTTGTTTGATTTGTTCTGGGATAAAGATCTAAGAAATCTCATGCTTGGTTATATTCTTGAGCTGATGAAGGTGGTTCTTTTACTTTGTTTCTTTTCTATGTTTCCCCTTGAGGCAATTTTTTCCTGATGGCTTATTTGTTACTATGTCGGGGCTTGGATTTTGGATGGGCAGGCTGCTCCTAGTTCTAAGGATGATCAATCAGCAAAGTTGCAGTTGTGTTCTAGGTACCTGGAAACTTTTACCCAGGTAACAGAAAAGGAAAAAGATTTTGCAGAAGTGTCAATTGAGCTTTTGGCTGGCATGAGAGCGATGATGTTGATGGATCAAGAGGTATTCGTCTATAGCACTCCTTTTTTCTTTCTCCTTTTGCACCATGTTCTGTAACTCTATTTTTGGTCTCAATTCTGTTCTACCTTAGATGTCTCCTGTCTTTATTAACCTTGATTTTATGATTTGTTTGATGTCTTATTTTTGCAAAACTGTATGCTTTCAGTATTATCAGGAATTGTTTCGTAATGGTGAATGCTTTATTCACGTTGTCTCCTTACTCAATGGAGTTGTTGATTCTATGAATGCGGAGAAATTGGTCCTTGATGTTCTCCAAACACTGACTAGTCTTCTTTCCAATAATGACATATCAAAGGTATGAACCTCTTCCAGCTAGCCAAAGATTTAAGTTGGTCATAGAAAATAAACCACTTGGCTTCCACCCCCCCCCCCCCCCCCCCCAATGCTTTTCTTTTCCTATGCTTTCATTGTGTTATGTTCTTGTTGGACTTTATGCAATTAAAGTATTTAGGTCATAGATTCTTCTCATTCCCTATTAAATTATAAATGTAGGGATCAAATAGGTTCAAAACTATTCCTCCTATCACTTGGCAGGGTTTCCATCATAATTGTACTCTGCCAAATAATTTTATTAGATTTGTTCTGGTAGTTCTGATCTTCTAATCGAGCAACATTGCAGCAGTGTATGATTTGATATACTCTGGACTTACTACCTTTATGTCTTCTGAATGTCTAATTAAATCCACTTACCAAAAGTCTTGGTGTTTCTGTTTGTGCTGTTATATTTTCTGTACATATTTTGTCTTTCAGGCCTCGTTCAGAAATCTTGTAGGGAAGGGTTATCAGACTTTGCAAAGTTTGTTGCTGGAGTATTGCCACAGCCAGGCTAGTGAGTGCCTTTTAAATTCACTGCTTGACATGCTTGTGGATGGCAAATTTGATGTGAAAGGGAATCCTTCAATAAAAGTACTCATTCTTATCCTTTTACTGTCCTATTGATGAACACTTTTGAACTTTCATTTGAATAGCAATTGTATTATGATTGTCCCTTATGTACAGGGATGTACATAAATCAGGTTTTTGATGTTTAACTTCTGATTTCTTCTGCATTATGCTTATGTAATTCTTTTTCTATATCTATTGTGCAGAATGAAGATGCAATAATTCTTTACCTAAGTATCTTACAAGAGGTTGGTATTTCATCTGCAACTGAAGCAGTTGCTATTTATTTTTTTTTTTTATTTGTTTGTGTGTGTGTGTGTGTGGGGGGGGGGGGGGGTAATTAAAGAGTATGGTTTTTGGTTTTTAAATCTGGAGTTACAAAATACTGTTCTCTCCCTATAAACTAATTGGTTTTGAGTTCATCAATCTCCATCAGTTTGTCTTCTCCTGACCATATTTTTGTTTTTAATGAGGAGAGGGGGGGGGGGGGGGGGTTGCTTCCATGGCTTTGTGTTTCTGACGGTTGGCTTATCATTGGCAGAGCAGTGATTCTGTGCAGCAAGCGGGGCTTAATATCTTTCTGCAGCTACTTAGGGATTCTATATCCAATCGAGCTTCCTGTGTGAGTGCAGGGATGCTCAACTTTCTTCTTGATTGGTTCTCAAAAGAAGACAACGATAATGTCATATTGAGAATCGCTCAGCTGATTCAAGTAATTGGTGGTCATAGTATATCAGGGAGAGACATTCGCAAAATTTTTATGCTTCTAAGAAGTGAAAAAGTTGGGAAGCGGCAACAATACTGCTCGTTGCTTATGAATTGCATTTTGGCAATGTTGAATGAGAAAGGGCCGACTGCCTTTTTTGACCTCGTTGGAGATGATTCGGTAAGTTTGCTATAGTCTCATCAATTAGTCAGTTTCTGTTGATTTATAGGTCACTATATGCTGATCTTTTGCATTCTAGTCCCAAACGAGGGAAATTGAAGGCAAAAAAGTATTAAACATAAAAAATTTCCTAAAATCTAAAGACCACCTACATGAGGATTAGCATGGTTAAAGAAGCAATAGCGCCAAATCGAGCCCACATGTAAATCTCCAAATTCTCCTCATACTCCTAATTGAAGTAACCACACCTGTTATGGGCAGGCATGCCCCCCGATCTGGCCTGCATCCAGCTTTTCAAAAGACTTGCAATTATCTGCTTATATTGTTCTCTTTTGTGTTCTACAAGCTAATATTTTTTTTTTCAACAAGAAGTGTGGGGTTGGGGTGTTAAATGTATCTACTTTTTTAAAGCTATGAATGCTATTTTTTTCACTTTGACCTTGAAGTTGGAACCTGACACTTTTAAATATTATAATTGGGCAGGGAATCATACTCAGAACTCCTCTGCAGTGGCCTCTAAACAGGGGTTTTACTTTCTCATGTTGGCTTAGGGTAGAAAATTTTCCTAGATGTGGAACAATGGGACTCTTTTCTTTCCTAACCGAAAACGGAAGAGGGTGCTTTTCTCTAATTTCCAAGGATAAGCTAGTTTACGAGGTAATTTGCTGATCAATTTATCACTCTGTTTTTATTTTCTATATGCATCTTTTGTAGAACTTCTTCCATTTGCATATGAATTTATAAGCATGTGGGTGTTTGGTGGTTGCGATTGCACGTCTAATTGCTTGGTTTTCCCTTGTCCTTTGCAGTCTATTAACCAGAAGAGACACGGAGTTTCGTTTCATGTCAATCTTGCTAGGAAGAAATGGCATTATCTTTGCATAACCCATAGCATTGGTAGAGCATTTTCTGGGGGTAGCCTTTTAAAGTGTTATCTGGATGGCAATATTGTATCATCCGAAAGATGCAGGTGCACTTTTCTCTTTTTTTCTTTTTTACTAGATTTTTTGGCTTTGAGAGTGCTTACCAAAGAATTAGAATATTGTCAAAGAATTAAGACATACTCTATATTCTTTTTGTAACTCTCCAGATATCCTAAAGTTAATGATCCGTTGACAAAATGTGCAATTGGCACCAAGATATTTCTTCCTTTCGGTGATGAGGAAAATGCTTCGTACTCCATCAAAGATATTTCACCATTTCTTGGTCAGATAGGCCCAGTTTATTTGTTCAATGATGCCATCACCTCAGAGCAAGTTATGGGTATCTTTTCCTTGGGTCCAAGCTACATGTACTCATTTCTTGACAATGAGTTTGCACCGTCATCTGATAGTCCCTTGCCAGGTGGGATCTTTGATACTAAAGATGGTCTTGCTCCCAAAATAATTTTTGGACTTAATGCTCAGGTTCTCTTCTATCTTTATGTTCTGCTCCAAAAGTTGCTATTATCTGATAACACAGCTCTGATCACATCTAGGCTGAATATTACAGGCAAGTAACAAAAGAGTGTTGTACAATGTTGCACCCCTCATGGAGTATGCAGTCGTAAATCCATTTGAAGCAACAGTACTGGCAGGGACACAGCTTTGTTCTCGGCGATTGCTACAAGAGATTATTTACTGTGTTGGAGGCATATCTGTGTTCTTTCCTCTTTTTACTCAATCTCACTATTATGAGAATGAAGAGCAAACTGACAACAGAAATCCATTGCTTATACCTATCACAAAAGAGCGTCTCACAGCAGAAGTTATTGAGCTTATAGCTTCTGTCCTAGATGAAAATGTAGCAAATCAACAACAAATGCATCTTGTTTCCGGATGTTCAATTCTGGGGTTTCTGTTGCAATCAGTTCCACCTGAGCAACTGAATTTGGAAACGCTTTCAGCTTTGAAACATCTGTTCAATGTTATTGCAAATTGTGGTATGGACATCATTTCCTTTCTCCCCTTAAGTTAGTGCTGATTTTTATTCAGACAAGTTGACACTCTTTGGTTTTTGATCCAGGCTTGTCGGAGCTTCTTATAAAAGATGCTATATCTGCGATATTTCTTAATCCTCTCGTGTGGGTGTTTACCGTTTACAAAGTTCAGCGAGAACTATATATGTTTTTGATCCAGCAGTTTGATAATGATCCAAGACTGCTAAAGAGTCTGTGCAGGCTACCACGAGTCCTGGATATAATACGCCAGTTTTATTGGGATAATGCAAAATGCCGATCTTCTGGTGGATGGAGACCTCTTTTGCGTCCTCTAACAAAGAAAACTGCTGGAGAGAGACCCAGTAAAGAAGAAATACAGAAAATCCGTCTTCTTTTGCTCAGCCTCGGTGAAATGAGTCTTAGGTCGGAGAACGTCTTTCTTGTTCCATTATGTTGGTTAGATATGATTGGCAATTTTATTACAGGAGAGTGCTCTTTGGGTGACACATGCTTGTGTTATTGTATTTTTTAACTAATCGTTTTTCTCTTTTGGTTGGGGTGGGCTGTGGCTTGGCTGTAGAAGAAGAGGTTGTTTAATTCTTTGTTTGCGCCAAGTTCTGTAATTGATTCCTTTTTTTTTTTTTTTTTTTTTTCCCCCTCAAGCTGGTTCCACATATCATCTGTCTTGATGTGTCTAAGATTGTTGTTTTACTTTCACCATTTTTTGCAGGCAATGTATTGATGAATCGGATATCAGAGCACTTGTTGCCTTTTTTGAGATAAGTCAGGACATGGCATGTGTTGAGGATGTTCTCCACATGGTTATTCGGGCTATCTCTCAGAAATCTCTTATGGCACCATTTGTTGAACAGGTGAACTCCATTGGTGGATGTCATGTATTCATAAATCTTCTGCAGAGGTATGATTATTGCAGATCTTCTGAGATTTCATTTGTTTTTAGAAAATAATTTCGTTTAGTGAATGTTTTTTCCCTTTTATCAGAGCATATGAGCCGATCAGATTGCTTAGCTTGCAATTCATAGGCAGGCTTTTGGTTGGCATTCCATCTGAAAAGAAAGGACTAAAAATTTTCAACATTGCGGTTGGAAGGTCTAAATCTCTCTCAGAAATCAATAGGAGAACCAATTCGAGAATACAGCCCACTGTTTTGGCCATTTCTGAAAGATTATTCAGTTTTCCTTTAACAGAACATTTATGTGCCACTTTGTTTGATGTACTCCTTGGTGGTGCCAGCCCAAAGCAGGTGAATATATGGTGATATACTTTTCTGGTTTTTGGTAATTAATAATATCGATTTCTTGCTTCATGCTGACTGTTTTCTATGGTATGGATTTGTAGGTTGTACAGAAGCAAACTCTTGCTGAACGTCAAAAAAGCAAGGGCAATAGTTCTCAGTTCTTTGTTCCTCAGGTTTTGGCTCTCATTTTCAAATTTCTGTCAGAGTGCAAAGATGTATTGGCCAGAGTCAAAATAATTACAGATCTTCTTGATCTTCTTGATTCAAGTCCGTCGAACATAGAATCACTTATGGTACTTATTTATGTGCTTTTATCTTTTGCCATTTTTGTATCTTATATCATCTAATGTTGTGGCTGCCTATGTAGGAGTATGGATGGACTGCCTGGCTGACAGCTGCGATGGAGCTTGATGTAGTGAAGCATTATAAACTGGATTCAGTTGGTCAAAGTGAAAGCGAGATTATTGAACTTAATTCTGTGAGAACACTGTTTTGTGTTGTTCTTTGCTACTATTTGTTTTCTGAGAAAGGTGGCTGGCAACATTTGGAGGAGACAGTGAATTTCATACTCATGCATTTTGAAAAGGTGGTTCTTAACTCTTTGTACTTTGTTAACATTTCAATGGTAATATATACTGTACTTCTGGTCTTGTAATATAAGAGGGCAAACAACCAAATGAGTTACTTAACCTTTCCCATTGCCTAATCTCTGCTATTAAAGAAATTCAGCAACTGCGTGGATCAATATAATTTAGGTACTAGTCGTAAAATGTCTAAATCACTCGTATGTGCATGTGATTTAATTTTTCTGGTGATGAAAATTTTCAGAATGCATAACTTTATTTTTGTACTACAAATGCTTTCCACAGAGCCTTCATGTAAACTTTAAACTAGAGGGGATATAATTACTATCATTTCATAGTTTGCTATCAGTTCATTCAATATTTCCTTCTACAGGCCACTTCTTCTTGCCCCCCCCCCCCCCCCCCCCCCCCCTCCTCTGTTTCTCTTTTCCATCAATAATCTAACTCTTATTTGTCAGTCTTTTCTTGCTCTTCAATATTATCGTTTCAATTAGAAATGTATGAAAAGCATCAAATTTCTTGAATTAGATTAAGCTTAATTTTTTTCCCCACTTTCCCCCTTTTTCTTCCTCCTCAGTTTCTTCTTATCTTCATTGAATTATGAATGTGTGTGTGTGTTCTTTTTTTTATTTTTTTATTTTTTGGTAATCAATGCAGATCCAATCCATACTATTCGGCTATGTAACGAGCTATAGAAAAAAAAAATAAATTTAAGTTTTGAAATTAGAAGTTAAACTCTCTCAATGAAGTAATGAACCCTAAAAATCATTAATCTAGTCAATCAAAAATATTTCTCATTGCAGCTTCTTGGATAACAACAATCCAAACCCATTAAAAGCTTAACGCTCCTTACTTTTCCCCTTGAATACCCACTCGGGGATGGGGGGAGTCTTGGACCCTTATTTCCTTGGGAGTGAGGCACTTCAGGTGCAAGAAGTGCATCATAACTTACAGTTTTAATTATTTAAAAGGGGCTCATGATAATCCTATTAGCCTTTTTTTTTTTTTGGTTATTTAAAAAAAAAAAAAAAAAATGATATCATGCATTATCATGGAATACTAAGTGGGTTTAAAGTGTCCTTAATAATAAGTGAATCACTGTAAATAAGACTCCCTTTGAGTTGGAGTGATTGCCCTCCTTTCCATTCTTGTATGTTTCAATTGATGTCCGAACTTTACGTTCACTTTATATGAGTTCAATTCTTTTCTCCACTTATAAATAATTCTTATAGGTTATTTTTTACTTTCCTCACATCTTTGTGAATACTGAAATTAATATTCTAAGTGATATTGGGAATGTGATCTAGTGTTTTTTCTTATAAAGGACTATTTTCATTAGGGAACTGTACACCCTCATGGCTTTGCCTCTCTCTTTAGCAATTGCAATTGTGGTAATTGTTGCAGTGTTCTGACGCAGTATCCTGCAAATGTAATACGCTGTATCTAATATTTAGCCATCACCACCAGTGTTGATGAATTGGAACCTCTTTGCATTTCATTGTTGTTGAGAATTGAAATATATGTTTGAATATGCAAATTACAGGACCTTGCTAATATTGTAGAGTAAAGTTCACTCTATATATTTATAGTGACAAGAGTTCAGGATTTTGTAGATATAGATTTGATAACAGTACATGCCGCTAATGCCATGAATAATAGTCTAAGAAATTTCATGTCGTGTTTTTAGAGCGCATTATTATGGAACAGCTTTTTGAGGAACAAGTTGAGAATTTCTAACAAAATGGTCTTTACACAACAAAGTGACCTTGATTTAAATAAGTAATGTTGCCTTGATGCCTCATGTTTTTATATGTATTAGGAGAGATGAAGAGATTACGTTAGCAGAATATTAGGCTTGTTTGTCTCCCTGCTTTTTAATATTTCCTATAGCAATTTTTTATTTTTTTTATTTATTTTTTTAATTTTTTTTTTTTTATTTTTATAAAAATAATACTTATGGGGTAAATATAATCCACCAGTCTTATCAATTGGGTTACTTTTAAGTTGTCATTCATGATCTTGATAAGTTCAATGTCTAGCAGGCTGGCGTCTCATACCACTACTTGCTTCGGGATATATTCGAGGATTTATTGCAGAAGTTGATTGAATTCTCTCATGAGGAAAATGTTTTGGCATCTCAGCCTTGTCGTGATAATACCTTGTATTTCATGAAACTGATTGATGAGTTGCTTCTATCTGAGATTGATCATAAGCTTCCGGTATGCAGTCTATCTGAAGCTACTACTTGTATTTATTATTTAATAAATTATGTCTGCATCTATGTCATATGATGTATTCTCTGAGTTGAAAGCTATTAGTTAGTGAGGCTGTCAAGATGTATTGTTTGAAAGAAGTGATAGCAGATATAAACTTTGTTGAGAGTCTTGGGACTTGCACATCTGAAATTAGTTAAACATATATTCCAGAGGTGTTGTTTCTATTGCACAACTAAATGATGCAAAGCATCTCATCTATCTTCTTGAGTTTGGTCTGCTATATGTATGAAGTATAATTCTTTTGTTCTATACCTACCTTTTGTCATCCTTCAAATGAAATATTAAGTATGAAGGTTGGACACTTCTATTTTAAAGGCTCATCAAGTGCTTTCCTATTGGTTAGCGCTTAGCCACTTAGCAACTGACCTTTTTTGTTATCATAATATATTCAGCAATCTATTTTCTGGTTAGTGTGATTTTGTTGCCGAAATCCGAAAAAGTTAGTGATTTATGAATTGTTTCTTACAGTTTCCGGCAACAAGCACAGAGTTTTCTCCAGATCAACTTGATGTAGAGGGTTTCACAGACCTGGGTGCTGCTCTTCATCATGTGTTGCAAGGAGAATCTATTGAAAGGATGTCTAGGTAAATTGAATTGGTGTCTTATATTTTATAATTTTTTTACATTTTTTTTTTTTTTTTTTTTTTGAAAATAACTTGATCTTTTAGACTGATATTGGTGTGGTGCTATTTTTAGTCATATAAAATTATGTTAGTTTTACTTAATTTTATAGTCTTGCTCCCCATCTATCTTATTTTTATGTTTAAACCTATCTGTTCCTCTTTGTTATTAAAATGCTATATGACTATGTAACTGGAGATCACATGAAGCATCTCTCTTTTACTATTATTTTAATTTGTTTTGTTGACCTTCTTCTCCCCTAAGATACAGAGGTGTTTCAAGCTAAAGAAGGCTTTGCATGTCATTTTTACTCTTTTTCCTTTAGATTTATGCAAGTTGGAGCTCTTTTCTTTCCTGTTGGTTGCACAACTTGCACTCTAGATATATATAGTTGTCCCAAAGTGGTTGCACAGTTTGCACTGTAGAAATTGGTTAGCTTCATATGTAGTCAGTGTGTATAATTTCTTCTTTCACCTAGCATAATCAATCAATCAATCAATCAACTAAAGCCTTAATCCCATAAGTGGGGTCGGCTACGTGAACCAAAAATGATTATTCCGTATAGTCATCCGCAAAAATCTTCCTTCTCCATTCCTTATGATCAATGCCTCATGCTCATGTAAATCCATATACTTCACCTAGCATATTGTGTTTCATGTTTTTAGATGGCAGTTATTTTCATCTACTACCGAGACTTTAGTGCTCCAAATTCAATTGCTTCATTCTTAAGACTAGTTGTTGACTGTAAATGAGGAAGATATATAAACTGATCTATCAGCAGATATAACATTTGTGGTTTCACATCCTCATCTAAGCAATATGTCATTTTATTTCTAGTAAGCTGACAGTGTATGCATAATTTCCTCCTTAGAAATCCATCAGCAAACAAGCTGCCTACTGCCAATGAAGATGTAATAGCTGATGACAACTGGTGGAGCTTATATGACTGTCTTTGGGTTGTTATTAGTGAGATGAATGGAAAGGGACTTGGCAAGACTATGCCTAAATCAACTTCTTTTTCTGGGCCCTCCCTGGGGCAAAGAGCACGTGGCTTGGTTGAATCATTGAATATCCCTGCAGCTGAAATGGCTGCAGTTGTTGTGTCTGGAGGACTTGGGAATGCACTTGGAGGAAAATCAAGTAAAAATGTTGACAAAGCTATGCTATTAAGAGGGGAGAAGTGTCCAAGGGTAGTTTTCCGCTTGGTTATCTTATATCTTTGCAGAGCATCACTGCAAAGAGCATCTCGAGGAGTCCAGCAAGTGATTCCACTTTTGCCATCTCTTTTCCTGCCTGATGATGAGCAAAGCAGAAACCGGTTACAGCTATTCATATGGTAAATTTATGTTGCATCTTGAGTACTTCGTCCTCCATGTGATGCATTGTTGGACATTTATGACATCTTGCTTTTATTTGAGCAGGTCTTTGCTGGCTGTCAGGTATCAATATGGGATGCTTGATGATGGCAATCGTTTTCATGTTATATCTCATTTGATCAGGGAAACTGTCAATGGTGGGAAATCATTGCTTGCTACTAGCATAAATAGTGGTAATGAGTCTTCAGATCGTGGCACTACAACTGCAGAAATGGGTGCTGTGCACAATTTGATTCAGAAAGATAGAGTACTTATTGCGGTAGGTCTCATGTTAATTATGCATTGCCTTAATCAATCTTAAAGTTGCTTTTATGCATGTTATTTATGCAGGGGTAGAACTAGTGATGTTAAATTCTAGACAGAAGGTTCATTGAAAGCATCTAACTTTTGGAGAGATGCTTAAATTTAGCTGGTTGAAATTTTTGAATTAAGAACAACTGCTGTATGTTTTTCTTTAGTACATTTGGCCAAGAAAGATTAATTGTTCTTTGGATCTGGGAACCAGACTTTTAGTGCTGCGTTTTAGAGTTACTAGTGGTTTCATGCTGAAATGGGTTATTTCTATCTTGTACAAAACAAAAGGATAGGCAAACTTTTGATAGGCTTCAGTTGCCTACCTGGTTTTATGAACTTGGCGTATGTGATATGCCTTTTCCTTTGTAAATTTGTTAATAAAATATTTATTATTTCTCTCAACTGCAAAGGCATGCTTATATAAATTTTAAGGGAGAAGTTCCATACTTTTTTCAATGTGATAGGGGAAAAAAGTGAAAAGGAGATTATTATTTGTATAAAAGCCATTCTTAGTTGTTTACCTCCTTTTTCTCTGTCGTTATGTGTTGTGATATGCCTTTTCCCTTATAGATTTTTTAATAAATATTCTCTTTTCTCCTAATTGCAAAGGCATGCTTATATAAAATTCTAAAGGTCAAGTCTCATAATTATTCAGTGATAATGTGATAGCAAAAGAAAACAGAAAATAGGAGATTATTATTATTATTATTGTTGTTGTTGTTGTTGTTGTTGTTGTTCCTGTGACTTTGCCGTTATGTACTTATGTATTTTGTAACACGTGAAGTAATTTTTACTTTTTTATTTTCTCAGGCTTCTGATGAGGCAAAATTCATAAAAGATTTAAAGGCAGATCGCATGAGGCAGCTGGTTGACTTGCAGACTAGGATTGATGAGAACACACTTACAGATTCTGGCCAGAAAAAGGCATTTGAAGATGAGTTGCAAAGCACTTTAAGAGGAATACTTGCTTTGGACGAAAGTAGGAGAGCTGCATTCCAACTTGCTTGTGATGAGGAGCAACAAGTTGTTGCTGTATGCACACTTCTTTTCATGTTGTTTAAGTATTGATGCATATTGTGTCGCTTCGATAGTGTATTGTAGATTTGTAGTTGCATTGCTATTCTGCTACCTTTTTTTTTTTTTTTAAATTTTTTTTTTTAATTCTTCTAATTTGATCAGGATAAATGGATGCATGTTTTTCGATATTTGATCGATGAACGAGGGCCATGGTCCGCTAATCCGTTTCCAAATTGTGTTGCAAGACATTGGAAACTTGATAAGACAGAAGATGCATGGCGCCGTAGACTGAAGTTGAGACAGAATTATCATTTTGATGAGAAATTATGTTACCCTTCGTCCAATGCTTCAGAAAATGAAGCAGCAGTTGTACCTTGTGAAAACAATTCTGGTGCTGGTGTTCCTATTCCAGAGCAAATGAAACGCTTATTGCTGAAAGGAATTCGCAGAATCACTGATGAGGTGAACCCTGAAGCCAGTGAAAGTGATAATGAATCTAATGACTCTCAGGGAATGAATTCTGAGGAAATTTCAGATGGCCAATTTTCTGAGCTGTTGAAGGATGGTGAACAGAAGGATGCAGTTCATGAAAGAAAAGAGTCATCTTCACCTACTTTTGAGACAGATAGTGGGCAGGTAATTGGGACATGAAAGTTCTGATAATTTAAATATATACACTGTATTCTCATCTGCCTCTTGTTTTATTGCAGGCTCTTATGACTGTACCCTGCATCATGGTTACTCCAAAGAGAAAGTTAGCTGGACACTTGGCGGTCTTAAAAAATGTCTTACATTTCTTTAGTGAATATCTGGTGGAAGGCACTGCAGGGTCCACAGTTTTTAGAACTTTTGATTCTTTCAAAAATTCTGAATCGGAGACAACTGATCAGTCCAACGAAGCTGAGAAACTGAAATTTCTGAAAATTCCAACAGATGCCAATATGGTTTCTGAGAAGCATAAAGCTATTGATACTTTGGAGAAGCAGATGAAAGGCATCAAAAGGCATTGGAGGTGGGAAGTCTCCAAGGTATATTAACTTGTATCTTTGCCTTGTTAAATTTGTCTGTGTGCTGCTATACTGTTTTTACAATTGTTTTAATTTCTGACTGTAGATAAAATCAGTGCACTGGACTCGTTATCTGCTTCAATACACTGCAGTTGAGATTTTCTTCAGCAATTCTGTTGCTCCAGTTTTTTTCAATTTTTCTTCACAGAAGATGGCGAAAGATGTTGGAAGCCTAATAGTTGCCACCAGAAATGAGTTACTGTTTCCCAAGGGAAGTGCTAAGGACCGCACTGGGGTTATCTCCTTTGTTGATAGACGTTTGGCTCAAGAGATGGCTGAAACTGCTAGGGAAAGCTGGAGGAAGAGGGAAATAACCAACTTTGAATACCTTATGATTCTTAACACGCTTGCTGGAAGGTCTTATAATGACTTGACGCAATATCCTGTCTTTCCATGGGTATTGGCTGATTATACTTCAGAGACACTTGACTACAACAAGTCCTCAACTTTTAGGGACCTATCAAAACCTGTGGGAGCACTGGATCCCAAAAGATTTGAGGTTTGTGGATCTCATATCTAGTTAGATAGTAAATAATATTGACTTGCATGTGTTGATCCTTATTTCCTACTTGATATCTCTGCAGGTTTTTGAGGATAGATACCAAAATTTCTCTGATCCTGATATTCCCAGGTATAATCTGTGGTTGTTCAAACAATAAATTTTGATGATATATTGCTCCCCCAAAGGGCAAAGGGAAATATAGCAATGTGGATTAGATTAATAGCTAACATGGGAAAAAAAATTCTTTTGTTGCAGTTTCTATTATGGTTCTCATTATTCCAGCATGGGGAGTGTGCTCTATTACCTTATTAGGCTTGAGCCATTCACTGCCTTGCATCG
The DNA here is from genome assembly GCF_948465745.1 of Chenopodium album. Classification (NCBI taxonomy): domain Eukaryota; kingdom Viridiplantae; phylum Streptophyta; class Magnoliopsida; order Caryophyllales; family Amaranthaceae; genus Chenopodium; species Chenopodium album. The sequence continues at coordinate 42,823,738 of NC_137849.1, forward strand.
AAATCTACAGGTATGTGGACTGTGGAAGAGTGGAGTTTTGGTTATCTGTGTCAATTTTTGGTCCAATCAATTTGCTATGCATATATTAACATCTAGATTTTTGGTTCAACTTCTTAAGTCTTGTGTTTTAATCATCCTGCTTGGGCTTTTTTTTTTTTTTTTTTTTTTTTTTTCCCGACCACATTCAGATTTGTGCTTACACAAATTCTTGTTCAGGGAGGTAAATTTGACCACGCAGATCGTCTATTCCAGAGCATTGAAGGCACATTCCGCAACTGCTTGTCTAATACAAGTGATGTAAAAGAACTAGTTCCTGAGTTCTTTTACATGCCAGAGTTTCTTGTTAATTCAAATTCCTACCATCTGGGTGTTAAACAGGATGGTGAACCCATTGGTGATGTTTGCCTTCCCCCGTGGGCCAAGGTTCTAATTTTTGTAACTTGTAGAGTTCAAATAAGCTTAATTGCGTGTTCTGGCATCTAAAAACAATTGTATGCTTCATTTGTTTCAGGGATCGGCAGAAGAATTTATTTACAGAAATCGGGAGGCTTTAGAAAGTGAATTTGTTAGCTCAAATCTACATCTGTGGATTGACCTAATATTTGGTTACAAGCAGAGAGGGAAGCCTGCTGTAGAGGTATAATAATGTTAATCATTGCCTCCCCTCACAGGACCCTCTTATGGAGAGAGTTGAAACGGTTCATTAAACTGGTTGACATTTATTAATTGTTTATTTTTGGTTGTTTTAAGTTCAGCTTTATCTTCTTGGATGTTGCAGGCGGCAAATATCTTTTACTATTTAACTTATGAAGGTGCTGTTGATCTTGAAATAATGGAAGATGAATTGCAAAGATCAGCTATTGAAGATCAAATTGCTAACTTTGGACAAACTCCAATCCAGATTTTTCGGAAGAAGCATCCAAGAAGAGGACCACCAATTCCAATTGCTCAACCTTTACGTTTTGCTCCTGGTTCTATAAATTTGACATCAATTGTTTCTAGCTTCAGTCATTCTCCATCAGCGCTATTGTATGTAAATGTATTTGACTCTAATGTCATCCTAGTTAATCAGGGCCTTACAATGTCTGTTAAGACGTGGTTGACAACCCAACTGCAGTCTGGTGGCAATTTCACATTTTCTGGATCACAGGTTTGATGACTATCAACAATTTAAATTCTAAAGCATTCTGATAATTATTTTCTGCAGTAATTTGACAAAGTTATAAAACTTTGTGTAGGATCCATTCTTTGAGATTGGTTCTGATGTCCTCCCTCCTCGTAATATTGGAAGTTCTTTGGCTGAAACTGCTAAACTTGGAGCCCAATGCTTTGCTACTTTGCAAACACCTTCAGAGAATTTTTTAGTATCCTGTGGCAACTGGGACAATAGTTTTCAGCTTGTATCTCTATCTGATGGAAGAGTGGTTCAGAGCATTAGATGTCATAAAGATGTGGTTAGCAGTGTTGCAGGTATATATCATACTCATTTTGTAGCTAGATTTTATATCTTGTTTCCTCTCCTTTCACGACATTTGGTTGCAACTCCATGATCCAGTTGTTAAAACTTCATTGTTTATTTAGAAATTGTTTGTTGAGCTGTGGAAACTGCATATTCAATTACATCAATTTTTATCTTCTGAACAGCTAAATAGTAAATACTGTGTGAATTGAAATATTATCGATTCATTTATAGGACAATTATATAAGAAAAGCAATTTCTGAAGTATTGTCATACATGCTACTTGTTTTGATGCAGTGTCCTCTGAAGGAAGTATACTTGCTACTGGGAGCTATGACACTACAATAATGGTGTGGGAGGTCTGTCGTTCTAGAACAGTGGACAAGAGAGTTCGCAGCAGTCAAAGTGACATCGTCCGTAAAGATTATGTCATTTCCGAGACCCCTTTTCATATTCTTTGTGGACATGATGATATAATTACATGCTTATATGTTAGCATGGAGCTTGACATAGTTATCAGTGGGTCGAAGGATGGAACATGTGTTTTTCATACCCTACGAGAGGGACGATATGTACGGTCTCTTCATCATCCATCTGGCAGTGCATTGACAAAGCTTGTTGTATCACGGCATGGACGGATTGTGCTATATTCTGATGATGATCTAAGCCTGCACCTTTACTCAATTAATGGAAAACACATTGCAAGTTTGGAGTCATATGGGCGCCTCAGCTGTATAAAACTCAGTGCTTGTGGCAATTTCTTGGTTTGCGCAGGTGATCAAGGACAAATAGTTTTACGCTCTATGAACTCCCTGGAAGTTGTGAAAAAATATCCTGGGATAGGTAAGGTTATAACGTCACTCACAGTTACTCCTGAAGAATGCTTTTTGGCTGGCACAAAAGAGGGAAATCTTCTTGTGTATTCTATAGAAAACCCTCAACAAAGAAGGGGTGGCCTGCCCCGGAATATAAAATCAAAATCTTCAGTAGCTGGATAGACCGTCTTGAAGCAGCATCTATTGTGATAGTTTGTTTAAGGTATGCTCATCTTACTTGAGATACTATAGCTTCTCTTAAATCGTTTAGTCTGCACTGCACTATTATGTTTTAAACAGTTCACAGCATAACATTAAATTTAATTGTTTTTTTGACAATTAATTTTTGGGTTTATAACCAAGCTTTGTTACTTGTGTACTTGTCAGTAAATTACAGCTGCATATTAAGTAATAATGCAACAATAGGTTTAACGAGAAAAAAGGCTTGTTTCTTCTGCAGGACCGTATCAATAACATTTAGGAGTGCCTGTCCCTGGAAAAATTGCTGCTCTGGTACTCATAATTTTCTTTTTAAGTGGAACTTGTGTACTTGCAAAAGGATCATACGAACAGCTCTAGCAATAACTTCCAGTATACAATGACTGCAAGGATGTGGCAGAAGCCAACTATCTCGCCTTGTTCTTTCATGCTGAGCACTGGCGAAAGGCAGCCTCAGATTCATGCATTGCATTTCCTTGTAAACCTCCAAACTACGTATATTATGCTGAGTTTCAGCTGAAATCAGTTAAATGAAACTGTATATCGACATATTGTTACAGAGAAAAAGAAAAATGTGTCACATATTTAGTCAGCAAGATGACGTAAATCATTGATATAGGATCGTAGCATTAGCTTGGTCAATTCCCTTCTATAGCAGCAGCGTTAAGCTAACCCAAAACTTTGTACAGACAGACAATTCATTCTCTCATAATAGAAAAGCCATTTTTGTGTTTATCATTTTTTTTTTCTCTTTTTATTTATTGCTGATTGTGCTTTATTTTGGTTCTTTAGTCCTTTTGAATTTTTTATTGTCTCAGCTCGTAATAATTTAAGGTTGCGAGACTTGTGACCATCTAGGCTGATGTAAGACCTCCTCTGGCTCTAGTACTTTTTCTTAAGTTCAAGTACTTTGCTGCTTCTGCTATACGATGGTCATAATTTGCCTCAAGCCAAGAGTAAACCACACCAGAGTCCATACCTTATATTTCATCAATTTTTCTTTCTTCTTTTCTTATTTTTCAATAAAAACACTGCGTAGTTATTGATACAGGGCTACATGAAATTATACTCTGTTCAGTGGTACGATGGAGGAGTATATTATTTTGCAATGTATAGATAATTAAAAAAAAAAACCCCCTTTTTCCTACTAAAAACCATGGAGACTTATAAAGGTATTACAGTACAACCTTCCAACAACGGTTCTAACTTAATTCAAAGTATGTCAACAGAATTTAAATTCAGGGTGGATTAACCGATTGAGTAAAGTTAAAAATTGCGACTTATTATCGCGGCTATTAGAATTTGCTGATTAGATATTCTGATTCTGTTATGTTTACCAGAAATGAAAGTAGTGTGGTTAAATGCAGTTTTTCTGCCTGTATGGTCTCCATACCCTTTGATGCTATCAAGTTGAGTGTAGCCATGACTCATGAGGGGTTGATATGGATCAAGGACACTACTCAGTCTAAAGTTTGTAAATATACTCGAATATCAGATCTAAATCTTAACATGTTTTCATTCCTTATCTATTGCTAATCAAATAACTGCTCTTCATTGCTGACCAACGAATAAAACATCCTTTTCCAAACTGTATATGAAACTAAAGAGCCACTTCTAGTCATGGTGTTAAGGTATTTATATGCTTCTGCAAGCCATCCTTGGTTGCAGACTGAAGTAAGAAGAGTTTCACATATGAACCTATCTATAGGGATATTTTTTGACAGCATTTCTTCAAACATATCAAGTGCTTTTCTTTCATTACCCCCATTGCAAAATCCGCAAACCATAAGTCTGTATGTAGCTAGATTTGGAGGTGTCAGGTCCCTGTGGTTCATCCGTTCAAAATACCTCTCTGCTTCCAAGATCCTCCCTGCACCCCAGAGACTACTCAACAAACAATTGCAATGGATGACAGTGTTGATAAACGCGCCTTTCCTAGAGAGTTCATTGAAAACCTTTATAGCACTGTCAACTTCACCTTTATTGCACTGCTGCACAAAGACATATCTTGCAAGCTCATCAGAGCAAACGAGCCTCTTCTTGCGCTCAACATGGAAGAACTTTAGAGCGTCTTCCTCTCTACCAACCCTATACAGCGCCTTGATGAAAGATCCATATACACAAGCCTGTGCCATGGACCTCTTTTTCATCATCTTCTTCAACAACAATTCCGCATCATCAAGCTTTCCCACAGCACACAAAGACCGAAAATACATCTCATATACCATCATTTCAGGAATTTCTCCCTTATAATTCAGCTGAAAAATTGCCCTCCTTTTCTCCTTCAAGAACTCGGCTTTAGACCCACTAACACCATCTCTCTTTATCAGCTTGTCAAACAACTTCCTCGCCTCCCGGAACTTCCCTTCTTTACATAAACCATGCATGAAGCTTCCATATACACACACATCAACATCAAAACCCCCTTTAACCATTTTCCTAAGTACCCAATCAGCTGAATCCAAATCCCCATTTCTACATAAACATTGAAATAAAACAATGTATGTAACATCATCAACCCTAAACCCCCTACAATACATTTCATGAAGCACCGATTTCGCCATCGAACCCTCATTACATCTACACAAAACCCCAATTAAAGCCACATAACTCTGCCTCCCTAAAACCCTACTACCCATCAAAATTCTCTCACATACATTCTTAATCTCATCCAAATCACCACATTTACACACATAAATCACATAATCTGTCAAATTAATTTCATACCCATTACTAATCTCACCCCATTGAACCTCAACATCATCTAATTTCTCATCTTTAAACAAACAATCAAAAACTAAACTAAATGCAAAATAAGGGGATACCTTCAAATTGTCCTTCAAATGCAAGAACACAGATTTTGCCCGGTTGAGCTTCTTCAATCGGCAAAGACCCTCAATAATTGCAACGGAAGTAACAGGATCGAACAATCTGGAATGGGATAAAAGGAAATCCAATTGGGAAAGGGCTTTGAAATTTCTAGGGTTTTGAGTTAGGGTTTTAGCGAGGGAGAAAAATTGGAGGATAAAATGATTTGGGTATGATTGGGTGGTTTTGATGGGTGGTTGGTTGTTAGGTTTAGCGGTTGTTGAGTAGAAGAGAGAGAAAGCGAGTTGTCGGATTTGCTGTTGCTTGTGGTGGTGATGGCGGAGGAAGAGAGAGAAAGTGGAGGCGGGAAATCTCATGAGTGGTAGTTCAAGTTTCGGTTATGGTGGTTGAAGTTTGTTATTACTTCCTCTGTTTCTCTCTCTATGTATCCAACACCGCAACGTCATACTTGATACGGAGAACTCCGTACTACGTTTAGAGAGGTTGTTATATACACCCGGGTGTACTATACATCCATGAATATTTGTTTTCATTTTGATGATTGTTTTTTATTTTATCATTAAATGAAGAACAAAAATTAACGTTAGGTTTGTTGGGTGTACGGTATACCCGGGTGTATATAACAAATACTACAATTATTAATCACAAAAGGAGAACTAGTATATATTAAAATTTAATTTTCTTCATTTCTACTCTGTATTACAGAGTACTAATCGTGAAGTTGGTACTCTCTCTATTCTCCATAGAAATGATGAGAAAGAAAAGTGTGTAGGGTTAATGGAGTGGTTGTGAGAGTAAATGTGTGGTCTAATATGTCCCAAAATAAAATGGGGCAAACAATAACGGACAAAGAGAGTAAGACTCATATTGTAACACATACTTGCGTAGTAATCCGTATTAATTAGTCCAAGGCATACTTAATTTGGAGGGTTGGATGAATCAGAATTACGTTAATCACCAATGATCAAACTCATTCTATTTAAGACTGTTTAGGTAGCTAAACTTTTCTTCAAGGTACATCTCAATTGAAATGATGCATTTTAGACATCTTTTGACTTTACATGCTTGGCCCAATTTTACGTGGTGTAACTTTACTTATTTTGTCTCATCTACTACACTGAATGACAATACAACAAGGTTACTATTTATTTACAACATATTATTTCACCAATTCTAGATTTTCCCAATAGAAACCCAATAGCAGTGGCGGTTCTGGGCTGGAGCGGGATGGTCGACGGAACAGGGCCCCCAAATTTGAAGGGCCCCAAAATGTACATATATGTAATTTAGTTTGGTTAAATATCATCAAATTGCACTTGGAGAAGTGGTTAGAGCAAGTATACTTTATACATGAGATCGGAGTTCGAGCCTTTGTCGTTTTCAACATTTTTTATTTACTTTATATTATTATCTTCAATTATTGAATTAATTTTCAAATTTTTTCATCTCCCAAAATTATTTTTTTTCATATTAATTCATAATTTCAACAGTTAAATATTTAATTTTAAGATGAAATTAATTATTAAACCGTTGTTAATCTCCCAAATTTTCCTATATATGCATTTTACTCACTCTTTCAATTTTACAAATAAAAAAGAAATCTTTGAGATAGTCTTAATTCCAAAATAATTTATCGAACAACAATTGGATAATGAATTTATCGAGTAGAAGGCCCCACTTCGAAAAGTTGAACAGGGTTCATAAATAATTTGCAATTTTATCCCCGGCACTGCCCAATAGAAAGACATGTATTAGGACAACCAAGTACTTTCATATTTCCTTGTTTATTACTTTCTTGAGCTAATAACCTTAGCTAACTAATGAATTGTATTCGAACCGAGCAATATTCTATACCTTGAGTAGAACACAGTGAGCTACAAAGTACTAAGCATCATCAAATTCACTTCTTGTTTTCTCCAGATAATGGATAAACTCCTCAATATACTGACCATTCAAGTTCTTATCACCAAAAACATCTTTCATTTTCCTACACTTGGTCCTTAATGCTTCACCCTCTTTCTCAACCATTGCCAACCGCACTGCCTTGGCTACAAACTCCCTTCTTAACAACCCGTCTTGCTCATCGCGTGCAACCTCCACCCCAAGTCCTTTCCCCACCAACAATCTAGCAATCAGCCCTTGGTCATTCATCACAGGGAAAAGTACCATTACGCGCCCAAGTCCAAGACCCTCAACCACTGAGTTCCACCCACAATGTGTGAAAAAACCGCGAATTGAGGGGTGACTTAATATCTTCAACTGCGGAGCCCAGCCTAGGTGAACCAGCCCTCGATTAGCTACTCGATCTTTGAACCCTTCTGGAAGCATATCCAACACATTTTTAGCCAATCCAGGTGAATCACGGAGGACCAAGATAAATGGTATACCGGATAGCTCCAAACCAAGAGCCAACTCCTCGAGTTCTTCTTGACTTATAGTAGACTCACTCCCAAGTGCGACATACAGCACAGAATCTGATTTCTGATGGTCTAACCACTTCTTAAGCAATATCCATTCCTCATTGTCTGATTGTTCATTATCAATCAAAAATTCTGGATAAAGGCAACCAATAGGGAGTATCGTTTTTTCATAGAGCTTACTAAGGAGCTCAAGCCATGTAGGTTCAAACACAGGCAAGGTTCTGATACATACAACATCACATCCTGCAATAGAGGCCCCAAACCGTACTGTATCTGGTGTCGCGATATCTGCATCAACTGAATGCATGAACTTCATCACCTCATGAAGCCTATAAGCAATGTCTGATTCAAAAGGAATCCAATCAGGAACCACAGTAAAGTCTTCAGGGGCTAATCGAGTGTTGGCTAAGAGTTCAGCTGGGGGTCCCATGAATGACAAAGTTGCAGCATTGAATAAGGCTAAGTATGCACAGGAAGAGCCAATCTTAGCTGCAATTGGGGGGATCCAATAAGAAGTGAAATCATAGAGAATCCAATCTGGTCTTACCTACAACATTAACTCAAACTACTCAGTAAGGACTAAAGATCCTCCTATATATTCTTCCAACTCCCAAATTTTGAAATCAATTGTCACAAATTCTAACAAATTCTGATCTAGTTTTGCAACAACTAAATATAAAAAACAATAAATAATATGAAGATACTTAACATTGAACTAACAAGAATAACTTTACATGTAAACTCTTATATTTTGCAATAACTAATGATCGAAACTGAGCTCTAAAGTCAAACAGATGAAGTACTCTTATCTTACCTCTTCTAATAAAGCAGTGATTGGAATTTCCAGCAAATCGAACCTGCTCTTCAAAAGGGGCTGCAAAGTGCCGGGCACATCCATAGAGGACTCTGCATCATCAGGCACGCGATCAAGATGAGGCAGAGGGATGCTAATCAAATTTATGGAAGAAGACAAATTTGCTGGAATTTTTGGTAGTCTTTCGATATTCTTAGGAGTTGTTATGAAAAACACAGTAACACCCTTCTTAGCTAAGCACTTGGAAAGTTCTAGGAACGGTATCAAGTGTCCCATGGCTAGCCACGGAATCATAACAACCTTAAGAGATGAGCATTTCTCCATGGCTATGCAAAATCAGGATTGTAGAAAGGAAGAAGATCGATATATGTAAGTCAAGGAATCGAGGATATACATACAACGCCAGATACCAAACTGATGTCAATTTAATACAACGCCGTCTTTGACTGATATTCTAAAGTTGGGTGCCATAGTTAGATGGACTCTAAGACCACTAGGAGGTAATACAAGATTATAGTTCTCTTTGTTTGGTCAAAAGAAAACATATCTTACCAAATTGATATGGGTTGATATGATAATGCTATTATAATCAAGAAAGACGAATTTTGCTGAATATTATGGGCATTACATTGATCTTCCAAATCATTGACAGAAATCTGATTGTGTAATAGCTGTCTTTAGTAATCCCATAATTTCCGTATGATCATATTATATCTAAACAAGATTAAAACATACTTTGTGTTACACAAGTATTCTAGCATTTATCTCACTTTTATATAAACTTCACTGTCAAAACCGTATTCTGATCTCTTAGCTCCAATGATAGCATGAACGAAGGCACGAAGTACATACACTGCTCTCAGGTTTTCTCCCTGAATTACCTCCTTATTTGGTTCTGAAATGTCGAAAAATCCACTATATATTGTCTTCATGAACTCTGAAACTTCAAATTAATGCCTTTCACTTTCGATTTTTTCGAACATATGTCTATCACCCCTCTCTTGGCATAAGCCTTGAGTCTTTGACCACATCTCTCACAAGTTTAAAGATCATATAGGCTCCTAATTACTAAACATTTTTATTTTATTTCTTGGTTTAATGTATCATATTTTTCCTATCATGAATTGTATTGTAAACAGCAAAAAATGAGACGAACCCATTTCTTGCACTAGCAAGGCAGTCAATCCATAATATGTGCAAGAATTTGTAAAAAGACTTGATATGTTTTTATGTATCATCTAGGTTCAGATAATACAAATTCAAGATTTTTTTTTATTTATTTTTTTTTTTTTAAAGAAACACAAATTCAAGATGTAATTCCTACCAAAGTTGCATGATAAGCTAAAATATTTATATTCATGCACCCTTTGCAATTATTTCACTCAATGATAACAATTGGTCATGAATTGAAAAGGATGTCCAGCTAGTGCTCTAAATTGCAGTATAGTTTAATAGCAAGGAAAAAAAAAAAAAGCAAACATGAGAGGGTCGTTTTCAAATTTGAAGTCTTTTATTTGTACTACTCGTTTATTGTATACACTAGATTTTAGGTACCTGGAATTACATAAAAGTCACCCTTTGTAAAATACATTTCTGTAAGATTTGGGGTGATTTTTCGTCATTTTAATTGCACATATAATATAATTTGTTATACTGTATTAGTTTTTGCCAATTAAGAAATTAAGCATTCTCATTAGCAAAATGTCACCAATTATTATGAATCTAAATCGACCTGCTAAATGATTTTATTGATTAAAATGTTAAATCTAAAATATAATCAACTTCAAACCAAATTTCGAGCATGAAGTAAGTGTTCATTGCAGCTGTGTCTAAATTTTAGGGATAAATTTGTTTTAAACATTACGGAAAAATGAAGTAAAAAAATAACTTGAAGAACATGAATAATTTTGGTTAATGTAATCCAAAATCGAAATCCAATAAAGTGCATGCTCCAAAATCAAGGAATTGAGATATCAAAGTCTTTTGATGATAAAAGATACTCCATATCAAAGTTTAAAGTTGGCTAATAATGAGCTGACATCTAGCCTTCCTCAATATGCAATCATTCGGGTAGAACCAATGAATCATAGAGTTGCATTATTCATTATTCCAAGCTGCAACCAATGAATCAATTAATTATTAATGCGTGATTTTGTGATACAATTCCTAATCAAGTTAGGAGGTATGGGTTAAATGTCAGATGCAATTCTAATCATCTAATGATTGCATATATCATTACAAAGAAAAAAAAAAATAAGTTCGACTATAAATGGAGTTAGGAACCATGATAAGTTTAACCCGAGTCCTACCCACCGCTAAACCTAATGTTGATAGAAGGATGAACAAATATAACTCCATTTAAAGATGGTTTTGAGCTATGATGTATTTTATCTAGTGTCAAGCTTGTAAGAATTGTAGCTTAGGGTTTGCTTGCCTTGACCTAGTCCCTAGTCCCTAATTATCCCACATGTTGAATGGTCCGAGCCAATGTTGCTTTCTAAGTCAAATCATAGCGTGCTTACATAATTAGGCCAAATTTTACTTATTTTGATTTATTATCTTGTTATACACACTATTACATTTTTGACTTTTCAAAAATAATAATTTGAGTACAACTTACAACTCGACACACACAATAACATGTTGTATCTTGCATCGAGCATGAGCTGGCCGACCTATTGCGAATTTGCCACCTTTTAATTCCACTTTAGTGATTAGTACCTCAAAGCACACACTACTTGCGTGATTTTTGGGTTGGTCTCGTTTAAGTACAAAGACCAAAAAAAAAATTAAAGTACACATTTTTTTCTTCAGAAAATAAAAGTACAATTAATATTGAACCTTTAATTAATTTAATTATTTTTTACAGTAATTTCACCCGCCTTTAGTTTCATAATTATTTAAAAAATTCTGTTTCTCTCTATTCTTGTTCTCTCCTCAAAAAACACAAATTCCCATTTTCTCTCTTCTTCACTCTAAGAACCCACTCTCAAAATTCCCCCAATTTATCGAAATTAGGGTTAGGGTTTGTTCCATAGCTGTATAATTTCATCAATAAGGAGCTCCCTTTCCTCCAATTATCTCTATAATTTGATGCGACATCAAAACCCTAATTTATTCAAATCAATTTAATTCAAAAATTCCCCAAAATGTACGGTCACGAGCAGCATATGAGCGTGTCATCGTCTTCTCCCAATCATTTACAGGAACCTCAGACTTTGATTGATGAAAACGACATCGTTCAGGGGGTTGAAGACTCCATTGATGATCATTATCACCGCCATAATCAGCAACGATGTTCTGACGATGGTTCTGTTCCTTTCGAAGGAGATTCAATTTATGCTGTTGATAATTATGGGAAGATTGAAGGTTCTGATCAGCTCACGCTTTCGTTTCGTGGCCAAGTTTATGTTTTTGATTCGGTCACTCCTGATAAGGTAAAATATAATTTGTTATTTTATCTCCCTTTTATTTAATTTTAATTTTTTATAGAATGTGAATTTATTCATGGTTGATTGTTGGTTGATTTAGAAGTTATAAAGTTCGATTATTTTGCTAATTTCATGGTTGGAGCTTGGAAATTTAAGATGATTGCTTGTGTTTTATGGGTTCAATTTTTATTTTCAATGTTTTTAAGCAGTTTATTTTGAAGGGATTCGTTAGAAAATCAAGGGGCAATATGATTTTATTTTATTTTTTTCCCGGGAATTGTATTATTATTATTATTATCATATTTTTGATGATCATGATCTCACTTTCTTAACAAGTTAGTTTGTTAATGTAAGATTGTAATGTGGGTGTATGGTATTCAATTTTGGATGAATGGGAAAGTGATCGGTGAAATTAGCTAATTTGCAAAGATTTAGGGAGTTGGAATATCTGTTTGATTTTTGGTGTAATGAGTAAAGCTGAGGTGTTAAGGGTAATCTGATGATGCCATCTGTATAGTTTACTCTTTGAAATCTATTCAACTTTTTTGGACTTTGGTCTATTCGTGTGGTGTGACACTTGAATTTTTGGAGAAAGCAATAAGATTAGCGAAAAGAGGTAAAAAAATGGTTTTATGCGATCTTTTTGGCTTTCAGTGTAAGCCAACTTGGCTGTCGTACATGTAAGCCAATTTGCTTTAGCTCAGCTAAGCCTCAATCTTAAAAAAGAAATTTTCAGTAGGATTTGATTAGTTCATGTATTCTATATCAATTTAGCTGAAAGGGTAACCCTTAGGTAAGATAGACTGAATCTTTTTGCTCGATATACTGTCCTCTGTTGTTTGATGTGAAGCTATATCATTCATACTTAGTTGGTGTTAACTAGAAGAACTTTCCATGATTAGAAGAGTACCTTTACTTTGTATACATGCCTATTCAAAAGTACCTTTACTTTGTTATATTGCAATGAGAAGTATTTCAATGTAGACTACACAAGTCTAATTATGGTATCTCATTTAGTATCAATTATACATCAATGCTAAAAAAATGTTGATTTTCTCAATAGTTCATTTTTGCTTTTTGAATGGTTTTGTTGACCAAGAATAGTGCTTTGTCAATGTTTTGTTTTTCATATGTTGAAACTTCATCTTAGTATAATCTATAAGTTATACTCCCATTCCACTGATAAAGACCTTAAAGCTGATTTTGGATGTTTTGTAACAATCATACTGCTTCTGTAGGTTCCAAGACTTTTTCTTAAACCTCTGTGAGGAGGATGAGCTATATGTCGAGTGTCTCCGGAACTTATGAATTTTGGAGGCTTTGTCTATTATGTGTATCTCAAATTTATTTGATTGCTTCAGGTTGAAGCTGTTTTATTGGTGTTAGGAGGGAATGTGGGGGGAAGTGCACCATCTTCAGTTTCACAAGGTGCAGAACTACCGCAAGTATCACATATGAACCAGCCGGTATTCTTTTTTTTTTCCCCCAATAAATCATATCTTGGTAGATTATATATTGCACTAAGATTTTTATGTGTGTATCTTGCATGTAAATAATTGTCCCTTGTTGCAGGATATGATGGTATTTCCAGGACGCAGTAGTCTACCACAGCGAGAGGCATCTTTAAATAGATTTCGTCAAAAGAGGAAAGAACGCCGCTTTGATAAGTTAATTAGGTATAGTGTTCGGAAAGAAGTGGCACAAAGGTATGTTATTGGACATGGACTTCTTGTCCCTTGTTGCATGTATTAAGAATGTTATCAGACTTCTTGTTAGATAATAAACCGGTGCTTGAGGAAAACAATGTTAAAGTGTCTAAAAGTTTCAGTCATCTTTGAAGTTTATGTTATATATGTTACTAGGCATTTTCTTGTGTCTTGATGCATTCTGATCTTACAATTATGTTAAATATATCGTCGTGTGCATAACTCATTTGGGACATTTTTTTCATGCTAAGATGAAAGCTTGTATGGTTTTTTTCCAATTGACTGTTACTTTGGGCTGCTTCCAATTTCCCGCTACTATTTATGATAGGATTCTCGTAAGTCTTTGACTTAATATTCTAATTTTCTAATGTTTAAAAGTGTCATAGACTATTTTAAACATTAGAAAATTAGAATAAGAACTTAAAAAAAAAGTGTCATAGGCTCTTCGAAGATGTTTTATAAGGTTGTGATTCATAATGAGAAACCTTGATCTTCTAAGAACTTAAAAAATTATAGCGAGTTGTCTTTCAGTATTGTCTATATTGCCTGTAAATAAGTGCCTTTCAAGTGTATGATCAGGTACTTGATGCTGTACATGTACTATATCAACTTAGCAAAAGTGGTGCTCATAGCTGTATATCAGGCACTTGATCACCAAGGAATCAAAAATTTAATTGGAAAAGCTTAGGATGGCATTCATTATTGTTCAAGTTGAATATGATGTGTTTGTGTGTAGATATGATCTTGCACTTTTACTAATGTAAAACATGGAGAAAAAATTGTTTGAATATGTTGTGTTGCTGTGCCACACCTTGTCTGTTAAATTATACTTCGTATCTATTGTATATTGACTATATTATATAATCTCGTAAGCTGTATATGTTTTTATTATTATTATTGTTATTGTTATTGTTTTCATTTGTGTCTGCTATTTGTTTCAATGACAGGCAGCCCCGTAGCAAGGGACAATTTACATCTTCAAAGAAGGGGGATGAATCTTCTGGCTGTAATGCCCAAGATTCAGGTCCTGATGAGACACAGATAGAAACATTGTATGTTCCCTTGTTTTTTATTTTTTTATTATAATGATGTATATATAGAAATACTAGCCTTTCATTGGCAACATTTTCTTTTTTCAGAGAAATTGTCCTAAGGTCTCATTTCAAATTGTTGTAGAAGCTGTTAGCTTCATGTCCAGTTGTTTACCTCTTTATTTGCTGTTTATGTATTAATCTGTTCCTTTGTCCTTCGCTCTTTGTAGTTGTACACATTGTGGAATCAGTTCAAATTCAACTCCAATGATGCGACGTGGACCAAATGGGCCTAGGACTCTTTGTAATGCATGTGGACTTGTATGGTCAAATAAGGTTAACATTCTTTCTAATCTAATTTGTCCATTTTGCTGCTAATTTGATTGCTTGTTTCCTCTATCTGGTAATGCTCTTTGCATGTACCTACTTTAAATATGCTGCATGATTAATGACTTATTTTATTTTCAGTGTTCAGTAGATTGTGATGGTCTGTGTAATTTGTGGTTTTCATTGCCAATCTAATGTGGCGAATTAGTCAGAGTTCAAATTCCTATGTTCCTTTTGTAAGAAGTAATCTTCTTCATTTCCTTCTAGTCAAGCCTTTCAGGATTGTTGAGTGCTGAGCCCTTTGGCATTTTTGCAAGTTCTTTTGGGGGAATACTTCTCTGTTTGTCACTTGCTGTGGGAGTGTTTGGCTTCATCTGTGTTCTTAGCTTATTGTACATGTCTTTTAAGCAACACTAATAAAATTATAATAAGTA
This sequence comes from Chenopodium album, assembly GCF_948465745.1. NCBI lineage: Eukaryota > Viridiplantae > Streptophyta > Magnoliopsida > Caryophyllales > Amaranthaceae > Chenopodium > Chenopodium album. The sequence continues at coordinate 42,839,223 of NC_137849.1, forward strand.
CATTAAAAGGACATTGATGTTTGTTTTGTCTTTGTACAAGTCAAGAATTCTGGAGAGAAAAAGAATTTTCCATGTACAAATCAACTGGAAAGAAAAAGAATGTATTACAGAGAGACTAAGATTGAATACCATTGCTACCCTAGAAACGTATAATGATTTTGTTAGTGAAGTGCTGTGGTCCATGTGATATTTTGTCCTTCATTCTCAGGAACCAAGATCCTAACCAAATGTATTTGCGGCCATTGGTGTAATCAACACCATGCTTGTGCAGTAGAAAACAAATTTCAGATTTGTGGTTCTGCTGCTGTAGTTTGTCTAGTGGGTATCATTTTCATTCTGAATTTCTGGAATGCTCAACACTGTTCTCTTGGTTCTGTTGTATGACTAAATTTGAAATTTTTGCAGGGTACTTTGAGGGATCTATCAAAGAAACAAGATCCATATATTATGCCTAGTGAACTGGTATATTTTCTAGCTTTGTTGGTTTCAGCTTCTCTTAACCGTTTTTAAAGAATGTTGAAACATCATAGCGTTGTTTCTTTTTTGTGTTGCAGACTGATGAATCCCCATATAGAGCTACTGATATACTTGGAGAGGCCAAATATGTTAATTTCGGAGAAAATGACAGTACAGCACTAATCGCACAACATTAACACTCTCACTTCTACTGTTATTTTCACGGGAATGCTGCTACTACTGTTGGCATCCAGGGTTTAGTGCATAGTGCTGATATTCCTTGGCGACTGTACAGATATGACGCAGCTTTATTAATACAGAATCAACTTGTTACAAACTGCATTATGAAACATACTCAGAACATCGGATAGCATGTTGACACTATTGACATGATATTTAGTACTTATTTCACATCATCATCTGAAAATGATCAGCATAATTAGTTATAAATCTGAAATCAGACTGTCCAGCTGACTTTCTAGCTGTGTCTATTTATCTAAAAACATGAGCATGATTAATAGTTTAATACCATTAAGGGCCTGTTCTCTTCAGATTATTTTCAGTTCATTTCAGTTCTAATAAGTTCAGTTCAGTTTAGTTCTTAATTTCCTTTTCTCATAAAATATTCAATTCAGTTCAGTTCAGTTCAGTTCATCAGAATAGGCCCTAAAGGTGGTTGTTCTTTAAATTTACATCAACTCTTTCGTTTTTGTTTTTCCTTGTATTAAAGTGTTCAGTAATTTTGAGTATGTTGCCTCACCTTAATTCTATATTCTTACGATCTAGGTTATGGTTTGAGCATTGAGTCTAAATTATTCCTTAACCATTAGTACCCTAAAAGAATTATTAGCCTTAATGCGAGTCTAAGCACTATACTCATCAGCCATTTTATGACATACTGGTTGTTCCTACCAATTATTTTTGCCTGTTCGGTGTAGAAGTTGCATGCTAATAATGTACTGAAGGCAATCTCTGATTAGGATATGTAATGTTGTGCTATGTTACATGGACTTGGATACCCATGTCCAACTTGGTTGTGTTCAAGCGTCCGACTTGGCTATTTTATTTTATGAAAAAAAAATCCATGGTCTTGAACCAAAAGTGAAGTGTCCAAGTGTCATACCCATGTTCGAGTGTTGAGGGTCCAACATGGGTATTTGAGGTGAATGTATAGTTCATGTAAGTATGTAGCATAGGTGTTGTGTTTGCATTTTTATTATTATAGAGAAGCAAAAGGTGAGCTACTCGTTATATTTTGCTTCATGTACCATCTTGAGATTTATGTAACTATAGATTTCGGCACTTTGGACTCACCCTGCAAAAATAATTTCTCATGAATTCATCCCAGGGTAATAATTTGCTTCATGAAGGAAATGCTGGTTTACCTTAAAAACTAAAATTTATATATGGCGGTAACTTTATATTTGTACTTGGTATGTGATATGGAATATTCGGACCCATATATTCATGTACTTGACTTTTGTTCGAAAAGATCACTTTTAAAACCCATCAATATTATCTACTCACAAAGTGCAAAAGGCCTTTACCGGTAATCTAGCCAATTTCCTATGAATTTGTGAGAATTATTGATCACCTCTTATCCCTATAATTGGTAGAGTTGTCACGGTCAGGTCTAATTAGTCAGGATTTTATCGGATTATGGTTTATAAGAGGTTAGTGTATAGAGAGCTTAAATATATATGGAGTACTTTTTTTTCCGAATCACTTTGGTTTTTTTTAGATTGTAACCAAATCGAGTAAATTTTTGACAATCGTAACTAGAGCGGTATTAAAAAAAAATGCCTACTATTATTAAAAAAGGATAAAGTAAGTTAATTGCTACTATGAATATGTACATATGTTAGGAACTCTTGAAAGCAATTAAAAGAAAATTATAACGAAAATGGTTCCAAAGAAACTAAACCCTTAAATAGTTGTACTTGAAAATTTTTAGTTGCCTATTTTGTGACATGATATAATCAATTTCGTTTTATATTAGTGCGTTATCCGTTATTTAACATGTACCCCAATCTTCGATCTCTATGCTTATCTCTTTCACTCTCATATTGAAGCCCAACTAAATAATCCCATACCTTTTAATTGTTCACTTATATATGATCTCTTTTACGGAGTACTTAATAGATCCATAATTGAAAAATATCAAGTCCATCAAACCTAAACTATACCGATCGATACATATTTTTGTCATACATTTTTAATCCATTACCCTATTTATAAACGCATTACACCCATATTACTCAGACTATTCATTTCACCTCACGTACCCGTATCGAACCCTCGACACTTGGACACTTCATTTTTAGTTCAAAATCAAAGAATTTTTTCACAAAATAGGCCAGTCGGACGCTTAAACACATACCCATATTGGACATGGGTACACTAGTCCAAGTAACATAATTACACAATAACAATTGCATATAAATTACTTATAATAATCAAAATCCTTTTCTTATACAAATCACAAAATCATTACAAATTAATTAAATTATACCCACCCATTTTATAAACATGCACACACCCACGCACAATCACACAACAAATTCTGATTTTTTTTTCAGCCACTCCACCAATCCCAATACTCTAACATTCTGTTATGTCTCCTTAATTCTGTTACACCTTCACGCGCCATTTCTCAACCACTTTACCCACCTTTCCCTAAACCCCCCTTAAACCCCACGCGCGTAATTCTCACGCGCCTCTTCTTCCTATTTTCTGTCCAAAAACCTCCCCCCAAAAAACAAACTTTGATTCTCTTTCTCTTTCTCTTTCTCTCTCTAAAACTCTAATCATTCCATTTTTCAGTGAATTGTATTTCACATTCTTCGGTTTTACACACCCCCAACACACGGGCTCACTCAAATCTTACTTTTTCAGTGAATTTCATCTATAATTTGGAGAGAGAAAGCAAATTTTGATTTGGGTTTTTGTTTTTTGTGTAAAGTTCTTCATAATTTTTGATTTGGGGTTTATTTTTTGATCTGGGTTTTGTTTTTGGTTCATAAATGAGCTGAAAATAAATATAAATCCTCATTTTTTGCCCAGAAATTTTATTCATTTCAGCAAGTTTCTCTGATTTTTTCCCCCCTGTTTTACTCTTTTTTTTTCTGGTAAAATTTCTACTCCCTTTTACTAATTTTACCATTAATTATTATTTTTGTGCTTCATTTTTAGATTCTGAGTATGAGTTTCGGAATGTATTTTTCAGATTTTCATATGGAGATTGAAATGGGTTCTGTTTATAAGCTTAATCGTCACTCTAACACTAAAATCCCAGCTGCATTCAACTCAATAAAAGCTGTTTTTGTAAGACTTTTTGCTCAAATTTCATCCATTACTCAACTGATTTTGCTATTTTCTGGATTTTAATTTTTTGGTGATAAATTAAATTTCAGGTGAATCATAAGAGTGATGATGATATAACAGTGGTGTTTCCGAGTATTCAATCTCTGGAAAATTTTTTTGGAGGTGTGAAAAAAAATGAATTGGTTCAACCAAATTTAGATGAACATTATGTAATGAGTTTGAATTTGGGTAAAAAATTACTCACCCAGAAAATTTCATTTGATGAGTTTACTGCTCAAAGAGGAAATCGAAGTTTCTGGGTTCATGATGATGATGATGAAGAAGATGATCATCATGTTTCGAATAATGGGTTGGAAATCAAATGGGAAAAGCGTCGAAGAACAACAATCTATAGTAAACAGAGATCAGAGAGTCAGAAAAAATTGGCGCAAAAATTGCCTACTGAGCTCACAGTAGAAGCTTCAATGGAGGATGAAAAAAAGGAGGAAGAAGAAGAAGATGATGATGGTGATGATGAAGGTGAAGATGAGGAAGAAGAAGATGAGAAGGTTCCAGAAAAAACCCGAGTTCTTCGAAAGCGAAAATGTCAGTTTGAAGGGGTGAAATATCATGAGAAGAAGAAGATGAAGAAGAATCAGATTAAGGTAGTTTCTGAGAAGAAGTTCAAAGATTCTCAGCACAGATGGACTATTGAGAGGTATAAATTAATCAAGAAATTCTTATTTTAATTTAGTTTTTCTTGATTATAGTGATTTTTCTGTACTTTTAGGTTGTTATTGTACTTGAATTTTTGAAGTTTTAGTTATGGAAGTTGGATGATGTTAAAAAAAGGGTGAAAAAAGTAATGGGGTTTTGGTATTGTACTTGAACATTGTTTATTTTGATCAAAGGTATAAGTTGGCAGAAAAGAATATGTTGAAGATCTTGAAGGAAAAAGGAGCAGGACCCGGTAACCCGATTTTACGACCCCACTTGAGGTCGGAAGCTCGGAAGCTGATCGGTGATACGGGTCTTTTGGATCATTTGCTGAAGCATATGGCAGGGAAGTTAGCTCCTGGTGGGGCGGAGAGGTTTCGACGCCGGCATAACCCGGAAGGTGCAATGGAGTATTGGTTGGAGAGTGCTGATTTGATTGAAGCAAGGAAGCAAGCGGGTGTTACTGACCCGTATTGGGTACCGCCTCCTGGGTGGAAACCGGGTGATTGCCCGAACCAAGACCCGGTTTGTGCTATGCAGCTTAAAGAGCTAAGGGATGAAATTGATGACATGAAGAGGTAGACTATAATTTGATGATTAGTGATTAAGTAAAGTTGTACTAAATGAGTAATTGCTTTTATTTAATGCAATGTGTTCATGTCAATTGTGTCTGAATTCTGATTTTGATAATGAGCAGAGAGATGCAAAAGTTGGCAGGAAAAGGGAAAGAAAGAAACCAGTCTTCAGATGTTCCTCCAATAAGTTTTGGTGAATCAATAAAGTCACTGAAGGTATAATAGTCCTCCCTCAATTTAGATTAGTCGCAACACTTTCCTTTTTTCACCCGTTTAATTGAAGGACTTGTAGTTGATTAGTGCTTAATCATATATTAACAGAATTGTTAATGTTTGTAGCAGGCAACACATGCTGAGCTAATGAAGAGGAAAGCCAATATTGAGAAACAACTGCTTGAAATCTCCAAGACCTTTACTGGAATGGAGGTACCAAATTACCATAATTGACTATATTTACAATTTCATTAATTTTGAATCAATTAATCAAGCAGTTAAGCATGTAAATCTCATCATGTATGTATATACTGGTATAATCTTGTCTTAATGTGGGATTTCAGAAGCTAATCATATGCAAATTGGTCAAATCATGTTGCTAGCTAATTAATGCTTGATTTGGTACAACTTTTTTCATTCTATTGTAGAATGTGTTGAATCTGAAATGTCTTGTTCTATTACAGTAAATTTCTGGAGTGTATATGACTAACTTGTACAAATAGGAAAAGAGCATTGATGTGGGACCTTGTTTCATAAAATGTCACACAATTCTGGCATATATTATAAAGTTTATGAACTTTATAATATACTCCGTAACATGATTGCATGCAGATATACCCCACATTCATGCAGATATACTTGTTTGTTAACCAAATGTTAACTAAGACTAAAACTTCAATTAATAAAGCTAGAAAATTGACTAACTAAACTAAGAGGTACTGCACTATTTCCTGTTTCAGGAGGATATAGGGTGGCTGAAGGAATCTGTAGCTGAAGAAAAAGGGGGTGAAGATCAACAATTGTCAGAGGATAAAACTGAATCAGATAAGGGTAAAAAAAGGACAGTAATTAATGAAGATGAAAATTTGAAGAACAAAGAGAAGGAACTGATAAAAGTGCCCCAAAAATTAAGGACACCATCCCCAAAATCTTCACCATCTGCTACAGAAAAGAAGGAAAAAAACAGGAAACAAACTCTGAAGAGTGGCTTCAGAATCTGTAAACCTTTGGGCACTTTTCTCTGGCCTTCCCAAATGGGTTCTTTCTCTTCTTCTGCCTCCTCTCAAGTGTTGGTCCACCTTGATGATCTCCTAGGGTACCCTACACCGCCTTCTTCCGTCTCTTCCTCCTCTAGTAGGCCACCCTCCTACCTCTTCCCCCCACCACCACCACCACCACAGGAGCCGCAGCAGTCGGCCTCGGTGAAGAGACCAGTTGCAATGAGGGCTGCTGTCACTCTGAATTTCTCTATTGCTACAATCAAAGGGTCAACTACTATTGACAGTATTTCTAGTCCTACTGCTACTGGGTGTAGTAGTAGTGTTCAGACTTTTGTTCCTGATCTCAATGAAGTCCCTCTTTCTTCCTTGACTTGATTAAAGGTAGCCCTTTTCCTGGTTTACATATAGATTAAAAAAAATCCAAACTTTAAGAAGTCATTAATTCATTAATAATGTGTAGACTTTTGGTTAAATTTTTGGTGCATCTGATTTTTTGGTTTGTCAGAAGGAAGATGGGTTTTATACACCGATTATATTGTTGTTAATTTTTAATTTTTGGATCATGTAAACACTACATTATGAGAAAAATCATTTGATGGCTCACATGAATGGAAATATAGATTCTGAAATATATATACTCAACATTACATTGAAGTCGTTGTAATTCCCTTCATTTTTTTTTTTTTTTTGTTCTTAATAAGCCTATTTCTACTTTCTAGAGAGAATTATATAATATGTATGCTCTAATTTAATACAGGTTTTAACTTGTAAAAGATTGGGCATCTCAAAATGGAGTATATAGAGAAACAAATGTAAAATTAATTCCATATGACTGTAAGGTTACTAAGGTACAATATAGCACTACTAGTGTGGCTCGTATACCTTATTTTTGAGCTCAGACTAAGGAGTACTACATCATAATTTTTTTCAATATTTCGATGTTGCTCACGATCTTCTCAAGTTTTAAAGCTCGATTTCACTAATTTATTAAAAACGTTGAATCAGTCCCTAATATCTAATAATGACCTACTCGTATCTAGTATATAAACTCACCATAATATCTTACTTGGCTATAAAAGAGATAAAATTCTGAATCAAATATAACGTTAAAGCATCAACTAATCGTAATTTTATCGATATAAAAATCTCCCCAACTTTATTTCGCTTACTCAACAACTTATTTTATGCTAAATCGTATGCTAACTACATTTTTAAATTTTTTTCCTTTTTATCGCATTGTAAATCATTAACTAATTTACAAATATATTGGACATACGACTATATATTAGTAATCGAGTACTCCGTAATATGTAATCCGTTAAGTAATTTTAAGCATATAGATGCATACTAATATGTTTTTGCATTAGGTGTTTTCCTCGTGAAGTGGATGTTATGGTTTCATTTACCATTAAACAATGGATGCTTAGCAATTAGCATGATGTTGATGGAAGAAAAATCCAAAACAAAGGTTGCGAGAACAAGGGAGGCAACAATCACAGGTATACACGTAGCAGTAGTGATCTCACACTTTTCTCATTCTCTCTCATCCAATCCTAAAACTATAACGATCGAATTTTTGCAAAAAATTTCAATTTCCCGCTTTTATGACACACAATGACACAAAACACGTACTCTCACGCCCACAATTCCTGTAATTATCAGCTGTTAAATTATTTTATTTTTTTTTTAATTTTTTTTAAGGGAATTTATTTTCTTATTGTTACACCTTAGATACAAACAAATCAGTGTTGCATGATTTATTAATTCCATGCTGTTTTTAATTTATTTCAAAATTTAATCTTAAATGGGTCAAAGGTCTTGTTTGGTAAAGAGTTTTTAGCTTATTGAGCCAGATATTTGACCAATTTTAAAAGCTAATTTATGTGTTAGATAAATAACTTATTAAAAGAGCTTTTTAGGCTCAAAACACCCTTTAAAAAATCTCATTATAAGAGCTTTTTTGAAATTAGCTTATTAAACAATTAGATTTTTGCCAATTAAATACACTATAAATAAACATTTAACAATTAGCAACTTTTACACAATCAGCTATTTACAACTAATGTAACCAGCTAGTCAAATCATTTAATACAACCAACTATATTAATCAGGTTCTAGCTAATTATCAAACATGGCCAAAGTATGATAAGTTTAGGGCAAAAGAACAATGTAACTTATGTAAGCATAGCTTAATACAAGTAGATAATATTGATTATCATATTATAAGCATAATTATATACATGCATCCTCACAATCTCTTGCTTAGCTTTCTCTATGTACGACAATTAGGAAACTAGCTAAGCTTCCTAAAACTGTAAACAACTTAACATAATTCTATTTTAGAAGATTACTAATAAGATACAAAGTACTTCATATTACTTTCGTAAATAGTATCATAAGATATGTAATTTAATATATATATTTCGTATACTATTAAAAAAAAAAATTATAATCAAGATACGTAAATAATGATTTTTTCGTATTATTTTTTATCTTTTCAATAAATTTTTAATGAACATGCAGGGTATGCAAGGGTGTACCCTTGGTGTTACGCGGACGCCTACATCCGCCCCTGATGGAAAACACTTAGCTAGTTCTATACTATCTCTCTAAGTTGAATAATACAATGTATGAGTATTTATTTTAGAATACAAATAAAATTCATTTAGGGCGTGTTCGGTGCTAGCGTTTGAATAGCTTTTAGTGGTTTGACTTGGTCAAACCACTACTTAACAAAAAATGTGAGTGTTTGACAAAATAGTGGTTAGGGTGGCTTTTAGTAGTGGAAGTAGCTTTTATGAAAAGTTAGAAAGATTAGCTTTTGTAATTAGAGGTACCTGTTGAAAATTTAATCTATAGTTTTAAAAATAAAATATTGATTTTTATATGTAACAGCTAGTCAACCGCTACTTTGCCGAATACTTATACCTAAATTATTATTTTCACGGCTAACAGCTTGTTGACAGCTAACAGCTACTTATACAGCTAACAACTACCTTCACAGCTACAGCTACCTTTACGGCTATATTTTGCCAAACACGCCCTTAATATATCTATTTTTCATTGTACAAATTATGAAATTAGTTTTTTTTTTTTTTTTTTTTTTTTTTTTTTTTTTTTTTTTTTTTAAATAGCTTGTGAAATTAGTTGAGAACATTAATTAGTAGACAAGTAATGTAAAAACTTGCAGTTAAATTGTCTCAAAACAATCAATACTATGTAAAAACATAGTTAATATAAAATTTTAAATTGTTTAACTTGACTAGTAATTGTTGAACTCTTTTAATTTGGATAAATTGTCTTGTCCTATGAGATTTTATCCCAAATTGAAATATTATACCACTAATATGATTTTGTTAGCCATAGCGAATTTAGCCACGCGCCTTATTAAGTGGAACCCCAAAATACCCCTTAAAACTGTTATAATTCAAAAATATTCCATAACAACTGTGGAACTAATAAAACTACCAGGACTATAGTTTGCGCCAAATTGTAAAATCTAATTTGATCTATTACTATAACTAACTTTTTAATTATTTAAAAAGATTGTGGAACTAATAAAACTACCAAGACTATAATTCGCGTCAAATTGTAAAATCTAATTCGATCTATTACTATAATTAACTTTTCAATTATTTAAAAAGACGATGGAACTAATAAAACTACCAGGACTATAATTTGCGCCAAATTGTAAAATCTAATTCGATCTATTACTATGATTAACTTTCAATTATTTAAAAAGACAATGGAACTAATAAAAACTACCATAACTATAATTCGCGCCATATTGTAAAATCTAAATGGATCTACTACTACAATTTACTTTTCAATTTTTTAAAAAGGGATTACGTTTGTTATTTAAAAGGGATTACGTTTGTTCCCTTTTAATGATTACATACAATTCAATTATTTCAATGTTACACATCTCCTTCATAAGTACATATATTATGCATGTACAATCCTCACTTATCGAAGTATTTGCATAATGCAACTATACTAATTCACAAAAATACTTAACTACTACCGTACCAATGCAAATAATCCTATTTTCAAAATTAATTTAATGCCTTAATACTTGATAAATGTGGTATTTAATCATTGTCTTCTACTATCTTATTTCCTTATTAACAGTATAAAACCACCAAACATGACCTTTTCTTGGAAATGAACAAGTAATCAACATAACCAAATTACAATTATAAACAAATCGGTATTTACATAAAGACTCACCATGTTTTTTTTTTTTTGGAAGACAAGATTCACCATGTATAATATTAATAATGAAATAAAATGCTCCGTATGTTAATCCTGGTTTTGATTGGTTTCTCACAATAATAATAATTAAAATTAAAAAAAAGGTAAAAATATAAAAAGCCAGAAATTCCTAAAACCTCGAAATACTTTCTCTCTCCTATTAATGTATTTCTCTCTCCTATCTTTGTGAGCAAAGCGTTTCCATAGTTGTGCAGCACCTCCAATCTCTCTGCTTCAACACTCACAATTCCAGGTATCATCTCATATCATTGCACCCTTTCCTCTTCCTTTCTTTCTGCTTCTCTTTCTCTCTCCTCTTTTTATTTTCTTCCGATACTTCAGATTTCCTGTAAAACTTTTTTTTTTTTTTTTTTTTTTTTTAAAAAATCCTATTAGAAATCAAACTCCCATCAGATCAGATGATAAATTGGTGTTTATTTTTTATTTTTATTTTGGTTTTTTGTGATTAATACTCTGCTTTCTGACGTTCTGGGGATTTTTTTTTTTTTTTTTTGAGTTTCTCTGTTTTTCTGGAAGTTTCAGCACTCAGTAAAGGTGGGTTTTAATGGGGTTTTTAAGCTTAATCATACCCTTTTCATTATTTTCGATTTTTTTGCGTTTATTTTTATCATCAGAAAATCTTTTTATCTTTCTGCCTGAAAATTTTCTGGGTTCTAGAAAATTTCCCCTGTTTTCCCCCTTTTTTTCGTTATCTTTTTTTACAGTTTTGTTGTTAGTGGTGGGCTGGTGGCGGAGTGGTGGTGGTGGGGGCGGCGATGGTAGTGGAAAGGGAGCAAAATCTTCACATGGGTTAATGGGGTTGATTCTGTGTTGTGCAAAATCTGTCAGATTTAATTTTTTTTTTTCTGCTTAATTTTAGTCATAAAAAAATAAAAATAAAAATGAAAATAAAAACCCTGTAAAATTTATGAAAAATCTTACTTGGGTTGATTTCATAATTTTTATTATCTGATCATATAAAAAAAAAAGGATGATTTTGTCAAAAAAAAAAAAAAAAAATGATTTTGTCATTATTTACTTTTTTTTGTTCTTATTTATTTATTGGATTATGAAAATTGATTGTAGGAAAGATTGAAAAGGATGTGGAAAAGGCAGAGTATACTAGGAGAAGTGGGAGATGCAGCAATGAGATGTCCACTGCCCAATTCTCACTGTTCCTTACCCAAAAGTATGCTACTTTTTATTGATGTTGATGTTATTTTAGAGGGTTCAGAATTTGTATTATTCACTAATCATACATAATCATTTTTTCATAGAACCAATTGAGACTATTTTAGAGGGTTCATTCTATGAGATTGATCGCTCAAAGCTACCTCAGAGGACCCCGGCTATGCTCCATTATGTTCGCGCTGTTATGGTAATGAAAGCTCAACCCCGGTTCTAAAATTTGTTGCTTGTATGATTTTGTGGAATAGAGAAGACATTGGATTTTGATATGTAGTGATTTTTGGGCTATTGTTGTATAGGTTTAGGTTTAATCTGGTTTTCTGTAGTGAAATTCTAAGTTGTGGTATAAAAGTTGGGATGAATTAATACTGATTTCAGTGTGTTGTATAGCTATCTTTGCTTTGATGTGGTTATAATTTGCGAAAGGAAGTTTGGGTACTGGGAAAAAATGTGGTGATGATTAGTGTTGGTTTTTGTGTTTGTTCATTGATTTTAAGGTAACTTCGAAGTCTGAACTGAATGTGACTGTAAGGTATCCTAGTACTCAATCATTAGAGGAGTATTTTGGCAATTCAGACCATATAGCTTGTCGATCAGAACTTTACCCTGCATTGGATGAAAAGTTTATCATGGGACCAATGCTTGCTGTTGAAGTTCTGAGGCGCATAATCCCATCTCAAGGGTTTGATATGCTTAAGCATTCTAAGTCCTTTTGGTTAATCAAGCCCTTGCCACCGCTAGGAACAACAAATGGTTCTGAGGCTAAGCATGGGCCATGCTTTTCTAAGCTCCGAGCCTCCAAAATCCAAGGATGGGGTTTGAAGAAGTTTGTTGCCTATGTCCCAAATTCCGAAGGGCTAGATGACCATGGAGAGGAAAAGAGTTTAACTTTAGAGGAGGGTAAACAAAGTGAGAAAGAAGAGGCATGCCATGAAACTAAGGGCAAAGAAATCATTCAATATAACAGGAAGAGAAAGCGTGGTAGAGCTCCAAATTCTCAAAGCAAGAAGACTGACCACATTCCTAAACAAAAAACTACTGAAATTAAAGCTGTAATCAAGGGAAACAATGATAAAGAGTTTGTTGACAGATGGCCTTTAAAAAGGTAAAACTCACAAGATACAATTTTTAGTCTGATTGTCTGAAAGTGCTTACTACTTCACTAAGCTAACTTGATGGCGGCAAACATGCAGGTATGAGGCAGCTGGAATGGAATTGGTGGAGGTTTTGAAAAAATATGGAGCCGATCATGAAAATCCAATTTCTCGTTTGCAGCTAAGGACAGAAGCTCGGAAGAGAATTGGTGATACAGGCCTGTTAGACCATATGCTCAAGCACCTTGCTGGCCAAGTAGTTCCGCGTGATGGCAATGATCGCCTTCGTAGGAGGTGTGATGCTGAAGGCAAGATGGAGTACTGGCTTGAGAGTGCTGATCTGGCTAACATTAGGAAGGAGGCTGGGGTTAAAGATCCCTACTGGATTCCACCTCCTGGATGGAAGCTTGGAGAGAGCATTAACGTTCCCAGGTGTTCATGTCGTCAAGAAGTAAAGATGCTTAAAGATGAACTTAGCATCATGAGGAGGTAGTTACTGATTGGACTCTCTGAATCCTGTAATTGTATTTGTGGTGGTCTTTTATCTTAATCGAGATGCCCTCATTGCAGACAAATGGCAGAGCTAAAAACCAAAAACCAAGATCAGCAGCCAATCACTATAGTAATGCCAGCCAGTGCAGCATCTTCTGGGAGGGTCAGTAACTCAGCATGAACTTGTTAATTAGTGATCAAACCAAGACAGCACAGTTATCATATCTATTTAATTTTCCTGAGATAGCTAGTTTTTTTAACATAACTTTATTGCCTTGGTCAAATGAAGGAAACCTATGAGGTTCTGATGAAGAAGAAGAATCTTATGGAAATGCAGCTACGCCAAATTTCAGAAGCTTTAATGGAACTGGAGGTATGCTATGCTTACATTGTTTTTAAAGTGCTCTATCAACTGAAAGCTCATATATATGCATAATATTATCAGTGGATCCAAGTCTAAGCCTTTCATTTAAACAATGAATGTTGAACCTATGTGAAAGATAACTGATATATGCACAAAGTATTTAAGATTATGTATGGAATATATTGAAGGTACATATAAATAGTTCACCACTGCATATATGCTGATGTACATAAATCCATCATCTTTTCGTATAATATCATTGTATCGGAATACATAGGCTTCTTGTATGAGTTCCATGGCATGAGTTTATCAATTCAAGTAACATTATTGCATTCAGAAAGACAAAAGTGTGCAAGTTACCGAAGCTGAAGCAGCAGCAAGTCTACAACTGAATGAACTGATGCCATCTGCTTGCCAGAGCTTACCAGTACTAGAGGTGAATGAAGACTTGGAAGAAGCAGCAGAAGAGATGAGAGAAAGTTGTGAAGAAGCGGAGATAAGAAGCCGATCCAAACGTCTGATAGTAAAACTGAAACCATGCAGTCAACTAGACAACATCAGCAACACATCATTGTCTCAAAAAATGGATCACTTGTTGCAGGATCGCATAGCTCTGGCTACTACTTCAGGCTCTCCTGTTTCTACCACCACCTCATAAACTTAGTACTGACATCTTGGTTAACCCTATGTACATGTCATGAAGGCAATGTATCCATTTGAATTTAGACCTCAGCTAATGTAGCTTTGTGAGTGTCCTTTACAAGTTAAAGCTCGATATGAATATTGAATAGGTTAGTAAGCTTGACTAATAGAGTAAAGGAGTTTTGTAGAGCATGCTAAACCAACAGATATGTTGTATATATTGGTTGTAGTTTAGTAACAGATGACTTGGCTGAGATCCGCTTATTGACCTTCAGTCCTCCTTATCCTAGTAGCCATCACTGGTTTAATTTGACAGCAATTTCATCTTAGATGTTTGCTTTGTTAAGTGAAATGAATTACTATACTATGTTAACCAAACATCTAATATACTCCGTGTCAAATCTTTGACACTCCTATAACTATGTTAACCAAACATTTCAGAAAAAATTGGTTTTAATATCTCAACTTTAGCCGATTTACTTAAAACAATACCAACTTTTGCTTATTGTATAATAATCCAAACTTTCATACCTATTTACTTTTAATGAGCCTTAACTTGTTGATAATCGGTTTAGAAGGTTAACTTGCCATGTCGTGTTTAATTTTTTTTGCTTTTAATCCCCCACCCCCCCCCCCCCTCCCCCAAGCTCCCTTAACCTTTCCTTCTCCTACCCTTTCATGGCCTTGGATGTCTCCCTCACAGCTTATAGAATCAATTTTTCTATTAGAAAACTCAGTTATGTATGGTCTTCCCTGAACTTTCTGATGTACAATTATCAGGTGAATATCTTGGTGGAACTGTGTTAGTGCTGATATAATGCTTTAAGCTACAGCATCAGAAACATTTTCAATATTCACTGAAGTAGTATTGTGAGGATTTTATCGTTTAATGATAACACATACAAAAAGCAGATCATGCCCAAGCTGTTACAGGCTTACAATCAAAGCAAGTTTTAAAAAGAGAGAAGTGAAAAGTAACATGCACCAAAGAAGAAATCGGATTTATAATTCAAATACATCAGACAAATAAGACCATTGCAACTTCTTACAACAATAAATATATTCCGTAATACTTTGTAATAGACTTAAGGTCTGTTCACATTTATTGAGCTGAACTGATTGGAGCTGAACTCAATTGAGGTGAAATGAATATTTTACGAGAGAAGGAAATTAGGACCTGAATTGAACTGAACTGAAATTAAGCTGAAGTGAACAGACCCTTATGGTCGTATAATAAATAAAAAATTGCTTAATATTAACTTATTAAGTGAATTTTTTTATTGTAATTAATATTATGTGTATTGTTGTATTTTTAAGGCGATGAATAGGCAAGTCTTGGGTGGGGATTAGATGGTTATGAATATCCAAGTGAGGGGTGGAGTGGGAGGTTTTGGACTTGTACCTGCCTGATGGGTTAGGCGTGTGCACATCAACGAAGTGTCTAATACTAATTATGACTCTTTCAATTGACCAATCAACTTTTGTTATTTTTATCTTCTTATCTTATTTTAATTAGTTTTAGTATAATATAAATACTCCAACTGATTATTATTTTTCCTTATGCATTTTATTATAATTTTTATAGTACCTTCGTTTTAGTTTTCTTTCTAGCCCTAGTTTCTCTTAGGCAACTCCATGGATTGTTCTTAATGAAGCCTTATTTTAATTCTTTGAGGTATTTTTATTTCTATTTATTGCTTTCAATTATGGTTTCTTATGGGTAGATCAGATAAGGGCTTTCGACATAAATGATTGGGATTACCCGTATTCATGAATAATGAATGTTAATGTAGCCACACACAAGACGTAATGAGAAATTGAACATTTGACTACTCAAATGAAAAGTGAGAGAATTTATCAAGATGTAAGCAATCAAATGTTACAAAAGATCTGAGGGAAACAAAATTAGATTACCCTGTCCGTTTTACATTCTCTAATCCCTATTTCAAACAGTGTGTCAAAAAATTATTTCATATGTTGCTCCTATAAAGAAACAGAGAAAGTACATAAGTTCCAAAAGACAGGACGACTCTTGTATCATTTTGCGTGTATCTCAGGTTGAACCAACCGTATTCAGCTGAACCTCGAGGCGGGTCATTAGCTGGCTCCTGCAGGTGAGCCATTGGAGAGAGCAAAGTAACTATGGAAAAAACCAGTGAGAAGTAATCAAACTTAATAAATTTCTTCTTCAGTATAAATACCACCAAGTTGATAGAAAGTTGGATAGTCGAGCAGATGACATTAAAATACAGGGGCAACTCTCCTAGTAGTTTCCCTTGACTACGTTGATAACTCGTAATCTCGATAAGTGATATAATCAAGCAAACTGAAGAAGTGATCACACTTAACTTGCGGTATATAGTGTCACTAATCTTCCCATTCTCATTCTCATTCTCCTGAGTTAGCAAAGCTATGATTATCTCAAGGATCACATTTAACAACCTAATTAGCCACATATAGAATGTCTTGCACCAAATCATTTCCTTCATCTTCTTTGCTATGCTATCAACCATTTTCTTTGTGCTATTAGCACTACTTGGATCGATTGATGATTACTCTTGCTCTGGATTTGAATCAACAGGGAGGGTATTGTGGTCAGGAACCATGTCAATGACTCCATCCTCGGTTGTCTCAACATTTTCCAAGAGTTCCTCCTAGTAAATTAAAATAAATTAAAAAAGTGAAGACAAAAAATTCAATATTTTTTTATATTTAAATTATATAGAGAAATAAAAAAATAAAAATTAATTCGTATTTTTTTTTTTAATCTAAATAGTATTTTGTACACAAATAATCTTCTTAATAGACTTGAACAAGCAATCATATAGCAAAGTTGAAGAGAATCAAGGTTGGCCTAGTGGGGAGGCCCTCCTTCCACCCCTATGAGAGGGTTTGTTCTCACCTCAAGCAAGTAGGCAATTGAATAAATAGTAATAAGGTAATAAAATTTAGGAAAAATTACTGGGATTTATCCTAACTTTGTTCCGTTCATCCAAATTAATCCCAAACCCTAACCCCTACTAGCATGTGGCATCTCCTTCCCCCTCCGTTTCCACCATTCCCCACCGGTTTCCACCCCTCTCATCCCTTTCCTGTCGAATTCCGACCACCTCCATCCCTATCCAATTTCAACCTCCTCCATCCCTCCCTTTCCCCCATCGTTTCCGCCTCTTTGATTCCCTTTCACGCCGGATTCCGCCCTTCCTTCTCTTCCCTGTTGAATTTTAACTACCCTGCTGCCTTCTCCGTCGAATTTCGAACACCCCTTCCTTCCCCTCCTCGATTCTGGCTGCCTTTTAGGGTGGTTACCTTTTTTTTAAATTTTTTTTTTTATTTTGTTTTTTTAAAATATTTGACCAATCACGTGGTGACACATGTGCAAAAAAATAAAAAATTCAACTCGCAAATAATGTTAACTTGCTTAACCAGTTGCAAGTCCAATTGGGAATGTTTTGGGCGGACGTGGTATAAAGCTGTAATTAATAAAAAAATAAACGAAAGTTGAAATTAGTTTGAGTAAACAGAGTAAAGTTGGAATTAATTATGACAATTTTTTTTCCTTATATTTATAATCAACACACATCGCACACATATAGGGTCAATGTGTGTATTAATATTACAACTATAGTTTAATACTCCGTATTTACTAAAGTAAAAATAAGATAAAAGTGAATCGACATGTTTATAAAGTTTGACAGTTGTATGGAAAAAAAAAACCTGATTGGCAGAGGACAAAGGCACAGCTTGATTCGCACCCGGCTCGTGACGCTTGGTAAGGAATCTAAAGATGCGAAAAGGTTCTAACTCGGCATACAAATTCCTCCATTTTGCCAACGCTTTATAGGATGATGAAGATGAATGTGGTTTCTCCTCAAAGTCTTTTCCCAAAAAACTCTCTTCCATATATCTTTCTCAATCGTTATACAACAATTTGTGTAGTTCAAATTGCTAAAACTTGTAACCCAGAAAAAAGATAATTTAGGAATAAAATAGTTATACAACTCAACTTCTTTCAATCTCTTCATTACTATAAAAACTTAAAAACAACAGTTGACCATCCCATTTATCACGCCACCATGAATTTCTACGAAGTAGCAGATAATAAAATCCATAACTTCACTGTAGGCCAATTCTACTCCGTACTGTACTACTTGCGGGGGGCAATTAGGGGGGAAGGACATTTCTTTGATAAGTCTAGTTTGGCATATCAAGAAGCGTCAAAGACTCCAACTAAGAAATTTCAAACTCTGGACGGACAAATAGACATTGTACTCCTTCGTTTTTTTTAAGTGTCCCATTTCTCAAAAGCGTATTTTCAAATTTAGAATACTACTCAGTATTAATTTATCTCTTTTCCTTTCTTTTTTTTTTTTTTTTTTTCTGTCTCAAAAAAAGAAAGATATAATATTAAAATATACACTAGCTTTTTGCAAAAAAAAAAAAAGTATAACACTTATTAAAACACAGTTATTAATTTATTATTGTTGATATTTACAGTGAAGAACAAAGAAAATAGAGAGGAAATTTAGAGAGAGAAAAATGAGGAAGAATTGTATTAGAGTGTGTTATGAACTATTACAGATGATAGCTATATATAGGATAGTTTGTTAGAGCTAACAAACTTGCCAGCTATTACAAAAGGGAATAAATTCTGTTATAACAGAATTTAGTTATTGCTCTGCTGACTCATCATCCGAGTAGTCATCAACATCCCCCCTCAAGCTAGGGACTGTAGCTGGATACATTCCTAGCTTGGATTTGAGCTTATTGTGCTGAAAAGAACTCAAAGCTTTTGTCATAATATCTGCCAGTTGCTCTGTAGTCGGAGTATAAGTCAAAACAATCAATCCTTCAAGAACCTTATCACCAGTGAAGTGACAATCTATCTCAATATGTTTGGTGCGTTCATGAAACACAGGGTTCTTCCCTATGTGAATTGCACTCTGATTGTCACAGTGTAAAGCAACAGGCTTTAAATCCAAAACACCCAACTCAGTTAACAACCTGACCAACCATTCTATCTCTGAAGATGAAGCTGCCATAGCCCTGTATTCTGCTTCACTGGAGCTTTTAGAAACTGTTGGCTGCTTCTTAGACTTCCAGGAAATTGGAGATTTTCCTAGCAACATGATATATCCAGTCACTGATCTCCTTGTATTTGGACAAGCTGCCCAATCTGAGTCTGAGTAAGCTGTCAGAGTCAACTGTTCTGAAGCATACAACATAATCCCTTGTCCAACTGTATGAGCTACATACCTAAGCACATGATGAAGTGCCTTAACATGAGCTTGTCTAGGCTGCTGCATAAATTGACTTAGAGTTTGCACTGAATATGAGAGATCAGGCCTTGTGTGTGACAAAAAATTCAGCTTTCCCACTATCTTCCTGTAATGTGCAGGATCAGAATATAGATCACCTTCATCTGCTAACAGCTTCATGTTTACGGGCAAAGGAGTTCTTGCTGTCTTAGAAACATCCATATTGCACTCTTGAAGTAACTCTTTAGTAAATTTCTTCTGACTCATTACAATTCCATCCACCAAATGAGTAACCTCAATTCCCAGAAAATAATTCAAGACACCCAGATCTTTTATGCTGAAGGTTTCATGAAGATGAGCCTTGAAATTCTTGATTTCTGTCTCATTAGAACCGGTTACAATGATGTCATCAACATATATCACTGCAACAGTAATGTGCCCTTCCTGTCTCTTAATGAACAATGAATAATCATTCTTAGATTGTTCATAATTCATGAGAAGCAATTCAGCAGTCAACTTAGCAAACCACTGCCTTGAAGCTTGCTTTAATCCATACAAAGACTTCTTCAATTTGCACACAAAATTGTCTGGATTAGCTACACCTTGAGGAACCTTCATATAGACTTCTTCAGTTAAATCCCCATGCAGAAAAGCATTGTTGATATCCAGCTGATATAATGTCCATTTTTTACTGGCTGCAATGGACAAAAGACACCTTACTGTAGCCATTTTCACTACAGGTGAAAAAGTTTCAAGATAGTCAATCCCAAATTTCTGTGTAAAACCTTGAGCAACCAACCTAGCTTTCAACCTCTCCACACTTCCATCTGCTTTAAGCTTGACTTTGAACACCCATTTACAACCAATAGGTTTTTTATCTTTAGGCAAGGGCACCATTTCCCAACTATCATTGCTAATCAAAGCATCTATCTCCTTTTTCATTGCTTCTCTCCACCCTGAATCTTGAGAAGCTTCCAAATAGCCCACTGGTTCTGTAACCTGACAGGTTTTGTTGATCAAAACCTTTATTGGGGTAGGAAGAACCTCAAATGTGACAATATTACACCAGTGCTCTCTAGGGAAATCAGCAGCACATATATAACCATCCAAGTAACTAGGTCTTTTCCTTGGCCTGTCTGATTGTCTTATATCTGGTACAGGTGTTTGATGTTGGCTGGTATTTGTGTTTGGATTTGTTTTTGTGTTTATGATAGGGTCAGGTATATGTGTTTGTGGCTGAATAGGGTTTGAAATGGTGTCAAGGTTATGTGTTTGTGGCTGGTCTGTATTAATATCATGCTGAAAAGCTAAAGGTTCTGGTAAAATGTAATCTGTATCAGGATCAAAGGATGTGTTTATTGGTAAGAAAATTGGATTAGAAGTAGTTTTAGTCTGAGTATCATAGTGAAAAGGCAAATGTTTCTCATAGAAAACAACATCTCTTGAAATAATCACCCTTTTTGACTCTAGATCAAACAATCTATAAGCCTTTTGATCAGGTGGGTAACCTAGTAACACACAAGGAGAAGCTCTGGCATCAAACTTTGATCTTCCAGTCTTCATGGTTGATACATAACATAAACACCCAAATACCTTCAAATGTGATAGATCTGGCTTCTTTTCATGTATCAACTCATAAGGTGAAGCAAAATTTATTGAACTCAAAGGCATTCTGTTAATTACATGTGTTGCAGTGAGCAAACACTCTCCCCAAAATCTAACAGGAACTTTAGACTGAAAGTATAAAGCTCTTGCTGTCTCAAGCAAGTGTCTATGCTTTCTCTCCACCACTCCATTCTGTTGTGGAGTATCGGGACAAGACTTTTGATGCCTAATACCATAACTTCTGTAAATCTGCTGAATCTCACCCTCACATAGCTCTTTAGCATTGTCAGTTCTAACAGTCAAAACAGTCTTATTGAACTGATTCTTAATGAAAACAAGCAAATCACCAAGTATCTTCACAGCATCACTTTTATTTTTCATAAGAAAAGTCCATGTATTCCTTGAAAAATCATCTACAATGGTGAGAAAATAGCTAAAACCATCATGGGTTACAGTCTTATAAGGTCCCCAAGTGTCAATATGAAGCAACTCAAAACATCTTTCTGCCCTAGACAAGCTTACAGGAAAAGGATTCCTAGTTTGTCTAGCTTTATGACAAATTTGACACACTAACTCACATCCAACTTTATTATCAAAAACAGAATTAACCAAATGAAGCTTATTAAATGGCAAATGCCCCATTCTAAGATGCCATAGCTTAGCATCATCATCTGTCCTGCTAAGCACTCCAGAATTAACCACAGTCTGTTCTTCAGAAGACTGAAACTCTTGCTTCCCTAAAGTTCTGTCATCAACAGCATACAGTCCTGACTGTATGTTACCAAGAACCACTGGCTGACTCAAACTGGAACCCTGAATCAAACATTTATCATGAGTAAACACAATCTGACAATCCAAGTCTCTACATAATTTATGTGTAGAAATCAGATTGAACTTTAATCCTGGAACATGTAACACATTTTTCAAGACAATTCCATTATCAAAGTGTACTGTCCCTATATATTCAACTGTAACATGTTTACCATCAGCAATTGTGATAGTGTTTGGTGACTTGTCAAAGCAATTATATGATTCAAACAAACTCAAGTTTGAACAAATATGATCAGTTGCACCACTATCAACAATCCATTTAGCATTTGAGCAAGTCAGTAAACATGTACCTGCCACATTAGCTTGTGACTCTACTGGCTGAGTCTGAAGTGCCTTCAGAATATTGTTGAACTGATCATGTGAAAGATGTGTAACATGATCATCAAACTCCATTTCATCATCAACATGAGCAACAGCAGCAATTTTCTTTCCCTTTCCTTTAGCAAAACTAGGTGGATAGCCATGAAGCTCAAAACATTTCTCAATAGTATGACCAGGAATTCTGCAATGTTCACAGAAAGGTCTCTTTCCTGCTATCACCAGCTTGTTACCACCAGCTTGAAAAGTCATCTTTGAACCTTGATACTGATTCTTGAAAGGCTTCCTGTAATCAGTTGCAAATACCATTGCTCTGCTGTGTTCTTCTTCAACAAAACTGGCTTGCCTTTGTTTCTCTTCCTGAACCAACAGCTTATATGCCATAGATATTGTAGGCAATGGTTGCATCATCAAGATATTAGTCCTTACAGCAGTGAATTTGTTGTCCAACTTCATGAGAAGCTGCACCAGCCTCTCTTCTTGCTGTTATTTCAAGAAAACCTGTGTACAAGTACATCCTGAGCTGCTACATGTAGGTAAGGGATTTATCTGATTGATTTGATCCCAAATTGCCTTCAGTTGCGTAAAAAACTCAGTAATAGAAGTGTCAGATCCTTGTTTCAGATCTGCTAAGGACTGTTGCAAGGAGTACAACTGTGGTCCTGAGGTTTGTGAAAACCTTTCATCCAAATCCTTCCAGATTTCTTGAGAAGTACCAAGAAACAGAACACTTCTAGCTATTGAACTCTCAAGAGATCTCAGAATATATGAAATTGCATCACATCGTTTCCAAGCTGCACAATTAGGATCTGATTCTGCTGGTTTTGGTAGACTACCATCTACAAAACCTAGCTTATTTTTCGTTGCTAAGGCAATTATCATACTCCGTTTCCATTCTCCAAAAGCATCTCCAGAAAATTTTTCAGACACAATTGGTAATGCAGTATTTTCAGAAGGATTTATGTAATAAGGTGATGTAGGATCAGAAGTAATAGGAGAAGAATTTGCAGCCATTTTGATCAGAAAATAGGCAAAAAAATGCAGAAACAACAATTGATTGACTGATTCAATCAAGGAAAAAAAAAATCAATGAACTCGATCAAACTCTCAAGATTATGAACTAATCTGCAGAAATCTGAATCGAAATACTGGAAAAATTTTGAAGTAAAAACCTCAAGAAAAACTCAAGAAAATGATCGATTGATTGATCAAATTGAATCAAAAACTTACTAAAATCACTGTAAACAGTTCGCAGAATCGATCGCAGCATTCTCCTGCTCTGGTACCATGTTGATATTTACAGTGAAGAACAAAGAAAATAGAGAGGAAATTTAGAGAGAGAAAAATGAGGAAGAATTGTATTAGAGTGTGTTATGAACTATTACAGATGATAGCTATATATAGGATAGTTTGTTAGAGCTAACAAACTTGCCAGCTATTACAAAAGGGAATAAATTCTGTTATAACAGAATTTAGTTAT
The DNA here is from genome assembly GCF_948465745.1 of Chenopodium album. NCBI lineage: Eukaryota > Viridiplantae > Streptophyta > Magnoliopsida > Caryophyllales > Amaranthaceae > Chenopodium > Chenopodium album. The sequence goes on from NC_137849.1 coordinate 42,863,014, forward strand.
TGCTCTGCTGACTCATCATCCGAGTAGTCATCAACAATTATATATAACCGGTCTCTTAGATTCGGCCATAGGAAATTAATGCCAATTGCCAAACTGCCGATGCATTCTGATTTTAAGCCAAAAGAGACATGTTATTTATAGAAATACTGAAATAGGTCTCTTAAACTCTGGGGTGTTTGCCAATAACATTCCATCATGTTATTTATGATGGAATGGAATGGATGTGATACTATTAATGATGTGATTGTTGTTTGGTTGGGGTCATTTGGGTATGGAATGCCATATCCAATGGTTTCTCATTCCCTTCAATCCCATACCCATCACCCCCCTAAAGATTGAGATTCCATACCTTCTCAAGTCATTAATATTATCAAAATCCATACTTTTAAATGAACCAAGCAACTTTTAAAAACAGTAGATTATCATTCCATACCCTAGGGGAGTAGGGGTTAATATCCCCATACCATTCCATTCCAACATTTTGAACCAAACGACCCCTAAAAGAAACATGTGTTTATATAATAACCGGTCTCTTAAGTTCTATTTTACTTCTACTCATATACTACACGTCTTCATAATAGATTTGTTTTCAGCTTTTTTTTTTTTTTCTTCCCCGATGCTCACATATAAGTTAGTATTAAAAATTATAAAGTAATACAATCTATGATTTTAAATTATACTCTCTCCGTATTTTATTACTTGCTTCATTTTTCTTTTGCTGCCGTATTTTTTTACTTGCTATATTTCCTTTTTTAAAAAAACACTAATTGTTCATAAGGTGATATCAATAGGCTATTAAAGAGCTTTTTCTAATTGTTCAATAATCTAATACTAGTATCAAAAGTACGGAGTACATTACTTGTCTACTTGTATTCGTGAGCTAAGCTAAGGTTAGAAAGGGCCTTCCTAGAAGGGCTGTCATCTTTTGTTTTTGGTGTAATGTTGTTGCTTGTACTTTTGGTTGATAAATTTAAAGATTTATTTTTAAAAAATAGTAATTCGCATAATAAATGGATCTATACCAACAAAAAAAGTGTATCAAACCATGTATCTATTAGTTTGAAACTAACACACGGAGTAGATCATAAAATATGTTGCTTGGTAAACTTGGACCAACAATATGATCTTTCACTAGTAAGGACATCCTATTTCCTTTTACTAGCATCCTAAGTTTTTAATGTATGCGTGTATCATTCCCTTTGGATTAGGAGCCGCAAGGCCTGCAACAACATAAATACTTGTTCTTTATTCCAATCCTGTCATGAAAACAAAAATATCATAAGATTTTGGGAACGAAATAAAAAGGATTAGTTTTTAAAAAAACAAAAGTTTTCAGAAAAACATAACATTGTTTAACAACAGTATAAATGGTTAATATTATGATTAATATAAAAAAAATAATACAAGGTTTTAGAAAAATAACACAAAGTTTTTAGCAGAATACACAGGTTTATCCAATATTTTAGCAACATAGCACATATTTTTATAAAAACAAAAGGATTAATTTAGTTAATAATGGAACTATGGAAGTGCAATACAGAAGGGTAAAGAAAGAGGAAATACCGATCTAGAACCTTCTTCATGCTTCTTTCCGAGTAATCCTGTAATTCAGACATACGGAAAAGTAAGAACATTTACAAGTTTAAGCAAATCTAAAACAAAAATTGAACAAAGTTGGTATGTGAACAAATTGAACAAATCTAAAGCATCATCAAATGTTGAAGAATGGTGATAGTGTATGATCAAGCTGGTTGCTCATTTCCCAATTTCTGCTGATGAAGAATGTTTTCTGTTTATCCTATTTTTACGAACGGATTGCTTTACAGTTACATAATTTCATTTAGTAGGAAAATAAAAATAAAGTACATGTACTCATTTGTACAAAAGAAGTGGATACAAATAAAATGTGAGACACAATTTACAAAAGCATTCAGATAGAAAGTCACCTGAAGCAATAGATTCCCAATGCAGTAGTGATTTCATTGATGACTGATGTTGCAAAGTGCAAGTACAGACAAGCTAGGCCAGGCCAAAAAAGTCCGTCAGGATAATGCAAAGCAACACCGAAACAGTAAGAGAATAATAAAATGCATGTTCACCTTACTCCAAACAATATTTTTAGAAAATGGAGGAAAGCCAAAAATAACTTTGTATATGAGTATTTCATAACTAACTTTAATTACATTTACTAAATTTATTCTACAAGCTGAGAAAATTTCTCCTCCATAACATTATGAGTTAGGAAGGCAAAGTTAATGTTAACACTCATGAACAATAAATTATAAGCTGATAGAAGTAACCAAAAGCAGAAAGCAATTAGCTACATAAGAGTAAATTTTTCATACCAGTAAATGCACAATAACCGAGCAGCACTAAAGACTCGTCAACTAATGGAACTCTGTGAACATGTTTAAAGGAAAAAATTAGTAAGTGAAGTCCTGAAAATTGAAAAAGCCAATAGGTAAATCTCCTACCCGTCATTCAGCCTAGCAGTCAAAGTGTTTGCAATGGCCAGAGGGAGATACAACAGAGACTGAAGCAAAGTAGTCAAAGAGTTAGTCAACTAAAATGCAGAATGGGGATTTATTTAGGGGAAAAAAAAAAAAAAAAAAAAAAAAAACTTAGTATACATTACTGTATTACTTCTTAGATATAGCTTTCAACAAGCAGAGACCCAATTTTTTCTACATCTGGTCTGTCCAAAGGCTCCAATATAGGTTGACCAAAAGATACAAAGAGACTAAGAGAGTGGGAGTCTCTTATTACACGAGCCAATTTATTTTATTTTATTCAAAGCTTGATGTCCACATCTCAAGTCATGTTGAATAGCTGTGGGGTAGTCAATCTATGCCTTAGCGGTTAAGTGGCCTCAGCCTCCTCCACCCATAATCACATATAAAAAAAAAAGTTGCTGACTTGCTAATACAACAGGTAGGAAAGGCCCCACTCTTATCTTCTCACAAGGAAGGTAGAAATTTTCAGTGAAGAAAAGGCATGTCTACATGGACATTACGTTCTCTACTTAAACTTGGGCTTTCTAGATTACAGTCTGCAACTAGAATACAAATTAATAAATGAGTTAGCTAAATCATTTTCCTTGAATAAAATTATACATGAAAGTCAAGTTCATTTCTACCTATTAAATCCTGGATTCAAATTAAAATGGGATGATATATGGAGTTTTAAATTGAATCACACAGTTTCAAAATTGAAATTGTGAGTTGAGTCAACTAAACAACTACTCACTCCATCCCTTAATATTTTAAGATCAAATAAACCAGACTCAAAAAAGGCTCCTCTCAAACAGAAGCATGTTCTTTAGAATAAAAAACAGGTTACAAGCCCTCTCAGTCTCTCACAGATCACTAAAAGATATAAATATCTTTGGTAAGGTATCTGTCCCCGAGAGAATATATGTAAAAAGCAATTTCCAAACGATAAAGTAGCCAAGGCTTGACTGCAACAGTTGACATATAAAATTATTAAAAGACAACCCAGACATAGATAAATGCACATTTAATGGAGCATTGCAAAATAATACACTAATCATCAACCAGAATCCATACCATACACATGCTAGTTTTGAGACCCTTTGGCTCATCACACAAATGCGACAAAATCATCCTTCCCTGCAAATAAATACTTTTGCATCAGCAAATTTACAATAGAAAAAGTACTATGGTAAAACAGATACTACAGACATACAGCATAAGCAATATGCACAATAATCTAACTAATAGAATATTTCGGAAAGTGACCTCAAGGGAAAAAAAAAAAAAGTTACCACATATATGTTTACTTACCACAAGAAAACCAAATGCAAGTCCAGTTCCTAGTACAACGAGATGGGGATAAGTGCCAATAAGATCAGATGGAGAGAGATAATCCCTGCAGAACCATCAATGTTGCTACATTAAAACAAGGGAAGAACCACCCCAGTTGCTACAATTAAACAAGGGATCAAAGGACCAAAAGCAAGTGAAGGTTAGTGAGCTATACCACACAAGGACCCCAACCAAGAGCACCACAAATGGATAAAGCTGACATTAATATCATCAAGAATGAGTTCCAGATTGGAAAAAAATTAATAATTAAAGGATATAAACAATATAAATAATACTAAGCATAAAACAATTATTACCATAGCTAATGCAAGCAGCATACTTCCTTTTCTCAACTTAACTACATTATAGACATTCTGTATGCTGCACAAGAAGCAAAATTAAGATGAGAACATTCCACACAACAAGGGGTTAAATGTCATTCTGATACAGAACTTGTTTGAGCACATCCATTGTAATGATTCAGAACAACAACAAATTAAAGAATAAAATAACTGCAGATAGTATATCCCTGTTTCTGTCGACCACATTATTGAAATAAACTAACGCAAGTAGATATACAGAACAAATTCAAATTAAATGCGTCCATGCATAAATAAATTCATTATTTTAAGCTAAACCTGAACAAGAACCTCACATCATATCCCGATTCAGCATGTAAATTAAGTCAGTTTAATGTTCTACTAATCCATTGAAAAAGAAGATGATGTGCACATATATGATTGATATACATAGAAAAGAATACCAACTTGAATGCAACAGTAGGTATCACACCCGAAGCTACCATGAGATACAACGCAACTTGGTATGTTGGGATCCCTAAAACAGAAAGCAAAGGAGGGTGTCAACATTCAAGGATGCATCTACCGAAAGTAAAATGATACAGAGTAATTAGCCTATTCAATAACCTAACACGGATACGCATCCATCTTAGACCAAAAAATGAAAGGCCAAAAATGAGGGAGAAAAATAAATAAATTAATATGTCAGGTAATTTGGAGAAGAAATATAGAGAAGGCAAACCCGACTTTTACAATATAAGGCAAGTCTCATGTAGATTATAACATGCATGGATCCATCTTAAAAGATGACAACATTGACCAGGACAAAGAACTACAAGTTTTACTCCATAGCATAAGCATCACGGGTTATCCCAAAGCCCAAATATTCATTTTCTATGTAAATGGAAAGAAATAAAAACATCAAAAAAAAAAAAAAAAAAAAAAAAAATCAAATTCAACATTTACAACAAAACTACTGCTAGCAATTAGGACATACAATAAACATTTTGTTCTAACCATTCTAAAACTCTAAGTTGGCTTACCATAAATGAAGACATTACAATTTGTGCCTAAAAAATGACTAACATGATAGACTTAATAATAAGCAGCTGTCCAATCAAAGGCTCCCTGTATATCTCTGCACTATAGTAAAAGACACATGACATTCCACAGCCTACAGAATTCAGACATATTCAAAATTCTTTATGATACAACCAAACTAAAAATGGCGATGCGCATTATAATCTTATACTTTCACGGTTCAAGTAATTTTCTTTAGTATGTAAAACATGCTACATGGAAAGCAATAAGCTTGTAGCACATAGGAAAAGTACAAAAACATCTAGTCCAAAAGTGTACCAAGGTAACCTGTACCACACAACAGGTTGTATGTTTCAAATCGTTTGCAGGAAGTTGAGCAATTCAGGAAACACTAACGTAGGTCTATGGATTCTTATAAAACAGAATACAGGTCGATAGATGTTTAGGTTGGATGATTTATCAACCCTTAGCATGCCAACAATTCATGAACACTTGAAGGAGTACTAGCTAAAGAAGCATATATGAGTAATTTACAAATATAAAACATAAAAATGATAACCATAGAAAATAAAAAATAAATAATCAAAATAAATAATTTATGTACAGATTGTACACGCATTGCACACTACATGTGTTCACAGGGGCCACAAATTCATAAAATACCCATTCCATTGTTAGTGTCATTTTTATTCTGTTGAGTTACCCTGAAACTAGTGGTCCTTTTAATTTATAAAATTAAAGAGTAACTTATGCATGATGCCGCAACAGATACTGTGCACCCGATATCAATGCGACATTGCACAGACAACAAGTTAAGGATACATAAACCTAATCTTATAATATGCAGCAGAACGAAATTTAGTTATTTATCAAACACGACTTTGGAATGCACTCAAGTTCTTTGCTACATTACCACTGAAAAATGGCACCCAGCTCAAGAAGGGTATTGATGCTCCAAACTGTTGAGCCCACCACTCAGCCCCTAATAAGCAGCAAAATTTTAAAAAAAATTAATTACACGGTGAAACATAAGTTTTCACATGCATGAATCAACAAAACCATGTTGTAAACAATACAACCAATGCCACTATCTCAGACAAAAAAACACCTTACCACCCAGGTTCCAACAGCCCCACCAATAATACATATTATATCTATGCATGGATAACCATTGATTTTCCTCTGGGTTCAACATTCTCTTAGAAAAGTACAAATGCAAAAACATTAAAAGATCAAAACTTAAAATTCTGCCAGCAGTATTCACCTTTAGCAACCCCAACATCAGAGAAATAAAATATAGAGATATGTTCTCACGCTGAGCATTGTAATTGTTCAATGCAGCCAATTAGAGATATACATCACAAAGTACCATAAATTAAATACAAGAATACTCGGTAAGTTGATTGAATCAGATTGTATCTAACTAATGACCAGTCAATCACAAAATATAATTCCTAAACAGCCAGTGCCAACATAGGTTTCTTTTTCAATAAAATGCACTAAGAACATGAGGTGCCAATCAACTAAACACTATAGTGATATCTAATGCATGTGAATTGCATAGGAATGCAATGAGTGCTGCTGTAACTCTCAAGTTTTGCAGCGGCTTACCTACAAAAGTTGTGAAGAAGTGACACAAGTAGATCAGCATAAGACCTTCAGTAGGTCCATTGATTACAGGAAGGATTAGCGTATTGGTGAAGTAGCTGAGCACCACAACCAAAAAAAAGAGGGGGCCAGTCAAGTTGCAAATCAGAAGGAAGGAAAAAGAAGATTTGAAGATTTAGTAAACAGAAATATATAAATGTCATCAAGATGGGTTGAGGTCCAATACACAATTATACTCGTAAAAATGTACAAAAATTGTAGAAATATTATTTCAAATAATTAATGAAAGATATCAAATTCATTTTTCTATAATGAAATTTAATTTATTTGTCTACATAATTGCCAAAAAAAGGTGGTGCAGGTCATGGTGATGAATAATAATAATAAGAAAAATATAGGAACTCTTCAAAAGGTAGTAATGTAATTCTAACAAGGTAATACACAAAACTTTTCTTTTGAATCACTTTTTTGTGTATTAGCTATAGTAATGTGATTCAGATTTCAGCATAGAGCACTATCTGATGAAACTAAAGAAAGTGCACTATTACAAAACACACATAACTCTTCCAATGATTTGCCATTAAAAAAATGAAAAAATTGCAAAATGTACCTACATAGGCTATCAAGACTATCACAACTATCTCAGTTGATTCAGGTAATAGAGTAGCAAAATTTAGACCACATACTGTTCCCATGTTGCACCATAAAATGGAATAGCTGCAATTACCCAAAACCAGAAAGTCGCTCTTCCGCACATAGCAGTACTCCCAAAAGCAAGAGCTTCAAACTGAGAGGGAAAATTTGGTTTAGGCCATCTGTTTTAAGAACAAAACATTATTGAAAGGGAACACACTTACAGCACAAGCGAGAGCATCACATCCTGCAATGAAAAAATAAACATGTCAAAGGATACATCATATAAGTTTCAAACATTTGTAACAAATGAGAGAAAACCTGACAACAACTATAAAAGTAAGCCAAAAGGAGAAGAAAAAAAAAAAAAAAACAGCTTAGAAACCTACCATGGTCAAAAAGCTCGCCCAACGGACTTGAGGAATTGGTACGTCTTGCTTGCTTTCCATCTACAGCATCAAAGGTCTAGAGTGTAATAAAAAAAAGAGGAGAGAAAGTAAGAAATTTGATGGCAAGTGCAATAAACATCAAATCACGAGTGAATTTTGTGCGTATCTAAAAACAAAGCATCTAAATATAGTACATTTACCATCATACTACTCTCTCCATCCCTTATTTGTTTTTCAAAACAGTGCTACTTCACAAAGGAAAAAGTTATGCTTACAAGCAAAAATCCTAAGTTTGTGCAGAGGCTTATATATAAGAGTTGTGAAAATCACCAAATAAAAATAATTATAGCTGATTAGAAGTTAAAATCATAGATGTGATAACACAATGTGTTGCCAACAAGCATCACTATGCCCTATTTGATGTTAGACTAAACAGTACTGTATGAAAGAGCATTGTGTTTTAGGGTTGGAGGAACAAAAATGAGGGTTTAGATTTTCCAGATTGGGGGAATAAAGATAGAAGAGAGAGCACCTGATAAAATCAAGTTAACAAAACTGAAGTAATAAAATAACTGAATATTTTTTATTTAACAAATAAGAAACAGGTTATGATGTCACCCACAGGGAAAACTAACCTGGTACAAAAAAAGCAGTAATCCATGCATGAAATGAACCCATCTAGGTGGTGGTGAATCCAGACGAGGTGAGTATAGCTGAAAATGAAGAAATTTTTGTGATTCATTTGCAAGAAACATAACAGATTCATAATCACTAAACAATTTCAACCATCTCTAAGAATAACATGAGCATTTCATATTACACTAATCATAATGTAACCAATTCTAGAGGAAAATATTTCATAAATGAGCTAAACTTGATACTATCATTTATTAGAGAAGTTTTCATGCTCTCACACACTTTCATAACTAGCAAAATCAATTGTAAAACTATTATGAGTAATCAGCCATTTAATCAGTCCACTAGTATGAAATACACTTCAACTGTTTAAACTTAAAAATACTCTCAATCAAAATGCTACATAAATTACACACAAGGAAGAAAAATCTTACATAGGGCTACAAAACCATCAAGATTAAAACTGAACCAAAGAGAAATTTCATTCACTTACATATCCAAGCAATGCAGAAGTCATTAAGAACATGAATCCAGTAAGTGTTATCTGCACCAAAAATTTAGGTTACCATTTACAAAATCATAAACAATCAAGTTGATAAAGCAGAATTAGTAAGAAAATGCAGAAAGATTAAAAGAAAGTGTTTAAAAAAAGCAATTGAGTGATAATTACCATATTTGGGCTGAGAAGCATCCACATATGGAAAAGATGCACAAATAAAGGTAGAAAATTAGTAAATAAGTATACAAGCTTATAAAAAAGAATTAGAATACTATATGTGCAAGAAACCAACAAATGCACCTTAACTTATGCAAAACAAACATAAGCTTGCGCTAAAACCAATGCCATATGAACTTTATACTTTTCAGATAACAATGGAATACAGTTCTAAGACACAAAGAAATGCAATATCAAATTTACCCACACTATTAAAGGGGCTTCAACCAAACAACCCAACAAAAACAAGCATGTGCCTATTTCCTACCCACAGTACAGTTCATAACTTCCTGAATCCGCAACAGCTCAATACATTCAATAAGCTCGTTCTAAAGAAAGGTGCAACTTTTTGAGATGGCTCCAAATGATACACGGTGATATTATAACTATAAGAGGGTGACAAAATTCGTTCTATATTTTCCTCCATTAATTGAGATTTTCCTAATTTCAATCACACTAATCACTTTTAAGAAGCACAATTTATTTTCCTGTTTTGTATCAACATAGAAATCAATCTCAACTTTCAAATTGATAGAATCAAGAAAATATACACTTCGAGGGCAAATTTACTCAACTATATTATAACCAAAGCAAAAGAAACTAAAAAGGTAAAAATAAGGACGAGAGGATACTTACGGCATCCAAAGAGGGAAAATATGCACAAATCGAGTCCAGAATGGTTGTAAAATGTATTTGGCTGTGTATGAGTGATCCTCACCACTATATTTGTATCTATGTAGCGCAGCAATACCATGAGCCCCTATATACCCCATCTTCTCTCTTTCAAATTATTAGTACTTCCAAAAATACAGCACAAGCAATCTACACAACACATCAAACCAACAAATCAGTGACCAGCTCTGCAAATCATCCGATTCACATAACAGTAATGACAAGAGAGAGAACTTATTAAATATTAAATTGCCGGACAATTTAAGATATCGGATAAAACTGCCCCCTTAAACCTCTTTATACAGCACCCATTTTCTCTTTGCATTGTTTTGAGTAAAGAGACTCCATCCAAATAGGCAGAAATCAATTAATCTCTTTAAGTTTAGCTTTTAGTTTTGTTTGTCAACTAAAGCTTAAATTTTTTTTATAAAAATATATAAACCCTCTTTTCATTGATTCGCTTAGTGCAGTTGGAACAATGTAGTTAAGCTCAAGTTCGATGAAGTTCCCGATCAATGGTCACAACTCTCAGTTAAAAACTTGCTTTTCTAAATGCAAACATGAAGTATAGGTTTAGCACTTGACATCAGGATATCATGGCAGAAGATATGGTACCAAACTACTACCAACAGAAGAATAATGCAATGCATGAAATGCACTCAAGTTTCTTCCCTCTACCCAACGAAGCTCCTAAAACACCAATAAACTGAAATGATTTAACCGCCATTTGCCAAGGTAAAAGCATGATATATTGGCATAATAACCTTAATATCTCCTAGCTACAAATTAAGTTTAAAAGTTCAACAATTATCAGAATTCAGATAAACAAGTCTCTTCTTATACTCAATTCGATCATCGATCAAACGAAACTACAACCCGGCTGTCTTAAGACTTAAGGTATAAAGATTAACACCTTAGCCAAAATTTCCATATTTTCTCAAAGTAACTTCATATTAATATATACACAAATTCATATATAACCCAAAATTCCAAGAAATTAACGATAATTTCACTAATTTGATGCCAAATGAAATCAAACTACATATTCATCACAACACTAAGCATCAAATAAAATAAAAATTAGATTAAATTTCACAAATTCAGGCTCAAATTAAACTCACTTTTCCACAAACAACAATAATTCGAAGGATACGAATAAAACTGTAACAAAACATTAACATAATGAGTTAAATTTTGGAATGAATTACCTTAAATTGGAGATTATAGTACGTTGAATGTAATTAATTAATGTGAAATAAGTGAAGAAGTTACTGGAAAGTTAAGGAGTAAGATACGATCGATTGAAATCAAGAGAGAGAAAATGATTAATAGGCTAGAGAGAAGTTAAATCACCGGAATTAATAAACGACGCCGTAAAATCCGCCGGAAACCACCGTTGGCGGTGGTAGTTTGAAGAGAGAGAGTGAGTGAGAGTGAGTGTTCGTTGGTTGGTCCGTGCATGCGCGTATTAGTTCGGGGTATGACCGTATGACGACAGACTGAGGGAGACAATGAGTGAATGTGTTTTTTTTGTTGTTTGTTTTAGGGGAAGCCTCGTTGTTCATTACCAATGGGTACATACGGAAATATCAGATACGATACTTTTAATTAAATGTTTCAGTTATTATTAAATTGAATCCTTAAAACAGTTTGAGATATCAAATTAATTCATCATAACATTTGATCACTGTGATAGGGAAAGGAGCTTCCTACATGCAATTGTAGATTAATGGATTGAACTAAGGTGCTATAACGAAAACGATTCTTGGACAAAAGTAATAGCATTTGGCCAACTTTGTTGCTATAAGTAATAGCATTTGATCACTATTTAACGAGTTTTAAATCTTTAAACATTGTTTTTTAAGTATCTTTTTAAAAAATAAATATTGATGGACAATTCCAAGGAAAAGAAGTACCTCAAATATAGAAATTAAAGTCTTTATTTGCAACTTTTGCTAGTTTAACTGTGTAATGCGAAATAGAGTTAAAGTGTCTCATCATTCATTAACTTTTTCGTTTTTTATTTTTTTTATTTTTTTTAAACACTATGTTATAGGACAAATTATTAAAGTGTTATCATGACCACATAACAATCACTCGTACATACATTATATTTGAGGATGATTATACCTTTTACACTCCAATACAATCTTACCATGATTCTTGAATACAAAAAAGATACAAATGCAATCAAACAATTGACTCTTATTTAGAAGGGGAAAAAAACACATAATCGACTCATGGTTACTTTGTCATCACAATTTCCACATATTTTTGTCAAAACAATTTAGTCCTTTTAGTGTAATAATATGAAATGTTATTATAATACAAGTTGTCATGAACTACGTAATAAGATACAGATGCAATCGAAGAATGAAGTACTATCTAGTAAAAACTCACACATACATAATCGACTCTTGGTTACCTTGCCTTCTCAGCTCTCACATTTTTTTTTTGTCAAAACAATCACCTTAGCTTAATGTATCATTATTGAAATACAAATAACAAAATAACATGGAACATTACAATTATACAAGTTGCTACAAGATGTGAACTAAAGATACAAATACAATCAATGAAAAAACACTTATTTTACTGAAAAATCAACACATAATTGAGAATCTAGGTTATTTCGCCTTCTCAAACTCACCATTTTGGTCAAAATAACTAACAATACTACGGAGTAAAAATAAGAAACTTATCCCAAGTCAAATTAATTTAGTAAGTCAAGTAGAACAAACAAAGCCTAAATTGCATTAAGCACTAGTAGAAAAATAGAAATTGGCACTGCCAAATGGCCATCAGTTCGGGTTGAACCGGTGGGAAAAAATAGAGGAAAATGGGCGGTATTTTGTGGGGTGGGTATTGCCACCGATTCGGTTTGTTTGAACTAGTGGGAAAAAAATAAAACCCACCGGTTCAAAACCGGTGGCTTTCTTTTAAAAAAAAAAACCACCCCCCCTTTATAAACCCCTAACCCTAACATTCCTCTCTCCTCAGCCTCTCTCCTCACTCCCCTTTCCTCTCTCTCTCCTGCTCGTCCTCTCTCTCCTCCCTTATTTTCTCCGTCCCCTCTTCTCTCTCCTCATTCTCTCTGATCTCCTCCTTCGTTCCTCTCTTCTCTTGTCTCCTCCTTCCTCCTCTTCCCCTCTCCTCTTCCTCTTCCTCTTTCGTCTACTCCTCCCTCATCTTCCCCTCTTTCGACCACCACCGCCGCCACTAACCATCGTTGCCAAGGGTTTTCTGGTCAAATTCGACCATGAAAACTCTAGATCTAGAGTTTTTCATGGTCGAATTTGACCTTTATAACCCAAATTCAAGCAAATTTCGAGAGTGTTGGTGAAATTCGAGGTAAGTTATGTTTTTCTTACTTTTTTTTTTTTTTGAGATTTTTGGTGGAATTTCGGGGGTGTTGGTGAATTTCGAGGGTGGTGGTGAATTTCGGGGGTGGTGGTTGTTGGTGGTGTTGGACGGTTTGTGGTGGTTTTTGGTGGTGTTGGACGATTTATGGTGGTTTTTGGTGGTGTTGGACGGTTTGTGGTGGGTATTTTTCATGGGTAGGGTGACAAATCTAGGTTAGTTGGGTGGTTTAAGATGGGTGGTAGTTGGGTTCGGTGCAGGTAGGGTACGGTGGGATGTGGGTGGGTCGTGGGTTGTGGGTGCATGTGGGTTCTGGTAGGCGGGTTTGTGTAGGTGGGTGGGATTGGTGGATTAAGGTGGTGCGGATGGTGGGCTGGTGGTGGGTGGGATTGGTGGGTTAAGGTGGTGCGGATGGTGGGCTGGTGGTGGATGGGATTGGTGGGTTAAGGTGGTGCGGATGGTGGGCTGGTGGTGGGTGGGATTGGTGGGTTTAGGTGGTGCGGATGGTGGTTGGTGGTGGTGTAGGTGTTTGATACTTAAAAAAAAAAAATTTGGACATAAATTAAACAAAAAAAAATTGGACATTAATTTTAAAAAAAAAAATTGGACATTAATTTTAAATAAAAATTTGGACATTAATTTTAAAAAAGAAATTTGGACATTAATTTAAAAAAAAGAAATTCGGACATTAATTTGACAAATAATATGGGACATTATTTTGAATTTTTGACTAAAAATCGACTTTTTAAAAAATAAAAAAAAAATTTGGACAGTAATGGCACCGGTTAACCGGTGCTAATAACAACAATATGCCACCGGTGCCAAAAGCTCTTTTTCCCACCGGTTTTGAACCGATGGCATATGTGGAGGATTTGGCACCCCCCACAAACTCAGCGGTTCAAACCAGTGGGTTTTGGGGGGTTTGAACCGGTGCCAATTTCTCTTTTTCTACTAGTGAAGCCAACAATGTATGCAAATGTGATAGTGGAGGTGTATGCATAGTGCACATCAAGCCTAATTTCGAAGAATATGAAGACTAACTCCAATGAACATAAATGTTACCCACTACGAGTAAGCTGATGTTATGTTCATTAGACTTTACATTAATTGGCGTTAATGATTGAAATGGGTGTTTATGTTTTTTAAAATTAGGTTTGATGTTCAATATATGGTTGTATGCACCAATGAGCAGTATGTATAAGCGAGAAAATACATGTTCATCAACCTGATTTACCAAATGGGGCCATATAAGACATGTCACTTATATATTAGGGGGCAAGTTTGTATTTTCTTTCCTTTTTTCCCCCTCCATTATAGCTCACTTCACTTTCTTCCTCCTCCATCATAACAACTGTAACACCCCAATAATTCTCTCTTTAAACCTCTGAGGACCCTGAACAATATTCCAGAGAATTACTGGCGTGCTACCGCCACGTGTTCAAACGTTAAGGCTTTATCAGAAAATAGCAGCGGAAAAACTAAATCAGTTATAAATAAGTTTTAAAACCAACGAATGAAACCAAATTAAGTCATACAACTTGGAACCATTAAGGCCCTTATTCAAAACCCAATAAAAGTAGTAAGTGATTAAATTCAGTGTTCAAATAAATTCAAACCCAAAAGAAATAGTGTCGAATAAAATCGAATTAAAATAAATTCAAACTTGCAAAAGAAATAAAATGAAACAACCAACTCTCTACTCAAGATCCTACAACCCTGATGAATGCTGCATGTGTAAGAACCTGTGGTAATTCTGCTCCCCGATATTACAAGTGTAAAAATTGGATCGTCACAGGGTCATTGAAAGGCGAAGGCCATGACCAAAGAAAGACACATAAAGCACGCAATCAGCAAAGCTGAGTACATACAAGCTGCAAAATAAATTAAGAATTCCATAACATGCTACTAATAATCAATCATCATGCATCATTAAATTATAGACTCAACACACGACTCAACTATTTATATTACTAAGACTCCATTAATTAATAATAGGTAAATCATTATTTTTATTCATTGGATTACGCAATAGACAAGGTTGTCCAACCCATGCTCTATTTGGAACATCAATAAAAGAAAAACCCCATGCCTCCTTTCGGAAACATCAATAAACATCCAACGACCACGGGCGCGACTCCGTGACCGTAGTTAGTATGAGATCTCACCTAACTCCTAGTTTTGAAAAATATTTGAAATAAGAGACTCGTAGATCAGACGGCCTCGAGAAAAGTACACGGCTAATACCCCATGTACCCCAACCCCTGATTGTCATTACTCCAGAAGTGCACCAATCCAGAGTTTTATTGCTCATCCATCTTGCACTTTACGTGATTTACAGGTTTAGACTTGGTGATGACTCATATGCATAACAATACAATCAATCCAATATCAATTCAATCAAGTAAAGCAACTTTTCAATTTCAATTCTTGATTTATTAGTGGCAAGCAACATTTATTATTTATTCCTTTACTACCTCGGTGTATAAACACCTTGAGTGCATAAGGCACCCCAAACTCTTAACCTTGTCTTATAAGACATGAACCATTCCTTTACTCATCCTATTTCATTAAATCATGAATGAGTAATAATTAAGTCATTTCACCAATCACATACCTTTGCCTCTAAGCGCACCTTGCATAATTAGAACATAACCAATAATTACGATAAGGAATAGTGCACGTCAAAGGAAATTCACAATGTATAACCAAACAATTTAACCCAGTCATCCCTAGACATGATACTAAGTTCTCGATTCGTCCTTAAACATGCACCTAAAAGCAAGGTTTTGTAACTTGTACGTACCTTGAGCAAACGAATTAGTATGCCACTTTACTAACTAGAAATCACCTTCAATAAACTCCTCTCCTAAGCCAAATAATAACATCTCAATCAATACCCAATCAATTAAATTTACAGCAATACTAACTTACTTTAAAACCTTCAAAATCCAAATCAAACAACACTTTAAAACCTTCCCTTTTGTTAAAATTAAAGGCTTATATATAGTTCTTTAAATTTTTCTTCATAAAAACCTTAAAATACACTCTTATACATGAAATTACAGCAAGTTCAAAGTCTAATAAAAATCTGAAAATTATATAAAAACCCCTAAAATCTCTCTTTTTAATGGGTGATTAAACCCTCTTTATAAAACATCAAAAGTAGTACTTAGAAACTATTTCCAACACTTGAAACTTCAATAAAAACATATATTTATGCTTAATTAACTTTAAACATAATTAATTTTATTAATCAAACTCAAGGATAATATTTTAAGTATGTAAAAACTTCGTTAAAATAAAAAACTGCCCGAAAATCATATTTAGAGGCTGAATTTGGCCTCGAGAGGGTGTTGCTCACTACCAAAGGTAGTGAGTCTTTCTTAAAACGTGGTTTCCACATGGAAAACACTACTTTTTTGTCATAATCGGATGAGTTTAGAACCTGGTCGGGATTAAAACGGGATTAATATTAACGAACGGAAATCTAAAAATTAAAACACGAATCTATGTGTTCAAAATAATCTGGAATTAAGTTAAACTAATCAGTAGTTATAATCACCAAAATTTCAAAACATCATTACTATAAAAGCCCTAAATCAATTGTTCATAAAAACCCTAAAATCATGATTTTCAATAAATTGAAACCCTAGGTTTATAATTCATAAAATATGAAATTTATAACATAAATATAATCTGAAATTTATAATCTTTATACCATTAAAATATAATTTGATACTAAAAATATAATCTTTATACTAAAATCAAAACCCAAAACAATTAAATTAACATTAAGCAAAATAAAGAAACAAAGGAGGATGAAAATAAGACTAACCTTTTTGTGTGGGAAATTTTTGAAGATTCATGGGATATTTATAGGAGAGAATTATTGTAGGGTAAAAAGAAAGATTGGGCCTCATAAAAATAATGGGTCGATTAAGTAAACAAATGGGTTAGGCTTGTATGATTGGACATAAATTGTAGAATAAAGGTGCATAAAATAATTTGTTCAAATAATTTTCGACCCAGATTAATAATTTGAAACTTTTGAAATTAAATTATGAAAAATAACAAATAAATATTATAAATAAAATAAATTTTCATTTATAAAATATTTAAAAATACGGGGGATTACAACAACGCCATTACCACCTAAGGTAATTAAAATTGTTTCTACGAATAAGATGCTACCCCTAAGGGGTTGATATGACCCTAATTTACACCCTTTTGCTCTTAGGGTGTCTTTTTGTTATCGCCGTGAAGCGGCGTTAGAGTGGTTAGTTGTTGAGGAAGGAGGAAGAATGGAAGAAGAAGAGGGACACAAAGAGGATGATTGTGGTGGTTCTTGGTTGATTGGTGAGATGGCAGGGGATAAACGGAGATGGTGGTGGTTCGTCATTCCTAAATCGTGATGCTAGATCTAAGTTTTTTTTTTTAAAACAATAAAAAAATGTACAGAGTACTATATTGCAAAGCTGCTCTACAAAAGTGACTGATTTACAATGGTTCATCAATCAGCCTGATTGAGTGGGGTGACCTCTCTATATAAGCTTTTCCCATTCAATTATATTTATTATTATTATTTTTTTTACAGGACTACTTAATTATTGAACAATGTTAAAATCACTTAACTCAATCAGAAATTTTACCCCACCTTTCACAATAGATTGACTGAAATACGTCACTATCAATAGCTCCTTACTTAGACCCTTCCTTCCCCATAGCCACTGGCTCACGACCTTTTGACTCTCGCTAAAGAAGAGAAATTCATCCTTAACTTCTCATCGAAGTTGGACTAATTTGAAAACATTGGGCAATTTACTTTATACTTACTATTTGGAAAAATTGACATTTGCTACCACCGAAAGCACCCTGTGTCACATTTGCTACCCGTTTAAAAAAAAAAAAAAATATTTTGCTACCACCTAAAATCACATAATTAAAATTTCACTACCACTTAATGGAACCCGTTAAGTTTATTCAAAAAAATTAAAAAAAAAATAATAAAACAAAGTAATCCAGCCACCCCTCCCCCTCCCCCCTGTCGGCGGCCAGCGCCCAGAGCTTCGGCCGACGTCGGCGCGAACCCACCCCCCTCCTTTTCCCCCTACGCAGCCAACCTCCATTAACGGAAACCACCATTTTCCCCCTCCCATCCATTAACGCCGAATTCGAAATCAAAAGCAATCCCAACAAAAACCCATTATACTGAAAATGCATATGATCAACAATCAACAATGCAGGTGACCAAATAACCAAAATCCAGATCAATCTTCGCTTTGTTGAATCCAATTTTCGAGTAATTCGATAAATTGCATAGTGAAGAACAAAATCGGCAACAATCACTGTGATTCTCTGGAAATAAACGACGGAATCGGCCTTGTAATTGAGACCTTCATGAAGATTAACAATGGTGGGGTCAATTTTTGCGGCGAAAAGATAGAGAAAGAGCTGGTGGTTTAGGGTGGTTTTGGGGCTGGTGGTTTAGGATTAGGGATGGTCGAAAGGGTAAGGGAAGGGGTAGTGGGTGGGGTCGCGCCGGCGCCGCAGGGGGAGGGGGTTGCAGTTGAGGGGACGGGTGGCAGTGAAGTGGAGGGGTGGCTGCAAGGTGGTTGAATGGTGGCTAAACCCAACTAACGGAAACAGTAACGGCTTTAGACATTTGGTAGTGAAATATATATTTTAGGGATTTGTGTGGTAGCAAAATAATTTATTTATTTTTTAAACGGGTAGCAAATATGACACAGGGTGCTTTCGGTGGTAGCAAATATCAATTTTTCCTTACTATTTTGTCCAGTTTTTGGTTTCTAGTCTTATTTTATTAGTAGCCATGAATAGTAAAAACTTGAAATTCCAACATTTTCCAATTTTAGGGTTTATAGAAAAGTTAAAAGTTAACAGTAAAACCCCCATCAGCCATCACTCTTTCTTCACACTTCTTCGAAAACCGCCCTCCTGCAAATGGACGAACACAACACCTCCATTACTTAAACCACCAATTCACCACCTTCACCATGGAACCCGAACCCGAATCCGAACCCCAAAACCCACCTCAATCTCTCTCCTCTCCACTCCCTCCACCGCCAGACCTCCCGGAAAACCAACAACCACCCTTCAAAAAACCCAAAATGTCCTCTACCACCGCAACTTCCGACGAAGAAACAACCGTCGGAAACAGACCTCTCCATCTAAAGCGCCGGAAAGTTGCCATCTTCTTCGCTTATTGTGGGGTAGGATACCAAGGTATGCAGAAAAACCCAGGTGCAAAAACCATTGAAGGTGACCTTGAAGAAGCCCTGTTCTTCGCCGGCGCAGTTCCCGAAGCTGACCGCGGGTGTCCCAAACGGTTTGATTGGGCTCGTTCCGCGAGGACTGATAAAGGGGTTAGTGCCGTCGGTCAGGTTGTTTCGGGCAGGTTCTATGTTAACCCACCTGGGTTTGTTGAAAGATTGAGCTCTCATCTTCCTCCTCAGTTTAAGATTTTTGGGTATAAGAGGGTAACACCTTCGTTTAATGCTAAGAAGTTTTGTGATAGGAGGAGGTATGTGTATTTGTTGTCGGTTTTCGCGCTTGATCCTAGCTGCCACCGCGATCGGGAGAGTGTTTTGGCTAGTTTAGGGTCTGAGAATGAGCTTGCTAAGTGTTCTGGGTGTTCTGAGAGGGGTAGGAAGGTTATTGGGTTGATGGGTAATAAGAGAGATTGGGAGAATGGTGGGTTTGTTCAGTCAGGCATTTCGTCGAACAGTTGTGATGCATTGTTGATTGCTGGTGAGAATGAGGGGACTGATGCTGGTGCTGGTATTTCGTCGAATTGTAATGAAAATGAGAAGAATGAGAATGTAGAGTGTGATGTTGTGATAGAGGGTAAGGATGGTTCTGAAGTTACAAAATCGGAGTCTTTGGTTGTGGAAGAGCAGGTTAGGGAGGAAAAGAAAAGTGATTTCAATTATGGCGAAGAGGAGAGAAAGAGGTTTAATAGAATACTTAAGTATTATGAAGGAACACATAATTTTCACAATTTTACCACCAGAATTAAGCCTGAGGATCCATCAGCTAAACGATACATCGTGTCGTTTGAAGCAAACACAACTGTTACGATAGATGGGATCGAGTTTGTGAAGTGTGAAGTTATTGGGCAGAGCTTCATGCTTCACCAGATACGGAAATTGATTGGGATGGCTGTGTCTGTAATGAGGGGTTTCGTTCCTGAATCTATTTTTGAGAGAGCATTTGACCAGTAAGAAAAAAGTTTGATGAATTTTTTGGCTGTATGTTTAACTGAGAAATGTTTTGTTCTTTGTTTAATGCGTTTGTGTGATGAATTTTCAGGGATTTTCGCATAAATGTGCCTACTGCCCCAGAGGTTGGGTTATACTTGGATGAATGTTTCTTCACCTAATATAACAATAAGTGGAATCACACACACGAGGAGGTGTCGATGAAAGACTATGCTGAAGAAGCCGAAGAATTCAAAATGAAGTACATTTATTCCCATGTAGCCCAAACTGAACTTAGGGAAGGATTTGTTGCTGTTTGGCTACATTCCCTAAATCATTGTAACTACCCTGATTTCCGCCCTTTTAGTGATGAAGTGGAGAGAGCAGTTGACGATGAAGTGGGGAGGTCAGCTGATGATCAAGTGAAGGGATCAACTGATGATCAAGTGAGGGGAGATGCTAATGACAAAGTGGAGAAAGCGGTCAATGATGAAGTGGAGAAAGCGGTTAATGATGAAGTGGAGAAAGCGGTTAATGATGAAGTGGAGATGGCAATGAATGATGGGGTGAAGGGAACGACTGAGGAAGAGACCATGGATGTTCTTTCCTCTTAAAAAGATATATTGCTATACTTTCTGATGTGGTAAATGAGTAACATTTTTGGTTTCCTGTATTGATTTCGTATTCTTATAGTGCAAGGCTTTGTAGGCCTACTAGATTATGTGGTGCGATGGTAGGCGAGTAGCATAGTAGGAAGAGTTGAAATAGGGGGAGTGTTTTGATCCCCCTGATCCCCTCTATTAATCAACCACACAGATGGAATTGTACTTTGCAACAAATTCTGATACTTATGTGTTTTATGTTCTGTTCTTGCAAATGAAATGTAGTAGAATCATTTTCAAGAGGCTCTTTATCACTATCTTAATTTTTTTTTTTATCTTATCACTGATTTAATGCTGTTATTTGTTGAAGGGTTCATCACATGTATCCAGAAATCATCCTGAGATATATACTGGCTGAATTGGTGTCATTTTGGTATCTAATAGGCCCTCTCTCCGGAGTAATAATAGTTGTCATGTGAGTGGAATTGGAAGTATTAATGATACAGATGTATTAGTAACAATTTCTGTCATACACTGATACACATGTATGGTAATCTTATATATATTCTGAATCTGTAGCTAAGTTATTTAACTGGAAACTTGAGAAGACAGTAGATACTTGGTGGCCATGGTGCCGTAATATAAAGGTCAGACACAATAACCATTTTCATGAGAATTTTGTCATGCTTAGTCTAGTGCTTCAGAAAATGGAGTTGCAGTAGTAACTTGCGAAAACAAGGCTAATGCAGGCATTCCACAGCAAAAAAGGAATTTGCAGAATCACTCATGAGGTGAACCCTGCACCAATGAGAGTAATAATGTATTAGATAATTCTGAGGAGGTGAGTTATGAGGAAGTTCCTGGTGGTCAATCCTCAGAGACTTTGAAAGATTGTGAGTAGAAGGATATGGTACTCAAGAAAGAAAAACTCGTCTTTACCTGTCTTTGGAATAGATAGTGGGCAGGTAGTTGTGACTCTGCTGTATACTCATCTGTTTTAGTTGATTTTCAAGTTCTTACTCATCTGTTTCATATGATTAGTCGGTTTACTCCAAAGAGTTATATGGATGCCCGATAGTCTTTAATCACGCCCTACATTTCTCTGGTGATAATTTAGAGGAAGGCTCTGCAGGCTCTGCAATTGAACTTCAATATAATTCTGTGAGTTGTGAAGAATTCTGAATGGGAAAAAACTGATCAACTAAATGAAGTTCAGAAGCTGAATTTTCTAAACCTGCTAGCAGATACCTCTTTGGTTTCTTAAAAGCATTAAGTTCTTGGTACTTTGGAGATGCAAGATTTGCTGTTGAATTCTGTGTCTGTACTGCTATGCTATTTTCACAACTACGTATTATTTTTACTTTTCCCTTCTGGCTGTAGATCAAAGCGGTGCACTGGACTTGCTGTCTGCTTCAATACACTACAGGATATATTTCTTCACAAAATAAGGCGAATGATGTTACCACCAGAAATGAGGTACTATTTTCAAAGGGAAGTGCAGTTGCTGAGGACAGAACTAGGACCATCTCCTCGTAAAATAGACGTATATCTCAAGAGACTGCTGAAACTGCTTAGTAAAACTGGAGGGAGTAAATCACCATCCATTGAAGATCAGGTCAGTATTTTGGCAAGTATCATATCCAAAGTTTCAGGTAAGAAGCATCCTAGAAGAGGACCACTGATTCCAATTGCTCAACCTCGACACCAGCCGCCTCTACTTAAGTCATTCTCCTTCAAATGTATAGTTACGCGATTCATTTACCTTCCATGTTTTAAATTGGTACATTGCCACTTAATTTGCTATCATTGAAATCTGTATACTGGTGACCAACACAGGGCTAAAGCTATCTTGAGTTTACACCTCATAATTTGAGCATGCTCATCTTTATCAATGACCCATTTGCTACAATGCTCACTTGTATATATACCACATCATTTGTGATCTTGCTGATTAGATAAGATTGGATATATTAAATTTCTTTTTCAGTTTTTCTATACAGATGGAGTCTAGCCTTAAAACATTTATTTGGGCTAGGCAATGTCCTCTAAACCAAATCGACCAAACTTTGTCCAAGCTCAAATTAGTGCAACCCGAGAACGGATTCATTGGTCTAACTTATAGTCAAAACAATCCATTCAACCTCGATACCTAAATCCGCCCTAACCCGAGCACGACCATTCACGACCACCACCACCATTAAAAAAAAAACCTCATCATCACAATTAACAAAAGGATATGATCAAATGTGCACATCATGATCCATAATTAGCATAAGTAGGTCCCAAAATTGATGATACATTTAACCAATCACCACTATAAAATATATCAAACGGTCCAAAACTTCCCACATGAATAACCATAATAATAACTACTACAAAGACTACGTATTCATAAATAAATTAAATAAAATTAATTTAAACCTAACATTTCCGCAACATCACCATCTTTCCCTACCATTGTCGACGTGTACCCTTTTTTTTTTATAAATTAATTCTTTTTTTTTTTTTTTTCCTGCTTTGTTTTCAGTGTTTACTGCATTACTCACCTAAAAAAAAATAAATAAATAAAATTGTATTGTTATATTTATTTTTGGGGGTCACCTTTTTATTTTTGTTCTTCAATTTTTGTAATTTTGTTTTTGGATAATCCAATAATTCAATATATAATTGACTCAAAATTAAATTAAATTTCCCAAAATTGAATTTTAATTTTGAATATTATTGGCAATGGCGGCGAATCCGAAGCCGTTACAATCGCGGCCATATGAAGGGGAGGTTCCCGTTGACGGAGAATATTCCAGCGAATCGGACGGTGATGATTCAATGGAAGACAACGGAGTTGATGAAGATCAGACGGTGAGGATTAGGAGAGAGAATGGAAGGATGGGTCCCAGTAGTGGTAGTAGTAGTTGTAGCAGGACTAGTGAACTGACCTTGTCTTTTGAAGGAGAGGTCTTTGTTTTCCCTGCTATTTCCCCTGAAAAGGTACTTGCACTTCTGATATTCTATTTTGGTTGTTTAATCTTTATGAAATTTGTGTATAAATTATGTAAATTTTTACAATTTGATTATCTCGAGGAATTTTATGTTAAGTATGAACATGTTACTATGTTAATTTGATAACGAGGTGGTACAAAAGACGGGTCGTAAATTTGTTTTGTTTTAATACGTCGAGTAAGTGTGTTCGGGGTTATCTTTGAGAGTAGCTTTTGTTGGCAAATTGATTTTGATATCGAGGTTGTACACAAGACGGGGTGTAAATTTGTTTTTGTTTTTAATATTTTGTAGTAAGTGTGTTCGGGGCTATCTTTTGGTGTAGCTTTTGTTGCCAAATTGTGTTTTTAAGTAGTGTTTAGCAAAAGCTACCACGATTAGCTTAGAATAATTTGAAGGTTAATATTTTTCTAAATTTTAGGGTTTAAGACTAGTGGTGTGGAAGGCTTACCTCAAACAAGTATTTCGACGATTTTCCTTTAATAGCTAAGTGTGATACTCAACTAGTAGAAGAGTTCACAACTACTACGACTACTAATTTTGCTAAACATGGTCATAGTTGAACATTGTAAATTTTGTAGGAGAAAGATAAAGGGTATATTATGTTTTGAGAGGGAGACGAGGGAATAGTTTTACAATACTTTTTCTCTCTTTCGTACGGCTGAAAAATATTGAGAATGCATTTGGAAATTGCAAAGAAAAGGTTAAGACATTGATTATGCCAATATTCTTTGTGATCAATTTTAATTGGTTGATGTGATTTACTGTTGTTTGTTGTGATTTAGAAGGTTTATTTAGCACTTCATGTGTACTTCTCTCACATAATTTTAAAAGGTATCAATACTAATTCCAATATTTGAAGTGCAAACATCTCTGTCTGTTTTCTTGTTCTAATGCATAGAATAGAAAACTTTCCCCTATAAAAAATTCTAAGTGTTATTAAATATTGCTAGGAATTCCCAATTGTAAACTTCTATTTGTACTTTATGGTACAGTGGTTTGGTTTGGTTTTATTAATTTTGTTCATGTGTGATTTTTGCAACTTATTTACTATCCGAAGATGTCAAGTTAGTGTTTTTTTTTTTTATAGGAAATGTGTTAAATTTCGAAACGTGTATAAATGTACAGATTGTGTGTGTATAAAATATGTTTTGCTCATGTCTTTTGTTTTTTGATAACATTGTATAGTTGTAAGAAGACGAATCATGTAGCTCTCCATAATTGCTTTTGCTGATATATTTTTTTATTTTTTACATATTTTTTTTCACTTCTAATATTATGTAGTCTTTTTGTAAATTTGTTCGACGATTCTATATCTAAGGTTATTATATCAGTCAGAATATTTTGTAAGTCTCTCTTGCCTAGCATTACGAAGATCAGGGAGTATAGGTGGTAAAACCGATTTGTTTTACATTTGAGGTTACTCTCTGTGGATTGATATTGGTTTTTGTTGAGGGATTCCTTTGCCATAACCTTTCTTCCTCGTTTTTCATGTGTAGTGT
Source organism: Chenopodium album (assembly GCF_948465745.1). Taxonomy (NCBI): domain Eukaryota; kingdom Viridiplantae; phylum Streptophyta; class Magnoliopsida; order Caryophyllales; family Amaranthaceae; genus Chenopodium; species Chenopodium album. The sequence goes on from NC_137849.1 coordinate 42,888,506, forward strand.
AATAAGTGATATGCAGAGCTGAGTAGTGTTTCTTAGATTTCAATGTTCTGTTTGCTATTGATCTCATGTATCAACGTTATTGTTTGTTATGCCAAGTGTTTTTGATTCCTAATTCTTACTGATGTTCCTTGTATATGGTATGCTGATTATAAAATAATTTTGATAGTAAGCTTGTGTGAGACAGAAGCATTTCTTATTGGAGTTTCAAACTACAGGTCCAAGCAGTGCTCTTGCTCCTTGGAGAACGTGAGACTCATGCTGGAGTCCCAACAACTGAGGTTGCTTTTGGACAAGAAAATAGGGTAATACTTTTCAAAAATCAAAAGAAAAAAAAATTTATAGACAATAGGTGATGCTGGAGAAGCTTGTGACAAGGATATATAATAATCGGTTTCCTATATTGATGTTTTGAGCTGATTTTGTAATGAATTTGTAGGTCACTGGAAGTCCTGTGAGGAAATCCATTATTTCTCACCGGATAGCTTCCTTGGTTAGGTTTCGGGAGAAAAGAAAAGAGAGGTGTTTTGATAACAAAATCAGGTATACTATACGAAAGGAGGTTGCTCAAAGGTGATATTTCTCTCTAAGTTCCTTTTCCAGTTTCATATTTCTATCAGTCAGTTACGAAATTGTTATGTCTGTGTGCTGCTGTATTCACTGTTGGTCTGTTGGAAATGCTATTTTATCTATGCTAAGTAGGTCGTAGACATGATGTAGAACTTGTACTCATTAGTTCTCACACCAAATGTTCACACACTTATAAAGATGTATCTGCTTGTTCTGTTGGCTCTGTGCACCACGGTTTTGAATTGCAGCAAATGTTTAGATATGTATGCCTGAGTCCAACCCATGAGGTCTGTAGCTATCTTCACTCATATATAACACCAACTCCACAAAGTACATGCAAGCACACTCTTTACTTGAACCAACAAGGCAGACAGAGACTGTAAAAGCTTTGAGGTGATTACTTTTGTCAATTCAAGGGATTGCTTCTTGACACCAGTGGTGCTTTATTTCTCTTTTCTATTTCTAGGATGCATCGGAAGAATGGCCAATTTGCATCTTTGAGAGAAGGTTCAGCATCTTCCAATTTGGAAGCTAAGAAGAACTTGGTGGTTGGTAGAACCCAGGGACAAGATACTGTGTGAGTTCTTGTTAATTTAATCCCCCTCCTATATGCACACCATGCTGAAGGGTAACTAGCTTATCTCCAAATTTATGTATTTTCCCTTTCTAATTTTCTCCATAATTTTCAGTTCAAACAAGTGTCAGCATTGTGGTATTAGTGAAAATGATACACCAGCAATGCGACGCGGACCATCTGGTCCAAGAACCTTGTGCAATGCTTGCGGACTGATGTGGGCCAACAAGGTGTGAAATCATAATATTGTTTTTAAAATGTTTTAGAGTTAAGATTCTTGAGAGAGATAAAATGTTATAAAATCAGCATATATGCATTAGGCTTTGAGTGATTAAAAATAATGTGCTGTAGGATAGAGGAATCCATTTGTGTAGGTTCTGTCTGTGTAAAATGGTCTATGTGTTAAATTTTGCTGAATGATATAAAATGTAAGTTCATAAGACAGTGAAGGTTATGGAAGTTAGAAAGGACGCCAGGACCACAGGATGCAGCTAGATACATAGATGAATATGGGGCAAAATTGCAGTAGTTTGCTAAAATCTGCTTCACCTATGCACTTGCGTTGAGGTTTTGAGCTATAGAGATTGACCTTGCAAGTTTACTGCACAACTTTTTCTCTACTAGGGTTATGATCTAGTTTTTGCTGTTCCTGGTCAGACAATCGGTATATTTTGTATGACATAATCTCTTCACGTTAAAGATTGACTGGTACATGAGACTTTATCTGAGAACTTTGATATATTAGCAAGTAGATGTCATATGAGGACAATTTCTCTACACCCTTCATTGTGTTACTTGTTTCGCTATGTGGACCTTTCACAAAATAACTACCTTTTATTGATGCTTGTGAACAATAAGGGGGCACACCTTAAAATATGATCATATGAGGCTCTGCATGAACATTGTCTGGAGTTATGTTGTATAAATCTATGTTAACTTTTTCTCAGGACTTATGTCTTACCTGTGCTTTTGCTAAATACTGAAAGATGCACTTGTGATTTTACCCGTAGTCTTGTACATTGTTATTGTAGTGTGGGTTCCTCGCTCATTTAGTTGAAATTATGTGTAGGGAACACTCAGAAATTTAAGTAAAGGAAGAAGAAGTTTCATACTTGATCAAGCTGAACCTGTAAGTATCCTTAAGCTATTTTGCATTTCAAACTAACTAGTAGAAAGTAACTGGTAGAAAGTTAGTAACTACTAACCACCCAGCACATGTTTTTTTTTTTCCTCGGGGATAGCTGAGCTTGAGTGTTGTATGGGATATTTTTCAGCTCTTGCTGTGCTGGTACACTAAAGTTTTGATATTATACCAGAATAATTGTGGTGGACATAATTAGAGATCTCACTTTTTATCTCTTAGAGTAGTAGTAACTCATTGCTTAGTAGCCTTTATGAATTTAGCTAAACTCATGTGTAACTCCACTTTAATCGCAGGGAACCCCAGTTGATAGTAAACCTTCCATTGTTGAAGAAAATTCACTTGCCAAACCGTGTAAGCTTGTATGTTCTCCGTGTGTCACTTGTACAAGATTGGTAGTGGTTCTGTTCCTTATGTCACTGATTTTTACATGCAGAGAACCCCAAAGGGTAATTCCAGTGCTGTAACTATAGCCTATGTCAATTCGTTTGCCAAACCCCATAAGGAGGTAATTGATATTTGTGCATGCTTATTGCTTTTGTATCTGTCCAATTTGCCTCAATTGGCTCAATACTTTTACATACAGTATTATTGCTTGGTTGCTTGAATTCCCTCAACTTGCATGCGATTAATTACTTTGTTCATAACATTGATTTATAACTTGGCATCATCCAGAATTCTCATAGGATAGCAGATGCAACTAGCATGCTAACAGAGATAGCTGCAGATTCGTCTGGCAACTTTGACAAAGAAGTATAGTATCATTTAACATCCTTCTAGCTCAAGTGGTTGTGGATTTAACTTGGCTTTCTTGACTAATTTGCACTTAGTGATTATTGCTCAATTTCAAAGTGAACGTTTGCAGGATAATATGGCTGAGCTTGATGATAGTTCTGAGACAGACGTGGATATTCCTACCAACAGTGATTATTAGGTATTCATCAAGTATTTGTATTACTGTTGGTTGTCGTAACTGATGCTGATAATTGAGCATAATTATTATGTCTTTTTTAAATTGACTGATTTGTGAATTGTGATTATACATATGTCCTTGACAGATACAGAGTGTAATTGCCTCACAAAAGAGACTGAACTTGAAACTTGAAGTGAAATCTCAAGAGCATGCACTGATGCTGATTACAGTGTCAATCGATAAGACTAGACGTTAATGCTGGTCAGCATCAGATTATTGGAGTGATTGCTGCTATACATTTAGACTTATGTCCTCACGAGCGAGGAGTCGCTTCTTGTCTTGCTATTGCTCAAGTTGTTGCTTGTGTGTGATGTACTGAGTCTCAACTGATGGGAATTCACCATGAGGTGAATGTAATCTTGTAATGTTGAAGACAATGTTTGTGTGATGATAAAATCAGTCACTGAGGTTATGTTGTTCTCGTGATTGTGGAAATACTGATCTTTGATGATTCACGGTTAAATTTGTGTGTGTGTGTGTGCAGGAGAGAGCATGAAAAGTTTCATCGTCATTTCTCCACATTCTAGCAAAACCATCAAAATAAAGCATCATTAATCTTTAGGTCGTTGTTGAGCCTCTAAGAACACGGTGTAAAGAGTCTAAAGACCTTTTGTTTATTCTATATAAGTCTTAAATATTTTTTCGTAAAATTTTACCAACAAAGCTAGTTGACAATCATTAAAAATAAAAAAAAAATAAAAAAAAAGAAAAAATACTCCCTTTATATCTAAATAAGTGCATCACTAAATATTGACTTTTTTTTTTTTTCCTTCAAACAAATATTGATGCATTTTATTTACTAATATATAAAAACCAAAATTTATTGAATTTGTTACCATGTACATTTTCATAATATCAATTTTTTATAAGTTAAACTTATACAAAGTACACAAAATTAAAATATTAAAGGTCAAATATCGTCCTTTATTATGTGCTCGGGAGTAAGAAGTAAGTTTTGCATCCCAACGTAATATTCAAAAACAATATGGTACAGAGTAAATTGATAGTGAGAATCATCTGTACAATTTACAGTTTAATTGATCATAAACTCCGGACTACCAATTGACACAGGGTTTTTGAATTTGAATTTCTACTAGAGTGCTGGTTGCTTTCAAAGGGGAAGAAGGATGAAGCCAACATTGAACTCGTTGAGAAACGAGTATGTTATTTGCAGAATCTAAGTTCTTCATGACAATGAACAATCTAATAAAATCATCTGAAACTAAATGCCACAGCCAAATCACATGGGAAGAGGGGTTTCACTTTTAACATTGTACTCATTGAGAACTAAATCATATTCCCTTTAATGATTCACTTTACATAGCACTATAGCAGTAATTCCAGTAAAATTAACTGGAGATACTAAGTATAAATCTAAGGAAAAGGTGGTGCAAAATTTTGTTTCTATACAATCTCATCTCTCTTTTCCTCAATTTGACGAGTATTTAGTCTTTTTTTGTAAAATTTACAGGAGAACAGGTGACTTCAAAATTGTACCTACAAAATCACAGTGCCATTCATGGCTTGGAAGCTGCTGAACCCAGAGTGTTGAACAGTATATTCAAGTGCTCTGTGAGACACTCTCAGTGTAGGGCGAGAAAGTTTCAAGTTACTCCAGATATGTGTCTCGAGCTGGCATTCTGGCAATGAATTCATCTAAATCGTATATGAGACCCAGCCAGATGAGTTAATCTGAATGCACTGAAGTTGTGCCACATAATCAATAGAGTGGCATCAGAAGAAGCTGTTCAATCAGGCTCTCAAAGAATTTCACTCCTATAAAAGTATCTTCGATCTGACTCTTTTTACAGGTTTCTGTCAAACCTTAATGTGGTTGTTTTTCGTAGTCACGAAAATCTTCATAAGGCGAGGATTCACTTGAAGAATCACTTTCATATATTGTGGTTTCCTTTGGAGATGAAGGAAGTGAATCTTTTTGTTGAATAGGACCTGGTAGAAAACAGTTATCAGTACAACAATATATATACAGCAAAATGATATTCCTCAGCTAATTTCAGAAAGACCATGAACATGGTCTAAAGGCCTAATAGGGTAATACTATCAATTATCATATCTGTAAGTTCTCACTTAAGTTAAAGTCACTGTCAGTCCGTCACTATTGTAACAGTGAAAGGAAGAAGACTAGGATGTCCTAAAAAGCTGCTCTCGATATAGTACTCTTGATTCTCCTTCCATTCATCGAAGCTCGATAACTTTGACTGTACAAAATTAGAATTTAATACACATTTGTTGAATTTATACTACATATCAAAGAGATACTTTCAAAAAAAAAAAAAAAAAAAAAAAAAAAAATTAGTTTTAGTGATACACAGAAAAATTCACAAATGCTCAAATCAAGTAGACTATTAGTTTGAAATGAAGTGCTTGTATTCTCAAGGTCCCAAAAAAAGAATAAGCCTCAAGCATATTAGTATAACAATTGCTCCTTCTGTATTTAAAATAAATGAAACGTTTTCCTTTTCCGGCCGTGTTTAAATAAATGAAACGTTACAACTTTTCTCTATTTTTTAATAATATTTTACCAACCAATGGTCCCCACAAAACCACTTACCTCTCTTCTCTCTCCTCAAACTAATACCCCACTCCCTATTATTTTGATAAATTCAACTACCCTTCCTAAAACTCTATGAAAGTCAAAAATGTTGTATTTATTTAAACACGGAGGGAGTATTCAAGTATGAGGGTGCACAGGCTATTAGAGAGATTAGGAGTGGACCAACCTTTTCTAGAGCGGAATTTCTTAGTATGTCGCTTAATCAGCTTCTTAGCTTTTGTTATTGTTAGTTGCCTTGCAAAAGGTGAGAACTCCACATCACTTTCACTCCATTCCCCATTATATTCATTATCTGCATCACCCCTCATGGTGCGTAGCACAAACTTTTTGGCTTTCCGGCGCTGAGTATTAAACAGGCCCTTTATAGAAGTAACAAAACCATCACCTGCTCCATCTACAGGAAGCTTAGGAAAGGCCACTGGGAACTGCTCAGATTTACCTGCCTGACCACCATCACTGTCACTGAGGTTAAGATCATCAGGGATGCCAGGTCCTGTAATCTCCCTGTGGCTTTGTGCTTTGTCTTTGAACTTTTTTCCCTGCAAATTGAAGATAGATAATAATTAACTGTGCCTAAGACAAATTCCAATTATTTACGGTCAGTAGGCCAAACATTAAAAAAAAATCACCTAAAACATATTTCCTCTGTTTAGCAATAGTTTCACCATTTTTGACTCTCACATTTGCCAACACAACTTTGACCATAAATATTTTAGTTGTCTATTAGACAACATTTTTTTTTTTTTTTTAAAGTTGGTATTTTGAAAATATATACTTCGCATTTAAATATACATTTAGATCAATCCAATAACTTTTTAAATTATAATATATTTTTTTATAGATTAGTAAAAAGACGGGGTCAAAGTTAAACAAGTAAATGGTGAACGAAGGTAGTATTCAAGGGCTGCTCAAGTAGAAAGATTGGGTTGTGCATTTAAGCCCACTAAACATAGAGTAGGCAAAGATTAGTTCAGATTCATCCTCATCAATCACATCTGGACCCTTATGATTAAGGGTAAAACTTGTAGAGTCCAGTATCATTACGAAGAGAATTACAAATAAGATGTGGAGAATAACAAAGCGATTTTATAAGAACCAAGAAATGGACAAAAGGTATATAGCTCTAACATTACCTGCATTCCAGTCACTGACTTCAAAACTCCCCAAATTATATGTTTCTTTACTCTTGAAAAGAGTCTCCTCCAAGTTCCGGTAAATTCAACACGGTGAAATTGGTCCATGAGTAATCTCAAATCACTCACAGCAAATCTTGATCCCTCATAAGTGACCAGTAGCTCGACCTACAAATTTAAAATTATGATGCATCATTTTTCAGGAGATGCATATATTCTTTAAGAAGTATCACAATCAAACAAAACTTACTGACCTGACTTATCTTGATATTGTGAAATTCCATCATTTTTCGGGGCCTTGATCTTTTATCATCATTAGACTTCCCTACCTTCTTTTCTTCATGAGATGCACGACCCAATTTGATCTGTTTGGGGTCTTTTGCTTTACCTTTAGAAGAGTCATCTTGTTGTTCGCTTGATGGTAGAGGCCCACTTTTGGAGTTAGATGTGCTTGAAGAATGAAGTTGTAATACAAGCTCATCAGCAATTGATTCTGCAATATTTTCTTCCCATGTTTTGTCAAACGAAGATGTTCTCCGCAGCTCTGACGCTGTACCAGTATTTGGTTTGTTTTGTTTTGATGCCTGTTGAAAAAACCAAGATATCTTTGATTAACTTGTCATATGTTAAAATACTCGTGAATTTTTTACAAAATTAACTTCACAAATGCCAGAAAAATAAAATATAATAATTTTTTTTTTTTTTTAAAAAAAAAAACTCTTCATGGGCAGTGGGCATCAGAATCCTAACTAGAGCTCACCAGGGAGGTGTCAGTAGGAGTGCTTCCAGATGTTGAAGGCACTCCAGAGGCACTTGTCCTAGAGGAACCTTCAGAGTCCTTGGATCCAGAACCTTCCTGTGGGAAAGAACCCTTTTTCACTCGTTTTAAACCAGCAGTAGTTGAAACCTTCCAAACCTCCTGGATGGCATAATATGACAAGTCACAATCAGAACAATCTCATCAATATCCTGAGAACGTGATGATTTAAATCCTTATCCTCCTGTATGCACAGAGTGACACTGACACCCATTCTAGTCTTATACAATTCTTTTTTTTGGTCAGGTATTTGGCAGGGGATGTTTAGGTCTTCATTAGCATTGGAGCATTGCGATGTTTATAGGAGTAAAGGACCACAAGAGTTGTAGACTAACCTGCCGCCTCTGAGAATCTTGCTCTTCTTCGGGAAAAAGATACTCCCACATCATTCTGTACATTGTCTCTGTCAAATGGATTTTTAGGGGATAAATCTCTACCTACAGTACATCGAACAAGTAAGATCTGTTAGCGCCTTTAGCGACATACATTGTGTAGCCAAATTGAAGAATTCCAATTGGTAGGAGGAAAGTAGCTCTCTAAAGATTAGCAAAACTATATCAGGGGAAGAAAAGGAAAACAAAAAAAGGAAACTAAAGCCAATCAGGTCAACAAAGCTTCTCGGGATTCAAAGATTGATATTACCACACTTTCTGTGGTGCACTACTTGGACTCTTCACTTCACCTCACGTACCCATGTCGGACACTTGACACTCGGATATGGGTGGGATACTTGGACACTTCATTTTAGTTCAAAATCGTGGAAAATTTTCACAAAATAGCTACAAAATAACTAGGTCGGACACTTGGACACGTATCCGTGTCGGACATGGGCACCCGAGTCCAAGTAACATTGTGCACTAAGCCCATTCACAGACTTGAGCATAAAGGTGCTGTAAAATTAGTCTTTATCTAGTGTCCAGAAAAGTAAAAATTTATCACCTATATTCACGAATATTATTTAAAATTGTTTCCTCAGATCAGCCAAGATGATGAAATAAACTGGGATTTTTTTTGGACAAATTATGTAAGCAAACTTGAAAGAAGAAAAGAAAATGCAGAGCAATTAACAGTATAGTTGTATTATTGATGCTATTACCATCTCCAATTTGAGAAATACAGCCCAGATGTGAGATTGGCTGGTTACTCTTACAAAAAGGAAAAGAAAGATGATAGTTTCTGGATGCTCCTCTCTGGCAAGCCTCCCTTATTTATACTATAATCCTTAAGACCTTAAGTCATACTGTAATCCTTTTCATGTTGTAAACCTATTCTTGTTCAATTGCCAGCTATATAAGTGGGTGTTTGGTTCGCAAAGTGAAATGGGTTTTAAAATCAGGAATAAAGGTGCTTTGTGGTTAAAACTTGATACTTAATACCATGTGTTTGGTTTTGTTTAGGAATAAACATATTTCTTTTAATTGATACCAAAAGGTATGGTATGAACCATACCCACACCTCCCTCCTTGGGTTTCTAAATCCCATGCCTTATGGGTTTGAGGTATGTGTTTGAAATTTGAAATTTCCTTAAACAAACACAAGGTATGGGTTTTACCCATTCTAAACTCATACCTCAATTACTTGAACCCCCCCCCCCCCCCCCCCCCCACACACACACACACAAATGTCTGCTTCATTCCTAGTAGGGTAGTAGTTATATACTTATATGTTCAATTATTAAAACACAGTTAATAGTTTTCTTCTAACACATATCCATTCCAAGGCAATTAAAGAAGTGCAATTAAGACCTAGGTTCAAAAATGACAAGCAATCAAGCGAGGCTGTGTAATATAAGAGTTGTTTCCAAAGAACTTTTGTTTCCTTGATGTAATATAAGAAGGTTCCTTTCTGCGTCATAAAACTGTGGCAATAATGTGTATTAGCCAAGGTAAATTTTATAATAATACATAAGACTGATAGACATGCCACTGGTGCAGTTTTCATGCAGTGTTTACATGTAAGCAACACCATATATTTAAAAAAAATCATCTCTGTCAAAACCTAAAACCTATCAACAGAAGAGGATATACATTTTACGTACCTGGAAAAGTTCAAGTGAAGAGTTTCCATCCTTGGGAGGCCCTTGCTTAGCATCCACTCGAAGCATAACTTTTCTGCAGAACAAATTCAACGGTTCACAAGTATGCACATGTAAATATAAAAGGAACTAGTGAAGAGGAAATAAAATTAGCAGAGATATCTTTTGAAAGACAAAGGTAAAATATGGAGGCAAACCCAGATGAATATGGATTATCACAACCATTAAATAACAAAAATGTCAAGAGGCAGAGCAGAAATTATGTAAAAATAAATATACAAGTTCCTAAGAAGGTGCTTACCTTCCCCACTCAGGAGGAGGATTCCAAGCTGATAAAAGCATGTCAGATTTTGCATTTGGCAAGCAATTTCTCACAACCAGATACTTTGTCGTAAATCTAGCCACGCCGACATCTTTGTAGTCTCTGTCAAAGTCATAAATCTGCAAGCAAAAGTAAGAAAGTCAACGAAAAGCTTTCAATGACGTGAACGCCTCAACATGTGCAATGTACTACTTCCACCCAGATGCATGGAAAAGCATGCCTGGCGACTAGGGCGGTCAAATTTCAACAGTGATTTGGAATTCCCAAATGCTGCTTTTTTAAGATTTCAACAAAGTAACAGGAGAGGAATAAAATAGATTATATAAAACTAGATTAAAGACAGATATAATAAGGGGCAACATTTGAAGGTAAACTATTAAATTTAAATCAGGTTGTTTGGACTAACACCACTTGCCAATCTCTCCTCATCATATAAATAAAACTCTATTGCACTCCCACCCTCCCCTCTATTCTCTTTTACACTTTCCTCTTCCTTTTTCCTCTTCAATATCCATCACTGTACTCTATTATTTCCTTTTGCTTTACATGACATTGATATGAGAAAATTAGGAGATATACCGGGCCAACATAAAAAGGTAGTTTCTTTCTTACTATAAAAAAAGTAAATACTCACCATTTCGTTAATCTCAGCTTCAGCAAACTCTTTACCGTCGACAAGCATGCTCCAAACTACTTTGTTAATTTGCACAGAGATGCGCATGGCATAAGAGGGACTTTTATTCTTCTCTTTTTCCATCAATCTTAATTCAGCAGCTTTATGCAAGGTAATCCTTAATGATGCTGATGCCTCTTTTCTTAGCTTTCGCACATTCCCAAGCTCATTCTTCAGCCTTTGAACCTAGCCAGAGAAAAGATATAATGAAAAAGAAAATAAGTTCATTTAAGGAACATTCAGCATATCTTCCAGGATTACATTCTACCATAAATTAGAATGGCTCAGAAGGACAAATGAAGAGGTAGACTCAATTCTCCAGATACTATATAATCCAAGAAAATGTGCCAACATGACTATTTTGAATTTGTATTTCTTTAAAAAAGAAAAAAGAAAAGGATTATTCAAAATCGCTATTCCACCTTTTTACATTTTCCATTTTTTTGGTTGGGGGAGGGGAAGGGCAATGAAGGCATTAACTAAATTACACATCTTATTTATACCAAAAGCCTCAGTTCAGAAGAAACTGTTAAGTTTATATTTGTCTATTTTGCAGATAAAGTCATATATGCCGAAGCAAGAATCTTTATGTCAACCAAGCAATTCCTAAAGCAAGAAAATGAACCATGAACCATACTTTTTTTTTTTTCCTTTTTTTTTTTAATAGAGCAAATCCTGGTAATATGCTATAAGCCTATAACACAAAGTGTCACATATCATTTAAGCACCCTAAGAGTGTTGTCCAAGAAGAAGGTTTAATGAAAATTCTAAACCAACCACCCAGGCAAGCACCAATCTAACAACAAAATCCAGGCGGTCAACTTAATGAAAAATTTTTCACACTCCATTTCAAAGGCCACTTCTTTCCATTTTCTCCCATCCATACAACACTACCAGGAGAATAATGACAACATCAATGTTTTTTTTCAGGTGCGGAAGACTTATACTGGAAATGGCATGACAGGCATAAAAAATATAGGTGAATAGAAAAGAAGTCCAGTCGACATCTTGTCCATCAGATTCACACATCCAGATTTGAGCTCATGACATGGAAACAAGATAGCGTACAAAATGAGAGAGGAAAAGCTTAATTTTTCCATAAGACACAAATAAATTCAACAGAAAGATAAATTCAGGCCGTTAATAGATTGATTTACTGCACACTTCAACCTAGAATTTTATCAAAGAAAAAGATTTTTGCATCCTAGAACCATATTGGTCTCGATTTTGATATAATGGTAACAGGTAGCATCAATAATCTATAAATACCAAAATAAATTATTTATACTACATACAATTTATTTATTTTTAAAAAGGCAAAGGCATCTTAAACACCTTTACACCTATTAGGAATTCATTAAATTCAGTTGATGATGCAAATTGACATTAATAGTATATTTATAGTATATAATAACCAATTATCTAACAGTTATATTATTAAGTACTCCCTACATCCCACAGTAGATCACATACTTCTCATTATGGCTGTCCCAGTTACTTGGCAAACTTACTGTTTCAAGTAAATTTTCTCTTACTTTTGCCATCTCAACCCCACATTTTCTCTTACCTTTTCTTTCTCCAACTCCACACTTTCTTACTTTTTGTCTGTCTATTTTCCATTCTTTATCTCTATTCCAAATTCAACTGCACAATTTGATAAAGGATGGAGGAGTAACATTAAAAGTTACATCACTACAGTCATATTACTTATGCTTTGAAACAAAACTCTTTAGCTAAAATGCCTGCATTTCAAAAATTGAATAGTAGGTGGGGAAGGAATCAAATATTGCACGACGATAAGTAGCAGAACATATAGGCAGCACCAGCAAATAACGCAAAATTGTAATATAGTATTTGTAACGCACCAAAGTGGATCTTCCACCAGATATCATCCACAACTCGCCTTCTTTCTCAGGAATTTGGTCTACAGAAGCATCATTACCGAGTGATAATTTCATGATGTCATCGAGAAGCATCTTTTGCTCGCGTTCTTTATGTTCCAGCTTGATTCTAGCAAGTTCTACTTCTTCAACTCCATCAGGGACCACTTCATCTGCCTCTTCTTCAACATCATCGTCATCTTCTGAAGGATAAGTTAGACTACTTTTCCTGGGTCTGTATCAGAGAAAATCTTAGCTAGTAATAGTTACAAAAGACATATAAGATTAAAAATACACTGGTAATTTTTTACTTCCACATCATCGTCATTCTCAGAAGTACTATTTATAAACAAGAGTTTCTATCTGAGGAAAAAAAAAAGCAATAATCCTCAACACATCTATCTAAACAAAGAAACAACAAACAAGATTAAAAGTAGTTTCTTGCAGCCAGTAGATCTGTGATCTGAACCCAGATAAAACTAATGTCCAATGCTAGTATTGATGATTATACTTACCTAAATTAAGTCTACACAGCAATTTTAAGCCCACATATTCTCCAAGTTGTTCTTTATACATAATCCATTAAAGATTACAGTGAACATGACTTCAACAAGGACACTCATGATTTAGGTTTAACCAAGTCAAATATGGAACACCAAAGTTCAACAGCTGGTTTGGATGGAGAGAAATGGAGGGAAAGGAAGGGGAGGGAAGGGAAGGGATGAGTTTTCCTCCATTTGGATAGCAAAAATGGGAGGTGAGGGAATTGGGAGGAAGAGAAATGGAAGGGAAGGGGAGGGAAGGGAAGGGAAGGGAAAGAAACAAATCTTTCCAAATTAGAGAAGATTTGGAAGGAAAACTTTGATTCTACAAAAACAAATCTCTCCATCCCCAACTGTTTGTCACCTCCACCACAGGCCACGCACGTCAACTTCCGCTGCCATATCAACTGCATCATTCGCTGCGATATTCAAGCTTTTCTTCTTCTTCTTCTATTTATAAATTCGATATTAAGAAATTTTGATTTTAAAGAATAAAAATTTCAAATGTTGAGATACAAATTTCTGGTTTTGATTTTCAAAACTCGATTTTTCATAAAATCTGGTTTTTATTTTCATGAATCAAGTTTCATAAAAACTGAGATACAATCTTCAGAAATTGATTTTCTGGAAAAAAAAAAAAAAAAAAAAATTGATTTCAATGCGTTCTTCTTTTTCTAAAACCAACATTCAGAAATTTTTGTATTGATCTTCGAAAATTAATTTTCAGAAATTTTGGTTTTAATTTTGAAAAATTAATTTTCAACAATTTTTGATTTGGAAAATCGACAAGTAAGAAAATTTGAGGGATTTCCCTTAACAAGAACAAGCAAATCCCTTCACTCTCTCTTCCTTCAGTTTCTCTGTTATCCAAATGAGGGATTTTGTTTTCTTTACTCCTCCCCTTCCTTCACCTCCCCTTCCTTCATCTTCCTTCCCCTCCCTTTCCTTCCAAATATTCTATCCAAACACAGTGCAAATGAAAGGTGGTTTTGGCAATTGGTGAGTGGTCACTGGAATTTGATGTATCTAGTGGCAACTGGCAACCTGTGAATGACCACTAAGGCCTTGTTCACTTCACCTTAAAATAATAATATTAAGTAAAAATAATTTCATTTAAGTAAAAATAATTTCAATTTAGTAAAAAATAATTTCAGTTGAGTAAAAATAAGTGCAGCCTAGTAAAATTCAGTAACTATAAAGAAGAAATATAATAGAAAATCAGTAAAAATAATTTCAGTTCAGCAAATAATTTCAGTTCGTTCAATAAAAATCATTTATCAGTTTAGTAAAAATAATTTCAATTTAGCAAAAATAAGGTGAATTGAACGAAGCCTAAGAAATAATCTTTCTTGCAGGTTTTTCCTATGATAGTGTTACTACATTTCACTTTTCACTTTATCATATAATTTGGAAGGGAGTGAAAAATTATGTTCATTTCCATTTCCTTCAAATATTCTAACATACTTTAATTTCCAGATGAGAAAGGAGAAGACAAACATTAGACATGTATAATATTCTTGGTCTTTAGGAATATAGCAACATTTAGAGTTTTACACTTTCAATGCACAACTATAATCCTTAATATCCTTAATTATCTATAATCAAAATTATGAAATTTCGATAATTTATCCTTAAATTTCTATAAATCAAAATTATGAAATTTTGATAATTTAAAAACATATATCAAGACGAATCTAACAAGACCAACATGATCATGTTTTTCCTTATGTACATATCATAATAAATGGTCAAAGTGGAGTCTATGATTGGTATATAGTTTAAATGTTGCAATATTAATGGAGCAAAAGGAGTATTAAGGGGAAACTTGATTTTCAAGAGGAAAGGCAAAAGGGGAAAGGAAAAGAAAAAGTCCCAACTGTCTGATGTTATTTGCATAAATACAAAAAAGGAAAGAAAAGAAAATTACCGCCACCAATCCACCATCCCTTCCTTCTAAAGAAATAACCACCATCAACTACAACATGGAAAAATGCTAAAATTTTAACCATCCCATACTCTTGGGACTTACCAACACCATCAAAAAGGTTATATCATCCCATCATCTTCAGCAGCAGCGGCAACCCATTTCTCTTCTCTTTTTCATAGATTGGTTGGGTTGGGAATGCTTTTCATTTGAATGGGGAAGGTTTTAAAAGAGGGTGGGAAGCTTTTCGCAAGTGGTGTGGTTTTTGTGGGCGATGGGTAGGTTTTTGGTTAATAATCTGATGGATGTATAGGGTTTTCATAGATATATGTTGGTTATAGATGGCGGTTCGGTGGGTTTTGTGGTGGCCAACAGGCATGAGGTTGGGGGTGGAGGGATCAAACATTGGGTGATTGGTTCGGGACGTGAGTGAGTGTGGTGGTCAACAGTGGGTCATGGTGATGGTCAACAGAAGATAAGAGAAAAGGTAAGCGATTACTTAGGAGGTGGGGAATGGGTGTAGAGGACTGTGGGAAGAAGAAGAGGGAATGACAAAATATGCCTAACAAACAACAACTAAGGGAATAAGTCTCACTAATTCTTGTATTCATTCCTTTGTACCGCAAAGCAAAATATAATCTTATCTGCCCAAGTAGTTGTCCATGTTCCAAAATACATATAAGTGGACTATGCCCACATCTAAGCACTATATTCCCTAGTTAACCATTGGGGACAATTAAATCTTATATACTTCCATATAAAAGCAAGATCAGTACAATTTTGACAAACCTAGGACTTCCAACAAGCTCTTCTGCTCTTCCTTTACACAACATTTCCGCAACAAAAAGAAACCAATTACAATTCCTTTCATTTCTCCTCAACCACCTATGTTCACCGGAATCGGCTGAAATCCCAAAGTGTCCGTGTCGACACAACATGACGCGGACACGGACCCGAAATTCGTGTCAGATTCAGCTCGGCTATTTGCACTCGGACACTTCAGAGAGAGAGGGGAAGGGGAGAAACAGAGCCAAATTTTTTTAAAAGAATTTTTAAAAAAAAACCTAAGTTTTCACGTAACTGCCGGTGGTTGTCGGCACCATCTGTGGTGGCGGACTGGGAGGCAGTTAGTGGCTGAAAGAGAATGGTGAAAAAATAATTAAGAAAGGGAAAAAGATGAAGAAGTTGAAGAAGGAAGTCATTCGAGCAGGTAAAAATGGTGAAAGAAATTAGTGGGTGAAAGAGAGAGAAGAAGACAGAGACAAGAAATAAAGTAGAAGAAGACAGAGACAAGTACAGCTGTATTACTGTATCTTTTGTTTATGAGATAAGTAAAGGGACTTTATTTTTTTGTCTTTTTATTTCATTTTTTGGATATTAATGAAATATTTAAATATTTTGTAATGCATAATTTTTTTTTTAAAAAATGAAAGTGTTGTGTCTCCGCACCCGTGTCCAAATATAGGACAAAGTCCCCGTATCCTAAAATTTTGGAAATTGGCGAATTGGACACTCGGACACGTGTCCGTGTCCGACACACGTTCCCGAGTCCATGTAACATAGTCAACCACAGAATTTTTGCCTTTAACTCACACATCTCACTTAACTATCATTGGCTTCCTCCTTGTTGCAAAGTTATGGGCCAAATGCCTTTTGAAACAAGGACCTACTTGAAACAACCTCTTAGGCGTTGTAGGGTAAGGTTTATAAAAATTGGTAGCTATAAACCTCCCTTTCTACTCTTCCTTAGCCTCTAGGGGACGCCTTATAATGGAGTAACTCTATCATACGCTCTTAATAGCATCATAAATTAAGAATATTGGCCGCAAGGTCCCAATGTTGACCAACAAAGTGGCAAGAGCATGGATAAGCACCAAGCCACCAACCAACCATATAATGCACAAGATAATTTTTTCACATTATACAAAAGAGAAACTTTGTAGTACGTAGTATTTAGTGAAGTAAGAGAATAATGCCCATTAGACCATAATTGATCTGAATATTAACTTCCAAGCAACAAGTAGGAAGAAGTTTCATACTTGGGAGGTCTTGCAAAGAGAAGATTGGTTAGCACGTCTAACATGACTTGAAACTGCCGAGAAGTCATTGTTGCCTTAATGTTATGTGAATTGAAAATCAGCTCTTTCAGGGGCTTCACCTGCAGTAAAATATCGGAAAGAATGTAAAGCAATCACTTCCAGGAAATGGCAGCTGAAATCACATTGTAAGACTTCAATGTTTTGGAATACATAATTATACTTTTCATCCACATAAATTTTGTACCTTCAATTCAGGAGTCCCACCTTTATGCCTAGTATAACGGAAAAACATGTCACATGGCATAAATACTCTTTCCAATAAAGCACCAGTACGTTTCACTTTAGGAGAGCTTCTGCGGATTTTTGGAAGCCACTGCAGCCCTGCCCCTGGATCAACATCTGTTGGGGCAACATGAGCTTGTACATGCTCCAACATTGCAGATAACTCCATACGTTTCCAAGTCATTTCAGGTGCAGATTCAGGGATTTTTAAGCTTTCTGAACCAAGTGCTTGTTCAATTAACTCATATCCAACTTGAAGGACTGAATGGAATGAACGTGCTAAGACACGACCACTAACAGCAGCAAGCAGAAATCTACCCTGTCAAAACATAAGGAAAAATATCAAAAGACAATAACAATCCTACTTCCAAATTTCTTACTTACTCCAAAAAAAGAATATGTAAACAATAGAACTAGCACAGCATAATCTGTAGGTTATGCTGTTATGATTCTATAGATGCAATTCTATTGCAACCTGTTTTTTTCCTTCACAACCACAAATCACCCACAGGGCAGGATAACCAAACAAAATAAAGATGCGGCTATGGGCAACATCTATATCAAAGAAGTATAAAGGATTGTGTCGTCAACAAAGATCTTATTCCTCCATTTACTTCTATCAAGTATAGAATGCTCTTGTAAACCCAGTTTCTTCAGATCATTCTTAACTTCCTCAATCCATGTCACCTTTGACCTCCTTAAGATTCTACCTAAACCAGAACTCTCCACTTTCTTTAACAGTGCATTTTATAGTCGATATCTCAAATGCCCAAACCAATGTAAACAGTTCTTCCATATCTTATCCTCTATACACAGGCTACGGTGTGTTCAAAAATCTAAGAGTTGAATTCATGCGATCACTAAAAAAAAAAAAATAAAAATTTATTCACGTTCTTATATACACGAAATTGTAACAGTCAGGCAATATGAAGTTTCATATGATGTACACATCTTACACTTCATTAATTCAAAACATGATGGGCACAAAGAAAAAATTTGTATATACCTCCCAAAGCTTGAGAAGTATAATTCACCTAACACTCCTATAAAATTAATATGACACATAAGACATACATTTAGTAATAAATTCAATTCTACAAGCTTTAGAAATTTCAAAGAACAGTTTTAAAAAGAGGAATCTTCCTATAAGTTCGCAATAGGAAAAATAAAGGAAAAGAAAAAAGAAAACCCCTGCCAAGGATCTTAGGTTAGCTCCAATTTACTAACCCCAATTTCTCTTGGGCATCATGTAAGGTGCTCCTGTTTCAGTAGTTAATTTTTGGGCACGACCGTCATCAACATCAATTCGCATCCTTCGAGTCAAACAAGGGAATGGGCAATGTGCAAGGATTTTCTATTGAAGTCAATTGATCAAATGCTACTTGCGTTTAAGCCTCACTATGGAGTTGAAGACGTGATTATATACAATAAAGTCATGGTTCAAGAACAGAATCTACTCCTAATGACAGAACTATCTGTATGCTAATTTGATTGATCTTAACAACATATTTTCTAATATGCAAATACAATTCTACCACTCCTATCACTTTGCCAAATAGTCAAGGGAAAGGGGGGGGGGGGGGGGGGGAGGGAGGGGGGAGTGGGAGGTCAGTATCCATGTTTTAATCTGCTCAGGGAAATAAAATTTATGAGCAGATCAACCTATCTCCTACCTCATGTTTTACTCCAATGAGCTTTGCAACAACAGAAAGTTACTTTAAAACTTTAAAGAAGCCTCCATATATTTCAAAAATATAGTATGTGGCAGTGTGGCACAATGTAACAAGTCATAGAAACAACGGCAATCTAGTGCTGAAACAACATCCACTCAGATTGTTAAGATGCCGAAGGGCAGATTCAGCGGTCCTTGTGAACAATAAAACCAAATATAGGTATTCAGCCTGTTTTGATATAGCAGGTGATTTGGCTTGTACTGTCTTTAGTTCTAGAAGGTTCTAGTGGGTCACTTAGTTTTTACTAGAAGGTGGCTTGTGGCTAGTTGGTCAGGCTGCTAGCTTGAGATAAAGATTTGTTTACCAGAAGGTGGCTTGTGGCTATCTGAAAAACCCTCAAAACCTGAGGCCTATGCACATTCCAACTTGAAATAAGTAAACCATCTGAAAGGGAGTATGTGCTGTATATAGTTACATATGGGTAATGAGATTACTTCAACTCCCCTGCCCCCACCACCAACTAGAATATAAAATAAAACTACCACTTCGAAATTCAATTATCTGAAGGGGGGGGGGGGGGGGGGGGGGGGGGGGGAAGGTAGCACACCCACACGTACATTCTTTAAAATAAGCAGCAAAATGTAACACAACCAAAGGAAGAGATAAACAGGAAAATTTGGCTCACAAAGGCCTTACATGCAAAGGGTCATTGTTTGAAAATATTTAAGAACTTACATTGGCTTCTTCTGAATGAAGATTGAATTGTGGCTCAATAACATTGACCATAAAGTGGCGAGTCCCCTCCTCTTCTGAGTCGGTTATATTTACACTGTTTGCTGGTGAGAAAAGAAAAAGAGCCCTTGTTATGAACAAAAAAAAAACATAGTCCCTGAAAACTTGTATACAGCTTGTTACATTCTCTACCCATGAGGATAGGGGTAAGAATAAGTAAATTGAGATGGAGACAGTTGCATCCAATAACATTAAAGATCAATGGATACCAAACTAAGAATTGTAAGTATAGCTACCAACCGATTGAAATAGCAGAAATACTTTCTGTTTTGGCGGAATGAGATGGTGAGGAAACTGATGCTGAATTTTCTTGCTTTAACAAGGAAGGGTTTCCACCACCGCCAGCAGAGGGCTTCTGGGTGTCATCGTTTTTCTTTTCCATCTCAGCAATCCTTTGCTTCTCTTCAAGAAGTTTTCTTTGAGCATATTGCCGAGATGGAGAAGATTTGGGTGGAGCAAATGCTTTAGATAATCCACCAACCCAAGACCAAACAGCATCTCGATTCTCAATATTCCAAAGAAGCTTAAGGCCATAGACAAAGACCCGCTGACAATTGTCAGCTATTACCACATTATAACCATCATCATCGCTGGGGTCAGATCGTGCATGCTCATCACTGTCACTGCCATTTTCAAACTCTGACCTCACATATGTCATCTCAAGATTTTTCCTTCCAGCTTCTTGCCAAGCCAGCAACCTCACAGGATCTGCCTTTGGAGATTGTTTTCTAATTGTAAAGTAATCAGATGATAACAGAAAACCATCATCACGAGGCCTTTCCATACCAGCACCTGTGTTGTTGCTTTTTTCGTTGACTCCTTTATCCATTGAAGAAGACTGTGAGTTTTTCCTGGTCATCTGAACTACTTTGGAAACACTAGTACAATCTTCTCGATCCAAATATACCTTGGGCACATGCAAGTCTAGACCTTGATAAACAAGGTCAAGAGGCTCACGCTTACTCTCAAAAGTATACTTTTGTTTCCCTCGGCTATTACACATTTCAAATTTTAACTTTGACATCTTAAAAGTGAGTCCCTTGGCAGGATCATCACTATCCAATGGCATGTGCTTTATACAAGTGGGCGTAGCATCTACTCGGAGCATAAACTCAGTCATCACCCTATCTAGTGATAGATTTCCAGACCTTGGAACTCTTGGCACACCAAAACGAGGCCACCTAGAAAAGGTACGCAGTTTGTATGGAGGAAGGTAATTCAAATTCCAGAACTTCACAATCCATGCCAGATCATGAGCACCAAGTTTTAAGATTGGATAACCACCTTCCGTGTCATGTACTGAGGCACTGGCAGAACCACCTGGGGTCAGACCATTGTCAATGCCAGCTGATTGTGATGATTTCTCAGAAGGATGCGGTCTTAAAGAGAAATTCCACCGCAGAGACAGAGAGGTGGATCTAAATGGATCAAAAACTCTCTCACGGAGTTTTCCTTCATTGGGGAGTGCAAAAAGATAATGATTAAGTGGAGTTCCAGAATCACACTCCCAATCCATGTTAACTTCCAAAGTAAAAGTTGGGGTTTCAATAACAGGCACGGCTACACCAGCAGGAAGTTTCAAGCCACGACTTTTTGCCAAATTCTCCAGGCTGCTAGTCAAAATCTTAAAGTCCTTAGCAGAAGTATAAATACGTCCATCTGACTGATGGATCTCCATGTAACCTGTCTGAATTTGGAGCTTGTCAAACTTTTCGTAAGGGTCAGTAGTCGCAAGGGCAATCCAACGGGATTCAGAAAAAAATAGAGACACGTGTCCATGCATATAGTTTCTCACTTCATCCCACCAAGGCAAGCTTTTTTCTTTTTTAATTAGTGCAGGGGAAGGATTAGGATTCCTGATGCTCAAATTAGCCCTGCGCAGGGCCACTGTGAAGGCATAGCTTATATCAGTAAAGACAGGCTCATGACCTACTCCAAATGAAACTTCCCCATTCTGAAAGTGAAGGGGAAGATCTAAATATGTTTTCATTGGCGGAGTCGTTCCACTTGCAGAACGAAGTAAGTCAACTTTTCTCCATTTACCAACATACACATCTTGGCGCATCTGGGGCTGGAAAGGAGTTGCCTGCAATAAAATACAGAAGGGCAGATTTAACAGGCAATGGAGAAACAACTTGCAAAGCCCCACTAGAACTTTCTTCTGTATAGTACATTGTACACCAAAACATAAACAAAATAAATGAAGCCTAAAGCACAATTGCCAAATATGGAATTTATGATGATTAGTTCCAACAAGAGGAGGCTTTTAGAACAAACCCGATACTTTGCACATTGCTAAATATGGAATGTATAATGTCTTGCAGCAAGTAAGACTGTGAGAGGTGTAGCACTATTAAGCTAGACTCCATAAAGACCTATGATAAAGCAAGCTACAGCTATTTCAGAGATTTACACATGACAACAAGCTTTTGGGCTTAAATGTAGTCAGTTGAGCTGTAGCTGTCTTTCTACATCTTGTTAGTCTGCAGACGGACAACATTTAAAATGGCTCAAGACCTGAGGAAGAAAGGGGACCTTTTCTCCCCTTTGCATTTCACTTTAGAGGTTCATGTGTAAAGTTATTAATCCTCTAGACAGAGAAAGAAAGTCTATTAATGATTCTTGTCAAAAAATGAGGTCATTGACTCACATGCAACTTGATGACCAATTTTCTCAATTACAATGCTAGAGAACATCCATACACTATTCTTTTCATTGCCTATTTTGATTTTAAACATTACAGCATGCAAATATTCTCCCTTCTTCCCACACCTTACACCTGAACAGCTGGCTGACAAAATACTCTTGAATGATAAGCAAAAAGTAATAGGCTACGAGAATAGATATTGTCAGAAGGCAATTTTTATATTGTTAGAATTGTTACCTGCTGCGCTAGTACCAAGCAACCTTCACAGTTACCAGAAGTTGCTGCAAAGATAGGAAATGTATAATTTCTAATCTGAACAACAAGAGTGCCAGTCCGTAAGAATAAATTGCTTCCATATAGTCTGGAAAATGGTATATCCTTCTCTTTCGCAACAGGATCAAGTTTCTTGACAACTTCTATCATTCCGGCTTCACCACCTTCAATTTTTACCAAGGTAAGATCCAAGTCTGTGGCAATAATGGAAAGAAGAGAAGTTCTAGACCTGCTGGGCTTAAAACCAGCTTGAAAGCCTTCCCTACAGGCTCCAGAGCCCTCAGAGGCCACAAGTTTTTGACATGCCTTGTAATATGATTGGAATGACTGCTTGTAAATTTCTTCCTCTAACTTGTGTATAGCACAAGGATCTTGCAAATCTAAATCAGCTCCATTGTAGTTTAACTTTTTAACTGAAGCGGAATCACCAGTATCAGCAGCAGAAGTGCAATGCTCACCACTGGAGACAAGGTCGTCTAAAAAATTAAATCGAACGGCTAATTCGCGGGCCTCATTCTTCAGGAGCTGGTAATGCTCATCAAGCCAGCCCTGCATTGGCTCCTCTTCAATATCAGCTGTCAACTTGCGAATGCAAAATTTGACACTTCCAAATTTTGAAGAACCGGATTTTTTGGGTTTAGAACTCTCTTTCTTAAACGGAAAAATGAGTTTCTTTTTTGCAGCCATTATAAGCTTCAACGCCCGCAACTGATCCTCAACGGAATCATCAATGGCACGTAACTCCAACCTATATGGCAAACAAATGTGTACATCAAGGCCTTGAATCACCCAGTCCCAAGTTGTGATTAGGGTTGCATCAGGGCCATTTGAAGCCTTCGGAATGCGAGAAATCTGCATCCGACTACTTCTGAAGATTCTACAATCATTAAAACTAAGCATTAGCCCCTCAAGGAGCACTCCAATACGAGCATTCTCAGAAAATATTGACTGAACTTTAACCATTGCTTCAACACCATCTCCGGCCTCAGCTGATATACTGAGCATTTCAACATCAACAGCAAAGACAGATTCCTTTTTCTTATGTTGTTTTTCTTCATTCCCAGATTCTGCAAGAACTTCCTTCCCTTGTTCAGGTTGGGTCATATTAGAGGGGCCTTCTGAGTTATCGTCAACGGCTTCTTTAAGTTTTTGGTTATGTACTAGTAATTTCAAGTGTAACATAAGCTCAAAAAGTGATATATGCACATCTGGCTCCCATCGAACTGCAATGTCAGTAGCACTGAAAAGAGAGCAAACAGCTATCTCTTTAAGACCCCCAGTACGACGTACAAATTTTGCATTTTGCATATCAAGCAATAATACTTTTGACCCGAGAATACGATCATCAGGATGCTCCTGGTAGATTGACCTAGCTCTTTCAAGTTCCATCTGAGCAGACTGTTTGTCCTTGTTCAAACACACACTCAGATGTAAGATCTCAAGTGATACAGAGTACTTTAACTTCTTGCATTTGTCTGAAACCGTGGAAAAAATATTTGCAGTTCTTTTGGTACCATCATCTGAAACAGTGACCACAAACCGACCTCCTTGTGATCCATAATTTGCACGTTTTGGATCTTCAATAATTGTATTTTCCAAGCCAACATTAGCACAAAAATTTACAGAACACCGTTCCAGAGTAAGCATCAAAAGTCGGGTCCCTTTTCCCGATGATTTTGATGAATGTTTTCCCCGAACTTGATTTTTCTTTCCAGCACCTGACAATTTTTTGAAAAGAGCTGACAAGGACAGAGCAGTTACTATAAGTGATTCCACCCGTCTCATGGTAAAGTAAATACCCATACCAGTCACATCAACAGTAAGAGCTGATATAGTCTTAGGACCGCCTTCTGGAAGCTTATCGACATCCTTTTTACCCCAGTCTAGACTAACTTTTGCAACATGCAGTAAACATCCTGAATTAGTTTCAACACCAAATAGACACTCCTTCAAGCATTCTTGATACTCATCAGCCAAATGCAAATTTAATTCGCCAAATTCCGCATGTATTGCTGTTCCCTTGCTAGAAATATTATTCGCAAACACATGTGAAGATTGCGAGCAACCCTATTACAATCAAAATATAGATATAAGTTAGTTTAATTAATTCAATATTTAAATGACTTCTTGACAAGTTAACAAATTTAATAAATAAAGAAAAATACTCAATGCAAGAGGAAATGGTGGTTTCTGTAAAATCAACACTACTATGACCTAGAAGTACAGATGAAGCATCACACTTGCTGGAAAATAGCTTCTTACCCAAAAAAAAGGGGGAAAAACAAGTAAATTGTTAACCTCTGACCAGTCCAAACAATACACTGGGAGGAAGAAAAACAGAGTAGAGGTTTTGGATGAAGGACCTGGGTTAAATTACTTGAATAAGGTTATATTCATACAGGCTAATTTTTTGTCCTCAGAAATCTAAGAACATCCAAAGAAAGGATAAACAATATTTGGACATTGCAACAGAGGACATGCATAACTTAACAAAAGATCCAACATCTAGTCTCCCCTTCCATCAGATAACTAAAAGCAATTAATTGAATAAGAAGAGACAGAACAATTACTTTTTTACATAGAACAGACAACATCCTTATGTAAACAGAGAAGACACTTATCAGCTACTACTTACATGGTACAGAGGTAAACCACTCATATGATAAAGGACAACGGTCATCTCGGGAGCTGAAACTGTACAAGTCCACATAATGGCCTTGGATTCTTTGGACTTCGGTTTATCAACTGACACACCTTCTTCTTTAAGCACCATCTTTTTCTTCTTGGCAAAGTGCAGGCGGATCCATGGTTCCAACCGACTCAAGATCATGTTGCACTGAGTACCCCCTAACTTTACGTCAATCTCAGCCCTGACAGCTGAAGCTGACTGAAAATCCAAAGATATTGTTTAAGACAAGAGCACAACAATACGAGGTATAAGGCATTATATCAAGCTTCTCATAACATAAAGGCAGCACAATAAATTTAAAAAAAAAAAAAAAAAAAATGACATGAAATCATCACAACAAAGCTATCTAAAAAGGACACTCAGAGGACGGTTATAATTTTCACTCTTTGATCTTTTATGTTTGATTAGTAAGTGAGAATATATTTTAGAAGTAAATTCAAAGAAATAAATATTTAGCCTGGCAATGAGTAATAGACTCGGAAATTTTTGGGCTAAACAAGATATGCTAGATTGCTAGGCATGATTATCTGGGACCTAAAGGGTTCAAAGTTGAAAAGAATATTTTTTTTGCTTTGTTCCCTAGTGAGCTCAAGTAGTGTTCAACTGTTATAAAGTTCTCTAGCTTCAGATATTGTGTACAGTTCTTTGTTACAACAACTTTTTGTCAAGACAATGATTTTCAGAAAGAGACCAGCATGTTTTTAACCAGTCTTAGTACCATCTTTTCCCAATGTGCAAAGAATCATATTTTACTCAGATACATTCCCCCAGTAAAAGCTCCTTTTTAAACTCCATTTATACATAATTAAATACCGACCAAAATCAGGTATTGCCTTCCTGAACAAAATATCTTTTCCACATCAGCTTAAAAGCTTAGAAGAAAATATCGCACATAGAAATCATCCACATGTGATTTTCTGTTTGGGAATCAAAAATAGGAGCTTTAAAAACAAATATTTGGAGATATTACACCCACTATTCTCACTAAGGACTGGCCAATGCACATTCAAATCTCCATCTAGGATAATTTACACTTTAGATATGCAAACGGCCAGGTATATTATGTGATATTTTAACAACAATTTTGCACCTAGATAAGTTTGAGGTGCTCTATTTCACTTCAATATTGAGATCATGTGAGAACCTAAGGCTAAATTGAGAACAAGGAACCAATTTGGGGCCCTGGATCATCCTAATCAGACGGACAAGGTGTACCTGTGTTGTTAATGGCATTTTGTAATTTTGCAGCTTTAAAAACTGACGATTACTTTTGAAGCAATTTCATTTACTTTTTAACTGTTTTCATTTATTTTTAATAAATTTTCCATTTACTTGTAAAAAATTATACTGGAAACCAGTTTATAACGTTGCAAAATTACAAAAATGTCATTAATGACACGGGAAACATGTTGGTTGTTCGATTAAGATTATCTAAGGGCCTAGAATAGTTTTTTGTTCTCATACTAACCTTATCCTATTTGAAGCATCTACACAGCCACACATACTCTGCAAATCATCTTTACAATCCAAAATTCCTTTTCCTTGATAAACTAACCTATTGCCTTTCCTTGAATGGAGATTATGGCCAACTACCATTCTTAACTCCTAAAAGAAGAAAAAAAAAAAATAAGGTGTGCACATATTTGACCCTCCTCTCTTAAAAAGTTTAATTTTCTCTCCTTGATCAATCAATCTTTAACCTACAACCATACTTGCCTCCTAAATGAGAAACAAAATTATTCCATCCACTTCAAAAAAACATTCACATATTCTGAGCCTCCCCTCAAACATGAAACCCATAATCTCTTCCATCTCTCCAATCATACCATATGCTTATAACTGATGAAGCGAAACAGGAGGATAAACATAGCAATGATAAAACTATCATATAATTTTCCATATTCAAAAGCACTGAAATCCAAAAGGACACTAGCATCTAACATAAGGTTTCAGCTGCAAATTAATTGTTCATTTAGAACTAATGCCCTATTCATTTCACCTTACCTTATTTTTGCTGAACATGAAATTACTTAACTGAACCAAAAATAAATTTAACTCAACTGAAATTATTTTTCCTAATTTTCTATTATATTTCTTCTTTAAAGTTATTTATTTTAACTGAATTGAAATTAGTTTTAATGAACTAAAATTAATTTAACTGAACTAAAATTAATTTAACCGAACTAAAATTAATTTAACTGAACTGAAATTATTTTAACTGAATATTATATTTTTAAGGTAAGAGAATAGGGTCTAATAAGGTGGCTTTATATTTGAAAGACACCTTGGGGATAAACAAAGGACAAAAAGTGACCGATATTCACAACACAATACACTCTTTTATAGACAATAAAATCAACTGAGAATAAAAATTAACTATCCATCAAAATTTATATTATAAAAAAATACATATAACTGAAATATATATTTTTTATACACACAAATGAAATATATATATTTTAAATATGTTCTTAGTATCTCACCAATTAGCTAAGTTAGGATAATCCGCATCCATCATATGATTTCTTCTTTTGCATGTAGAATACTAGACAAGCATATGGGATTGAGTGATATAAAACCAGGGGAAAGGCTATAGGCATCTTGGTTTGACAAAGAAAACAACCATTAAACTATGTAAGAGCTATACCATTCTATCAAAATTACCTGTAGGGGAATATACACAGAAGAACCAATATTAACCCGCAGTATTTCCAATATAGATGTACCACTATCTCTCAAAAGCTGAAGTGACCAAGAAAAAATGGGGACCAAGAAACAAATGATTAGTACATACCAACTAATATTAATACCAACTAATCATGAACCTTAACACAATATATCATACATGAATTTCACTGAAATCTAGTTGAATGTCGAGGCGTGTACACTCCCCACCATCTTCAACAGACATTGATTTGACGCTTTTCATTTGGATACCTTTGATATGATTCTCCACTGAAAGACCTTGTCCTTGATGCTCAAATCTCACGCCCAATTTAGGCAGATTGAAGGATACCTGAAAAGTAGCACATTCTCAACAAAATGAAATTTAAGTTCAAATAGTCAGTAAAACATAATAATGGAAAAGGAAATAGTAAATTAGTCAGTAGATATATGATGAATACTACTCAAAAGATAAGAAAAGAATTAAAAATTTAAAAAAAAAAAATAATAAAGAAGGGAAAGGAGTTGTTACATCTTATTCAAAGAATAACATGGGTTGACTTTTGAAGTAACATAAAAGAGAGGATCTACAGGGCATATGTACTTCTGAAAGTATAAATGTAGGCCACACAGATCGATATAAGTAAAGATAAAATATCATCAGAACTTGAGCTCTAAAAGCATAAAGGACCACTAATAATACAATAATTTGATATACAAGAAAGCCATGTGCTAAAAGGTTACTATAATCTGGCACTGCAAGCCTATAGCCTAGAATCCTGACCTGATAATTACTGTACACTCAGGAAATCAAATAATACATACTCCATCTGTTTTTAAATACTTGCTCCATTTTTACTTTTTGCACTATTCATTTGTCCTACTTTGACTAATGTTTATGATTTATACATAAGAAAAAATATAGTCTTGTGGGTACTTGTTGGAATCGTCTCAATGATTAGATTATTAATTTTCAATTGTTAGAATTCATACTCATTGATAATTAAAGATATTATTGATCAAAGATTAGCAATGGCATAAGTGCCCAAGAGAAATGGAGCAAGTATTTTAAAACAGAGAGTATATTAGCAGCTTGGGGGGGGGGGGGGGAGCTAAATTAAAAAATACCATGAAGGCAATGGAAAAAAAAAACATGGACAGCTATAAATCAAAAATCAGCAACCATTTCAAGTGTTGGTGGATGCATAGTAACAGCAGCTACCGCTGAGTCAAATTAATCAAATATCAATCACCCATTCACCTATGCATAATGCAAAGTATATAGAGATATGGAGCAAATACGGTAGCCTAAAAAAGGAAACGGGAAAACATGGAAAAATGTAAGCTTTCAATAAAACTTTCTATTTTTATTTTTATAATTTTTTGGAAAAATTTAAAAAGAAGAAAAAAATCTGCTATCAATTTAAAAATTAAAATTTTGATTTCGATTGTCTTAGGACACACTTGCTATTAAAAATATGCTTAACAATAGATACAAAGTCAAAAGGCTCCATGAAAATAGGGAGTTTCTCCAACTCTCTATAGTTTGACATATTTTTTCTTGCCACAGAATTTAGGCGGGTTTCAACATGTTTCAGCTTCTGAGAACATTTCAAAACGGAAACATCAGCCTAGATGCAAAGTCAAAATGTTAAGGGGAACTAAATTATCCACTACGGTGTGATCCTCCACCAATCCACTTGTCTTCTTTGGCCTCTATAACATTATTTACCTGCTATCTGAAACTAAGAGAAAAATATAAATGACGCCATTAGAAGACAGTCATTCACTAGTTAAGGGGAACAAGCTTGTGTCTTAACTACCCCAAGCCTCACTCAGCTAGATCATAGTATTACCTTTGCCATCATTGTTGTTGCTAATGACAAATATTTTTCAGCCAGTGGTGCATTAGCTATTTCATCTTTTCTTTATTTGAAATTAGATATGTAGCCTTGCCAAAATTTACAAATGTCAACCATGTAGGCTATCTGAAATATCATAATAGCAGGCAGCATATTTACAAGAATAATCAAATTAATCTAGCAGATATCATCTTTCAATAAAAATCCTTCCCACTTGTAAGAGCTCTACAAGTCTGACAAAGAATTTTATAACAAAATATTTATTTTAAAAAAATACCATGAAGGCAATGGAAAAAAAAAACATGGACAGCTATAAATCAAAAATCAGCAACCATTTCAAGTGTTGGTGGATGCATAGTAACAGCAGCTACCGCTGAGTCAAATTAATCAAATATCAATCACCCATTCACCTATGCATAATGCAAAGTATATAGAGATATGGAGCAAATACGGTAGCCTAAAAAAGGAAACGGGAAAACATGGAAAAATGTAAGCTTTCAATAAAACTTTCTATTTTTATTTTTATAATTTTTTGGAAAAATTTAAAAAGAAGAAAAAAATCTGCTATCAATTTAAAAATTAAAATTTTGATTTCGATTGTCTTAGGACACACTTGCTATTAAAAATATGCTTAACAATAGATACAAAGTCAAAAGGCTCCATGAAAATAGGGAGTTTCTCCAACTCTCTATAGTTTGACATATTTTTTCTTGCCACAGAATTTAGGCGGGTTTCAACATGTTTCAGCTTCTGAGAACATTTCAAAACGGAAACATCAGCCTAGATGCAAAGTCAAAAGGTTAAGGGGAACTAAATTATCCACTACGGTGTGATCCTCCACCAATCCACTTGTCTTCTTTGGCCTCTATAACATTATTTACCTGCTATCTGAAACTAAGAGAAAAATATAAATGACGCCATTAGAAGACAGTCATTCACTAGTTAAGGGGAACAAGCTTGTGTCTTAACTACCCCAAGCCTCACTCAGCTAGATCATAGTATTACCTTTGCCATCATTGTTGTTGCTAATGACAAATATTTTTCAGCCAGTGGTGCATTAGCTATTTCATCTTTTCTTTATTTGAAATTAGATATGTAGCCTTGCCAAAATTTACAAATGTCAACCATGTAGGCTATCTGAAATATCATAATAGCAGGCAGCATATTTACAAGAATAATCAAATTAATCTAGCAGATATCATCTTTCAATAAAAATCCTTCCCACTTGTAAGAGCTCTACAAGTCTGACAAAGAATTTTATAACAAAATATTTATTTTAAAAAAATACCATGAAGGCAATGGAAAAAAAAAACATGGACAGCTATAAATCAAAAATCAGCAACCATTTCAAGTGTTGGTGGATGCATAGTAACAGCAGCTACCGCTGAGTCAAATTAATCAAATATCAATCACCCATTCACCTATGCATAATGCAAAGTATATAGAGATATGGAGCAAATACGGTAGCCTAAAAAAGGAAACGGGAAAACATGGAAAAATGTAAGCTTTCAATAAAACTTTCTATTTTTATTTTTATAATTTTTTGGAAAAATTTAAAAAGAAGAAAAAAATCTGCTATCAATTTAAAAATTAAAATTTTGATTTCGATTGTCTTAGGACACACTTGCTATTAAAAATATGCTTAACAATAGATACAAAGTCAAAAGGCTCCATGAAAATAGGGAGTTTCTCCAACTCTCTATAGTTTGACATATTTTTTCTTGCCACAGAATTTAGGCGGGTTTCAACATGTTTCAGCTTCTGAGAACATTTCAAAACGGAAACATCAGCCTAGATGCAAAGTCAAAAGGTTAAGGGGAACTAAATTATCCACTACGGTGTGATCCTCCACCAATCCACTTGTCTTCTTTGGCCTCTATAACATTATTTACCTGCTATCTGAAACTAAGAGAAAAATATAAATGACGCCATTAGAAGACAGTCATTCACTAGTTAAGGGGAACAAGCTTGTGTCTTAACTACCCCAAGCCTCACTCAGCTAGATCATAGTATTACCTTTGCCATCATTGTTGTTGCTAATGACAAATATTTTTCAGCCAGTGGTGCATTAGCTATTTCATCTTTTCTTTATTTGAAATTAGATATGTAGCCTTGCCAAAATTTACAAATGTCAACCATGTAGGCTATCTGAAATATCATAATAGCAGGCAGCATATTTACAAGAATAATCAAATTAATCTAGCAGATATCATCTTTCAATAAAAATCCTTCCCACTTGTAAGAGCTCTACAAGTCTGACAAAGAATTTTATAACAAAATATTTATTTTAAAAAAATACCATGAAGGCAATGGAAAAAAAAAACATGGACAGCTATAAATCAAAAATCAGCAACCATTTCAAGTGTTGGTGGATGCATAGTAACAGCAGCTACCGCTGAGTCAAATTAATCAAATATCAATCACCCATTCACCTATGCATAATGCAAAGTATATAGAGATATGGAGCAAATACGGTAGCCTAAAAAAGGAAACGGGAAAACATGGAAAAATGTAAGCTTTCAATAAAACTTTCTATTTTTATTTTTATAATTTTTTGGAAAAATTTAAAAAGAAGAAAAAAATCTGCTATCAATTTAAAAATTAAAATTTTGATTTCGATTGTCTTAGGACACACTTGCTATTAAAAATATGCTTAACAATAGATACAAAGTCAAAAGGCTCCATGAAAATAGGGAGTTTCTCCAACTCTCTATAGTTTGACATATTTTTTCTTGCCACAGAATTTAGGCGGGTTTCAACATGTTTCAGCTTCTGAGAACATTTCAAAACGGAAACATCAGCCTAGATGCAAAGTCAAAAGGTTAAGGGGAACTAAATTATCCACTACGGTGTGATCCTCCACCAATCCACTTGTCTTCTTTGGCCTCTATAACATTATTTACCTGCTATCTGAAACTAAGAGAAAAATATAAATGACGCCATTAGAAGACAGTCATTCACTAGTTAAGGGGAACAAGCTTGTGTCTTAACTACCCCAAGCCTCACTCAGCTAGATCATAGTATTACCTTTGCCATCATTGTTGTTGCTAATGACAAATATTTTTCAGCCAGTGGTGCATTAGCTATTTCATCTTTTCTTTATTTGAAATTAGATATGTAGCCTTGCCAAAATTTACAAATGTCAACCATGTAGGCTATCTGAAATATCATAATAGCAGGCAGCATATTTACAAGAATAATCAAATTAATCTAGCAGATATCATCTTTCAATAAAAATCCTTCCCACTTGTAAGAGCTCTACAAGTCTGACAAAGAATTTTATAACAAAATATTTATTTTAAAAAAATACCATGAAGGCAATGGAAAAAAAAAACATGGACAGCTATAAATCAAAAATCAGCAACCATTTCAAGTGTTGGTGGATGCATAGTAACAGCAGCTACCGCTGAGTCAAATTAATCAAATATCAATCACCCATTCACCTATGCATAATGCAAAGTATATAGAGATATGGAGCAAATACGGTAGCCTAAAAAAGGAAACGGGAAAACATGGAAAAATGTAAGCTTTCAATAAAACTTTCTATTTTTATTTTTATAATTTTTTGGAAAAATTTAAAAAGAAGAAAAAAATCTGCTATCAATTTAAAAATTAAAATTTTGATTTCGATTGTCTTAGGACACACTTGCTATTAAAAATATGCTTAACAATAGATACAAAGTCAAAAGGCTCCATGAAAATAGGGAGTTTCTCCAACTCTCTATAGTTTGACATATTTTTTCTTGCCACAGAATTTAGGCGGGTTTCAACATGTTTCAGCTTCTGAGAACAATTCAAAACGGAAACATCAGCCTAGATGCAAAGTCAAAAGGTTAAGGGGAACTAAATTATCCACTACGGTGTGATCCTCCACCAATCCACTTGTCTTCTTTGGCCTCTATAACATTATTTACCTGCTATCTGAAACTAAGAGAAAAATATAAATGACGCCATTAGAAGACAGTCATTCACTAGTTAAGGGGAACAAGCTTGTGTCTTAACTACCCCAAGCCTCACTCAGCTAGATCATAGTATTACCTTTGCCATCATTGTTGTTGCTAATGACAAATATTTTTCAGCCAGTGGTGCATTAGCTATTTCATCTTTTCTTTATTTGAAATTAGATATGTAGCCTTGCCAAAATTTACAAATGTCAACCATGTAGGCTATCTGAAATATCATAATAGCAGGCAGCATATTTACAAGAATAATCAAATTAATCTAGCAGATATCATCTTTCAATAAAAATCCTTCCCACTTGTAAGAGCTCTACAAGTCTGACAAAGAATTTTATAACAAAATATTTATTTTAAAAAAATACCATGAAGGCAATGGAAAAAAAAAACATGGACAGCTATAAATCAAAAATCAGCAACCATTTCAAGTGTTGGTGGATGCATAGTAACAGCAGCTACCGCTGAGTCAAATTAATCAAATATCAATCACCCATTCACCTATGCATAATGCAAAGTATATAGAGATATGGAGCAAATACGGTAGCCTAAAAAAGGAAACGGGAAAACATGGAAAAATGTAAGCTTTCAATAAAACTTTCTATTTTTATTTTTATAATTTTTTGGAAAAATTTAAAAAGAAGAAAAAAATCTGCTATCAATTTAAAAATTAAAATTTTGATTTCGATTGTCTTAGGACACACTTGCTATTAAAAATATGCTTAACAATAGATACAAAGTCAAAAGGCTCCATGAAAATAGGGAGTTTCTCCAACTCTCTATAGTTTGACATATTTTTTCTTGCCACAGAATTTAGGCGGGTTTCAACATGTTTCAGCTTCTGAGAACATTTCAAAACGGAAACATCAGCCTAGATGCAAAGTCAAAAGGTTCCATGTAAATAGGGAGTTTCTCCAACTCTATAGTTAGAAAAAACTCTTGCCAAAGAATTTGGGCAGGTTTCAACATATTTCAGCTTCCGAAGCAGTTTAAAATAGAAACATCAGCCTATAGAGTGTTCCGTGCAATGTAGCATACATGTGATGAGTCCTAGACTCCTATTTACTAAATTTTCAATGGAACTTGACCTTTAAAACCAGCTTGCAATATCCAATGACTGATCAGTTTAAACAGTCAGCACTCAGCAGTAAAAACAAGAAACTCCAAAAACAATGAAAAAAAGTATACAGTCCATAAATAAATTTTTAAAAAGTAGTTGCACATCATCTATGGCAAAACCTCACCTTTTCAGGAAACAAAGTTGAGAGTTTGCTCATTGACGACAGTGCTTCTTTCTGGGGTGGGCTCTTGACAGCCCTGTTATCACTGATTGATTCAGTGGTTGGGTCGGAAGTGACAGCAGAAGAAGTTTTACGTTTCTGAAGCAGTTCCTCGTTAAGATTCATTACTATTTCACCACATGAAACATCCACATCCTTGACAACTATCCCAAATTCTCTGTTGCACAAGCATCAACAACCTCAAATAAATATTCTAGGAACAAATTGCAAAAAAAAAAAAAAAAGAAAAAAAAAACTACAGATATATCTTACATGATAGCTATAGAAAAACTCAAGATCCAAGAAGGGTCACCTACGAATATAAGGACACAAAACATTCTTCATAAGTGAGAATGCTAAGCTACCTACATGATCAACACTTAAATCTCAAGAAAAGACGAGTACGGATTGCCAATTGCAAAGTCTGGCTCACCCACAACCCACCTCTGGCAGAGTGGCAGAAACCAATTCAAGCCCACCAGGAATAACACAGTAAAACCTAGCTAGTTCATCAAGTTGTGAAGCCAAACTCAACCAAAAGGGTTGTAAACTGGACCACATCAAAACAGCCTGGGTCAAATAGGTCATACAGGCAAGGAAAATAGGATTGATTTACCAATCAAGTATGCTCTGTGTGCATTGTTACAGCAAGCCAGATGTGATGGATTCCTCATAACCCTCAGCAATGCCCCGAAACAACTAGACATGCTTAGAGATATATAAGCATAAGATCTTACTACGTAAACAAATGGCTTAGTATTAAAAGGTTCAAGGAGCAATGAGGCACAAAAGGTCCCTGCAGCTCAGGGGCCTGGGTAGAAGGCGACCAGCGTGCACAAATCGAATACGAGATGCACTTTTTATTTTAATTCTATTTGCTGTATTTAATTATTCCAGTAAAAGAGCATATATCTGTTAAACTAGAAACTAAAGTAGTTCAAAATATGTGGATAAAAACCTCAAAGAATTAAGAAGAGAGGGGAGTGGAGAGGACATTTGACTGCCTCAAACCCTACACTCAATACTGTGGGGCACCCCAGCAGAAGTTAATAGGAGAAAAAATTATTAAAAAAAAAAAGATGCTAAAAAAAAAAAAAACAGAAAGAAAACCGAGAACAATTGGCACAACTCTAACCAAGAGCAATCACTCATCATTTTCTATCGAAACATAAATGACCTTCAACGATACTTCACATCAGGCTTACATAGTCACAACTCACAACAATGGGATCTCACTATCGATCACACTCATCACAGAAAATCTTGTTTATTGCCAAGAATTTGATTTGATATTCCTTGTTCACAACTTGATTTGTTTTCATTTACATCCTCATCAATGCTTTTTCTGTTTAAGACAAGGATATATTTGAGAGAATCACTCTAACTTATGTTAACCTTCCATAATTAGTAATGGCATTTTGGATAATAAATCAAACCTCTTCAAGAATATTCAGAAACACAGGGGCAATTTGAAAGTTTAGTTATACCAAAGAATACCATAGGAAAATTCCATGTATTTAAACTTCATCTCCGTTATTCTTTCATTACTTTTCCTCTCTTTGATTCTTTTGACGTCTCCATCAAATAGATATCAGAAACATAACCAGATAGGGAACTTTAGTGCCAGTTTTCACCTTTTACAGTAGATGCTTGTAGAAGGATATATAGTATAGTAAAAGTAAACAGACAATTGATAAATACTTTGTAAACAATTAAGGAAATTACAAATACATTGAAACAGTAGAGAAAATTTTGCTGGCAGAAGATAGTTCATTAAATAAATACGAGTCTGAGGAGCAACCAAGCAAGGTTATCCCAATTACTACATTGTCAGTGGTTGACAATCAAAGAAAGCATTAATAAAAACAAGAGCAAACAGAAAACATCCACTTCAACCCATCTCTTCATCAGAATAATTTATACACATTGGGGAAAAAAACATTAAACAACATCCAGTGCAACTTTCAAATCAGCACAAGGCCGCAAGCAAATACAGGATGCAGCCATAGGGTACAACCACAAAAAGATGAAATTAACCCAGAATACAAATAGAAAAATGATTAAGCCAGAAAAGCGACAAAGCTACCAACCTGTTGTGACCAAATTCACATGAAAGAGAGAGCTCCTCACAGTTAAAGGAAGAAAAAGGTTGCTCCACCAATGGAATCGATGATTGACTCACAACCATATATCCCTCATCAACCTGGCTTGATGTATCATCATTACTGATCCGTGGTTCTCCCACTTGAGCAATTATAGGTGAAAGGAGCAATTTAATGAAGAGACTTGGTTTGGTATTGCCATTTTTAGATATATCCACTCTCAGATCCTTAACTTCTAAGGTTGCCTTGGGTGTCTGCATGCAATGGCCACCAATCATTCAAGAGGAATAAAATCAGTCACATGCATGACTATGGAAATAAGGGACAGTAGAACACGGAACCATTTGGAAAAAAAAAAAAAAAAAGTGAGTAGTAACAATGATTTTTCCATCAGATAAAGGATGGCCAATCGTTAGCTAAAGTACTGCATGTGAACAAAATTAAAACACAACATTCTTCTTAATGATGTTCACAGACATTTTCCTTCAGTTTTTGGTTTCAATTATAACACCTCCACCTCATAAAGTTGACATAACTCAATGAAACCCCTTTTAAGTAGCACTTTGTCATAGAATAACAACGTTAGCACAGATTTAGACCGTAAGAACACATTTCCATAAACAAGTACTCCCTCAATCCCAAATTTAAGCGCCCGTTTCATTCACGGAAATTGAGGCAAATGGATAAAAGTGAAATTTTCTCAAAAGGTATTCATTATTGTGGTACAACTCATCTTTTTTTGGTTGGTTCATGTGTGCAAGTACAAGCATTAATGATACATAAGATAAGTTGGTGGGAATCTTAGGGGTATAATGGGAAATAAGGGTGTAATGGTCCAAAAGAGTTTTTTTATTTATCATAGGCACTTAATTTTGGGACACCCAATTAGGAAAACAAGCACTTAATTTTGGGACAGAGGAAGTATCTTAATGCACCCCTCAGTCACATTAATTCAATACACTCCATCAAGGAGACCCATTGGAAGCTATTCAATAAACATTGTTTGCTTCTGAAACCATTGAAACTACATGTATCAAAACTTATAACACATTACTTCAATGAGATTTGATATATATATAAACAAGATGCCATGTAAGTCAAACAACCATATGCCAAAAGAAGGCTATCAAAAAAAGATCCTGTAACATCTCATTAATGCTCAGAAAAAACAAAAATAAAATGGATACCTTTAACGACAAATCAGTCACGGAGACTGAGAGGAATCTGGCAATGTTAGCTATAACCATCCATTTTCCCCTGCCTGCAGAGCGGGGTTTACAGGTCTTAGCCTTCTGTGTACCCTTAGTTGTCCCTTTGTTTGACTTAGTTGTCCTCGTCACAACTTCTAAGTCACATATCAAAACTTGCAGCTTTGGATCCCTTGATAAAAAACCAACCCCAAGTTTGACCAAGGACTGACGTAAACTAAGTCTGATTTCACCAATGGAGACTGATTCAACAGGACCCTGTGAGTTACAGAATACATAAGAACTTGAAGAAAACATGATTATAGATTTATAGGAACACCGACTGGTAAAGCTAACAATGCTTCCATATATTTCTATACACTATTCTCTGACAACCCAATCCAGCCTTACCTAATAATTTTTATTTTA
Source organism: Chenopodium album (assembly GCF_948465745.1). NCBI lineage: Eukaryota > Viridiplantae > Streptophyta > Magnoliopsida > Caryophyllales > Amaranthaceae > Chenopodium > Chenopodium album. The sequence goes on from NC_137849.1 coordinate 42,927,534, forward strand.
AAAAAAAAAACAAGTACTGGAATACAATATCAATTCAAAAACTCACTCAGTTAGGTGTCCAGAAATACTTCCTATCATAATTATTAACCAAGGTATTGATCAATATACATGCACCATAAATGCATTCAGCTTCTGACAACAGTCAATAATTGAAAATTTAATCCCTTGATTACCTAATATATTTATACATAAGGAAAAATTAACACAATAATATGGACAATACCTTTTTAAATTTTACCACCACATCTCTTAAACATTTCCATCCACCCACTCGAAATCCAACAGATGCTCCCACAACACGACTCAAGGCCCAAGCTACCAACCTCGCCACAAATCTAAACAGCACCAAAAAAAAAAAAAAAAAAAAAAAAAACAAGGTTAACATATATTATTTTCACAGGGAGGAAATTCATGAAAGTTTTGTGTCATTCAAAATCAGCTTCAACAAAGTACATACATAAATAAAATGAATTTAAAATTTATATTAAAAAAAATTAAAATAAAAAAAAATTCCCATTTCCCTAATCAATATTACAACAAAGGCAATTTTTTTGTGGGCAAAGAGTGTTTGCATAAGATAGGACCATGGACAGTTCAGCTTGCAAACCCACTCCTAGATGTGCAACTTCTTATGTGTCGTGGAACCTTTGTTCCTTGGTCAACATGGAGTTCCATGGATTTTAAAAAACAATAACATATCGAATCAGAAGAACTTAGGGGCCGTTTGGTTCACATAGGGTAATCGGAATGCAATGAACAAAGAGAATGAAATGAAAATACCTTATTTTTGCTTTGTTGTTTGTTTTAAAAACAAAGGGAAACAATCCCACCACCACACCACCACCACCACAACCACCACATATTTCATTAATTCCACCTTTTCCAGCCAAGAAACCAGTCGCCGCCCTTCACCAGCCCTCCCCCGCCCCTCGCCGCCCTTCACCAGCCCTCCCCCCCCTCGCCGGCCCCACCACGGCTCATCCCTCCCTCGAAAAACCTCCCTTGGCCTCCCTCCCCGTTAAACAGCCAGACGACCCTCCCACCACCCTCGAAACCCTAGGCGCTAGGGTTTTGAGGGTGGTGGGAGGGTCATATGGCGGTTTTACGGGGAGGGAGGGGAGTTTTGGGGTTTTGCGGGGGGTTGGGTGAAGTTTTACGAGGGAGGGGAAGGCGGTGGAGGTGCGGCGAACGGTCGACGGCGGTGCGACGAACCGTTGGGGGTAGAGCGGCGGTGCGGTGGCTAATTTTCCGGTGGTGAGTGTAGTAAGAAGGTGGTGGCATAGTGGTGAAATAGTGGCCAAGGAATGGGAATGGAAAAGTCTAGGCGGGTGGGGAATGAACTTAGGCCCCGTTCTTTAAAGTTGCTGCTCTGCTGAGCCCTGCCTTGTTGTGCTCTATTTTCAAATAATAATTAATAATAACAATAATAATTAATATTATATTAATGATAATAATTAATTCTTTTAAATAATTATAATAATTATTAATATTAAAAATAATTATAATAATTATCTTTAATAATATTTAATAATTCAAACTATTAAGAATTAATATTTAATAATATTATTAATTAATACTTTCTAATAATTATAACAATTCTTTCAAAAAAATAAATAATAATAATAACAATTTCTTTTTATAAACATTTGATATTAGAATCACAATGTATAGAAACATTTTATGTGGGTATTGATTGTTAGTTCATTGAGTTGAATTATTTTTCAAATCTTTCTATACAATTTAAGAATTAAAAAAAGAGGTTGTTTTCAAGTAGTACTTTATATATCATTATTATTTTGAGGGTTAAAAATATATGATTAAGACATATTTATAAGTAAAATCATTATTACTCATTAAATCATTTTATTTTAAAATTTTTGTGAAATGAATATAAGTAAACTGTTGTCTTTTATCTTTATACTATTAACATATATTAAATACGGTACACATTTATTTATGTTTTCACTCACCTAAATCAATGGTATATGCACTTAATAACAATAATAATAATAATAATAATAATAATAATAATGACTTTGTTCCTGGACGGGTAGTGACTGATGCGGCTAATCGAAAGTGGGTGTAGTACGAATCCAGTTGTCAAGCAATATGATTGTTGCATTGCTGAAACACATCAAGAATTTCTCGAAGACTCGGGATATTGGGGCGCATGGTGCAACTCATATCTTTACTAGGATCGGCTTTTCTATATCTAGAGGAGTGGGGGCCCAGATTGTATCTCGGCTTCCCACTAATTTTCTATAGGTTATATAAATAATAATAATAGTAATAATATTAATAGTAGTAGTAATAATAATAACAATAATAATAATAATGTTAAAATCTGCTATGCTATCTTGAAATCTGCTGTGTTGAAATTTAATCTGCGCTACTCTGCTGACCCCTGCTCTGCTCTATCGTGGCCTGAAGCTCAAAAGAACAGGGCATTAGAGGGATTTGGGGGAATGAAGAGAGTAAAGGGAATGGGAAAAATGGTCTAACAAACAACAACAAAGGAAATGAGGGCAGTTGATTCCCATTCCCTTTGATGATTAACCCCAACCAAACGGCCCCTTAAAGTTATCATGTCTTCTTTGATCAACCAATATAAACGAAGCAAAAAAATCATGGGATTCCTGCTTTCCGTAATTGTCCATTTACTTCTTTTAATAGTGTCATCTTTAAATAAAAAATCTTAATTTATATTGTCCAAAGGGTGTTGCAGATGACCCTGATGGATGAATGAGCTAAGAACAAAAGATACCCTCGACGAAGCAACTTACTAAATTTGTTCACAACAAGAAGATCACAAGTTCTGAAGTACATTGTAAAGCGGTAAATGGAATTGGTGCCATTCCTTCTTCTCAACCATTAGTAAGCTTAATCATATAACTTAATGGTTTGGACAAAGGTCATGACATTGACACTATAAGTTCTCTTTAGTAAGCCCTATTGTTACCTCAAAACCATAGCCTATAATACTCATTTACTTTGCCATCCACATACTGCTTCACAGATGCAAACATTGATTTCTCTCCTCTTCAGCTTTTAGAAAGCTTCATCTTATAATTAGGAGGCTTGCTGACGTAATGACATAAAAAGTGTATGTGTATATATCCTTTGCTAACCCTAAATTTATGTATTATACTCATTTATTCACAATTCAAAACTGCTGAACTTGGTTTTGTGTTGGCAACAAATAAAACAGCCAACTGATTTTCAATCTGCACAACAAATTATCAGTCAAGCATTTCGAATGTCATACCTCTACAAACTCTTCCTTCTCCTTCTCATTACACCCACTCATTTTCACTTTTTGTTACAGAATCAACAACAATGCAGTATATTTGTCTTTTTCCCAGTAAAACTGGAAGGTTTTTGCAAACATATTTGCTGTCTTATCCCCTTAATTCGCAAACTTATAATTTCTACTCACTCTCTCTTACTTTATCCACATATTTCTTAAGCCTAGCCACCTTTTTTACATTGTCTTTCACACTTTATACACCTTTTCTTTATACCGCTAACCATTCCTAGAAAAAAGAGTCTTTAAGTAAAATGGGTACATCAAATGAAATCAAAGGGAGTATTTAACCTCTCCCTCACTCTCCCAAAGTCTTTCTTTTCCTTAAAAAATCACTTAACTTCTAAACCCCAATTGTCACTTCTCTTTATAAGATAATAAACAAAACAAATGGTCCCAAAAGTTAAACTCACTTTCTTGTGGCAAAAATCTATATATATCTACAATAAATGGATAACATATCAAAGAACAGAGGTAGTAATCAAGTTATCATAGAAAATTCACTATAATTTGAAATTCGTTAATTCGACTGCATGCCAAGGTTGAATATAAGGACGTGTTTCATATCCCTCCCTAGTTGTGCTGGAGGTTCCAGAACTATACTAAGTAGAGGTAATATAATGCAATGTTGAGAATATAATTTAGCCCCAAAATATGAGACCTTTTAGGGTACATAGAGGGTTTTGGCCCAAGATAAAATGTCTCCCTTAACATATAGGTTTCGTAAAATACTCCAAAAACCTTATTATGTACAAGTATGCCGGCGATCTATGTCACAAGGGAGTATATCTTCTTAGTATTTTTCCAGACAGATGATAATAAGTACATTGGAGGTGGCATAATAACCCTCTCAGAGCAACCATATGTACTATCTTCACACATTCTCGATTGTACCTTATTGTACATTGAGGTTATGTATCTTATTTCTCAGGGGTGTTAAAACCTAACAATTGAAGTTCAATTCTCTTGACCTTCTAACTTAGAGCAAAAACACAACCACAAAAAAGGGAGCAAATGGTTAGGACGCATATAAAGTATAAACCTATCAATTAGTTGATCATATGCCTTTCGGAGACAATCTCTCTCCCAATTCGTACTGTAAAGGCCATTAAGGGTACAGCTGCCCACACCTAACACTTAAAGACAGGATTTTTCATATGCAATTGTTATAATTGTTCAGCAATTTCTTCAAATTACATACAAATACTAACCAAAAACACAAGAAACAGTCGAATTTCAGCTCAAATGCAGCAGCTAAACCATAACAAAAGCACCCAGAAAACAAAAACCAGCCAAAATTCAAAATCAAATGATCACTAGAATTTAAAGAGATGGGAAGTTAACTTACATAAAAATAACCCATAAAATAATGGAAACGAACAAAAATCTGAACAAAAACTTCGCCGGAGAAGTAGCCATTGCCGACGGTAAGGGTGAAAAACCCAAGAAACCCAAATCAAATCAAATCAAACAAAACCCATTTGAAATTTAAAGTGATCAAGAAAAAAGGAAGAAGAATCAAAAGAGAAAAATTGCAAAAGGGGTTGGATCAATTGCATAATTAATGATAAAATTGGGGAAGAATGTCCAAAATTAAGATGAAAAAATTGTACGAAGCACGAAGATCGAAGGGGTTAGTTATTGCTAAAGAAGGGAGAAGACGAAGAAAAGGAAGAGGGGTCTTAATTATGTCATTCTGATCCGTGATGTGCTCTCTGATGAGAGAGAAAATGATGAGAGAGAAAGAGAGAAGAAGGTGATGAAATAATGCAAAATTTAAAATATTTTTCTTGAATTAATTATTTATTTATTTTATGTTTATGGGGTTTTATTACATTTTTAATTTCATTATTAGTGTCTTCTAACTTTCTCTTTTAGGTTCTTTTTGGGAGGACTTGGAATTTTTTATGGGTTGATGTAGGAGGACGTGCTTGATGTGTCCCTATTGTGAAGTAAAATCTCGAAAGTGACCTTTTGGGTGTTGTTTTCTTTTTTTGGTGCAAGGTTTATTATATGGTCGGGTTAGTAATGGAGTCGGGGGTTTTTGAAGTACATTAATGGATTGTTTGCTCTCTATTGTAATGTTTTATGTGAGTGTGTTAAGGATAAAGTGTTGATAGTTTTTGGAAACCAGGCCTAACAAATAAAAATTTATGAAATATTTTGGTGTTTAATGAGCCACAAAGATGGGGTGAGAATCGATCCCACGATCTCTTGGAATCGGGAGGAAAGCTCTAACAACTCGATTTATCCCTCGCTCTCAAAATTAATGAAATGTAATTTGTCGTCACGTTAAATTCAAAGATGATTTAAAAATATAGATAGAGGTTGATAATCATGGCAGGGATATCAATGAGGGCAATGAATTAGGAGACAACCCCATTTTGATGGAGATAGGTCCAAGTTTAGCGGAGACGGCGGCGAGGATGGGGATAAATTTTATAGTCAGCGTGGTGATGGGTCCAAGTTTGACGAGATGGGACAAGGATGGCAATAAATTTTATACTCACTGTGGGATTGGAGGGATGTATTTCAAGTTGTACCCACCCCTACCCTACACGCACCATCCCATACTTACCTCATACCCATCTCGCCCCACAATGGCGCAATAATGATGTTGTTTTATCTATGTTTTACTTTTAGGTGTTCGCGAACCGCAAAATTATGGTTTGTAAATTTTTTTAACCACACTTCTAAAAAAACCGCACCTCAAAATGCGATTTGATGCGGTGCGGTTTAATCATATTTAAAAAAGATTATACTACGTAATTTTTTTGTTAAAACAAGACTTTTATTTTATTTTGTAATTATTAATTTATAATTCAATTATTAAACTTTTTTTTAATCTTTAATTAACTAATGGTAGTAATTTTTTTGTTAAAACAAAACTTTTATTTTATTTTGTAATTATTAATTTATAATTCAATATTAAATTATTTTTTTAATCTTTAATTAACTAATAGTCAAAGATTAGCTCATATAATTTAGTTCTTTTATATTTTTTTAATAAAAATCTAGTATAAAAAACATAAATCGCATTAAATTGCTATTTGCGGTGCGATTTGGTCTAAATATTTTTGAAAATCGCACCAAACCGCAAACTGCGGTTTCGTAATTTTTTAAAAACCACACCGCACTTTGTACAGACATAATAATTTAATTTTTATTGTAATGATGTGTTACTGCCTCTTTTATAATTGAATAACTAAAACTTTTACTTATGCATTTTTTTGTTTTTATTTATAATTTTTTTACCCTGTTCATAAATTGTTGTTTCACATACAAGCGAACATATAATACAACTATTTATAAATTAGGTTAGCTAATTGATTATTTATACACATATAATACTTTTCATTCCAATCTAAAGGCCTGTTCACTTCAGCTTAATTTCAGTTCAATTCAATTCAGCTCCAAGCAAATCAGTTCAGTTCAGCTCCTAATTTTCTTCTTTCATAAAATATTTTCAGTTCAGTAAATGTGAACATGCGGTAAAAGTCTATTACAGTTTACAAAATACAATTAACATTTAAATTTTGGAGATAATCATAATTTGTGTGACCCGTATCATTTAACTTCTAAAAACCAAAATTTTGAAAATCCTTTTTCTTCTCTTAATGGTTGTGTAAAAAAAAATTGAACACCAAAAGAGATTGTAATAGACTATAAAAATTATAAAGTAAGGCCTTGTTCTCATCAGATTACTTTCAATTTAGATCTAATAAGTTCAGTTCAGTTCCTAATTTCTTTTTCTCATAAAATATTCATTTCAGTTCAGTTCAGCTCTAATAAGTTCAGTTCAGCTCATTTCAGTCAATGAGAACAGACCCTAACTATAAAGATTTTGCAGTAATTACCAAAAATTAAAATCATGACCATGTCTTATCTAGCCAATCAAGATATTGTTTTAATCTTCTTAACACTAATCAAGTCTGAATACCATTATATAGAATATCACTATTGTCCTACTGTATTATTGGTTGATCTTTTTTTTTTTTTTTTTTTTTAAATGGTAAGGAGAAGGATCCTAGCCGAATCTCAACCCTCACAATTTTTTTGGTCTGATATTTGCGGGTTAGACACTTTACTTTGAGAGTAAGGGGGAAGGGTAAGGTATTCTCACCCTCAAAGTGCCTCCAGTGAATATTGAACCCTTAACCTCAAGGTTTGAAGGTGCAATCTTTCTCACTAAACCAAGTTTAGCTTGCCCGCACCCAAAAATACTCAATGTTATCTACTTTATTTGGATGTGCTCCAATGCATGTCGAAAAACAAGCTATACAATGGCTTTGTAGTTGCATACACAAGCGAATATACATGAACTATTCGTAAATTTGGCTAAGTCAATATTTTTTTAAAAAAAATTTATTTAAACATTTTGGTCTCTTACAAAGTAGACTAAAACTGATACGGAGTAAGAAAGTGTATTTATCTAGAGTTAATTATGTTCGACCCGACCCAACCCAAAATTACACAGAATGGGCAAAAAAATTGGGGTTTAAGTCCAGACTCAAGGTATGTTCTCTTCAGCTTAATTTCAATTCAGTTCAGTTCAGTTTCGATCAGTTCAGTTCAGTTCCTAATTTCCTTTTCTCCTAAACAATTCATTTCAGCTCTATTCAGTTCAGTTCAGCTCCAATTAGTTCAGTTCAGCTCAGTTCAGTAAATCAGAACAGGCCCTGAGACTGACTCAATCTTTGTAGTTACTCTATATAATTTTTATCCATCCGAAAATGGCCCAAAAAACCTGTTGTATTTGCCCCAAATTAATGGGTTCAGGTTTTCAGGCGCAAGATTATCGACCCCCAAACTTAGGGTCTGTTCTATTCAGATTATTTTCAGTTCACTTTAATTCCAATAAGTTCAGTTCTTAATTTCCCTCTCTCATAAAATATTCAGTTCACTTCCAATAAGTTCAGTTCAGTCAATTAGAACTGCCTTTTAGTTCCGGCCCGACGCAGCCCGAGTCACGTAAAACCCTTTCCCAAACCCGACCCGGCCCGTAACCAGGTGTACAGTCTTAGGGCTCTTACGTTTATTTTTCTTTTTTCGCCGGTGCTCCCCTTTCATCTCTCTTGAAAATCCGTTGAAGCGGCTTGTGTAAGCTTTCTCTCCTCCATTGAAGCAGCTTCTGAGGTAAGACAATGCTTATATTTTCATCCAATATCAATTTCACAATCTAGGGTTTACTTCCACACTTTCGTTAGTTTAACTCAGTACTCTCAATTTAGGGTTCTTCTAAAGTCGAATTAATTAGCTATTAATTATAATTACTGGAAGATTATGACGAACAATTTCATTGCTAGAATTCTTCTATTTAACTTGATTTTTGGTAATTAAGTGGGTGTTAATGTGTTGCAGGGTTTTGTTTATATAATTTTTCAATGGTAGGACATAACCATGAAAATGGAGTTTTTCTCCTTGAGCCCAGCAAAATACGCAAGTAAGTCAATATACTTCAAACCACTTGAATTTTCATGAATTATTCTTTATTTTTAATCTGTATGAATATCTAAAATAAGAACTAAATAATGAAATTTGCATATTGTTGTTAAATAACCTGTGATTTCGGATTGTGATAATGCGATTTTATGCCTTTTGATTGAATTTGCTAGAGAAGTGCCTCAATTGGTTGGTGTATTGAAAGAGATGAAGGAAGGTTTAGATGTAGTTACTAGCAAAGTTCAAGCTTTGACAGCCAAGGTGAGTTCTTTTTGCATAATTTATTTTTTATATCGTGCACGATTCTATGCAAACTGGGTTGAAGGCGGTAGATAGCCTAATTTAATTTATTTCTTAGTTGGTTTAAGTACCAAGTATTTGTTTTGAGTTGTTTGAATTGCTCAACACATTGCAATTTTCTTGTAGAAAAGTGTAATTTTCTTCTATAGTAGCCAAATTTTGCCAATCGTGTATTGTGTGTTTGCCTGTTTGGAAGTAAAAGTGTAAAAAGCATTTGCCATTAGTTTTTAATTCTTATGGATTAGATGTGGTTTTTAGGAGGTGACATTATTTGCTCTCTTTGGTTGTACAAAATTTACCTGAAATGCTTTTTCCCAATCTTCGTACAAGATGTCAAGGTTTTTGTCTTTAATGTCTGGTTTCAATGTATTAGGTAAAGGCAAAACAATTTCCTACTGCAGATGGGGTAAGCTATCTTGAGGCAAAGCATCTGCTGCTTGTAAATTATTGTCAGTCACTTGTCTATTATCTTCTGCGCAAGGCAAAGGGATTGTCAATAGAGGGGCATCCTGTTGTCCGAAGTCTCGTAGAGATACGATTATTTCTGGAGAAGGTATGTCTGCCTATATATTTTCTTCCAGTCTTGAGAATTAAGAGATGCCCTTGGAGCAATTTGTGATTTGATTTTTTGGAATTTTTTCACAGATACGCCCTATAGACAAAAAATGTGGATATCGAATTGACAGGCTAATAACATCTGCCTCAACCGATGCTGTGAAAGCAGATGTGACTGAAGATGTTGGAGGTGCTACTCAGAAGTCTGAGGATTTGTTAAAATGTCGTCCTAATCCAGACATGCTTGTCAGTAAAATTCCAGAGATGGATACTGATGTAAGTAAATATTGCCAGCTTACCACAATGCCACCAGCAAATAGCACACACATATTAACTCTGTGAAAATAGAAGGAAATGATAATTTGCACCTGAACTTTCAGGATCATGGTGGTATCTACCGGCCTCCCAAAATTGCTCCTGTTACCATGGAAGACAAGAAGTCTAAGCAGGAGAGAGATGCTGAGAGAAAAACGAAGAACACTCTACGAAGAGTTAGACAAAGTGAATATGTTAGAAGTTTGGTGGATGATCTAGAGGGGAGACCTGAAGAGGTCAGTTTTTCCACTGATTACTTGATTTGATTTGTTGGTGTATATTGGGTACTTTTTATGCTTATTGTTTTCTGTTAATCAATCACAGGTGAAAGATTCAATTGGAGCTGGATCTGAAAGTAGAGAACTTTCTAAATTCGCAGAGAAGTGGCAGAAACGTGAAGAGCAAGAAGAGGAGATTTTTAATCGTGCTCCCATTACAAAGGCAGAGAAAAAGAAAACAAAACAATTGATGAGATCCAATGGGTATCTATTATTCTATTAAAATTTTAAACTTATGTTGATTTATCGTTTCAATGATATCATAGCATATAGTTTGTGATGTTAATCCTGTTGTTGAATTTGTTTTCTTTGATTTGCAGGTTACAAGGTTTGACTGATGATTTCTTTGATGAAATTAAAGGCTTAGAATTTGGAGATGATGGTGATGAGCAAAATACAACAGTTTTTGGTAGTGTTAGAAGCATGGGAAGAAAACATAAAAAGCAGAAGGTATGCATTAGTTAATGAGTACAATATATATCTAGCTTAGTTCCTTTTATTGATGCATAAAAATTTCTTAGCACTTCTAATTGCAGCTGAAATGTGGCTAGGCCTTTATGTGCTTGATACCTTCACGGCTTCACCTTACATAATATCTATATTGGTTGATAAGGGAAGATATAGCTACTAAAAACATAAAATTGCAAAGTTGTTTGTTTAACAGAACAGTAGGGGTTACAACCTCATGGATAAATCAATCAATATCCATACTTTACATTACTCACTAGGTGTGGAACTGCTTCTAGTGAACCAACAATTTTGGGCACTTCCCACGAAATGCAACTTCTTGAGAAAGCAATTTTCAGGAAGACATCCTTTTATATTACCTCTTAAAGAATGGCAATTTCTTTCAAAAAAAAAAAAAAAAAAAAAAGAATAAAAAAAGAAAAGAAAAAAGAGAAAAAAAAAAGAAAAAGAAAAAGAAAAGATAGTGCACTTCTTTACATTTGAACAAAAACTGTTTCCCTGTGTAGGAATTGATATGAAACTAGATTAAGTCCCGTGCCACGGGTCTAACAAAATTTTATAATGAACTTAATTCAAAATCTACCAAAAAATAAGCCTCATATTTATAAATGAAATTAAAAAGGTTTGAATTTTGATTTATACTCGGAATTGAGCCTCAAATCCGGGTTAAACTAGGGTCTGTTCTGTTCACCTTATTTTCATTTATTTCAGGTGTAATAAGTTTAGATAAAGTTTAATAAATTCTGATAAAGGTTACCTAAGTACAAATTACAACTAAAATAAGTTTTTATAAGGTCTAATAAGTTCAGGTAAGTTTAGATCAGTAAAAATCAAGTGAATAGAATACACCCTAAACGTAGAACACCAAAAAACAAAGTATAAGATGTAGAATAATATTTTATACAATAAAAATATGAAAAATATGTGAATAGTCTTTTTAGGAAGTGAATCACAATTATATAAAGAAATGAATAAAATTTTTAGAAAGTGAATAAAAAAATAGGAAAAAAAAAATTTTAGAGGGAAAAAACAGCACCAAAAAGTGACATGTATTATTTTTGGTGTCTGTTTTAGTATTATGTTATTGATTAGCCATTAAAAATGCTTTTAGAATATCTGCTTGTTTTTTTCAAACTCTCGTAAAGTCATAGATATTATCTTCTTTTTGGAGGCCCATTCTTCGTAATTGTTGATATATGTGATATATTCATATTTAAGATACTTATGGTGCTCTCTTCATACCTGAGGCTGTAATGATATTATTGTAAGTTGCAAGTAGCCATCAATATCTGATAGTGGAAATTACTAGTTTGCAAAACACAGCAAACACCAGGATTGCAGCTATCAATACTAGATTTTCTTCCTCTCTGGCTCTCTGCTAATGCATTCTACAAACATTAGCGGAAAGCAGAAACAACTACCTGTAGATATGGAATTAAGTGATTCTAGAGAATACTGCAAAAGTATGGGATCTTGTGAGACTATGTCCAAGCAACTGACTTTCCACTTTGCTAGGATTCATTGATGACTTTGCCAGGATTCATTGATCAATTGAAGCATTTAAATTCGGCCTTATACCTAAATGGCTGTTTATAATAGACTTGCTTTGTAGTATGACAAAGTTAAAACTGATGATGTTTATTCTTCTTGTTCAGAAATAAGGCAAGTATCATCTATTTGAACACTCCTTCTCATCAGACTAAGGCCCTGCTCTCTTCCCCTTAGTCTTGCTAAACTGAAATTATTTTAACTAAATTGAAGTTATTTATGTTGAACTTAAATTATTTTTATTGAACTAAAATTAATTTTACTGATTTTTTGTTATATTTATCTTTAAAGTTACTTAAATTATTCTTATTGAATTGAAATTATTTTTATTGAACTAAACCTATTTTTACTAAACTGGAAGTGAAACTATTTTACTAGATTGAAATTAATTTTTTTTTAAGGTGCATAGGCGCAGGGCCTTACTTTGATTGTCAGAATGTCATGCAAACTTTTCCATAAGAATATCTCCCATGTTGCAATATATGTTAGACTCCATTTGCATATTATCATTTCCACACTTGCTAAAAGATCTTTCTGTATGGAAAGTGTACCCTTTTTTTTTTACTCTGAATTGTCTATCTAGATTCTGATAGAGAAAGTTATCTTTGGGTTCTTCTGGAAGTCCACACAAAAAATTGCGATTGCATCCTCCTTTTCAAACAACTTTCTCGGTATTGTAGAATTAGACTCTCCACCTGTGTGTCTGCAACTTCATATTATATTTTGTCCTTTGAAACTAAAATATGCTCATTGACCCTGTCAACTATAGAGGTTAGATGTTTTTTTCCTCCCAAACCTGGTCTTCATTCATATCTTTGTAATTACAATGGAACAACAACAACAAAGCCTCACTGATTGTATTAGCTATAAAGTAAATTAGCTAATACAGTCAGTGTAGGTTGTGCTTTTTTTTTTTTTTTTTGGGGGGGGGGGGGGGGGGGGAGGGGGGAAGGGCAGGTGTTAGAGTATGAAAAAGTAAGGGGAAGGAGAGCTGAGATTTAGTTGTTTCTTGAACTGATGCATGTTGGTAACTTTTGCACAATGGTCGTGCTGGTGAATGTAAATTAAAGCTTACAGACATGGAGTGAACAATCTTGGCATTTTAGAGATTATCAATAGTTAAAGTGTTGATGTATTTAAAATAATTATCTGTTACATACTACTAAAGGCGAAACTTAGGACACTTGGCAACATATTATTAAAAGTTGGAGTGGTTCTAGTATGCTTCTATATTACTTGCTCTGGTTATATTGGTTGCTTTTCTTTGGTGGTATCTTGATAAACTCATATACTTTTCTTTACAGTAACAATTTACCATTCTTTGCAGAGGAAGTATTGACAAGTTGACTTCTAATCATGGACGGTGTAGACTGGTACGACAGGGAAATCTTTCTGAACGTCGTTTACTGTTGTCAAAGTAATGTTAGTGCTGAGTTGTTGTGCTTGAAAAGTTTGCAAGCTACACTAATGAAGGAAAGCTTTGAAATTGTTCTTTAACATTCATCGGTGGTGAAGCTGCTAGGAACTGCGTATGTTCAGTGGAGAAACATATAATATAGTCTAGGACTCTAGGCAAAATTTTGGACACTTCTATGTTTATTTTGTGCCAATATGGCCTTGCGTTGTTAAGTTATTTTAGGCTTCTGTTAGTGTTCTATACAATATGTAATGTGGTAAAAAATTTGTACTTTACAAATCTTCTTTTCAGTAAATGGAAGTTCTACTCAAGTACTGTAAAATTTACAACTACGTAGTACAGGTACAAAACTAACAAGAGTAATTAATACGGAGTATTAATTCATGTGCTGTGTAGTGTTGAAACTGAAGACTGAACTTTACTCGTTTACTTCGCACTAGAAGTCGTGATTGTAGTTTTTTTAAGTATGATTTTGAATTTGTTATTTAAGATACTCTCTTGGTTATGTTTTGGTACCCTATTACAAACTTTCGTAACATTTCAACTCGAGTTCAACTTTTTACGTGAAATAGTATTAAATTAATCATTCATGTATCAAAAAATTTGATAATTGATGCTTGATCCAACAAGAATTTTAGAAAGAATCTGAAATTCTGTAGAATTCTGTTGATAACTTTCCCTAAAACTGTAAAAATTGGAATTTACATGATGAGCTACCATTTGCACTGGCTAATGGCAAATGACCAACACAATTATTTGTCATCTTTTTACCAAATCTACCTTAAAAAAAACTGTTCTCAATTCTTGATACACAGTAGTAAAGTATTTGATTGGTAGGAATGGATTTTCATGTAAATTTGTACAAGTAAAAGAAATCTTTAAGTCAATATTCATCATAATGTTATTTCTCCCAAATATCTATGTAATATTTTTCTTTACAATCATTAACCATTTGAGAGGACCTCCTATTGGTTGGTAATGGAGATTTACCTTGAAAACTCAAATTTGGAAATAAGATTGATTATCATGGACAATGAGATGATACTTTGTCTGCAAATTACCCTAAATTCATTTTCATTACTACTAACACAATTATAAAAAGCGTGTTCTCCGCTACAAATTATAAAGACTACAAATTCATGGGTCAATAGACCTTAAAATTTGTTCAATTATTTAGTTACTCCCTCCGTCCCTAAATTACATTCCTCCTTTCTATTTTTGGTATTCCAAAATTACATTCCTCCTTTCTATCTTTGGTAAGTTTATTTTAATAAATCAACTCTCTTTTTCTGTTTTATATTTAATGCTTTCTCACTCATCCTTACCTAATCTCACTCATAATCCTTGTGCCAAACTACAATGAATATGATTGGTTAAAAATTTTCAATTAGGAGCATGTGATTGGTCCTTTTTTTTTGCAAAGGATTGATGACATGTCATGAGTAATAATTATTCTATATTTGTACTTCCCATAGCATTATGTAATCATTGTTATTTGTCTTACTCCTTCCTTCTTAATTCCCGTGTAAATTACCAAAGAGGAATGTAATTTAGGGACGGAGGGAGTACTGTGTAAGTGATTAACAAATAAATTAATAATCTATGATCAATTATTTAGTTACCGTGTAAGTGATTAACTATTAAATTAATAATCCATGATCTGTGACCACGTGACCTTAGGAGAGTGCATATAACTCGTATGCTTTAGCTTTGTTTGTCTTATTAGCTCTATAAATAGCGTATTTTACTACGACTACTATTTTTTGTTAAGTGAAATCAACGCAAGTCATTAATCTTTATAAAATGGCAGTGACTCGATTTCTTTCTCCAACAAATTGCTACAAGTAAACATGCTAATACTGTAGCTCGACTCGGCTCATTAATATCATATCATACGAATTAATTTTTATTTCTGAGATTAAATTTAGATATTTCGGGTTCTAGTCAAGTCAATTTTACAAGGTCTTATCACCTTGTCGGTTATAACTACTTTATTTCCGAGTTTAAATTTAGATACTTCGGGTTCAGGTCAAGTCAATTTTACAGGTTCTTTGTCGCCTTATTATTCATAATTACGATTCGAAAGCAATGCACGAATCTGTTACACAAATTGGACCAAACCTACAATTCTAAAACAGCCGCATGTTTTCCCACCAATAACACGTATAGGCAAGCAAGTTGACCCCTAAAATTTCATATTTTGGCTTGATAGTTGATGCACTTGTTGATTAAGACAAGTATCTTGAAAAATCTCCAATCAAATAGTACAAAATTATTGTTCGAATAATACGATTGATTTGACAACAGATTAATATCTACTACTATGAACTTCAACAAATAATTACAAAAATCAACAATATAAAGTTGAGATTAAAGTAGTATTAAACACAATTGTTTCAAATTTAACGGCAAAAACTCGTGATTAAATCACTAAAAACTTGAGATGAAATTAGAAATTTACGATAACACTTTGAAGTACTAACAGTTAGCAGAAATTGAGAGAGAAAACCTAATTTCACGACGAAACCGTCTTCGCTTCCGATTTGCTCTTCGTCATCATCTTCCGAAACTCCTCGAAGCTAACATTACCATCACCATCAGAATCAACAGACTTAATCATCTTCTCACAATCTTCAACAGAACACCTTTCTCCGAGTCGACTCAGAACGAGGTGCAACTCAGCAGCAGAGATCAAATCATCACCATCTTGATCATACATCTTAAACGCATCATGAAGTTCCTGCGAACCAGACTCATCTCCTTCAACTTTCTTCGAGCAGAAATCGGCGAATTCCTCGAGATTGATGAATCCATCACGATCGGAATCCATTTCCTCCACCATTTGTTTAACTTCTTCCGGCGAGGTTTCCGATCCAAGCGCCTTCATGACGCCGATGAGTTCGTCGGCGGAGATTTTTCCGTCGCCATTGACGTCGAATTTGTCGAAGACTTTCTTGACCTCGGCGGTGTCGGAGAGGTAGACGGAGGAGAGAGAGTGGGAGGAAGAGGAGTTGCTCTTGTCTTCGTCAATGGCCGCCATTGTTGAGGCTTTTGAGAGAGGAGAGAGAAAGTGGAAATGAGAAAGAAGTAGAAGAAGTGAAGGGAGTATAAATAGGAAGTGAAGTGAGGAGAGAGAGTGAAATGAGGGGAAAGAGGTGCGTGAGAGAGAAGCACGAGTTTGCGATTTTGAGAAGACGCGTGGTATTAATATACGGAATTTACGCGGTTTCGCTTTCGTAATTTTAAAGCTGACTTTTTTTTAATTTAAAAATTATTATGATACTCAATAATTCATTATTGGCAAAAGCTAATGAGGCATTGGATAAGCTAGTTAAAAGAAAAGAGATTAAATTAAAAATTGACATTATTTACATCGATCAACGCGTGATTTTGTCGTACTTTTCCAAATTAATACCACTTTAGATGATTTTTAAATGCTTATCCAACGCCCCGACGTTTGTTAACAAGATCCTTTATTATTTTATGTACTCCCTCCGTTTTTTTTTAAGTGACACACTTTTCTTAAACGCCCCGACGTTCGTTAACAGGATCCTTTATTATTTTATGTACTCCCTCCGTTTTTTTTTAAGTGACACACTTTCCTTAAACGACCGTTTTTTTTTAAGTGACACACTTCCTCTTTTAGAAATTCCTTACATTTTAATAATATATATTCACCCTACTATCTATTACTTTATCATTTCTCACTCCTTTCATGGTCCCCACTTCCTCTCACATTCTTTTACTTTATCATTTCTCACTCTTCCAACCCACCCCACTAACATCTTATTTTATTAAAGTCAATAAAATCTCCTAAAACTACGTGCTGGTCAAACTGTGTCACTTTAAAAAAAAAATGGAGGGAATACTTTATTGTAATAAAAAAAAGGGGATTTTTAACTTTTGTTTTGGACAAGATTTGGTGCTATTACAGTGATTCTGTACAATTGTACGAGTATTACGGACTTTGATTTGGGTAATTTTAAGTGATTAGCTAGAATGGATCTTGATTAGGAAAAAAATATTCAGGAATCTTACCTAAAAAGACGATTGTAATGGAGCATTTAGATTATATTATCAATTGCTTTTAGATCATTTCCAAAATTAATATGACGAATTTAAAGTATTTGTTCTTTTAATGTGAAAAAGAAACTAATCTGATTGAATTATGAGATTCTTTGGATTTAGATCGGTTTGCATATGATATTTTCGAAGGGGGAAAAACTTGGTTTACCCATCAAGGTCTTTTGTTTACATCGTTGTTACATAATTTTATACGGAGTATCAAAGTGGCAAAAGTAGGTTAAATTTTGCGCCCATACATGGTTAATTGATTATCAATCGTGGGTCTATATAACAATGTTTGGACTTGGAGCTTCTCTCATACAGTCATAGGTATAGTTAATAATTGGTACTCCGTAATCCTTATGTAGTACAGTACATTACTACAAAGTAGAGAGAATTCTTAATCAATAATTGCTTAATACACCATGTTTGATCCCCGTAATAACAATTGGGAGGGGACTGGAACCTAACCACCTACAACTAATCTCCGAATCCGGATTAACCCAAAGGGCAAACCGGGTAGAACACCAAAAAAAAAATTGCTTAATGCAAGTATTTAGAAGTACCAAATTCCCAAATGATGTTTACTTATATCAGCCACGAAAACGCCATCGACCTGAACTAGTGGCCTAGTGGGGCTGTGGTTTAGATTTTTAATTCCTTCCAAAAAAATCTGTTACAACTTACAAATATTCATCAAACTGAACAGCAGTAAAGTACTACTAGTATTTCATACCGACTATATACAAAAATGTATCAGGATATTATATATTCAATGTTTCACAGTAGAAGAAAAAAGAGTGTCCGGCGAATAGACAATGCTCAAAATCTATGGCAGAGTCATAATTCGTTACGATTTCCCATTTTTGTCAAGAGCTTTGCTAAAATACTGAGGTAAGTTGTAACAAACTAGTCCTAACATCAAAATTGCACTTCCAAGGACGAAGTATGAGCCCAAGCTTGAACTTTTAGGGAGATATGGCAATGGTAGGGAAAGAATATAAATGGAAATTGGCACTGCAAATTAAGAAGAAAATCTCTTTAGTGTAAGTATGAAGTATAAAATCAAAGAATCGAATTTGTAGAGAAAATAAAGCACTTGAGAGCGAAAAGACAACCTGATACCATAGTAACAAGTGAAGACACAACGGCACTTGAAATTTTTAGTAGATTGAGGACTGATATGTTGAATGCTATGTTGCTAACCACATACAGAAGGGGTAGCAGTGGAGCTCCATCACATCCTGAAAGAAATATCCATAGCATTCTAAATTATTTCAAATAAATAAAACACTGCATTGGCAATATTAGGTTCTGAATTCGACCCCCCTTACACCCCCCCCCCCCCTCCTATTACAAAAATTGTGCTGGCATTTGTGCCTTGACAGAAATCCTCTCAATCTCTCATTAATCAAAAAAGAAATAAGAATGTAAGCATTTGTTGATTGTGAGCTCAAAATGAAATTACAAGATCAGTCAGTCATAAAATAGAGATTATTCTACAACGGATAAGTACACCAACTTGAAAAATGGAATATAAATATAAGATTAGTGGTTGAATCCTTGAATACTTTTATCAGGCCATTTATTCGTCTCTTTCATGAATCGGGGTTAGAGCAGTTTGCTCACAGCCCAGTTGCTTTACCCCCAAAGTGGGTGTTCCTCTAAGTCCAATTGCCTTAACTTCCCCTTTCCCCATCATCCAATGGTTGGAGTTTGCAAAATTTTTATTTTAAAAAAGTAAATAAAGTAAATTCCTTGCTTCCTTTATGTGGATGCACACAAGGAATATCACATTACAGCCTCTATAAAGTGTCTACGGACTAAGTCAAGAATCTAGATGAACAAGGAAGAATTACTTCTAGATATCTGTTGGCCACAACATCACATCTTTTTTTTTAAAATTTTTTTTTATCAACCAATTCCATTGTTTCTTTCCTTCTTAACTAATGTTGACTACCAGAACCCATTTTTACACAGTAATTAGTTTGATAACCTCCAAATCAGATCGATGCTCGAAGGACAGGATTGATATTCTACTCAGTCAAGAGAACTTGCCTGTGTTATTGGCTCCAATGTTCAAAAAGCAACCGGCTCCACTTTTTAGATACTGAGGCAGTTGATCAAATGGTATACCTTTCAAATTTGATAACAATGGGAGCAAAACAAGAACAAAAAGAGCCTAGAATACCCAAAAATAAAATGAAATTGTCAATTTCTAATTTTTTAAAACAGAATGTTTAAGGCATTAAGGAATGTAAAATTGTCCTATAATTTAACCATGTGTGAGACTGACAGAATTACCTGACAGCCAGATCCAAAGGAGTTGACAACAAATATGTCAAGAGACTTCTCCTGCATGATCAGAAAATCTTAAGGTTTATAAACCATGAGTAAAAGAATATTAAATTATAAAGGAAAATTCAGAAGTCTTCATTATCTGAAGAATAATGCAGGGCACGAAGAGTGTATGAAATCATAATGACCAATAATACCTTGAGACGCGTTGCAGCATCAACAAATATAAATTCCTGTTCATAAAAATTATGTTTTTAGTTTCAAGAACTATTATTGTCACACGTATGGACGTATCACAAGCTGTAGAAAATAACAAAATGAAAAAAGAAAATATGACCTTCAAGATAGATGCAGCAGCATGGAAAGCACCTGAAGCAATCATGAGAGCTGGCCACGCAAATGCAATTCCAGAAAGGACTTGGTGGCCATCAGACCCACTGCAGCCCAAGAAAAAACAAGAAAACTACAGTAAATACAGGGATAAGTGACTGCAAATGGTCATTTAGGATACCTGAACACAAAAAATTGACATCAGTATAATCAAGCATAAGAGAACTGATTCACAACTTCCATGATTCCAATGCCCCCCACTTCCATCTTCAATAAAAAAAGAAAGGAGTCGAAGAAAAGAAAAAAAAAAATTGGCTGTCCTTCCAGACCAAACATATTTCTCAAATGCTAGCATTATAGAATAAAAAATATCTCTTTTACTGGCAAGTTGCCTCTCTATAGTCAAGAGTTACTGGCACACAAAAGGCAGGACTTACAAATTTACTACAGTCAATTACCTATGGAATAATGGAAGTTGTGTGTGTGCATAAACCTTCAGGAGTGCTGTATGAGAAGTGAAAAAAGTCAAGGACCTAAAAGATAGCTTATAAAAACAATAGTGGTGCGTCAAAATTAATTAGTTCATGATCTGGAAATATAGTTGAGAGCTTGAACATGCCTAGAAACTGCAACGACGACACCAGCAGCCACAAGTAAGCAGCCAACTATTTGCATAAATGAATAACGCCTGTCCAAGATGATATAAGAGAGACACAGTTGCCAAACCAGAAAAGTCTGTAATAGGGCACAACATGAGGTAATATCAGAGATCAGATTCAGCTGATTTTAAGATCTTCTGTTGCTTAGCACACTTTCAACAGTTATAAGTGTATAACAGGTAAAATTTGCATTAGATATTAAAAAACTCTGTTTCAGATCAGTATCACACCAGATATACATATAACCTAGCTCTTAGCAAAAAAGATAATTGTTCAGATATCAGTCCATAGACATTGCAATACAAAAGAAGATCAGAACAGAACCAAAGGGAGAAGTAGCCAGTAGTTTAAAGCTCACAGATTTTAAGGCACAACCTCTGCTAAGCCCAAAATACAGATCCATACTGTCAGCTGGGAGAAAGCTGTATGGTTCCATACAGTATGAGTAGAGATAAGTAGGCAGTTACCATAAATACAATACTTTTATTGCCTCTTTAGGGTTAGTAAACATGACTTCCATTAATAACAGCTCACAGAAGCATGCTAACTACTTTTATCTGATGTCACGATAATTAATAAAGTCAATGCATTTGGTATAAATTTATTGATGGCAGCAGTTTGCAAAGCTTGTTGGGTCATAAAGGAATAATAATCACTACGAGAAAAAAGCCATAACCAGAAAATTATAGTAGTACAATCATGAAACCGAACATCTATTTCACTTGCAACTTACTCAATTTACCTGATGCAAAATTGGTATCACTGGGCCAGGAATCATGGCTGCAAAAAAAATGGTACTGGTATAAGAAAAATGGTGACTAAGGAAGCTAATCTAGCCTTGTGTACACATATTTACAGACTGAACCAGAGGGCAAAGAGTGGGAGGGAGTGGAACATGTTTGCTTTCTAATAAGTTAATCTAACTATTTGAACACAATACACAAGGAGTGACCCGCATTCTAGATTGCAGTTTTCAATAAACATACTGAGAAACAAGAACAAGATGAATAAGGTGAAATATTATATATACTGAATATTTACTATCCCATTGCCACAAAATGCTTCTAAAGAGGTTTCCACCTAGTGCAGATTAGAGAGCAATAGAATTAAAACCGTAAAAGGATGTAGCTTTATCCTGATTGCAACTAGGTTGTTTCAAATGGAACATAATATTAGAATTTAAGGAAAATCTGTAACCAATTCTCATACAAACCCATGAAAACTACCATTCATTACAAGTATCTAGTGAAAAAGTCAATCAGTCAGCTGTACCTGCAGATGCCATGCCACCAGCAAGACCAAGTGCTTCAAGAAGACCAATGAGCACAAAACGAGATTTCGGAATAGCTAGCATTTCATCAGTCACTATGCCTGCACGGTGTCGTATGAACAATATAGCAAAGTAAATAGCCACATACCTGTGTTGCATGAATCAGAAATTCAGAACCTCTTGTAATACCTTACTACTTACAACAGCACGGATCACAATGATAATCACAAGAAATTCAGAACCTCTTGTAATACCTTACTACTTACAACAGCACTGATCACAATGATTATCACAAGAAATTCAGAACCTCTTATTCTACTGTAGACAAGAAACAACATTCATAATCACTCAATAAATCATTTATAACAACAAAGTTGCATGGATGTCAACTAACTTAATTGATTAACGTTGTGGGGCAATCCCCTTAATCTCGTCTACATCGTAACCTTTGTGACTCTCTATAGAGGGCACCCCTCTCTATACACCATACACATAATATAACCAAAATCACCAAAACCAGAAATTAAGCCTTAATTCTATCATTAAATTGAAGTTCATCAACCCATCAAAAGTTTTGAAAACATAAAAATCAGTAAAAATGACAATTAATCAAGTCTAAAAAAATTAGCGATCACCCATAATCCAAAAGACTGCAAATAATAAAGGGGTGCAAAAGAAATTACCCAAAAGTGATGAATTGAGCCAAGAAAAAGGGGTAATTCTGAAGAGGAACAAGAGCAAGCTTGTAAAAAACCCTGTTGGAAACCGCTAAAATGGCGGTAACAATTGCCCAGAAAACAATTGATTTTGTACTGCTAGTTTTTGAAGAAACAGGTACAGGTTTACTAGAAGAAGCATTGACTCTAAATTTGAACTGGGTATTTGAGAAAGAAGGTGAAAAGTGGGGTTTGATTGGGGGACGATTTCTGAGAAGATGGTGATTTCGGAGGAGAGAGAAAGTGGGCATTTTAATGGAAGATGGGGTTATGGAGGAGAGAGAAAGTGAGTTTTTGGGAGGTGTTGTAATGGAGGAGAGTTTAGGGTGATGGAAGAAGTGAAATGATAGCGCCATTGAAATTGGTAAGAGTATGGTTTCAGACTTTGAGGAAGGAAGAGTGGGGAAAGTTGTTTTGCTTACAATGTGCCTGTGCTGTGGCCTGTGGACACTGTGCTCCTGTTGTTTCATTGGAAGGTAACGATCCATTAACAAAAAGTCATGCCACATCTCTAAAAAGAACGGAAAAAAATTGAATTTGAAACTATACTCACCTACGTATATTTCATGTTTTTCTTCCCCAACTTAACTTGATCTACCAGAAACGTTTTTCTTCCAACAAACGACCACTGACCAAGGGTAAGGTAATCATCAGAGTTTAAGTCTTGTTTTTTCATTTTTTTTTTGTAATTTTTGGGTGCAAACCAAACACCTGGTTTTTTCTAAAATCCGAGGAGAAAATGTTTGGAAATTTTCAAATTCCAAGAAAAACAAAAATTCTAGGCGTTTCTCTTCCTGAAATTTGGAAAATCTAGGCATTTCTTTTCTAGTTTTTTTTATGATTTTGTTTTTATCATAACTTTTAAATCAAAAGAATTACTATAATTGTCATAAAAAATGCAAAAAAAATTCTAATTTAATCTATGCTTACCATAATGTGAAAACCATGATTTATCTCGGGAAGACTTATGAATTAAATAGATGAAGAACATTGTGTTAGAATGTAACTCGTATTAATGAGTCAATGCTTAATATTTTTACTTTAACTCGTTAATGATTAAATGTTAATGGATACTTAAATGTTCTAGCTTAATACTTCGTATTAGAAATTTTCCTTCGTGAAAAAAAATTAAAAAATTGGGGTCATTTATAGGCAATGGAAGTCATGGAACATACTTTTTAAACTCCTTGGGTACATTCATTATGTATAGTTTTTTGAAAAAAAAAAAAGAAAAAAAAATGGTTTTAAATACATTAGTTATAGAACCAATTAGCTGATTAATTGATTAACCCTTTCCCTTTATTAATCAAAACTTTTTCTTAAAATAAGTCTTATATTTCGCGCTCTCAAAGCTATGGGAAAATAAGATTTAACTTTATATAATACCTTCAGCTAAATGCAAATTGGCAAGACCAAAAACTGCCATGTATCAATTATATAGGTGGACAAATTAATAGAACTGTACATTATATTAACAATTTTACCAACTCAAAAGTCCACATTCCAACTTGCCCTCCCAATTACAGCTCAATGATAACTAAGGAAACAATTTTTATCTACAGTAACTCTCTCGTTCCCACTACCCATAATAAATCAAGATTCTTAGCCAAATCCGAATCCCTCGCTAGCTTCATGGATCGCGAGCAGTAACCTCTCCTGCAGATGTTCTTTAGAAGGATACTCGGGTAGATCCAACTGGTTGAAGCTGTTTGAGATTTAAAATCAAAGTTATAGTCATGTACAAAAAATATACACACATCTTACAATGGGACAAATGAATAAGTTTGACCAAGAGATTTTTTTTACCATGTATGCGCAGATGGTAAATGATCTGCACTTCCGTAAGCTTTGTGTATTTGAAACTTTTGTGCGCCTGAAATGCCTTGAAGGGCACTGAAACCTTCAAGAGGAACCTGAAAGAGTAATAGATGGTATCATAATAAGATCAAAAACCATTGTAAGAAGACAAGGTCTAAAATGAAATAACAAAAGGAATCACCCCACAACTTTGGGGCAATCCACCAAAGAGCCAAATCTAAATCATGTAAATATATTTTTTAGAAAAATAATTACCTTGGAAGTGCCAGTAACAAATTGCAGCAAGCGTGCCTTATCTTCCTTGCTAAATCCCTGGACCACTTCCCAGAACCACTGAATAACCGGAGATGCAGGACTGTACCCAGAATATTCAGTATTCGCTCTCATATCCTCCACTGCAAAACAACAAATATGGATGGTAAGAGACCAGAAAGAAAGACTAAAGAGAATTTCATTGGGCCGAGGATGCGTGGTTAAAGAACGCAATACTTACAATCAATATCTGGAAGCCCACTGATCAATAATTCAAGTTCTTTGTCATTGAAAATAGATATGAGGTCTCGAGCAATCAGCTCAGTGAATCCATCCAAGAAAGCATTAATTTGAGGACGAATTGCAGTTGTTAATCTGTGCTCCGCAACTAAATCTACATATTGATGCTTATTCTCCTCTGTGACTTTAATGTTTCGTCCACCAGGAATTAGCTCATAATCCGTCACCTGTATTTTTTTAGCCAAGTCTAAATGTTAAAACCTTATCTTTGAGAGGGTAAAAATAAAAAAACATACCCACACACACACAAGGTAAATAGAGAGGATTCATACCTGTGTCCTTTCATACAATATCAGCTTCTCCTCATCAGCATCAATGCTGAAAGTAAGGTCTAGCACATCGCTTATATCATGCTGCAGAAACATAGAGATGATAAGAAAGACATTCTAAAAAGGCAAAAAGAAATACAAAGGGGGTAAAAGAAGCAAAGGAAACTTTTTCACTTATGACTTATAAAAAGGCCACAGCAATACAAGACGCATACCTCAAGCATCCATTTAAGATTTTTGTAGTAGTCTGGATCAATGGCTTCTATGTCATGATAAGTCACTTTTACACCAAGGATATGCTTGTAAAATGAGCGAGTAAAATGAACATCCAAAAGCTGGCCATCGAACAGGGCTTTGCCAACCTGTAATGTTTCATGTAGCTCAGCACCAGTAAACTAAGTAAATGACACAAATTTGCATGGATGAAGAAAGTAAACTTACAACTCGCCCAACAAATTTGAAGTACGATAGATGCTCAGTCTGATACACAGAATTTGGGTTCGGCTGAAACGTAGAATCATTGCCCACGGTAGTGAACAATAATGCACCTTTGTCAAAGATAACCCGGGACAATGACTGATACCATTCCCTAGTAAGCCCTCCGGCATCAATACCTTCCTCTCCCTGGAAATGCACAGTCAACCTTCCCTTCAATTCTTGGGTAGACCTCATTCGCAGTTGATTGTATGAATCTTCAAGAATGTATGCTCTTCTCACTGAAATCCTCAAAGGACTGTGATGATGGTCATATTGATGCTTTATCTTTGATCTAAAGTGAGCACGTTTGTTATCAAAATCAATGAAACGAGGAACCTTTATCATCAAGGAAAAGGACTTTTCAAGCAGCCCAGGGTTCTGCCGTATAAAAGCATTCAACAACTTTCGATGCTTCTCAGTGAACTTCACAAAAGCAGCACGCTTCTCATCAACACAGGAGACAGGGCCTGATACCTGCTGCTTGCTGGCAGAAGTACTGGCATCATCTACTTCTGGAACAGCAGCAACAGTAAAGTCCTGACTTGCACCAGACTGTCCAGGGTATATTTTCTCACATGTCACAAAGAAAGACTCAATGTAAGGTAGGACATTTTGGCTGCCAGCGGGGAGAGGTGGGCTTGCAGTGGAAGGTTTAGATTTGACAGCTAGAGATGGAGGTAGTTCAAGACCAGACTCCGAATAAACCTCTATGCTGCTTATGCAACTGCTCAGCTCCAGCCATAAGGGTTCCAAAACAGAGTTGATTTTGCTAACAAGAGAAAGGGCAACATTGTGATCCTTTCCAACATCATTTAGCTGATCTTCTTGCTTCTCATTCACAGAGGAAACAAGAGAGCTAAGAGCCTGCAACACCCTCAGTATTGCTGCTCCGTCAGAAGAAGTAGAATGTAGGAGTGCTCCTTCAGCCTCTCCAAAGGAATGCAACTCTTCCATGGCAGATTGACTTAAATTTTGCACCGAGTTTGCAAGCTCAGTTATGAATAAATGACAATGAGATGGAGTATAAGCCACCAATTTCTTCAGCACATCAGCAACAAGTGCATAAGCATTATCTGACAAACTGAATAAAACCATATGTTATTTTTAAAAAGCAAAAGGAAATTCAAATGAGCTCAGTAGAAATGCAGAAAAACAAAAGATACACACGTCAAAGATATTGAGCAAAGCGACCATTCTCTGAAAGCCAACAAGGAATAGTGAAGAATGAGAAGCATATAATTATGGTGAGCAATGGAACCACAAGTGACACAACCCTATGAATTTTTAATTTCACAAAACAGAAGGTACCATAGTTGATCTGATTGAGGAACTTACCCCTCAGTTGCAAGTAAAGAGCATAACAGCCTAAGATCTGATTGAGGAAGGCTAAGCAGCGCAGACTGAGCATCATATGCCTCACTAAAACCAGATACTGAAGGTACCATAGACTCATCAACTTTAGATTCCACATTGACTTCAGAAGAAATAGCTGTTGAATCAGTAGGTTGCATCTCAGCATCGGTTGTAGGTACCTCAGAAGAGCCAGACGGCTGTTCTGGAGCAGGTAATGCAGGTTTATTTTGACTAGATTTGCTTCCAGCATTGTCAATTATAACATCCAGTAGGCTTAAGAGCTAGCATGAAATAGAAAACATCACTATCAGACCAGCAAAACTAAAGCAAAAGATATAAATGAGACTAACACAGAAATGCCATCAATGTAATATCTTCACCTGTTCTAAGTGCGCATTGCTCCTCAAATAAAGAGGTTGATTCAAAAGACCCAATAACAGAGCAACAGAATGCAACTCCTCATGCGCCTCAGCATTTTGAGCATCAACAATCATCAATGCTTTACCGCGCACTTTATCTGCATTCTCAGATGCACAATGAGACTGAAGTGGCAGTCTAAGTTCGAGCAGAATCTTGGCAACAAAGGGATGATTTCGAGCCAGGTAGGTTAGAGTTTCAAGAACTCGCCGAGAAACCAAAGGAGGGACTCCTAATCACCACACGAAAGACCATACAATTAGAGGAAGGAAAGAAAAAAAAAAGAAAAAAGCAATTCAAAATGTGAAACTTCAGATCAAAACAAAATTAGAATAAAGTGAACATTCGCATGTACAGGAATTTGAACAGTCTACAAATTCAAGTACCAAAGAAGCCTTGATTACAATTATACAGTGGATCTTCTGGCGAACACATCCACATAGAATCAAATCAAACAGAAGCAAGCAAAGCTCCATTAGTAAATAAATAAATTCCATCAGTAAAATTACAACAAGTCTTACCATCAACAAACTGAGGGCGTGAATACATCACATGGCTTTGGCAAGCATACAGCCGATATGAAGGCTCAGCATCATTTTGCTGATTGCCCAGCTTATGCTCATCAAGCATCAGCATCTCCATCAAAATTTTAACTACTGCAGTCCTGGTCTCGGAATGAGCACACAGATTCAATAGAAGTCTCTGAAATGAGCCTTTATAGACTTGCTGCAAAAAAATAAACATTAGAATCTTTCAAAAACTAAACAATAAAAAATTTCAGAAATTTCAATGAAGCAGTACACACCTGAACAACACGCAGCAGCCGTATCATTCCCTTAAGAGCATTCGTATCAACTAAGGGAGCACCATCAGCTTCAAGTAGTCTACCTCCAACTGAACGACGTGAAGCAACTGTACCAACAGCTCTGTCCAGGCCAGTTCCTTCACCTCTTCTGGAAGACTCGCCTCTTCGGCTTCTTGGGTACATACCAAAGAGTGTGCGACTGTGATAACGATGAGCAAATCTTTCACGTAACATGTTTGCCTCAGCAACAAGAGCAGGAGTTAAATTTGCCAGCACAGCATCAGAAGATGTTAAAAGGACCTGGCAAAAATGTGAATTAATAAAGATGAAAACATGACAATCACCACTTAAATTACTCTTTTAAAGATGTCTGCTACTTTACCTCTTCTCTGAGTTCTGAAGGAAAGGTGGCAATTATTGACACAGTATCCATCTCAACGGGTTGCCCTTCCAGCTCCTGGGATTGATGTAGCCTCTGTGCCTGCTGCTGCGCAAGAACTTCAGCTCGAATATCTGCCGGCAGTGCAGCAAGAAATTCAGGATCGATATCTCCAGTATTCTGCTGCTCAGCATTAGCAGGCTGCGTAACCTGACCTTGCTGGGCAGATAAAACTTCAGCTCGCAACTCTTCCGGAAGTGCATCAAGAAATGCAGGATCAATTGAACCAGACTCACCATCACCCGTTGTTTGCCCCCCATCACCAGGAACACCTTCCTCAGACTCCTGATTAGGGTTTTCTGCAACTTCACTTAAACTATGAAGTGGTGTATCCCTGCCACTAGCAGGGGTAGTCGCACCAAAAGAAACAGTGTTTCTCCTGGTCCGAGTTCCCAGTGACTCACCCAATGGCATTCTGTCAGCAGAACCTTGCCTGTCTGCTCCATCATCATGACCATCAGCACTCCCGATTTCAACATCAAGGCTTCGGAGACTTTCTCCCAAAGTTGCCCCACTGCCACCACTTTCTTGGCTCACTGCCTCAACATCTCGAACTGCCACATCATTATGATCAAATTGCAAATCAACAGACTGAGACACTGCACATGGCACATCAGTTCCTTGATGAGGTGTAATTGAACCCAATCTATTATCAGAATTAGAGCTGTCCATTGCTTCAGATGATGGTACGGGAGGATAAGAACTTTGGTCATTTGCATTATTCTCAACTGGAGTATCTTCCCTCATACTTGTTTCAGATGGTTGCAGCTCGCCAGCATCAATCTTTCTCTCAGAGTCAACACTGGTCCTGTTTTCATCAGAAGGCTTCTCCGTCTCTGGCCTCCTCAGCTGCGACACAATAAACTCCTCTAAGCCTTGTGGTATAGCAGTTGAACTAGAACCACCACCTTGCTCATTATCATCAAGCCACAAATTAAACCTGTGACTTTGACGTCCATTTCGCGCAGAACGAAATATAGTGTCTAGCCGAGAAGAAGCACTTTCCAAGTTTCTATCAGAAAACAACAGATCACTTGTATTTTCTGAAAGTCAGAGCATGTGTTAAAGTCTACACTAAGAATAATAAGATAAGCAACCAACTGTGGAAACCATAAAAAAAAATTCAAATGCAACACCAATCTACCTGAAGCCCTAGAAGTCGTCGAAGTTGAAGAAGGGTGGGACTCAACGAGCAATGGATGTTGAGACGGCGCAGTGTTTTCACTTCGTCCAAGAAGATTGTATATGGAAGTAGAACGCCCTTGGCGCCTAGAGCCAAATAATTCTACAGGCATCACTTGCAGAGTTTCATTTGCAAAACTGTGATCTCTACCAAAAACCTCTATGTGATCAAGTACATTGATCCCATTGATGCCTTCCTCCAACCGAAGTATGAGTCCATCTTCATCATCCTCATCCTCCTCGTCTTCTTCCTCCAAAACTTCTTCATCAAACTCATCTTCATCCATCTCATGGTCATCCTGATCAGTATCTGGATGGGGAAGGTGGTGATCCTCATCTTCTTCCAAATCATTATGCTCATCTTCATCTTCATCATCTTCATCATCATCTCCATCATCCGCATCATCTACAGACATCTCATCATCGTCGTCGTCATCTAGAGTTTCTTGTCCATCTGGTTGAATTTCAATTCTAATTCCTACATTAGCAACCCCATTCTCAAGGCCCCTTCCATCACCTGGTGTGTCATGCATGTAATCATCTTCGTTTGGAGCAAAGCCTTCATCAAGATCCTGGTCATGCTCCATATCATCTGTTACAGCCTCAGAGCCCCCATACATATGCCCAACACTAAAAGAATCGCCTCGAACATCAGTAACAGAATTATCATTCTCTTGAGAAGCAGCTGCTATAGCTTGCACACCATCGCTACTATTTTCAGTTCTCTCATGCAAATTAATATTAGAGGGTTTGGCAGAGCCCTCATTCTTACCTGCATGAGCATCAGCAGAATGTATATATTCCTTTGTTACCAATTCTAATGCTTTGGTGAGTCCAGTAACAACAGTTAATGAGTCACCCAAGTCAAGGTCCAACACTTGTAGGGTACGAGTCAATGATCTGACTAAACCAACATCAATGAAAGTAGCAGAAGCTTCTGATGAGATATATGAACCAGTTGGGGATCGAGCACCAAGCACATCATTTAGAAGTTCAATAAAGGCCAAAATTTCATTGCCTGGTGAATTGAAACCCTCGGCAGATTCCACAAAGTCACTGAAAACTGAATTAATCTCTGTAAATATTCTCTTCCTTGCCTCAGCAGACCGCACACATGCAGCTACCAAAAATTGACTGGCCCTGGTTGCAAGCTTGTGCTTCCAGTCACCATCTAACTTCTTTTCTTTCTTGGGTCTTTTAGAATAGGGGACAAATTTGTGCAGAACATGGAAAAATAATCCCCCAGAGGTGCATCCAGAAGAACCATGCTGTGGCAGGTTCTTGCAGCTACTAATTTCAACATCCTTCCGCAACAAAACATGCACAGAAGCAGAATATGTGACAAGAATCTCTGTGAGAAGCTTTAACATAAACACAATTTTGGCCAGTGAAGCAGAAACATCCTCGTTTTGTGCTTCATTTTCTTTAGATTCAATCACAGGAGCCTTTCCTTTTCCTTTATATGTAGCAACATCAATGTCCATTTTAGTTGTGGACTGTGTACCTGAAGCTCCGGGTAAGGAATCATCTTTCTTAGGGGGTTCAAACGTTACAACTCTATCCAGGAGAAGTTCGATTACATTGATGAAGCTTTGGGGAGGTTTCCGGTGAGCCTTAAAACTCTTGGATTCCTGAAGCTTCCCTTGCCCACCTCCTAACACCACAGGAGAAAGACCACCAGGAGTAGGCTTCGCATCAATACCCAATGGTTTATCCTTCTCAGATGTTTTTTCCTTTTCTTTCTCCTTGTCCTTAAATTTATCCTTCTCACGATCTTTCAGTAATACAATATATGGCCGGTCACCAACCATCTCAACTTGACAAACAGACTGTGCAGCCCTCATGAACACCACCGGGTCTCTAGATATCACGGATGTCAAATTTGACAGAAAGTTGCGGACAGTAAGCCTTCCACTAGATTGTCTGTTTGTTGTAGTAACAATATTGTGTCTTATCTCAGACTCCATTGCCTGCTGAAGGGTCTGAGGATCTTCAAGAATATGACGGATGATAGTAGATGCAATATTGTCAAAACCAGAGAACAGGCTGCTCGTCGGTAGATTGAGAAGCAAAGGAAGACCCCCAGCATCAAGAAAATTAACAGCAACAGAGTGGGTTCGTGTCAGTGTCGCACATAGCTGGAGAACAGCATGCATTGTCTCTGAGGGCATTTGTTTCCGAATACAGCTACAAGCAACCTCAACAAGCCTCTTCTGCTGATCAGAATCAACACGCGGTTGTAATGATTCCAGCGGCTTGTTTTGCTTATCCTCATCAATAATGACTGGTTTCTGCTGGCCACTTTCAGTGTTCCTCTTCAACAATTCAATAACCTCTGGATTCAGCTTCTG
Source organism: Chenopodium album (assembly GCF_948465745.1). Taxonomy (NCBI): domain Eukaryota; kingdom Viridiplantae; phylum Streptophyta; class Magnoliopsida; order Caryophyllales; family Amaranthaceae; genus Chenopodium; species Chenopodium album. Next base: position 42,960,162 of record NC_137849.1, read on the forward strand.
ATCAACTTGTAACAAACGATCAACAGCAAGAAATGCAGCTGTTACCCATTTAGGAACATGTGCATCTATCCCACCAGTTGATCCCCCATCCCATTGCCACAATACATCAGAGACAAGCTCTACCAAGCCATTTTTCAGACAAGTTTCTCGGGACACAGCATCTTCATGGAGAATCAAAGCAAGAACATGAAACAACGCAGACAGCATAGAGCTATTCCCACCATCTGTTACAGAGTTACATTTCTTTATCTGGTTAACAATAAAGGAGATAACATTAGGTCTGTATTGACCATTGTTCTGGGAGCACATTGTCATAAGCAAGTCTCGAACTGGAAATGCTAGGGATTCCTTTGACAGCAAAAGCTTAACACAAGTCAACAACAATTCATCAATTGGTGGAAGCTGTGCCATCTCCTCTTCAAAATTCTGATTGCTTTCAATCACAGCATCTTCTTTTGATTCTGACTCGGGGTTTCCCAGAGACATAGCAAGTGCACGAGCAAGCTCATCATCTTCTTGGACTTCCTCTGGATGATTGAACAGCCAATCCATTGCCAACTCAACACTGTTGGATCCAACTTGTCTCAGAGATTCTTCAGCTCTGGCCCTTGAAAACCCCATATCTACAATTGTTGCAATAACTGCTTCATTTAAAGGTGGACCAGTTACACGGTTGCTGCTGCTACTACTACTGACATTTTTCACTTCAACTCCAGAATATATATGCCTAATAATAGAGATAATTGAAGTGATGAATTCATAGCTGCAATCAACAAATTGTGGATCGTTCCATACTGGAAGCACAGACTTCAGGACCATAGACTGTAGAACCTTGACAAATGTCTCAGCATCCGGTGGAAATGGAATAGTACCATTAGATAAAGGTTGAACAAGCAAGTGTTTAGTAAAGGGAGACAGTATATATGATGAGGTGACCAGGTGATCCATCAGCTTCCCATAGCTAGCAAGAGGTCCATAGAGCCATGAATGCTCAGACTCTTCCTTTTTCTCGTGTTTCAGATTTCCATCATCTGTCTCCATAGGTGATGCAGGGACCGTAAACAGCAATTTGCTTGTAGCTTCAAATGTAGTCAACACAGACTGAATGACACCTTGCCCATACAAGCAATTTAACAGCACAGGATTACAGGAATCATGCCTGTCCATTAAGATGCCATCAATGAAATCCACAACCTTGCCAAAGTATCGGCACTTGCTAAATACTGATGCTTCAGATCCAGAAGGGCTCATATGACCCCCAAAATTCATATGTTCCAGGCAGATAGAGGAAAAGGTAGATACTACAGCTTTAGAAGAAGGTGATATATTAACAGCATCCTCACGTCGACGAGAAGGCAACATCATTGACTTTCCCAATTCTTGAAGTAGATGCATAATGTGTAATACAAGTGATCTAACCATATCGCAACAAGATGAAAAATAATTTCTCTGCTTATCCTCCTCCCTTCTAGAAGCACTATCAGTATCTGAACCACCTGACTCACGTGATTGCTGGCTGCTTCCCAGACGTAGGTTTGTGCCATCAGAAGTACTTCTTTGAATCCCACTTGCTCTACCAAGATCTCTGTAGAGATTAATAAGATCAAAAAACTGGGACTCAACGCTCCAACCAGACATTCTTCTTCTGAATAGTGGATCAAGCAACTGCCTAAAAGAAGTGACTCTCTGTTCATCAGTCCCGCCAGAACTAGATACCTGCTGTGATTCCGGTGCAGAAACAGAATCAGCACCTTCTTGTACATCTACTTTAGCATCCTCAAGAAGTGCAAGCTGCCATAAACATTCACGATGCACTCTCCCAATATCCTCCAATACAACCTTGTTATCACCACCAAATTCTGTAAGCAATGCGGATATCCACCGATTTTCTTTTGCAGCAGCGAGAAATAGAAGGAATTCAACAAGAAACAATGAAGAGAAAACTCCATCGTCAAGTTTAGCCTTAGAATCCAACAAGAATGACCCTCCAACCAGACTAAATCCAGTCAAAGCCTTCTTTAAATGATCCCTCAAAAATGAACAGAAAGTACGAGCTAGCGGAGTAGAGTGATGCTGGGTGAAGCCCTTGAAAACCATGGTGCTGTGCAAAGCAATAGCCATCCCCTCAGAGGATTGGGCGATACTAGGCCGGAGTAAAAGCTTCAACAAAGCGTCAATACCAGACTTCTCTACAAACAACCGACAAGTTTCTGAATTCTCCATTGTCCTGTGAATCAGCACCATTACATGGAAGACACTCAAGTTAATAAATTGCTCATCAGTAATCCCCTCCCCAGCAGAATCAGGAGTGACAATACTGGAAGAGCTTTCACTTCCACTTGCTTTCTCTCCGGAATCCATTTCCATAGAATTGCCCTCGTTGACCTTTTCAGATGAGCCTGAAGAGCTGCCCTCCCCAAAAGAAGAGATTTTGTTGATAATCTCAATAATAATATCAACCCCGGTGCTTCTGAGTGAAGATACATGACGCAACAGCTCTTCCACACCATTTGCCAAAGGAACAATAGCTTCATTCATAGCAACAACATATTTCTTGCATGTGAAAATATCCAGAAGAAAACGCAATGCAGAACTTTCTTTAACTGCCTCCAAACCTTTGGTATTAAGGCAAATAGCACCCAAGCCACTAGGCACACATGTGAGAGCCTTCGAAGAAGGTAGTACACCAGCAACAACTGAAGATAAAAATGCATCTGGCAGACCAAATTCATGTAAAATAGGGAAACAAGTGGGGTCTTTATGGAGGATTTCGCTCATAACGGTAACAGCTGAGCAATAAATATCACCACCAAATTTCCCAACATTACCAAATATCAAAGCCAAAGTGGATGGCAAGGTACTATCATGAGAACTCTGGGAGCTGGATGCGTTTGTAGGAGCATAGGTCGCAGACCCAAGAGCCTTCAACAAAGCCCTAATGAGCCTCTTCTGACCATATAAATGATCCTCGCAAGAGCTTGGACCCTCACCCAAAACCATCACATTATGATCTGAACCTGCTGTACCAATTACTCTTTGAACCTCTATATGCAGTCTCTGGGCTAAAAGTTCAACACCTCCCGAATCTTTCAAAAGGGTAACAGCTGCATTACTGTAATCCATCAGCTTCTGAAGAGTTTTCACAGCATAACAGACAAGGTGCATATGTGCAGGATCCGAATCCTCCAAAAGAGGCAAAAATGTTGGAACCATTCCCGAGCCACGGATGATGCTCCCTGAACTTGAAGTAGATATAACATGAAGCAGATAGAATTGCAGAAGTGCCTCAACAAAAGCAAGAGATGAAGGATCATTAGAATTCTTCAAAGACAAAATTGCCTTCTGAAGTACATTCAGAAGAATCATTCGGTTTCCCCCAGCAAAATTAATGCTTGAACCACTCAGCATCCTGGCTCGATCATGAGATGATGAATATGCAGCCAATTGAGCTCCCAATGCAAGCATAGCAAGTGTTCTAACAGTTCCAGAAATAGTTTCCTCGGATCGAACTATCTTTATTAGCTCGTTAGTATATTCCGGCTCGTTAGCAAAAAAAGACACAAGCTCATCATTTGCATCGTTAGACTGCACAAGCACAATAAAAGCAAGAAGGCAAATTCTACTGTACAATCTGCCTAATCTGGGAGAACGAAAAGCATGTGCATATCTGATTCTTGTGAGAAGCGAGAATCTCTGCTCAATTGGTACATTATACTGCTCAATGCATTGCTTAAGGAGCAAAAGATCATCCTCTTTCCTTAAATGCAGATCTGGCATATGAATCATGGTTGAACTAGAAGATTTTACATCACTACTGCTTTCCCCACTTCTTTGAGGACTAACCCCGTGCAATTCAAAGTACAAGGTCGAGCCTAGACGAGTTTGAGACTTTTCATCTTTGTCCTGTGCGTCAGAGGGAAATAGAGATAATCCCTCTTCTCGACTCTTCTCATTTGCCACAACACATGAATACAAACCCAGGCCTTCTTCCTTGCTCCCCCATCCCTGGGCTAGTGACAATAGGCAACTATTGATTGAGCCAAGTCCAATCATCTTTCCACTTACATGCAACTTAGAGGGAGGTATTTTTACTAGTGCAGAAAGAGTCTCTAATGTGGCCAAAAGAACCTCAGGATCTGTTGATGCAAGAAGAAACTTGAAATGCTGTCCAGAAAACAATAACAGTAAACAAGATTAGTTGGATTAACTGTAATAAAGACTGCTGATACAAACAGATAAACTAATAAACTTCATAGTACCTCTAGACCATCAAATGAACCCTTATTGTGACAGTTCTCAAGGATGATTTGCATCACCCTCAAGATCTGCAAAACAGCATGCTTTGGAAATGGGGCCTCATCCTCTGTAATAGTATCTGAGAGGAGGAGGTCATTCCTTTGAATTAGATATGCCTTGAAGTATGTATCAAAGTGATGAAACAGTGGTCTCCAATGATGAAAATTCCCCTAAAAAGACAGGAAAAGGTAAGTTGAGGCAAGCATCATACACAAATGTAAAAACATCATTTCAAATAGTACAAAGAACCACCTTGTTGTACTCCCAGCGAAAACCAGACAACGGAATTGCCAGGTCTTGCAGTGGACTCTGAATAACCTTGTCAATAAATGCTTTGATTTTAGGAGGCTGCAAGGACAAAAAAATAAGATCGAATCAACAAAACCCACCATTGAAATCATTTAACTAATTTGAGAATACAACAGTATCAAATCATAGTTGGTAAAAAGTCTCCTCCTAAAGCCTTGGACAGTGAGCATTAATGACCTCCACAATATTACCCAATCCCTCTAATATCAACAGTTTTGACTTATGAGAAAGCCTTGGCTAGTTCAAAGTGAATGAAAATGTGACACAATGAGAAAACAGAAAATCCAGATTATCATTTAAATTACAGCAAGAAATTAAACAAAAAGATAGATATCATCATACAACTATTGTACGCAAAAGGAATGAGCTGAAACTGGGTATTGTACATACAGCTTTCGCACAAGACCAAAATAAAGCTTTATATATGAATTTTATAAGCGGAATAATAGAGCTGCAAATAGGCATTGATCATACATCTTCCATGTAAAAACACCAAGATAAAATCACTACTACACGGAAGACCTCATGGAAACAAATTCGTCCAATTTATTTAGTATAAGATCTCATCTATTCAAATGTATCCTTATAACGACTTCGTATTACGAAAACAAGAGAAGCACAAGGTCCTATCAATCTAATCAATTATTAAACAAGATTCAGAATCTTCACCTTCCCCCATTGATCACAATGCGAAAAAACAATGGAAAAAACTATCTTCATCCTTTTATAAAATCTTGACATACATGGAAAACTTTATCACATAGCTGCAATTGATCTGATCCATAAGTTTAGTCAATTGCCTCAGCCATCTTCACCTACTACTGTGGGGGTGCACTAAAATCTAACTTACAGGTTTAATAATCTAAACCAGACAATTTTCACACCATTTCATTTTACAATTATAATAACAAATCACTCAAATACCAAACATATATAGCTATCCTGCCGCGCTATTTCAAATCCAGGCACCATTTTACATTTGCACAGATAGATTTCAATTCACCAATAAGAAGATTCTTCCACAGTGTTTTGAATGTTAATTCAACAAGCAAAGCATTTGTATTTATACAAGACTGACATTAAGCAAAAATATATATTTAATTAAAAAGTCACATACAAAAACCCACTAAAAGTTTCAAATTTGTTAAAATTTTGATAAAAGCACAATCAACCCAATACATTAAACTGCTAATTAATCAACTCATATCCAAAACCCTTACAATTAACTAATTAGTAAACCCTAACAAACAACCCAATCAAAAATCCATCCCCACAATTAAAGAAAAAAAAAACCCTAAATCAGCAATCAATGCCCAAAAACCCTAGTACAAAAACAAATCAAAAATTCATAAAAACAACAGCAAAATCAAATAAACTAACCGTCTCAGAATCAAGTTGAACAGAAGGACCAAAAGATCCTTCGTTAGAAAAGAGCTGCCGAAGCCGCGACGGCAAACTCGATCTTAAGGTAGCCATTTCTGCAAAAATCCAAACTTCCCTTGATTAATTTCTCTATAATCAACCAAAAAAACACCCCAGAAATCAAAAAATAAAAAATCACAATCAAACTTCATAAATTAATCATCAATTCCAACAAATAAAAAACCCTAAAAATGAGGAGAGATAAAATTAAAGAGTCAAAAGAAGAGTACCAGAGATTATGAAGAAGATGAAGATGCATACACATCCGAAATTTGTTCTTGGATTTTCGACTATACAAGAATAGAGAGAGAAAAAGAGGAGAGAGAAAGAGAAGAGGCGGAACACCAAAGCATAAAATGGAGGAAAGAGAATGAGAAAACTGGTGTTTTTGTTTCTTGCTTTTTTCTTTTCCTTTTCTTTTTCTTTTTTTTTTTTTTTTTGGAGTTTTTTAAAAAGAAAAGAAAAATGTTTATTTGAAAATGAAAGACACTATAGGTTTTTTTATATAGTGTTATGAAAAAAATGAAGAGTTAAGAAAAATAGTAAGATTAGAGTCGGTTTAAAACTTTAAATGGGTTATTAGGGTTATTATTATGAGTTGTAAATTTTTTTTCCTCAAAAAAAAAGAAAAAAAAAAAAAAAAAGAGTTGTAAATTTTTAGTATACTTTTTAATGTTTTTCTAAAAGTTTCTTGAAATTAGTTCATAAATTTGTGTTTGTATGTTTCCCAGATGGAGAGAGATTTAAATGATGTTTTTTACAAGCATGATTTGTATATGGATAGCCGGGTACAAAGTACAAGTGACTTAAGTACTCCGTATTAGATAAGCTGATAAAGAGTGAGTTTTGGATGAGGTAGATTTTAGAATATCGAAATAATCTATATACTGCATATTAAATTATAGATTTGAAATTTGCAAGGAGATCTATCTCGACATAATGTATCTTATTCCTTATATTATCTGATACATCATAAATGTGAAAAGTAAACTCCGTAAATGAATTTATTTTGATGGGATATGTTGTGCAGTGTTTTGGATATGCTTTGCATAACATTCTAATAAAACATTGAAGACCAAATTAGTAGAATAATGGTGTTGGATTGAAATGAAATTCTTTAAAGATGGTGTTGGAAATAGCATGCTTTGTATTGTGTTCGTATCTTCTCTGTTACTTGAAAGCGTTGAAACTTCCTATTTTGTTTATGTATTGACGATAATGTAAATTGCTTACATATAGTAACATAATAAATTTAAATTTATTGTCAATATAATGTCTTCAACTAAAAAAGAAAAAATAATATACAATACGTGATTAGAAATGGAATATTTTGTATTGTATTTTAATTCCTATTTGAAATTTCTTATTTGTTTAGGTGTTGGCGCGAGGTGTAATTTGTTTTTGTCATTTTAAATTTGTGATAATAACCAAATAAAATTAATTAATTGTTTACAAGTAAATTTATTTTTGTCGCTTTTAATTTAACTAAAATTTTTGTCACCAAAAATTTTTTTAAAAAATATTAAACAAATTATCACGAGCACTTCAAAAAATTCAATCCCAACAAAATATCCAACCTTTAACAAGCATTATCTTTTATGCATTTAAAAATAGATCAATGAAAATAGTTTTCAAATCGACTTCTTACATCAAATTTGGTCAACTAATCCAAAATGAACAAAATTTATACTCCGTAAAATTTAACAGATTTTTATCGTTACTGGTTGTACAAAGCATAAAACAACTAGTTATATGGTGGAGATGGTATTATGTCAATTATATTTCTGCTTTTTATTATCAAAATTTAGGGGTTATTCTATTCACCTTATTTGTACTTATTTAAGGGGTAATAAGTTTAGACATTTAGATAAATTTAGTTAAGTTCAAATAAGTTCAATTCAGGAAAAATACATACAAATTACAACTAAAATAAGTTCAGTTCCAACAAATAGTGAACAATAGAAAAATAAGTTCCATTAATTCCAAGCTTTTATTATATACAAAGGTCATAGTCGCACTCGGTTCATTCTATTTCAAAAAAAAACTAATTATTATATGTAGTATTTTTTTTATCACTTGTGTAATCATAAAAAATTAAACTAGACCGGTAACATTAAGGCTATAATCTTTTAACTTATTGTTTTCATTTGTTTTTTATTAATTGCAACAATTTTTTATGTGGTAACAACTCGCTAATATTTTATTACTTATTTGTCCCACTAACAATTAAATACACCCACTACCTATTAGAGTTGACAAACGTGTTGTGTAGTATTTGAATCAAAGTTAAATGTGTTGAAGGATCTCAAAACTAACTCGATCCATTTAATAAACTTGTCGTGTTGACCCTTTTAACTAATCGTGTCGAAAATGTCTTAACACTAATCCGTTTTTTTTCGTATCCAGTTCATGTAGTGTTGTTTTGTTATAAATAAAAATATTGGCCCAACAATATTTATCATGAATTCCATAACATATTGATTATTTTTCTTAAGTGGGTTGTTTCCTGTTGTTAGTTTTGTGTTGGAGTTCTCAACCTGGTTAATTGAAAATGTGTTGTGTCGTGTTGACCCAATTAATTAAATTTATCGTAAATCCTTGATACTAACCCAATTTTCTCGAGTCCGATTTGTGTTATTAAGTCAATTTTTGCCAAACTCTATGTACATGTACTCCTTATGACTACATTTCAAAATTCTTAATTTGATTCATAATTTTCTTAAAACAATATGTCACATCTAATGTTACCACAAAATAAAAAAAAAAAAAAAAACACAGAATAAAAAGAGAAAACATGAGACAATAATCAATCAATCAATCAATAACTATATACTTAGGGCTTGTTGTCTTCGGCTTAAATTCACTTCAGTTCCAATCAGTTCACTTCAGTTCTTATAAGTTCAGTTTAGCTCCAATCAGTTCAGTTCACCTCTAATAAGTTCAGTTCAGTTCAGCTCAATTTAGTAAATTATACACAGGCCCTAAAAGACACATCAACAATGATACGTGTCATCTTCTGGTGTGTGCTTAGTATATTTTTTTATTAAAAAAAACTTCTTAAAAAATTGATAGAGAATATATGCAAAATATATATATTTTTTTTTTCAAAATTTAGGAAAAAAATCGTAACCAACTTAGATATCTCACCATAATATCATATCATTATATAAATTCCTATATAAGTAATTACCTTTTAAATGTATAATGATAATTTATAGTTAAAAAATTCATGAATATATCTTCAACCTAACATAATTTGTGAATGAAAAAAATATCAAATGTGAATTAAAAAAAAAAAATGTCATCAGGGTTCAAAATAGAAAAAAACCGTAAATAAAATATGATATGTAGTCATTAAAGAATAAAAAAATAATATTTTAAGTTGCTTGATTTGGGATAAATAAGTATAGAATTTTAGACCAAATTATTTATTATATTTAAATATAGTTTTAATTTGATACTCCGTAATAAAGAGTGAAAAACCTTGCATGGCACGGGATTTAACCCAGTAAAATACTTCCTCTGTTTTTTTTTAATTGACACCTTTCTATTATCACGCTTGTCAACACGTGTTTTTAACGCTAAATAACTTCAATTATCAACATTGTAAAATCATAAAAAGTAGATATTAATAAAATATACATATAGATGATTTAAATAAGATCCCACATGACTATATTTTATTATATCTATAAATTACAAAAACGAGTCAAAATGTAGTTTGTAAATAGTGTAAAAGTCAAATAATGTCAACTAAAAAAACGGAAAAAGTATAGACACATTAAAAAAGCAAGCATATAAATGTGGAGTTGCCACGTATATTACACCTCAAATAACACGCGGCAAATTAGTTTCCCAAAAGCCCCACCAAAAAACTGAAAGCAAATTTGATACCTTTTTATTTGGGAAAAAAAAAAAACATTGATAAATATCATTTGAGAGAAATTTTGAGATTCATTTAATCATTTTGGTTGAAAATTATGGAAGAAACCAATTTAAGCATAAGAAATAGTAGGATGGAAGAACACCATAAATCGTGTTTCTCAAATATCAAAAATAGTTGCCTCACTTTTTGCATTTCCGTCCAAGAATGTCTTGGCTATTGCAAAGCCTTTGTTGTTGGCCAGGTACCTTCTTTTCAATCTTACCTTTCTTTATTGTTTACAATGAAGTACTTTGATGATATTTCTATTGTATTTTGTTCACCTTATTTTTACTTATTTATTGAAAAATTCTAGTAAGTTTTGTTTACAAAGGAAGTGAGTTCCGTTGATCTTATTTTTACTTATTTTAGGAAAATTAGTTCAAATAAATAAATTATGATAGGTTAGTTCATATTAGATATTTTCAGCAAGAAAAAATAAGTTTAGATTGATTCAAATTAGCAATTTAGCGCTAATACGGGTTAATTAGGATTACACAAGTTCAATTTTCAACTAAATAAGGTCTAATAAGTTCAGTTAATTTAAGTTTGGATACGTTCTAATAAGTGAAAATTTGGGAATAATTAGTACACTTAACCTCAGTTTTGGCTTCTAAGGTATCAATTAATCAATGTCCCTATACACATGATTACATGAGTAGTATTGACTTACGTCAGACATAAATTACTTGTGGTGTCTATAGTTCAATTTTGACGAATTACCTAGTATTTAAAAACGCAAACAATAATTGGGTATGTCTCGTTACTGTGAGAAATTACCATATTCTCCTTATTACGAGGTAATAGTGAAAGATACCCCAATGATGTATTAGTCAATGGTTAAGACTGAGAGTCTGTGTACAATTGTATATTAAGTCTTGAGTTCAAATCCCTCACCTCTATTTGTAATTTGTATTACTGTTGTGGGCCTTGTGGCTCATTGAGTAGAAATAAGATGAATAGGACATGAGCAGATGACTTGCATTGAAGGTTAGGCTAGGAATCACTTAAAATGCATCCATTGTTCGTATTCCACCCTCGTCATCATATTGACTAACAAAGGTGTGGTGTCTTCAACTCATTTTTGGTAAATTGGTTTAAGACGCTCTCTAATGGTGAGACTCAAGTGAGTATTTTTATGAGAGAGAGAGTATTTTTTGCATTGTACCAATAAGTTGGTATCTAAATTTAGCAACTCTAAAAGAAAGTTGCTAAGTTTAGATATTCAATTTTGAGTCTCATTTGACAAAAAGTGTGGACTCCTTGTCAATATTCTAATATATTTTGTAATTTATTTAAATTTTACCTTTTTTTTTAATCTTACAATATTTGATAATAAAAAAGAAATGGATTTGATGAGCCATAATTGAAAGTGACATTTGTATACTTTAGAGAGTCTCACTATTGGGAAATTAGGCTTCACATGAGTTGTTAAATTGAGAAGTGAGTATGGTATCACCATTGGAGGTAAAAAACAACTCATTTTGTATTTCAATACTCAAATTTGAGTCTCACCATCGGAGATGGTCTAAATTAAACTTTTTTGCATTTGTACATTCTTTTGTTCAACTTACATTGAACTTATTTGGGTTGGAAGCCTGGAAGTACTGACTTTGTTTTATCAGTTGAATTGAGTTGGAACTTTCGAACATCATTTATTATATCGGGTAGTATCCCTAGACCCTAGTTGATCCCTGAGATTCCAATATCAAGTCTGTTTTCCCAAATACCTCTGCATACACCCTGAATTTATATCCCAAAAGTCCCAAAATTAGACTAAACAGTCCAATCCTTGGTAATATTTTAGCCTGTACAATGTTCTCGTGTTGCTCACTTTCTATGCGGTGTGTGTGCGTGTGCAGGGGAAAACATTGATGGCAAGAAACGAGAAGGAAGCAACAATAGCTGATTTACAAACAGCTAAGATGCAAGTAAACGCGACAGATGCTGCAGAGAAGAAGAAAAGGGAGATTCATAATTCTAACTAAATTACTCGCAGTCCTACTGCAGGTTAAAGGTATTGTGTTGCTAATTAATAGTTATTCCATATCATTTTGTATTGTTATTTGTTAATTGTGATATATAGTTGAGCTTCAGATGTAATGTGTTTCGAAAGGATACTGGAATTCCTTGCTTGCATTATCAGATTTTTTACCACCATGTTCAACTTTTTTCACCTTATTGATTGTTTACATAAGACTAAGACGTACTGCGTGTCTGGATATGGTTTTGAGGGAAACATTTTCAACTGAATTATTTTCCAAAAGTTACTTATAAACAACTACAGAGTATAAAACTAAATAAGCCTAACTTTTATCCAAATCTGTGTGATTTTGAGATACAACCTAACACTTAGAGATAGGGCCATAGGGGTTATTTTATACGGAGTAGTTTTAATTTTATCATGGAACATGTGCATATAGGGCTAGCAAATGTAAGATATAAGTAGATAACCAAAGAAATATATGGCAAAAATCACCTCATCTTTCTACACTAAAAAGAAAAATACATATACACATCAATGGTTAGTTGACTCATTAACTGAAGCGATACTAATTAGACGAAAAAATAAAAAAAATGTCCTCTCCTAAAAGTAAATTGGTAGAAATAATTAAACAAGTAACAACAAAAAGGGTTAGAGAAATCAGCTCCCAAAATGCCACCAAAAAACAGCCCCCTAATAGTATTAGGATTGACCACAGTATATCAGGATTCAGGAGATAAATTTCTGCAAGATGCATCATTGTTATTTTCATTGATTTGCTCGAGGATTAAACCAATTTTTAGCATTGTTAATAAGTGGGTTAGGTTTTTTTTTTTTTTAACCCCCATGTCTTCACTTGGGACTGGTTGGAGGGCCTTCGAGCCGAAGATAATCATACATAATCCCTTGGAAAGGACTTACTCCCTTTGATTGAGTCAAAAATAGAGTATTGCTGCCTTTGTTGAGTTCACTTCCTTTGACATCTACGTTGTAAAGCCAATAAAGTCCATGAATACCATGCCTTGCAATTGAGTTATCATTCCCTATTTTCCCGGTTGTAAAGATTGGAAGACTTGGTTTTGGCTTGTTGAATCGTATCTAGTAGACACGAATGACAAAAATCTAAATTAGCATGCATCTAAGTAGTATAATATACACTGCACTCAAGCGAAAACAATTTATTCAAAGTTAGAAATCAAACTATAGTCGAAAGTCATTCAGGGTACATTCTGTTGACCTAAACTTATTTGAACTTAACTGAGTAGATCTAATTAGACCCGACTAGCCTGATTTTCACCCTATGTTTACACAATTACACCTAATGAGCCCTGAAACTTATCTTTTAAGTGAACAGATTGCACCCTTATTTTTCTTTATCCCCATAAAAGGCTAAAAGGGAATGCATTTGTACCTGCAAGTCGGAATTGGTGGCAGAGGCTATAGCCAACCTGAGTTTGTAGGTTGCATCTAATGCAACATCGTCCAGATTGAATTTGACTGACCATGTGGTTCCATTATACCTTCCACCTAACGGCCTGTAACTCCGTATGAAACACAGCCATTGAAGTTTGAGAAACATTGTACAAGAATTATTTTAAAAATGTGGCATGAAAAATGTCCAAAATGGGTTCAAAGGGAGTAACCTTGTGACTTGAGCATAAAACCAATCCTTTGAGTAATCACTTGCATTAACATCATAGACTAAGTCATCTTTTGGATATAATTCTGCATATCTTTCCCACAAACCATATTGCCTAAACCTGTTCATAATCATAAGAAATTGGATTAAGTTGTAAACAATTCACTAACCTTATTGCCTATATTTCAAGAAAATAATTGAAGTATATATGAATCTTAGCTGTCTCCAAAATTAGAGTTAAAGAGATGTGAATATACCTATCAGGGTGGTTAACATAGAGTTTATTGACGTATTTTGGATTAGGATCAGGGATGAAAAATTCCCTAGCAAGACGATCAGGAACACCAATTTCCCATAAGGTTGGTCCGTCCCTTGGTGGCTCAAACACAACCTCACCCACGTCTACATTCTGTCCTGAATTACCAATTAGTAATAATTTAGCATTAATAGGCTTCTTATATCAACTACTCAATCCAAAAATGCAAAGATAACGCATTTGGAGTTCTAATCATAAACCAAGACTATTTTAAAAAAGCATAACTTTTTTAGGGAATTCATATGTAGTATATGGTTTTGTTTTTTCCAAACAAAAAACGTTATATAACTTCATCGTAGTCACTAAGATGCAAACGAAACAGATTGATTAAGACTTTCATAGTTGAAGATGATCAAAGGAAATTTACCTACTGTTATGTTGATAGGCACATTGTGTTTAAAGTCTCCAATAAAGCCATCAACCCAACCATGAAGGTTGTAGCTGCCAACTCGTACAAACGAAATTGTGAAATTCCCATGCTGATCTGTTCGTGTCCAGAATTGGTAAGTCTGTTGAAGCAGCACAAAAAGGTTTTACCACAATATATTTTCTAAGCAAATTGTTATCAAGAGGATATATTATATAGGTATATACTCCGTACTTTGTAATTGATTTGAGATCAAAACAAAAGTTTTCTGATCAGAAAACTTCAAGAGTGATTTCTAAATTGGTTTCAATATGTCTAAGGACAACAATCTTAGTTACTTCGATTCTTATTTATTGGATTGTTTTCTACTTCTAGGGTGTTTAATGTGATTGTATACGTTCTTCCTTTATTTTATTATTACTATGAAGTGTCAAAGAGTTTTTATCAACCCACTCCTTATTTAGGACATGAACCTCGTTATTTAAGGTTGTTCTAGATCAACATAGGTGAGATCGAGACACTTTCAAAAGAATTGAGACAACAATGTTAGATGATATAGGTTGAATAGAGAGCATTAGACAACATCTTTCAAGTAGCGGATAAAGTTTTGACTTAACCAACGAACCATATAAAGTTAAAATGTAGTGTTTGAAAGGTAACGGGTTAATACAAAGATTAATATAGATGAGGTGCATAAAGCCCATATTAGTACCTTGCTATCCCTTTGCCAAGATCCTGCTTCTCCTGGTGGACCTAGTCCAATGAATGCATTTCTTGCTGGCCCCTTTTCTTTGCTCAGATATCTGACACATTCATTTTGGTTCAACTTATGTAGTGTATGTCACATTACTCACATTTTAGATTCACCATACTATATACTTTGTATAGGAGTGTAAAATAGTGATTTACCTGTCATGAACGAAAAATCGTCCAGTAACGTTAACTCGTTCGTTGGCTTTAGGGAAATCTTCTGATGCTGGGAAGCTGTATGGCCATTGTTTGACTTCAGACAACATCTTCAGAAATGAGATGAATAGAAATGTTAATTATGTAATTCAAGATCAAGCTAACTGCTGGAAGTAATTTAATTTAAGTATATTTTTGAGAATTATATGGAATGGAAAAAATTGTACCCTTTCTTTAGCATCATCCCAAAGCAAAGGAAGATCTTGTCCAGTGGTCACATTATTCATATACATAAACATAGGGCCATATATATGATTCCATGGTTCTCCTTCAGCAAATCTCGGTATTAGGTCTTCTCCTGAGTAGTGTGCACTTACAAACATCTGTTCATCATATTCAAATCATTATCAATATATTGTATACTATTTTAAAATGTTCGAAAAGTTGTGATAATTTCTAAATTGTACCCTAGAAATTATGGCCACATGCCTCATGTCTATCATACACTAATACTTATCTAAAAATAAATACATACACACCAATTCTAGATGTAATGCCCATTTGCGCACCATCTACAATCGTTGAATTCCCTAATCATCGATTTATTGGTATGGTGTACTTATTTTTAGGTTCACTTGTGTTTACTAAAGATGGGGAAATCAACGGGTGTTGTAGTTATATCGTGGTGAATCCTTAATTATGTGGAATTGGGACAATGTGACGATTCATAGAGAAAACTTACAGCAAGAGTGGATGGGCCAACGTGAGAGGTGAGGAATTGTTTGTTGGGGCCGCCCGAACGGAACTCATAGCTGGGAGTGATTTGCCAGAATCCAGTAGGCGGGTCTTTACTGATCCACCCATGTACTCGAATGTCTTGGCTTTCCATTGAATACTGGTACTTATCATCCACCTGTGCCATAAAACCCAAGCTTATTAAATCAATCTTAGGACTATTCAAAAAATTCAATCTCTCCGGTATCAGTTGTCACGTACTCCCAATGGCCATACAATGTGTTTTATTTTTAAACTTTAGAATATGTCAATATGTATAGGTACACAAATAATTTATGGGTATGTTTTATATACCAATCTCGTTAATTGACCAGATTCTAAATATCGTATACATTATATCTGGTAGCATTGTATGTTACCGAACATACCTCTCCTTTAAATTGTGGATCGGTAGGATTCTTTAATATCACTGCTTCAGGATAAATAAGCTCTTCAGCTCTATCCTTCATACGATCCTCGGGTACAGGCATTTCTCTTTGTCTATTATCTGCTATCACCATGTACTTAAACCTGGCCAAAATCACCATATAACATGAAAATCGGTTAATTATATATGAAGTATGTTGCATTCAATTTCCGAATTCATACACCATACAAAAAATGCAAAGATAGCAACAAGTATACTCACTGTTGTCTTTGAAGCTTGAAAGCAAGCCTAGCATTAGGCATACCGAAAGCAGGCCAAGCTGCCCTCTCAAAGATACCGTAGGCATAAATGCCCGATACTCCACGAAGCATCACATACCTATACCATTCGTTCATGTTACTGTCGTTAGTTTTTGTTGGAAATGGAGCAACAAATGAACACAATAACGGGAAGAACTCAATTGGTATTATTACATTTGAGAAATCTACTCGCATGCTATAGCTGGTGGCTTGTTTCATCAAAGGCTAAATCGTGTACAAAATGGATTTATGGTAACTTATTGTGTAACTTGTCGGGCTAGCTATAGTTATTTTTCTTCATTCTACGTGTGACTTTTTACTTTCTTGGAGAATACGTTCAAATTTCAAAATACGTGAGTGTGAGACAGGCTAATCTAAGTGATAGATATTATAGGATTACGATAATATTTGTCGCAGAGTTAGGATATATTTGTATATATTTGTGATATAGTTTGTATACTTGTCATCTAGGATTCCTAACAAGATTAGGACTAGCATTGTAACTCTATATATATTGATCAATGGTACACACTCCAATCTGAGGAGTTTTCCCGAAATCCAACATGGTATCACAGCTTTAGGTTTCGATCCTGCTTAATTAATTTTTTAATTAATTTTTTTTTGCTTCCGCTTTCCCCTAAACGCTTCACTGACCCTTAGCTATGGCGAAGGATGATGATTCCCCTCCTCCGCCACCTCCTCCACCTTCTAATGAGTTCCATCCGGCACTCACTGTCACCAATATCAAGAATGTGATTCCCCTTGCTCTAGATTATGAAAGAGTCCAATATTCAAATTGGGTGGAGTTGTTTGAAAATCACATGGTTGCTTATAATGTTTTAGATCATATCGATCCCAAAACACCCCGACCTTCCAATGTCTCCGATGCGTTGTGGAATCGCTTGGACACAATTGTGAAACAATGGATTTATGGCACCATATCTTCTGATCTTCTTGAAATAATCTTAAAGAGAAAGTCTACTGCCCAACAGACGTGGGATCGTCTCCAAGATATTTTCCAAGACAACAAGAGCACGAGAGCGGTGTTTCTTGAAACCCAATTGAATGCAATCCACCTGGATTCATTCCCGAATGCAACCGCATACTGCCAGCAGCTAAAGAGCATTGTCGATCAGCTTGCGAACGTCGATCAACCGATCTCCGACGAGAAACTGGTGCTACGTATGGTTGTTGACCTCAACAAAACCGATTATGATACGGTCGCAACGATGATTGCACAGACCTACCCCTTGCCCTCCTTTAATAATGCGCGTTCCCATCTTCTTTTGGAGGAGTCACGTCGGAACAACGACACCACCACTCCACCGTCTGCTTTTGTCGCACAACAACAGCAAAACGCTGCTACAGATTTAGCGCAACAACAACAGCCGCCTGCTGGCGGTGGGCGCGGCGGCGGTGCGGGACGCGATAGAGGCGGGGGTAAGGGTGGTCGAGGTAAAGGCCGTGGGCAAGGTCATGGCGCACAGCAACAGCAACAAGTCGCACCACCTCAAGCTTCTCAACAAGCTGCTGGACCGATTGGTCAACCTTGGGCCCAACAACAACAATTTGCTTGGCCTCAATGGGCTATCCCACCAGCACCCTTTCCTACAACGGGCCAGAATCAGCAGAGGCCCAACACTCAAAATCCACAGCAGCAGGCATATTACATTGGATCTCCTATGTACGGTCCACCTATGACGCCAACGAAGTTTGGTACTACTTACTCTTCACCGGGGCTATCCACACCGGATAACAGATGGTATATGGATTCGGGAGCTACCACCCACATGACTCACAATTCCGGTAATCTTCTTCCCTTATTTCAATTAAGCACAAATAATCATATTTTAGTTGGCAACGGTCATCGCATTCCAATTACTGGTTATGGTCATACTAATCTCCCAAACAAACTTGCTCTTAGAGATGTCCTCCTCGCCCCTCAAATTATTAAAAATCTTATTTCAGTCCGTAAATTTACCTCTGATAATTCGGTTTCTATTGAATTTGACCCTAATGGTTTTTCTATGAAGGACCTTCGAACGGGGAGGGTAGTCACCAGATGCAATAGTTCCGGAGATCTTTATCCCATCACCAGCAGTGATCCAAGCACTTGTCTTGCCACGTCTCTCACCACAATCGCTCCTTCCACTTGGCACGACCGTCTAGGACACCCGATAGCACCCTCTTTAAGCTTTCTTAGGAGCAATAATTTTATTAATTGTAATAAGGAGCTTGACTCCATTTTTGCAATTCATGTCAATTAGGGAAACATGTTAGACTTCCTTTTTATCTTTCGAATAGAAATATTTATTGTGCTTTTGACATTGTTCATGCCGATTTGTGGACATCTCCTATTCACAGTAGCAATGGTCACAAATATATTTGGTTCTCTTGGATGATTTTACTCATTATGTTTGGGAAATTCCTTTAGCCTCTAAATCTCAAGCCTACCATAGTTTTCTCACATTTAGACAATATGTTCAAACTCAATTGAACGACCTATAAAGTCCTTTCAAAGTGATCATAGTCGAGAATTCGACAATGACCCATTCAAAAAATTTTGTCAAAATGGTCTTTAGATTCTCATGCCCTCACACATCTTCCCAAAATGGCAAAGCCGAACGTATGATTCGGACTATCAACAACGTCAAGTGCACTTTACTATTCCATGCCTCATTACCTTCTACCTTTTGGGCTCATGCTTAAGGGACCGCCACATATCTCTTAAATATTTTGCCAACCAAGTCCTTAAAGAACTTGACCCCGGCTTAGGCTCTCTTTCGCACCAACCCCTCTTATGATAATCTCCGGGTTTTTAGGTGTCTTTGTTTCCCGAATTTGACTGCTACTATGCCTCACAAGCTAGCTCCTAAATCCACTTCTTGTGTCTTCTTAGGGTACCCTTCTAACCATCGTGGCTACAAGTGTCTTGATCTCTCTACCAATAAAATTATCGTGTCTCGACATGTGGTGTTTGATGAGCATACTTTCCCATATAGAAATTTAGCTCATTTTAAATTACAAGATTATGACTTCCTAGGATTTGTTGACCAATTTCCCTTGCTCACACATCCTTTTCTTCGTCATCAACTCACAACTCCAAGTCCAACCACTCAAAATCAGCAGGCTCACACTCCTAGCCCAACCCCACAAACTCAAACCCCCTTACCTCACGTTAGGCCAGCGACTGCTGGATCACCAGCGCCCCAACCAGCCCACATACCCACCTGGCAGACCCCTCCACGGCCCACCTGCGGGTCTTCTAGCCCAGCCGCAGGTAGCCCGCAATCCCCTCTGCCTCCCTCGCCTCCTAGCCCAGCCGAGCCCACCTACTCACCGCCACCCTTGCGTGGCATTACCCCTTTGCAGCCCACTCGGCCACCACCCTATCTCCACGAGTCACCCGTAGTCAACGGGGCATATTTAAGCCAAACCTAAAATATAGTAACCTCACCGTTCAACACTTAGGTCTACCTCACCTAAAATCACCTCTTCCAAAATCATATAAACAAGCTTTAAATGACCAAAATTGGAATGCGGCGATGAAAGATGAGTATAGTGCTTTAATTAAAATAGGGACATGGGAATTGGTGCCTCGCGGGAGTGAATATTGTTAATTGTATGTGGCTTTTAAAGCATAAATACAAGACTAACGGTGACCTTGAAAGGCACAAAGCTCGTCTTGTATGTGATGGCAGGTCGTAGGAAATCAGTGTGGACTGTGACGAGACTTTCAGTCCGATAGTTAAACCGGCCACTATTTGAACTGTTTCAGTTTAGCCATGGCTAAAAAGTGGTCGATTCATCAATTAGGTGTCAAAAATGCCTTTTTACATGGTGATTTGCAAGAAACTGTTTATATGCATCAACCCCCGGGTTTTATTCATCGGAGAGCTCCCTCTCATGTTTGCCGACTCCGAAAGGCTCTATGTGGTTTGAAACAAGCTCCCAGAGAGCTTGGTACCAGCATTTTGCAAATTTTCTCATTAAATTGGGTTTTGTCATTGCTAAGAGCGACAACTCTCTTTTTACTTTCCGACAGGGTGATAATATGGCATATTTGCTTCTATATGTTGATGATATTATTTTAGCTACCTCATCTGACAGGTTGGGTACAGGGATCATCTCTCAGTTGCAAACTGAGTTTTCTATGTCTGATTTGGGGCCTTTGAGTTATTTTTTGGGAATTGCAGTGACCAATATCCTTCTTATTTGCTACTTTCACAGGAAAAGTATGCACAAGAGATTTTACAGCGTGCAGATATGGCCTCTTGTAAACCAGCAGCCACTCCAGTTGACACTAAGTCCAAACTTAGTGCAAATGCAGGACCACCTTTTCGGGATCCTACTTTGTATCGCAGTTTAGTAGGTGCTCTTCAGTATCTCACTTTTACCACGCCAGATATTGCTTATGCGGTACAACAGGTGTGTCTTTTCATGCATGATCCACGGGAACCTCATTATGAGGCATTGCAACGCATACTGCGTTATGTTCAGGGTACCATTGATCACGGCTTACATTTATATCCGACTGTTTCGCATCGATTGATTACTTACACTGACGCTGAATGGGGAGGTTGTCCCAATACCTGACGTTCCACATCAGGCTATTGTTGTTTCCTTGGAGACAACCTCGTGTCTTGGTCATCTAAGCGTCAACATACTTTGTCTAAATCGAGTGCAGAAGCAGAATATCGAGGCGCCGCAAATGTTATCTCTGAGGCGTGTTGGCTTCGTAATTTATTACTTGAGTTACATTGTCCTCTACGGCAAGCTACTATTGTTTATTGTGATAATGTCAGTGCTATCTACCTTTCTGGCAACCCGGTACAACACCAACGCACCAAACATGTGGAGATGGATATTTATTTTGTTCGAGAAAAGGTTGCTTTGGGACAAGTTCGGGTTCTGCATGTTCCTTCTACATATCAATTTGCGGACATTTTCACTAAAGGTCTACCATGAGAATTATTTCTGGATTTTAGGTCCAGTCTTAGCGTACGACCTCCTCCCGCTAAGACTGCGGGAGTGTGATAGATATTATAGGATTACGATAATATTTGTCGCAGAGTTAAGATATATTTGTATATATTTGTGATATAGTTTGTATACATATCATCTAGGATTCCTAACAAGATTAGGACTAGTATTGTAACTCTATATATATTGATCAATGATACACACTTCAATCTGAGGAGTTTTCCCGAAATCCAACACTAAGACTCATTGTGACAATAACAAGCTGGAAAACTATAATGTTTTAGTTTAAGCAAAGGAATGTAAATAATGTTCTTAGAAATCGAGATTTTATTTGAATAAGATACACAATCTAATGAAGGTGTTTGAGTAATTTGACACAAGTTTTCAGTAAATTATAATCTCCCTTATAAAATACAGCACAAATGTCTTGAAGTTAGAATCCATACCTTTGATCTATTTCCATTGGAGCAACCTTTTTACCACCAGTAGCAGGATCATATGTTATCTTAAACGATAATTCTAATTGCTCTTCTTTTTCAAGAATTACTCGAAAGTCAGTACCAACTATCCTGTTCATTGAAAATTTAAAAACTTATTTGGGCACAATTCTAATACTTGTATATACTAGTACTAAAAATAAATATAACCAAATGGTCCAAATCCATGTAGAAATACCAAATATATATTTCAATATTCCCTTGGTTTTTTTTTTTTTTTTTCTTTTTTTTCTCCAATTTATTATACTCATCTACAGTAAACACGTAACGTAGATAGAATATACTACCTCTGGAAATTTCCTTTGGTTCCTTTTGTACCTGGTGGAGCCCAAACAACATCCCAATACCTGAATAGAACATAAACATTTACTCGCATATTAAGAGGTGGTGGAAATTAGTAAATACTTTGTAATACGTAATACAATATAATACTTTGAATTATTTATGTTACACATTAACTTTTGTGTAAGCAATGTTGAGAAGCATCTAACTAGTGCCCAATAGTTGGTGACAACCTAATTATACTCGTGTATCTTTGTATAATAAAAAATTTTGCGGTTACAAAAAAAAAACTTTCTTTGATACAAGTATTGAACATTAATAAGTATACCCTCTATCATCTTCTGGATTGACTGTATCAAGAATGTTATCAACTCCGTTGTATTTGATGCCAGTGACAAATCCACCGGGTTTGGCTATTGTAGCTTGCAGAAATCCGTTATCCATAATCACCTTAAACAAAACACAACTCTACTAAATAATTTTACCTAAAATATAAGGAAAAGTGCTCAATTTGGGCCCCATTGACGGATTTATGGATAAAACGTTTATTGGTAGTGTCACATCAAGAAAAACTTCATTTTTTTTTTTTTTAATAAAATGTACGTTGTTTTTCATAAGTTTCCCATTGAATTAAAATATGACCAACTTACAAATTTGTCTTGGACGGTGAGTTTGACCGGTGGGAATGATTTCGCCGGAGGAGTCGATGCAGGCTCATCTGCGGCTGGCTCTTCCGCAGTTGGTCCTTCTGCAGTTGGCCCTTCTGCTGTTGGACTTCCATCATTTGGCATTGATTTTGGTGTTTGTGGTGGCGTTGGTGACTTTGGCTTCAATGGTGCTTCTGGTTTTTTGCTGCCCAAATGAACAATTATAGTCATGAAAATAGATAAAACACATTTGATAAAACAATTCATCTTCTATGGTGACACATTTTTAATAAGCTCATTAAACTACATATCCGTAATCCACTAATCCCGTATCATTAACTAGTAGTTTAACACGTCTCATCATATAAAAATTTGTGAGGCAAATTTGTTTTCAATTTTGTACCTCATACATTATTAATATTGGATATTAGTCCTCGACTCCTCCCTTAACATGGTACCACTAACAAACCATTCATAAAATTTGTTAGAAACAACCTTTTAAAGTTACCACTTTATAAAAAAAAAACTTTTTAAATTTTTTTTTGCTATTTCAGACCATATTAAAATTTTTGTTTTGTCAAAGACAGCCTAATACTATTGGCATTGACTTCTTTTTTCCGGTGTTGACTACGAATGTGTGAGGCACGTGACCTATTCTTTGCTTAATCCATCCATTTTCCTTCCAAATTACTCTAATTAAAACCCCTCATCTCACTCATTCCTCAATTTCGTTCAGTAGAAAAATAATTCGAGGTTTAATTTCTCCAAAAGCTAACTAAATCTGCTATTTCAAGTTTTCAACCAAGCAATTCATCAATTTCGAATTTGGTATTATTCTTATCGTTCTTTAATTTTTTGTTTCTTTTTGTTTAATGGGTGTTTTTAGAAAATTGGGGCTTTTTTCCCCAAAATTTTTGAAACTGAATTAATTGACGAATCATTTGTCAATTATGCAGCAGCCATGGTTTTTCTGAAGAATATCAAATGCGCCTGTGGTATCCCTGTTGCTAAGATGACGCAACTTTCTTCTTTCCTTTATCTTTAACCATGGCAGAATATGTAAAAAAAAAAGTGAAAAAAACGATAACAAAACGATAACAGAAAAAAAAAAAAAATGAAAACAACTTTCTTACTGTATTTCAAACTCTTGATTAATGGAAGTTGCAGCAGAGAAGAATTGCAGAGGATATTAGTGTTATTTGTCTCCAAAATTGAATGAGAGAGATGAGGGGTTTTAAATTTTTTAATTAGAGTGATTTTTAGGTAAAATGGGTGTATTAAGCGAGATAAGAGGTCACGTGCCTCACACTCTTGTGGTCAACACCGGAAAAAATAGAGTCAACGTCGGAAAATAATATTAGTTTGTCTTTGACAAAAAAAATTTATAATGTGGTCTGAAGTAACAATTTTTTTTTTAAAAGGTTGTTTTAAATAAAATGATAACTTTAAAAGGTTGTTTTTAACAAATTTTTCTTAGAGATATATAATTTTTCGAAAAAAATTGATTAAAGATACAATTCTTTTCACATTAGGTACAATAAACGATATGTCACGTGTTGATGCATATATGACACACATTCTTATGCGTATCACAAACGCGTCACAAATTGCCTAGGCATATCCGCATATGTAGACCAAATGAATAAAAGGAATGAACATAAAGCCATATGAAATACATATGAAAACTTACCCATTGTTATACATTTTGGAGGTACATGCAGCATTAACCGAAACACTGGATATATCATTGCATGAAATCATGAAGGGATAAAGTTTGGTCTTGAAAGGACCAGAAAAAAACTTGAGATCTCCGCTAAGGGATAATTTAAGCTTCATATCCTCTAGTTTCACATTCTGTTTTAGTTCAACCTCATTTTTGGTACTTACTTTCAACTTTGATACACCCTTAGACTTTTGTACAAAATTTTGGACGTGGGTTTCCCCTAAATGTGCTTGTACACCATCCCAACTCGTGTCCATCACCATATTCCCAAAATCAACGCCAATCAGAGCATTTTTGTTATCGGATTCAAAGAAAAAATCAAGATCTGTTGATAATACTTTTTGTTGATCGGTTAACACGTTAGCAACACTAAATTTCGAAACTTGAACATTTTTTACTTGGAAATTTGGCACATGAGCCTTCTTGAAGGCAACGAACAAAACTATGGCATTAATACCTAAGGCGATTAGGATGATAATAACTAAGGCAATGCAAAACCATTTTATGTAGGCGCCCTTTCGTTGCCTAGGCCTATTTGTATGGAAATCATACTTGCCATGGGCGGGCGGTCTTGGGAGCTCCGCAGAGGCTGAGTCCATTGGCGGGAGAGTGTTCGTAATCTATATTAGCCACTCTCCCTCGTGGTGATTTCTATTTTTCCTTTTAATTTTTTATTTTACGTTGATTGTTGGAGGAAGAGATGAACTACTATGCCTAAAGAAAGGAAGACAAAGGTCCTAAACCGAAGTTTGATGTTTGTCAATTGTATCTATTGGTGTCAAAAGGTGTTTGCCTAAATTTAGTGTATTTTCTTCATGGTTTAAGCCAAGTTGTCATGGGTGGGAGAAATGATGCAAGTAAAGTTGAAGGTTGATATCATCTATCCTTTTATTGGGCTTCCAAAATTTCAGGAAAACTTAGTGATTCTACATTTCTACCATAAATTTTTGGCATAATTTTCTCCATGTTTTGGAGCCTAAGCAAATTATAGATTTTCCATTGCAAGGGTAAATATCTCTCTCCTTTCTTAGAATTATTACAAATGATACGTTCTAAATCAATCATTAATAAGATGATTATTCCATTTCATAAAAAGTTTAACAAAATTTAACCAAGAGTTGTTAAAAACATGAATGGATCGAAAATCGCTTTAATAATGAAATTTTGAGGAGATTTTATACGAATTAGCGTGGTTTCTGTATGTCTAAAAACCGTTGGCGACTTAGAACAAGATGGTTTAAATGAAAAACACTACTGCTGGGCAGCCTGGCCTGCTCAAACGGCATGTTTGAGACAATGAGACCCATAGACAATTACGCAGTGAACCGAACCATCCTAGAACAATCTAGCCCGAACCAACTTAAGTCTCTCATAGGTATCGCGATGTAACAGTGACAGCAAACTCTTCTTGCCAGACCAAATTTAGCTCACTACAAGCTAAGGAACAGCTAGCCATATTCATTAGAAACCCGACCAGACCAAGATTGGAAAAACAAACGAATAATGGGCGGCTCTTGCCCAACCAAGCCTGTGGCCAACAATAATAGATACGGAGTATTATAATTTCTGTTCACGGCGTTATCCCAAGGAAATGATGAAAAACATAAAATAATACTCCGTACTACGTATGTATGTATGTATTAATACAACCTAGCCTAGATAGAAGTTGAATGATAAGCAATAATAATAACAAAAATGGAGACAAAGTGGAACCAAATTACAGTTGAAAGAGCATGCAATACAACTAACACATACCCGCATGACGAAGCAAACTAAAGATGTCGACCTCAACACAAAGATATGAAAATGCTCCAAATCTGCTGTAAAGTTAAAGCACATTCAGTACACCAACAGAACACAGAAAAACCACACTAAATCACTAATAATTACAGCCACCCAAAAGATCCCTCTAACAACAACACATTCACAAGTATTAACTTAACTCTACCCCACTCTCCAAGCCATACAAAAAATATTAAAATAAAGCGAGCGAATACACGAGGGAAAAATTCGAAATAAGAAGGGACCAGTTGAGCAGTTGTTGACATGAATTTTGTTAATCTTTGTAAGGTAAGAGTCCGGAATCTTACGTACATTGACAGGCTGATCTTGGGTGCTTTGAGGTTCAACGAGGAGATCCGTTATCTGTGTCGATGAATGTGGTTGGATCGCCAACCTCCCTAATGCTAGGGCTACATAGTTCCTCAATTCGTTTGGTCACTTCTAGCATTGAAGGGCGAGTGTCAGGGTACTGAGCTGCACAGTCTACTGCGAGCTGCAAGAGTTGAACCATCTCCTCCTCGGCGTGTTGGTATCTAAGGAGCTCGAGATCAAACACCTCTGAAGCCCAATCATCCTTGACAACAGATTGTACCCATCTTGGGAGATCAACCCCTTCCTCGTTTAACAAAGCGTGTGTTGGCGCTTTGCCGGTGAGGAGTTCCAAGAGTAAAACTCCGAAGCTGTAAACATCAGCCTTTTGGGATACTTTACGTGGCTCTGTGACTTCAGGTGCACGGTAGCCATTGACACGGGTAGGAGTGGATGATGGCCCCACAAGCTGAGCTAGGCCGAAATCAGACACACGAGGTTCATAGGATTTGGTGAGGAGAACGTTGGATGATTTGATGTTTCCATGAGAGACATCTGAGCCTCTAGAGTGGAGGTAAGTAATCCCACGAGCGACTCCAAGGGCAATGCTTGACCTCAATTCCCAGTTTAGAGGTGTTCTACCGGCCCCTTTGTTTCCTTCAAAAAAAAAAAAAAAAAAAAAAAAAAAAAAAAAAAGGTAACGCAACCATTATATGAATGACCTTAAGGATTGGCAATTGCAACAAGGTATCCTAGACTACAAAAGGTAGAAAGCATTTCACCTCATACGTTCATAAAAAAAGGTTACATGAACCTCTGCTAAACAAAAAAAAAAAAGCAGTAGTCTAATAAGTACTCCCTCTGCCAGAATTTGTAATCAGATAATCCCAACCCTCTCTGGAAGGAAGGATATGACATGATTGTATGCATAAAATCATCCAATATGATAGTTGTATTATTCCTATCCCCTCCCGATCACTTACTTTCCAGCAATCTTAAAACAGTACATGCAATTATCGATTTCTGATGGAAGTTATAGTTTTAAGACAACAATGACAGGGATGGAAGAATAGTTATAACAGTCCATAGCAAAAATAGAATAAACATGTAATTAAGCTTGAAGAATCAAATACAGATTTGAAACCTGATTGACTTAGAATAGTACGGAGTACCAATTATCAAATAAAAAACTCTCAAACACTAGAAGTGAAGAAAGGCAATTCCGGAGACAAATAAACCTATTGTACAGATGTGGGGTTGATGTTGTGGAAGAATAACAATAGCATACAACTAACATTAGATCAAGTAATAATAATAATGACTACAGTTTTAATATAATTCCAACAAACAAATCTTTTCAACATAATTTAAGCAATATTTCAAGATAAAGTAATGCCAAAGTGTAGCAACGGCACTAATCAGCTTCTTTTATGTTGGGCCCTTTATTGACTTGGAAAGCTACAGAAATAGTCCGAATTTTATATCAGTTTTACACTCGTGAGGGTAAACTTCCTAGTTTTCTTCCCTGATAATCTACTCAATCCCCACTTATGAGGACAAAGTGCACAATATTTGCTAAAATCCAAGTTTAACAGCCTAATGATTTTAAGGTCATACAGTACAATCTTCTCTTTATTTTAGTTAGAAGCGTAACTGTGCTAATTGTATACAACCTTCTCATTTTATCAAAAGAAATACAACCTTTTCATCTTCTAACGTGGGTTAAAATACCAGAATGCATGACCCTATGACTTGTGTCTAGATTGGAGTCTTTACGCTAGATATTAAGGGTGTAGAGAACCCATAATAGGCGGTAATTGAACCCACACTATGCTCAATGATTAAACACCCTTAAACATAAATACAGACTGTAATTAAGATCACCTAAAACAACTTGAATTGCAAGAAAATATAAACGGTAGGAGAATGCAGTTTAAGAGAAGTCGCTCACCATGCAAGAATGCGGATAAACTTCCCGTAGGCATGTAGTCAAAGACAAGAAGCTTCTCATCCCTACTGTAATAGTAAGCTCTGAGAGGCACCAAATTCTCGTGCTCCATTGCCCCAACAGCTTCTATCTTCTCCTTGAATTCTACCTCTCCAAGAATCACGTCCTTCAACCTCTTTACAGCAACCACAGTACCCATCTCCATAACCGCCTTGTAAGCTGTCCCAAATGTACCTTTTCCCAATACTTCAGCAGAAGCTCTCAACAATTCCTCCAAATCAAACATTTTCCCACCAATCCCATTTCCAAAAAACACCAGCTTTTTAGTTACACCTCCACCATTCATCTCTTCTGCTTTCGTATGTCCAGGGGTCGCCAATGCAGCTGCTGCAACCGCGGGCACTGAATACCCATCTCCTCCATATCCACCATTCTCAATGTCCCCAGCCGGCTTCTCCTCCTCCGGAATATCGAATCCCAATTGCTTATTGATTGATGCAAGATCAACTGCATTGCCTTCCTTATTCCTCTTCTTACCACATACAAAGACAATAATCATCAAAATCAAAGCAAATGCCACCACAGCTCCAATCACAATCCCGGCAATCGCCCCACCCGACAATCCCTTCTTCTTCTTCTTTTGTTCTCCAGTCAATATACCAGTACCTGCTCCTCACACCAACAAACAACCACCTTGTTCTCAACAAAAAATATCTCCTCAAACACAAGTTAACATTACTAAATACAGCAAATAGTCAACCAACAAATACTAGGCCCAGTTTATAGTTTCTAGTTGGTACTTGGTAGTTGGTAATTACTATTATCACCAAAATTTATCTCTCTAAAATCCAAATACTATCAACCAGAAACTAAATCTAAAAACTATTTTCCAAAATTTAATTTTAGTTTCATTCAGAAAATCTCAAAATTAAAAACAATCAAACCCCAGATACTCAAATATACCTTGACAATGTTGACATAAGACATAACAGATAATAACCAGACTAAATATAGAAACAATTATCCAACTAACATACTACTTGTAATTTCTTTCCCTACTTGTAGCTTTCTATAACGATGTAGACGAGATTCGATCCTAAATACGAGTAAAACCCGAAAACAATAAAAACAAAAGGAAGAAAACCCATTACCTGCAGCAAGGCCAGGGCAAATTTGAAGGGGCTTTCCACACAATCTGTTACCCTGAAAAGCAGTGACGGGCATTGAACTAAGACTAACAGGAATTGACCCATTTAAATTATTACCAGACACATTAAATTGGTCCAAATCCAGCTTTAATTCTGGCATAAACCCTCTCAAATTATTTTCTTGAAGATACAAAGTCTTCAACCTACTCAAATTCCTCAAACTTCCAGGAACTTCACCACTAAAATTATTATTAGCCAAATTAAGACGAACCAAATTCTTTAACCCAGAAAAAAATTCAGGGATTTCACCCCCAAACTTATTATCCTGTAAATAAATGTTCCTCAACTCAGAACATAAACCCAAATCAGAGGGAAAATTTCCAGATAATTCATTAAACCTAAGACTGAGAGTTTTGAGGGATGTTAAATTTGTGAAAACCCCAGTTGGAATTTCACCGGAGAGAGAAAATCCCGGCAAATGAAGGCCTATTACGGCGTCGTTTTTGCATTGAACACCAGACCAAGAACAGGGGTTGGAATTTGAAGTAGTGTTCCATAAAATTGTCCGACCACCTACTGCAGAGGAGAGAGAAATAAGTGCGGATCTACTTGATGAAAGATCTGATAATGCAGTTGGAATTAGTGTTACTACCAACAAAAATAGCAAGAAATTTGCAGTTATTTTACAACCCATTATGAAAAAAATGGTTTTTTTTTTCCTTTTTTGGAAATTAGTGGCGGAAATAGAAAAAAGATCAAAACTTTTCAAATGGGTAGTTTCATGAACAATGCCATTGTTGAAGATGAAGAAAAAAGATGGGATTTTTCAAGGGTTTTAGTTTTTTTTTTTTTTTTGGTTTTTGAAAATTGTGAAGAGTGTTAATTAGAGAAGAAATTGGGAAGAGGGTAGCTTAAGATTGAAGATTTGGGGAAAAGAGATGAAATTTCAGAGAAAGTAAAAGGGAAATTAAAGAGCTTTAAATTAGTGAAGTGAAAAGAGTGAGCAAGTGAGTGAGTGAGAGGAGAGCAGGTGAGAAAGAGAGAGAGTAATAACAGGCTGTGTGTAATAAAAACCCTACCTGTTACCTGTTTTTAGTGAGTGATAAAAGTAGCCAAGTAGGTGCCAATTGCCACTCATATTGTCCTTTTTTTTTTTCTTTTCTCTCTCTCCTCTTTTTTCATTTTTTAGGGTGGTGTCTTTCTTGGAGTCATGGTTGGTTAATTAAGTGCTTTTTGGCCTTTTTCTATCTTAAAATTACTTTTTGTACATTGGGTCATTAGTTAATTCAAAAATATTTTTGGGTTTGAAGTAATTTAATTACATACGGAATGCTTGGATGGTTGTGGTTCGTATTTCGTATTAGAGATTGGTTAGTCTTGGATTAGTGGTTATGGGTCATATGTTGTGATGTGTAAAAATTTTTGAACGATCAGCCCTAATTTAAGTAATTGTCTTGTTAAATCATGTTGCATGTACTTTGAAAAAAAATTAGCTATCGTATTAGATCATGTTGTGATTTTACAATAAAAAAGATGACTTAGATACAACGTTCATATTGACACTCATAATAACATGCTTGTAAAATAATACAAGTATACAAAGTATTTAGTATTTCAATTCAAATCCTAAATATTGGCATTGCATCAAATATGACTTATCAGTTATTACTTGAAGATTAATACGAAGTAAGTAGTAATATCTTCTGTAATAATTCTAATTGGTACATTGCTAATTTGCTACCTTAAACCATAGTTTTGGGCTTTGTTATTTTGAGATTTCAATGTACGTGTTGTCTAATGGACTCCTAACTTATTGGCCCAACATTGGAGTTTTTCAATTTCAAGCAAAAGTCTTGCCTTGTGAGGTGATAAGTAATTAAGTATAAAAGTTTAACACGAGTATTATTCTTATAAATGAATACTTTGATTCTTGAAGGTGATAATTTGTATGATCATTTCATCCACTTTGAAATAATATCTTGTTAATCCACTTTGTCATGGTGATATGTAAAAGATGATCTCTTTTTTGTTTAATTCATTCTTTCATTTATGGCTAATTGAGGTATATACAAATAAAGCAACGTATTTTATGGCCATTGCATTACACTAAAAGAGCACCATAACAACGGTACTAAATTGTATGGTCGGTTTTCTTAGGTTGTGACTTGTGGCGAAACACTGGAACTTTGTGCTCGCTATATTTGCTCTACACCTTTTGGCCTTTGCCACGCTATATTAAAATTGTGTTGGGTCACTCAGAATTTCATGTTAGCTCAACCCATTACCATCTTTATAGTTCGACATGTATAACCTACGCATAAATTGAGTTAATTCAAACACATAATTTTAAAATCATGGAGCAATGCAAGTGCGCTACACAGGAGTATAAAATGACGGTTAAGGGCAACATGAAAAGCCTAGAAAGCATTACATCCCTCTCGCTGGACTTTCAGAGGATCTAATAGCTTGGCAGACCTTTAATAAAAGCTGAATTATTGTTACTATAAACACTACTCTGATTTTTGAATATATTCCTAAGTTTGTTATCCATTTGCATTACATACATAGTTGGCATTTGACAGACAGACTCACTACTCAGATTCCTATATAAAAGTTCTATGGGTCACACGGAATTTTCAATTTTTGATTTTGAGATCTTAAAAATCGTATGATTCAAGTTATACTATAGGCTACTTATCAAGGTGTATATATATATATATATATATATATATATATATATATATATATATATATATATATATATATATATATATATATATATATATATATATTTCTATAGTATAGTTGGTTAAGTTTTGCAAGTGACACTTTAAAATCAAATTTTGTTTATACACCCTACGTTTTTTTTTAAATGCATCACTTTGATTTTTACACTATTCACATACTATATAATATATCATTAGATTAGTCATAATGTCTAGTTTCATAATATAATTTTGTTATAATTTTTACTACGGAGTAATAATAGACAATTAAAGATATTAATGGTCAAAACTGAGTCTCGGCAAATGTGGTGGTCAAACTGATACAAATAATAATAAAAAAAAAACAGAGGGAGTATCAATGTGACTCTCATGTGGATATATAGGTGAAAATTAAGAGTACACGCAGATTTAAACACTGATGTTGGAAGTAATGTAAAGTTTTATATTTAATACTTTGTTAGGAAGAGGTGACAAGCATTGTTCCGACCCGACTACATCCGATCTAACCCGAAAGTGAATTGACTTAAATTTCAACTTATATGAGTACAATGACGTATATATGACTCATCTCCGACCTAGACACAACCTAACCTGATTAGACCAACTGAACTCGACTCATTGACCCGAATTAACACCTCTAAGAACTATTGAGAATATTAGGCTATTAATTAGGATCCTTTGGATTGGTTTGGGGCATAAGTGATCAGTAAAGATCCATGACAAAATAAGTTGATATCCTTAGGGCAATCATTGAGTATACTCTAAGTTGTTGAATATACATCGGAGCATCGGACTAAGTTTGATGCCCCCTTGTCTAGGGCTATTGTAAACTTCATGACAAGTAAAGTTAGTCCTTTTTTTTATTGACTTTGGGACTAACAAGATCGAGTAACGACATAATTCAAGGTACGAGTATCACAATCTACTGCAGAAATAAAGGCATCCAAGAACTTGCTCTATTATTTCGGCTTACTTCTTGGCCCTGAATTTCATTGTGCCTTTGGTCCAACATTTCCCCAATTACATGAGTTAAGTATTGATTAAATCTACTTAGTTGGAGGGCATCAAGTAATTCAAGCAAGCATAAGGTGGGTCCAAACTCCAAAAGTCCATAAATTATTTGAGATTTGTGACCAACTTATATAGTTATATCTAATAAAACACTAAAAAATTTGTACTATCATCCTAATTTCCCATTACACTAGGGGCGATTACCTGGGTCAACTAGATGGATTCGGATCCATGTTATTTGCTTATATACGTAGTATTAATTTTTTTAACAAGAAGAATTCCTTTACAAGTAAGTGGAAAATGTGGATCCCACTTACTTTGGGTGAATTGAACATCTCTAATAGAGCTGAAGGAGTGCCTCCAACTAACTAGACCAACCTCAATTCTTGAATTCGGATCAATATTGGATTATGCTAAAAAAATTATTAAAAATAAGAGTAATATAAACTAAATAGTAGTACAAAATATGATTTGAATCAAATTGGGTTGTTCGAGTTTCTCTCAATAGTTTCATTTTAGATGGTTTGTATCAGATAGATATAACCCAGCTCTACATAATACACCACAGCTGAGATTATGTGTGGCAAAAAAAACAAAAAAAGGTGATATGCTTCATTGGCTCATTTACAAGTAGTTACATTGCCACATTTGACCAATGCTTGATACATAATGTCAATTCTTTAGGTGTAATCTATCCATTGAATTTGATTAAGTTTTTACATTTTACTTAACAGCCAATTTAACTTTTTTACAAACAAATATCACTTATACTTTTATGAGTTTATCATAGTCAATGTATGGTCAATTGCGAGCTTAAATACTGATGTAATAATTAAACTTCTTTAAAACTTGTATATCACCTTAACTCCATTTAAAAATCAAATAGAAGATTAAAATAATTGCTTCCAAAATCTCCAATAGCATTGGCCTAAGAACTGTTTGCGTCAAACATGTCTTTCCAAGCAAGCGTAACATCGAAAGCAACTTTGATGGCCAAAGTTTTCTATTATATTGGAATCCCACCATTAACTTTAATTAAACAAACTTTATAATCTAACTTTACTTAAGAGGAAAGGGGAAGGATTAGATTTTGCTAAAGATACCTTTGCCTTCCAAAAACAGTGGATTTCGTAATCTTAAGCAACTCTGGATTTCTGAAAGAAAGAAAAGACTCTATTAAATTCATGGTTTAATTATCAATTTTTATTGATACGAATATATAATGATATTCATGAGAAAATAAATAATGTTTCCTTGACCTTAACTTTTTAAAAAGAAAAATACAAGTTTTTACATTGACCCTTCAAATTAAAAGATTATAATTTTCGGTTTTGAATTAATAACCATGTTTATTTGAGTTTTAAAGAGATTTATATATAGCTTAATGGCCGTTTGTAAAACAATCATATGTTTCAATGACTTTGTTCTAATTTGGTAAGGAAACATGTTCATTACTATGTCAATGTAACTTCTTCCTCAAACATGTATTGTGATGATAAAAAGGATATTGACATGAAATTTATTCGCAAACTTATTTGTAAATCCATTACCATTACCATCATTTGTATCACCAACCAAAGGGTAGTAATTATTTTGAAATCAGTGATAGCTGTATGTCTGTATTAGATGACATAGTTGTAGATTGTAGCTTATTGAAAAATTGTTTGCAAGAACATCAAAAACGATAATTAAGTCTACTTCAAAGTCGTGATGGTATGTTTCACTGCAATGAAAATTTATTCAAGGATTATACTATTACATCAGTTGCCTTCCAGTTTAATATTGATCGCTTGGAGTGTTTGTACTTTTCAAGTTTTCGACACCCACCATTATCAATGCTTTTGCATTTTACAACTGCATGTCTACATCATCACATAACTCCTGTAAGCTGAATGCTGGTTCACCTGACCCGGGATAACGAGCTAGGTACTTTGGAAATAGGGGGGGGGGGGGGGGGGAGGGTAAGAGAATTCCCACTGCGGGGTGTGCCTCTTGTGAAGTTTGATCCCTCAATCTATTGCTGAGAGAGATACAAACTTACCCACTAGACCAAACCTTGCTCGGTGATAATCGATGGAGTATAATGTACTTCGTATACTACAGTTTTTTGTAAGGGAAATACACTTCGGAGCATATATTTTTAGTTCAGAAAGATATTACCAAAACCTGATTTTAAAAAGCGCTCCTACATAATTCAAGTCCTTTCAGCTCTTTTCAATGAACAAAGGAAACTTTTGTAATTTAGGCACCGAACAAAAACAATGTTAATTGTCAATGTGTCGCCTATTGAGTCATACGGAACTACGGAGTAAATAGAAAAAAGACCAAAACAAACAAAAACAAATGCCTACAAAAATCACCTCATTTTCAATACATTCTGACCTTTAGCAAACAAACCACAAATTTAGTCATCTTCTACAATCTCATCCATGAAGGCTCATATGGTTCCGAACAATATAGTTATCATAATCTGAAAGATATCGAGAATTGAAATCCACAATTTATTTTTGTTTCACATAAGCATTGAAGATTATGGCAAAAAAACAGAGCCACATGAGAAGATCAAAAACCTGAGGCTGCAGCAAGGTGTGACCCAGAAAAATAGTAGAGTATAGAAATTAAACATTCTGCAATCCGCAAAGATTACATACCATAATTCTCGAAAAATAGTTACAACAAACAATAGAAATTCCAAGCTTAGGTCCCAAAAAAAACCACAAGCTCCTAAACCCTCTCCATCTCTCTCGACCAAATCAAATCAAATCATACACCACACTAATACGTTTTTTTTTTTTTCTTTTTTTTGACCAAACAGAAAGAAAAACAAAGAGACAACAGGAGACTATGTAGGACTACAATCTCAAAACTTATCTTCTTAGAAGCACTTTCGGTGGACAATTGATGGGCCGGATTCATCGTATTCTCCCTTGGAGATCCACATCTGTAAAAACACAACATTATCAGTTATATTCTTTGAAATCAAAACACTGCAACAAAACACTAACAATTCAATACATAAACGATGCAGTACCTGTTGGAAGGTGCTGAGAGACGCAAGGATAGACCCTCCTATCCAGACACTGTACTTCCTCTCAGGAGGTGCAACAACCTTGATCTTCATGCTGCTGGGAGCAAGAGCTGTGATTTCTTTGCTCATACGATCAGCAATGCCAGGGAACATAGTTGTACCACCACTGAGCACAATGTTACCGTATAGGTCCTTCCTGATATCGACATCACACTTCATGATGGAGTTGTAGGTAGTCTCGTGGATACCTGCAGCTTCCATACCGATCAATGATGGCTGGAAGAGGACCTCTGGGCAACGGAATCTCTCAGCTCCAATGGTAATGACCTGGCCATCAGGAAGCTCGTAGTTCTTTTCAATGGCAGAGCTGCTCTTGGCAGTCTCTGATTCCTGCTCAAAGTCAAGAGCAACGTATGCAAGCTTCTCCTTAATATCACGGACAATTTCCCGTTCAGCTGATGTTGTGAACATGTAACCTCTCTCGGTAAGAATCTTCATGAGATAATCGGTAAGATCACGTCCGGCAAGATCCAAACGGAGGATGGCATGGGGGAGGGCATAACCCTCGTAAATGGGAACTGTGTGACTCACACCATCACCGGAGTCAAGCACGATACCTGTTCAATGGACGCAAATGAGATGATAACAAACATGACAGCAGATAGTTATACAGGGAAATTAGGTGAACATAACAGCTTTATTAGCTACAAACCTGTGGTACGACCACTAGCGTACAGAGATAGAACGGCCTGGATGGCAACATACATAGCGGGCACATTGAAGGTCTCAAACATGATCTGGGTCATCTTCTCTCTGTTAGCCTTAGGGTTCAATGGTGCCTCAGTAAGCAACACTGGGTGTTCTTCTGGGGCAACACGAAGCTCATTGTAGAAGGTGTGATGCCAAATCTTCTCCATATCATCCCAGTTGCTCACAATACCGTGCTCAATTGGGTACTTCAAGGTCAAAATACCTCTCTTGGACTGAGCTTCATCTCCAACATATGCATCCTTCTGTCCCATACCAACCATGACACCAGTGTGTCTGGGACGACCAACAATACTTGGGAAGACGGCCCGTGGAGCATCATCTCCGGCAAATCCAGCCTTTACAATGAAAAAGGGAAGCAAATTTAGATCCAACACAAACCATTAAACAGTAAGAAAAATTGCAAGTAGTGCAAGAGTGTCATCTTACCTTGACCATACCAGTTCCATTGTCACAGACAAGGGGTTGGATCTCCTCTGCATCAGCCATCTCGATTTATATACTACATAAACACAATCAACACGTCAATACAAGGTAATTGTGATTTGTAGGCACAATAAATAATGGACTCTATCACACATATCTCATTATCAGACTAGTTCAACATGAAACAATCAAATAAACACAATCTATATATAATTATTAGTTCAACATGACTCAATCTTGATTATTACAGCAGGTTTGAAACTTCAATGATGACACATACATGGCGATTAGTCAATGCCAATTGAATTTTGTTTCGAATTCTTAACTCTATTTGCACCTCTGCACCAAACTCAATCACAACACATTTCATGCTGCCAATTGTTCTTACAAACTAATTCACTCAAAAAGAACTACAATGTCAAACAACCTTACACCAACAGAGAAAAACCAACCTCTTAGGAATCTCTAGATTTAAAAGACTGAAAAGGAGCAAATTACTTTTAAGATCTCTAATTCAAGCTTTAGTATTTGTTACATATTTCTCAACATTCTATTCATACCTACTTACCCAGTTACCCGATCATATATTGAATAAAGTGAGAATAAAGTGAGTCTAACATTAATAATTCATCCGATCCAATTAAAATTCAACAATATGAATTATAAGCATTCTACAGCTTTAATATGAACATATAATCATACTTAAACCAAATAGCTTGTCAACTAATTACAACCGCACATTCAAATACTACTTCAAGCATCTCCAAATGACAGAAATCTAGCATTCAAGCAAAACAATTCATCAAACTGTATACTCGTAACATTTTAGCATCTCCGAATGACAAATCTAGAATCAAACTTAGCAATTCATCAACAGTTCATATCTCCAAATCGCAATCAGCTCATCAAATTAAACTTGCAAATCGATCCAAATGACCGTAATCGAGCATTTAAGCATCTCCAAAATACTGAACCTAATGTCATTATGTATTACAGTAAACCCTAACATTTCAATAATCGTCAAATATCATAAATCGAACAAAAAAAATTACACAAAATCAACAGATTTCAGCAGATCGAGCTAGTCAAATCACAATCAATTCAAGTCAACTGAACCAAATACTTCAGATCGGAAACTAATCCACCATCAACAACACTAAATCGAGAAAAATATCATCAAATCAACTTCAAATATCAACAAATTCAAACTCAAATTCAAAGCCAAAAGAAAGATCCAGAATCACAAATTACAAAAAATTGAATCTAATCTAAAATATTAAAAACAAAAACAAAAAAGAAGATCCGAAATTCAAAGTGCGAGAACTTTTTAGCGCTTACCTTGAAGAACGAAGCGAGCTTGCGGCTGCGAGAGGAGAGAGAAAGTAGAGAGAGAAAGTGAAAGAGATTAGAGAGAGAATTTAGAGAGAGAAAGCGAGAATTTTGAGAGAGAGGCGATTGAATGAGTGACTTGCTATCCTTTATGTTAAGGAGAAGCTCCGAAATGAAATGCAAATGAAATGTAAATGCGGCTTACATTTATTTCATCTTCATTTCAAATATTTTTTTAAAAAATTAGAGGGGGTTTTTATTTTATTTTAATATTAATTAATAATTTAAAAAAGAAATGAAATAATTTAAAAATAGAGAAAATATTTGGGGAAAAATGAGGACAATGATTTAAGTTCCAGGGAGGAGAGAGAAAGAGAGGGCGGGCGGTGTGACATCATGTGAGCTGGAAGCACGTACTTGTCCACGTGGTCACTTTTTGCTTTTTAATTTTTATTTATTTAATTTTTAAATTTTTGGAGAAATTAGATTTTTATTATATTTAATTATTTTGGGGTTCTTTTGAAATAGACATAATTATTTTAGAAAATTGATATTATAAGAAATTTGACAGAATGTTGTTGTGAATTCATGTGCTAGAAAATATTGAGAGAATGTGGAAGCACGTTGTGTTGGGGTTATTGTAGTTATTATTTTCCAACCCCTTTTTAAGTTGGGTGTTCATGTTTCTTCCTTTTGAGGAATTTTTTTTGCCCTACATGTTATTTGTTCGAAAATCGTTGTCGAATATGTTATTTTATAATGTTAGGAAAACTTGGTGTATTTCGGTCTCTAAACAGAAGTTAGTTTTATGTTAGAAAATGAGAAAATCACTGGGTAATATGGAGTATGTAATTACAATAGAATGGTGAATGGTGGAGGATGAGGATGAGACAACTAATAATCTATTACTATACAAAGGTATTACGGTGAAATATGTATAAATTATCATATGGCGATGGGATAATTGTATAATAGCTCTGCCAAAAGATAATTTAAGATTAAAAAGTGTGACGCCTAACTAGTACATCTTATGAACAACATATGATTTCCTATGTGGATTAATACATTAATCTTAACCTCGAGGACAAGTTATCATGAACTATGTGTATTACAAAGTATACACGAACAATTAATGATAGTCATCATAAGGTTTCCATTCATATAAAACTTAGGGAAGGGGTAGAATAGTCATTAAATTGAAAAAGAGTTGGTCTTTAAACTTGCAAGAGGAATTAAAATTGGTGCCATAATATGAAGTGTTCTATGAATATGTTCTGCGCCTATCAGCCTATGTATGGAATGAAGGAATGCTCCAAAAGAAGGTCTCACGAACCGTAGAATTGAATCATTATTTAATTACTAGCTCCTCAATTTTATTTTATGCTCTTTTGCTATGTTAAACTATACTAGTATATATTTAGACGTCGGCCTGTTAGCATTGACTGAACTAAATTTATTAGAGCTGAACTGAACTGAACTGAAAATAATCTGTTGAGAACAGGGCCGAAGAATTCCTTTTGACAAAATTGGTTTTTAACACTTTTTATTTTTTTATTTTTAATATAGCAGCAAAAGCATGATAATGTTTTCATTGTTTAGGGATTTCTTATTATTTTAGAAGTTTTATACATGTAACCAAGTTTGGTGTAGACACCTAAACTTATCGGCACATATATAGTTAGTTTGCTTTATAAATCATAAATAGATTTGGTAAATTTCGTTATAAGACTTGTATAGTTGCAATATAATGTTAGGTTCATTTGATTAATAATCAAAAGCATCAAAGATTGCCAATGCTTGGAAAATCAAGCTTTTGTTTGCACAATGCTCTTCCTTTCCTCAAGTGGCTACTTTCATGCCAAAGGTGAGATGATAGATTATTACATTGGTAGTATAGTTTTAGTTTCATAAAACTTTGAAGATCATGATGAAAGTACCACTAAATTAAATGAATTTCCTCAAACCAGATTAGCTTTGACAATTATCATGGCATATAGTTTTAGATGATCAATAAATTGTTATTTCATGGGAAGTATAGATGTGAATGGAAATTGTGGAATATTAATTATTTGTTGAAAAAATATATGTAATACGAAGTATATACGATAATATATATTTTTTTAGAATACGAAAGAGAGGTAGTGGAAATAATTATTTTTTAAAAATTAAAGTCTAAAAAATTGTAATGTGAAGCGTATAATAAAGTATACTATAATGTATGCGAAACAAAATTGTAGAGCGAATGACGTATAATAAAATAGAAAGATAAAAAAAGCATGGATAGTAAATAATATTATTTTTGATCTTCAACTACACATATAACATATACGGCGTATATAAATAAATAATTACTCATACGTATAATAGATATTAACTCATTAAAAAAAAATGACAAATTCGGTCTCAAGTCCACCTAAGAAGACATTCATATATATGCTCTAGATTAAGTTCACGCCTCATCAATGCCATACTACCTGAAAACATCCAAACCGGCCGGTGGGTCAAGAATTTGAACAAATTGATACATAGAATATTAGACACAAACTAGAGGAAGATATATTATGAATCAATAAGGTTGAACAACCTTGATTACAAAATTAATCAATTAATCCATAACTAGTTGGCATTGAAGAATAATATATACTCCATATGTACATATATAATCGGTGGCAATATTTGTCATTGCATAATTCGAATTTAGTATTTAACTTTAATTTCCACTAGTCCATATTACACTTAGGCGCTCTTCACTTCAGCTTAATTTCAGTTCAGTTCAATTCAGTTCAGCTCCAATTAGTTCATTTCAGTTTAGTTCCTAATTTCCTTCTCTCATAAAATATTCATTTCAACTCTATTCAGTTCAGTTCAGCTCCAATCAGTTTATTTCAGTTCAACTTAGTTCAGTAAATGTGAAGATATATGTCTTTAATCTATCATAAATTATTTATAACAACCTATCACAAATTACTACTCTTAGCTTCTATAGAGTCCACATTAGGTATGTAACTTAGGTAACACATTTAAATAGGGAACCTTATTGAAATGCGGGTGTAATAAAGTTTCCTATTTAACATGTTATCTAATCTTTATTATTACTGCCTCTTGATGATGAAAATAGGGGACGAAATTTTGATTTTTCAACCTTTTCTTATATAATTATTTTTTCTCGCACATTATCATATCTCTATATATCACACTGTACAGTGTCTTGAGAGGCAAAGATATATTCTCTAGAACGTACAACGATTAGGTCATTCTTCTTTCTTTCTCAACTCTAAGATCAAATAGGCATTCCTT
The DNA here is from genome assembly GCF_948465745.1 of Chenopodium album. Taxonomy (NCBI): domain Eukaryota; kingdom Viridiplantae; phylum Streptophyta; class Magnoliopsida; order Caryophyllales; family Amaranthaceae; genus Chenopodium; species Chenopodium album. Next base: position 43,002,688 of record NC_137849.1, read on the forward strand.
TTGTTTATTAGTCATTAGTCACACACGAGCACAATTAAGGGAGATTCATGTAATTACCAGTTCTTATATAGAAATAGTTAACTGAATAATATCACAAACAAAATGCAGGGATAATGAAGGAATACTCATGATATTGATTTTTGGTTATAAATTTCAAGAAAGATTTTTGGCCCATGTAATGTACCAAATGATAATTGTAACACCAGGGGAAACAAATTACAATACAATCGATGGTTTTTATAATTTATTAATTTTCACTTACCTCTTGATATTAAAAAATTTATGGTTAGTATAATACTATCCAAATTTACTTTACAACCGATGGTGCATTTTATTCACCTAGTTTTTACGTAGCTAATTTATACGAAGTACGGAGTACATAATACAAACTTATTCAAAAGGTCGGTGATACATAGTACTCCGTGTCCCTTCTAGACAAAGAAAATCTAGGTTTACACTTTACAAGGAGGGAGAAGAAAGTACTCCATATCATAGATGTCAAATGCTAAGGTTTACAATTAATCGGACCATCTTTGCCAAAATTTTCACACTAATTAAGTCATTATTGTAACAAAAATGGTTTCAATTTCCCCATAAAATTATTAAAGCACCGATTTTATTATTCATTTTTTTTTATCATTGTTTTTGGCTGTTAGGAAAGCTTGGAATGTCATCAAGATTCTACTAGGAAAAAAAATAAAATAAAAAAACTTTTAAAAAAGAATCTCCTAATTGTACAATGGACTAACGATGTAGGGCCTAATTAGGCTGTTTAGATTGATTGGCAATAAGGCGGCACCGGCCTTGAGTTTGGTTTATAGCCTTTTTCTCTTATTCCTTTCTTAGCTTGCTTACTTGGAGTTAATTTCAACGAATTCCTGAGTTTTCATTGAATACTTCCCTATATGCTTTGATGAAATAATCAAACATCTACAACAAATTGTCTAAGGATGAAATCATCTTACTTATCCCCACGGGAAGTTCTGTGTGATCCATGATGATTATATCGCCAGTAAGAGCGACCCATGCTTTATAGGCTAATATTAAATATGGGTGTGGGCTGCACCCGCAAACCAAGAGAGAGAGTCCACTTTATTATAAGTTCAAAGGAGGTTCCATCCCAAAACCATATGATAATAGGAGGAGTAGCCCCCTTAGCCTTATAAAGTGATTAACTCTCTTTTCTTCAACTAATGTGAGACACTTACATGTTGTAATTCTTGAGAGGTTTATTCTTTAACAGCTAACGTGCTGAAACAATAAAACAGATCAAAATTAATCTTGTTACATTGGGATCATTCTACCCAACAGACATCTTTATATTTTTGTCAAATTGATAAAAAATAATAAGTGGGTCAGCTTGTCATGCACATGACGGGCTCATGCCAAATTTCAAAGATACATGTTCATGAACAATCTATGACCCACTGATGTATATCTAGTGTCATGTTGTATTTGAGATAGGTTAAGCCATTTTTCGTGCCATGTTTGACAAACCCTCAGGCGAGTTCGACCTAAGCTCATCTCTAATATATTTATTACATCTTGATTTGTATGGTAAATATTTATGACTTGAATGAATCGATTGTACTTTAAAATAAAAAGGTCGACGACAAGGTCGGCTGATACGAGTAAAAACCACAAGTCTCATACCTTGATCGAATAAAAAATAAATACAAGGTTGTCAATTTAATAAATAGGAGTTGAGCAAGACTCATTGTCAAAGCATAGAATAGGAGAGGAGGACTAGTGGTAAGACTTAAAAAGAGGTAGGATGGTAGTGGCTGGGATTATTTGGAAGTTAAGCTAATTGGGAAATACCGGTAAGGTTTAAATAGTGGCTGATATTCTTTGAAAGGAAAGCAATCTCCATTCCATTATTTTCTAAACTTGGACAATTTTTTATGACTTGTCTCCTAAGGGAAGTACCACTCATGTTTTTAAAGTTAAACCCATTTTACTCATACTGCTAGGAATTGAAGTACTGTACTACTGTAGGAGTGACCAAAATATTGACCCAGTTACGTATTGTTAAAGTTACTACCTATAGATACGTGAATTTTACTTTCAATATATTGTCTTTTTTTTCTTTGCATTCTTTTTTAAAAATAAAGGTAGTTGAATATTAGTTTAGATTCATGTTCCATTTGATTTTCACTAGTCAAGTTTAGCTCTATAGGCTACGCTTAATGAGAGTGAATGTAAAGGATAAAGGATTCTCTACTCCTAAAAAGCTTATATTGAGATTAGTTATTGACTTATTTTCACCTTATCTTATGTCAAAATGACCTTCATTTTACAAGGCATGTTAAAATTGGCCTTTATTTTCTCAAACTATCAAAAGTTTCCATTAAGAGTGGATGAAATATCCACTATTTGAGATACGGAGGTCAACTTATTGTACAGTTGGTTTAAGTGAGGTGGCAAGTGTTTTTTGCCTTAAAAGTTTCCAACCATGTTATCACTAGCTTCATAGTTCTATGGACTAATGAGTATATGGAAAGATATAAAGGCCTCTAATTTAATGAAGAAACCTTAGACTCCTTTCCAAAATTCACATCCATATCATTCCCAAAAGCCACCGTTACTTCTTGTATGGGAGCTGCAAAACTCAACTTTAATGATTTGATCAAAGCAAATTAAGATTTGGCATGGGCCGAGACAACACAACTAATGTCGAAGCGCCCAACAACTCCCACTAGGGGAGCTACTTCGTCCATTTTCGCATTGGAATAAAGAGGATACAAATTGAGGGTGACAACCTTCTTGTTATGAACATCAAATTGAGGAAGACAAGCCCATTGTTAGTCTGGCGTCTGACTTAACACAAACGAGGTTTGCCCACTACTAGTGTATTGTATGACTTGTTCCACGAGTTTCGATTTCAAATTTACCATCGTAACTCAATACAACACGAATTGAGTTTATGCCCGCCCCACCCCATGCACACCTCTATCGAAAATCTTGATCTAAGTTAGCAACATGTATACTGTTCTCAAAGTGCTTCCCAGGATCTCACAGTTATGCACAAGTAAATACATAACAATGACAATTTTGTAAATAATGACATTTTGACAGAGGTCATGTAGTACTACTGAAACAGTAATACTATATATGATTTCAGTAGTATAAAAGGCACTCTTAATAGTAATTAAAAAAAAAAATATCTCAGTAAAACTATTAGGACTTTCAGTAGTACAATTTTGCTTGTGTCTAACGGTAATGTATTAGGACTTCCTCATTGTTCTCATACCCAATGAACTAAATTTTCCCATAACAAATATCCAAAATACACCCTCATATTAGCATAACATGATTCCAAGGACAATGAGACATGAAACAACAAAGATGCCATCTCTATTTGTCAGCTTCAATGTATCTCCAAATCATCTATTTCAAAATATTCTCCCTTAAATCGAAACACAATCAATTTTGTTGCTTTGTTCGGTGTATAATTGGTCATTTCAATGATTTCGTGCTCAAACACCACCTGAATAATGACCTTAAAACCATGTACAAAAAAGTCTCAATAAATTTTTTCTTCTTGGTTTCAAGTGTTACAACTCTTTCCTACGAGCTCTCTTGTGTTTGGAACTTTGGATGAGACAATTAATGACCAAGTGACTTTTATTGGCCCTGCACTTTCTTTCTTGTTCCTCTATTTCAAGACTCAGGTTCTCGGGGTCCAAGATTTCTAGCTCAAGTTGTAGTTCAAAGCATCATACTTGTAGCCTAGCGAGTATGGAGTACTCCGTAGTTAATTACCTCGCGTAGTTGATTACACCCTTTATCTCCTTCGGGTTGTTGCACAACAATAGTTATTTTTAAAATTTTGGTTGGGTAGTGTTGGTAAGAGAGAAAGTTTGGGGATCAAATGTAGTGAATTTAAGAATAGAAAGAACTCTGATAATTTTATTGTATGGCTCTAACTCAAAAGGGATAAATCATAAAAGGAAAATGGGCAAACTTTAGTGGTGGGGATGGTGATGGGGGGTAAGCATGGAGCACCATTAAACATGGATGAAGGGTAGATCCGTCTGTTTTAGTAAAAAAAAAAATTTAGTACTTCATCCCTAAGAAAGATTGCCCAATTTTCATTTTTTGTCCGTCTTTACAAGATTGTCTCATTTAAATTAACATAATTCCCACAATCTTTATTTACTACCCCACACACTAAAAACCGATTCTTACACAACAGTCAACATAACTCTTATAAGGTGAAAGATGTGGACGGAAGTCATGGGACAAACTCGAAGGGACATAAAGGCTATATTCAAGACAATTGTAGAAGATCATTCAAAATTTGTCAAAATTGACACAACCCAAAACCCTATCCCACAGCGCCATACCAAGAAAAGACCAACTTGAAATCTTCAAAGCCTATGGATAGTGTTATTAAAAAATACACTTCAAACCCAAACTTAAGGCTCGACCAACCCAAACCCAACCTATAAAAAATAAGAAGTAGCAAGTAATTGCAACTTGTTCAACTATATAAAATTAGAACACACACTATATAATGTATTAATGGGTACAAAAATACTCTTCAAAAAGTCCAAAATTTAAATGTTAAATCAACTAGGGTGAGTAGCTTAAATAAGAGAGGGAAAAAATAAACCCTAAAACAAATTATTTAAAAAGCAACACTAATGCATAATATAAAGAACTATACTTGATAGTTGAAAAATAACATTAAAATGTAAAACAAAATCTCAAATCAGAAAATGTGTTTTCTTTCGTCTGAAAATCGCCTTTGTAGATAATCAATACAATATACAATGCGGAAACTCTCATACAAGACAAATTCAACGAGGAAGCTACCAAAACCCTTAATTCAAGCTTGATGTATGAAGGACCAAACTCCTATCATAGCAAATTTTAACAAACCACCAAACAAAGTTACAAACGAAATATCATTAAATTGCAGTTACAAGCACCCAACAACAGTAACAATTCTGTTCCTTAATATCCTACAAAATCCGTAGTAACTAAAATTAAATTCATCTCAACCAAACTAAATTATACAAGACTTTAAAAGTTCCACCACACTGGTATGTTCCTAGAGGCAGAGAGGGAGAGAGGGGGGGGGGGGGGGGATTTAGGCCAACAATTTTGGAAACACAACTTAGAAGCACTTACGATGAACGATTGATGGGCCAGACTCATCATACTCACCCTTGGAGATCCACATCTGCAAGATATAGAGAATATAAATTAATGTACTACCCTGAATTACTCTAATACTTAATTTCCCTCGATAGAATCATAAAGTGCATTGGAATGTGGTACAAGGGGAAAAGGAGAAGGGGCAGTACCTGTTGGAATGTGCTAAGTGATGCAAGGATAGATCCTCCTATCCACACACTGTACTTCCTCTCAGGTGGAGCAACAACCTTGATCTTCATGCTATTAGGGGCAAGAGCAGTAATCTCTTTGCTCATACGATCAGCGATACCAGGGAACATAGTTGAACCACCACTGAGCACAATGTTACCGTAAAGGTCCTTTCTGATGTCGACATCACACTTCATAATGGAGTTGTAGGTTGTTTCATGGATACCAGAAGACTCCATTCCGACTAGTGAAGGCTGGAAGAGGACCTCTGGGCACCGGAATCTCTCAGCTCCAATTGTGATCACCTGACCATCAGGTAGCTCGTAGTTCTTCTCTATTACAGAGCTGCTCTTGGCTGTCTCTGACTCCTGTTCATAATCAAGAGCAACATAGGCTAGTTTCTCTTTAATATCACGGACAATTTCCCGTTCAGCAGATGTTGTGAACATGTAACCTCTCTCGGTAAGAATTTTCATGAGATAATCAGTAAGATCACGACCAGCAAGATCCAGACGGAGGATAGCATGAGGAAGAGCATAACCCTCGTAGATTGGCACAGTGTGGCTCACACCATCACCAGAATCAAGTACAATACCTGTTAAGAAGACAAAGAAATTCAGGAAAAAAGAAGAAAACGGAAATGAGAAGGAAAACACAGAGCAAAAGCAAAAAAAATGCATATAGTCAGAAAGTAGGAACATTTAAACATCTGAAAGAAAATGAAAAAATGACAGCAGAACACCAGATGGCTACAAGACCTACAACATCCGAAGTACAAATTTTAAAAGAGATCATTAGAGTAAATAGGTGGGTTTTTTTTAAGAAAATATGGTCTACGTGAGGCAAGAGCCTAGAGGCTAGAAAGAAAGGTTATAGATTTCAGCTAAATCGCTTTGTTCACCAAGTGATTCTAAATGAGATTGAGAAGGTTCTGAAATGCAGTGATGTGCCATTTTATATCAATTTTATGTCATTTCCATGAAATGAAGTTTATCAGCACAGAGGAACAAGCAGAAAAAATGGGGAACATGTAGTCAGGCTGGCAAGAGTTTTGACACAGAACGTATTAAAAGTGGGACATGAAACCTTTGCAACGAAAAATTTAGCATAGTGGAAATGTGGAATCACCAGATAAAGGTTACGATACAAAAATTAATGATTTGTGATTAAATCACTACCAACCTGTAGTACGACCACTAGCATAGAGTGAGAGAACGGCTTGAATGGCAACATACATAGCAGGAACATTGAATGTCTCAAACATAATCTGAGTCATCTTCTCCCTGTTAGCCTTGGGGTTCAGTGGGGCCTCAGTCAGCAAGACGGGATGCTCTTCAGGAGCAACACGAAGTTCATTGTAAAAGGTGTGGTGCCAGATCTTTTCCATGTCATCCCAGTTGCTAACAATACCATGCTCAATTGGGTATTTCAATGTCAAAATACCTCTTTTAGACTGAGCTTCATCTCCAACATATGCATCCTTTTGGCCCATACCAACCATGACACCAGTGTGCCTGGGACGACCAACAATACTTGGGAAGACTGCTCTTGGTGCATCATCTCCAGCAAACCCAGCCTGTCAAGGAAAGTAGATTGTATTAATTCAACACTTCAAATTTCTCAAAAGACGTTAAGTAAACTACATAAAGAAAGGGAAAAAATACAATATAAAATGTCACCTTAACCATTCCGGTTCCATTATCACAGACAAGGGGTTGAATATCCTCTCCGTCAGCCATCCTTCTTTATACTACACAAAAAAAGTGTAAATCAAAAGGTTAAGTAAACATCAATTCTTATTAAGAATTTGAAAATCTAGAAATGAACAAGTGACATCAATCGTATAAAACTTGTCAGGTTGCTATCCCTTACCCCACACTGTTTTTAAACTGATCCCTAAAACTTCAGCGATATGATAGACTGCTTCAAATGTAATCAGTAAAATGTCTTTTCGAAAAAAATAACCCACTTGTCTTTTGGAAGTAACTTTAGATATGCAAATCATCCAACTTTATTAAATCATAAATGACTCATAGACTGGATCTAATTTCTAGTAAATTGAAATTTCAAAATTTACACCTAAGTTAAAATAAAAAATGCATATCCATCACGAAAGAAAGTTAGACAAGTAACATGTGATGGAAACACAATGAAATTTTCAATAGTTTACTTAATCTGATAGAGACTTAGTAATAAAAAAAGTTAGGAGAAACAACTACTTTTTGATTTCACATGGTGAAAAAATCAACCTGCAACTAACTTATATTTGAACAAAAGAGAATTCCCAAATCCCAATAGAGCTCAAAGCAAAGAGCATATTGTAGATGATTAAATTCTCATGCAAGGGCAACAAAATTTAGACTTCAAATCAAATTCAAGTAGCACAATGCTTCCTCAACGTTTGCATCATCTATAATGATTAACATTTGCTATATTGCTCTTTCGTGTTAAAATTTCACATAAAACATTATAAACCTAAGCCACCTCCATCATGATGAAAATTACTTGCCTTTCCATAGTCTAGATTTAAAAGCAACAAAATAAAGATACAACTTTCAACAGTCAAAACTACATTAACTTTGATCAAATCAAAGAAAAACCAAACTACACACTGGAAAAATCAAGGGCCTCTAATATAACTGCTACACCAACATCCGTATCCCTGAGTGGCTAGAGTTTGCACCTTCCCCAACCCAGCCACCCATGAGCTTAGAAGTCCATTTCCCTCAACTTAAAATCCATGGTTAGTGAAGGTGGCCTCTTAGCGCCTTTTGTTTAGTTTCAAGCCTTGGGCCCATTTATCTTATTAACGAGATCCAAATGGGCTAGGATTCCAGGAACATTGTTCATTAAAGCAAAAAAGGGAGATAAGACAAGAAAAAAAAAAAAAAAAACTAGCATGGATAAGGACTTTCTGCAAATTTTTACAGGTTCACCTGTTGTTAGCTCTTGCCAGTTTGCCCATGGGGAACAATAACTAGTTAGGCAAGACCTATATGGATCAAGTGACTCAAGATACTTGAAATCTCATTTTGGATTAGAAGCAAACAAAATTTCCACAAAATGTTAAACTTGTAAACTATTTCACATCTAAGGGTCCGAGACAGCGTTTATTGGAGCACAACACATTCCAATACTACTCTGAAGATCTAATTCTCCCCCTCACTTTGTTATCAAAAGTCAAGTATTACACCACATACCACACATCACTTCACATGTCCTAATTGACCAAAAGGAGTTATTGAACCAACTCAATTAATACACATAGGACTAGAGCCAAAAGATTAAATATGACGCCGTAAAAGAAGAAACTTCATCCATTACACATAGGACTAAAGTCTAGAGCCAATAGATTAAGTAATCAATCCCTTCTATTCAAAACATATGACATCGTGAAAGAAGAAACTTCAACCATTACTTCTCTCAATTGGATTTCACAAAAATTAACCATGCAATATACTTTTACAATTTTGGCTACAATGTCTATATTGTAAAAAAAAAAATTACCAGTCAAAGTTATTACAATAAATCCGAGGGCGCCTCATAATACGAAAAGGACGGTGTTTAACACTAAAATCCAACCTACCAACTAACAATCAAGCCGAAAGCTACCGGTTACAACATACAATTATATAGAACTAAAAATCAAGCCGAAAGCTACCGGTTACGACTCACAATTGTATAGAACCAAAGGCGGCGGCATACCGCACACATTTAGACCTCCCCAAACCCCACCATATACAAGATTTTCTAGTTAATTCTTTGGGTGTTTTCAATAGCATGCAAACTATTATTCTGATTTACTCCATCATAAATCACTCAAAAAAGTACAACAAAATTCCAACATACTATCTAACACTCTTAACCTAAAACCCTTACCCTAAACAAAGCACAACTCTTTTTAAATTTATATAATTGATTTTAAACTATGGTTTCAATTTATATCACCAGGTTAAATATCATATTAATTCAAGCAAAACATAACAATAGATCGGACCAACAAAATTTCTACAAATTTAAACATTAATTCAAGCTCATGCACGAAAATCGATGGAACAAATTCATTTCTACAAAATTACAAACACAACAAATTCAAAATTTAAATCAACAGAAACATAAAATGTTAAACAAGATTAAATAAAACAAATTGAAATGATATCATAAAAAGAAAGAAAAATATTCCGAAATTAGTAAAAAGATTTAACCTTTAGAGTAAGGAAGATGCCCTGCAAAATGAAGAACAGAGAGAGAAGAGAGAGAGTGAGAGGAGAGAGAAAGGGAAGAGAATTGGAGAGAGTGACAGCGAGATTGGCGGAATATATTGATGGTGCGCTGTCGTTTTATTCAAATGTTTTTGAATGAGAGAATAAATCCAAAGTGTATGAATTTGTGTGTTACTAAAAAAAAAATTTAAGGTTTTCATATTGGCAATTTAGGCAATCCATGAGTGTAATAATTACTCCCTCCATTTTTTTTTTATTTGTATCACTTGTAAATGCGCAGAGTTTTAAGAGAATGAATTAATAATGTGAGCGGATGAATAATTTATCATGGTAAAAGTAATATAGGGACCATGAAAGTGAAAATATGTTAGAGAGTAGTTGGGACCATAAGAGAGAGAAATGATAAATTAATGTAAGTGGAGTTTAAAATAAGAGAGAGAAATAATAAAATATAGTGTAAAGTTACTATATATAAAAGTGATGCAAATAAAAAAAAACACCCACAAAAAGAAAGTAATGCAAATAAAAAAAATGGAGGGAGTATCATTTAATGGAGGTGTTATTGTCATAGACATAAGTAAGGAAATTGTAATTATGGAGTTTTTTTTTTTTTTTTTTGGATCCTATTAACGAGTGTCCCAAGGCGTTAGATAAGTAATAATTATATTAGTTAAAATAGTACTCGGTATAAAGTTAAGAATGCATGACAAAATCACCATCATTTGGTGTAATTAATGTTAGTTAACTCTAATATTTCTATTTTTAATTCTCTTATCTAACGTCCGAGGATGCTCATTAGCTTTTGCCAATTTTTTTTTATGATTCATAAATTAAATGGCTTTATCTTGTAAAAGCATGATTTCAAATTAAGATATTTTAATTGATATAACGATAATACATTTTAGAAACCCGGTTTAAGTCATGAATATGAGTTATAAAAAGGGGATTAGAAACTCGATTTAAGCTAAGAATATGATTTTCAAGGAGTGTATATTTTGTCCCTGTCTTTGTCCTTAGGGATCATAAGTCTCGTGGTAATAAAATCTTCTACTTTTAGTCATGTGCCAAGGAGAATTTTCAATGTAATTCTCATCAATAATGGTTGAATATAGTTGGATAAAAATTGGGTAATTTTACTGATCTCTCAAATGTGAATTGTAGAAATAGTAAATAAAGAAATTAGCCTAAATATAAACATAGGTTCTTTAGCTTGTTAAAGTACCACCATGATCTATTTCTCTAATTTTATAAGATGATTATTGTTTTTTCTTCTCTTCTCCAATGTGGGACAATATATTCGAGGCTCAACACTATATAATAACTATCTTATTACATTATTCATGTCTAATAATCTATTGAAATGACAATTGATTACAAAAATAAACCAAACTCAACAAGAAATTACTTCAATAAAATATGAAGCCACTTTATGATCTAAAAGTTATGTATTTATTTATCATAGTAATATAGATCCTACTCCTTTATTTTCCTACAAACATCTGAAAAATTAGCAAACAAGAGCCAAAAAATTAGAGACTAATGTAAATCTCTCTTCTGTTATATCCCTTTGAGCTCAATAGAGCTAATCCAATCACCTATTTCCCACAAAATTGTGTTTAAATTGTATATTTACATCATTACAAGCATAATCAATGAATTTGAAACTAATCAAAGAATTAGTAGGCATCAGCAACAGGAGCTTCAAGACGAATGTAGTCATACAAAATACCTCTCCAAGGACTAAGACCCCAAACTTGTGACAAGAAAATGGTATTATTACCCTGCACTAATTTGTTGCCTGGTATGGTCACATTGTAAAGCCAGTATAGTCCATGGATACCGTGCCTAGCAATCGTATTGTCATGCCCTATTAGTCCTGTTGTGAATAACGGAGGATTTTCATGTCGGTCATTAATCCTAACCTGTAATGTTGGATGCACATATGAATTAGTCAGTGCATTAGGATTGCAGAATTGTTTCAGAGGATGGGATATTACAAAGACTAGCATTTGGTAGATACCTGTAACTCTGAATCAGTTGCTGATGCGAGTGATAGTCTCAAGTAATAAATTCCAGAGGAGATGAGTTTATCGAGTTGGAATTTGATCTGCCATGTTGTTCCTTGATACGTGTTGCTTACGTTCCTGAAAGAGTTGGATCAAAGCTGTTTGGTTAGGCCTTCAAAAAAAGAACGCGCCTAGTCTTGTTCCAAAATGTTGTGCATTTGATCATTAAAAGTGTACTTCAGACAACTAACTAAAGAAGAGTACTTAGTAAATAATTTTGAGGCAATTAGAGTGGAAATAAAAGATCAGATGAGAGGAGAAAGCAAGTAGGAAACTTTACCTAGTAACTTGAGCGAAGAACCAATCTTTCTGATACTTGCTAACATTAACAGTATAAATTAAATCTTCGTCAGGATACAAATCTGTATACCTTTGCCATAGACCATACTGTCGATACCTGTTAATAACAAGATCATCTTATATTAAACTAATCTTTGTAACAATCGATGTGCATTTTGTTTTCAAATTTTGAACAGCAAACAAGAACAAGTAATTACAGGAAATAATCAAGATTATGAAGTGAAATGGTTTCTATAGTCCATGGAAAACTAACCTGTCACGCGTCAGATAGAGTTTATTGACAAGATTCGGATCAGGGTCAGGAATAAAGAATTCTGCAGCAGAACGATCTGGTATGCCAATCTCCCACAATATAGGTCCGTCTCTTGGATGATCATACACAAGATCGCCCAAATCAATAGCATGTCCTGTTTTCCAAGAAAATTTTACTTGCATAAGCTTTAAAACCATTAACTTTTGCTCATCTTTGTACATACTCCTGTGACATAAGAAAACCAACAAGAGTATAAGATCAGACCTGCTGTTATATCAACTGTGTCGTTGTATTTGTAATCTCCTATGAAGCCAGGAACCCAAGCATAGAGATTGTAGCTCCCAGGCCGTATATTTTCTATGGTGAAATGACCTTTGTCATCTGTTATTGTCCAGAATTGATATCCCTAGAAAGAGATCATCTTAAATAATTGGTAAGAAAATCAAGTTAATGCAGCTAAGAAATTAGCGAGTTTTGATAATATAAACATATCATGAAGTTGGAATCTTTATGTAAAAGAACTCAAGTTACCTTGCTCTCCCTTTGCCAGGATCCAACGTCTCCTGGAGCTGCAAGCCCTACATGTGCTTTGTTTGCTGAAGTATTCGTTTTCAGATAACTAGTAATATGGAGTATAAAAGTACATCAGTTTAAATTGACTGAATTGGAGAACAGATTATATATAGGAACAGAATGCATGACACAAAACACCAAAATAAAGAGTACATTTACACAATGAAGTGTTCACTAACCTATCATAGACTAGTAAACTACCACTAACGCTGCCACGCTGGTCAGAAGATGGGTAATCATCCGAAACTGCAAAGGTGTAAGGCCAACGTTTTGCCTCAACACTCAACTGCAATAAGTTTATAAAACATATTACTACTTCTATAGCAAAGAACTGACAATTTATTCTTCAGTTCCTGTAAATTGGAAATTTGCTTGATTTGCTAACTTAAAAACCTGCTGTTTAGCATCCTCCCATAACTGCTGTGACTCACTTTCATTTTTTACAGAATTAGCATATACAAAAAGAGGCCCTAACACTTTTTTCCATGGTTCTCCATCTTTAAATTCTGCCATTAGTTCTTGACCCGAGTAGTGAGTACTTAGGAGTACCTGATGTCGTACAGTACACAATCAGCAATGCACACCACTAGAAGATAATAGGCATAATTATAGAGTAAGTCAACTTACTGAGAGGGAAGTAGGGCCAACATGGGATGTCAGATATTGTTTGGTTGGTCCAGCAGACCGGAACTCATTGTTAGGAATGATCTGCCAGAGTCCGGTGGGTGGGTTGCTACATATCCACCCATGTACCTGGATGTCTTTGGCTTCACCCGAGTATAGGTATTTGTCATCGACCTATACATTACCAAACAAGATATCATCAGGACTTAATCTTCGAATTAGTTAGAAACCTTTGCATAATTCTGATTCAGAGACAAACTATCATAGTATAGTAGCTGTATCAAAATAAATAAGAATTTACCTCCCCTTTAAACTCTGGCTCGATTGGGTTAGTAAGTAAAACAGCTTCAGGATAAGCTAAGGCCTCGCTTCTGTTAGGTGAACGATCATCAGGAAGAGGCAGTTGTCTTCGCCTGTAATCTGACATAGCCATGTAGTTAAACCTGTACACCCCATAAATCAAAATATTAGTTCAAGTATCACTTGCTACTCACTAGTACCTTAAATTTATGACAGTAAATTACGTTACATGCACTTTGGGACATGATCACATGAATAATGTTACAATGCACATATCTTACCATAGTTTGTTGAGCTTAAAAGCAAGCCGAGTATTTGTCAGAGTGAAACCGGGAAAGTCTTTTGGATGCTCATAGATAGCATAAGTGTAGAAGCCAGATGAACCTCGAAGCAGAACAAACCTACATACAGATCAAATTTCCATCACTTAGCACAAAGCAGTGTATTTATACAATACTCAATTACTCATTTTCGTACCAAAATAAATACATACACGGCATTATCAGAAGCGTTCATTCATAACATAAAGGGGAGTATGAAATTATACATACACGGCAACAAGATAAATACACCTATAACATGAAATGTACAAACTAGATTTTGCACAAGGTTAAGTCAATAATCTAATAATAAGATGAACTAATATAGTATAGAAAGTAGGACCTTTTGTCAATGTTTAAAGGGGGAAGTTTTGTTTTAAGAGATGAGTTCCATGTTCTTGTAAATGAGACCTCTACTTGTTCACTTGTCTCCACAATGACCTTAAAATCTGTTGCATCAAGCCTGCACACCCAAAAACGCGACGTTTTGTTTATTCGCATATGAAACGTATAGCAATTTAACGCACAAAATTATGAATAACAATGTTTGTTACATACAACTATACAAGTACAATAAAATTCGGATTTAGCAACCACCCAATCGGGTGGTTCTAATTCAGTACCTATCTAAGTTACCCTTTTTTCTTGTAACTCCTTCGCCTTTCCAGACAATATCCCAATACCTGTACATTGTAGTAAGATTTAGTCACTTAAACTATATGCCCATATACATAATACATTGGTACAAACTCAAAAGAAAAAGGCATCCTAGAAGAAACGCAAAATTCAGGATTAATAAGACTACGCCACCATATTCCTTTTACCTTGAAAAAAAATAAGTTTAAAACAGGCGGATAAATTCAATTAGTGAATCGCTAAACCACGTCTTACAAGTTCAATTAACCGTTACCAAGTTCAATTCACAATTCAACGTCCTACAAGTTTAATACTCCCTCTTTTCTTTAATTAGATGCCTACTTCTATCATTTATTTATCACATAATAGAGAAAAGTAGACATCTAATTAAGGGATGGAGGGAGTACCATTAAGATAAAAGCAAATTGATATTTTAGAACAATAAAAATGTAAATTAAAATGGGGAAAAATAGAAATGTTACCCTCTATTTGATTCATCATTGAGCTCTTCGAGCAAATTTGCGATGCCATTGTATTGAATTTTGGTAACACTTCCCTCGGGATTTGATAGTGTCACTTGTATTATGCCGTTGTCCAACACAATCTGCCACAACCATTTTCAATTCATGCAAAATTCAAAGGCTTATTGCTTGTATTTATTTTATCTTTGCTCATGAATGAGCCACTAGGACATTACAAATAACAAGATAACAAATGGGGTAGAAGGATTTTGAACCTATATACGAGTATGACTGATCAACTCTCACTCTTAATCACTCGTTCAGAACCTCATTGGTTAAAAGGTTTATCTTTAAGGATCTCGTTAATGAATGTTCCGAGACGTTAGATAATCATTTAAAATATGAGTGCTATTAATTTGGGTATAGCGTTTGTTAACTTTTGCCTATTACGGAGTATAAAAAGATGTGAAATGATTTTATTATCTTCGACTTAAAATAAACTTAAATTCACATAATTACGGAGAATTAAGTATACTTGTCAAGCTACGAATTTTTTTACAACAATTTGACTGTTATTCATGTCAAGAAACAACTTTGATCATGAAAACTTCAAATTATATATAAGAAACATCATAGCTAATTGGCATAATTAAATGTTATATAATGTGACTAATTCAACAACATTTTACGTTACATGATCACATTTGTTTTATAAAACAAATTCATAAAACAAATTAATACAATTAATGTGATCAAAGAACTAGTACTTTCTCCGTTTGTTTAACTTTCAGCACTACCTCATGACACATAATTCAAGAAGGAGATTAGATGATGCTTATGAACTAATAAATCAAAATAATTTATACACATAGATACCAACCCTTTCCTTTTTCTAGTGTTAAATTATATTGATAAAGTGTCCATTTACCTTCTTTTATTACTAGCCTTGAGACAGTGTTGCAAGTTAAAGAAACGGAGTAAATTTATAATAGTCATATAAATCAAAGTGTCACAGGCTTTTAAAACTAAAGTTTTTCCCCCTTTAGTCCCTTTACTTGTATATAATAATTTTCGAATTACATATCATTAAACGAGTTAGATTTGAGTTGAACACGAATGTATGGGACCCAATGCACCTATAATAGTACACATGAAGAAATTAACATTTTTTTTTTATAAGAAAGAAGAGACAAAAAAGAGAGAAGGTAGGCGATTACATGGTTGTCTTGATAATGAAGTTGCACCTCTTGTGAAGGGCCTTGGACATCCTCTGAACTTCTATATACTTTTTCATCAAGTGCTGAATTTCTACAAGTAACATCATAATTCACAAGTCAATGTAGTATGAGTCTAGTGAAGACCCACAATTAATTGTGCCAATCAATTTAATTTTAGTAATTAAAACTGACTTATGACAAATGTGTTTATTTTCATGAACACTTACTTTAAATCAATTATCAAAAATATTTTTTTACTAATGAAAATTGCTTGTCACTATATATAATATGTTCTCCTTTCGCAGCATAATTGTACATACAATGCGTCTTGTATGCGGCTAGCCACACCATGTGGCCACTTGTAAAATAACAAAGTAACCTCTATAACACTGATTTGGTAACCCCTGTAATACTGACCAAGTAACCCCTACGTAACCCCTATAACACTGACGAAGTAACCCCTGTAAAACTGAACGAGTAACCCCTATAATACTAACAAAGTAACCCTTATGATGGATGGCCACACCGTGTGGCCAGCCACATATAAGAGTTTGTGTTGTACCCAACAATAATGTATGAATTGGACTTATGGAAATTATACCATATAATTAACATTTCTATACACATTGTTTAAGCAACTTATTGCTAAGAATAATTAAGATGATCATATCGTATGAGATTAAAAAAATAAGAGCAAATTAAATCATAAACCCTTAAAATAAGATCATAACACCTTTTTTTTTTTTTTTTTTTTTTTATTGGAACACGAGGGGCAAGCCCCAAAAAGTATTATTTTTATTTCACGTAAAAAGAACATATTGTTTCCGAGGAGGGAATGAAGAGGTTAATACCTTGTCCATTGTATAGATGATGATGAGGTGATATAATTAGCATGCAAAATTTGCATGAAATTAACCAAAACCACAATTGCAAGGCAAATATGAGCTCCTTGCATGATTATCAACAGAGATTAAAAGTATGTTGATATGAGTATTGATCTGTTAAAGAACAAGATGAAAGTGTTTAAGAATTGCTTAATTTTGAGCTAATTATAAGACATCATATAATATAATGTATGATATATAAAGATATATAGTATTATAAAAATTGTGAATGGAATTGAACTACATGGGATATGAAGGGTAGATGCACCAATGAAAGTAGAAATTAGTAATTTTGGTAACTTTAATAATATTTGATTTGATTATTCTTTGGTAACTTTAATAATATTCGATTTGAATGTTCTTTGGTAACTTTAATAATTTGATGGATAAGCTAGGCAAAACCAAATCAGCACGTAATCATTCTTTAACTAATTTTGATGATTTATTTGTCACTTGATTCATATTGCTTTGATGATGATCATGATTCTGAAAGCATTATATAGAGTGGTAAAAAACTATAAATCTGTTGTTTAAAAAAAATAATAATAAATAAAATAAACAAATGTTTAAACTTTTAGATGACTCCCTTTGTATGCATCATGAGTGTTCAAAATAGGAGAAATTTTTCGAGATAAAATGTTGACCAAGCTGAGCTCGAGCAACTCACAAGCGACATGGACAACTATTATCTATTGACACAATAATAAACAGTTGAATAATTGTTATTCTTTCTTTATGAATTCCTTGTTTAAATCACATTTAATTTAGGTTCTGTTCATTTCACCTAAAAAAATTCAAAAAAATAATTTCAGTGCAGTAAATATAATTTCAGTTCAGTAAAAAGTTCATTTCAGTAAAAAAATTCAGTTCGGTAAATTTCAGTATGTTTAGAGAAGAAATATAATAGAAAATCAGTAAAAAATGATTTTAGTTCAGCAAAAATAATTTCACTTCATCGTCAGTAAAATTAATTTCAATTTAGTATAAATAATTCAATTAAATTCAGCAACAATAATTTCAATTCAATAAAAATAATTTCAATTCGGCATAGATAAGGTGAAGTGAACAAGCTAATATATTTTTTTTTTGGTGAAGAGTGAACAAGCTAAGATATTAGCTCATATATAATTTATTATAATTCCTTTTCTACCAATCAAGTAATAAAATCAAATTGATATTACATTCAAAGCTCATATCTTTGACCTTAAATAGTGAGATTAATGTAAAAGATTCTAATCATCAACACACACATTAATGATCAAACCAAATTTCTTGACTTCTTGAGAATTTACGAATCTTATTTATTTTTTGAGGTAGGAAAACAATAACAAACTTGAAGAAGTATATATACTTCGGGATTGTTTATATAAGTTACAAATGTTACTACTCAATTGGGAACAAGGAATAAAGGGAAAGAAACATACAAAGGAAAGGTGACAAACATTAAAACAAAATGGATAAAAGGGTATGGGATGTACATTTGTTCTTATATGCTAAAAAAAACTGTTCAATTAGTATCTCGGCTCACGTTATGAAATGCCTTAAACTCCCCCAGAGCATTGCCAACAAGCTTGACTCGCTAATTACTAGATTCTGGTGGTCAAATAACGGAAATAAAGGTATGCACTGGGTAAGTAGGACCATCACCCAGCTCCCCAAAAGTATGGGAGGACTGGGCATCAGGGGTACTTCGTGTCTAAATGATGCCCTCCTGTTCAAACAAGCAACAAGGATGCACCTAAACCCGCAGTTACTTATTTCTAGAGTGCACAAAGGATTGCAATCTTGCAGCATTTGCTCAATGGCTAGCAAATATATCAGGGTGGGAACCCCCTCAATGGGAAGAGCTAGCATTCAAAAGGTCACTTGTGCTTTCAAAGAAGGTTTTGCTTGGAAAGTTGGTAACGGGGAGGATATTAAGGCTACAAGTATGCCCTGGGTTAATTGGGGAAACCCTAGTTGCTAATTCAAACCAAACTCTAAGGGCCTCGATGAACTGGAAGGTAAGTGATTTTATTGACAGGAATACGGCCACTTGGAAAGCGGGAAAGGTAAGAGAATGTTTTGATTGGGATAGTGCAAGGAATATTTTGGCCATGGAGTTGCCCTCGAAAAGGGAGGATGACTTTCTTTATTGGAAATTCCACCCTTCAGGAAGATATACAGTTAAAACTGGGTACTACTTTCTCACCAAGGGTAATGATTTAGGCCAAGGGGCTAGCAATGATAGAGATCAGAAGCTCATAAAACTTATTTGGGGAATGAGCATCCAGCCAAAATGGAAGATCTTTTTGTGGAAACTGTATCACGATGGTATTGCGGTTAAGGCTAACCTAGCCAATAGAGGGATAGAGATAGATGAGACCTGTGGCTATTGTGGGGTGGATTTGGAAGACAGCCAACACCTTTTTCGATTCTGTAATCTAGCAAAGGAGGTCTGGGCAAGAAGTGCCCTGGCAATTTGCTCTGATATTACTGGATTCACTTCCTTGAGAAGATGGATCCAATACTTTATCCTGCTGTTCAATAACGAGGATGGTAAGTATAGTACCCGTATTGTTTTGTTTATTGCAACATTATGGGGACTGTGGAAAACTAGGAATGCAAGAAGCTTCGACGGCGCAACGGGGGGAACAAGCATGGTGATGGAATTCACCAACCAGGCAATGCAAGATCATGAAACCTTCACCCAAGCGGTAGACTTGCAGCATAATAGAGCGGACGAGGTTATTGATGGGCCTACCCTTCCTCCTGGTTTTAATTATATTCAGCTAGGAAAGGAAAAGGAGGGTTTTGACAACTTCATTGTTGAAGTTGATGGCTCGTGGGATAAGAGGACTATGAGGGCAGGGATCGGGTGGTCATCAACGGATAATGGTGGCATAACACATGAAGGGGGAAGACATGGGGCTGCTAATTCCGCTCTTCAGTGCGAAGCTTGGGCTTGCTTGGAAGCTTTGAAATGGGCCCACATGAAAGGTAGGCAAGGAATTCTAGTGCTTTCAGACTCGATCTCTCTTCTCAACAACCTTCAAGACCAACTAGGTAAGGACATTGAATTTTCATGGATGATAAAAGAAATAAAGGAAGTTGGAGCCTCCTTCAAAACCTGCACTGTCCTGAAAACCCAAAGAGACCAAGTCCAGAGGGCAAATGATATTGCCAGAAACTGCCATTTTAATTTGCTTAATATTTTGTAGGTTTTTGTTCCTTTGCTCTTGTCAAAAAAAAAAAAAATGTTAAGTTTTGTTAGCAATGTTGTTTTTTTAGAAACATTAGGTATAGCCATTGGAAGGCAAAATATCTTATAATTACTAAATTTAAATAATTCTGAGGTATATTTATTAAAAAAAAAAAAAATCTTTGCTAAAACTAAATCATAAAAATATGGTCGTAATTTGAGAAAATGTAAAGAAAACATTGATAATACTTACAGAGTATATTTTTCTCTTTACAGATTTTCATTCAATGTATATAAAATATATACAAAGACAAATCGACAATAACATTAAACAAGAACTAACGTAGGGTAGTCCGATTGTGTTAGAAGGTACCGACATACAACAATTATCCTAAGAATTTACCATATTGCAGTTGTTAAGTAACATTACTGATGGAAACTTGACAACTAATACCCGTAATAGACCTAGTTGTACATAATCATACCATGGACTAGTTCTTATAATTAGAGAAACTAGTGCACACAAAATCTAAGTGTACTAAATTGATGTTCAACAGCTAGAAAGCCAAAATTTGGCATTCTAATTGTCCAAGTCCACCTAATACAACTTTATATTGTGGCCCTTTTAGTTTATTTATTTTAAATCAGTGTTAATAATAATTATCTAAGATGATAGATGAACTAATATAGTTAGCTATTTTTATAAAGTACAATTATCCTTATATGTATGTCTATTAGAGAATTTTAATTAAAAACAAAACGTTGGTACATTTTATCTATTTTTTTTTGTTTTGTTTTGGAAAAATGACTACGAGGATGACAAGACCAATAGCTTTCATTAACCGCTAAACAAAAGTCAGCAGCAAATACACTACATCCTTATTAGTGTAGACAATTGAGTACGATTATTTTTATACCGTGTTAAAAAATTACGGAGTAACATCCAAAATTGGTGTGATCAAGGTTATCCTCAGGTAAAAATGCACTTGTGGTTAAGACAAAGCCCGTGTCACCTACTTATGCAATTGATAGACCCAACAAACAAGATACATACATAACATCATAGATTAAATAAGCTAATTTAAGGGTTTTTTTTTTTTTTTTTTTTTTTTTTTAAAGAAAATTTAAGGAAACTTTTAGATACATAGAGAAATAAAACTTACATGAAGAAGATGAAGATGTACTACTTGTAATGGCGTAGGCAAATCATACAACATATTCCAATAACCTTCAACTTGAAATTGGACCCTCTTTTTCCTCTTTCTGCTTTCAAATTCATACACTATACATGTAAATTACACATATATATACACACCATATAATAATATAATACCGATATTTTACAAAATAATATATACTAAGTATATAATAATATTCCTCACTATCTCTCTCTAAAACTCGTAAATTAAATTACATACCTGAGGGTAGTAGTAGTATGCATGGAGGAGAAAAACGGAGTGGTAGGAAGAAAATGGGAATTTATATTATAAGGTGGGTATAGACAAAAGAATGTTTGGCAAACCAAATAATAATTAATAAAAAAAATTATCTAGTTTGAGAGAAGCCTTCACATTGAATTAAAGCATTCTTACTATACATACTAAAAATAGTGTTTTTTTTTTTTTACTTGTATTTTATTGCATCTTTTCTTGTAGTTTACTCTTTCAAATTGAGCCGACTTTTCTTGTTTAGATTCTGTTGGTAAAATAATAAAATTATTCCCGTCAAAAAAAAAATAATAAAATTATTGAAAATTGGAGAAATAGGAGTCACCATCTTAGCTTAGCTTCTTTCCCGAACTCAACATGCTGCTGTTGTGAAATGGAAAGCTAAGCAAGAGAGAGAGAAAGTACTCATGTACACGTTATAAGAACTAACTTTAGGTGTGTTTAGTTGGTCCATGACTTTCTTGGCCAATGAAAGTCACATTATTAGAGGGATCTAACGGCGCACCGTTGTTAGTTTTTATACATTTACTTTTTGGCCCGGTATAATAAACTAATAAAGAGTCATAGAACACGATGATATGGGCGAGATTTTATGTAGTTTTTATGACAAGAATTTATGTTTTTACAGACCGTTGTTACAATCTTACAAATGATCACTAAAATTCACAACTGTCATTCATTAGACTTTATTAAACAAGTGATTTTCCATACATTTCTCATACAAATCGAGAATTTACTAGATAAAGTGACTTACAAAAAAGGAATAGTGAACGGTCGAAATAGATCATATAGAATAATGTGTTAGAACCATTCTTCTACTAAGCGATATATAAAATTTAAAAACGGGTCAAAAAAAGTGTTTTGTATGCAAAAAAAAGAAAGCGGTTATATGAGACCACCATTCTCATGTCCGTAGTATTTAGATGCATTATAGAGTTCATGAAGCACCATGCCAATTGCAATAGCTAATCAACTATAATTATGCATATTAACATTCCCTAATTCTATTCTTCAAAAAAAAAAAAAAAAAAGCCTAATTAATCTTAAGTAACTTCATCACTACCTTAAAATCTCAAACTTATCATTTTATTTACAATTTAAAGTATGCTATGATTACTTAAAGCATTGAAGTAGTACCAAAATACGAAATAGTGTTCAAGTGTGAAACTAAGCATGTGACATTTTTGGTTGTCTATAGTTGGGGCCCTTAATATTTTGTGGTAGATATACTTTGCTCAAAGACAAAGCTGAAATGTTTTTCTGTTTCAAAGTTGGTTAGGATTAAGTTATATTAGGACAAAAATAAAATAAAAAAGTGTTATGGAATTTTCTTAGATTCTTACTCCGTGAATTGGTTTATCATTTTTCTTCAATGAAATTTGAGATACTGATTATAATGCAGAGAAAAAGACTTTGTCACGAGCACAATAAGTCAATTACCATAATCCTAAGCCCTTCAAAATTTGGCCACTTGCTTATGTTGTTTTATCCTTCTTGGCAGTTAACTCTCCAGGTAGGTGAAAGCGCGGTGGGGGGTGACAGAAGACGTGCTCGTACATATTTGGGTGCATGGTGCATTCAAGGTATTTTTTGCTTATTTTGATGATTAAATGAGGACGGTTGTTGCTCATTTAAACATCAAATGAGCAAAAAATAACCTTAGTGCATCTTGCACCCGAGTGTGTATAAAAACTTACATGCTTATGTAGACAAAATGCAATCACAAATCTTGAATTTTACTCTCAATTCATTATCGGCTTAACTAGTTAACTTATATTTACCTATCACAATTTAATCTCAAACAAATTGTCACTAGTAAAAGTAATTAGTTTCGAAGGCTTCTTCATGAACTAATTAGTAAAAAGTAAAGGGTGAAGCAAAAGGCAATAGCACTAATAAACAGGAAAATATGGTTTGGTAAAGTTTCATCTACTTATCTAGTTCAATTGGTAAAGTGTCACTGCTGTAAAATGTGATTAGTTGTATTAGTCTTTGATTAAATAATAATGGAGCATTAGTTTGGTGACCATTTACCACCATTAGTTTATTATGGCAAGCCCATAACAACTTTTGTGCTACATTATGTCATGCCATAAATCATGATAGTTTGTCAATGAAATAGTTACTAGTTTCAACTAACTTTGCAGATTTTTTTCAAAGGTTAATGGGATTGAATTGTCAACGCATTATTGAATTCAACTAAAGTGTATCGCATTTCATTGATTAATGAATATAATAAATTAATATATATACAAGCATTGAAGCATATAACATTGGTTAAAGTATTAATCGATGTAAAACTATGTTCTTTTTACCAGAATATATACTATCTTCATTAATTATTATTTACAACAAAGGAATATTATTTATTTTTGAAAAAAAAAAAACTAATATAATCAGGAATGGTAAATTTCAAAGTTTGGCCTACAAGTGAGTATTGCAACGTCTTCTCCGGTTTAGATTTTGGGCTTTAAGTAATTTCTTGGGCTTAAGACAGTATTAGAGAGTTGGATTTTTGAGGCCCAGTTTAATCAACTTCGTTTTTTTTTTTTTTTTTTTTTTAAACCAATCAACTTCTTTAATTTATTAGAATTGCCCAAATATTTAGCCAATCAAGAAACAAATTTATTTTAGCATGATGAGTTTTTTTTATTTAAATTTAAAAACCATAATGTAAGAATTTGTATTTTGGTGAACCTTTTTCAGATTATATACTACATATATTTTTTTGAAGGAACACTTTTAAGGATTATATAGCTGAGCTGAAATTAAATTTGTAAAATTCAATTCTAAAAACTAACCAGCTTTAAAAAAAAATAAAAGTAAAGGGCCTCTAGAATATACTACTAGTAATACTACTACGTATAAAACAGCATTAATGCTGAAATAACAACAAAAAGAAATGGACTTAGACATTTGGGTATCATAAATCAGCCACTTTATCCATTCATTTATTTAATTACAAGATTATGATACATCAATTTATACAGAAAAAATAAAATAATATCTAAAGTATAATAGCAGAAAATACAAGAGGTTATTACACTGCTTTAACTTTATTTTTATTATTAAATGTAAGGAGATGTAGGTTTATTCATTTCGTAGTTGCAGGTAAGGTAGCCTCACTCGATAAAATTCAAACCCTATATATCATTATTTCAGGTAAGAGTATTACCAAGTGAGTATTACCAAGTGAGTCAGTCCTTCCTTGGTACTCGTATTAGATTGCTTCATTGGTAGGAGGTCCTTCGAGACGTATATAATCATACAATATTCCTTGGAATGGGCTTTGGTTTCTTGGTTGAGTCAAAAACATAATATTATCGCCTTTTACAAGCTTTGAACCCTGTATGTCCACGTTATAAAGCCAATATAATCCATGACATCCATGTCTTGCAATTGAGTTATCCCTCCCTATAAGTCCTGTTGTAAATATGGGTCGATTTGCATTTCGATCGTTCATCCGTACCTATAAATATAATATGTACAAGTATATAATGATATAAGAAAATTAAGATTGAATTCATAGATTATATTATTATCAAGAACATATGGGAGTAATTCATTTTTTCAGTCTTGCTTAAAGTCTTAAAGATCAAATTAGTAATTTTCAGTTTTTAATGGGTAAATACAAGTTCATCTCCGAGATACACAATTACTCCGTATTGTTTATCACATGGCATTTTGGTAAATAAATCAATAACTTTTTCAATATAAGCGGGTCCCACAGTGATAATGACTGGATAAAGTTGATTTATTTACCAAAATGTCATGTGATAAACAATAATTGTATACCTTGGAGATTAACTGGGGCTTCCTCTTTGTTCTTCATACTTTAAAATTTTTTTAGAGACAATACTAGTCTGAGTAGAAAGAACAAAAAGTGAAAACGGAACATTTATTAAATGAATGGAACATAAAAGGAGCTTGAAAATGAGATGTTACCTGAACTTCAGCAAGGGTAGCAGAAGCAATTGCCAGCCTCAATTTGTAGATCCCTTTCTGATCTACCTCATCTAATTTGAATTTAACTTGCCAAGTTGTTCCTACAAACCCATTTTCTGTCTTCCTGTGTGACAAAATAAGCTAGGCTTTCTTAGAGGATCTTACACTTTGATACAATGTTGTTACTTGGCAGCGAAAAATGTATTACAACAGACATTCTTTTCACAGGTTTACGATCATATATGTATCAAGCAAGTGAAAGTGGTACAAGTTCTGTAGGAAAACTGAGACTCCGTACCTAGGAACTTGAGCAAAGAACCAATCCTTTCGGTAATCACTTTCACCAATGGTAAAAATTAGATCATCATTTGGGTACAATTCTGTGTATCTCTCCCACAATCCATATTGCCTAAACCTGCCAAAGATTTTATGCAAATAGTTGTCAAATATGAGCAACTACATCAAGTTGACTGTTTTTTCAACAGAGATTGTGTTTTAAATTGTTAAGAAACTCGCTAACCTGTCAGGATGATTAACATAGAGTTGATTGACATAATTAGGATTAGGATCAGGAGCATAGAATTCTGCTGCAGTGCGATCAGGAAATCCGATTTCCCACAAGGTTGGTCCATCTCGAGGAGGTTCATACACCAAGTCACCCATTTGTGCATCACAACCTGATATTAATTCAATACTTAAGTTAAATTTAGTACTGTAAAGTGTAAAGTGCTGTTTTTTATTAGCTGATATAGCATAAGCTACACTAATTTCATGATACTATGCAACGAATGACTGTTCATTCAAACCTGCAGTTATGGTAATGACAGCATCACATCTATAGTCTCCAATGACACCAGGAACATAAGAGTAAAGATTATAATCTCCTTCTCTTATGCCCTCGATAGAGAAAGAACCATTCTCATCTGCTGTTGTCCAGAACTGATAACCCTGGAAAATTGAACAAATGACAGCCGTTTTTAGCACAAAAGTGGAGCTGAAATTAAGGTACCAGTGGTAATATGGTGAGACATAGATGGTCAGGTCAAAGTGATTTCAGTTATATGCTTGTAAATGGTACTAAAAAAGAAAAATTACCTTGATTTCAGTTTGCCACAATCCAGGTGGTCCTGGTGGGGCTAGTCCCACATAAGCTCCACTTGCTGGAATATGATCATCACTAATATACCTAAACAAAATGATATAAACCATATATTGCCAAAGCACAAGTGTGAAAAATTATAATATAAATGAAATACCAATGTAAATGCTTAATGTCTTTATAAACAACCTGTCTCGGACTAGTAATCTGCCACTGACTTTACCCCTTTGATTAGGTTTTGGAAAATCTTCTGAAGCTGGGAAACTATAAGGCCAGTTCTGAGTTTCTACTACCAACTACACATGGATGAAAATGAAATACAAAACCAATTTTCAGTGCTAATCAATGAGGATTACAAAACATTATCAAACAAACATGTTAATAGTAGTACTCCAATAGTGTTTTAGAGGTTGACCTGCTTTTTAGCATCTTCCCAAAGCGAATGAAAATCGACATCCTTTGGACAAGAATTGCAGTAGATGAAAACAGGCCCAAATACCCTTTTCCACGGCTCATTATCATCAAATTTCGGCACCAGAGCATCCCCTGCATAATGACCACTATAAAACACCTGCAATCAAAGTAGTTTTTCATCAGCTAAGTTCATCCAGAAATAACACCAGCAAGAAAAATCCATACATATATTGTATATTCTATGTGTTTAAGTCTTTGGTACAACTAGCTGAATGTCCGTTCACGTACTGATAAGGATGTAGGCCCCACGTGGGATGTCAGGTTTTGTTTGACGGGCCCACCAGACCGATACTCGTAGCTAGGTGTGATTTGCCAAAATCCAGTAGGCTGGTCAGTGCAAATCCAACCATGGACTAGGATGTCTTTGTTGTCACATGAATACTGGTATTTGTCATCAACCTATGTAATATAACAATTCATTAACTCACTAAACATGATTGAACAAATCTCAAAATACTTAAATTAATGCATAATCAACATTTATCTACATGAGATAAGAGGAAATGACACCTCTCCTTTAAGGCTTGGTTCTACAGGGTTTGTCAACAGAACAGCTTCAGGATAGGCAAGCTTTTGGCACCTTCCGGGCATTCTATCATCAGGCAAAGGCATGAACCTTTGCCTGTCATCTGCAATAGCCATGTAGTGAAACCTAATACACAAAACATATCGTGCTTTGTTACTTAAAATTTCTTCTAATTAATTTGGTTTACCATGAAACCTGTCCAAAGAAATCAGTTTCTCGTACCACTGTTTATTGAGCTTGAATGTGATCCTAGTTTCCCCCATGCTGAAGCCCGGCCAATCATTCATATGCTCATAGATTGCATAGGTATAGAACCCGGATGAGCCACGCAACATTATAAACCTAAAAGTATAACGATTATTGGTTTAAATTACATTATTAACATGACAACTAATTCCAGACAGAGGGGTACTAATATATAAAGGAGGAAGTGTGCTCTATAAAAAGTAGTTTATATACTATGGCGAAGATTAAAGCAACTACCTTTTATCAATGTTCAATGGGACTAACTTGCCCTTGAGTGAAGGATCCCACTGTCTACTAAAGGAAACTTCCACCTGATCATCATTTGACATAATCACCTGAAAAGTTGTTGCTTTAATCCTGCATATAGTTAGCAAATAGCCTTAGTCAAATTTGTAAAACAAAGCCTAAAATTTACAAGTTATCCATTTTATTTTGGCAAACTAAGAACGATGAAGGCGAGAGGAACAAACGTGTCAAATGTCCCTGGTGTAGTAGCGTCATTCCAAACAAGATCCCAATACCTGCATACATAACACAGTTAAATATATCATAAAACAAGCGAAAATACTGAAAATTTTCACATGCTATGACCAACTTTTCTTTCATTATCTTGATTTTTTTTTTAGATTCTATATAGAGACTGATTGAAGTATTGAATTCATTAAGCAAAATGATTGTACAAATCTGATTATATGCAATGCTTACCCTCTATTGTCCTCAGGATTTCGAGATTCAAGCAAATTGTCAATGCCATTATAAGCTATTCCAGTAACAATTCCTCCTGGTTTCGATATTGTCACTCGAGCAATGCCATTGTCTAACACTACCTGCAAGTAGATACTCCAGCTTAAATCCATGCAGAAATATAAACTCCTAGAGAACTAAGGTTGAAGCTATATTACTCCATGTCAATATGTCATTCACTATCAATTAAGCTTACTTTAAAGCAAAATTAAGCCTCTAAAAATTCCTTTTCTTACATTATTGCTCTGATTTTGACTCATACAACTTGGTGAGCCATGATATTTGACCAAGTTAACCAATTGAATATTATCTCGATCAATTCAAACTTAGTTGTTACATTACTAGTTCAATTTACACTATTACAGATGTTAAGGATGCAATTTAAATAAGAACCATAGGTTACTACTTACTAGTCTTAGTACTATCCTAAGGTAACCATCCAAAACTAACAAAAGTAACAACGATTAGGTAAATTATCAGGTGCACTTGAGACTATGTGTTTTTAAACGCGACAATCCAATAAAAGAAAGTACATTAAATATATTCCCTAGGCTCAAACAAATAACCAAACACAACCAACATAACAAACATTCCAAACCACTTAATAAAAATAAAAACTTTATTTAGAAAATAAAAACACCGACACATACATAACGATCAAGAATCTGAAGTTGAACAGCTTGATCAGTTGGTGCATCTGGGCCTGGTTCCACACCTCCACCATTGCCACAACACCCACACATCCACGATTTCGCTTTCGATGATGACGACGACAACGACGACATTCTTCCTTCCCAGATCAACCAAAAAAATTTCTATGCTTAATCAAATTTGTACTGTATGAAATGTGGTAGATAATTGTAGCCTTTCTTGGTAAATATCGAATATTTATAGACTTTAGTATAACTGTATGTGTATATATGTACAACTATATGTATGGTCTGCCTCTAATTAGGCAGCAACTTGTATATTATAAAATTATAATTATGGATTTAAACTAGAATTAAAGCATCAATTTCCCTGAAAATAAAAAGGATTAAAGCATAAATAATCTTTATCTTTGGACCTCCTTTTTTTGGGGGTTCTTTTTAGGTTCCTTTTCCTACTCTTGACTTGGTCGTTACTCGCTTGGTGGATGGATGTTCTTATAAAAGGACGTGCAATCCAAGAATTTGGATAATTTAATGAATTTTAATTTTGATTTTGATTTTAATTTTAATGTTTGTTTTAATTTGTGGGAATGTTTGTGGATAATTTGAGTTTGTGTTTTTTGATTTGGGAGTTGTGGGGGATGTATAATTTATTTGAGATGTTGAGAAATTGGCGTTTTATGTGGATACGTAATGTTGGTTTCGTTTAAATAATTAGAACTATTTTTGAAGGTGGTTTCAGATTTATGGAGAGGGAAATGATTATTTGTTTTAACTATTAGGTATTGTGTGAAGCATGAAATGAACTATTGATTTACTCTTCCGCTTGTAGTTTGTTATTTTTTTTTGGTCATCATATTCGTGTATCAAGTTTGAAAACAATATATAAAGACTACACAACACATGTACTATGATATTTGAAGGGGCGGGCATGTGACGTTATGTGAGTGTGACACATTAAGATGATGTATAAACATTGCATCATTTTGTGTTTCTGCACGTAACTATAAAACTATTCCTGAATTTGAGAGTATGAAATAAATTGCACTCACATGGCCTTAATTGAATTGGGGATTTGTCTTTTTTACTTTCTTACCTTGGCAATGACTTCTTAATTATTCCAAACGAATTTCATATACAAAAAGAAATTTAGCCAAATTTCTATTATATAAGTCAAATCGGAGTGTAGTGTCTTTCTAAAATATTGCTTACTTTTCCTATATGTACTTTTTAAATATAATTGTTGCCATGTTTTTGGGATTTTGAAAGTGAGGAAAAAGGATAAGAGAATCCTCACTCTAAAGAGTCCCTAGGAAGTTTTGATTTTATTACCTTAAAGTCATAAGAACAAACCTTTCCGGATTTACCACCATGCAAGTGCCAACTTTATCAAACCATTTGTATCTGGTGTCATTATAATAACTGGCTCTAAAATGCTTTGTATGATCTCTAGGTAACATATAAATAAGAATGCTTAGTACTTTGAGGAGCTTCCTTATCATTTTGTCAAACTTTCTACTTATTAAAATAGGATCCTTATAATTTATTCAAACGTATATTTAAGAATGCTTAAATAAAAAGTATTTTTTTACAGATTTTCCTAGTATTGATTGAAATTGTTTTATACTTAAGAAAAATTCATACTACATAAGCAATAACTTGCTTCTATCTGACAGTCATAACATAATAACATTTCACTGCCGTGGCATTGACAGCATATACATAATCATCTTGTTTATATACATCAGAGAAAATAACCCTTGGAACGTTAACATTGATCAGAATCAGGAGGCTTTTCGAGGCGAATGTAGTCATACATGATTCCTATAAAAGGGCTACCACCATTTGCCTGAGTCAAATAAACTATATTGTCACCTTGTATAAGCTTAGTTCCCTGTATATTTGCTGTATAAAGCCTGTAAAGCCCATGAATCCCATGTCTTGCAATCGCATTTTCTTTCCCTATTAGTCCTGTTGTAAAAACCGGAGGATCTGCTTTTGGATCATTTACTCGAACCTAAACATGGTTTTCCACATACATATGTACAAAATAAATTTTCTTCAGTTGAAAATCATTGTATGTGGTAGATAGAAAAATAAATTTAATACTACCTCCGTTAATTATTATGTGCAACAAAGGAATATTTTATGTCTCACAAATAATACCCCTTTGTTGCACATAATAGTTAACGTAGGTAGTACATGTTTTTGTGAATAAATTACCTGTAGTTCTGCCAAGTTCGCAGTTGCAAGAGCCAATCTTAGTTTATAGACTCCATGTTGGTTAACTTCTTCAAGGTTGAACTTGATTTTCCATGTAGTGCCTTGGTATGCATTCCCATTTTTCCTGCAATTTTATATTTTTAAATTCATTTTTTGTTAGTGATTATTCATTAGATGTACAGCTTTACTGCTTTACGCGAGCACATTTGTTTTGCTTATGGCTTGTTTTTCCATTTGGGTTGTTAAATTATGAATACTCATTACAAACTAAACTGAATATAATTGACTAAAATTGATACTTTTTGCTGATTAACAATAAACTGATTTTAATCCATGTTCACTCATCAAAGCTAAGTTTTTGCTACTTCTTTAGTGCTTCTGTTTAAACCGATAATTACTACAGAGTAATTAAGAACAGATCTCGACTGATTGAAAGTGTCTACTGATAGAAACTAATTTAAGCTGATTATTACTGATAGAAACTGTTTTATATAGATTAAAGTCTTGATTGGTTACATATTTCCCTTTCAACCATTGTCAAAAATGACCGCTGACAAAAGACATTGCTTCAGGAAGATGCATACATACAACATTTTTATCAATGTTGTCTAATTGACTTTTAACCAAAGTATGATGCCTTAGTTACCTGGTAACTTGAGCAAAGAACCAATCCTTTTCGTAATCACTTTCTCCAATTGTGTAAACTAGATCTTCATTAGGATATAATTCGGTGTATCTTTCCCATAAACCATACTGTCTAAATCTGTTTAAAAAGTTGACACTAATAAAAGTTACTAATGGATGATTAGCCTAGATAACACTGCTAAACAATATGCAAAAGCTTGACAATTCAGAAACTTTGATAATGATATGAGAGCTAACCTGTCAGGGTGATTGAGATAGAGTTTGTTGACATACTTAGGATTTGGATCAGGTATGTAAAACTCTTTAGCTGTTCGATCAGGAACACCGATTTCCCACAATGTAGGTCCATCACTTGGAGGTTTATACACAAGTTCCCCCATATCAATATCACAACCTGAACATATTTATTTTCTGTAAATCATTTTTTCAAGTCTTATGTAGTAATGTAAGATAGATGGTTAGACACCGGAAATTTTGTATAAATTTTGTATAAATTTCGTATAAATGGGAGTAAGTTTAATTTGAAGACCTGGAGTTACAGAAACATTGTTGTCGTATACATAGTCTCCTATGAAGCCAGGGACCGAAGCATACAGATTGTAGTCACCAGCTCTTATATTATCTATGAAGAAATAGCCATCTTCATTTGTTGTTGTCCAAAACTGGTAACCCTGTTAATATGCAATTTATATCATTTAAACAATATACACCAGACACTCGAACATTTTGAGATCATATTCACTATGCTTTAATAGTTTGTAGTTGTAAATCAATCACTTTGCTTTCCAGTTGCCAAGATTTTGATTCATTAGGAGAAGCTAAACCTATATATGCTCCATTGGCTGGAATATGATCATCATCAAAGTACCTAACAATTCATGTAAATTTTGGTTAGTTAAAGTGATACTATGTCATAAGATTGATGGTATACATATAAATAAAAATTGTCGGGTATATCCTAGAGGACAGAGGTTGTGAGTTGAAATTCAACATTCTCTATTTTTCGTTAGAAATTAGAAGACAAGGTATCTTAATAAATGTATGACACGACACAAAGTCACGTACATATATTATGTGACACCAAATCGTTAGCAAAGTATATTAAATTATACAGAGTAAATAAAATAACTAACCTGTCATATACTAATAATCTACCAGAGAGGCTACCCCTTTGTTCAGACGTTGGATAGTCTTCAGAAGCTGGAAATGTGTACGGCCAACTATCTGCTTCAATCGCCGCCTGCATATTTTTATGTATAAGTACTTTATGATTGAGATTAATTCATTTTAAAAAATACATACACCAAAAATTCATAGGTAAAATTTTAGTTATTAACCTGTTCTTTAGCATCATCCCATAACCAATGCCAGTCATCTTTATTAGACGCGCAGTTAACATACGTAAATACCGGACCAAATACCCTTTTCCATGCCTCACCTTGTGCAAATTTTGCTACCATGTCCTCCCCAGCATAATGTGCACTTATGAACATCTGAATCTCAAAAATTGATATTCATTACTTCAATGTAGGAACCATGTTGGACTAATTGGAGTGCCATCAAATTTTCACATCAATTGCCTAGTTCCGAATTGGGGTTATATAACATGTACAAAAGTTAATGCTTTCACGTGCACCTAATAATTTACTTACAGCAAGGTTGTAAGGGCCAACATGAGAGGTTAGATTTATCTTGAAGGGCCCACCGGTTCTGAACTCATCACTGGGCGTTATTTGCCAAACTCCGGTAGGGGGATCGGTGCATATCCATCCATGGACTTGGAGATCTCTGTCCTCACAGGAATACTGGTATTTGTCATCCACCTAGTCCAATTTTATTTATTTATTTTTTTTAAATAAGAAAACTTAAACATTAGGAAGCTCAATATACAGGTAAACATTTTATCATACAAAAAAATATACTGTAAATCTGTATAATAGTGAGTTGGATTATCAATATATACCTCTCCTTTAAATTCCTCTTCAATAGGATTTGTAAGAAGCACTGCTTCAGGAGGTTCAAGGATTTTGCACCTTCCTGGTGACCTGTCATCTGGAAGTGGCATTTTTCTTTGCCTGTTGTCTGCTACAGCCATATAATGAAACCTGTTCATCAATTTAACCGTCAAAAACCGATTGTTTAGCTCATCACTATAATTTTTACACTATCCATCTAGAATTATTCGTCACACTGTACAAATCCTTTAGGATGTGTTTGGTTTACATAGTTGTATGGATTTGAAATCAGTGACATGGGGTTAAAACTCGTTCACCCACAATGGGCGACTTAATACCCTCCCCATAACACTCTCTCTCCTATTTTGAGCTAGCTTACCATTGTGAAAGGTGACTCATGGGGTGAGGCTCCTCCCTCTTCCAAGTCATTGACAACCTCGGCACACGAGCCCAGTGACAAACAAGGAGAAGACAAGTGGCAATTTTTTATATTTTCATTCAATTTTTTTGCTCAAAATTAACATAAAACAATTTTTTTAATTGTAGTGAGCTAGCTTACCATTGTGAAAAAAGTAAATAAGTGACTCAAGTCAGTGGCTAAAGTTAGTGGAATATGATTGGCGAGAGAAATTGTGAGCTACTTCACCAATGTGGAATAAAATATTTTCTTTTTATTTGATACCTGGAAGTATGGTATGAGTTATAATATAGTCAATATAGACCTCCCCTTTGGGTTTCTAAACCCAATTGGGGCAATATTATACCTTTTAGGGGATGCCTGGATTGCAGAGAATAATTAGGGGGGTAATTATTAAAGCACTAACTATTCAAGGGGGGAGGGATGGGGTGGACAAAGTGTACAGGGGTAATTATTTGTCAGGTTTGGGAATGTTACCAGATTTATAATTTCCAGCCCATTTCCAAGTTTGGGAATGTTACGCTGGGCTTTATGATGTTACCTTCGTACTGATATTACTCAAGATCACTTCTGTTAGTTAGTTTTTTTTTTTTTTTTTTTACTCTTTCTTTTTCCATTTTATTTTTCTAACATTTCTTTTATGATTATTTTGGAAATTAAACATTAAAAAAGCTAATTAAGAAAATAAATTCATAATTAGTACTTAAGTACCTTACAATAGTAAAATAGACAATAAGCTAAAAGGTAGCATCAACATTATTAGTACATATGTCAAAATATACTCCCAAAGACCACCCTTACTTCTTTAAAATCATATTTAAAAAATCATATTTCTCGTTATCATCCACCAAGTCTCGAAATATGACTATCTCATCTTCAGTCATCTTAACACACAAAGAAAAGCCGTAGAAATACCGGGAACTTTTCCTAATTCTTCACGGAATCCAACCTTGATATTTTTTGGCCCTTCGAGAATACTCACCAACTTATCAATCTGAGCATTGCTATTCTCCAACATCTTTCCCATCATCGACTCCAAATTTTTTTGAACATTTTGAATTTCTTTGTTGGTTGTTCGCAACTTTTTCTTAGTTGCTTTCTTGGATGAACCCTCATCTATAGTCCTCTTATTAGACCCTTCAGTCAACACATCATCATCATGGTTTGTAGATGATACTTCAACAGAATTTTTTGATGATGTAGCATCATCTTGGGTGATGTCTTGGACATTCATGACTTGATCATCTCTATCAAGAGGCATTGCAGCTTTCACTCCAGTAGCTCTATCTTTTGCAAATACTTCCTCAAGATCATCAAACAATGGGAATGGTTTTCGATACAAGCCCTTTGCTTCTTTGTGAGTCTGTAAATTTATGGTATTAGACATGGCAGCAGCAGGATGTACAAGGAATGAGCAACACTAACATAGCAACATGGCAGCATTATACACAAGTTCTATGTTATTATAATTAGGGAGGGGGGGAGTGCAACTGTGCAAGAAACAAAAGCAAGTAATGATAATAATTCAGTTGATACTATAGCAATCTGTTGATATTCTTGATACCAAAATATTGCCATTTGCCACTCATAATATTCATATCATTATAACTTTTTCTTATCAAATAAATTTAATGCCAAGGCTCTATAGTAACTCACAGCATAGGCTCTATGCAAGTAATGAAATATTTTGCAACAAAAACTCTCCAAGACTGCAGATATTCAGACAGGATAAACACAGAAAACTTTACACATACTACAGGAGAAAGAGACACTACAGGACATAGCAATGGTCTCACATACAGCAGGACCAGAACAACCAACACCAGGCACTGAGCAGCCAATAACTAGCATAGCAACAGTGACATAGCATACAAAGCTTAATAAAATCATGCATATATAACTAATCTCTCCAATTAACATACTATATAAAATCCCAGCAAACTTTAAATTTATCAAGCATACAATATAAAATCCCAGAAAATTATATTATCAAGCATTAGGGGTTCATAAATTTACCTTAGCCCATCCTTCAAACAAAGTACGATCACCCGTGACCATTTTCAAAGTGTCATCCCAGCCAAAACCACTACCTTTATGCTTGATATCCAACAATGCATTAAACCTTTTCTTCAAATAAGATAGCCTTGAATCAATGTTTGATGCTTTTAAACCTGCTTCAGGCATCTTCTCACCAAATAGCTTCTCTAAATGATTCAAGTAGCCACTTTTAAAGCCACCTTCACCTTTCCATTTTCCGTCGTTGTTCATCTCAACCAAAAACTGGACCAATAAATCATCTTCTTCACTAATCCATCTCCTCGGAGCATTCCTATCACTCATTTTTATAAAACTAAAAATGCAAAAAAAATAAAATACTTAAGCAAGTA
Source organism: Chenopodium album (assembly GCF_948465745.1). Lineage (NCBI taxonomy): Eukaryota > Viridiplantae > Streptophyta > Magnoliopsida > Caryophyllales > Amaranthaceae > Chenopodium > Chenopodium album. The sequence continues at coordinate 43,039,820 of NC_137849.1, forward strand.
GGCAAGATATATAGTCAATAGAACAAGCATTAGAGGTTCATAAATTGGATGCATTTAATTAATAGTACAAGCTATAGTCAAATATTAAAAATAAATACAAAAAAAAACAACATAAATTTGTCACAAAAACCATTTAATCTATCCTCTATGAAGTTGCCAATTATCAAACATTTGACGAGCAAGGTTATCTCTCCAAATAGTCCACGCATTAGAAGTCTCAAGGACATTGATATAGTCTTCATCATCGTCATCCATGAATTGTCTTCCGAATTCGGTATCTAATAACGGTTCAAGTGGATCAAAGCGCATTTCTCTATGAATGAGGTTATGGAGAAGACAACAAGCGCTTATAATATCAGCATGTGTTTCAATACCATAAAAACTACAATTTCTAAGTATTGCCCAACGCATCTTGAGTAATCCAAAACATCTCTCAATTACGTTCCTAGCACAAGAGTGTTTCATGTTGAAGTACTCCTCCGGAGTAGTAGGTTGATAACCCTCCTTCCACTCTTTAAGATGATACCTTTGACCTCTATATGGGGCAAGAAAACCTTCTCCATTTGTGTAACCGGCATTAACCAAATAATAATTTCCTAAAATATTGTCAAAAGTTTATCATAAATCAATTATATTAAATCAAACTTAAGTTAAACTCAAAAAGTATTATCCTCACCACGAGGGACTTTAATAGGATGTCTTCTACTAAGTGCATCTTTGAGAACCCTACAATCGGCAGCAGAGCCTTCCCACCCAGGAAAAAAGTATATAAATTGCATATCCATAGAACAAGCAGCTAAAACATTTGTTGCTATGTCCCCTTTCCTTGTCCGATATCTAGGCTTGTCAATGTCAGAGACCCTTAATTTGATGTATGTTCCATCTAAAGCCCCTATGCAATTCTACATACAATAAAAATAAATTTAGCTACCAATGTATGAAAATATGCCTAAACCAAAATCTGACAAAACTAATTAGCTATAATATATACCTTAAACCACTTCCACCTTTCATCCTTGCAATCCTCTTTAATAGGCTCCGGAGTCTTTAACAAGTTTTTGTGCAATCGCAAAACACATCTCAATACTTCACGAAAGTTTCTAGTGATGGTCTCTTTAGATCTTCTTAGACGTCTCACTATCAACCTTTGTTTTAAGTCATGACCTAGTATATTTAAAAATATAGCAACTCTCTCCTCAACAAACATGTTTCTTGATTCTTTTAAGCCCCCATAATTACGAAGCAAATCACATAATGTATAAAATGTATTTCTATCCATTCTTAGTTGGTCAATACAACTAATTTCATCACGAAGAAACTCTTTTATATTCTTCATACCTCGAATAAGGGTTCGTTTGGAAGAATGAACATTTTTTTTGCGTGGTATTTTTAATGAATCAAGTATAGACATAATGTGTAAAAAAAAATCATCATCATCATATCCCTCAATCTAATAAAGTAAATAAGTAAAATAATAGCATTTCGGCGTTTTGATGGTGGCATACGAGCCATGGCTGCATAGAAGAATAACATACAATCAATAACATGTAGGACTTTTATCTTAGTACTCACAGAAAGTCTTATATGGGATAACAACTTTGACTTTAGAATTTCTTATATCAAATATTGGCAAGATTCATCATAAACTTCAAGATGGCTAATTATATGAGTGTTTCATCCTTGATTAAAACATATATCAATGTGTTTCAACTAGTATAATAAAAAAAATTGGAGATTACCCAGCAAGTGAACATCAGTCAACATCAGTCGGGTAGCTAGAAACATTAGAAAATTCTACTACATTTTTAGTTATTATCATACTACAATGTTTAATACCCAAAATAATAATCCTATACAAATCAATCACAGAACCATCCTTAAAATGTGCAGTACATAATATTAATTGCCGTGAATTAAAATGTGCAGTACATAATAAATTTGAATGCATAAATTTAAATTTCAATTTGAATGAATGCATAAATTTAAATTTCAATTTGAATGAATGCATAATATTAATTCATCAGAAAATTTGAATGCATAATATATAATACCAATCATTGATCTAATTACAAACATCAATTAATGGAACTAATACTCGTTCAATTTCATAAAACCGCACAAATTGAACTAATTTTCGATAAATTTCATAAATTACGCCTACTAAGAACCCTAGATTAAATTCAGAAAAATAAAAACGAAAATTATCGTAAAAATCAAATAACAAATCATAGATTTAATCACAAATTAAACATCAAAAGGATTCATAATCTAAGAAAACCACAGATCAAATAACCAATATAGAACGGCTAACCTTCAGATTCAACTTCGATTTGGGGCAATTTACAAAGAAGGAAGCAACTTCAAATCCAATTCTTCAAGGAAAGTGTTCGAAGGAAAGGAGGAGAGGAGGAGAGAGAAAGCTTCAGTCGGCCGCCATAGCTAGGGTTACTTCGTGCTTGAAGGTCGAGAGGTGAAAGAGAAATGAAAATTTCTGGTCTTTTTTTTCACCCGTAAAAAGTTAAGCTGGGGGGGGGGGGGAGAGAGTAATCCTTTACCCCTGTTTTGAGAGGAATGAATTACGGGCTAACATTACTACCCTCAATCCAGGTATGCCAAAAGGCCCATAATAATTAACCCATAACATTTTACGGGCTTTTACCCTCAATCCAGGCGGGCCCTTAGGGTTGAGTAATTATAAAATTTTGAAATTAAAACTTTATACCGGCTATATGTGACTATTATTTTTAAAGGGAGAGAGTACATGCTAAGTCATTGCCAATAAGAAAGTAGAAGTAGAAGTCAGGTTTTTACCACTTTTTATTAAGCTTGAAAACAATCCTTGTTTGAGGAAGATTGAATCCAGGCCATTCCTTTAATTTCTCATAAATGCCATAACAGTAGAAGCCTGATGAACCCTGAAGCATTATGACCCTAATAAAAGTTCATTAAAATATTAGCCATAAAATAGTAATTAAGTATAAGTAAAAAAAAAATCTTGTCTTATATTATGAGGAGGAAGGAGTATGTACCTTCTATCAATGTTCAATGGCACAAATTTGCCTTTAGATGAAGGGTTCCATGTTCTAGTGAAAGACACTTCCACCATTTCATCGTTCTCTACAACAACATGAAATTCGGTTCCTTTGATTCTGCACAATTTTACAACAACATTAGTCTCGAAATAATTTGGGGCCATCTAACATGAATGCAATCGTGTACAAAAAAAAGTATTTCACGAATAAATTAAAGAAATTATACAAAAATAGTGAGAGTGAAAGTAGAGTAATATTATTAACCCAACGTAATTATTCTTGTACTCCGTAATCAACAAATTGGAAGTGGAAAATAAAAAAAGAACAAGGGAATCTTGTTTTTTTTTTTTTTTTTTTTTTGAACGGGCAAGGGAATGAATCTTGTCAGGTTCATCTAATAAATGAATATTTTCAAGTACGGAGGAAAAATCACAAGAAAAAAGAAAGCGCACAATATTATACCTTTCACCGTAGCCTCTCGTGCCTGAAGTTCCAGGATCACTCCAATTAAGGTCCCAATACCTAATACAGTATTTCCATTATATCACGAATCATGAATACATCTATACTAATATTTAATAATAGCAAAACTTAAAGGAAATTTAGAGTACGTGTCATTTTTTGTTTTCATTTTTATTTATTTTATTTTTTCTTAATATATGCTTTTTCAACCTAATGTTCAGTTTATTTTCAATTCCCAAATGACACTTCATTCATCTTAAATTCCTTCCCAAACAATTAGTTTCTTTTTTAAAAATATATACGAAAAATAACTTTTATATGATAATTTTTTAATCAACCGATTCAACTCGGCCTTTACTAAAAAACATCTCATCAAAAAATTTAAACCGTTCTTAAGGAGAGATTTTAAGAACTAACTCTTATGTAAGAATTGGGAGTGCTAATTTGGAGTTTGCAAATAGGGCTTTGTTTAAGTGAACACGTGTGTATTTTTTATTTTATTTTATTTTTTTTTATAAAGAAAATCTATTGTACAGAATATAAAAAAAATAAAATAAAATATGTGTTAGATTGTTAATACGAAGTAAATTATGTTTTGATTATTTTTAATTTAATCGTCAAAGTTATGTTTGGTGACGGCTAAAAAAAAGAGTTAATAGTTAAGAAAAGTCTTAAAAATAAGACAAGACTAAGCTAATCTTGCTCTATCAATATTATTTCTACATAGCTAGCATACCCTCTATGTTCTTCTACAACTGTGTCTTCAAGCAAATTCTCTATACCATTGCACTTTATCTTCGTGATGATCCCATCTGGTTTCGATATTGTGATTTCGAGTATCCCATTATCGATAACAACCTGAAAGTTAAGATCACGTAATATAGTGTAGGATAATAATAGTTCATTATCATATAGAAATTAAATACAAAAATATTACATATTGAGACTATTTTCTTAAATTTACTCCATCATATATAAATTCAATGCGTGTAAAATAAATACTTCATGGTTAATAAACTAAATATATATGTTTATTATTGTTTGTAATGCATACTTACATAATGATCTTGGACAGTAAGTTGGACTGCCTTGAATGACATAGCTGAAATAAATTTTGTACCTTAAAATAAAGCACAAAAGATAGAAAAAGAAAATTAAATACAATATTTAATTTTAATAATCGATCATATTGATTGTTAAATATATATAGAATAATGAAGCTCTTTTGTTTACTGTTTACCTTACTTTAAATTAGTTAGCATAACCTAATTAAAAAAAAAAAAAGGAGCAAATATTGTCTCAATATATATATATATATATATATATATATATATATATATATATATATATATATATATATATATATATATATATATATATATATATATATCTATCTTGGAATCAAATTAAAGCAAAAGGGTTTGGAATTTTAACCTTTTTTTGGTTTATCTCTTTACTTAGGCGCAACCATTTTTGGTCATAATGAATAAAATTGAAGGGAGAGAAGATTGCCATGTTTTGAAGGTAGAGCAACAGTAGTTAGTGAATTATTCACATATAATTTGTGTGACCACTTTAGTTACTACTTGTATGATAGTAATGTACATAATGAAAGTTTGAGTAATTTAAGATCATCTACACAAAAATTTTAGGTGATTGTGTGTGTTTCACATAAGAAATAACCAAAATCGTGCACGTACTCACTGTGTTGACTAACCCGGCCAGCACCTCATGTATACACGTTTCGTCTGTCTATAAATGGCGGTCTATTATCACACTGTCTCATTTCTCATAATGTCTCGTTTTCTCATAGTTAAGAGTATAATTCCTTATAATGTAATGGGTAAATGTGTCTAGGCCATCTTTAATTTCTTCTCATCACTTAATCTTAGTAACATGTTGAAAAATTCAATTGAATCATTATTATTTCAAAAATTATTGACGGTTCTTCACAAATTTCCTAAAATAATGACTAAATATTAGTGCAAGATAGTCACAAGTAATTATTGTAATCCTTATTATCCATCTATAACCAATAATCCCTCAACTTAGATGGGCCACTTTACATAACTCTCTTGCATTAGACCAAACTTTTAATTTTACAGAATATGTGACGATACCTTAAAAATGAATAAGAGAGTTTAGACCACTTACAAGTTTAAAAGTATTTTAACTTTAAAAGCAAATGGAAACAATAGTATTCTATTCAATTATGCTTATAATAGGATCTTAACAAGCTCGACCTTGATCTTAAGTTTATTTCCAATCCTTGATCACTTAGCTTGTACAAGTAACTTATTTAAACATGCTCATAACCAACATCAACTAATTGTTGGCAAAAGAGGAGACGAATTATCACTCAACAAGTCAACATATCCTAGCTTCTCTACATTTTCATCAGTAATCAAATTTCCAAATATTTAATTTAATTTTTTTTTTATTTATTTATTTTTTTATTGAAGAAAGAACTATTTAATTTAATTTATCCTAGCTTTCATTACTTTCATGTTTATTAAAAGCTTTAAATCGTAGTAAATCTCAAATATAAATAGGTGTGTAATACAAATTAATTTTCTCCAAACATGAAAAAACATGCAATTTTCCATAATGTGACCCTTATAAATCACATAATTTGTTTGAATAGCTTTATCAAAAAATTCAGCAAGGTATCTTTTATTGGTCCTAAATGATATAATGAATACAACAAATAAGTGGTATCTTAATTTCTTGTAGTCCCTATGTCATGATTCATGAAGATACTTCAACGTAAGATTTTCATAGTACCTATTCTATGACCTAACCTAATGGTCATTTGTTCTAATAAGTCATACTACCAATAATCACAAGTCACCTTTGTTCTAATCAAAGTCGTTACCCAAATTTGTTGGGTTTGTTTAAAGAAATATAGTAGGGGAGATTAGTTAGGGAGTGAATGTGTGACTAATTCTTTTTCGTCCAAATTTGTAAAAGTAACATTTAATCAAGAGTATTCCTAAAATATAAGAATACTGATCATAAAACATTAGGCCATTAGGGATACTGATCATAAAATATTAGGGGGTACCTAGTAATGAAAAATCCGTTATTTACTGCTCTGCAGTAGTTTGTCAGGAGCAATTACTGATCCAAACTGATTGTTTTTAATGATCAAATATGATTTATACAAAAATGTTGGCTTTTTTATTAGCACATCGGTTTTTTTTTTTTTTTTTTTTTTTTTTGAACTTTATCAAAACTGAGTTATACTCTCTCTATCTCATAATATATGAGACGTTGGACTTTTTTCACTATTCATGCATTAGGTTTGACCATAATTTTTTACTAACATAATTAAAATATATTTTATCATAAAATATGTTGTTAGATAATTTTTAATATAAAGTTTCATAATATAGTTTTTTTTAAATAAATTTATTAATATTTAATTATATAAAAATAAAGTCAAACTAGTGCATTGACATGTGTGCAATATTTGACCGTGTCATGTGTTATGGGACAGAGGGAATATTAGTTAAATGAAGTGCATAAAAATAGACCCTAATCCTCTTTTAGAAAAGTGTTTGTTACAAATGATTTTCCTTGTATTATTGTTTGAAATTATTTTACACTTCGGAAAAATTCATATTAGTACATAACCAAGAATTTGCTTTCTATCTAACATGACATGACTAACATACATAACACCGTAGTATTTCATAATTGAAGATCGTCATGTGGTATAAACAAAATATACATATTCATCTTGTCTATGTACATCAAAGAAAGTAACCCTTGGACGAGCTTTAACTTTGATCAGAATCTGGAGGTCCTTCGAGGCGAATATAGTCATACATGATTCCTACAAAAGGGCTGCCACCCTTTGCCTGAGTCAAATAGATTGTATTATCACCTTGTACAAGCTTATTTCCTTGTATATCTGCAGTATAAAGCCTATAGAGCCCATGAATCCCATGTCTTGCAATCGCGTTATCTTTCCCTATTAGTCCTGTTGTAAATATCGGAGGATCTGCTTTTGGATCATTTACTCGAACCTAAACATTGTTTTCCAAATACATGTTGAGAATTGTTGTATGTGGTAGATAGAACAACAAAATTGTATCGATTTCTGTGACTAAAATTACCTGTAATTCTGCCATGTTCGCAGTAGCAAGTGCCAGTCTTAGTTTATAGACTCCATGTTGATCAACTTCTTCAAGGTTGAACTTGATTTTCCATGTTGTTCCTTGGTATGTATTCCCTTTCCTCCTGCAAGATTATGTTTAACAGTTATTCATTTATTGTACTTCATTACTGCTTTACACGAGTACATACATGTTGATCTTATCATTTGGCTTGAATTATGAAAACTTAGCTTACATGTTCTGTTCAGCTGATTTTCACTAAACCGAACTGATTATTATTGATTTAAACTGATTTTTTGCTGACAGTAAAGTAATTTTTAGTAGTATTTTTATTAATCAAACTGATTTTTTGCTAACTATCTAGTGCTTATTTGAATGGTATCTACTACAGAGTAATTAAGAACAGATCGCGACTGATCATATCAAAAGTGTCTACTGATAGAAACTGCTTAAGTTGATTGTTACTGATAGAAACTAATTTCTATTAATCAAAGCTTAATTATTTATTTGACTTGTATCGCTTTCAGCCATTGTCAAAAATGACCACTGACAAAAGACATTACTTAAGGAAGATATAAACAATCAACACTTTGATCAATATTTAAGGAATGACTTTTAACCAAAGTCTGATGCGTTAGTTACTTTACCTGGTAACTTGAGCAAAGAACCAATCCTTTTCATAATCACTTTCACCAATTGTGTAGACCAGTTCTTCGTTAGGATATAATTCAGCATATCTTTCCCATAAACCATACTGCCTAAATCTGTTTCAGAAAGTGACACGAACAAATTAAAAAAAATTACTTCTATGCTATACATTATGCTGAAACTTGTCAGTTCAGAAATTCTGATAATGAGAGCTAACCTGTCAGGGTGATTGATAAAGAGTTTGTTGACATACTTAGGGTTCGGATCAGGTATGTAAAACTCCCTAGCTGTTCGATCAGGAACACCAATTTCCCACAATGTAGGTCCATCACTTGGAGGTTCATACACAAGCTCCCCCATATCAATATCACAACCTGTACATTTTTTCTTTCAGTAAATTATCTTTTCAAGTTTTATGTACTAATGTAAGATGCTTAAGCAACTTTTGTACTATTTCGTGTAAACCGGAGTAAGTTTGAAGACCTGGAGTTACGGAAACATTGTTGTCGCATACATAGTCTCCTATGAAGCCAGGGACCGAAGCATATAGATTATAGTCACCAGCCCTTATATCATCTATGAAAAAATAACCATCTTCATCTGTTGTTGTCCAAAACTGGTAACCCTGTTAATATGAAATTTACTTCATTAAAACATTAAGCAAATTATACTGACATTAGTTCATGGTTAAGACTAAATTAGAAGTTTTTACAAAGGATACTCAAATATGCTAAGCTAATTTTCGCTAAGTTTAAAGTAGTCGTAAATCAATCACCTTGCCTTCCAGCTGCCACGATTTTGATTCATTAGGAGATGCTAAACCTATATATGCTCCATTGGCTGGGATATAATCATCATCAAAATACCTGACAAATCATGAAAATTTTGGTTAGTTAAAGAGATATTATATATTTATATTAATTCATCATCATTGGATTGCTGGTATAGATAACAACATTCTATATCCTAGAGGACAGAGGTTACGAGTTGAAATCTTAACATGCTCAAAGACGAGGTATCATAAAAAAATATGACACGACATAAAGTCATGTACATATATTATGTGGCGCCAAATAACTGACCTGTCATGGACTAATAATCTACCAGAGAGGTTACTCCTTTGGTCAGATGTTGGATAGTCTTCTGAAGCCGGAAATGTGTACGGCCAACTATCTGTTTCGATCACGGCCTGCATATATTCATGTAGCAGTACTATATGCTTGAGATAAATCTAATTTGGAAAATATTTATGACATGATTTTATAGGTAACATGGTAGTTATTAACCTGTTCCTTAGCGTCATCCCACAACCAATGCCAGTCATCTTCTTTAGGCACACAGTTAACATACGTAAAAACCGGACCAAACACCCTTTTCCATGCCTCACCTTGTGCAAATTTTGCTACCATGTCCTCCCCAGCATAATGTGCACTTATGAACATCTGTATTTAAAATTTCAAATTAAAGGCCTAGCTCTGAGATGAGGTTATATCACTTGTACAGAGAGTAAATACTTTCACGTGCACCTAATAATTTCTTGATCCGTAATTTACTTACAGCAAGGTTGTAAGGGCCAACATGAGAGGTAAGGTTTTGCTTAAATGGTCCACCGGTTCTGAACTCATCACTAGGTGTTATTTGCCACACTCCAGTAGGGGGATCGGTGCATGTCCATCCATGGACTTGGAGATCTCTGTCCTCACACGAATACTGGTATTTGTCATCCACCTAGTCCAACATATATATATATAGGTAAGCATTTTATCATACAAAAAAATATACTACCTCCGATTTTTTTAGTTGCAACTTTGGGGTATTATTTGTGAAATATAAAATATTCCAAAGTTGCAACTAATAAAAATCGGAGGTAGTATTGTAAATCTGTATAATAGTGAGTTGGATTATCAATATATACCTCTCCTTTAAATTCTTCTTCAATAGGATTTGTTAGAAGCACTGCTTCAGGAGGTTCAAGGACTTGGCACCTTCCTGGTAACCTGTCATCTGGAAGTGGCATTTTTCTTTGCCTGTTATCAGCTACTGCCATATACTGAAACCTGTTTATCAACTTAATTGTCAAAAACAGCTTGTATAATACCCATTACAAAGCACAAACACTTATCCAAATTATTTGTCACGTTGTACATAATACCCTTAAGTTAAAAGGTTTATGACTAAATGTTCACGATAATTTCACTTAAATACTTTCTACGCCTTGTAATAGTTGTCTCATTTCCATCCACTTCGTAAGCTAAGTCATTGCCAAGAAAGTAGAAAAAGAAAAGGTTTTTACCACTTTTTATTAAGGTTGAAAACAATCCTTGTTTGAGGAAGATTAAATCCAGGCCATTCCTTTAGTTTCTCATAAATACCATAAGAGTAGAACCCTGATGAACCCTGAAGCATTATGACCCTAAAAGTTCATATAAATATTAGCCATAATATAATGTAGTAGAATTAAATTATCATGTCTAATATGTGAGGAAGAAGTATGTTGTACCTTCTATCAATGTTCAATGGCACAAATTTGCCTTTAGATGAAGGGTTCCATGTTCTTGTAAAAGACACTTCCACCATTTCATCGTCCTGTACTACAACTTGAAAATCGGTTCCTTTGATTCTGCGCAATATTATTACAACAACAAAGCGTTAGTCCCAACATGTTTTGGGTTCAGTTAACATGAACAGAACCAAAGCACAAGAATTAAAGACATGAGTTAAACAAACTAAACAAAAATAGTGAGAAAGTGATAATGGAGTATAATTAATCCAACAAAATCTTGTAACCAACAAAGTTAGCTAGGGAAAACATAAATACCTCAATTTTTAAATGTACGACTCAATTATTATTCATGTGGCTAAACATATTTCACGATTTTTAGAAAAGAAATAAAAAAATAGTAGGTGAGACCTTGAGACATTGCTTATTAGAATAATCATTGATGATAAAATATATGTATATTGGAGACCGTGTAAATGTCAAGTTCTCGAACTTTCAAGAACAGAGGGCGAATGATAAGTTAAAAAAAAAAAAAAAAAAAAAAAAAAAAAAAAAGAACACAACAATACCTATCATAGTAGCCTGTTGTGCCTGGAGTTCCAGGATCACTCCAATTAAGGTCCCAATACCTGCATACAATATCACCATCTTTAGCATCACAATAACATTTTTTTTTTTCAAGAACAAATTTTATCGAGTTTTACCATGTAAAATTTCTAATGTACAAGAAAAACATTATCGTGTGGGATCATTAATACGTAGTACTTTAACTTTTGGTGATGTTTTTAACCATCAAAGTTATGTTTGAGAAGATTACAAAAATTGCATGTGTTAACAATATTATTTCTATATATATTGCTGTCAGATCATACCCTCTATGTTCTTCTTCATTTGTGTCTTCAAGCAAATTCTCTATACCATTGTACTTTATCTTGGTGATGATTCCATCTGGTTTCGAAATCGTGATTGCAAGAATTCCATTATCAATAACAACCTGCAACATAAGATCATAATGTAGGATATTATTATTACATATTGAGACATTGTTTATTTTAATTTCAATACGCGTAAATTAAATAAGATCATAGTTTGTAATGCATACTTACATAATGATCTTGAACAGTAAGTTGAACTGCCTGGAATGACATAGCTGAGAATGTATTTTGTACCTAAAACAAGCAATAAAACACAAAAACTAGCAAAAGTTTATGACAAGATTTAATTTTACTAATAATTACATTGATTATTGTTGAGTATATATAGAATGAAAAATGAAGCACTTTTAATCACTGTTTGTCTTACTTGAAATTAGTTAGCATAACATAAAAAGTAGAGCAAATATTCTGTCTATATATATAAGATATGAAATTTTCTTGGAATCAAATTAAAGCAAAAGGGTTTGGATTTTTAACCTTTTTGGCTTATCTCTTTACTTAGGCGCAACAATTTATTTTGGTGTTAATGGATAATATGAAGAGAGAGAAGATTGCCATGTTTTAAAGGTAGAGCAACAGTGGTTAGTGATGCATTTACGTATAATTTGTGTGACCACTTTATGGAGTACTATATATGATACTAATGTATATAATTAAAGTTTAATGTTATGTATATAAATTAAGGTATCTGAAATTTATGTAATTTTAAATCATACATCTAAACAAAATTTGTAGAGTGATTATGTGCTTGACAAACTCAATGTATATAGCTCTAGCATTAGACAAACACAATTTATTAAATTAATTAATTAATTAAAAAATGCGTAAGTAGGAGAGTTTATTTGGATCACTTACAACTTACAATTTCACAAGACTTTTAATTTTATAATCAGATGAAAATAATAGTGTCTCCTCGAACTTACAAGGTTTTAACAGGTCCGAACTTGATCTAGGTGTAGTCTTTGTTTGTCACATGTTATGGGATATGGTGAATCCTTTGCTGGAAGACTAAGTTACTTCCTATTCTTGATCACATGTACAACTGTACAAGTAGCTTATTTAAACATGCTCAAATTGTTGGCAAAAGAAGATATGAATTGTCACTCCATTCATGATTTAGTGTTCTGGTCTCATATTCTTCTATATATTTTCATAATAATCAAAATTTTTAAAATAATTTGATTTACTATGTGTCTTTTAAATTAATTGATTGTTTTGAATAAATTTCATATAGAAATAAATAATTGGTACGTTTATACGTAATACGAAGTATAAATTTTTTGAAACTCATGTGTGAGGCTCCCATGTTAGAGAAAGGCGAAATGGTTTCACTTTTGACACTTTATTAGGTAGATAAGTTACTCCTACTATTGTCAATTGGTTTTAATACGGAAGTTTTTAAGCCTTGTTTGTGGACCAGACTCTCCTTCTTCTTATTCAGGTTGCCCAGGTCCATTTTATATTATTCAAAATTTAACAAAATTTAAGTTTCTCGTTTCCCACATTTTACGTCTTAATGAACACAACATGGAAAAAACATGCAACTTGCAACTTTTTTTTTTTTTTTTGACGGGAACTTGCAACTTTTCCATAATGTGACCCTTATAAATCATTTTAGTCAAAATAGAATTATCAATAAAAATCAGCAAGGCATCTTTTATTAGTCCTACATGATATAATGAATACAACAAATAAGTGATGTCTTGTAGTCCCTAGAACATGAAGTTAGTTCATAATATAAGGCTATGAGTATACGCAACATAAGATTTTCACAAGTCATACTGCCAATAAATTGTTACCTCAGCTCAATGGCCTAACCACATTGTCCTTTGTTCTAATAAGTCATACTACCTATAATTACAAGTCACCTTTGAATGTGTGATGAATCTCTATCTTTTAAGTAATACTATTAGTCGTCACCATAAATTATTAAGGACTATGAAATAGTAAATTATCCACGTTGGTTAGGTAGCTCACAATTACAAATCACTTTCTCTCTTCTCCTTTATCTGTTCCACGTACATTCCACCATCTTGAGTTACTATCATGAACAACTTCCCTTTTTCTCTACAATGGTGAACCACCTCACTAGAGGGAGGTGCATCATTGCTAAATCTAACCATGAGTCACCTTCTACAATTGTGAAGTAGCTCAATGGAGGAGAGAGAGTTATTGGGAGGGTGTGAGTTGTCCATTGTGGAATTTTCCTAAAATGGGCTTTGCTAGCAAATCCCAATAATGCTTCTTTAATTCTTTTATGTATCCTTCGTCCTCAAAAAAAAAAAAAAAAAAAAAAAAAAAAAAAAAAAAAAAAAAAAATCATTATCCTTGTACAAAGCTAAACACCTATATAAAGTAGTCTAGAGTCTAAACACCAATATAAACCATTTCAAATTTCTCTAATCTTTGACTTTTAACAAAACACTTTAAATATACTTCGTATACCTCCTTAAAGTAAATAGTATGAAGACTATAACATGAGCTAAAGATGATTCAAAAGGAATTACATACAACTACATCAATCACAGTCATGACCCATCTACTTGACCCACTAAAATATAGCCTAGGTTGAGTGCAAAAACTAAGAAGAAAACAAGGTACTCTATTTTAATTATTGATTACAAGATTTTTTTTTTAAAATAAATAAATAAGATACTCTTGAGTTATACCTTTTCCCCCCAAAAAAAAATTAGTTATTAGTTGTTGGTTATCTGCCTTGTTTATAAATAGCTTTGGTAAAATCAAATGTTAGCATATCATTATAATAGTATATCAAAGCACACAATTAGCTTTAGTGAGAATGGAAACTTAAGAAGAATCGTGAATTAATTAAAAAAGGATAACCTCAGCATGCATTACATATTATGCACCAAGAATGCATGTGACATAGATGACAAACAATGTAGACGAGATTTTGTCTCTTAAAACTGAGGTTTATCATGTGAACCCGTCCCATATATTTACTGCTACCAAACAATTAAACCTCATCGCTCAACTAGACTCAATGCCTTGAATTTTCAGTAAAAGCTGATCTCAGTTGTTACTTTGGGTTATACACAATACAGAGCCTCAAAATATAGTAAGAGCTACTTGTGTGTGTGTGACCGCCACTAGTGCCCAGTAGAGTTTTCTGATTTCTTCTGGTAGAAAAAGGACCCTAAAATAAATGCAATTCCTGTGATTGCGATTGTGATTAGCAGATGTCTTTTGGGGAATGCTGGTGCTGGTGTATCTCTTCTGCGAGGCCATGGTTCTCTCTCAGCAGCAGGCCTGGAATCCCTAGCAGGTTACAAGATAAAAGACATCAGTAAGACACTAAGAGTACGGGTCAAAATTATACTACTGAAAAAGCAGAAACCCCCAGATGGTCGTTTATAGGAGCCAAACAGTAAGAAACATTATTAAAAGTGGAATGGAATCCTGAAGAAATTCTATAGTTCCAGGTTTGAATATATCTACAAGGTAAGAGACATTGAGACAAATTCAAGTTGGTGACTCTACTTGGACCCCTAGACTGTAGAAAGAAATAACTGCTGACTACAAGCAACTTTCAAGAAATGCCCATGGGATCGTTGGGTTTGGAAACATTTTAAACGTTCTTAAGCATGGCAATATCAAAAGGTTGGTTATGTTGGGAAAGCTCAGAACTACTTCCTTTCTACTCCCTTATGGAGTCAGCTTGGAATCTTTGGATCCGTCTGTGTCAGATATGTGGAAGGAAACCTGGCCTGCAAATCTTCCTCAACTTTTCAATCATTGTAACTTTTCAAAAGGTAATTTTGTTTCTGACGCGAGTTTGTAGTTAAAAATTACTTGCAGAAGCACTAATTTACAGGAAATTTGGAAATGGATTTCGAGGAAAACAAAACTACATACTTCAAAAAGAAAGTTTTTCTTAGGGCTCTCAGCTTGTCTATATGAAGTGTAAAGGTGTTGCAACGGAGCCTATTTCCTCACCCCAAGTGATGGTGCAATTGTGCGAATGATGCAAAGAACTCTGAAGACTATTATCTATGCTATTTTTCTGAGGAAATTTTCTGATGCTAATAAACAATGGCCTGACTCTTTGTGACCCTTTGTTTATGTCGGATTGTTTCTTTGAGTTATAATGCGTTTTGTGTATACAGATCCCTCCTTGTTTTGGAGTTATGACTGTAATGATAACATTGGTTGGGCTGTTCAGAAGGTTTACTTTAAATGTGACAATCTTGGGGCCTTTTTAAGGATCCCATATCAAGTGCCTCCTTTGAAAAATAAAGGGGAGTGAGCTCATAACCCACAACCCCCAAAAAGAATGATACTGAGATGTAAAAACCTCAAGCATCAAGTAAAAAGCTACCTAAAAAAGCAATCACGCATTGCGAGTGCATGTCGGATTGGAAAAATGAACCGAACCAGACCAGAACGTAAAGAAGGTCATTAAAAGGCCCTCAACACACAAAATGGAGGCATAGACTTCAAAACAGGGGAATTTGAGTAAAAAGCCACTCCATTGAGGGCATAATCAGCATGACAGCAGATATGAGAATTACTGAAAAAGTTTAATAAAGCTCCAAAGTCCAAACAGTCAACAAAAAACATAAAGCTACAATCAATTCTAATATGTCCTCCCTTCTTTTCACTCAAACCTTGCATCTATTCACCCGCATATGTCAATATTAAATTCCAAGACTTACTTCCTCCTTCCAATTTGCTCAACTTCCATCCTTTTGAAGTTAGATGTTTAGCTACAGACAACAATTACCACAGCAAAAACATGACTCCAAATAGACAAGGTGTATTAAGGATGTCAAGCATACACAAACTTGTCTCTTTTTCGTACTTGTAACATTCTAACCTAGTCTTCCAATCAGTCATTTTCTGCCATCCTAACCAATTCAACACCTCCACAACTATGTATGCAGTTTTACATGCCATATGCATGCAAGTGTAATTATGTCAAGCATAGCCCAAACCAAAAAGCAGACATAATTTTCCAGATAAAGTTCTAGCTAAAATTTTATGGGACAGGGGGTGTGCCGGAGTGGAATGAAGAGCTGAAATGTACAGTTCGTAAACAAAAGATTGAGCTCTTAATCATTGGTCTATGGTCCCATAGAGGTACCCACATAAGATGCTTGCTAAGTGCTTATAAGAAAAGTTAGCTCTTTACCTAGAAGTACCCACAGGAGCTTCAGCAACAACATTGCAGGTTGTTTCATGGACATATCGATCACGTAATCTGATATACCTGGCACAGCGATAGCAATGTTCTGTCCGATTGCCACATACATCCTGAAAATTGAGAAGCGAACACATAATGTTTTGCACCAAATGAATTATTATAATCATAATATTGATTGTAAAAATTAGCATGCCTGATGTTCAGATAGATCAATGGCGGGCAAAGGAAATTCGCAATATTCACATGTTACTATCCTTTGTGGACAATCTTCACCCTTGTGCACATCCAAAATTTCTCGGTCCATTGTTTCACTGCATAGTGAACAAGCTACCTGTTCCATGGAAAGTAGTCCACTATAAATGAAAAGTAGACATAATAGATCGCACTAGGTGTCTAGGTAAATACAAAAAAAGTAATTGTAAATAAATGAAGAGAGAAAAAAACCAAACAGAATTCTTAATTCACAAACTCATAACATTTCATTATGCTACCAGACATAAACACAACATCTTCAAAGTAGGTGGCATTCACAGTCGAAAGAGAAAAACCTGGGAAAGAGGGAGGGTTTGAAGCAGCTGTGTGCCTGTGTCAGTTAATCTTAACAAAAAAAATCTGATGCAAAGGTGAGCAAGTTTGAGTTAAATGTTTTTTTTTTTGAAAACAAAAAGGATCTCTAAACTTAAAAAAAAAAAAAAAAAAGGATCCCTTAACACCCTGATTTCTCCACATGCTACTGAATACTAGCTTTCACTTATTACCAACAAAATCTAGCCAACCTCCTACAAGCAACCATCATATCTTATACTTCCTCCGTTCCCCTAATATTCCAACAATTACCATTTTAAGAAGTTTCACAAATATTCCAACAATCTCTCTCTCTCCCTCCCTCCCTCCCTCCCCCCCCCCCCTCTCTCTCTCTCTCTCTCTCTCTCTCTCTCTAATTCACACAGGTCTCTAATCTATGTCTCTCTATCTCTCTCCTCATCTTATTACCCCCATGTTTTGTAATTATGATAGACTACCAACAAACAACTTCCAAGGATTCAGGCCAGTACATAAGAAAAAACAACATGCACAAATTTTTTAACAACTCCTCTTAGCTTTGGGTCTACAATATGCAGAATCATGTGTCCCTTCGATGATTTTCTTCACTCTGCAGCAAGTGGTTCTGGACATTTTCAATCCTACTTGGTTAAATTTCCAAATGCCTACTTCATGAGAAAGGTTAATCATTTTTCTTTCACCAACCAACCTCTCAAAGACAAAATTTCACTTTGATTACATTCTTTTACGTAACCACCTTTTCATCAAAGAGCCTCAAAAGCCACGTTATGTTAACCACTTCATTATAAAGGGCTGAATTTTGTGCCTGTCCTCCTACTTTATTCTACTTAACCAATAGAAGGACCCAATCATTTTCTTGTTCCCATTAGAAACCTTATTTAATTTCACTACACTAGCAAAGATAATATTGATAAAAATCATAGAGATGATGTAAAAAGACATGTTGGACAATATTTGCAAGATTAATCAGGCTTTCTTGCCAAAAGATTCAACTCCCAATCTGATTAGTCTTTTAGAACCTCTTATTAATCAAACACCAGACATATCTGCACAATGAAGGGCCAAGAGGAAGGGGAAATAGGTGACTGAAGAATATACAGCACAAAAACATAGTAATCAGTTAAAAGATGCATATTTAGAAGCTTGCTGTCTGTTAAGTTACAGACTTACTGGTATCACCAAGACACCAAGGCCCATGGGAAAAATAAGGGCAACTTCATCCATAAAAATTGCATCAAGGAATCAAAGATAGAACACACTAGATAAGAATAACAACTCTTCAAGGGTCATCTAATAATCCAATCTTTTAGAGATATTTTTGTCATGAGATCCTACTATATTACAGATCACTGATTACCACTTTACATGAGCTGTAAGTATTTGAAACATAAGCTGACTAAAAAAATAATCTATCAAGCTGACCAAGGTTAGAGAAGGCATGAGTCAAGTACCTTCTATATTATATACTTCCTCTGTTCTTTCAATATTGCTAAGTCTCAATTTTATGGAAGTTCATATATTGTAAAGTTGACTTATTTACACATGATTCATTTCTACCTCTCTCCTCATCAAAGTTTCCTTAGTTCTCTCTAAATGTCCTATCATCACATGGTCTCCGAAAATACCCTACAATCTACATCCCTTACATGCTGCAATAATAGAAGAACGGAGGAAGTGTACTTTTAAGGGTGGGACTTGTGAAAATTTGATGGCAGAACCCAACTTTAAACAAATCAAATTATGCTTTATGAACAATCATCTCAAGGTGGGCCATGAATACGAATGCTTCCAAGTTAATAACTTATCACAGCTCTCACTAAATTTCTTATCACCACATTTGGATACAAGAAAAACTATAAATGAAGGAAATGCTTTTTACACAGTAACTGGACCTAAAGGCAATAATAGATGGCCAATATTTCAAAATGAGAAAGTAAGATGAAAATGATACTAAATTATTGACAAGTAATCCAATCCTAAGAGGCCGTGAATGATTCTTGTTAATTCACCAAGGGTGAACCTGGACGTGTGAATATTGCAATTTATCTACATTCGAGCATTCAGCTGTTATAAAATTCTTAAAGTTGGTCATCAAGACACTGAATGATCACAAATTAACTCTTATGATCGACGAGTATAAAAAGTTATTAATTCAACCAAGACATGGAACTCCTCAAGCACCCAAAAAGACCCTCCATTGTAGCATAGTTGCACTCGCACCCATAAGACATAATTGACCAGATACAACAAAGAAGAAGATACTTAAAACTGCATACCCACCTCCAACGACCTAGTAGCTTTCACGTTTAAGGGCCTATTCTCATTGACTGAAGTGAAGTGACTGAAGTGAACTTAGCTGAGCTGAGCTGAAGTGAACTTATTAATTAGTGATTTTTAATTACGGATTAGTGATCTTTGATTATTTATTATTATACATATGTGTATATACAAATATACATATTGAAATATTTAAGAAAAATATACTATATAATTAAAATATTTATGGAAAATATATCAAAAACATGAAACCCCAAAACATTTTAAAAACATATACTATTTAATTAAAAAATAAAATATTATTATGACAAAAGAACACAAAACACTTTGTAAAAAATTATCACAATTAAAAAAAAAAGAAAAAGCTGGAACGAAATGAAATTAAACAGAGCCAACCCCCCGAACTATATACCACTCTCTTTATTATTCTAATTAATACAATGTTATTATTAATTATTATTATTAATTTATTATTATTATTATTATTATTATTATTATTATTATTATTATTATTATTATTGTCGTTGTTGTAATAAGAGTTTAAAAGAATGAAATTTGGCTTTATATCATTAGCAATATCATTAGACATAAACTGAACTCAACTGAACTGATTAGAGCTGAACTGAACTGAAAATAAACGTATGAGAACAGGCCCTAATACCTCATCTACGAAACACCAATAGATTTGCCTATTAACCATGGTGTAACAACTTCAATCCACCTTTTTATTCAAAACCTTATGACTATTATATAGGCAACTAAATCAAGCTATTATGCTTCACCTTTGAGAGTTACCCACGGATATGAAAATCAAAAAAAAAAACAAAATGCTTTTTTAAAGATAATCACCCTCAAAATTTTCCTTAAAATTCCCTATGAAGTGCTCCATTAATAATTGCTATTAGCTCCAAGAGATTACTATAGAAAAATAATAAACCTCCTTCCATCTCAAACAGCATGTGTTTGTCTAGAATCTTCTGCTTAAGCTTTCTAATATATAAACCATAACTGCACTCCAATGAGCTAGTTGTTCTATTTGTTAACAATGTGCTGTCCTAACTCCTAAGACAGATTTGGAATTTAGATATTCTCCTCAATCCTCACTCAAAGTCTCAGACCAAGCAGACTAAAAGCACAATACAGATAGAAGCGCTTTCTTCAATTTGATAAACTCCAATCTGCAAACATATCAATAAGAACTATTCCTTCGACTTTTTCATCAGAAAGATAGGGCTAAGTAGTTAACACTAATGACTCAATTTCATGACCACGAGTGCATAAAATTTTAAACCTCAATGTCTTAAGCAAGTTTCCTAACATTTCATAAAAGGAAAAGTCATGAAGAAATGATATACAGGCCCCAACTGGCACCTTAAAAATTTGAAATGAAACATCAGTGAATTGGTTCGTCCGGGAGTTCAAATAAGCATCGTGTAATGTGGAACACTTGTTTAAAGAAGCTTTTTATCCAGTAGGATGCATGCAAAACAACTCAAAACTATGGAACTAATAATGTCCATAGCCATAACCAATACTAAAGTAGAGCATTCAATATTCAATAAGTAGACGATCACAACAGAATTAGAAATTTTCAAAAATCACAACTCTTCAACACAAAAACTTTGACAATAAGTCACTTACAGGAGCATGGGTATTAAAATAATGTTCCTCAGCATGCTTCTTTGGGACCATATCACCACAAACTTTACATTTCTCAAGATTCCGAGCGCAATGAACTGTATGCAAATCGATATTCCCAGAAGGGATAGGTCTATCACTGAAAAAACATAACATCGAATCTCAGAGTCAATTAAACACCCATCTCCGCATTACAAAGCAGAATTCAAAAATCAATCCATACAAACAAGCATATTTCTTCAACAACATATTTTAACTCAAAAACTCCTAACATATTACATTTCATCATTTTAACACAAGATCATGCCTTCCCCACTAGAAATCATGCATAACAACAAGATTTAAAAAATTCCCAACTTTCAAAACGCAATAATCTAACAACCCAGCTAAACATAAACGATATAACACCCAATTAAAAAATTAAAAATTCCCAAAAATAACAAGTAAATTTTTTCCCCAGTGATCAAACTCAACACCCAATTAAAAAATCAAAAAAATCCCAAAAATAACAAGTAAATTTAATTCACTCAAGATTACCCTAAAACCATCTAAAGAAAAAGGAAATAGAAAATTACCAGTGGGTGCAAATGGTAGTAATTTCTTCAGAAACCGTAGCCATATTTTCTCAATCAAAGATCAAAAGAAATGAAATCAAAATTCCTTGATCAATGCAATTATATACCTGCCGACAATAAAATCAAAGGAAAGAAAGATAAAAATCAAGAACATAAAATCAAATCCCAGAAATAAAAGTGATCGAATGTTAACATTTAGGCATGAAAATGGACAATCTAATTAGGTTTGTTGATCAAACATACCTACGAATGAAGTGAAAAAGTTAAGGAGAGACAAATTTGTGTTGAGTTGTTGTAAAGGGCAAGTCCACCTTAAATTTCCGCCTAACCTTGGTTGTTGTTGCAAATATTTCCTACTTCTTTCCTTCATTCATTTTGTTGCTATTATTTCACGCGCTTAGTGCAATTGTGAGATGGTCACTCTCGCTTATTATAGTTTTGGGCTATTAAGTTAAGCCATTACCATAAGGATGTAACCTCACATGATCACATCTTAGAATTAGGGCCACTATAGCCTATCTATAGAGGGGTATAGCCTATCTAGAATTGTTAATTTGAGTATTCAGATCGAGATCGGTGAGGTCGGATCGTATCGGGTTTTATGTTAAGTTAGAATGTTAGAGTCGTGTAAAATTAACACGTCCATGTGAGGTGAAATCTAAATCGAATATTTTTCAAGTCGGGGTAGGTTTTGACACCTCTAAGTCCTATCTTGATTAGTCTTGATGATGCAAATCTTTTGAGGGTCTTATATCAAAGACTATTTTACTTAAAAAAAAAATTTGCTAATTTAGAAAATTTCAATAAAGCAATTAAATATTGTGTACATGATATACCTAGGTGTATAATAAACAACGAACAGGCATTGCCAAGTTGCCTTAAATCTTCCTTGATATTATTCCTCTTGGCTTGAAATATTAATCATTTACCAAACGGATTTCATTACATCTTAACCCTTTTGGGTTATTTCACAATTGAGGGGTTTTTTTTTCAATAGGTATGTGTACATTCAACCCTACATAATTAGCATTATGTGAAGGAAATGGGGATTACAACCCTCAACATTATTGCATTACACTACAAAAATGAAAAGGGTGTACTGAAAGTTAACTATAAACTAATTAATCTAACAAACTTGCTAATTACAATTTTTACATCTTCTCTTAAATGCTTCTTCATTCTTGGGTTACAATTGACAACACTAATGCATATATTCAGATCACACAAATTAAACATTCGTATTCGATCTTTTCTACTACTTAGCTCATCTCATCGTTGTTTCTTTAGTCATCAACATAACAAAAGGATTCGAAAGTTTGGTTTGAGGATGGAAATCAAGCTCTTTTTGTGATAAGAGTGTTGGAGACCTTTTGTAAATAATGTAAAGATTTTATCAAATGTATTATTATAAAGGGCTTCATTACAAGCTATGTCATAACAAATGCAAGAAAGATAACAGAAACTAACAAACAAAATACGTATAATAAGTGATTCACTAACGATTAATTAGTTATGTTCATGGAAAGGCAAAAAAAAATTATTGATCTTGATGAAAGTACAAATTACAGAATGTCGGCTAGGTTGTACATAGTACAGAATGGCGGTTAGGTTAAATATTAAAAGAGTTTATATAGTTCTGCACAAAAGTAGAAGGTTTTAGTCCACAAAACATATATCCATTCCTAATAGATGTTCAAAGGGGATAACTATATATCCTAACAAGTTACTTGAAAACAATTTAGAAGCGCTATCCTCATATCCAAAGCAAGCCGCCACATGTTAATTCAAAGCAATTTAGAAGCGCTGCCCTCATATCTTTACTCCTCTCTCCTTCTTGTAGAGGTCGCTAAAAAACTAGACTCCCTACATAGAAACTTTTTTTTGGAGACAACAAAAAGATAAGAATGGGAGCCCTCTAATAACATAGAATATGTAGACCCAAAGCCCTTGGGGGATAGGCTTAAGACGAACTCTACCTCTTAATAAAGCCTTCCTAGCATGTAATACCTCGTATTTTTATACGTATTTTAATTGAAATAAGTATCTTGAGAAGTATTTAATTAAATTGAAATGTCTTATTTAAAGTATTTTAGTTATTTATTTTAATAAGTTTGGAAATATTTTATAAAAGGAAAGTTTATTTAATTAATTATTTTAATTAAGTTGGGGTTTAATTTAGGAAAGTTTTATTTTAGTAAAGTTTTATTAGGGATGGGATTAGGAAAATTAAAAAGGAAAGTTTAGGGAGAAGGGTCTTAGAGAAGGGGTATAAATATCCCACATATGAGGCAAATCAAACTTTGCCCAGTGTGGAGAAAACCCAAGGTAAACTTCTCTCTCCTTTCTCCTTATTTTCTTTCTTTTTTCTTTCTCCTTTTTCCCCTTCCCCTTTTCTTTTTTTTTCGGCTGCCCTTCACCACCACCGGCCGACCACCAGCAGCGCTGGCCGCCAGCCGCCGGCAGTAGCTAGGTGGCTGCCGGCTGCCATGTTTTCCGAAAAAAAAAATTAAAATTAAATCTTTGTTTTAAAAACCAATCCTAGATCTAAATATTAATTATGGGTTTTGTGATTTGATTTTTGATGTTTGACTATGAGTATCATGTTAATTAATTTTCAGATTATGTTTTTAATTAAAAAGCCCCAATTTTTGAAACCCTAGGTTCTTGATTTATAAATTATTGAAGGATTATGATATATAATGGTGTAAACCTTTGATTAAAGTATTTTAAGACTAAATTACAGCAAGTTTTAATTAAAATATAGTGCTGGAATTTTTGGTAAAACATTAAAAATCAAGTTTCTTTAAGGAATTTTAATTACCCATTAATTGGGATTAAAGTATGATGTTTTAAATATAATTTCAGCTTATTTCAAATAGATTATGAGGGGTTTTATAACAGTATATATTGCTGGAAATTTGTGTAGAGCGGGTTTTAATGCTCTTCTATGATTTTAAATTGTAGGAGACTTTGAAGTGAGTAATTTCTATTAATTGTGGCGATATTAAGATCGTATTCAAGGCACGTTCGCGTACTTAGCATAATTATATTGATGTAGTAGCATGTTAAATGTATTTGATTGATTATAAGTAGTATCATGCTAGGTTTGGAATGAAATTTTTGATTTGGATGTTATTGGTGAATGGATTATGAGGCATGATTTATTTGTGATGGATTATTGATTGGAAAATAATAGTTTGGAGTATTATTTATGAACCTCATATTTATTTGTGGCATGTTAGAGAGCATGTTTAATTAAACTAAATGTTTAATTTGGTTTGAGATATTAAAAAGGGATTTTATTATGGTTCATATAATTTTTATTGATGCTTTAAGCATGAGGAAGGAGCTATATAAGTGTCTATGTACACGAGGAATAAATTGTATGTTGGTGCCTTAGTGCACTTAAGGTGCTTTCAACACCGAGGGATAGGATTTGTGGCACATTATGCGTTTAAGGTGTCATTGGCACTGAGGTAGAATTAAAAAAGATTCAACATTTAATATTATGTGGTCACTACTTATTCAAGAATTAAATTGGTGTATTTGATTGATTGAATAATTATTGTTGATTGAATGATTATGGTTTGAGAGTCATCACCCACTTTAATAATCTGTAAATAACGTAAAGTGAAAGAGATTACACACCAAAACTCTTGGAACGTATATACCTTGAGTATGAACATATGGGAGGGGGGGAGTTTTGTGACTTTATATTTGATCATAACTTCTACTGGAGTACAGGACGATGTACATTCCTTTTATTATTATTATTATGCGCAGGATTCCGCCACCTATGTGTGGTTTTTAATGCTGGCACGGTTAGCTCCCGTGTCAATAACCTCAATTTATTTGGGGGAGGTTAGTGGGAAACCCGTTCGATGCGTAATCAACGCTAAATAAATTATTTAGTGTCTAGTGAGAACTTTTATTGAATGTTGTATGCTTGAAAAACAGGTGCAACAAGGTAAGTAGTGTGTTGATAGGGAATTGTATGCTAGTGTACTAATTACGCTTATGTACTCAGCTTTGCTGATTGTGTATTTTGTGTGTTATTGGCCTTGTCTTTATCATGGCCCTATGATGACCCATTTTCAATGGAGAGTAGTGGAAATAGGTACAGATAAGCTTTTCAAGTGATGAAGCATTTTCATGAATGGGCATGAGTGAAGGGCGAATCATGCTAGTTTCTATAAGTATATGATGTGTTTATTGCTTTAATTAATTGTGATATTATTACAATGCATGACTAACGCAAAGGTTTTGAGTTCGGTTTGGTTTTTAATAAGGGCCTATAAAGGTTCCAAGTTGTAAGTTGATTTTATTTTACTTTGTTTACCTTTGGTTTGACTTTACTTTCGTTGATGGACTTTTTAAGTTGACTTATTTTGAATGGTTTTGAAATTAGTCTTCTGCTGTGTTTCTTTGATAGTTGCCTTAGCCGTTTTCACGGTGGCGGTAATGTCTTAGATATTCCTATTTAAAGTTTTAAACAGGGCAAAACAGGTATTTTAAAAGAAAGGAATTTCTAGGGTGTTACATAGCAAACCTAGGGTGGAAAATTCTCTCCGACTTTTCTAATCTTTGGGTCAAGATAATTAAGGACAAGTATCTTCATGATTCTTCATTTTTCGAATACCACCACCAAAAAGATTCTCATATACAGAAAGCTATCCTTGCACAAAGAAAAATTTTACGAAAAGGTATTCAATGGAAAATAGGCAATGGAAAGGACATTTATTTTTGGATAGATAATTGGGCTACTATGGGAGCTTACTGGAAAGTTTACACTTACAAGGACATTAAGTGGATATTGACTTAAGAGTTGCAGATGTTATACTTCCAAATAGGCGATGGGACAAATCCAAACTTGTTACCGTGTTGCCAAATTATATATATTGTTGCTCTTATTATGGACATTCCCTTGCCTTATACAGAAATGACAGACACACCAGTATGGGGCCTCACCCCTTCGGGATATTTCTCAGTCAAGTCAGCCACATGGATAGTGCACAATCTTAATCAAGATATGCCTAAATGGCCTCATCGTTGGATATGGAACTAGATATCCCCCTTAAGATCCAAATTTTCTTATGGCAAATGCTACATGGCAGTCTTGGGCTAGGGACGTTCTTCAAAACATGAGAATCATTTCTTTTGGTGAATGCACCTTTGTAATTATATTCCTTCTCGGAGACAGTTGATCATTTATTTCTCGAATGTGAAAGATCAAAAGAAATTAAGCAACACCCTCTAACTATAAATTGGTTAGGAAGTACACTTCCACTAGGGAATTTATTGCCCATTTTAAACAACCTTAGAAATAATAACTTTATGCTCATTACATTTATTTATTTTTATTATGGAATAATAGGAAAGAACGTAATTCCATAATTTTAAGAAATGACACTTTAAATATCTCTCAAACTTTCCACTGAATGCATTTTGCACTCGAGGAGTGGAAGTGTCGCACTTTCATACATTCCTTTTTAGCTCGGGATCTCCTATACAAAGATCCCAAACCCATTCTCACTACCTACCCACCAACCCAATACAAAGATCCCGAAGGCCCCTCCTTCAAACTCTTTAAATCTTAATTTTGACGGGTCACTTTAAAACAATTTAGCAGCAGCATGTGTTACCATAAGAGATTGAAGGCGATAACCTCCTTGTAGTTAATGCTCTAAAAAGGACAGCCACATCATCATCGACATCTAGGCTCTCCTCCAGAAGTTTCACCATTGGGAAATCCATCACATTTACAGAGAAGCAAATAGAGCAGCAGATTGGATCGTAAACGTAGGACATCTTGTTAGTGATAATATGGATGTTACTCTTTGTACTAACGCGTCGTTGTATCCCATTATCTCCTCAAATGCGCTAGGCATTCCCCTTGTGAGGAGGGGTGCCTAACACTTTTCCTCTTTTTCTTACCTTAAAAAAATGTGTTAAAAGAGGGAAAACGATGGCTAATTTGGGTTATTAAGGGAGACACAGGAAGGGACAAGGGAGGGGATAAGAGGAGAAGTAGATTGTGTAGCCAAAATGTGATCGTTGAGTGCACCAAAACTTTAACAAACGTGGATATTCAATGATGTTTTAATTATTTTTATGGATGAAGAATGCTACATAAACTTGTGATATTTTGAAAATATATAATTTTAAATTAAATATGCATGGATTTTAAACATAACTTTTGTTACACAAAGTGAAATTTATTAAATCCTTATACCTAATATATACAAGATAAGTATGAGTCACATAACAAATACGAAGTACCGTTAAAAAAAATAAAAAAAATACGAAGTACAATTACAACAAAATTACAATTAATCAAGATTTCCCTACTATATCAATTACCATATATTAAGTCTAAAACACATATTCGTACAATTTTTTAATTTTTATTTTATTCTCCGACCTCAAGCCTAAAAGTTACAGAACTATAGTATAATCTCATCGTGAATTCCTACTCCATATACGGAGTAGTATTTTATCCGACGCACCGGCTTAACAACCGGTAACCAAAAAAAAAGTCACACTTTCACCCCCGATGTCCTCCCTTACCCCACCCCTCAAAAAAAACCTAAGCCTCTAAACTCTCCCTTCTCTCGCAATCACATCAACATTGGCTCCTCATTTTTCCAGCCTTCTTCAACCTTTACACTTC
The DNA here is from genome assembly GCF_948465745.1 of Chenopodium album. Classification (NCBI taxonomy): domain Eukaryota; kingdom Viridiplantae; phylum Streptophyta; class Magnoliopsida; order Caryophyllales; family Amaranthaceae; genus Chenopodium; species Chenopodium album. Next base: position 43,068,406 of record NC_137849.1, read on the forward strand.
CATCTTTCACCTCTTTCTCTCACTCTCTCTCCTCCCCACTTTCTCTCTCCTCCGTCCGCAGTTGAACTGCGGTTGAGCCGTCGCAAATACCGAAACTTTGGTAAGCTTTACCCTTCTTCACTAAACAATACCCTTGAATTTGAGTTCTAAAGTTTGCTTCTTTTTTTCTGGGTTTTGTTCGAAATTTCTGATTTATTGATTTTACCCATTAAATTTTATTTTCAGTCGATGATCAACGTATACTTTTTGGAAGATCAGTTGAATCAGAGTTGCCTATTTCTGCCATTAAAAGCCCTTTTCTTTCCTCTCTCTTAAATTCCCTGCTTTTTTTCATGTCTTCTCTTATAACCCTTTATTATAGTATTCTAATTACCCATTCTCATACTCATAGTACATTCAGTCCAGTTTTTTCTGTGCATCATGAACAATTCTGAGGTATTTCTATATTTTTGTCTTTTTTAATGTCACTTTTAATTATAATTTTATTGTTTGCTGTGCATTTGATGTAGAATTTGTGGAATTCATCGCTCATTGCTTTATTAACTCATTGAAGTCGGAAAGTTTTTGTTTTTTTTTTTTTTTAATATTTGAATTGGAATTGGGTGAAAATTGTGATACTCAGGTGGGATTGTAAATGAATTTGTTAGGGTTTTGTTGGTTTAATTTTGTATATGTTAGAATGGTGTTTGGTTAATAATTTTGAGTCGGTTAGTCATCTTTAGTCCTTTTCTGGTGGGAGTTCTGTTTGGCACATATCGTTAGGTGTGTTTGGAATGATGTGGGTTTAGCCTTGTATAGTGAAAGTCTGAAAGGTGTTCTTCAAGCATTGAAAAGGATAATGTGAGTGTGGAAGATGGTTTCGTGGGGCGAATGTGTTGGAAAAAAACCAATGGATTCTTGAAAGTACAGCTTCTGGTCACATGTGAGTGACACTTGTCATTTTTTTTTCCCTTATAGTTTATGGGCTTGAGCTTTGTTTTATCCTCAACTCCCCGTTGGTGATACTTGAGACCAATGGATTCTTGAGACCAGTGTGCATGACTGATACCCCCCATTGGTACCTTTTTAACCTACTCCCTCTGTCCCAAAATGATGTTCCTGTTTTGAATTTTCATGGTCAAACTGTAAATACTTTGATAAATTTCTCATGAGATATTGTTAGATTCGAGTTAATGTGTAGTTTTATAATACCAAATTTAAATGATTTTTTAACAAATAAATTTAAGATATTAATGTCAAAGACACATCTTGATATTGTGCAAAATAAAAATGAGAACATCATAGGAGTATTTCTGTATTATTTACTCTCTTAAATTGAGGGGGCAATGGTGTATAGTGTTTTCGGTATCTTAAGTAAAAATAATTTATGCTTATCTGACTATAAATGTTGCCTTGCTCTCTTGTTGTGTTTTCAATTTCATAAGAATAGCTGTGTTCCCTTTTGAGTCCAAAGTTAGCTCTGGGCTAGCAGAGTTGGGTTATATTTATAATCATTCTGCTTATGTGGTTATTATTTGCTCTGCAGATGATACTGTTTGGATCTTTTACTGAAGAAGAGTTAAGGTCGATAAACAATAAACCATCTGAGAATTCTAAAGTACCTTTACGCAAAGAAGAACTCCAGTTTGGTTCATTGTCTTTGGTGACAGGAGCATTCTCGAGCAGTGAAAATGGTGAAACTGGAACTAAGCTACCTTCTGTGAAATCATCTGATTCTGTCAAGAAAGTTGATGGTCCTGTGCATTTAAATGACGTTGTTCCAGTATCTAGAACCGTCTTAAAAGAAAATGGAAGCATCCATAGTTCTGAACATTCTCACCAACTAGCTAATGGCCTAAAACAAATCAAAGGTGGAAGTCATGATCTAACTTCTGCAGGCCTCACAAATAATGATGCAACTGTTTCTTCACAACAATTCTTAAGTTCATCTCAAGGTTGTCAGGATATTAGGTTGAAGGAGAGATATTCTAATGGTGTTCATGATGCATCACTTAAGTCTATTCCTTTGAAAGATGACCTGAAAAAAGCTGCTAATGGTAGCATTGCTACCACTTGTGATTTGCTTCCCAGGGGCTTAATCAATGCTGGGAATTTATGTTTCCTTAATGCGACTTTGCAAGCACTTTTATCCTGCTCCCCTTTTCTGAAGCTCTTGCAGGAACTTCGAACTCGTGATATCCCGAAGGTATTATTTTAATTGCTTGTATGTAAACTGTAAAGTTAGATATTATTTTTGAAAATCTTACCCTGTGTGTGTTATTTTAGGTTGATTATCCAACATTGATTGCATTCGTGGATTTTGTATCGGAGTTTGACATACCTCATGGCTCAAGTTCTAAGACAAGAGATCCAAATATTGTTGATACTGGCAGGCCTTTTAGCCCTGCGATGTTTGAAGATGTGGTGAAAAAATTTACTCCAGACGTGCCAAGTGGTTTCTCTGGCAGGACGAGGTGTGTTTTCTTCTTTTTCAACCTCTCTTGAATACTTTATGTCTTGCTTCAAATTTGATAACTCAGATATATATGAAGTCATGGACACAATTATGGCTGTCCAGATTATGATATGGATGCAGTATACTTTCCTGTTTCCCTGTGCTATTTTGCGACATTCTTAATTTACCTTCCATTTATTTATGATAAGTAAACATGGCTGCACCCTTTGCAGTTGAAGTGTATTTCTAACTTTTTGTGACTTCCTTTTCTCAATCCATCTCATTAATCGTTATTGTCTCAAAATTCCTGAACTGAATATTATTACCCTTTCACTATCTGCTTTCAATTTGTTTACTCATATTTAACCACCCTTTGGCCCACCCTCTACTAGCTTTCTTAATATGCATGAGTGTGGCTCAAAACTAGTTTTTTTTTTTCTTGCTTTTGCCTCTAGAAAATGTAAATTCATTCTTTCCTTAAATTTTTTTTATTGCTAATTGCCGTAGCTGCATGTTGCTTTTCTTGAGCCTAGAAGGCAACTTCTGTGTTGAAAAAAGAGATACAACAGAAAGAGGTTTTATTTCTTTGGTTTTCCTGTTATCTTGTTGATTAGATTCAAGGATTGTAGGCTCTGATAGTGAAGCTATCAGAGATCATTTTTCCTCTTTTGGGCTTGGCAACGAGTCTTTGTTTACCTTTTGTTTCTTGTTGAGAATAGTTTGTAGCCATGATTGTGATTTCAATTAGTTGGAAGCACCGTATTAATGAGCTCTTTTCATACAGGCAAGAAGATGCTCAAGAGTTTTTGAGCTTTGTCATGGACCAAATGCATGATGAACTACTTAAGTTAGGTGGGCAAAATTCTGGCATAGCTGCACGGAAGTATTCGCTGGTATCATCATCAGAAGATGATGAATGGGAAACTGTTGGTCCTAAAAATAAGTCTGCAGTGACAAGAACTCAAAGCTTTGTTCCATCAGAACTAAGTGCAATTTTTGGCGGACAATTGAAGAGTGTTGTGAAGGCAAAGGGTATGATATGACTTGGTCACATTCATGCATTAAGATCTTAGCTTTTCTTCTTTAGTGTTTTGCATGGGGTTGTTGGCGTATATTTAATTATTTTTTGCTGCTCCCCCCTATTTATTTATTTTTTATGTTTCCTTTTTTTTTATTTTTTATTTTTTATTTTAATTTTAATAACCGAATATATTTCCCTTTTTTTTTATTTTATCTTTTATGTCTTTGCTTATAGATCATTCAAGGAGAGGGTAGCTGCCACTGTAGGATCCTATTTTATATGTTAATTTGAAAGCTAGTTTAAGAAGAACGGAAAGTCAAGGGAAGCCAAGAATAAGATGTTGAAGTGTAAAAGAAGGTAATGCCAATGTTTTAATTGTAGTAGCAAATCAGGTTTCAGGAGAGTCAATTGGGAAAGCGTTAGTGGAATGAGGATCTAAACCTAGTAATTAAGGAGAAATTGAAATCCTATATGGCATTAGGATATTGTAGAAATGATGAGAAACTTGTCAATTACAAAGAAACTAATGTTAAAGCAAAATAAGTTGTTTGAGAGACAAAGACAAGGGTCTACATCAAGAGTTTTATAATAAAATGGGCTAAAGGGAAGGAGAAAACATATCTATATGATATCTTTGAAAAGACAAATGTTTAATGAAGGATCTTTGTATGGTTAAGTTTATGACGGGTATAAATCTTAGTATTCTAATCCAAAGGAGATCAATTATAGATTTCAATCTGTTTAAAGGAAGTCAAGTGGAGGTTAAACATCTGTATTGCGGATCACGAAATTAGTCGATTGGGTTGATGTGTGGAGAATACAGAATTTGAGGTAGAGAAGGCTTTGAATAGAATGAATTTATAGGAAGCATATGGCCAAATGTTGAGAAAGACTGAACGAGCACCTTGATCCCAATTTACAAGAAGAACAAAGATGCATTGCTCAGCTAATGATGCAATATTATAGGGCGTGGAGTCAAGGTTAAAGGATTTGAACATGAATTTCATTTATTATTAGAACACTTATGCCTGGGTGGACAAGATGTTGTGCATGATTTTATTTCTTGCTTATGATCACGTTGTGGAATCACTTTATTGGGAAATGCGGATTGTTTTCTGTTGCTCTTAAAACAGTTGTGATATTACAATGCGGTCACGATGCGTTGTTGAGATTTAATACCATTGTGTCAAGAGATGTGCTTTGATGGCAATGACAAAAATGGTATCCTATGTAATATTGGCTTAATTGGGTATATTTATGAAGATATGAGGAAAAATGTGAGTATTTGTGGGAGAGTATCAAATGATTTTCCTATGACAATTGGGCTAAACTTTGACCTTTTATATTCACAATCAATGTATAAAAAGGTGCGCCGAAGGTGCTAGGCGATTAGGTTCTTGTTCTGTATTGACTATGTTAATTCATCTAGCATTCAAAGAGGTGAACATGAGGTGCATTAGGCACATGTAAGCAAATCTCTCTAGCTGTCTTATTTTGTGTGCCTGCTCCTTGAGCTTTTTCCATACATTGTTCACAGTAATGTTAGATGAACTAACATAGTCTATATAGGACAAGACACTATGTTTGGGATGATATTGGAGTGGTGGACAAGACATGATTTGAGGTTATGCTAGATTAGTGTGATGGAGATAGAAGCTAATATCTGGAGGGTTTAGACTAAGTAGGAGGCAAACCTATTACATGTAGTGTTGATTGTAGTACTAAAAGGGAGTCCAATGACGATGTAATAACATTAGATGGCAATGAGTTGCTGCGTGTAAAAGTATCTTGGGTCAAGCAATTGTAATAGATTAACCTTAGGAAGGGCAATTTGGAAAGTTTATATGGTTTTAGGTTAGTAGTCCTTACTCCTTAGTATAAAGAGGGGATAGTATATGCATTAGGATTTTTGTGAATTGTGAGGAAAAATGTTGAGAGTAGTAACCTGAAGTTACTAGGAGAGTGATAACCTAAAGTTATCAAGAGAGTGATAGCCTTAAGCTATTAGTCTATCCTTTTGTATCCAAATTCTGTCATTATTAATCTAAATTATCAAGCTTTTATCTCTTAATTAGTCTTTAAATCTGAAAATACTAAGTTAGTCCATAACAGCAATCTTTAAAAGGAGTGGAGATATTGAAGATGTGGCTAACGGAATTAAGTCAGAGTGGCTTAAATGGAGAGCATTTGTATTGCGTTGAGTTAAAGGGTAAATTCCACAAGACAGATTAGCACTGATGTATTATGTCAAATTGCTGGGCATTTAGGAAGAAAATATGTTTTGAAGCTGTATGTACAGAGATGAGATTTGTTTGTGGGGACACCTTAAAGAATAGAATTAGTGACGAACATATTTGAAATAAATTTGGAATCACATACTTCCTCCGTTCCTTTCTTATTGCACCATAGGAGTTTAGCACAAGATTTTTGGTAGTGGAAAAAAGGATGAGAAAGAAAGGTAAAAATACAAGATTGTCCATGTGATGGTATACATAAACTAAAAAATCAAGTGTGAAAAAGAAAGGGTATATTTGGTATTTGTAGTATGAACACAAATATTTCTTTTCCTAAAATAGAAATGGTGCAATATTTGTGCTATTTCCTTAAAAGGTAAGTGGTGCAATATTTAAAAAACGGAGGAAGTATATAAGTTGGAACTTGGGAAAAAAGAAAAGAAAAACAAAAGTCACTTCGAACTTAAGGATTGGAAATTTGTAATTTTATGTCATACCTATTCTTGGAAAGTCGAAGTGGTCTTCTACTTGGAAGTATTTGTTCATGATGCTGGGGTTGGACAATTGTGGACTTTTTTCCTCTGTGTTGATTGCTTAAAGGAGTAGAAGCTTGAGCCTTAATGGACAGGGTTATTTTGGTTAAACAGTTACTTCAAAGATTGATTGAAGACGAATTTTAGTAGCCATCCTTTTTTTCACTCCGTATTTTTTTTTTTTTTTTTTAATACTTTGGGTCCTTCATTAGTTCCTTGCGTTTGGGGTCTGCTGGGTTAATCTGAAATCAGGTTATTTGGAGAGGTAAAATGAACAAAGACTAGATTACCATTGATCACCATTTTGTAGTTGCTGGATCCCTTTGCAATTTTTAGTGCATTGGGAATTTCCTCAGCTTGACACTGATTTGATTTTTCCTTGTCCATACAAATTTGGCCACCAATGCTCTTTTGATGGAATAGTTTTCTTTTTAATTGTTTTTTTTTTTTTTTCCCAACAGTTTTTGTATTGCTGTAGCCAATTGATTCTGAGTGTGCTGCAATTGCTGCTGTAAAGATTTTGTAGCTGTATAATTTATGTAGACCCTGAATCTGCAAAGGTTTCTCTTGCAATTGTTTATGTTAAGGTTCTGAATTTTGTATCCTGTCTTTGCATTGATGGGTCAACTCTGAGATGCATGGAAGCGTTCAGCAGCTTTAGTCATGGACCTTTTTTATATTAAAAAAAAAAAAAAAAAAAAAAAAAAAAAAAAAAAAAAAAAAAACTGATTATGGGTTTCTATGTCTCTGCTAAGCAGGAAACAAAGCCTCTGCTACAATTCAGCCATATCTCTTGCTTCATCTTGATATTTTTCCTGAGGCTGTCCACACGATAGAGGATGCACTTCGCCAGTTTTGTGCACAAGAAGCACTCGAAGGTTACCGAGCTTCAAACACTGGGAAGGTACATAAACGGTTAATGATCTTAATTTGGGTTGTCCAGATGATGTTTTCGATGCTCATTCTGTTCCGTTAATTTTTGTATGGATCTTCATCCCTTGCGTTTTCATTTTACTGAAATGTGGTATTCTGTTTCTCTCTTATATCCTAACATGTTTGAAGGCCATTGATGCAATGCCACTCAAATCAAATATCTTGACAATTTGTGCGATTCACATGCTATAGCCTATAAGCCACCCTCCAGTGTTTCAGTAATGATAATTCTATTATTAATGTCGTGTGATTGTCTGTATCTTTAGCAAGTCTTGCATAAAGAAGTGTAGAGTATGATCGACTATATTGTAGGAACTTTTTTTTACTTAGCCCCCTTTTATTATTATAATAAATGATTATAGTTTATACTATATGCCCAATCCAATTTCATGTCTGCAGAAAATTCTTATTTTTGCCAGTCAATGGGAGATTTGGGCAATTTTGCAATTTAATATTGGGGTTCTTATGCCCTCGAATTGTTTGTTGATGTGTGACTACCATCGTAATTCCCTTGGGGCCTAGGAGACTCTTGGAGATCAAAGATTATGTTTTGTTGTGAAATTGGGAATGATCATATCTTTTTCCTTACATCATCATTTTGCTTTTCCTATCATTTTTTTGCTTTGTTATTCCTTTATAAAATATTGAGCCCTCTCTAATAAATTTACCCGTGCCATCAAATGTGTCTGGATGAAGTTTGAGTAACAATAGTGTAAAAGGTGTGATAGCTATATCCCTCTAATGCTCTGTATTGACACAACCTAATGGACCCGGCAGTATGAAAATGGACATGACAGTTTCTGGTGAGTCTAGCATGAACCCCTTAGATCTAAGGTTCCTGGAGTAAAACTTAGATTTGAAATTCGCAGATGTAATTCACTGAATTAAGATCTAAAACTTTGAGGCATTATTCATGACAGGATGAAGGCCATGAAGCAGCTGGTGCTTTATTTTGAGCACTAGTAGCTCCAGTCAGCTTTTCTGCTGATTGCTCTGAATGTTTTTGGCTGGCTGCCCCTTTCTTTTCTTCTCCCGTAAATTATTATGGGCTCAGGAATGCCCTGTTTTTTTTCTCCTTCTTTTGTTCTGATAGTCTCTCGTCACCAAATGAACTTTGAGTGGGATGAAGTCGTATGGTACTTGTGACTTTTTAAAATGCTATGGCTCCTTTTTGCATTTCTCTGTGCAGCCCTTTTATTTTATTTATGATGAGTTACTGATACTAATTCCCTAATTATACTGAGCTTGAGCATGCTGTTTGCAAAGATATGGCTTGTCGAGGAACTTAACTTGGTAGAAATATGATTGCATGTTTAAGATTGTTTTTCTACTTTCATCTATATTGCAAAATACTGGTTAAATGCTTACGTGTACAATGTATTGTTTAGGCTGGATTGGTGACAGCTAGCAAATCTGTCAAAATACAAACCTTGTCTAAGATTATGATACTGCACCTGATGCGCTTCAGCTATGGGAGTCAAGGGAGTACGAAATTGCACAAGCCCGTTCATTTTCCCCTTGAGTTTGTGTTAAGCTCACAACTCCTTGTGTCACCTACAACTGAGGTAAGCTCAATTTATCATTTAATTTGAACTCCCTAATCACTCACCTATCTAGCCTACATGATCCCCTCCCCTATTAACTCTCTTTATGTGGCTGAAAAATGATTACCTTTGGTGAGATCTACCATTGTGAACACTAGCTAACGCATTGTTTTGAATTTTCAATGGTTAATAGTCTAAAGTCTCTAAACACATGATTGATTGTAACAATGTTATCAGTACTTGGACTTAATTACCAATATATTGTTGCCAGTATTTTTAATGAAGCTCTGTAGTTCTTACCCCTTGACTAAACTAACATAGACTAATTCATAAACGTTGACTGTATATACAAGGGTTGCTGGCACAGTTGTGTGTGAAACTCTTTGCTTAAGAATTCAATATTTAACCTACAATTCAAGTTCTAATAAGTAGATTTTATGAGAATTCCATTGTTAAACATCCTTTTTTCAATCATAAGTACTGGATGAAAGCGTGCAATTTTTGTTGAATGTCTACAAGTATATACGTCATAACTTATAGATATCCAACAATATATGTATTCCTATAAGTCGATAGAATTATAGAAATGCTAAGATTTCCTCGTGTTAAAATAATGCTAGCCGTGGAATACAAATTTTCCTTGTGCATCTTTTCTCGAGATTTTAGAGCTTGCAGAAAAATAATTTGTGTTCTTTCTTTAGTTAGCACACTTTCTTATCTCTTCAAAATGGAGTTTTTGAATCATTATTTGGTGATAAAGAATTATCATTATTGGAGAAAGGCAGCTTGAATCTGATTTTATGTTTGTGGCATTTTATTGTACAGGGTAGGAAATATAAACTTGTGGCTACAATTACTCACCATGGGAGGGACCCTTCAAAGGGGCATTATACAGCTGATGCTTGTTATCCTGATGGGCAATGGATACGATTTGACGATGCATCTGTCACTCCAGTACCAACTAGCAAGGTTTTACATGACCAGGCCTATGTACTTTTCTACAAGCAAGTATAGATCACAAATCCGTAGAAATTCACCCTTGCTTAAGTCTGAGATTACTTGATCTCGGCCTGGACCATCTTGTGTGGAATGTGAAGCTGTTTGCTGTTGAGGTTAGATTAGTTACTTTCTTCCGTGCATCTGTTTTGTCCTCACCTCCATGCAACACAGAGGGGGTACTAATTTACATGAAATAATTTTTTATCTCAATATCGATAGTGATAGGTTTGTCGGAAAAGGGGGTTATGATGAAATTAAGAGAGAGAGGAGGGGAGCGGGGAAGGGGATGGTTGGTTTGCAACAACTGATCTAGCATGCTAATAGAGTAATAGGGTTTCATATTTCTGTATCTTATGACGAATGTTACTTGTAAGTTCTCTGGCAATTTATGATGAGAAGTTCTGAAAGGCTAAAAGATTGTTTATACAGTCCTTGCCACTCTTTTTGATTTTTCTGAAAAAAAAAGGCTTGAAATAGGTTTGCTTCCTCTTTTTTTTTTTTGGTTATGAAAAACGAATTTTTATCTTTGCAAGTGTTAGTCAACTTTAGGCCTTATAGTTTTTGTTGAGCAAATACACGTTTATCTCTGTGATAAACTTGTTCATATATCACAGTTATAAACTTGTCATTTCTCATGTTAGAACAAGGGTATTTTTGCCATTTTAAGAAAAAAAATCTTCAAAGCTGCTTCAATGGAGACTAAGTAGAAACGAAGCTCATGACCAAAATCCATGGTAAAATCAATAGAGGAAGGATATCACACAAGCAAATGACAAACACCTATTCTTTAGGGTTAACCATTCCCCTAATTTCATTCCCCCCTCCCCCCCTCCTCTCGGAATTTCATTGGATTTGGCGGCAAAGCTGCCGAAATGGTGGGTGGTTTAGTCCGTTAAGAGATTAAGGTGGGTGGGGATCGAGGAAGGAGGAAGAAGATGAAGCATGAGAGATGGGTCACGAGAGGGAGGAGGAATATGTTTTTTTCCTTAAATTTCTTTTCAGAAGTCAAAATATTTATATTTTTGGCACCGAAAAAGTCAAGAGCATGACGCTCTACAAATGGCCAGGGATAGGTACGTAGTAGCTCAGTATTTGCAATTAGGCCAATACCTCATTGGTACAGTATTATTTTGAACTGTTATTGCTGTAATCCCTAACAATAATGAAAAACTCGTACGAGAAATTTGTGTTCTTTGATTTCATTGCTACTTGATACCTACTTCTGTTTACGCATATAAGCCAGTACAAGCCGTAAAATATATATATATATATATATAAGCGAGTACAACTGTACAAGTAACAGAAAGCATTAGATAAGCATTGAACATCAGTGTAAACCTCCATCCTATTCAAGTATGCTAGTTATTAACGCTTCCCAAAAGTCATAGTTTCTCAATCCACAAACATGATCTGTTATTTGTCAAAAGCTTGCTTAGCCAATGCTCGATTAACCTACGAAAACTGTTGAAAACGCGATGTCACCGGAGGTGGAAGTGAATAAGACGGAATGGGCTATAACATAATCCATTCACCTGTAAGGCTGTAACATAAACTCCTCACAGTTGCAATCATGAATTGGTAACATCAACTTGGCTTAAACTTGAAATTTTTTATATACACCAGAATGTATCATATGTCCAACTAATCCAAAATTAGTTTTTGCTCTTTATTTAATGATTAAATGAAAAACAATTATCAAAATGTGAACAAACTACTCATAGGTGCACCGTATACTTGGGTGTATATAACAATTTCTTGTTCATGTTCCCTGAAGGTAGGATGAACTTTACCTATCCCTAGCTTGTTGGACTTGCTATGCTAACGTTTCTTAAAGATTACTCGTATATTGTATTATTTCATTTCATTGGTTAACTTTCCATAGATAGAACCAATCAGCATACTATGAGCTTTTATAGTCACACAAGTGCTATGCCAACTTGAACATAGTATGTTTGGATTATGTAACTTACATAGGAGGCATCCCTAGTCATAATTTGCTAGGAGTAATAACTTTTAAATTTTGGCCTAATTGTACTTGCTAATAACATTTTGGCTTGATTATTTTTTGGGTGTATAGAAAATCACATAGTTATATACTCGTATGGTATTTTTGTAATGATCACCCTTATATATTTGTGAGCATTTAATATCATAATACCTCCGGTACATATAATGTGCAACTTTGAAATATTTCATATCTTACAAATAATACCCAAAAATTACACATAATATACAACAGATATAGCATATTCATATCAATCATATGCAACCTTTTATGTGTGTTTGAATACCATCTTTGTATAGTGCATTGTAATTCCTAACATAATATGAAGTAAGAAGTAAGAGGTTTTGAGTTAAATTCTAAGATTAATTATTTACAAAGAAGTAGAATTTCTTAATATTTTTTTTTACAAGAGAATACTAAAACAATAAATTAGATCTTCAATCATCAATTCACATTTATATTCTATGTATGTGGTGTAAATGAAATATGATATTGTAATGGTGTAGACCAAATTTAATCCTTAATTGAATATAATATATATATATATATATATACATATATATATATATATATATATATATATATATATATATATTTTAGTGTCTCTTACCTAGTAACCTAGTAAACAAAATACTATCCCATCAAAAAATAATTAAAGAATTGGTAATTCCATATTGTTAAGATAATTAAATAATGTATTTTTTCTTGGAAACGACTCTTTATATCATTAGCTTGATCATTGACACTTGTCCTTGCTTTTTCATACAAAGTACATATTTTACCCAAATTATTAAGACTAATATGACCTTAATTAATTAATTTATTCTCCTTAAGCTACGGTCATGTTTGTCTAACAAGTAAACCTACCAAAAGTAATATTAAATAAAAACATTATTCGTACAATTTTAAATGGAATCTATTGGTTAATGAAAAAAGCTCACATGGCCTTAACCAATAGGGGACTTCCTTGCCAAACAGATCCTAAACACTAGAAATTGTGTTTAATTTTTTAATTTTAGATTAGTAAGTGCTTTTTTGAGGTTTGTGCCTCGATCCATCTTTTATGTATGAGCTAAACTTTGGAATTAGGAATCTCGGACTATTTGATAGGAGTATTTTTGCAAATGGAGTACTAAGTTTAGTTTATTGTAGTTAATAAACTAATAATTTCATAACATAGAAGGTTCTTAGATACATTCTAAGTTATCAAGAGTTCTTGGAAGTCATATTGTTAACAAAGAAATATGGTATGACTTTGACATATTGTTATGCATAAACCTATTAATTAATTCATGATCAATAGTGAGCTTGATCGATCAATAAGTAGTGAAGTACGTATACTAGGGGTGAATGGATTCCGGCGCAAAAATTTCTTAATATGTCCAGTCAACCTGTACCTCAAGTTTAGCTAAATCATGTTATATAATTATTGATATGATCTAATTCGCAACTAATATTTCTCTAGTATTATTAAATTTGATAATTGGAAATTACTTAATAGCTAATTGATTGGGAACAAAATTTTAGTGATTTGTTTGCTTTTGTATATAGGTAAGAATGAACACAACCTAGTTACATATGAATGTAGGCATCCGAGTCTTCAATGAGTTTTAAGATTTCAAATGTGTATTGAGATTCAGACACCTGTAATGTATTTAAACTTAAAAGTATCTACATGTCAGAATAATTGGTTACACGTTATAATATAGTTCGAATATCAACTATCAGTAACATAAAAAGATATAAAATTTTATTAATTTTATTTTATATCACTCTTCAGTCATCGTATATCCCTTATTAAGTATGCCAATATTCGCGCACAATATTGCGGTAGGAAAATCAGGCAAAAACCTAGTAAAAAAGGATTGAAAGGAGAAAGCATCTTGTTTTCCATTTATTTGATACCGAAGCAACTTGCTTTCATAAAAAATTAATTAACCTTATCATGGAGTATTATAATAGATTTACTTACTTTATTAATGATCTTGCTTTAGCATTCGCAATTGTCCTAAATGTTATCACAATGACAAAATAATAAAGTAAGTTATAATTCATTATTTGTTCCTAACAATGCATTATCCACGAATTAGTGTTTAGTAATATGGAGTATGGTACTAATATTATTGGACATTGAAAGATTTACTAAAATTTGGAAGGTAATACAAGTAAATTAATGTAATGGAAATGGAACAATGGAAGTTAGGCCGTAAGAACAAGGGATGGGTTGGCAATTGTGCTGACTGCTGAACACTTATTTGTCTCTCGCACGTGAATGAATGACCATCTATCGGATGAAGAGTCGTGTTTTCTTTTCCTCATAGGTACAAAGAAAATGTCATATCGTATCTCGGCTTGAGGTAGCCATTGCTATCTCGGACATTTTGGAGGCCTGAGGCGAAAAGCAAATATTAAAATATTAAAATGGCTTCCTAAACAACTGAGATGTTATTCATAAGTAATTCATGAATATTAGAATTTAGCTAGGTACTTCCTCCGTGTTTAAATAAATGAAACGTTTTGAATTTTACGGACCTTTAGGAAGGTTAGTTGAATAACTAGATAGTGGGGTATAAATTTGAGGAGTGAGACAAAAGTAAGGGGTTTTCTGAGGACCATTAGTTATTAATAGACTATTATTAAAAAGTAGAGATAATATTATTGAAAAAATAAAGAGAGGTTACTGAAAAAAGAATGTTTTATTTATTTAAACACGCCGCAAAACAAAAACGTTTCATTTATTTAAACATGGAGGGAGTATAAAATAAATTATGCCGGCCACCACAAGAATTTTGAGATGAGATAAGGGAAGAGGGCAAGATAAAAATTGTTGGCATCATTGAGGTTTAATTAAAAATAAGTACACGAGTAGTAAAGTATTACTTCATCTTTTCTTTTTTATTTGACGTGTTTCTTTTATCACGTTTGTCAATGCAAAATTTTAATGATCAATAATTTTACTTATCCATAAGTAAAAATGATAAAAGTTATACTTCCTTCGTTCTGTTAATATTGCAACAATGGACTTTTTGCACTATTTATCAATCTTGTTTGACCATATAATATGATTTATACGTTAAGCAAAATATAGTCATGTGGAATCTTGTTGGATTCGTCTCATAAAATACTTTCACAATATCAACTTTTTATAATTTTTACTCTTACACAATTATAGATATTTAGCGTATAAAATGTGCTTTGGGGTACGTAATTTCATCTTTATTGCAATGTTAATAGAACGGAGGAAGTATATTATGACAGTATTTATCGAGATGAATTCAAAAATATCTCACATGATCATGAATATGTTTTTTCTTACATAATATTCACAAAAAGGGTTAAAGGAGGGATGGTGAATAGTGTAAAAGTCAAAGCGGGTCAAGTAAAAAAGAACGGAGGAAGTATTAACATTGATTGAAGAATTTTAAGAATCTATAAGAATTTGGAGAGAAGTTAAAGAACTAATTAGCACAATAAACATATTTTATCATAAAATATGTTGTTAGATAGGTATTAATGTAATAATAGTTTCATAATATAATTTTAAAAATAATTTTCATTAATATTTAATTAAAAAAAATTAAGTTAACCTAACTACTACCTCTGTCCCCAAAACTTTGACCCTTTTGGGTTGATTTTGCGATTATTAAGAAACTTAAATGAAAAGAAATAAAAACATATTGGAAAGATGAATTTACATGGGGTTTGTAAAAAAGTAGAGTGATAAAGTATTATAAATACACGAAAAAACAAAATTTTATATGGGGGAAGCTAATTTTGCACAAATATTGTTGTAAATTGGTGGGTATTTTAATGCAAATGGGTCCATCATTTTGGAATTAAAATTAGGCCAAAAGGATCGAAGTTTTGGAGACGAAAGAAGTAGTACATTTGCATGTGTACAAAGTTGATTATGTAAGACATTGTGGGACAGAGGGACCAATTGTTATTTGGTGGTCATCATATTAAAAAGGATTGGCATTTTTTCAATCCTGATATGTAATTGTGTAATGTCTAGGCTATGAGGGTTCTCAGCCACATGAATAGTTTCAATGTGCCCTGTAGAGATAACCTTGATCAGATTGTACTCCTAATTATCATGGCACACATACAACAATAGATCAGATCAATGAAACTAATATGCAAATCTCTTTGTACCATTTAGTGTTATATATTTTAGTCATAACTTCTTTCAATCATTGTTGATAAAGATAACACTAACTTTCAATAGCTTGGTTTAGTAGTTGTAACAACTTGTTTTATGTAATCATACCAGATTACCAGGCCATCTTTTTGAATATAACTGTTCTATTGATGTAGTAACAATTAATAATTGAAACATAGACAGTAATTAATTAGTATAAAATCTATTTCAAAGTTTACTTATAGCAATTGCTAGTTCAGCACACAAAAAAGTGTTTATAGCCCTAAATCAATGGGAAACAAACTAAGTGAAGCATACATAGAAATTTCTCCATGATTGTAGACCAAAGTTATGAACAAAACATAATATGGTTGTCTAGAAAGTAGTCACAGAAATATTAGGAGCAAATTAAATATAGGGCCTTGATTAGCTGGTATAAATCACATAAATGTTAGCCTAAACTCAAGAAGTTTAATTCGTGTCTGATAGAAGGGAGAAAGGTGATTGTAACTTTTAAGAATTTGAGTAGCCACCTTTCACAATAATGTGTGTCAGGAGGTAACGTGAAAGACCGTAAATCTATACAACACCTAATATGTCGTTTCATCCATGTCAATTACCGAGTGAAGGATATTTTGGTAATTTTGACATCCGCATTAAGATAATTCTATTTGATACATGTCACATCATGAGGTTACGAAAAGAGATAATATTTTCCGAAATAATATATTCCTTTATATGGTGTGAATAATGTATATCTTGTCCGTCATCTTTGCTAATTATAGTCTGTAATATGCTAAAATAAAGACATTATCGCGACAACCTGCATCTTTAATTGAGTAGATCACAACTTAATCTTTGTTTAGTTATTCTTTGAAATAAATTAATTGCAACTTGCTAATATTTAAAAGCTTAACATATGTTTTGGATGACAACATGAGCACTAAGTAGAGTGCATGCTTCTTTAATCATTTGTAACCATACATGTGAGAAGTCATGTTGATAGGCATTGGACAGTACCCACTTTAAGTTAATGTTGGGAAAAGAGGAAAGTGATAATTAAATCCATACAAAATTTGCCAATTGGCCATCAATTTTTGGGTTATTTTTTTGAAGGTACATCCTAATTTGTTTATATTTTTTTCTAATTTTGGAAACCTTAATTACCTGAAAAAGGAAATCTTTCCTAGAAATTGCTCTTGAATTTGGTCTTTTAAGTACTGACACGTCACTATCTTCTACCTGAATAAAGTGTCGGCCAACGGTTATGTGATGGCCAGATAATTTCTTGTTTGGTCCACAATTTTAGAATAAATATGATTTTTAGAGTTTTCAAGAGTCAAGTATATTTGAAAAATATATACTCCGTATTATATAGTTTATTATTTTTGAATGATATAATATAGAACATAAGAGTGCTATTACGTAAAAAAAAAAAAAAAAAGGTACTATTATGTAACGTCGGAACTTGAGGCTTAGTGAATGGCAAAGAACAAGTAATGCTTTGATGTCATTCAATTTTTTGAGTTTCCAACTTTGAGTAGTTTTGTTTGGTATTTTGTACTAAACATTTCCTTTTTTGGATACTCTAGAGTTATTCTATATTTGATTTCGTTGGAGACTACATAAAGTATATATCTAATGAAATGCATGAAAAGGATGTATCTGATTCAAGAATTGGTTAGTACTTTCGGGAAAAAAATAAAGGAAGATGACTTCAAACGCAAATGAAATATCGGCTATCTAATTATGTTCTATGTATCAATTTAGATTCAACGACAAGGAGAAATGATAATGTAAAAAATTAAAAAGGGCAACCAATCAGGTGTCGTTTAATTGGTAGTAATGACAGCTGTTATCTCCCAATCTTGAGGTCTCGAGATGGGGACATAAGAAGAGACCGAGGAAGGAGAGTGGAGGAGGTATCCAGTCTGTTGAGGCAGGTGAAATGGACCCCACACATACTTATTAAATATATAGTGTAAAGAAAAACACTGATTAACAATACATCTAGTATACATTTGTCCATAGTTTTTTTTCATAATTACATTTTTCATTTATGTTTGCTCCCTTTTGTTTTACACACTTATAATTTCTTTTTATTTTGGCAATGTTTTCTCCTTCTAACCACATATACAATACTCTTAGCTCATTTGATGAAATAATATATTGGTAGAGCTTTATTTATATGTATTTATAGAATTTAGAAACTTTTTTCAATACATGTTTAAGGAGATTAAAATATATAAAATTAATCATAATCAACCTTTTCAACATAATTTGAGGCATAATCTTCCCATGGAATAGACTTTAAAGTAAGATTCATTTATCATCAACCTATAAACTTGAAAAGTTTTTCAATATCAGTCCTTTAAAATAAAGTGTCATATAATAAATTGTCATGTCACAATTAATTTTTCTAAAGTAGACTTTGGGGAATGGCTAGATATAGAGTTTAAGAAAAAATAGTTATTGTAGAGTATATGATAATGAAAGCATATGTGTAGAGTTGAGGAAGTTTTTCTAAATAACTTAATAAAACATACTTCCTCCGTTTCTTTATAGTTGCAACAGTTCCGTAAAATGAATATGTCACAATACTTGCAACACACTATAATTGAAAAGTATTTTATGTCAAAAGTTGTACAATTACCTTTATTATAATCTCACGGCCCACTAAATTATACTTTTTAACAATATCTCTCCTCCATTTTAAGTGTTTAAAATTACATGAGACCCACTTTTCTTAAATATCGTGAAAAAAGGTGTGTTGCAAGTTAAAAAAAAGGAAGAAAGTACATTTTTCGAACATGATTCATACCATTGAGAAAGCAGAATAAGATATCAAAGGAAGAAGCCATTTAAAAATCAATTTAACATATATGGGGCATGTTTGGTGAAAAACTAATCGAAAGTTTTGACGAAATGATTGTATTAATTGATTTTACAAACTAATTATATAAAAATGCTTGGTAAATATATAGTTGATTTCTTAATAAAATTGTTTGTATACACAAAATATATGATCAATAAGGACATTGATATATTTTTTTTATAGTAGTGTTTTGGGTTAAAAGAGGGTTATAATTGTCACTTCATCATCTTAAGTAACTTGAATGAGCTGATGAAAAAGTTCCTCGGAGCATTAGCTTATTAAAAATGAGCTAATTTGGTGGAATCAATTCTTTACCAACAACAATGAGGTATTATTTGCTGGTAAGTGTTTTTTGGGACAAAATTAGCTTATTTGACCAATAATATTTTTATTAGGAAAATTTGAATTTTAGTACTTCAAAAATGAGGCTAATTGAATTTTAGTACCCATCTAAATTTTTTTTTTAAATTAGTACCTCCAAAATGACAAAACTGTAGGTTTCAGTACCTCCGTTACTATTTTGTCAGATTTGCCGTTTGTGGGTCCCATGTCAACGGCTAGTTTGTTCTTCCCTCTTTTTAAACCACGATTTTCTTCATTTTTGCCCATTTTTGCTGCTGTTTAAATTGAAGAATCAAAACACCAAAATTTGTGGGATAGAAATTCAATTAGACTTAGGGTTCTTGTTAATTGGTTAATTGCGAAGCTGTTGGGAGGATTGTTCACGCATTTGCTGAAGGTGTGTTTGGCTGAAAAAAAAGGTCAGTTTGTTCATAATTTTGTCTACGAATTGTTATATTTGAAGTTGATTTGAGTAGAATTGTGTTGTATTTGTGGTTCATATAATATTGACATTGTAGTTTGTACTGCCAATTGTGTGTTTATTTGAATAATGTTGATGTAATTTGTATTTTGATGCTGTAGGAAAGTTAGGGTTCTTTAATTTGGTTAAATTGGGGATTTTTTGTGTTGTTGAAATTAATGCTGCATGGGTGTCATATTTCTGAAATTGGGGTTTTTTGTTGCATTTGTGTATTTATATTTGCAGAATGGCTGAGGATAGGGTGGTTTTCAGATATAAGTTCTTGAGTGTAGTGATTGACATTGAAGTAGAAATAGGTAAAGACAACTTGATGGATAAATGCTTAGAGTGGGAAGACCGTTTGCGTGAAATGGACGATCCAGTAGAAGGATCTTTAGATATTTTGTTTCCCAAATTCCAGTACATTTATAAAGGGAAATATAGGGATTTAGAGGATGATGGGGATGTGTTCAAAATGATTAGGAGGCTTGGTAATAAGGACATCTACACCATTCATGTGGGCACCACTAATGATCCTGGGTTCTTGGCAGATTGTATGTGGGAGTTTAGGCAGAAACAGAATGGGAATTGGCCACCCCCTGGCTATCCCTATAATGGTGCTCAGCCACCAGTTTAACAAGGTTTGTGTGAGCTTGGTGTGTGTAAGTGGTGTTGTTGTTGTAGTGTGTTCTGTCTAATGCCCTTGTTTTTATTTTGTTTGATGTTTGCAGGAGTCATAATGTCCTGGAATACTGAATCTCCCTCTAAACTGAAGAAGTGTAACTGTGGCTTGCCACTAGCAAGGCTGACATCTTGGACAAGGGAGAATCCAGGGCGAATCCAGGGCGCAAGTTCAAGGCTTGCAAATTTTGGGATCCAAACACTGAGACAAGGGGATGCAAATGTTTTGAATGGGTTGACTTAGAGCAAACTGAGTGGCAAAGGGAGGTAATCAACAACCTCGCTCTTGACAAGAAGTTAATGAAGTCTGAGATAAATTCTTTGCAAAGGGAGGTTGATGATCTTGTTGGGCAAAGGAGGTGTTTGCTAAATGAAGTTGACACATTGAAGACTAAATGCAAGGCCTTGTCTGGTGATAGGAAGAAGATGACAGGCAGCAATGGTAGTGGTAACAGGCTTCAGTTGACTGTAGTGGTTGCATTTTGTGTACTTGTTATGGTTTTAGGAGTTTGTGTAGTCATAAAACCTGTTTAGGGGAGGGTGATGAATTCCAGGGTATTATGTCTTAGTATGGTGATACTAATTTCTTACTAACTATGTATGGTTCTTAATTGTAGTTGTATTTGTGGTTTGTATTGAACTTAAGTTATGTATTGCACTTTATTTATGTATGAATTTCAAAAAATATTGGCCTTCAAATATATGTGCTTCATTTGTCTAATAAAATAGAGTCATATCATATATACATAAATATGTCTACTTACAAGGGACTAAGTCCAAAAAGTGACTACTAAATATATAAGTTCATCAAAATGAATACATATTGGATACTGTCAGAGACATAGGTTCAACAATGTTCAGAAATTCCACTTAATTTTTTCCATTTTTTTTCTTGCTTGGCCTTGTTGCTGTAGTATTTTTTGCTGTTGTTGTGGTTGATGCTTCGCTGCAGAGGTATGGCTCAGCTCCTGCACTCTGCCTTGACCTTGTATTAGGCCTTTGAGAAGGTGCTGCTTGTGAGGGTGCTGATGCTCCTTGAGATGCTTTTGCAGCAGCAGTTTTTGAGGATGCCTTTGGTCCTTGAGATGCAGAGGCTCCTGCTCCTTGAGATGTTGCTGCTGCAGCAGCTTTTGAGGAAGCTTTTGCTGCAGAAGCAGCAGCCTTCTTCTTTGCCTCTTCTTGTGGGAACTTCTTATTGGCTATGCTGTTAGGTCCTGCTGATGCTCCAGGAGTAGTCTGCAAAAATGAGGGGATGTGAACTAAATTAAGACAGATAAAAACAAACAAAATGACACATAAATGAGAATAATTTCAGAAATAACCTTGTTTAAAGCTCTTGCAGCTTTTATTCTCCTCTGTTCTACCACCCATGGTGTGTTTACAGCAGGTTTTCCCATAGGGTTAGGCTTGGAAGTAGGCTCTTTCACTTCTGCAGGCATATTGGAGCAAGTTTTTGCATAGTGCCCAAATTGAGCACATTTTTGGCATCTCTTCTGCCTTTTTTGTGAAGCACCCTCAGCTGAATCTGGTACACCCTCTCCCTTTTCCTTCTTTCTCTTTTTGGATTTAGGTCTGCCAGGCATGACTCTGACAGGAGGTGGCAGTGGCTCCCTTAGCTGAATCTTTTCCTAGTGTTTGGGACCTGGCATAGGCTGTACTGGCAAGTCATATGCCTCTAAATGTCTCTCCCTTGTATAATAGTGGTCCACATACTCTTCTGGATCACTTCTCTTGTCTGATATACAAGCAAATCCATGCACACAAGGGAGACCAGTTAATTGCCAGTGGTAGCATGTGCATGTCCTATTTTGAAGGTCAACTGTGACTTGGTCTGAATTGAGGTTGACCTCATAAGTGTCATCCCTAGAGACCTGCACTATGCAGTGCCTAGCCACCCTCTCCATTCTCTCAAACAGTCTAGTCACATAAGGCATGACTTTTCCTTGAATTTTTTTCACTCCCTCCCACTTGTCATTGTGTCTTTTCATTGCATACCTCCTTAACCATTCCATTTGGGTTAGGATAGGTTTGTCCCTAACTTCTCTAATGCAAGCATTGAAGGTTTCACACATATTATTCAACAGCATATTAGATTTGCAATTAGTTGAAAAGGCATGCCTAGACCAATGTTGGGCAGGGATGTTGTCAAGATATTCATAGGCATCCTCACTAAGGAACCTTATGGATTCCATTGCAATTTCAAATCAGCCTACAATAAGTGCAAAGCAATTACTTATAAATATACTGCCAGAACAGTTCATATAGTAACTAACATACTAACCTCACAAACTTAGCATACAAATAGAACAGGGCATATATTAGATTACATACTGACCTCACAAACTAAGCATTCAAACTGACCTCACAAAATGAACAGTTCATATATTAGCTAACAAAATGAGCATTCATACTGAGGAGCATACATATACAACAGTTCATATATTAGCTAACAAACTGAGCATTCATACTGAGCATACATTTACAACAGTTCATATATTAGCTAATAAACTGAGCATACATATAGAACTTAGCATATATTAGCTTACATACTGCAAGAACATAACATACAAATCAGCATACCTAAATTAAGCTTGCAGACACAGTCAGCATACCCATATTAAGCCAGCAAACAAAGTTACCCATATTAAGCCATCAAACAAAATAACCAAAACTGACTTTATATATGGTCACAAACTGTTCACAACTAAACTAACCACAAATTTATGCTTGTAACCTAATCACATCTGGATTTACCACAAAAAAATGAGCTAATACCATACTAATAAACAAACAAATAACAGAGCATACCCAAGTTGTAGCTCTAGCAGCATTCCAAAACAACTCTTTGAATGTGGACCCTGTGAACTGTAATTTGAAGTTTGCCCATATGTGCCTCACACAAAACCTCTTCTCAGCAAAGGGCACCACCTCCTCAAATGCCTCAACAAGGCCCTAAAAACACAAAAATGACAAGTATATGTGAGTAAACAAATAAAACACAGTCACTCAAAATAAATGCCACAAAATGTAACTGAATTGATAGTTCACTAACCTTCTGCCTATCTGACATGTAAGTGAAGCCACCTCCCATTGCCAAGTCATCCAAACTTTGCTTCAAACACTCCAAGAACCAGCACCAAGTTTCTTTGTTCTCCACCTCTACAGTAGCCCATGTAAAGGGGTAGATGCTGTTGTTCCCATCCTTTCCCACTGCCACCAAAATCTGACCAGGGTAGGAGCCCTTCAAATGGCATCCATCCACCCCTATTAAAGGCCTACAGCCTTTCAAGAAACCCCTTACCAGTGGGGAAAGGCACACATACATCCTCAAGAATAGTGGTGGCTCTGGCCTATCCAATCCATCAACCACCACATTCACTACAGTCCCTGGGCTATATTTCTGCACTGCCTTCCCATAATCCCATACTCTGGCATACTGTTCAGAAGCAGAGCCATATATGATGAATTTAGCCCTAGCTAACCATGCCTTGTAGTACCCAATCTTGATGCCCAAGTCACTCAAAACCCTATCCCTAAAGCTGTTTATCTTCCAACTAAGGTTGCTTCTCCACTCTTCCACATATCTCTCAGCCAAGTACTCTGCTGTAACATTGGCATTCATGTTGCTCCTCATACAATCGTGTTCCAAGTTCAGATCTTGGATTTGCCAAGCACTACTCTTGAACAAAGGCCTTGCAATGACCTTATACTTGCACCTCCTCACTTCCTCACTGCACTTACAAATAGGAAGCTTACTCCTCTTTGAATCCCATTCACAAGCACATCTCTTCCTGCAGAAAGTGGTTAGCTTCTCTTTGTTGTTGTGTAGAAAATAGAACTCATATCTATTTTCAATTGCATAAGTTCTTAGTGCTTTCCTAAGCACCAAAATGTTAGTGAACTTCTGATTTTTCACCAACACAACAGGTTTCTTGAAATCTATATCCTCCCTAAACCAAGGACTTTCATCTATGTCCTCATCAGAACCATGCTCACTTCTCAGCTCATCATCATCAGTTTCTTCTTCCTGAAGCTGTACTTCACCCTGCCCTAGATCTTTCACCAGTTGATCCAACTTCTGCTTACTCCCCTGCCCTGAACACCCAGGCTGAACCAATTCCAAAGTCTTTTCCACCTCACCTAGGATGTTAGCAGTGCCCTCACCCAATCCCTCATCTTCAGAATAACCCTCTTCCTCCTCACCTGGATTCCAATCTATGTCTATGTCACTTAAATCCTCACTGGAAGAACCTGAATCACTCTCCTCATCATCAATGAACAACTTCTTTTGTGCCTTACCCTTCCCTTTCCCTTTATCATTTCCCACCCTCAATTTACTTCTTGAGGAAAACCTAGGACTCCTTCTCACTAATGGCTCACTAACTGCACTACAAGTTTCTGTTACTGGGTTGGACTGTTGCCACCTAGGGCTCCTCCTCAAAACTAATGAAGTTGATGCTTTTTTGGGAGTGTGTTTACCAGGGCTTTTTTCTTGAACCTGGGGTTTTCTTCTTTTTCCAGTAACTGTAGACTGAGGTGGGCTGACATTAGGCAGATTTTCAGTTTGTTTGGGTGGGCTTATGGTTGGATTTTGACTTGGGCTTGCATTCTGAGCTGGATCTGTTTGGTCAGGTGGGTTTTGCTCACTAACAGTGACAAACAATTCCAAGTACCCATCTTTGTGTTTAGCCTCTAGAAAACCCCTCACACCCTCATCATCCTCTAATTTCCTTTTCCCATTCATCCATGTTTGTCCCTTCTCTTTGTACCACAAGACATAATTGTAAGGGACAGCCCACCCCTTTTCCCTAAACCCTTCAGCACATAACCATCTCAAGTAGCCCACTCTAATAAAGGAAAGAGTCACAGCTAACCTCCAATACACAAAACCAGCCTCATACACTTGATACTCACTACCCTTTCTCTTTCTTTTCTTAAACACAAAACCCCCAAAAAGTCTTATTTTAATGTCAACAGTGTTATCAAGCTCATCCATTTGAGATTCTACAAATTAAGCAATAAACAATCTAATTAACCAATTATCTATATCACAAACAACAATAACAGCAAGTGTAATATGCATAAAGACACACCCTACACCAATTACCATAAAGCAACAACACAGTAACTGCAACAACACAAATACCCTAACACATGCATCTGTAAAATTCAATTATAAATCAATTTCAATTAAATTGATACTCAAATCCAAACACAGTAATCTAGGGTTTACTTAATTTTTTTCCAAAAATACCCACAAATTTCATCAAAATTGCGCAACAAACCATTAATGGAAAGTACAAAAAGTTGGGGGAATCATACCTGTTCGTTGTCAGAAGAATCTCCCCCTTTTGTCAATGGAGATGACGACTCCAACCTTCACCTTTCCCAGAAGCTTGCTGATGTGTGCTTCGAGTCAGAAGAAGACGCCTTTAAGTCAAATGCAGAGGTACAATGAAAATCCAAAAAAAAAAAAAATTAAAGCCTAGCAATTGACAGTGGAGAGAGAAGGAAATTGTGGTTGAATTTGGGCAATGGAGTTATTGCATGTGGTTGAGCATTTGATTATGGAGGAACAGGGCAAGGAGAGAGAAAGAGAGTAAAATGGAGGGAATTGAATGAGAATCGAAGAGAGAGAAAGAATAAAGAGAGGGAAGTTTGGTAGCTGGGGCCCACAAACGGCAAATCTGACAGAATAGTAACGGAGGTACTGAAACCTATAGTTTTGTCATTTTGGAGGTACTAATTTAAAAAAAAAATTAGATGGGTACTAAAATTCAATTAGCCTCATTTTTGAGGTACTAAAATTCAAATTTTCCTTTTTATTATTCATTTTTCATCTCGCATTTCATACAAATTTTTATTATTCGCTAGTAAAGATTTTAAATTTGGACCCTTATATTATTATTTCACACATAAGTATGAGGGATAAATAAGATACAAACTTGTAACATTGTTGCAACACGCTGATTCTATTGATACATTATTAAAGGATCAACTTTTTCAAATTTTAAGTTGATGGTTAAAGCTCAAGGAATAGGTTTTATACTCTATTATAGTTCTATACCAATCTACTTATATTGTTTTTATAAATTTTTTACTTGTATAATATTTTATACAAATAGCTATATTGCAAGTAAATAAGAAATTAAGAACAAAAGGATGGAGTAAAAAAAAGAGTCAAGGGTTTTTCTTCTCCTTAAACTTGCGAGTAAGTGCTAATCGTCTAACAGAAGACCTAGTCTATTTTATAAAATTCAGTATCAAAAAATTCCCAATTCATACAAAACCATCTTAGCTTAACATAAATGGAATAAGGGCTAATATGTCAACAATGACAAGTGCAAAGTTTTAAAATTGGGGCCTTATATTATTATTTCACATATAGACATGAGGGGTAGATAAGATACGAACTCATAACCTTGTTTCTCATGCTGATTCTTAATACCATGTTAACGGATTAAGGGCCTGTTCTCATTGACTGAACTGAACTGAACTTATTAGACCTGAGCTGAGCTGAACTGAACTTATTAGAGCTGAACTGAACTGAACTTATTAGAGTTGAACTGAACTGAACTGAACTAAAATGAATATTTTATAAGAGAAGGAAATTAGGAGCTGAATTGAACTGAAATGAATATTTTATAAGAGAAGTAAATTAAGAGCTGAACTGAATTGAAATGAATATTTTATAACAGAAGGAAATTAGGAGCTGAACTGAACTGAAATTATTAGACCTGAACTGAACTGAACTAAACTGAAGTGAACTGAAAATAATCGTATGAGAATAGGCCCTAACTCAACCAAAATTTTAAGTTGATGATCAAGATAAGGCTAGTAAATAGGTTTTATACTCTATTTTTTCACTTGTATAAAATTTCATACAAATGGCCATATTATATTACAAGTAAATACTGCTCGTAAAAATTTAGAACAAAAGGTGTAAACAAAAAGCTACGGATTATTCTTTTCCTTAAACGAGTAGAACATAATTTAATTCATCTAACAAAGACCTAGTCTATCTTTTAAAATTCAGTACTCCATATTTAAAAATTCCCAATTCATACAATTAGGGATGACAATGGGTCGGATCCACTCAGACCCGAAATTTTGGAGGTGGACCCAGATCCGACCCAGACCCACTGGGTCCTAAAAAATCAGACCTAGACCCAGATCCATCGGGTCTAGCGGGTCTCGGGTCTAAAACATGTCCAAAATGGGTCTGACTATAATTTTTATTAATTTTTTATAATATTTTATACTTCCTTTGTTTTTTTTTATTTGCATCACTTTCCTTTTTGAGGTGTTTTTTTTTTAAATGCATCACTTTTATATTTGGTAACTTTATACTATATTTTATCATTTCTCTCTCTTCCATAGTCTCCACTAAAATAATAAAAATATCTATCTATCCTCTCTCACATACTTTCTCTTTGTCCCCATATTACTTTTACTATAATAATTTATTCATCCACTCACAATATTATATTACTCTCCTAAAACTTTGTGCAATCCAAAGTGATGCAAATAAAAAAAAAAACAAAAAAAAAACGGAGGGAGTATATATTATAAATTTATAACTATACTAATACTTGAAAATAGTTACATATGTATTAAAAAATCTGGTTCATAATTTTGACACACAAATAATTTGTTCATTAAAAAGTAAAGACAATGCATGAAAAAAAAATCTTAAAAACTAAATTTATTGGTTGTACTGACTTTCTCTAAAGTTTATCATCTCATCCTTTAATTACGTAGTATATTATTAAAGTATATCTGATTAAGTGATTTTTTAAATAATATTATATCTGATATGTATTATTATTTATAAAAAAAATGTGTCCATGGGTCGGATATGAGCCGGGTCTGGGTTTACATTTTTTTGACCCAGACCCAGACCCGACCCATTGAACTTAGACCCAGACCTAGGGGTGAAAGTTCGATATTCGGTTTGAATTTTGACCCATACCGAATCCAAATCGAATTAATTCGGTTTTGAATTTTTCAAACCGAATCCAAACCGAACTAGATTTGAAACCGAACCAATCCAAAGCGAAATTTAAAAACCTAATTCGTTTCCAAATCAAAAAACGAACTTCTGAGGGGATTTTTCCAGATTGTTGAAGAAAAATAATTTTTTTTAAAAAACAGTCAAATTTATAATGAATAGATCTACAAAAAAAAAAAAAATACTCCTTTCCGTTTTTAAATACTAGCTCCACTTTTCATTTCTGGCCATTTTTAAATACTTGCCCTATTTCCTTATTTGGAAAACTTTTACAATATTTAATTAATTTCTCTCACCTAGTGGACCCAACAATATTAATTCTATATTCTCTCTCCTTCAATTCTCTCCACTACTTTTGATTTTTACAATTTTTTATTTTTCCACCTACCCCACTATCTCCATATTTTATTACTTTCTCCAATTTCTCCTAAAACTCCGAGTATGGAGAAATGGAGCAAGTATTTAAATACGGAGGGAGTAGTAAAAAAAGAAGTAATACACTAACACAATTATAATAATTAATAAATTGTATTGATTATAAGACTAACATCTACAACTACAGATTATATAAAAGATAATTTAAAAAAAAAATCAAGGATAACCATAACCCAGAAAATTTGTGGTGGTGGTGATTGAATGTGAACACGAGCGGTGATGAACACGAGTAGTGGTGGGATAAGGTGACAAACCGTGACGAAGGTGGTGACCGAAGTGAGGGAGGTGGTGTCGTGGTGATGACGAACACCGGAACATGAGCGGCTTTGAGAAACCGTGACTTGAGGGAGCATAAACACAAACTGTTGAACTGAGGAAGGTGGTGGCCAGAGTGAGTAAGATGGTTGCCGGAGTGAGTGAGGTGTTTAGGGAGGAATGGAGGATTAGGGTTTTGGTGAGGAACAGAGGAAGGTCGCGGAAGATGAGAACTGAGAAGAGTGAAATAAAGAGGGGAAGTAAAAAATTAGGGTTTTGCTATATATATGTAGGGGATATATAGGCTGGGAATCTTTGGGCTTTAAAACTTTAGTTTAGATTTCGGTTTTTGGTTTTTAAAAGCCCCAAACCGAATCAAAACCGAAATATTTCGGTTTCAATTTTTTGGAACCAATCCAAACCGAAAATCGAAAAATATCAAACCGAATTTCTAATTCGGTTTGATTTGGTTCGGTTTTTGTCCATATCACTTTCACCCCTACCCAAACCCGACCTTGACCCTTCGGGTCTAAAATTTAAGGACCCAGGCCCTAAATTATGGATCGGGTCCAACCGGGTCTAGGTCGGATTCAGGACCCATTGCCATCCCTACATACAATACAACCTTACAAGAGTTAACTCCGTCTCATACAAAAATTTGCTGAACAATAAAAAAAAAAAATACAAATACTGAAGCAAGTTTGGTGGGGAACTCACCTTGTGACTTTGAGGTCACGAGTTCGAGTTCTACCAACTACAATTTGCTTGGAAGTAAGGGGATTCCCTTACCTCTCTCCTCTAATCTCAAGTGTTGACTTACGGAACTAGATTATTGAAAAAATAAAAAAAAAATACAAATACGGTACAATATACACGCATAGAGAAGTACGAATCTCCCCACGCGTCAGCAACCTATAAGGTGGACGGTGCAAATACAAAAATCTATCCATCAATCACATTTCCATATTCTCACACCTCCAAAATCAACAAACAATAGCTTCCTTCTTTTGCCTCAGGTTTTCCAAACAGGAAAAAGAAGTGATTGAGAAAAATAAAATACGATTCGTAACATTATCACCTCTTTTCTCTTTCTCTCTCTATTTCTATTTTTATTTAAAATAAAAAAATAAAAAACTTTCCACAAATGGGCATGTTCTACGACTCCAAATTAAACCCCAATTTGCTACCTTACCCATCTTCTCCTCTTCCCCTTTCTATTCTCAGTAAGCGCCTCCCTCTCTCTCCTCCTCTTTCTTAAATCTCTTCTTCTTCGTCTTCAGGTTTTATTATTTTTAATTGTCTCACTCTTGCTTGATCCACCTTTTTCTTCACCAGCTAGCTTGAACACGAGCTAGCTATTTTTATAATTTTGATTTTGAATTAATTATTTTTAATTAGGTCAATTGTTCTTGAGCTTCGGAAGCTAAGTATTGATCTTCGATCACCATCAAAATTGAGAGATTAATTAAAGATTGAAAAAGATGGGAAGAGGTAAGATCGTGATTCGAAGGATCGATAATGTAACGAGCAGACAAGTTACGTTTTCGAAGCGAAGGAATGGATTGTTGAAGAAAGCTAAGGAGTTGGCTATTCTTTGTGACGCCGAAGTAGGTGTTATGATCTTCTCTAGCACTGGAAAGCTATCTGATTTCTCTAACTCCAGGTTCATCTTCTTTCTCTATTTTTTTATTTAAATTTTCTGCATTCTATAGATATTATTTTTACTTTAGAGTGCTTTAAAATCCAATTTACATTTATTAGGAATAATTTTAGTAGATTTTTTTTTTAAGAAATTAGTGAATATATATGCTTACATGAATTTTTGGGTCCCTTATTTGGTCAACTAATTAATCATTTACATTATCCTAACATTAGAAAACAATTGCATTAGTAATCACTAGAAAAAAATTCACCAAATTAAAAAAGTCTTGAAATTAAAAATAAAAAAAATATTACATTATCCATTGCTTTTTGCCTAAATTTTGATTTACCATAAAATCACTACATTTTCACCTCATTTTGAGCTACTAGGGTTTGAGAAATGCCTCTTTAGCTACCATCCTTCTAAACTTAAATCGAATTCAATCAAATCGTAGTCTGATCCTATCCATTTCTAAGTATTTCGTGATTGTGAGATCTAAAGACTAAAACATACAAATGAGCAGTCTTGTAAATATTTTGGTAAAGTAGATGGTAAAATAGATTAAAAACAAAGAAAATGATCATTAGTTAATTTTAATAAACACCAATTAATACTTATAAATAGGGAGGTTTAAATATTGTTATACGTGAAACAAAGTAAAGAGAAAAAATGTATATCAAATGTTAAAAATATATCAAATCAAAGCAAAATTATATCAAAATTAAATCGTAACTAGTATAATTAGAACTTTAGAAGTACTAATCTCTTTTTGACTAATTTTTAACGCGATATAAGCTTGGGATTAAACATCTTGATTAGGCTCATATGTTGCATGCATTATAATAATATCCAAAGTACATACCAAGTACTTCCATGTATTACTATTCATTAATTAATTATGTGAGCTATAACGGACAACTTAATTGCTTGATAATAGGGAAAGGTATGAAAGATTAACAGAGAACTCAAGTAAATGTCGAGGACAAATTCTTTTTTCACAACATATATAGAGAGCAAGTCATGAAGAACAATTAAGTAGAAAAATCGTTTTTGTATTGTATTACCTCCTCAAACAATAGACGAAGTACTTGATAAGCTAAGCTAGTTGAGTTCTATTAAAATTATCATGAGAATATTTTCTTAATATCTCTAATAAGTTGAATCAACTTTTTAGCTAAGGATGATAGAAAGGGCGGAGTTCAATTAGGTTGCAACAAAAAGGATGACCATAAACTTTAGCTTAACGAGCATATGATAAAAAAGCAATGTTCATTTTTGTAAGTATCACAATAAAAATTTATGTTTGATCTTCAATCCGTATTTGAGAAAACTTTTCGGGTTTTGCCTCTTGTTGATCGGGTAATTGAGAGAACTTGTAAGAAAGAATTGAAGACATCATCTTCGGTTAATCTGCTTCAACACTTAACTTGTGAATGCATACTTTAGATTAATGCCATGCATATGGTCTGATATTCATTTTGATTGGTACTTTTCCTTCTTAAAAGTCAATAAATTATAAATGAAGATAATTGATAAAATAAATCATGCATCCAAAATACACATAAAAAATACAGCAAAAAAATATTTTGATCTATAGATTATACCTTGAACATTATTAGACAAGGCATGTGATATAATTCATGTAAACATAATCAATTGAAATTTTAAGGTTTTTTTTTTTTTTTTTTTAAAAAAAAAAAATTATGTAAATTTCATTAAAATGTTTACATGCAAATGGGTGTTGTTGAGGAATTCAATTCTTAAGAATAATATTAATTTATATGGTAAACTTTGAAGTAAATCAATTTGATTTTGTTCAAAATCTAATAATTAAAGGAGTTTTAACATCTATATTAGATGGAGGTTGAGTATATATGCATTGAGTTTGAGAACACTATCAAAATAATATTTATATTAAACATTGAATGTTGAAGATTAGTTTGCAAGGAGGACTCCATATAATCATATAGTTGCACTAGCTACTTGGCAGCTAGCTTAGTCTTTGTGTATCTATATGTATTTCTTCTATCCCATGAACATTTCGACTAAAATTAATTCTGACCAACGATAATAACTTCATTTTTTTTACAACCACTCGCCTTTAAAGTTTATTTTCTAAACACGGACATAGTAAAATTGTGTCAGCACAAATACATAGTAGGGTACTAAGATGAGATCAAATGAATTATAAGTGGAAAAGAATTTAATATAGCTACAATGAAAATAACTTGATCTTATGGTACTTTAAAATTTTCTTTTGCATGCTTAGATGGTACGAGTCGTTAGGATTTAGGAGTATCATTCTATTGAGAGTTTGAGATGTTAAAAGTCCGATATTTATAAGATTTTTATTTTTGTAACCTCGATAGTTTAGTTATGATTCTAAATCAAAATTTACTAAGGCTATTTAACAATCCTTAACTAAAACAATATTATTCAACATATTTAGATAATTAATTTGCTAATTCTTTAATCAATTATAAATCTGAATAATAATAAGATCTTGATAATGAGAGAACATACTATACACTTACAGACGAGCAGGTGTTTTTGTTGTACATGATATAATGTTGGTGATAAATGGAGTGACGTAAATGATAATATTTTAAAACAATAATCTAAATTATAGAATTAAGTACACATTAATTCGTACAATTATCGTACGTAAGCCACATGAAATTCATGGATATATAGTTGGCCAATGCAGAGATTCTAAATTTAGCATGGGGTGTAATGCTGATCCACTGAATTATGTCAGTCAATCTTGTAAAAATAAAATAATAAAAAAAATACTTAATCATAAAATATACTCAATTTAGCTATCAAAATCATACAGCACAACAGTCAGCAGATGTGTTCTGATATTACCTTAGACAAGCAAGTCAGTTTGACAGAGTCCACCACTTATTCCATTAGTCTGTTTAAATTAAATTATGGAAAAATAATTTATACTCCTTATATTAATTAGTACTTGTATTTTATAATGTATATTTCGTATAGTAGTACTATAATTTAAATTTCTACTATTAGGATTTTATGGATCGATGTTGTAATACATTTTGTTCAATTTGACCATTATGTTTTTAACAGTACATTCTAAATAATTTATTTCTTTTGTTATCATAATGATTAGTAATTACATACAAGTAAGTTATGCTTGTAATTAATGGTAAAATGTTGTCGATTTTGATCAATACTATTTATGTGATAAAAAAATATTACGGAAGCGGAGGTTGGATCAAAATCTAACCTTTGATACCATGACAGATTATACTCAACTCCTTAGATTGGAGTGTATTTCATCGATTCATATATATAGGGTTACAACGATGAATCCTAATCTCGTTAGGAAATCTCAAAAGATATTTACAAAATATTCACAAACTATATCCTTAAATAACTAGAATATTTATCATATTCTATCATATACATCTTAACTATATACATATGATTTTTGGTTAATTTATGATCAAAAGCAACAAACAATATTTTCTAGTGAAAGTAATTATAATAACCATGATCAACAATAGAAGGTGAAAATGGTGGAAGAATGTGTAATTTCACAACTTGCAAGGGAAATTCCCTTTCTTTCTTAACTTGGAGGCAAATTTTATGTGTGACAAGTGTCCAATATGCATTGAATGTGTTTCATACGTGAGATTTCTTGTTTAACGCAATTTATCATTTAAAGAAAAAAAGGACTTTTCTCTCCGAAAAAAAAATACACCTTACGTATAATATACATCTTTATTATAATTATGAATGTGAGAGAATATATAACAATTTATTTTCTCACATTTGAATGTAAAATATAATTTGAAAAAAAAAAATCGGAAAATTACATCTAATATTTTCTTATTGTCCTCCATGGCATACTATTTGTTGTACTTAGCTTTGACAACTACCAATTAATGTGAAACAAATCATAAAAATTCTAAAAAATATATATATAAATATATAATGCATAGACATAAAAATTGCACCTCATAGTATGTGTGAATGTGTCTCAAGCCTCTAGTTAGCACGCCCACATGTGATACATGGAGTACCTATGAATATGATGAGTTAATGGTCTTTCTTTTGAAAGTCAAACCTTTAAATTAAAATTGAAGAAATGTTTTAGGAGAATATAAATAGATTATTTATTTTCATTGATGAACTTACTCCTCGATTATGTAATGAATTTGACTCCACTTATGTATATGTATGATAATTGTGCTATTTTGTTTGATGAAAAACTTAAGATTTTGATTGATAACCTTCTATCTTAATTGTAACAAGTCTTCTCGTCAAAAAAAAAAAAAAAAAAAAAAAAAATTGTAATAAGTCTTAATTTTATATATGATTATATTCTAAACTTAAAGCCTAAATAAATAGCTTTTTATTTTTTAATTACTATTTTTATTTTAAATAGAGTAATAATGAACTTATTGCCAACTTCACTTGTACATATGACGAATTAACCTACACACATGGAGAAGAGCATGATTACTCCTAGCTACTCCACTTAGAGGAGGCGGATCAACTTGTGATGCGCTGGGTTCAATTGAGCACACATGACAAGCTTTAGCTCCCTATCTTTTGTATTTGAATAGATGTTAAATTAACTAAGCCCTATCTTTTGTATTTGAATAGATGTTAAATTAACTAAGGAAAAAATTCCTATATTTAACAAATTCTGAGTTCAAATTCTTATAACACGCCTTCTTACTAAAGGATGCATTGTGATTATTTGTGATATTTTCTTTCTACTAGTACTTTTCGTAATCAATATTGATTCAATGTATCTTTTTTGTTATGAATCTCCTATAATGGAATAAACAGAATCTCGAGGAGGAATACTAAATCCTAGTTGGATTAAGTTGTTGAGTATCTTTACATCCATAACTTGATGATTAAAGCACTCTTAAGGGTAAAGTTGAGGGGATCCAACCTAGTTCTCAATCTTTTTATGGCACTAGGCATGGTTGAGTGTCATCCATAATAGGGTTGTCGAAGTTGTGTTATTTTCTTTACTTGTCAATGAAAGTTATGTTTGTTTAGTTACTGATGTGAGCACCTGGTGCACAGCTAATAAAATATAGTAGCTAATAAAAGATAAACCCCTTTAATGAACGAAACCAATTAACATGACATATATAGATCTTGGTAAACAATAGGCTACAATAATTATTATACAGAACAATATCAAATCTCATTTTATCCTTTACGGAAACTACAATACTCTATTTGTCCTCGAACACCAAAATATAATACTCTATTTGTCCTCAAATAATCTTTACATCTTTCTTTTTGAATGACCTAGATTATATACTTCTTGCACTTTCATACATGTGTCTTATACAATATCTCTTTCTTCCTACAATTAACGTGTCTTATCCTTGCATTTTTTTCTCAATTAATTAAAAAAAATAAAACATTAATTTCTACAACATCTAATTTTTCAATAAAATGATAATTGATAATCAAATTATTTTTTATCACCTAAACTTTGTGCAAAATGAGAATAAGAACTTATTATCGATTGAAAAATAAGAGGGTATGTCCTAAGCATCAACACATGTACATTCAAGTACTTATGTTTTCTTTACCTTAAGAATTTTAATGCATATGCTTATTAGGATGAGACTAGATCAAATCAAAGTAGAAAAGTTCGAACCACATCATATATTTTGAAGCGTGTTTGCCTATCGCTAAATATTCAGAATTTTATATTAATAAAAATTATGAAAATTAGATATTTAAAATTACACATTAAACTTAGATATGTTCTCTTTTCCTTATTTAAGATATTTTGATTTGGTATCGTCTAAATTTTTTGATCTAATTGTACAATTTGACGAAATTTTGACCTTAATTGAACATTAAAATGTATAAGGAAAAAAATTATCAAGTAGGATCTCATTAGGTTCATCTCAACATGTATTTTGCAAATATATATTACACATTTATACATACACGAAATAAATTAAAGATATATGACAATAAGCAAACGAAATAAAGATCGGATTTTGTCTGAGAATTGCTGCCCTAAAAAGGGTACCCTAAGCAATTGTAATCATCGGGTTCATTGATATTCCTAGTTAGGCTCATTATTTTGCTTTAATTATAATTATAGGTAAGGATAAATCCGAGCGACCCCTTATTAAATCCAATCGATCTTCTGATTTGGTCTAATTTAGAAATATAATACTTCTTCTATTTCAAATTAGTTGACCCTTTTTCTTATGTTTGCCATTTATGTTTGCCTATGCATAAATTCAATCGAAAGTTATCTTTAATTGTATTGTTGTAGAACATGCTAAAAAATGAATTTTAGTTAACTACACATTAAAACGGGTTTAATAAGATTTAACGACATAACAATATTAAATGTATAATACACAAATGTTAGTCAAAAAAGATTATAATAACATCAAATGTCAAAATATTTCAATTAATCACAGAGAAAGTAAGTAAGAAGACTAAGGTAAAGAAAACAAAGCCTTAATCTAACAACACCCTAATTAAAAATGGTACCCTAATTGATAATGTCTTTTCTTATATATTAGCATACACATATGGACAAGTTAAGTCAGGCCATGAGATAAAATTAGAATACACATGAGTAAAAACATTCAAATAATGATAAATTAAACTTTACAAGATTCAAACAATAGAACACTTAATTTTAAGTGAAGATGAGAACATAACATAAATATATACATCCTCCGTTTTATAAAAAGTGCAACACTTTTCCAAAATAAACTCATGATTTTAGTCAAAGTATTGTAATTTATTTGAAACAGAGGAAATATGAGTTGTTGATCGTCACTAAGTGAGTGCAATTCGATCCCCCTTCAATCCTGTCCGATAATGCTAGTGGAAGTTTAGTTCACGGTTCAAGCGAAAAAAGTCTTAAAGTTGTCCTACCACTTATTTAAGAGCCACTTTTAATTCATAACCTACTACTTCTTTCATGAAAAAAGGTTACATTTGTCATTTTAAACTTTCTCGTTTAAAGTTACATTTTAATTATTTTATAAATAATTTTTGCACACATTTTCCTCATACATACAAATTACATCCGCTTCAAAATGATCTTCTCACTTTTTATTTTCTATGTTTCAAAATGATATCTCCACATTCTATTTTAATTCGTCACCTATCCTCATTATTTCTCATATTACTCTCGTTTTAATGGTCGTAAACTATATACTACCTTCGTTCTTAAAGTTCGACTCACTACTTAATTCCTTATTATTCATGCGGTCAAAATAAAATAACTTAGACCAAATTTTATGATTTATACAATCAAAATAAATTAACAAGTTTGATTTTATTAGATTCCCCTTATGATAAAATTTTCAAATATCAAATTTTTATAATTTTTACTAATATATAGTCAAAGTTGTTCATTGGAGACCGTGCAAGTGCAATTTGAGTCAAACTTTCAAGAACGGAGGGAGTATAATAAATGGTCCCAATGTACTTTATTCCAAAATAATAAGTGATCTCAATGTATTTTATTCCAAAAAGAATTGTCAGAGTATTGTATTTGAATGCTCTAAATGTACTTTATTTCAAGATTCTTCCCTTGCCTTAATTTACACAAAAGATTCTAAATAAGATCATTTTTAAACAAAGAGAGTACTTTTCATGGAACTATCCCTTTTATCAAAATATTTGCATACTCCTGATGCAACTATTCCTATTTACAAAAATATTTACCTATTCCATATACATATAACATATTTTCAAAGTTAATTTAGTGTTTTACTCTTAAAACTTGCTATATGTGACATCTAATCATTGCTTTCCACTTATTTTTCTAATTAATCGTTTAAAACCACCAACAATAACCTTGTTTCAGAAAAGAAAGGAGCACAAACTTTCATAAATTTGTATGAAATTTTTCTTGAGAAAACACTTATGAGGTGTTTAATTTGTAGAGTGGTACGGGGTTGAAATAAAAAATGAAAACATGATGGTACATAAAGATTTGGTTCTAGATTCTTGATGCCATTTGTTTAGTTTAATATCTAGAAATCTAGAATGATATTGTCATCTCTAATTTAATACTTGGAAATAATGGTATGGGTCAAACCCAACTCTCTTTAGGAGTTTAAGGTAGGGGTGTCCATTTGGTTTTCGGTTTGAATTTAGCCCAAATCCAATCCGATTCAAAATAAATTTCGGTTTTTACTTTTCAAATCCAATCCGAATTACTTACCAATCCAATCCGATCCAATCCGAATTATAATTCGGTTATTTAGATCTAATCCGAAAATCCGAATTAAAATACGTTGCTAATTTTTTTGGGTCTAATGCGATTATAAAAATAAAATTGCATTAATAAAATTCAATTCTTGAAAGTATAGTAATACATGATTTATACAAGTATTGAAAACATAGGTTTACATGATTAATATTATTATAATTTTAATATGATTAATATTAACAATTATATTTTTGTAAAATAACGCTTTCATAATTCGGTTATTTCGGTTTTTTGGATCCGAACAAAGTCAATCCGATCCGATCCGAAAAATCCGAATTTTCAAAATAATTCAATCCGATGCGATCCGATTTAAAGTTTGGATCCGATCCGAATTGATAACTCGGTTTGGATTAGATTGGATTTCGATTTTTATCCGAATAATGGACACCCCTAGTTTAAGGTATGAGTTTAGAATCAACCAAAGACATGAATTTGATATGGGTTAAGAATCAGTTTAGACCATTCTAAACCATACCTTATACATTGAATTCATGAAATAAACAACCTTCTATGCATTGATTAGGAATGGCTTCGTTACACTTATTTAAATTACACCTAAAGGCACTATTTTATCTATTGATATGAGGATTTATAGTAAGATGCAATTGAAAAAAAAAAAAAAAAGACAAGATCGACTTATAAGCTAGGGTAACTTGAGAGTACAATTATAGACACACATTTGCACCTACTAAAAAGATCAGATATTCCCAACACAATTTAGCTATGTTACACACTTAGATTACAATATACCTTTCGCCAAAAAAAATATGAACTTGGTTGTAATAGCACCAACTACAATTTAGGTGCACAAAATAGTACAACATATTGTGGGTACAAACATCATCACAAACTAGGACCAAGTGCACACAATAACATAAACTACATTTCGTGACATATACGGTCAGCTTTCTTAGATATTATTCATGTCAATCTAGGACTACAATGTAAATGTGTCATTGCGTGCACTAGTTAATGTGTGCATTTGAGTTAGGTTATGCTATTGCAACTAATTTTGTCTTAAAAAAAACACTTCAATAATAGTAGTAAAATGCAACCTATTTTAGAATGGAAAATAATAATATAGTTAGGGAAGATTTGCTTGATGACCATGTCCCCAATTTCAATATTATAATTTCATGTGGTTTGAGTGTATGTGACCTTATAATGCCTACTTATGCCTCTTGTTACTATAATTTTATTCAAAAATCTTTGTTTTGTTAGGGTCAATCAAACAACACCTTCCTTTCTCCAGAGAAAGGAGGGGGAAGGGGATAAAGAAGTTATGGACCCAGAACTCAGGTTATGTATGGAAATCAGTAATACTAAAATGTTTTTATGTATCAAGCAATTCAGTTATAGTCTATTTTATTCCCTTACATTGAAGCCCATTTTTTTAAATTTAATTTCTAATGTAAAGGAGCATGAGTCAAAAAACTTATGGGGAAAAAGAGATATAAACCATTGAAATAATGTACTCCCTTCGTTTCTTAATTTTGAAAGTTCATCTTTTTTTACTTTTAAAAAGGAAATATAAAATTATAACTGTCATAGTTTAAAACTAAGTAGGTCTAACAAGGACTCAAAGGAGGGTAAAAAAGAGGGGGGAGGGGAGAAAGATGCTAGGGGAACACTTGGTCTACAAAACAACCTTGTACACCAAGCTCCCTATTAGTTAATAGGGAATTTTATTTTGAAGTGGGTCATCCTTTCCCTCTTATCTTGGCTGAGTTGGCGACATTTCATTGGTGGTGTACAAGAAAATCTTGTACACTATATATATCCCTATCATCCTGGAGGGGAAGACATAATTTTGTTGACTTTAATGAATTCTTATCTTTTCTAGTTTACCCACATTGCCACACACAAAAGAGAACAGGAGAGAATCATTAATAATTTAATAAAGAAAAGAGGGGGGAAGGGGAGCAAAATTGAGGATAAATGTACTATTTCCTTTATCCAAAATAATTGACACAGTCAAACTTTACACACATAGCGATACACTAGTTTCACCTTATTTATATGAAGAAAAATAATATTAAAAACTTTTTGTTAATATTTATTTAATACTCCCTCCGTTCCATAATATAGTTGCTGCTTTTTTATTTTGGAGGTCCAAAATATTATTCCTGGTTATATTTTTGGATAGTAGTAAAGTCTATTATACCCTCACTTTTTTTAACTTTATTTATTGTACTTCCTAATTTACCCTTGAGTTTTGCACATACTTTGTACTTTTTTCCACTTTCTCTCTCTAACTTCTATCTATGAATGTACTTTTCACTTTTATAAATGTATTTCATCTGCTTTCTCCTCCTATTTCTTAAATACCGTAAAAAAACACAAACAAGAACTATATTATGGGACGGATGGAGTAATATATCTTGTGACAATATTTTTAGTCGAGTTAAAAAAATATGTTTTTATTAAATTTGTAAGAAACTATAGTAAATTTATGAATAGTGAAAAAAGCACAATGTCAAAAAAATTGCCTTGTTAAATTACCTTATAAACTAGAAATGAAAAGTAGGAATAATTTTAAGGAATAGAGGGTGGTATCAAAAATTTGTATGAAAAATAATAAAAACAATACTCAAACTAAATTGCCTTGTTAAATTACCTTATAAACTTGTCCATTCAAGTGAATCCTCTCAAATAAGACAATCTCCTTAGAATATTTCAAACCTAGGTTCTGTATCCTTTATACTCCATCTTTTGTTTGTCAGATTTGCTTTTCACACAATTTTCAATTCAATAATATAATTAAAATATCTCAAATAATGTATTATAAATAATACATAAAAATTATATATTTGAAAACTAAAAATCAAGATGAATTGTAAACCAATAAAAAAGAAATTGAAGGAGTATATGAATCTAATAAGCATCCTTTTGCCTTGCTAGACATCATAATCTTCATAGTGAAGAGATAAGAGAAAATCCAAATTGCAAATCAAGTGACAATTTTATACATAAGTCAACAAAATTACACTGTTATGACATGTTTGTAATACACATACCATATAACTCATTGAATACTTTTGTTTGACTTATGTACAAAATTGTCACTTCTTTGCAATATTTGTTAATCATGAAGATGATCTAGGGCTTGCTCAGAGAAACAAACAGTTATATGAGTACACATATTTATTTAAAGACCCTACAAAACCAGAAAACCTTCACACTAGGCTAGAATATACAGAGAAAGAAGTAAAACTTAGTCTAACTAAATATTGGTTCCATAGTGACTTAGGTCCTCTTAGATCCATTAAATATCCCTCCAATCTATAAAGATTGTTCCACACCCCTCAGCGACTAGAAGTTTATTTCTAGTTTTGTCTTTATGTGGTAGCACACGAGTTATTTTTGGAGTATGCAACAATCTTAGTGGGCCAAAAAGAGTAGTTACATTTGGCCCTCTTTGGTAATTGGTACTACAATGGTGGTAGCTAGGAAAATGTGAGCAATTTTTAGAAGTTTCAAGTTACTTGGATTTGAAATTGGGAAAAAGCTTGGCTAAACTAATTTGCTTGACAAAAAGTTAATAGACACTAGCTAATTGCTATCATTTGGGTACAAACTTAGCTTAAAATCTTACTTGACATGACAATCTAAGTAGACAATTAGTTTGTTAGTGAAGAATCTCTTAGTTGTTCTTCAGCTTTTATTGTGTATGGTTGATTGGAAGCACAAAGACTGCAATTCATTAGAGTTATGTTTATCACAATTATCCTTAAGAAGTTTTACATACAATATATACCTCTCTAAAGATAAATAATTCCTAACTACTCTAGCCAAGAAGTTAGAGCTTTTCCCTAAACTTGAACTTGACTGTTTAGAAACCCTCTGCTAGATAAACTAGGCATTACTGTTCAATCAATTTATAATCCCTAGCAAATTCAAATGCCACATTTGACGTTTCCTCCTAAATAGTTAGCAAAACATCACATGTAAGGCTTAAATGGTCTGTATTATAGGCGATTAATCTTGTTAAGAGAGTCTCATGCCATTATGGCATTATGCCAATGCCATGGTTATGCTTGTCCATCCCCAAATATCATCGTTTCATCATATAATTCCATCATCACTGAGGAAGTGACAATGAAATTACATGAAGAAAAACACATGCTCAGAGACAAAGTTCGATCACCATAATAAACATTGACATGTTAACTTTCTTAACAAAATTATAACTCCTTACCAAACAGGCCTTGAGCCATTTCACAACTTAGGCGTGTCCAAAAAGGCATCTAAGCACACCTGAAAAGTTAGCAGCCATACCTGATTAGTGCATTGAAATTTTAAGTTGGAAGTGGCTTTGCCATCATACACATATAATCACTGGTAAATGGTTTTGAGATATATACAACTAATAGCTTTAAATTACCTTTACAATACCCTGATTTAATTCCAACTATCCTCATTAATGCACGAGTAATCTTTGTAGTCAGCTTTACAATGAAAAAGGAACTTAATGACTCACCCTTCTCTAGGTTACCAATTAAAGTTTTAGATGTGGCTATGAACAAGAGATGTTACTATGTCCATGGTCCAAGGATCATGCCAAAAAATTGTTGAAACTCTGCAGTCTGTCTGTACTTTATAAAGATTGTTGAATGTCAGTGTGAAGAAAGATTTTTATTTGCTTCAATTTGATGCATAAGGTTCCTAGATGATTCGATCATGTAGGAAATATGCCTATAGTAGTTTAGCTTCTGTAGTTCTGTTGCATCAATAAAACAAGTCCCTACACCAAAAATAAGTGTTTAAAGTTAGTTGATACAATCATCTATGAACACAAGCTTCTAACCAGAATCGACATAAGTTGTTTTCTTATATCACCATTCTGCATAGTTTCAATGTCTACCGTTAGATTTTCAGTACTGATATTTAAAATCACATTACTTCCTATTTTTACAGTATGAAATCAGTGATTGAACGATACAAAAAGACAAAAGAGGAGCATCAACAGCTAGCAAACCCCAACTCGGAGGTCAAGGTATGATTCAGAACCTAAGCATAATAGATCTACAATAAATAAGCTCATTGATGTAATCTCCTTTTAGGGAAGGCAACTTTGTGATGCCAAAAAGAAGCAGAAAGTTACTGGTTTTGTTTGATTCATAATAGATTTTCTTCCGCAATATTTCATATTTACTGAGGTGCAGAATCTGTTACCCACACTAATATTATCAGAAACATTAGCTAGA
Source organism: Chenopodium album (assembly GCF_948465745.1). Lineage (NCBI taxonomy): Eukaryota > Viridiplantae > Streptophyta > Magnoliopsida > Caryophyllales > Amaranthaceae > Chenopodium > Chenopodium album. Next base: position 43,112,418 of record NC_137849.1, read on the forward strand.
CCAAAAGTAGATTTCTAAGTAAATAACAGTATACACAAGTGTTATCAGAATGGTGAAATCACATAATTTATTGTCTGCTAAAACCTATACTCAAGATTCTAACATGGTTTTGTCAAACAGAATCCACAAAGCATACTAATGTTATCAAATATCAACGAAATCATGATGGGAATGGGCCTTTTAATATGCATTGGTGGCAGATTGATGTTGATCATGATGCTAAAAATGCAAAATACAAGCTAGGCCTATCTTCTTTCAACAGGAAAACACAAATTTTAAAGAGTAAGCATTAAAAAATCAAATTAAACATTCTGCTTAAAATACCACCAAATGGTCTTGCAATGTGTCAAATCTCTCTCCTGCTACCCTCTTCATACATCATTATGAGGAGGGTCTAGTCCCTGCCTTGTAGCCTAACTCATGTTGAAAACAAGCATGTCTTTAACATGTTACTCTCGCAGCCTAATCATAAGGTAAAAGGAAATAACACATAAATACCTGGATAATCAACCCTTTGGGTCTAATGGAGAAATAACATACCTAAATCACAAAGATCTATGATCCTTGAACAGAGCTATCAGCCAGTAAGATGAAGGGCAAATTGAGTCACTAATCATCACATACTGCGAACAAAGATGAAGCGCATGAGTTAGAAGCAAAATCTGTTAGGACCTTGTACCAAGAAGAGGTATAAGCATCCATCAAATACACATTGAAGAAGTAAGACAAGCAAAGGTACAAAAGATGCATATTCTGGTAATATTGGACCTGTAGAAGATTAAAGATCTCAAATTGCTCCAATTTCAACTGTCTGGGAAACAAGTCAGGTTGTAGCTAATTTGTCTCAGGGGTGGTAAATGGATATAACCAGTCACCAAAACCAGAGGATAGGAAACACCAAGTGCTTTAGAGTTTCCACATATTTCATGGAACTTTCTTCAATTGCAACTATCAACTGACAACGAATCAAACTCAATAAAGGAGAGTAGAGTTTGTTTTTGGTGCAAGGATGATAGGGCTGTGCCTCAGTTCATTCATCGGTTTCAACATTTTGGATAGTTTATAACTCAGGCATATCCAAGCTAGTGGTGATACTACCCTAGTATAGCAAACATTTATCACACTGAGCGGCCAAATCATATTAAGGGACTAAGTAATTACACCAAAATCACTCCTTTGTAATTATGAGCCTTCACAAGCCATCCATCCTGCCTTGGGAATCAGAATTCAGGCATAGCATAAATTGAAGCTAAAAGATCATATAGGATAGAATGTCCTTCCTCATCATCCATCCCTTAAAGTCATCAATGCAAAAACTAAGAACTCAAATGATATGCATTGATTGTGTCTACGCTATTTTGGGAAGGGAGGTTGGAATTGAATAGCAGAGATAGATTCAGTGATGACATATGGTCTTGAATTGGACAGAAAAGAAAAACACAATTTGTTATTTGTATCAATATTCCAAAGTCCTGAATATAAAAAAAAGAATCAATATAATGAACCACTTATCCCAGTTGAAATGAAAAATTAGACTTATTGAAGGTGCTGAATGTTATGACTAATGCCATATATCTAAAAGTCTAATGCATCTATTTACCTCTATATGATCTCCTGAATTCTCTTAAAAAGAGAGTGCAGTAAAGTTTCGACTCCCTATCAAGGCAATGGGAACAAGGAGAAACTAAAGAGTTTCTAGTTCTCGCAATGGCTCTCATGAAGTGAGGTCCTCTGATTAGATAAGGAAACAACTCCTAAGATGGACAGGTATCCGACATCAAAATATCACATGCATATCATTAGATTTGATATTCTTCAATAAGGATGGCCTTTAACATCATCTCGTCAAAATTGCAGATGATTAAAAGGTGATCAAGGCTTCTCGAAAGTACTGAGAGCAAATCCTCTGACCTGGATAATGCATGCATCAAAGAAATTCCATTAAAAGTTAGTTCGTTTCTCTTGATAGGTACAAAAAGAAGACTGTTGAAGTTCAGGCACAAGACCAGAGAAACTTGTACTTATGCAGGCAAAACATAGAACTTCATTGATTTTGTCTAATGTCAGGTGGGAGCACAAGGATGAAGTGTTTTGGTTTAGTCTTCATGGACATTCATGTTTGCAAAATATGGTGAGGATAGCTTATATCCAGTAATCATCTACACCATATTTAAGAAGCAAACAGCACAACCAACTTTTGCAATGCAAAAGGAGGAGTGGAAGTTCATGAGAACACAAACCTAGAGTACAGGTATGCAATGAGCTTCAATGAATATTAAACATCGATATTAAAAACTCATCAGAGGAGTAGAATTTAGAGTCTCCCGATCTACTGCTAGTCTGTGTTGATTGGCAAAAACAACAAATAGGATCGAATGATGGAGAACCATTTTTTATACATCCGCACCACCGCTCAGGCCAAATACAGCGAACTTTTACAAAAACCTCAGACAAGGAAAGTATAGGACAATTACAAAACCGATCCTATACGTAAATGCCAAAATCATATTCAATACACCAATTCCACCATCGGTTTGCAAATCTTCAGAAAATTATGTTTCTTTCATTGTTATGAATGGATGAACCCAGTTAGAGAATAACGGTTCCTCTCTACACTTAAAGAGCCACTACAATAACCGAGAGGAATAACTGATAAATCATATAAACTTACAAATCACGCCAACTATCTTGGTTATCGGTTTATCACTGGAGACACATAACAACCCATGCCTCTGCACTTGCAAGTTCCTCAGAGCTGCAATTTCAGATAGCAACTGGCGTCTGAATTGCTCCTGTTGAATTGTGCATTGCTTCCTTTCCCTTTAAAAATCATTCAAGGTATTGCTAAGAGGTGGGGAGAATTTTCAGGTTGGACATGTGTCCATGAAAACCAAATTGCAACCCACTTCCACAAGCAAGGAGAAAGAACCGAACACAACAGCCACAACAAAGCCTTAGTCACAAAATGATTTGGGGTTGGCTAACATGAATTGCCATAAAGAACCATACAATATAAAAAGGGACATAACATGATATTTAGTCGAAAGAGTTTGAAAAAGGTGAGTAAAATGAGAAAAAGAGCATCCAAGAATAATAAAGGGAGTTTTAAAAGAGAACAAATATCAAATTTAAGAAAGTTTTAAAGAGGTGGTTAAAACATTTTGAGTAAAAAACATAAAGGTTTGAGAAAACTTTGAGCAAGTTTAGCCTCAATTCTTAAGACTTGGGGTGACATCATCATCTTAAGTCTTAAGACTTATGTTTGAGACTTCCCTCATTTTTCTTCTTAAATCTCAAGCAAGTCTCAAGTTGAATTTTGATTCCAAGACTCAACTTAAGACTTGAGATTGGGACCCACCTCAATTTTATTTTTATTATCCTTTTGTTTTTACACTTTTCTACATATAAAGAGATTAAAATATATATATATATATATATATATATATATATATATATATATATATATATATATATATATATATATATATATGTCATATATTTGAGTCTTAGGGATAAAGTGATAAATTTGGACAAGTCTTAGTGAGTTTTAACAAGAATTTGATTACATCATTTTCAATGGGGATCACAAAAAATGATGTCACATCCAAATCTTAAGACTTGGGTCTAAATTTGCTCTTAAGCAAAGGAAATCAATACAGTTCATAAAACACTAATGGGATAAAATAAAAGCATTTCCCCTTTAAAAGAAACAAAATAGGCAATTACAGGGTTTTAATTTCTTAACACTAATTTCCTATTCTTGATTCCAAACCCTAATGGTGAACCAAATCACTCATTCTTATTCTCCCTCTTATGCCTTGTCAAGACAAGTATAACATAGATATGTATTAGTTTCAAGTTCTGTAGAAAGAATACAAAAGTGGCAAAGTAGTCATTTAAGTGAAAATCTTCTTGGTAAGTAGAATCTTCATCTCTCCCCTTGTATGCCATCATGCAATATTTTCTTTCCATGAATCCAGAAAATGTCGCCCCTACTTATGGGATTAAGGCTTTGATTAATTGATTCAATCAATCAATCAAAGCCTTAATCCCAAAAGTGGGGTCGGCTAACATGAACCAAATTTGATTATTCCGTGTAGTCATCAACATAAATCTTTCTCCTCCATCCCTTACGATCCAAAACTTCATCCTCACGTAAATCCATGCACTTCATATCCTTCCTCACTCCTTCCAACCAAGTCATCTTTGGTCTCCCTCTTCCTCGTTTAATCCCTCCATGGTCCCACTCTTCCACTCTTCGCACCGGTGCACCCTCGGGTCTCCGTCTTACATGTCCAAACCAACGCAGACGATTTTCCCTTAATTTATCTACAATGCCCGCCACACCTACTTTCTTGCGAATAACCTCATTTCTGATTCTATCTCTTAAAGTGTTTCCACACATCCACCTTAACATGCGCATTTCCGTAACCTCCATCTTTTTAATATGCTCTTTCTTAGAAGCCCAACATTCTGTACCATAGAGCAACACTGGTCTTATGGCAGTCCTGTAGAATTTTCCCTTCAACTTTAAGGGAATGCTGCGGTCGCATAGCACTCCCGTGGCCGCTCTCCATTTAAGCCACCCTGACTTAATCCTGTGGGTCACGTCTTGATCAATGTCACCATTCTTCTGGATGATCGACCCTAGGTACTTAAAACATTCACTCATGGTCAAATCCTTTCCATCCAAACTCACCACTTCATTGCTTGTCCCCCTCTGAGTGCCAAAACGACATACCAAATATTCAGTCTTACTCCGACTTAGCTTAAACCCTCTAGATTCCAACCTTTGCCTCCATTGCTCCAACTTGACATTAACCCCATCCTTAGTCTCATCCACCAAAACGATATCATCTGCGAACAACATACACCATGGAACCTCATCTTGAATTGGGCTAGTTAATTCGTCTAGAACCGTTGCAAAAAGAAAAGGGCTTAATGCAGACCCTTGATGCAATCCGATTGTAATAGGGAAATCTTTTGTCAACCCTCCGCATGTCCTCACATTTGTTGACACATCCCGATACATATCCTTAACTAGGTCTACATACCTTCGTGGGATACCTTTCTTCAACATTGCCCACCAAAGTATCTCTCTTGGCACCTTGTCATATGCCTTCTCTAAATCAATAAAGACCATATGAAGATCTTTCTTCTTTACCCTATAAAACTCCATCATTTGTCTTATCAAATGGATTGCCTCCATAGTAGATCTCCCAGGCATAAAACCAAATTGGTTATCTGAAATGCTTGTGCATGCCCTCAACCTTTGTTCAATCACCCTTTCCCACAACTTCATAGTATGGCTCATAAGCTTAATTCCTCGATAGTTAGAACAATCTTGAGCGTCTCCTTTGTTTTTATAAACCGGGACCAAGGTGCTCTTCCTCCAATCTTGTGGGATCCTTGTAGCCGTCCATATCTTGTTGAAAAGGTTTGTTAACCAATCAATACCAATCTTACCCAAACACCTCCACACCTCTATCGGTACCCCATCAGGGCCAACCGCCTTCTTAGGTTTCATCTTCCTCAGTGCAATCTCCACCTCTACTCTCCTAATCCTTCGCACATACTCCATGTTGATTTCTTCATCACTCATAGAGGTATCTCCTATCACAACTCCATTACTTCCATTAAATAATTCATCGAAGTACCCCTTCCACCTGTCCTTGATGCCCTCCTCTTGCACTAGGACCATTTGGTTCTTATCTTTGACACACTTCACCATGCCAATATCCTTCCTTGCCTCTTGTCTTCTCTTTGCCATCTTATAAATGATCCTTTCTCCCTCCTTGGAATCAAGCTTTTCATAAACCTCCTGGTATGCCTTTTCTTTTGCTTGGCGAACAGCTGCCTTTGCCTTACTCTTAGCCTCCTTATACGCTGCAAAGGTTTCATCACTCCTACATTTTCCTAAGGCTTGATAGCATTCCCTTTTTTGCTTAATTACTGCTTTCACCTCTTCATTCCACCACGAAGTATCTCTCTGTACCGAAGTTCTTCCCCTTACTTCCCCTAAGACCTCTTTGGCCACTCTTAGGAAACAGTTCTTCATTCGTAACCAGGTCATGTCCGGATCCACCTCTCCATCCCAATCCGCTTCTTCAATTACCTTTTCTGTAAAAACCTTAGCTTTTGCATCCCTTAGGGTCCACCATCTTATCCTTGGTTCTTCTTGTCTAACTTTTTTCTTCGCCTTCTCTTTCAGACGAATAGTCATTACCAATAGCCGGTGTTGGGTGACCACACTCTCCCCTGGGATAACCTTACAGTTTATGCAACTTTGTCTATCTATGCTCCTTGTGAGCAGGAAGTCTATTTGAGTTGCATTTGCTCCATTCCGAAAAGTTATCAAGTGTGAATCCCTCTTCTTAAACCAAGTATTAGCCAAAATTAAATCATATGATTGGGCAAAATCCATAATAGCTTCACCACCGGCGTCCCTCTGCCCATACCCAAAGCCTCCATGGACACTCTCATAGCCATCTCGGCTCGCCCCAACGTGCCCATTTAGATCCCCTCCAATATATAACTTCTCTGAGTGGTGGACACCCTGCACCACCTCGTCTAGGTCCTCCCAAAATTGTCGTTTCTCTTCTGCATCTAAACCCACTTGGGGAGCATAAGCACTGATAACATTCACAATCTCCTTGCCACATAGCAACTTCAGCCTTATCAACCTATCGTTCTTCCGATAGACCTCGATCACCTCTTTTGCCAACCTCTCATCGAGAACCACACCAACTCCGTTCCTAGCTCCACCATTCCTTGTTCTGTGGCTCGTTTCTTGCCCAACATACCATACCTTATACCCCAAAACCAAGCCTCGAGCTCCTTCTCCTGTCCATCTTGTCTCTTGGAGGCACATGATGTTCACGCGTCGTCTTTTCATTACTTCTACCAATTCTGCTGATTTTCCCGTAAGAGACCCCACATTCCAAGAACCAATCCGCAAACTAAATTCTTTTCTCCCACGCTCCCTCCTGATCCCAACTCCAAGTCCTTGATTATTTGACACCACAATTGGGCAATATGGCGCGTCGCTTCTGGGCGACGACCTAGCAACCCTTACATACTTATCACTGCACCCGGGTCTGGGAAGTGCAGCGCGTCGCTCAGTAGGGAACGCCCCAATGGCACGCCCTTGCTCATTTGACACCACACTCGGGCAATGTGGCGCGTCGCTTCTGGGCGACGACCTAGCAACCCTTGCATACTTATCACTACACCCGGGTCTAGGAAGTGCAGCGCGTCGCTGAGTAGGGAACGCCCCATGATTCCCTACTCAGCGACGCGTCGCTTTGATTAATTGATTGAATCCAGAAAATATACATCGGAGGTCTCATGATTCCAGTCAAGAACATGCTTTCTTTAGGGATCATATACCTACTCGCAATCACCACCCTTAACATCCCCACCTCCTCACTAATTTAGACCTTTATGACCTTTTCATCTAACTACCTCCAACAAAGCTTAGCAAAAAAGTCTTCTTTTTCCCAAACAGCCAACCAAGTCCTTCTCCTCTTCCCTACTCTTAAATCCTTAATCCCAACACTCTAAGCCTCATTCCCTACTACATTGGAAGGTTGATTTCATATACATTTGACGATGATTGCCTATTGGCAATCTACCAAGTCAACCTCTTCCCTAACCTCTCCTATACTCTCAACCTCATTCCTTAACCCTTTGAAGCTTAATTTCATATACATTTGACGATAACCATTTATGGTCCTATTCTCTCGTATTTTCCATCATCATACCTCCTTATAAAGTGATATATATATCTTTTAACCTAAGATATTAGGGAATACCATTTGTTATCATTGGCAATATCAAATAGGACGAGCTTGACTAAGGAGCTATCTATCAAGGATTAAATAATAAAGAGAGAGAAAGAGAGTGGCAAATGAAGGAAATTCTCCTTCTTAGTGTCCTCCTTCCCTTTCTTAAATAAAAACAAGCAGCAACTCAAGAGTAAAATGTCCGTCGAACCAAAATGTTAATTTGCTTCTAGAGTAAAACATCCATGACAACTATTGACTTTTTTTTTCTTTTTTTTTTGTGAGGCTAGAGGCTAGAGGGAAAAATCCATAACACCAATATGTTGAATCCAAAAGGTCAACTAAATTGGTAGACATGAAACGATTAAATCCAATCATAGATAAGTCATCGTATAAGAGGTAAATCTTTAATTGTAAGGGCACATTTACAAGCAACTAAACATAAATGTGCTACCATAGATACCTAAACTGTTAGCATTTCTCACAAGTACGTAGCTTGAACTAGAAGATCATAAGCTTCTAAAATAACAAGGTCAACAACAAAGCCTTAGTCCCAAGAAGATCATATGCTATTGGAAAACAAAAATATAAGGCCTAGTTCCTTAATACAATATACCTTCTTAATCCCAATAATATATTTTGTAAAAGACACATCGATGCAATAAATACATATGTCGATGCTAAAAACACCTTTAGAATAATTTTCCTTATATCATCACAATAAGTACCTCCCAAATCTGCATTAATTCAATGTATATGCTATTCACCATCACAAACAAACACCACTAACTTATATTACTCTAGGTTAAGGTCATCCATCAACTTTACTATTGATGATACAAGTTGTTAGTCGTGGCGCAAGGTTTGTTGTGTGGTACATTAGCTCTTTTACCCTCAACGTGCACGTGTATTATTCTAACATCTACCATTACATTGTAGTTTTGGCAAAGAGAAGCAGCTATGCTACGGCAACAATTAGAGAGTTTGCAAGAAAATCATCGGTACTATCTTCAACTTCTATATCAATCTACATATATGTCAACTCTTAGCAAATTTTATGTGTTTAGAGTGTTCTAAAACTGAAATGACATGTCAAAATTTGAATGCTAACAATGTTGTTTTTAGGCAATGAAACAATATTCAGAGTTAATCTTGCTTTATAATAAGTTTAAAATACCCAATACAATTTAAAGAGAATGAGAACATAAAATAGTTATTAAAAGAAACCATATGATTTCATGCATATATAAAGGTAAAATTGGCTACTAATAAGTATATAACTATATACAACCACCATTTTTTACCCATACGATTCTGTGATGGCTTTATAGTGGCATTTTTCAAACAATAATGAAAACTTCATGTCTAAAAGTAAATGTTGGGTGCACTCTTGGAATAATGGACTATTAAAGGCATGTCCTTACTGTTGGGGGAACTTAAAAAGGGCAATATCCAATATAACATTATATCAAGAGACTAGGTAGGCAAAATACAACGCAAAGGGTTTAACGGGTATCAGATTTGGTATAAATGAAAAACAGGAATAAAAGCGTCCATCTTGAATAATAAGGAGCTTTGATAACATGTTAAGAAGCTGGAAAAAGTACTGAGGAGATCCATTTTACTGATCCTTAAAAGATGAAGAATAAACAACTATAGGGTTGAAAGACTAGGTCAAGAATAGTTTTTGGAAGAGTTAGATGATTTTCTTTAACCAAAGAAATTCCTTATATCGAGAAAGCTTTCAAAAGAGACTTTTATGGGCATGAATAAACAAGAGTGAACAGATATGCTAGCATGAATACAAGCTACCTTATAAGAAGGTACCATCAAGGCGATCCAATTGTTGGACATATAGAGTCTGTGGAATTATCTTTCACATTCAAGGTACCAAATATTAAATCGTAGGGTATCAAATATGTTGTGATCTATTGACATAAGTAACATCATTCTCATACCAAAGATTATCATTATAGAAGGCTTCCAAGTTCTAAACAAAGTTATGTTTTTAATTACCGCTTTCAAAATTAAATTTCAATTATTAACCTGTTACACTAATAGGGAATCGAAAAACATCATGTTGGTTAAAAATCCCACCAATTACTTATCCTACATAAAACAGCAGAATTGGACAATTGCCTCCAAAAAAAAAAGGAGTTAATTGCCTTTATAAAAACTAACCAATAATTTTTTTTTTTTTTTCTTTTATAAAGGATTATATTGACATTTGAAAAAAAGATTTACCAACAAAGAGAACAAGTTGTCCACCGAACATGGACAATCTTGCTTTTCAAAACTAATCTAAGATTACGAGTAATAAGAACTCACAATCATACAAACATGGTTTGGAAGCATCATTTTTTTTGCAAAAACTTATTGTTGGCTATTTCAGTGTACACGTAGGTCTTAATACATTCTAGTAATTTCATTGCTAAGGTGTGGTATATTTTTATTTTGTGCTTAAGAACCTAAAAGGTTCTCTCTTCTAGTGCTAATCTCTTCTGCTACGTATATTGGCTTTGTTCATGTTCAAAATGCTTTTAGTAAAAGTTCAAGGTTTAAAAAACATCATGCAAGTAATAGATTATTATAGTGCCATGCTTTTCAAGGACCAAGTAATAATTAAATTTCTTTGGAGGAGGGATATCTCTATTGACTATGCTAAGACCTGCATTTGATATTGTTCACAGAGTCTATGTTAAAGATATCCAGCATGAATAGACAGCTGTAATTCAAATACCACGTACTTGAGCTTTTCCTTCATAGAAAAATTTATCCAAATTAAAAAGCTTTAGAATCTTGTACCATTCATACCATCAAAAACAGACAGAGGGGTCTCTTTATACCTTCAAATGCATGCTTGCCCTGACACATCAATGATAAAGGTCAGTAGGAAAGGGCAGGAATGCACAAAGTGCTATATAAGACATAACCGTTAGTCGGCAAGAAGCAAACACAGATATTTCAGCAACTTAACACCATTTTAATTTGAGGATAAAACACAAGGAAAAAATTGGTGACAACAATGCCATAGCTCAGCACCTAGCTCAATAAAGCGATTTTTTGCCAACTCTATGATTGTACAAAACAAGGTCTTGCAGTCACATAATGCAATAAAAGTATTTCTATCACGATATGTCTAAGCAATGTCAATTCAATTCTGAAATCCTAAAGATGCAACATATTGATCCAAGTAACAATTAGTTCAAACACATAAGTTCCTTCCTGTAAAAACACACACACATACACATAAGTACTACAAAGGGCTGGCATAAACTATTCCCCAATATTTTTTATATATCTAATAATCTACACAGCCTCATTACAGTTACAGAGCAATATGATCTAATAAGCAAACAATCGAAGGAAATATTTTTTATTATTATTATTTTTTTTTTTTCAAAACTTCCTTTCCACTTGTACACCTCAATAATTGTTTAATCAATATAGTAGGCAGCCTCATCCTTCACCTGGTTGCAATTTCCACTATATAATTTTACATATAAACTGAATTTATCATAGAAAATGTAGCATTACAACATATATTCTCAGATAGCAGGTAACTTTCTCCAAAAACAAGTCAGACAATCAGATGACTATGTTATGAAAGGTACTATCCTAAATGTTCAAAATTATTCTGCAGAATCAATACAAAACATTTATGTATGAAATTATTGTTGATTGTAATACTATGTGTCAAATTTTTCATCTAATACAATCACAGCGAAATAAAAAGAGAATGTAGCAGTTCCTGACGCAAGCAACTCAACTTATCATAGCACGACTAGCTTTAGCCATAACATGACATGACTGAAAAGTCAAATCAAAGAGAAAGTCAAAGTTGTTTTTTTTACTCTCCATCCCTATATAAAAGCCCATTCTCCCAAAATTCTTCACTCTAGTGTAGGATCCATCAGCAAACTCCACTGTAATATTCTTACTTCTTCTAACAATAAAAAGCTATGTACACTATTTTTATTATGCAACTTTCATCAACAAATTCAAAACAATACTACTAACAACTCGTGCCCAACGGGGCTATTATATAGGGATAGGAATATTTTATCAGCCACAAGACAGAAGATAATAAAAATAAAAACAAATCTTAAGGGATTATACCAAGTAAACCTAAGAAACAAACATTGTTTTACCTTGTCTAGTTTTGTTCGAATTTGCAGAAAAATGATGGGTGAAGAACTCTCTGGTTTAAGTGTTAAGGACTTGCAAAATTTGGAGAGCCAATTGGAGATGAGTCTTCGAGGGGTCCGTACCAAAAAGGTGAGAAACAATGTTCTAGTGCAAAAGCTAATTCTGATCCACATTGGTCCTTGATTTGCTGACACAAACATCAATTTTGTAGGATGAACTTCTACTTGGTGAAATACAAGAGCTAAATCGAACGGTAGGTTCATGCACTTCCTAGCTTTCTTCTCCTCATTTTCATGTCACTAGCTTTCTTGCCAATTAGCTAATCATTATACCATCACAGGGTAATCTCATTCAACAAGAAAATCTAGAACTACACAAGAAGGTAAATCTGATTCGTCAAGAAAACTTGGAGCTTCAAAAGAAGGTAACTGGGTAATCAATTGGTTTAACATATATTTCTAGGAGCAATGCTTTATTTTTTGGGGCTTTGAGCCAAAATTAAAAGTATCTTAGCAGCAAAACCATGTTTCTCATCTCAGCTCTACGGATCAAGGGAAGTAAATGGTACAAACAAAAGTTCTTTTCGCACAAATGGAAATAGTCTGAACATGGAAGAAGATTCAAATGAGCCTATTTGCCTACAGCTTTGCCAACCACAGCAACAAGATGGTGAAAGAGCAGCAAGAGCATCAAAATTTAGGCAAGAAACTTGCAGCTAAGCCTTTTTCACCCAAACTATCAGGAAAAATAACATAACATCCTCCCTAATTTTAATTTTTTTTTGTATTTCAAATTTTTTTTACTGCAGCAGACTAGAACTTGCCTAGCAAAGCAGACCAGTCTGCCAGGTTGACACACTGTCAACATAGTTTCCCAAGTCCATGCAGTTTGTTCAAAAGTTGAATGCAAATCAAAGATGATTCAAGAAACAAGTTCAAGATAATCAATTGAACAATCTTTAACATTGTTCACAGTGATTAAGAAATTAGCTAGCAATGCCAAACCTGGATGAAATGTAATAAAGATGCAAATGTCCTGTTTAAGTGCAAAGTGTATTACCACCTATCCATTATCTTTCACATTTTTATTTGAAAATTTGTCCTTGTTCAGCACCATTGTCGAAAATTTGGGAAAAGTTAGGGACTGCCACTTTGCAAAAACTGCTGTCTGACTAAACATGTCCCATGGTTTTAGGACTGTAATAGTATTGTAACAAGTATACGACAGAAAATTTAAACACTAACAAAAGATATGTAGACAGTGAGGAAATTGGTATAGGATAATTGGATTTCCATAAATTTTCAGTTAAAAGAGTCTATCCTTTACAGCAACCAGGTTCTAGGGGTAAAAGTCGGTGCTTATATAATTGAACAGAAATGTTCGAATACTAGGCCATTGAAAGATGTAGAATACATAATAATCAACACTGAGCTTACGCCATGCGTCTCCACATTTATAATCCAAAGGAACATTATGTTTATACTTGAGTAGGACTTGCATAATCAAGTTAAGGTTAAATAAATCAATGGGGTGCACTTCTAAAATCGAGTAAATAATGCAAATGAAATATGAAAGTTGTTAGCTGTGTTATACCAACATCAGGTTCTATAGTATCTTATTACACAATACTAACCCATGAGTGGGTACCAAAACAGCATGGGAATTCCAATGTTTTGATCACTAAGCAATAAAAAATTTAAATCTAGGCACAGTAGTACAGTACCATAAGGATGAAAAATTTTACATTACAAATGATTCAAATAGTGTATAGCTTCTGACAAACCAACTAACAGATGTCCCCTATAAAAATTATCGTCAAAGACCAAAAAAAATAAAATTCGCCTTGCTCAAGGATAGATGCTTCAACCATGCACAAAATAATGTATAAAAGTTGCATATGCATTAAACAACTGTTGTAATGCACAATACTAAACACAATAACCACAACATATACAAATTCTGAAAAGATTCTGACTTCAGTAATTGTGGCCAATAGAAAGTTTTCCAGAAAAGGCCCATAAAAAAAAGTGTTCAAAAGCCTAATAATGGTTTAAAGTTTTTTAAGTAATGGTACTGACGTGTGCAATATATGTATGGTTTTAACACTTGCCCCTTGGCATTATTTGAGACTTACTCATCTGAGCCCTTTGAAGAATTTGAAGATTTTTTATGTGGGGCCCAATCAAGTGCCCAGTTCAACTGGGCAGATTCTCACGAAGATGATTTGTAGTCTATATAGGAAATTTCTATCTTTCAGCTGTAAAGACTTGATGTAAAGCCCGAATTTGGCTTATGCTATTTGTTATAATTCCCCAACATACTTTACCTAGGTTTTCTCTTAAAAATTCTTAGTTTTCCATTACCCCTCTCGTGAGGGATTTCAACATAATTTCAAAGGTATGTTTCTTATTGTTATTCTCCATTCCTTATTGCTATCAGCAACTTTTACAATTATTATGTCTTCAATATCTGTTATTGTTGGTGAGAATTCATATATGAGCGAGTATTTTCATACTAGGGTTTAGGGATCTTCAAATGATCTGTGATGGAAATTATTGATTAAACTAATAAATTGTTTGCTTTGAATTTCTCTTATTGTTGTTGATTTTAATTGCTCTTTTGAAAGAATTATGGCCGATTTTAATAAAACTGTCTAGTAAACCAATGTCAAATCTAGTAAAAGCGGGAGCTCCCCTAAGCTTTTATACATTAATTTATTTAACCCTTATTATTATTTCACAATAGTATTATAGACATTCAAGACAAGAGACAGTTTTTCAAAATTCATAGTTTATTTTTTCATAGTTGCAAGATAACCATCTCTGGTGGATATGATCCTTGATTTCCTATCTAATTCAGTACAATGTATACTCTAAGTCGGGAGTGATGACAAGGATTATGGCTTTATTACGAGGTATTTAACAAGAGATGATAGTAATTAGTCTGCAAGTAGTTTTGCAAAGTATAAGCATTATAATGAGTGGTAATTAAAGTTTATGAATTACACATGATAGAGGATAAAGTTTCATTATCAGCCTACCAAGGACTCATGGAGGACATGTACACTGGCACAATGGAAAGAGACTTTTCTAGAACTGATAAGTATTACCACTACCATTTCCTCAAAAAAAAGCATTTACTAAGCTTTCAAATGTCCCATACGTTCATACATTAGTACTTGCTATCAAGTAATTAGGCCTCTTGCATCTTTACAGGTTCTAACTCCTACTTTGTAAGTAACGATTCATTGTAATATCTATCACTTTTGCAATTCGAACACACATACATTCCGTACCCATTTAATAATAGCTAAAATTAAACAGCTAAACCATTACTCAAAAGGCTAATGATTACTAGTAACAACAACACAACTAATTTTGCAACACAATCCTTAAATTTCATAAATATATACGGAGTACAATAATACAACACTGGGTGAACTTAGGTTTGTTTTACCATCTCTCTTATTTTGTTAACTTTCGTCCAATTTCTTTTTTCCATAAAACTTGGTTCATCCATAAGACAATCACCAATTTGCTTAAACCTTAGATTGACTTCAGAAAATCGAAGGTAACTCAATCCTTTAGCTCCATTTTCAATGTGATTAAAAGAAATCAAGCTAGAGGAATATAGAGAGCACACATTTGGTAAATTGAAAGCCTTTACCTTCTATTCATGATATACTGAGAACCATACTCCTTATAAGGAATAATACTTTAGGCTCTAACTCATTACAAACGTCATACTTAGAGAGCTACAATCCTTAACTATTTGGAAGAAGTTGTCATATATCAAGAAATTTCTTCTCAATATGCGCGCGCGCGCACACGCAAGTCTCCTTTTTTACGTTTTATAAGGCAAACTTAAAATTTATATATTCAGCATTCCTTTTAGAAACAAAATTACTAAACCGCTGAAAGAAACATCCTCACGAAGATCTTGTTTGATATTTGAACAATTCATCTCAAAAACATGTGGAGTCCAAGTTTGATGAACGAGTTCTTGTTTGACAATTTCGTATGATCTTGACTTGTATGAGTGTACCCTACCTTTGTTACCTAAATAAATCTCTTTACTTTACTTTAGATATGTAAACACCACCACCTTTTTATAGCAAATGAATTATCTTGATAGTACAATTACATGAAACATCTTTACTTTCCTATGATAACTTAAAATTGTTCAATATAATGGGCTAATGCTCTAATAAAACATTTAAGAATTCCTACTATCCAAATAGCTAACAAATTAGCAAGCTAGACACAAAAACAAAAAAGGTACATCCATACTAAAATCAATAAAGAATGAAAGCAAAAGGCCATTTCCTTAAAAAAAAAAAAAAAAAAAAAAAAATTACACCATAACTTGCAGAAACAAAATTCCGCAACTTTGGAAATTTAATATCATCACCTTCTAAACCAATCTATATTTGTTCTTTAAGTTTAACAAGAAATTAATAACTCGCAAAAAATCAAATCAAATCAAATGTTTTATAAGTATACAATCAAGAAGGTATTGTACACTAACTATAAAAATTTCATCCAAAGAAATTAATGACTTTAAGAAATGAAAATATTTTACATGTACTTCAATGCAATTTCTTTCAAAAAAAGCACCAATTCATCATCACAGACAATTGCTTAATGATAACATCACATAGAGATACTGAATCTTTACATACGACCGAGGTAGAATACCAGTACACCTATTCAAATTATGAAATGTAAGCAAAAAAAAATAAAAAATAAAACACACACACAAACAAGCACAATCTAGAAATAATTCCAGAAACACTATTGGATTTAAACTTCATAGAACAAAGCAAAAGCAGCAAGTTGCAATATTTATATGGTAAATAAACCATCAAGTACAAGTGAAAACTGTACACAAATAAATTACTCTAAGCAAATGCTGCATTTACCTCAGTGCCAACTTGCAAAAGGAATTTTGTCACAGAAAACTAGCGTGTTATTGATCAGAATTTCGCAGTAGTTCACTGTATTAACAACATAATTAAATTAGAAAATAAAATCAAGTAAATTTCTTGTTGAGATCAAATCATTGCAATTCTTATGACTAAAACCAAAATCATATTATGAAAATACAAAGATTCTTGTACCTCAAAAGTTCGTTTAACAGTCTTGATTTAAATTACAATAAAAATGTTTTGATTGTTTCCTGCATAAATTGAATCAAATTTCACATCAAATTAAATTGAAAAAATTAGGGCAAAATATATATACTCATAGTAGTTCTTTATTCAACAAAATTATTCATATTATACAAACATAATATGAATAATTTGATTAGGAAGAGGAATCATTTTCGTTCATAAAACCCGTTTCCTTAAACATTTGATTGAGATATTTAGCTAAAAACACCAAATTTAGCTGAGAAAAAAATATATAAAAAATGTCGTCTCAAAAAATTATAATCCGTAGTAAATTTTTTGAAAACAAAATCACCTAAATTACAATTTTTCACAGATTACATAGTTAATAACAGCATAATTGAGCAATTCGATCGCCGATAAAATCAAAATTTAAGAAATCATTCATAAAATAAGAGCTATAAACAAACAAAAAGTACGAAAAATATACAAAGATCATGATTATAGTTAGATAAATAACAATTTTACGCAAAAATAAGTAAGATTAATAGGCTAAAACAAATTATACTAGTAAATTGAAAGAGGAAGAAAATGAAAATGAAACTTATTATACAAGAGATAGATCATGAATTCACAATACCATGGATGTGAGAGATGAAGAAGCTTGGAAAAACGAGTGATAGTAGAGAATTTGAAGACGGCAAAAGAGGAGAGAGAAAAAGGAGAGTAGAAGAAATGAGAAGGTTGAAGAATTGAGAAAAATGGCGGATCTGCCTCCTGGAAGGAGACATTGAAAATCCTGCCGACTTCACTTGAGAGAGAGAGAGAGAGGAGAAATGAGACAATATCTGGTCAGGTCATGGGTCATGGCTTTATATAGTGTGTGTGGGGTGAGAAATATTTTTAAATTTACGTGATTCGGTGGCCTACTGGCCTCGGAGTAGGAGCAAATTTTCAATGTGTATACAATTTTATTTCCACGAATGTTAGTGATTTATACGTAAGAAAATACATAGTATAGTAGAGAATATATAGGATTAAAACAAGATGATTTGTATAAAGTTTCTGTAGTTAATATGCTTTGATTATGTTCTGATTTGGTTTAACAATTTTGGTCTTGGTTATAGTTCGATGATTAAAAAGGAAAAACTTTATTAAGTGAGATCTTGTAAGATGTGTCTCTAGTTCTCTTAATGTGTGTTTTTCAAATTTTTAACTTTTATAAATAAGATCTTATCTGGTATAATGCTAAGGAACAAAGTGTTGGTTTATAACTTTATTTAGTAGGTTCTTGCGGTTCTTACTTTAAATTCTAAAAGTTTAGTGTTCGAATTCTATCCAGCGAAAGATATGTTGGGGTAAGGATTCCCTCATACTCCCCTCTACTCCCATAATTATTAGAAATTTAGAAACAAAAAGGTTTGAGATTTTCGGAGTACTTGGTATCTTCCTTACCATTTTTAAAAATAAAAAAATTAGATTGCTTACTATTTTGAGATCTTTAATTAGTCGGTAGACAATTAGTTAGATTTTTATTTATTATAAACTTGACTCATACCATGCACTACAAAGCTAGCACGTGTCCTTTTAAAAGTATGACACGCGGAGGCCACAAGAAATAGTGAGTTTAAGGATTTTGCTGGCAATCTAATAAGCAAATAAAGTTCTAACACATTGTTAATGCACCTTGTTTATTAAACCTATTTACACATTAAAATAGTTAACAAAAGTGCATTTTTACTTTTGGTCAAGACCAGAAAGCTGAAGGCCTCAGCCAGGAAACAATGTAGAAATGGCTAAATGCCAATTGCTATTGCTTTACCGACCTATATATATACACTACTATATCACCATTTTCGACCCAAATTTTAGTCCAACGTGAGTTAGTTGGTCCAACATGGCAAACATGTAACTTTGATAAAAAGAACATACATGTGTTTCAATAAGAAATTTGTAGATGCATGTGGAATAAAAAATTTGAAGAAGTTTATAAAGCTACGATTTTCGAAGATAGTATGGTATATGAAATCTAATATACTGTATATGCATATAATAAAATGAATATGTATTTTTAAAAATTTGAATTTTGAATAAAAAAAAATGTAATATTGACAGTTAAGCATAATATTTCGTATGTTATATTTCATAGTGTGTGGATCGGGCATTACACCGAGCTGTTATTTTAAAATATCTTGTTAATAAAAAAGAGGATTAAAGAGAATAATCCTCCATTATCTTGGAATTGTTGAGGATATTCCACTTTATTCCTTTTTTTTTTTAGACTACATAATTATTCTTTATCTTTTTTTGTGTGTTAAGTAAAGATAAATTTATTTATGTGTTAATAGAGTATTTAAATTACAATTGGTAAGAAATGTTATCTTAAATCCATAAGGTTTAGTGTTCAAAACTTATGGGATGTTTTTTTCAAGTAAATAATGACATGCAATAATTGCTGCACTAGACTATTTTACTTTAACGCATTTTCTTAAAACCTTTTATCCACATTGGTAAAGCATAGGAGTTTTGCTAGATTTATGTGGGGATTTTATATATTGTGTTTGTGAGTTGCGAGTGTGATGCAACTTCCCTTATTTTTTGGCCTTTTTTGGCTTAAGATGTAACTTAGAGTCTAGTTTTGTGAAATCATCTCAATTATCAGTTTGACACAAGTCCAAATTTCAATCATATTCAATTGGAGTTGCAACTTTTTTCTATTTTGCTCCACAACTGCCTGATAATTCTCCTTCTCAACCTCAAACTAAGTTGTGTTTTATAGATTTAATTTTCGTACAAATTTGTTTCAATTCTCTTCTCAAAAGAAAACTTTTTCCTCACTAGCTAGTGTGAGTCCCAACATCTCCTTATTCGATCGCACAATGCAAAGCTTTGTTATGTAACCTTTGGAGGGCAATCGCCGTCTACTCGTTGCACCAAGGAGATTTTGCTTCAAAGGCAGTGGTTATTTCTATATCATGTTTTCTTTGTTACACCTTATAAGTTACAAGTTACAAGTTACAATTACGTGCCTACATGTTCACATTGGGCTTAGTTAATAGTTTTACACTTTTACCCAAAAGTATAAAGGTATGGACCAAACCAGTAAGTAAATGTTTTGACCTTTTTACTTTTTTTAGCTATAGTCTCGTTGCACTTCTTCGCTGTTGGATAAATATGCAATAATAACATTTGAGTAATCCTTTTTGACACAAAAGGAATAACTATAATTGAGTCACAACCAAATCCTTTGTACTTCTGTGTTCCCAAAAAAAAAAAAAAAAAAATCGTTTGTACTTCTATTATAAATTTTACTAATGAGCAATTGAGCAATGTTATATTCGTAAGTTGTATGTTAGGCTATTCGCAAGTAAATTTACTTTCTCATGTGATCATGTCATTGCCATTCAGCCTTTAAATACATTGATTGAGTGAATGTAGCATTAAGAATAATGATGGGCCTGATGACATTAAATATAACGTTAATATGCTCATAACAAGTTCAATCGGACAACCAAAAAATAAAACACTCAACTAAACTAAACTAAACTATAGTACTACGGTTTTTTATACATAAAGTTTGTAAAACTAAAGAGGTAACCTACAAAATTTCATACATTCTATTTGCTTACATTATTTTGCGTTCCACTAAATACATAATCTCCATTCAGAATAACATTTGTCTTTGTATCACTATTGAGAGTGTTGAAACACATAATGAGCAACATACTAGACGCTCCATATAGATCGTCTCAACGGGTTGAATGGCGAAGAATTGGACCAGGATCGGCCCATTATAATTTGTTAATTAATACTTCTTTGATTTATCAAATGATATTACTCCGTACTTGTATTCTCAAGTAGAATTGCTTATCCTAAACATCACATTATTGGTTAAAAAAAAAAAACTAAGAAAGTTAATTTTTTTTTTTTTTACCGAGAAAGTTAAGTAACCTACCATGATGTCAAGGAATCTAGATCTTTTTCAAAATCAGGAAACTTAATACTATATTGCAACTTGTCCATTTAATGCTAGTTTCAGTTGGAAAGATAGTATTAATAATCATTTTAATGTTGGATAACCCATAATTAGTCGAGTCCTAATCTACATTATAATAAGTGTTGAATAATTGGGCCTAAGCAGCTAATTTTACCCACTTGCAACATGCAAGTTGGATCTTTTTTCTTGAAAAAGATACTAACACAAAGGGAAAGTTCCCATATTTAGCATAAGAATTAGGGCCCTGGCTACAATTTCCATATTTGAAGACCATCTGTTCATAACATAGACTAAAAGTGGAAGGTTTCTCGACTACCAATAACAAGTCCAACTGCCAAATAGTACAAGTAGTATAGATCAGCTTATAAATATAATTACAGGTACAATTCCAAGTTGAGTGTGTTTTAACAATCCTCTTTATAAAAATGAGAGAGTACAGGCATGACATGACACCAAAATGTATGTGACGCCGGTGTAATAATCAGGGTACATTGTAATGAAAAATAAAATAGCGATAAGTCAAATACGTGGATTTGGAAAGCGCTACGTTGTCTGCGACACAAGTGAACTTTCAAAGACACGTAGGCTTGGCACAAGCACAACATGACACAACCAATAACTATCTTTAGCCATATCTAATTCTTAATCCAAATTGACCATATATTCACACTGATAAAGAAGTGGAAGAGCTAGAAAACCATTATACATACTTTAAAAAGCTAGTAAACAACTATAATAAGATTATCACAATTTGTTTGGTAAATAATGATGATTATAATAAAACTACATGTAATTTTGTAAAATAAATCACACTACTTATGGTGATGGGAGACCGCCCATTATCACCATAGCCATTGTCATGGTTCTTTCTTCACATAATTGCATATAAATATTTTACTATCAACACAACAAAATGCCATCAGTATAATTAGCCAAAGATGTAAACACAAGAAATAGATCTATCAGTCTAAAGCACTATAATGGGAGCTACAAAAAAGGTTTTCTCTTCCTTGGGAATGAATCTAAGTATCGGAAGCAAGAAGACTATAGGCATGCAATTAGTACATATCCTTAGATTGTCCTAGAGCTAAGGAAGACTAGATTTAGTTTAACCCCCTCTTAACTTCTAACTTTAATCTGTATTACCAGCATTGCAGGTCAGAATTCAACTCCCCCTCCCCTGCAACATCACCTTCGCCGTCTCTGTATGGTGGCACTTCTGAAAGAGAAGAAACAAATGGGTTTCCTAAAGCTTGGACCACTTGATCCCAAAAGCATTGAAACATATGCCCTATAGTCTTAACTGAAATTTTCTCTAAACCTCACCCTTTACACCAACCCAAAACAAAACAATTCTGAATTCCCTCACCATCTACAAGAACTATACTGTGGACTTGTGGAGGCGTCCTTTTTTGCCCTTTTAGTAAGTGCAGAGCTTACAGGATTGCTAGCTTCCAAATCAAATCGACTACTAATTAACAGCTGCAAAATTTCCAGCCATCTATTTTGGTTGGAAATTGAGCAAGGATCATATAAGGACCACATTTAAAACAGCAACAGATAGTAGTAATACTAATACACCATAACAGATAATCTTCCTACTACTGCTCGCATGGAAATATTAATGTAAAATGTACAGGGAGCCAGGGACAGACAGGGGACGACTCTGTTATTAAGATCAAGCAACAAAATAGCTAATATATTAGCAACAGCAACAGTGGCGCAGACAAATAGGCCTTTGCATCAAGAACCTTTTGTATAATGTTTCGGTTCTGTTAAACTTCTCTTCAGGTCACACCACTACATAGAACTATAATCTGTTTTCTTTTGCTGCCATTAAAAAAATAAAATAAAATAAAATCTCGGTTTTCCTTGCATATGTTGGGGGAAGAGGGGGAGTAGTAAACTAAAGTAACTTGTGCTGGATAAATTTTCAAATGAAATTCATTTACATTTGTTGTGAAAGCCAAGGAGGGGGGCATAAGATCAAGACTCATGAGAGATACGAACATAGGGTAAATGTCTAAATTAGTTGTCCATGACTCCAAGAGACTAAGCCTCCATTTGTTTTTTCGTAAGACAATTTATGGGGAAAATACAATAAACAGTTTTGATGGCGATTACTATCAAGCTGAGATTTTGATCTTGGGGGACATAGCTTAATGGTTTAAGATACTGCTAACAGGAATATTGCCAGAAACCTTAAGAAAGTCATTAATAAACATCTAAACAATTTAATATTCACAGAGCATAAATGGAACAGCATAATTAATAGCACTTAAATCGACAATATACAAATAATACAGAAATTATACAAAAACGCTATAATTGAATGTTTATGGCACTTACCAAATTTTAGCTGTGCAATTACATATATTCCATGATCATTCGCATTACTTTTTGAAATATGAAAACATATTAACCATTAATGACAGTGCAACATCTACAACTGAAATCACTTTTAAGTTTTAACCTTATGGACATATCTTTTCATAATAAGAACCTCTTATGTACACCCAGAATTGTTTCACTTTTCTTCATACTAGGGGAGCCAACGCGCGCGATGCGCGCGAAATGGCTAGCCCTTAAAGGGAAGTTATATTAGCTTGTTTTTAAACTCTTCACAATAAGGCATTTAAGTATGCTATTCTTGAGGGTATATCATGATATCTCTCTTTCTCTCCCTCCCTCTCCCCCATATGTATAACATTGTCCATATACACTATACTGGCCATCAAAAGACCAATGTAAATCTCGTGTACTAAAAGTCACTCAAATCCTAGCTCAGGTAATGTGTGCTATTAGAAATTTGTTCCAACTTTATATCTAATATACAACGACAATAAAGAACTACAAAAAAGAGCTAAATAAGATGGAATTGGAGATAGCCATTGCAAACTCAAGCATATCTGCTATGAGATGTTGGTCCCAAAAGTGATATGATAATTCATATGTTTCAAAGTATTTCATGTAGAAAATGCAATCTTGAGAAATGCAGAGGACAAGTATAGGGTAGATACAATCTATATTTTCCTAACCAAAATATGCTCTAATGGAAAAACTAAATCATCATATGTTCCAAGAGAAAATTAAATGCGCATTCACTATATAAAACCAATTGCATAGGTTTATTACATCAACCTTGTAACAAAACACTTAAAATAGAGAGCAGAACGCGCTAGAAGGCTGAGTGACCAGCCTTGTATTGGAAGGCTCAGTTTCTTCCTCCTTAAGATACTCCCCATCTTCCTTTTCTTCAGTAATTTGATGCATGGTGACCCTAAAATCATCATACAAAAACATATAATAAGGCAGATTGAACAAATAACAAAGACGATCTTGAGAAGCACAATAACCCATTTTGTTTAAACACAATTACCTTTTAGCTTACAGTAAGAATACTTCTACCATAATTGTTCGGAAACTCACATCAGGATAATACAGTGCACTACGAATGCAATGAACTGCTCATGACAAATCAAGTATAACAACATTTGCCTTTACCCTTCCAACTCAGGACTACAAGGAACACTCTTAATGGATCTATATTGGGTAATTCATCAATTCCCTTTCCCCAAATGACAACGCAAATCTTGAGGAGCACAAGTGCCATTTTTATCGAAGCAGACTTACCTTTTAACTTATAATGAGCTTACTTCTCCCATTTATGAACAGAAACTCACATTAAGGTGACCTAAACAAAGTATATAATGGACTGCAAAATTCTCATAAGAAACTAAATTAACCATAGTCTTTACCCTTCCAAGTTCAATACTTGATGCAATATGCAGTACTATGTAGGGGCAATTCACCCAAAATTGACCAAATAACTAAATAAATTATGAGGAACACAATTACCTTAGGTAACTTGATGAGCATAGTTCTTCCATTTACCGGCATAACTATATGACCAACATTTATTTTCTAAGTAAGCAACCCTCCACAAGAATATAAAATCACCTCTGTTCACATTGAAGAATAACATTGCAAATAATCTGTAGAACAAAGAGCGAATACAAGAGAGAAAGTTACAGGCAACACCAAGAATGTAAGATTTCCGGACAATCAACATGTGCAAAAGTGATCATGTAAGACTACCTTATAGAAGGCCAATAATCCATTGAAGCCATGCGTCTCCCTCTCAGAGTGTTTAATCACATTTGCAAACAAAAACACATACACACATTGACACATTCATTGATATATATATAAGCATCATGTGTTCATATCATTAATTCTCAATGCCGTATCTAGCAGCCATACCTTTTAAATAGAGATCATCAGGGGAGGCTATATAAACCTTTGGCATGACTCGTTTTCATCAAACTCTAGCCGACATCAGACTTCGCAATACATTAAATCTTTCTAATCCTATACTACACACATGTATGATATAGAGAAACTACCTCATTTTGAATCTCAATTGACATGAAAGATGTGCTAAACAGTAAAAGCTATGTGTGATTGAAAGAAATCTGGAAACATAATCTTAAAATTACGAAATATTAGTTACAATTTTAAAGTTCAATTTAGACGAAGATTTTATAGGTTACAAAAGAAAATAAAAAATTCTAATAAAGAAGTATGCGATTTATGACAAAGAAATTAATGAAGTAGAACAAAGTAGATTAAAAATGAACACAAATTTCAACCAAAATTATTATAATATGAGAGAAGAAAAGCTTCTAGTTAAGGTCAGAAAGAATTCTGATTAGATGCAAGTAAAGAAGGTGGAAAGGCAAAAGCAAAACAATCCTAAATTGATTATACTGACAAGTGACAAATAAATTAACTTTTTTTTTAGCAAACAATTGAATCAACTATATATCCAGATTTTGAAATTAAAAAAATTAAAAATTTACCACACCGCAGAAGCTACTTCAATGGAGGAGAAAAAGCTTGGTTGGCGCTTCAATGGAGAACTAATCGTTCTCTTCAATAGAGGAGCGAGAGTAGAGAAATAAAGGAGGGAGGAGAGAAAAGGGCGCATGAAGAAAGGAGGAGGAAAAGCGCAATAACGCCTAATGACAAACAAGCAGTATACATTAATAGGGGTATATAGGTAAATAAATATTTTGAGGGGTATATATGTCCTAACACTGTTCATAAGAGCATATTCCCACTTTTATAAGGTAGGGAAAACCACAACCTAAAAGGTTAAAATCATGAGGCTCCATTTATTTTGATGGAAAAATCTATCACGAAAAATTCCTTTCTAAATAATAAAATCTTCATTAAAAAAATATAATTTTGAAAAGTGTTTTCTCTTCTTTAATTGTTTATAGGAATAATTATGGACATAAAGAAAAATGTAAGCAACAAGAGGAAGGATAGAGGAGAGATAATAAAGAAGTAACGAGGAAAATGTGAAATATCTTCCTTGCAAAAGAAAAATGATTTTCCTTCTCTTAAAAGTAACTTATGCGAAAATTGCTTTCTACCCTTAAACGAAACAAAGGAAAATAGAGAAACAAAAGAAAATCTTTTTCCACCAATACAAACGGATTCCACCAAAACAAATAGCTTGGAGCATATTGTAACCTTATACTCCCACCTTTTCAAATAAGAGTCTCATTTCATTAACCTTTGACCCTCATTTCTCACTTAACTATTTTTTTTTATTCATTTTTAATCAACTAAAAACCATTATCTTCTTCTTTTTTAGGAAAATTCTACACAATAACCCTCAGGTGTTTACTTTTCCACGCTGTGTCCCCACCTTCTAAAAGTTCCACGTGGAACCTTACCGTTAACCCACCGTTACATGTTGCCGTTAGTGGGGCCAACTGTACACCTATTTAGTTTTTTTCTCTCAATTTTCGTGCTAAAATAATGTTTTGTTAAAGGTTTTAGGGGTCATTTTAAATTTAACTACAAAAATCCAAATTCACAAAACGGGGTTTTTACGTTATGTTTTTTGCAAAATTTGAGCTTAATTTGGATTCTTAAGGACTTAATGACCCCTAAATCCTTTAATGGAACATTTTTTAGCACAAAAATCGAAAAAAAGAAATAAAATAGGTGTAAAGTGGGCTCCACTAACGGCAACATGTAACGAAAGGTTAATGGCAAGGTTAAGTGTTGTCAATAAATGGGCCTTGAGATTACAGTGTAGAACTTTTAAAAGAAGAGGGCACAGCATGGAAAAGTGAACACCTAAGGGTTATTATGTAGAATTTCCCTATTTTTAAGAACATTTTAATTTACTAAATCCCATTATCTTTATTTCAGTATTTTCTCCATTCCTAGATATTTAACATGTTTACATTATTTTTTCACTATTCATACACTATCTTTTACCATCATTTTCTTAAAAAATAGGTATTAATAGGTATTATACCTATTTAATCATGAAACATATTGTTAAATAGGTAATAATATAATTTTTTGTATTATTAACATTTTTTTTGAATTATCAACATTTTTTTCGTATTATCAACTTTTTTATATTTTTACTAGTAATTCATCATATATATCTAAGTTCAGACTAATGCATTGACATATGTGTCTATAACTATGTCAACTATTCAAGAACAAAGGGAGTATTCAATAAACACATAGTCTTATATATGTGTTCAGCCATTACAGGGGTTACTTCGCTAGTGTAATGGGGTTTACTTGGCTAGTGTTAAAGGGTTACTTTATCATTGTTATAGATTTACTTAGCCAGTGTTATAGGGGTTACTCGATCGATATTATAGAGATTACTTAATCAATGTTATAGGGGTTACTTTAAGTGCACGGTGTGGCCGGCCAAACACAAGACCGGCTATTCAATAAATCAACTAATGAAAGAAAATGGAGGTACTCATGTATGAAAATTTTACTAGCAAAAGACTATCGAGTAGGATAGACTGATAGTGAAAGTAGATTTTCGAGTATTACACCCAGTAAGGGAGTTAATTCACCTTTCCTGAAATTTCTGTTTGGTGAGCGAGGCTTGATGTAAGACTAAAATGCATAGAGTGAAGGTTTAATAATAGGTCTTGAATTATCGAATGAGCATCCTCAAAAACGTCTTCTATGTTACCTTAACACGCTATTGTATGTCGGCTGTTGCATGTCAGACCTTTGACACTTCAAAATGACACAACACCGCCCCAAATCCTTTGACACTTCACTTTTGTTTTATTAGTTTCACTTGAAAAATTGACAATTATGACCTTTACTCGGTCCGCCATAAATAAAACCACCTTTTGATAATCCTCCAATAAAACGATCTTTGCACACGATCTTCCAAAAATAGAATAAAAAACCGGTAACTTATTTAGTAGGTTAAAGATGGACACTTGTTATCTTATGATTGGGTAGATTTTTTTATTTCAATTTAACATATTTCTTTTTAAGAAATAAATTAATATTAAAAAATTTAATTAAAAAAATAAAAAAAAATTCCTCCCCACCAAGCACTGGCAGGACCACCTTCCCCTCCAAAATCAGGCAGCAACTTCACAGCCTACTAGCCAAACACCCACCAATTCAACAACCATCAAAACCGCCCAGCCACTACGCACCTACCTCACATAGTCACAGCCCCACGTTATCTCAACACCACACAACTCTAACCTCCACCTTTCCACCACCATTGTAATCCCCCATAATTATGTGAATACAAAAAAAAATTTATACTTATGTGAATACTTAACTATGATTATTTATTAATATGATTTATTCTACCATTTCAAAAAAAAAAAAAAAAAATTATTATTATTAGATGATTATTTATTTTACTATTTTAAAAGTTGATAAAACTATTTCATAAAAATTATTTCATTACTTATATTTTAATTATTATACAAGTCCAACCCGTTGTTCATTAAGCCTATTTTTTTTTTAAAACCCACTCACTTTAAGCCCAAGTATCAATCCTAGTTTTATTAGAACTAGGAAACTAAACCACTCTAATAATAAAACCCCTCAAGCTTTCCCCTCCTCCAATTTCACGACAAAACAAAAAAAAGAGAAAGAGGCTGCCGCCAGCCAGCACCACCGCCGCCTGCACCACCGCCGGCCGCCCAGCTGCCGCCTGCTGCTGTTCGCCCCTTTTCTCCCTCTCTTCCTTTATTTTTTTTATTGCTTTATTATCTTAATTAAAATTGTTTAAAGTTTCAACCTTTAATTAAAATTTTGTTCTAAATTATATTATTATGATTTGATAATATGTTTGGATTCTAAAAGATTATAAATTTATAAGTTTTGACATGTTTAATTTATTAAATAAAATTTCAGATTATGTATTTTGTATATTTTAGGGTTTAAAGCATTGATTTTTCATGTTTTAGGGCTTGATAACGTGTTAATCAAACTACCTAATCATACTATGTTTAAATTACATTAAAGTATAATTATTTTAATCATATATAAATTTTCAGATTTATTAAAGTTTCAATTTTTATGAACAAGTAGTGTTAATTTCATGTTTTTATGCTTCTAAACCTATAAAATAATTATGGTGAGTATTTTGTGATTGAAAAAGCTTTGAACTTCATATTCTAACTTTAAAAATAATTTTCAGATTTCATACCTTTTATTTTGAAGCCTCTAATTGCATTGAATTGATATATTTTTGGGTTTTTAACACACTAACATGCTATATAATGACTAATTCAAGTAATTATGCTTATGGGGTTATTTTATACACTTAAAACAAATTTTCAGATTTATTTACCCACTTTAAAGTTGTTGTAATTTGATATAAAAAACACTATATTTTCATAAATCTAACATATAAACTTAAAGTTGGGATGTTATATTACTAACTTTGATTTTAAGGACAGCTTTATTTTGATGATTTAAGAGGTTTTAAAGTAGTTTAGTATTGCTGTAATTTTAATTGCTTTGGTATTGATTTATTTCTAATTGTTTGGTTTAGGAGAGGACTTTGTAGAAGGCGACTTCTAGTTTTAAAGTGGCCAATCGAATTGTTTACTCAAGGTACGTACAAGTTACGAAACCTTGCTTGTAGGTGCATGTTTAAGGACGGATCGAGAACTTAGTATCATGTATAGGATTGACTGGGTTAAATTGTCTGGTTATACAATGTGAATTTCAAATGATGTGCACTAGTTTATAATGCAAGTATTATGTGTGCTTTAATTATGCAAGGTGCGCTTAAAGGCAAAGGTATGTGATTGGTGTAAAGATCAAATTATTACTCATTCATGATTATGTAAACAGGATGAGTAAATGAGAGATTCAAGTCTTGTAAGATGAGGTTAAGGTTTTGGGGTGCCTTATGCACTCAAGGTGTTTATACACCGAGGTAGTAATGGAATAATTAATAAATGTTGTTTATCGCTAATAAATCAAGAATCTAAATTGAGAATTTGCCATGTTTGATTGAATTGTTTGGGATGTTTGTATTGAAATGTATATGAGTCATCACCAAGTCTAAACCTGTAAATCACGTAAAGTGTAAGATGGATGAGCAATAAAATTCTGGAATGGTGCACATCTGGAGTAATGACAATCAGGGGTTGGGATACATGGGGTATTAGCCGTGTACTTTTATCGAGGCCGTCTGATCTACGAGTCTCCTCTTTCAAATATTATTTTTCTAAAACTAGGAGTTAGGTGAGATCTCATACTAACTACGGTCACGGAGTCGCGCCGGTGGTCGTTGGATGTTTATTGATGTTTCCGAAAGGAGGCATGGGGTTTTTCTTTATTGATGTTCCAAATGGGACATGGATTGGACAACCTTGTCTATTGCTAAATCCAATGAACTAATTAAATGAGTCAGTTAGTATCCATTAGTGAGGTCTTAATAAATTTAATAGCCGAGTCATGAATTGAGTTTATATTTAATGATGCTTGTGCTTGATTATTAGTAGCATGTTAGGTATTTTCTTAATTTGATTTCGCAGCTTGTATGTACTCAGCTTTGCTGACTGCGTGCTTTTGTGTGTATCTTTCTTTGGTCATGGCCTTCGCCTTTCAATGACCCTGTGACGATCCAATTTTTACACTTGTAATATTGGGGAGCAGAATAACCACAGGTTCTTACACATGCAACATTCATCAGGGTTGTGGGATCTTGAGTAGAGAGTTGGTTGTTTGCATTTTATTTCTTTGGCAAGTTTGAATTTATTTTAATTCGATTTTATTTGACACTAATTCTTTTGGGTTTGAATTTATTTGAACACTGAATTTAATCACTTACTACTTTTATTGGGTTTTAAATAAGAGCCTTAATGGTTCCAACTTGTAATACTTATTTTGATTTAATTCCTTTGTTTTGAGGTTTATTTAAAACTGTTTTGGTTTTTCGCTACTAATTTATGAGATAGCCTTAACGTTTGAACACGTGGCGGTAGCACGCCAGTAATTCTCTTGAAATTGTTCAGGTTATATCCGGTTTCTCACGGGTTTTTAAGAGAGAATTATTGGGGTGTTACAATGCCGCAACTAAACAGCCAGCAGCACCGCAAGCAACCCACAACCCGCAAACCCTGCTCTCCTTCGCAAATAAGTGAAACAACCCATAACCAGAACCCTCTCCCTCTCCTTCGCAACCCGCAAAACCGCCTAGCAGCATCGCTACTTCTCCCTCTCTCTCCGGCCTAAACCCGCCACCTCTTTCTCCATCGTAGCCCAGACCCGCCCACCAAAGCCACCGCTCATAGCCTCATACTCAAGCAGCAGATTCACGGAAATGGGGTTCACAAGAATAGGGGGTTTTGTTTTTTTTTTCTTTAAATTATATTAAAATCAATTTTTCCAATTAAATCAGTTTTTTTTTTTAAAAAAAGAAAATTATAAAAAAAAAACCTAACAAATTACAAAATGACACGTGTTATACTAACCCATCAAACAGGTTACCAACCGGTTTTATTCTATTTTTGGAAGATCGTGTGCAAAGGTCGTTTTATTGGGGGATTATCAAAAGGTGGTTTTATTTATGGCGGACCGAGCAAAGGTCATAATATTGCTGTCAATTTTTCCTTCTTTTTATGACAACCTTTTATTTATTTTTTTATTAGCTACAAATCCACCACGGGACCCAATTATATTAGATAAATCCCATACATTATCTTTTATTCTTTAAATAAAAGGTAGCTGGGTACATGGTCTCCATTTTCACTTTTCATTGGTTTATGTTGCTACAACAATTGAGTAGAACTTAAGAAAATGAAGATAGTACGAAATTTTATTTGAAGTGTTGGACGTCCTACCATGGTGTTGAGACATGATACCCAATCCGACTTTGAGCATTTCCACATTTCCATTTGAGAGAGTATATTTGGAGGATGTAAAAATGGAGTATTGTTGTGTATTTGAAAATGCATAACATTAAAATATAGTTGAATCACATGGAAGAGAGATGAAAGAGAGAGAAAGGAAGAAAAAGATAGGTGTATGAACCCCACATAATTTTTTATCCCATTAAAATATAATTGAATCATGTGATGAGATTACACTTTAATTATACCACTAAAAGTTTGTATAATATTATTGGGTTTCTAGTGACACTATATATACATTTACTTGGTACAACTGAATGATGTATGGTAGCACTACATGAATTGATGAATATATAGTACTTATCATTGAATGTCCATTGATATTATTTAATCGTCCAATAATACTAGTCTAAATTTAGGATATGCATTTGCTCATGTATATATGAAATTACTTATATATCTCTTGTTATGTACCAACAAATGCAGTATTTTACTCCCTTTAAAATGTCTCAGTATAGTTGTATGGAGTGTAAACTCCGTGTACAAGAAAGTAGAGCACCCCCACCATCAAATAAAAAATAAAGTGAAAAATACCCCATCTAAGGCATTAACAAGACACCAAGAAGGGGCAGTGGTCGTTGTTTGTATTAAAATAAAAAAGCAGTCGTACGTCATTAGTTGGTCTGAATTCCAAAATAATTAGATATCTAAAAATAGCAACCTAGGAAATGCCACACGTCGATGATCTATTAGCTAGACAACCCTTTTACTTCCAGTAGCCAATGACATGAAATAGAAATTGATTCTTATAGGTGATTGAGCACAAACACCCAAAAATAAGTGTTTTTTGTCCCCCTTTTAATTTCCATTTACGTATAAAAACTAAATACTTTCCTTTTATAGTTACTAACCACGATTTGAAATCAAAATCAAGCTCAAAGGAAAGGGAAATCAATTTCCAGATTATTGCAAACCTCAACAAGTACTACAACCAACTTGTATTTCTTCTTTCTTCTTTTGGCTGCCTTTTTACAAGTAAGCACAACTTGTATTTTATTTTTTTGCCCCCTTTTTTCTTTAGCCCCCCAAAACTCCTTCAATTGTTCCAAAAATTCCAATCATTTTTCTTCCTTTTTGTGGTAAGATTACATACTGAATTGAGTGAATTCTTCTTTCTGTGTTTCTCTTTTTTGCAATGTTTTCTTTCCCCAATTTGATCGAAACATTCCCCAACTCGAATTTCTTGTGATTTTTGACATTAGGTGGATTTTCGAGCAATTGGTCAACAATATGGGAAGAGGGAAGATTGTAATTAGAAGGATCGACAACACAACAAGCAGGCAAGTAACATTTTCGAAGCGAAGGAAAGGATTATTGAAGAAGTCTGAGGAACTGGGCGTTCTTTGTGATGCTGAAGTTGGGGTCATAATTTTTTCAAGTACAGGAAAGCTCTATGAATATGCTAGCAACAGGTTAGTGGAAAGCTATATTTGAGTATTTCCGTGTTATTGGGTCTTGCAATATTTCCTTTTCTAGATTCTATTGAACAGCTCTTTTTATAACAATGAATTCTAGTGATATTAATCTCATATGCTTGATTAAAAACAAGTTGTCTTGAATATAGATCAACTTAAAAACATTTATGATGATTAAAAACTAATCTATCGATTTAATGCATAGATCGATGAGTTCGAAAAGAATAAAACTCCTTAGTATCCCCAAAAAAACGTCACCAATTAAGTCAATTTGAGTTAACAGAAATGCGAGTTGTTCACAATTTTTTTACATTAAAAAAGTAAATTTCTCTCCTTAGAGGAATAAACTCATAGTTTAGCATTGAAAATGGAATATATACAAGATGTGATTATGTGATACTATTAAGGATGTAGCAAGAAAATAAGAGTGCTTTCAAGAGAATACAAATAACCACAAAGTAAAATACGCTTAATAGAATACTACTAATTGTGCTAAATGTGGGATTAGTACGATATTTCAGCATTCAACAGACAATTAATTGATGATTACGAAGAGATAAACTTGATTAGTACCACTAAATAGTAATTAGTACCATAGATGATGGATATCACTGGTATATCTCTGGCAATTGGTTACCTTATCTAGGTTAAGTACATTGCCACATGCTCTCAACAATTACCACCCAAAAATAGATAAAAGATATGCGGTTCATATACATATATCTCTTTTATTTAGCTTTCGATTTGATTTTAAAGGGCCCAGACACTGTCACATCTTGGAAAAGATGCTATACTAATTCCTTAGGTGGTCATTATAAGAGCTAAAATTAGTAAGATTCTTCCTCAGATTAGTTCTAGAGGAAAACTACTAGGCTTCAGACGTGAGGTTTGAGCACTTAGTTCTATATTTGGAAAGTGTAGTTTGGTCAAGTGGTCTTTAAATATTAACAAAAGGCTTTTTTTCCAACAAGCTAATCAGTTGACTAAGAAAGTTGTTGCTGATGCTATTACCTTCGCTAGCTCTTCCATTTTAATTAGCTAATGTGCTGTTGTCATATTTATAACTTTTGTAATTCAGATTTTACAAAAATAAATAGGAAAAAAAAAACCATTCGTTTTGCTTATGATATATATATTTTTTTTTTAATTTTTTTTATTCAATTACTAATTTTGTAATTTAGATAATCTTTCTAATCTAACACATAGTCCGAGTAGGATAAAGGTATTGTTTAATAATATATAACAAGTGCAAACTAGTCCGCCGTATCAACTGGTTTGACTAGTAGGCGATATAAACTAGTTTGTCTAATTGGTTGAAATGAGCTACTTATGTAAAAGTATTGGGTAAATAACAATTTATTATTAATTGTTTAAAATGTTCAATAAGCTAATTTCAAATATCTCTTATAATGAACTTAATCCACTTGTATAACAATTTAATGCATTCAACACTTTATTTCCATTTTGAATCCTAAAAATTTTATTAGGTAATAAAAAATACTCACTTCTAATTATCACGCATAGCATTTATTCAAAAGAATTAAGGATGATAATAATAGAGTCGACCAATTTTCGATCATGTCCTGGTATAAAATCTCATGCCCTAATCCGTTAAGCTTGTCGGGCCAAAGCGGGCTTTTAAAGTTTTTGAGTCGGGTGTTTAACTAAGAATACATTTTCAGGCTTGTCCAAGCCTACGCTTTTTGGGTCGGGTCTTTGTTGATCACCTCTAGATCAAACCTAAAAACCAATTTTGTGTAACTGATAAAAACACACTCTCTCCGTTTCATAATTAAAAGTCTGTTTTCCTTTTTTGGGTGTTTAAAATTAGAAGCCCGTTTCTATTTATAAATAGTACTTTTTGATAATAATACCCTCTTTTTGATGATTTGCCATCCTTTTTCTTTTACTTTTTTTGTACTTTTGGCGTTAATTCCTAACACTTTCTCCATCTCTTCAATAATTCTCAACCACTTTTTTTTTTCTCTCTTATCTCTCTCTACCCACAAACGCATATTTATACTCCCAACCAACTTTTTTAATTCCCGTGAAAATGGAAAAATAAGTTTCTAATTATGAAACGGAGGGAGTACTACATTTATTTCATATTATGTGTAACAAATGCTTTGAAAAAAACTCCTCGACAAACAATATTAAGGTATGACTAGTAAATTAAAGGGTACTTCGTAAGTGATCAAGTTGAGGAGAGAAATGGCGATGATTAATCAATTAAAAGTGGCTCCACCCCACCACCACCAACACCCTCCCCATCCAAGCCAATATGCAGTAGCCACCAACATGCACAACCAACCACAGCAGTAAGCGACAGCCACAAAACACCCATTCACACCACATCAAAATATCATTACCCACCCACCCACCCACCACCACGATCCCGAAACCCACCTTTTAGAGTAAATACAATGGTTACCCACAACTGTTATGGTTATCACTTATTTTATTAATTTATCTGTTTTCTACCTCACCTTATAACCACTCTTATACCCACTTAATACCCAATATACCCCAATGGTTGACCATAGTTACACATTTTCTCTCTCCTATTTTTACCTAACCCCACCACATAACTCCCTCTTTCACTCAATGACCAAGCAAGTTGGCTCTACTGTTTCACTTAATAACCAAGCTTTATAACCTGGTTATTTCCACAAGGTTATTGCTTTTTTCCCAAAAAATTATCTCTCATCATCTTTTAATTATTTTTTCACATTCTCTCTCCTAATAACCACCCTAAATGGTTAACAGCTGGCTATGCTCTTACCCACCCAAAACTCCATTTATTATACCATTCCTCTAACAAAAGTCTATAGATAAGAAATTCTCCTCCGCCAAAATTCCTCTAACGGTGGATACATAACTAATTAAATAGCAAGTACTTTTTGGCCAAAACACCAATATCTTATCCCCACTCACCCTGAAACCATTTATATTACCCCTTAAACTCCATCCCAACCACCCAAAACCAAATCTATTAAGGCTTTATTTAGTTAAGATCATGAAAACTCTAGATTTAGAGTTTCATGGTCAAATCGACCATAAAAGGTCAAGTCGACCATAAAACCTCAAAGTTTAGCTTTATGGTGGTAATGGAACAAAAAGAAAGGGAAGAGAGAAAAAGGGATAACAACAACTTCTAACAACGAATGCGATGGTTATCATTGAAGGTGAAATCGACATTCAAAGGAAGAGAAAGAGAGAGAGAGAGATGTAATTTATGAATTGATTAAGAGAGAAATTTGAAATCAATGGTGGAAGGTGGTGGTTTAAGGAGATGGAGAGAAGGAGAGACGAAATTTAGGGGGGGAATAGATTAATTTCTTTGCAGGTGAAATAGGTGGGAATCATTAGGTTAAGTTTTTTTTTTTTTTTTTGGGGGGGGGGGGGGGGGGGGATAGAGTAAAGTAGACTTATTCAAATCAAGTTCCGCCCTAGGTCTTAGCCATAGGGAAGAAACCCATACAAATTTGTTCATTACAATTACCTATATCCCACCTTGCCACCAAGTGGACTATGGTATTCCATGCTCTTTTCACATGACAAAGCTTACAATCAATAAACGACTTAACTAGCAATGTAATGTCATCAAAACCATCCATATCAGAGTCTACAAACAACATGACAACCGAACCTTAGAACTGTATGGCTAGTTCACCTTTCCAACTAGCCACAAAACATTGCCCCTAATGTCCCCCGCCACAACCCTGAAGTATTGTAGTTAATATGGATGTCAACAATAATCTTCACTGTTCCCATAAGAGGGCAAACCCACAATGTCATTATTTCTTGCCTCATAACGATCTTAGGAGACATTATGGCTCTTAACTAGGACACACCTTTGAATAGGCGTAGACATTTGTTCTTGCAAAACCATATAGACCAAGCCAATATGGTTCATCACTCATTCCTATCTACTTTGCTTGCAACATAAGAGCTACATCACTAGCATCCTATATAAGTTTTGCATTGGCACAATGGCAGAGTACATGAGATTATGACTCAATTTCCACTTCGCATGAGCTGCACATTTACAAAGGCGTGATGTTACGTCCGAACAACTCCTATTGAAACACCAAGGCTTCCCTTACATGCTCTCCAAACAAAGTTAGAGAGCTTGTGAGTTCGCTTGGCCACAAATTGGCTTCCCCATTCTCATGTCTAGCTAAAGGTAATTACAAATCAAAGAGCTCACCTCCACTAGTAATTATACGTTTAGTTTCAACATGTCCCATTCACCACATGTATTATTAATCAAGGCAGCCACTCGAATCTCCGGCTCAAAAAGTGAATGCTGCACACGGGAGTTGCATGATTTGGAATACCAAGGATCCACCCATCAGTCCAAACCTTAATATCCTCACCATTACCCACTTTGCATTTTAGCCCCTCCAACATAAAAGATTTCGAGCCCCATAGACTCCATCAAGAGTAGCTCGTATCGTATCCTCTAGGTGCGTCAAAAACCAAACCATTTTTGAAGTAACAAGCCTTCATAACATAAAGTAGTGAATCTTGGTTAGCCAAAAGTACATGATTTAAGATCTTGAGATCCCTAGTCAAAACCCATGCCAAAAACACCTTTCGTTTACATAGTGCATCCCAACTGCACTAGTGCATCTTAATATTTATCCCACCTCTATATTACGCTTCCCACCTTCTTTCCCAACATTGATAAATCCAATACTTTTTAAAATCTATCCCTAATGGAAATGGAAAATCTATTGTTGGACCTAGGGGTGCTAATCGACCGAGCCGAGCCTGTACTATAATTAGCTCGGCTCATGTTCATTTTAGTTTATTCAAACTCGAGCCGAGCTCGAAACTTTACGAGTCGAGCTTTGACCAAGCGTTGATCGAGCCAAACTCAAATTGTTCACAAAAAAACCTTGGCTAATTATTATCCTTAGTTTTCTACTTTTCTTTACTTTTCGTGATTAAAATTTGAATTTCGCAATGAGTTTAATTTTTATAATGAAAATACTAACTTCAAATAGTGTGATACCCATGATCAATATATTTATGTTTATACGCATAATTTTTTTTATATAGAAAAGAATAATCTAGCTTATTCACAAATTTTTTGAGCCTTGCTTAGCATAACTCAACTCGGCTCGTTAAAGTCTCGAGCCAAACTCAAACCTGAGCCAAGCCATTATGAATCGAGCTTTGACCAAACTTTGATCGAGTCGAGCTCGAACTGTTCATAAACAATTTAGAACCAGAGTTCACCATGCATAGGTCACGAAACTCTTATCATGTCTCTCATTCAAGGGTCTAATCCACACCAACATACATAACTATGAGACATATTATGTTTATTTCATTTTGATAAGTTGGCCAAGTATAGCCCACATCTCATGTTGTGCCTCCCATTACAAGGGGCTGACTAAGAGTGATGTTACATACTTACATATGTGCAAGCACAAATACCTGAAATCCCTTCCATGGTCTAAACCATCTAAATTGATCCAAAAATTGGCCTAACCAAAATCATAACCAACTCGAACATTCTTGGGACTTATGCGTTTGGCGTAGAATTGATATTTTTTTTTTTTGTTTTTTTAAAAAAAAAAAAAATTTTAACCCACCTTATACATTCATCTCAATGTATAATTTCAAAACATTAAATTTCTTTTAATTTAAACTTACAAAATAATCTCACAAGGATGGCTTAAAAATTTATCGACGACATAGTAGCCACTAGTTGATGAAATACAACAAATCTACCCATTTTCATTGTGTTAAAAAACCAAAATAATCATTCACAACTATTCATATTTAAAAGGGCAAAATCCCAACATGAGTAAAAAAATATGTTACTCAAAGGGGTACCATTATGGCATTATCTTTTCAATACTACCATTCAACTTTCTCTCTCCTTACTCTTCTTCTACCTTAAGCACTCGACCATGGCACTGCACGCCAACCACTTTTTCACCACCACAAACACCATTTCTCTTGCCGAACAGCTCACAACACCACCACCATCATCACTTCTTCGCCCATCTTCGAAAATCTAGCTCAATTAAGGGAGCTTCAATAGAGGACATGGTCACCCCTTCCTTTTGGGGTTGACCATGCACTTAATTTCACCCTTCATTCCTAGGGTTTTCACCTTTTTTAGATGTGAGTGGAGATCGGGGGAGATGGGTGGGCATCGGGGAAGGTGGAGATGGGGAAGCTTGAGTTTTGTTTCGCTGCAGCGCTGAGGGCTTGAGAAAGGACAAAGAAGAGGAGGACAGCGAGGGAAAGAAGATCGGAGTTTGACGGGAAACAGAAGATCGGAGGTCGACGGGGTAGAAGAAGATTGGCTCGAGAGATGATGGTTGTGATGATGAGAAGGAAGGAGGAAGGAAGAAGACGCAATTATTTACAATTGTGTCATTCAAATAACACAAATGTTGTTACTCAAAATGAGTAACTGGGGCTAGCCCACTTCAAAGATGTTAAAATCAACCGAAAATTTTGCTACAACAGCACCAACTATGCTTAGGTGCACACACTAGCACAACCTATTGTAGATGGTTATATATTTATGTCACCATTTGCTATCTTTTGAAGACCAAGAACATAAGACCCTTCGCTGAATCACAACTCCTCATTCTTGCACTTTGCCTATACTTAGAACACAACACCACCTCCCTCATCTATAAACTTGAACTCCCAAAGCCTAATTATGAATATTGCAACTCCAAGTCAATCTCCTTGTCAACACCTTTCGTGCATAAATACATAAAAGACCAAAACTTTTGAATCATAACTCATGAAAAATAAGTCCTGCGTGCATGGCAAACCCTTGGTCCTAAGCTTGATGTAAAAAAAAAAGGGGGGGGGAGGGATGTGTGTTATGCCCAACTTACACTAAAAATGATTATAGTTTAAGAAATGCAATAAATAGTGTTATTACCTTCATTGAAGGGTCTCAATTAATCCATTAAGTCACTTATTAACAATGCTAGTAGATGGAATTTGGGAATGACATTAATTTAAGATATTATATAAAAAGGCACATTAAGGCGCTAGGCGATTAGGTAAAGTACTTCTTGCTCTATGCAAAGGCAGAGACACGCCTAAGAAGCAAGAGGCACACAAGGTACGCCAAGGCGCACATAAGCAAATTAGGTTGTGCACCTCACTTCAAAGAGGCGCACGAAAGAGCGCCTAAAGTAGGCCTAGCCTGACCTTCATCACTTCAACGCACTACAACTTTTTATACATTGTTAATCACTTTGTGGGTGGACTTGAGCTAAATTTATTTCTAAATTTCCTACCTCTTCAGCAAGAATCCAACATATGAAATGTAATAATC
This sequence comes from Chenopodium album, assembly GCF_948465745.1. Taxonomy (NCBI): domain Eukaryota; kingdom Viridiplantae; phylum Streptophyta; class Magnoliopsida; order Caryophyllales; family Amaranthaceae; genus Chenopodium; species Chenopodium album. The sequence goes on from NC_137849.1 coordinate 43,153,443, forward strand.
ATTTCAAAAAAGGCCATTAAGGAATTTGGTTTTTTTTTTTTTTTTTTTTTTTAACATAATTTATATTTCTGACATTAACATTATTTGGATACAAAGAAATGGAGGGAAGGGAAGAGAAGAGAAAAGAATGGATGCGTCATCCTTTATTTGGATATCTAATGTAAGGAGGGAATTTGAAGGATCAATTTTCCTTCCCCTTTTAATAAACCAAATCTCTCCAACAAAGTTCACCTTTTCCCTCCCCTTATCTCCCCTTCCACTTCCTCTTTTTCCTTTCCTTCCTTTTTCCTTCACTATTGTTATCCAAACATAGTGTAAAGCTCACATATTATTGTTATGAGTTCATCAGAAGATACTCTAATACTTTGCTTTACCTATATAAGAGTTAAGAACTTCATAAAGTTATGAGTCCATTATCAAGTTGCACTATAAAAGTATTATTGACTTCTAAGGAATGAATGTTAATGGTAAATATTATGAAAGTTTTATTAATATTAACAACCCTCTAACAATTTGTTTAGATTGAAGGAAATGGAGGGATAAATTATCTTTCATTTGAATAACAAATGAGGGAAGAAGAGAGTTAGAGGAGAGAAATGAAGGGGTTAAATTGAAGAAATTAATCTCTCCAATAATGGAGAGATTTGGGGAAAAAAAAACTCATCATTCTTCCCTCCCCTCCCTTCCCTTTCCCTTCCTTTCTCTTTCTCTATCCAAACATACACACTTTAACTACATATAACAAGGAGATGAGTGGTTCTTCACCAGTTCTTCACCACCTTCTACTTAAAATAGTTATCTCCGGCTATAATTATATAGAGAGCTTCCAAGTAGAAAAGGTGGGATATATCCTTGTCTATGATCGTGTACAAGTTTGGGCTACAAAATTTCTCCACCATGACTGCACCACAAAATTACATAAATCAACTAACTTCATTGCCAACCGCTCTACTCCTAAAATTACCGTAGAATTGCCATCACCTCCAATAAAGTAACAAACCTAACCTACAATCCTCGTAAATATAATCAAAACATCACTCCACTTATCCACCACTATCACAAATTTCACCACCACCATCTCATTATACAATCACAAACTGCAAATCCCATTAAACTTTAGATATCTAGATTAATTGAGATTTTTTGGTTGCCTAACCACCAAAACATTTAAGTAGATAAATGAAGAAGATTCATTGTTTTATGACAAGCTGAAAAAGTTAAGGATGGAATAACTAACATAAAATGCATCTTAGCATGAGATTCATTAGGGTGCAACAGCCAAATATGCTCCTAGTTAGGGGAACATAAAAACATACCTAAGATGCCAAGCATATTAAGATTGTCTAGTGTTGGCCGAGAACTGCAATCACCCATAATTGTGAGAAACAATAACCAATAAATCTTGAACCACTAAACTTGTGTACTTCGATGAAACACCAACTAAATTAAAATAGGTAGAAAACATTTTTGTTTTATGGACGTTAACAATAACCACACATTATTATTAGAAAATAATGTAGAAAGACAACATATTTCACGTAATTCAAAAGTAAGACTTTTGTTGAGACTAAATAATAGATGGGTAAAATAGGATAAAACTCACATATGTGCGAAAAATGATACTCCCTCCGTCCTTTTATTACATGCCTATTTCTCATTTTACACGGGAATTAAAAAAGTTAAAGATTCCTTAAAATTAATAATTGGGAGTATAAATATGCATGTGGAGTTAGAGAGAGATAGAGAGAAAGAAAAGGTGGTTGAAAATTAAGAGAGAGAGTATTGGAAATTGATGTTAAAGTACAAAAAATAAAAAGAAAAAAGATGATAAATCATCAAAAAGAGAATAATATTATAAAAAAGTATAACCTATAAATAGAAACACACTTAATTTTGATGACCCAAAAAAGGAATACAGGCATGTAATAAACGGACTGAGGAAATACTTCTTTCGTTTTATTTTAAATGCAACACACTTTCTTGGCACACACTTTGAGAAAAAGATTAAGCAATGTAAAGGAAAAAATTATTCAAAATAATTAATATGCGTAGTACCTACCTCCTGTCTAATCTTGATGTTAAAATTATTTTGATAAAGTCGCTCTTTTGTCTACACTAGTCAACTCCTAAAAAAGTGTACCAGAAAGGTTTGTTGCATTTAAAACAACACATGGAAAATATAATCTATCCTTATATCCTTTTCTGTTTTAGACAATTAATAGACTATGGAGTATGAACTGCAATACTAGGGTCTTGGTCTTTCCATAATCCATGAATAAAAAGAACAAGCATCTTGTGTGGCTGGTCACACCGTGTGGCCACTTATAATATAACAAAGTAAACCTTATAATATTTACAAAGTAACCCTATAATACTAACGAATTAATTTAACCCTTGTAACACACCAAGTAATCCCTATAACAATAATGAAGTAACCCCATAATAATTGGCCACCTGCCATATATAAGAATTTGTGTGTGTGCATATATATGCAGCCTTGTTCTTATATATAATCGAGTTAATTTATCTCTTACGTAGATAAACTTTTAAATTTCTTCATCTTTTTGATAATTCTCTTTGCAAGATTTGGTATAAGGAACGAGAATAACCTTTTAAAAAAAATTTACCTTGGTAACTAGGAGCATACAAGAGTGCTCACAAATCCAACAAAATGCAATACTTGTTATTTGTGCGATGTATAGCTGGAGCATAATGGCTATATATTCTGAGAAATATTTAATACCTTTATGACCATACTATGGACTAAGGGCGTATTCGGCGCTAGCTTTTAAGTAGCTTTTAGGTAACTTTTAGTGATTTGACTTGGTTAAACCCCTACTTAACAAAAAATGTGAGTGTTTGGCAAAGTAGTGATTAGGGTAGCTTTTAGTGGTGGAGGTACCTTTTATGAAAAGTTAGAAAGATTAGCTTTTGAAATTAGAGGAAGCTTTTGAAGTACCTGTTGAAAATTTAATCTATAATTTTAAAAATAAAATATTGATTTTTATATGTAACAGCTAATCAACCGTTACTTTATAGAACACTCGTATCTAAATTATTTATTTTCCAGCTAACAGCTTGTTAACAGCTAACAACTACCTACACAGCTAACAGCTACCTCCACAGTTACATCTACCTTCACAGCTATATTTTGCCGAACACGTCCTAAAGCAACCGGGACATTCCCAATTTACTCTATCGAGACATACAAAGAAATTGGGCTAACTTGCAGTTATTTCCTTTTTTATTTAAAGGACACTTTGTTCTCTTAATGTACTTTTAATTAGTATAGCTTGTGCAGTTTTAAGAAACAGATCTTATCAAACAATAAATAGTTACTTTATTAACAGGGCAGTATTTTCAGTGTTGAATTTTGAATTCAAATATAAATATTGCTGATGGTTGATATTTACTTTGCCAGCATGACATCCATAATTGACCGCTATAATAAGGCGAAAGAGGAGGAAAATCAACTGGTGAATCCAAATTGTGAGCTAAAGGTACGATTGAGTTCTTATTTTGAATGTATAATACTATTATTGCTACCAGAATATTAGTGGACCCTTCCAAGACAAATATATATATGAAAACAGGAAAATCTTTTTGTTTAACAGAAAATCACTTCCTCATATTCACAGGCAAATATTTGCTCTTAAGAGATGATAAAAACTGAGGAATGGTTAAAACTTTCTTAAGTATCAGAAATTTGCAAGACGCTAGTCCGAGTGCAATATTATATTTCAAGACTATAAATGGAAGTTTCAAGGAAGATTAACTAAGAAATCATATAATATAATTGTCATAACAAAACGCAAAATGAAATCCATTACTACTTCCCTCAGTGGAAAGTACTAAGAATTCTCTATAAAGTAGAAAAGCAGAAGCAATAAAAACATAAAACAAAACAACCACCAGAAGATTACATTAGCAACTACTTAAAAATGGGAATTTGAAAGGTCAGGACTCAAGATAACACAATCTCACCTCTAATAATCAGACAGGGTTATTTACAAACTACTTCAGGTAATCAGCTAAAAACAATTTGAAACTATGATAGGAACTGACATAGCTTACAGCACTAACAATGGCAGCAGATGGGAAGAAAATGATTTTTACATTGATAAGATGAGAATTACAGTAAATCGAATGATAATTCCACTTTTGAGAGGTGGATTCTCTCCTAATTTGAGCTTGTGAGAGGCTCACTCTCTCCCAATAACAAACCACACAATATTCAACATGTCCTCTTTCCTCCTAATGAGACCTATTTTATAGAAAATCCCTACTAACAAACCCCTAGCTTATTCCCCAAGTTACTACTAATAGATTATGACTAACATACCCTTCCCCTAATATTGATTCCTTGAAAACTATTGCAGTAACATTGTAACAGCACCAAAATACAGGTAAATAGAAACAATGCAACAAAGTGTGTTGCCATTCTACACTGCTACCTAGCCAGCAATGGATGTAATAAAGCAATAACAACCTGCATCCCTCTCCTGTCATCATTGTATGGGCCCTCATTTCATTCATCACCAACTCCCTATTACTCTATAGTTATATTACCATAGCAGTCTAATGACCCAACTATCCAGATAATTTTCCACGTCTTATGCTGAAAATAGGACGCCATGAATGGTTTGACACATAGTACTACGTAATCCTGATATATGATCTAAAATGAGCAACTTTTATCAAAATGTTTTTTATTCCACAGGACAAGTTCAAAACGAAAGATTCATGACTCTTCTCTTGGCCCATCAAAGGATGTAATTAGAGATCAAACAAGGGATAACAACCAAGATTTAAGCAATGTAAAACGGTGCATGGACCACACTTGACTCAATAGGAGCAAAGTATGTTTCAAGTAAGCACACCTGAGCCTAGGCATGGATTAAGACACAGGAATAGTACCATACGGAATAATCGTATAGGATTGAATTATGGTTTGATTTCAACCAATCATGTCAACGATTGCTAAGCCTTCTTACATTCAATGAAGAGATCATGATAAAACCTTACAAGGATCTTTTAACACAAATTACAACTATATCATATTGGTTGTTCTAGAGGACTCTTGAAAATTCTCAAGTACAAATTTTACCTCTTTTTCTATATAGAGAGGCATATAAAGCATACATAATTAAAATGCAACAAAAGAACTAGTTCTGAAGTTCTCCCAAGATCAAACAAATATTAGCCAAGGAATAAATTTAATAGATCTCCAAAATCATATAGCTCTTATAAGCCTTTAACGTCCTTGCACAATAGGAAGTTGCGTAAGTTATTCTAGCCCACAAATAGATTTATTCCAAAAGATATGGGGTCAGCTACATGGACCAAGAGTCTATCTCATATGATCAACCCATACATCATCCTTCTCCAATCTCTTCTTCTACAGCTACATGACCTACATCACCTAATAAGCCCCTTTCTCCATGCCCTTTTTAAATCCCATCCATCAAACACATCTTTGGTTTTCCTCAACCTAACTTTAGATCTCTTTTATTCCAACCCTTCACCTTCATTACCACTGTATCTTTCAGTCAACATCCCAAATTCCAAAACCATTGTAATCGACTCTCCCTTATCATATCTTTAATATTCCTTCGAATACCTACATACTTTACTCCCTCACCATGTTCCCACACATCCATCATATAATACACATTTTTTTTATTGAGCTGTTACTTCTAAATGCTTAACAAAGTAACAAACCATATAACATGGTGCGGAAAAAGGGAGTTTGAGAAGATACATTTCAGCCAAATGCACCACAAAATTACCATAAAAGCATAGTGCCATAGGAATAACTCATTGGCCCCCAAAAGCCTACAAAGCACATCATAAACGCCACTCCAAAAAAGTAACAAACATTAGACTCCCCATACATCAAAAACTTATTCCTCTTAAGCATCATGACATGTCAGGTAACAACAAAGAAAGGCAAGACATCATAATTTGAATTGAATTCACATACCAAACAAATAATGACATATAGCCAAACCCAATCTTGTTTATGGGACATATCATCAATAAATGTCTTTTATAAACTTATTATTTAATTTTACCTTACAAACAAAAATATATAGTGGCTTACCTGTACCAACACTTGGTACACTAACGACAGCCTAATTAACTTCATCAACCCTAAACTCTTGAATCAAAGACACCACCATTATTAGTGTAATACACTTATTTGATTTTAATTTTCTTCGATAATCACATAGAAGGTTATTCATAGTTTTAAAAAAAGATTTTAAAAAAAAAATGATTTTTTTCACAAAATATAAAAAACTGATTTGTATAATAACAAAAATTTTGGTTTGAAATATAAAATCTAAAATTTCTAGAGATCAACCCTATTATTGACTCTCTGAAATTTCTAGATTATCAATTATTGACTTTGAGGTGTAAATACCACTTTATGCCTCAATTATACAACCCCCTTTTATCTATTTCTTTTGGTCTTCTTAACTTCCTTGTTATAATTGTAATTTTGTTTTGCTTCCATCATTAGCATTTCAAGATAGTCTAAAGTAAGGGATCCATTCCCCTTGTAGAAGTACTTTGTGTAATTGGTTTCCCATTGATTAATACAGCATTGTACTTTTTTTTTTAACAGTTTTGACTTTTGATCACGATCCTCTCTTCCGAAGAGTGTATAAGAGTATGTGTTTGACTTTTAAAAAAAAGTACATAAATACTCTTAAGTTTTGACGAAAACATACTCTTATACACTCTTCGGGAGAGCAAACTATTCTCATAACTTAAAAAAAATACAATGATATATTCATCAATGGGAAATCAAGAACATATTGTACTCCTACAATGGGAATAGATCCTTACATTAGAAAACCTCAAAAAAGTTCATGATGGAAGCAAAACAAAACTATAAGTATAACATTGAAGAGAAAATGAAGACCAAATGATTATAAAAAAGGGTCATATAATTGGGCAGATGGAGGTATTTAAAACTATTTTAAATTTCAAATAAATAATTATGAAAATCACTTTGGTATCTTTAATGAAAATCAATTATCTTTTTTTTTTTTAAATATAAATAAATAAATAATCATTTAATTTAATATCAAAATCAAATCAATTTATAGAAATTGTTTATTATAAAATACTTGATATTTTGAGGTATTGCAATTAGTGCTTCTACTTAGGAGGTAATCACCGTCACAAAACACCTAGGACAATTGAGAAACAAACTAATGGGTGCAACATATCCATGCGGATGAGAAAAACATTGTTCTTGCATAGAGAGACTAGCCATCCAGAAAGAAAAATTCTATAATTGTCCAACTTTATTTCTTGGAGCTAATCAATAAAAAAAATGTATCTACAACAAAAAAAAAAAAAAAAAAAAAAAAAAAAAAAAACTGGTTGACCGAGCCCCTATACCCAAGTGAGATCTTACCACTATGATTTTGTTCACTGAGCCCCACGATAAAAATAGTGTGAAAGACGACACATTTCGAATGAACTCGTTGACAAAATCTCCTTTCTGTAATAACAGACATGAAGATGGTATTAGTTGTATTAAAGACATCTTAAAATAGCAGACCAGAGATGTAATCATCCCTTCAAAACAGAAAGTGGATCTCACATCATTGTAACATCTATCAGTGAAAAATGATTGCAGGGGCATACCTACCTATCTAAGACAACAGCTCCAAGAAATAACAAACGTCTATTCAATCTCAGAATTAGTCAAATAACCAACCTGTAAAACATAAAACTCTTTATAATAAGATACTTAGGTTGTACAGAAAACAAGCACAAAAACTTTAAAAACAAGAACAGAGCATGCAGCTTGAATCAGTAATATACCAAGAATCATCACCAAAAATAAATAAAAATAAAACCCTTCGGTTTTCATTACAAATTATTAATCTTAGGTACAGAAATCTTGAGGGAGAGTACATCACTGGGGAGACAACTGGAAATAGCTATGATTAGAATAACAAGGGACATGAGCAATGACTCCATCAAGGACTCCTATTGCTGATGTATGGAAAACATAGGAACAAAGGTAAAGTAGGCAAGTCACCATAATTCAAGCAAGTCCCTATAATGCAGGGAAGTCGCAATAATGATGTTAGGAGAAATATTGGATCACGAGAAGTTTGTTAAAAATGACAGAGAAACTTGGGTAGGTAATAAAAAGGGAGGAGAAGGATAAAGGGGGAATCATAAAAAATATGTGATGCATCTTCTTTTCTTTTTTTTTCCCCCTTTTTGTTCTTTTATTTTATTTTATTTTATTTTTTATAGAATCTAAGCCTCTCAAATGCTTAGACCATTTCAAATTTATAAATAAATTCCCCATCTGCTAATTCTTCTGCCACATTTCCTACTTTCTTTAATTCCTCTGTCTTGTAAAGTACAGATTATTAAGTGGGTAAACATTTTGGGGTGGAAGAAGCTTTGTGTTTGATCCATTGTAATACAAATCCAAAAAGTAACAGGAGAAATGCTCTTATCATATTATTGAAAAGGGTGTACCATGTAAGAGTAATAATTATCTTGTATATGCCTATTACATCAACATTTCTTACCATAATCTAATGCGCAACTGTATTTGGTAGTTCTGGCAAAAAGAAGTGGCAATGCTAAGGCAGCAACTGCAGATCTTACAAGAAAGCCACCGGTATGATTTCTCTCCCGACATGACATCTTGACTATTTGAACAAAAAAAAAATCCACCTCTATAACATAATCATGCTTTTATAATTCAGTTCAACTTATTTCAACATATAAGTGCTCTTGTCTTCTAGAGACTTTTTATTCCGTATCCAATATACTTGCATCCAAAATTAATGATTTTTATTGCAGTCAAAACTTATAAGAATCAGTTTCTAATTGAACTAATTGTTCAATAAAAAAAAAAAAAAAAAGATGTAACATTAACTCCCTCTAGTCCATGAAATTCTTCCAACTCGACCTCCTTATTTGGCAAATTATATCCTTTTCTACCCTACCTTGCCCAATTTGTTGGACATACTTTAAAGGCACATATGATCACAAGCACAAATAACAAGAATATTTAAAACAAAAACAAACCTGGCATTTTGTTCAAAACATGTTATCATGAATCCTTGGGGGCCAGGCTACTCAACGGATCATAATATCATATTCTCTCAGTCTAGTACAACCAAGCACATCGACTCTCACTTGACCAATCAAAGCAATTAAGAAATTGTCATCAAGATAATCTGAGCTTTGAACTATAAAACATTCAAAATAGAGAAAGCCCAAAAAACTTTGTAACTATAATTCACCGATAAGCGAAAAAGTAAGAGGTACTGCAGAAATGCAGTAACCTAGCACACCCACTTTCTCCCACAACTCTAGAAACATAAACAGCAAAGGTACCCCAAAATGCTAAGACAAAGAATTCCCAACCCCATGGTTTTTAGAAATTACATCAAATATAACAGGTTAAAGACTTCTTAATAGCGCCTCAAAGGGATGCTCTTTACTGTCTTTGTCCTGGCCCAAATGTCGGTATTTTTAGGAAAAAACATGATAAAATGAGCCAAGCAGTTTAGAAAAAGTTGGGTTTTATTTGATCCAATAGATAAGAAAGGATGTAGAGAAGTTTGATGGACAGATCTACCCAATCATGACCACTGGACATGCTGCTTACTACAAAGTATGCCTCTAAGCAAGGACGTGAATACATTTGTTCAAAATGACAAGACACAACTTTGGATAAATTTAAGTTTAAGGTGATATGAAAAGTGCTCCAACCCTCTTAAAATAATTTAAAAAGTGAAGCAAGGTCAACCAAATAAAGCATATGTGTACCTTCATACTCTTCAAAATAAAGGAGCAAATCACTAATAACTAGAAATATAAGGAAGCATGACACATTAACCATTTGTTGATGTAGGCAAATTATGGGGGAAGAGCTCTCTGGTCTGACAATCAAAGATCTACAGAATCTTGAAAACCAACTCGAAATGAGTATACGAGGAGTCCGTAACAAAAAGGTACTAATGCAAGTTCAATAACTTATTATAAACTGTTCCTCAGTGTGAAGCAGGAGCTGACTCATAGTCTTATCTTTTGCAGGATCAACTGTTGATAAACGACATACAAGAGCTAAATCAAAAGGTCAATGACATTTACTATGCAAATTTCTTGTTTTAATGATTTATTTCAATGAATGCACATCATAAATGACAAACAGCTAAAGCTCAGTAGCATTGTGACAGAGGGAGCTCATTCGCCAAGAAAATGTGGAGCTATACAAAAAAGCAAATACTATTCGTCAAGAAAATATAGAGCTGTACAGAAAGGTGATTATTTGATCAGCAAAATGCACAGATTTTTGAATCAAATTAATGTAATTGTGTCTACAGATGAAATAAAGACGCTATGAGATTCTTTTTCAGGTATATGGAAATGGAGATACAAGTGGAGCCAATGGTGCCATGCTCATTGATGGTGAAGACATGGAAGAGGATTCAAACGGACCTGTCCATCTACAGCTTAGTCAACCACAGCAGCAAACCCATGCATCACCAGGGGCTATCAAGTTGGGGTACATGACCTATAAACTACAGTACTTATTCCTCTAACAGAAAGTTTGATCCATAATTCTTTTGTTCTTTTTGTTTTGCTGCAGCAGACTACAACTGTACTAGACAAGATGGCTTAGTTGGAAATACACTCCATGTCACAATTCCCAAGGTCTTAATGTTCTGCTCTTATTACTAGATAGTGGCATAGAACCACAGACAATCAATAACACAATTGAACGGTCATGAAGAAAGAGAAGTTTGCATCTGTTGGAATGAAATTCTAGACAAAAAGAAACCAACAAAAAAAAGCATTAAAAAAATCTATTGTTTCATCACCATGTCATGTAATAAAGAGAGAACAAATAAGACAATGTGTTTTATTTTTGAGTGTTCTGTTAATATCCTTAGATCTCTTGTGCAAGAAATTCAACACAAAGAAAATACAGCTTTATGGGATTGCACAGTGTTCCAATACTCCCTAAAGCCATGTTTCGCTATATAATTGTTTTAGCATCAGTGAGAGAGTGCGGCAAATAAAGTAGCATACACTACACATAAAAGAAATCAGATTCCACATCATCATAGAGCCAAACATTATAATATACATGCATTGAATAGGTATATCCATAGACACGGTATAGATGACAGCATGATGATTAAAAGAACAAAATATAAAAATTAAAATATTTATTTATGTGGAGTTAAAACTATGAAAGCATGCAGAAATTAATGCAAAAGACACAGACTCAAGCATAATCATATTCCCAAGATGATTCCTGAGTCTATGATTTCATGTAAGATGGATAGGGTTAAGCAGTCATACAAGAACAGGAATGTCACAAATGAGCAAAATGTAATTCATTGTTAGCACAATGAAAACTAGATATACTACAACAAAATTCACGAGGAACCAAAACAGTAGAAACAAAACAATGGATTCTACTACTTTTTATGTGAATACAAAATGAGACTTTTTATGTGAATACAAAATGAGACAACTACAATGCAGAAATAAAATGTGCAAATTGAAGGCTCTCAGAACAGTCAATGCTTCACTGCAACTAGGCAGTATGGGGTAACTAGATCAGAAAGAAAGAACTACAACTTTCATACTAATAGATATTGTCTATTTCAAGAGACTTGCATAAATCACTAACATAAATGTCAAATTTATAGGTACATGGTCTATCAGCTCAAATGTGCACTGAACAGACTATGGATGAAGATAGACACAGATTGGTCCTGAAATTAATAAAGAAACTGCAAGAAGGAAGTCATTGTTGCATAAGAGGTAAGACAGCATGGCAATACTGAGATTTGTATCTAGAATGTTGATAAGTTGTCAGGAAGAGAACTAATATTTAGAATAGTCTACATTTTCAATACTGTCTATGTCAAGCAATGATTGTACAAAATTCCTAAGATATGAACCAAGCAAGATAATCTCACTGAAGTTGTATTCAATCTTCTGTTCTCTTTTTGTTTCAAATATGTTCTGTTTTTACTTTTAGTTGGTTTCCAATAATAAGAATCTTTACAATATATCAGTTCAGCAACCACCACCCACTAGAAATTCAGTCTAAGATGAAGTCTAAAATGTACACAAACTCACTCCTTGAAAAGACCATAAACACTTATATGCGGCTAACAAATACTCCCTCCATTGAATTTATCTTTTTAAGCGTCAAACTTTCGAAAAACAGCCGTTTATTTGAAGTCCCAAACATCCCCGATTTGGAAATTTGTACATATTTCAATTGTCCCCACTATTACATTCTTTATACTTTCTCCCCTTTCAAAACCTTTATTTTAATCCCTACATCACATAATAAAAGCCCATATTTATATTTTCACGGAAATATTCTTAGAATGATATCTAATAGAATAAAATTCTAGTAATATGTACCATAATCCCCTTTTAAAAATAAAAAATAAACTAAACATGCATTCAATGAATGTTTGGATATAGGAAAATATTAAGGGGAAGGTTAAAAAGTAAATAATGGCACAAATATTTGGAGAAATGTTCGGTATTTTATATGGGGGAAGGTAAGGAAAAATGATGTGTTATGGTAAATTGTGTAAAATAAAAATAGTGATATTAGACAGGTGCAAAATTTGGGACACCCAAAATAGAATACATGCACAATAATTTGGGACGGAGGTAGTAATAAACTATTAAACCCACTATCAACTTTCTCACAATTTTTAGTACTCCACAAGGAGGCTAGTATGTCACAGAAAGTACAAAATATGCAGTTTTCATAGGGCTATACATTTAATCCTTAATAATTCAATCTCTTTATTCCTACTACGTCTCAATAAACAAAGTTGCATAATGCTGAACACTAATATTCACTCTGTTATCCTTAGTTCTACATAGTTTGCATAGTAACAGAGATAGGGTGATCTCATGTGTGGTTACTTTTACTTCTAGGATAAGAGCGATAGAGATTGAGGGTTTCATATAAATAATAGGGTCCCACATTGTGTGATAGTTGATGATATAAAAGGAATTAAAGTTTGACACAAATAGGACAAAGTATGAGAAGTGAACTCATATGGTTGATAATAAAAAGTGAGTTAATTCTAGAAAACAAAGGTAGGCAGTTGGACTCTCTAGGAACCTATAATAGTGGATAAATCACATAAATGTCAATAGAAATGTACTTGGTTATTCAATTATAGTTAGTAATATTTAATATATATATCTTGAAAAGATATTCTTATAGAAGCCGAGAATCAATGAGATTGTGTTCTTTGCTTACTGAGCATGCACAAACTTTTACCTAATCTCATTATGTGTCTGAAAAAGTAACACAATTAATCCCAACTATAGATTGTATTCTCAATAGTGTTTAACTCAAAATAACCCAAACCTCTTGTCATATCTATCCCAATATAGTCTTAAAGTTATATTGACACATTAAGGCCTTGTTCACTTCAACTACAAATATTCAGCAAAAGTGATTTTAGTTAAGTAAAAATAAGTTTTTAGTAAAAATAATTTAAGGATTTCAAGACAAATAATTTCAGTTCGGTAAAAATCTGTAATTTTAAAGAAGAAATATAATGGAGAATTAGTTTAAATAATTTTAGTTAAGTAAAGTTAATTTCAGTTTGAAAAAAATAATTTCAGTTCAAGACAAATAATTTAAGTTCAGCAAAAATAATAGCAATTCGGTAAAAATAATTTCAGTTTAGCAAAAATAAGGTGAAGTAAATGGGGGCCAACTAGGTAAACAAGATTATATGTATTCTTTTAGTTAGCCATTTTAACTTTTTTTATTAAACTTTTTTAAATTATTCACCCTTCCTCCCTCTCCTCTCCACTTTTTTCCATGGGCAACCACATATCTCCATTCCTCCCATACCCATGATGCTTAAGCCTACCATATATGTCACCTTAAGACCACCACCTATCATATAACCACCCAAACATTCAACTCAAAAATCCTTTAAAATTCACCATGATTTAAATTAACATATATAGCAACAATCTTTCACTATGAACTACATATATAGGAAATTTAAGTGATGACGGAATCATCCAGCAAAACAAAAAGAACCGGAATTTTCTTTTTTTTTTCAAGTATTAATTATGTTTTACAGAAGCCACGTAGTGGTAGCCAAATTATTTGCTCAAGAGAAATTAAATCAGTATTACTACCAACATCAAATTAAAACTCAGTAAACATCCTTTGTGTGCACAAACTTTAAGAATAAAAAACAATTCGAACAAAAAGACCATGATAAGAATAAAATAGAGTGAAATTTGAGGTACAATCATGAAAATATAATAAAAGAAAAGAAAGAAAATATTGGGTCTGAAAGATGAATCAAATGGGGGCTGGAAGAGTTAGTGGTTATGGTGGAGATATCCTCGCCATTTTGCCAATGACTTATTAGGTAATACAATTAGAAAAAGGGGTAGTGGAGAGATGGGAGATAAAGCTTTAAAATTAAAGGAAAAACATATTTTACTAGTAGTAAAAGTCACCGGTAGATAGAATAATCTAAGAAAGTTCCCAATAGTTGGTATTAAAATGAGAACATGAGAAACACTTGCAATTAATTTTTCATTATGTGTCATACTCAACTTTATGAATGGAGTGCCTTTTAAAACTAATAATACCTAATGACTCGTTTATGATAGCACTCAAAACTGTAAAAAAAATATCCAATTACTCCTACATGGGTGCACCACTTCAATGTTTTCTTTAGATGGCCTCAATATTCTTCCTTTCAAGGGCCCTTCCAACTCCTCCTCACTGTCACCTTTGAACAATTATCCCACTATCACTACCTTGCCTAAAACACAGTAATTTTGTGATCTGATTATGCCAGCAACAGCAATACAGTCCAAAAAAAGCACTCAAGTTCTATTGCTTACAGAACAAGCCAGAATGGGAGTCATCAGTAACACAAAATCTGTTGCATTCCCAACAAAAAAAAAAAAAAAATCAAAAGTTAGACTTGTAACTTTGTTGTAAGAGAAGTAGAGAACTCATTTGTCTAGCATAATCCACCAGTCTAAACATTCAACAAACTCAAACTAAATTCAAACTCTCCCATGCTCTCTCTTCACCGGCCATATGAAGCTTTTCACAAAACATAAACATTGATGAGATCCAATCCGGACCTTCGGCACGCTTCTAAAGTGACTTCCCTCAAACTCCAAACCAGTGCCCTCATCATTCATCGCATTTGTGTAGTTTCAATTGTTACAAATTAAAATTTATCTTCTAACACTTCAAAAACCCAATAACTAATATAAGAACCATGCCTGGTTGTGCCACATCATAACAAGTAGAGTAAAATGGCTACTATACAATTCTTGAAGGCTCACTATACTATACTTAGGTTCTTTCTCTTTGTTTATCATTAGCCTTATTTGAAATAATTTTGGTGCACCCTTGTTCTGCGTAAGAAATTCTTTAAGTTTGGAGATAATTAGATAAAGGTTGGCTTCTTGAAGCGTGGAATTCTGTTGGTCACTAAGAGATACATTGGAAAGGAAAAACAACCAAGTGGAATATAGAATAGTTCAGTTAATTAATTTACGCACCAGTTACCATAATGCACATCATACTCCCTGATATGGATTAAAACAGTTAAGACATTTTTTTTTAAAGTGTATTTAAAAGTTACTATCAACAAATTATATTTAATGTGCAACAAAATTTATTAAAAATAGAGAAGAACCACTATGAAATTACCGAATATTATGTTGAAAAAAAAGAAGAAAATCTTTGTAGCAGACAAATCAACATGGTTATACTTTGTATAGCTTGGCCAAAAAAAAAAAAAAAAAAAAAAGAAAAAAAAAAAAGAAAATTAAACACATATAAATTGAACAACTATATCATTCAGGTTAAATTTGTATATAGTCAACTAATTTCCAGTGTATCACAAAAATTCCAATTTTCAATTAATAACCCTTTAAAAAAAATTGACGATATGCTAAAAAACCATGAACAAGGAACATAATGCACATCACATTTCCAGTTTCACAAAACAATGATTGTGTAGCTCCCCACATCAAGGTCTCTAGTTGTTAGTGGATAAAAAAAAAGATAATTATGTTGATGTTACAAAATTATTAATATGCAGAGATGATTGTTGTTGCACATTTCTCGTGGCTTATTATTAATGATATTTTTCATATTTTTATAATTAAACAATATTTAAAAAGAAATTCCTTTCACAAGCCTAAAACAATATCAACTATCTAAAAAGCTTCCTATATTGTAAATGTTAAGTTTTATTACCTGCTTCAAGAATAATCTTTAATAGCAATTTATAAAACCCAACGTAGCACTCAAAGATGAAAATCAATGAATATGTTCATAACATAATTTATCAAATAAAATTTTAGTACACTATAGATAAAAGTGTAGTGGCTTTAGAAATCAAAGAACTACAAGCCTCGTACCCCCATTGTAAACTTCAAAATTTGACCATTGCATGAACATAGATGATAAAGATGTAATTACTTTGGTGATTGTCAAAACGTTCAACGAAAGAATTTAAATCACCTTATGGGACAAATAATGAACTATTATAAAGAAGAAAAATATTTTTAAGGGAAAATGATAAAGAAGAGTATACACCAAATGAAAACAACCAATGTCGAGATATGAGGTTTGGTGGAGCATAGAGGATTTCCACATTATAATTGGATTGGATTATGTCATTCTATTCTAAGTCCTTTCCTCTTTGTACAAGTTTAGGAGTTAAAGAGGTTCAATGATTATGTAATTTGGTACTTCCTCCATTACTATTATTTTTTCATATTGTATCATGCAAGAGATTTTCTATTTTATGTTTTAATTTCTCATTAAGTAACCTCAAAACTGCACTTTAATTTGGTAGAGGAAATAAAAAAATAATAAATAAATAAAAACTTATATCAATGGTAACACTCATTTGTTGGTTAATATCATTCTTAAGGTTTAATACCTAAATGTATCTTTAGTTGCCAACCACAGTTAGCATTTCTATGGTTAAAGCCTCCCCTTCCCTATTTTCTTCTCTCTCCTCATCCCACTTCCTTTTCTAACTACATCTCTTTGACACATAACACGTCAACATCTTCCATCCTCAAACTCAACCATTTACGGTCATTCACCCATTTCTAATAGTTTCCCACATGTTCTCTCCTCTCTTCATCCATCTCTAACTTCCCACCCCATTTAAATTCACCCTAATACCTCATCATCTCCTTCATAGGGTATAGTTATGCACAATTCGTCATTTGCACCAACATACACTGTTTTGATGTTGTCAAGGATGCTTCTTAATTATTGCCTCTAGTTCAAAGAGTTGCTACCAACGTGCTCTTACCCTTGTCGTTGTGCTTGTGAATGTAGTGTCACTTCAAAAAAAAAAAAAAACAAAACATCTTTTTAAAAGATAACAAATTTTATGAGATTTTGATTGTTTATACGATTAATTTGTATTACTTTCTTATTTAATTTGATAGTGTGTGAGCAAGAATTCTAGGTTTAAAAATGGTTATCCTAGTGGTAGTATTCTTTTTTTTTTTTTTTTTGTAAGATTTATGCATACCTACCAAGGTGATGACTATAAAAAGAAAAGGTGACTAGGCAATCAATCGCTGATTTACAAGACAGGAGAGGAAAGGAAAGGAAAGGAAATGGAATAAAAAGACAAATGAGAGAGGAAAGAGATAGAGGGAACATATGGACCAATCAAATATGATGGTGCGATAGTGTCCAATTTTTAGTGGAGGATACGTAGATAAAAGGAAGGAGGGAGACAAGGAGGTGTCATGAGGAAATTCAAGTGATTTTGTGATTGCGCAATTAGCCATCATGAGAAAATAAAAATACCAATCTTGTTTCTTACTATTTGCAGCAAATGGTTATAATCTACGAGACAAAAAATTCCTTTGGACAAAAAATAAGAAGCGGAGGTAGTATTTTAAGGTTTTATACGTCCATAATGTCATGAGTGGTATGAATCAAAAATAAAAGGTTTTATACCTCCATAATGTCATGAGGTACTCCCTCCGTCCCTCAATTCATGCCCATTTGAGTTTTTCACGGGAATTAAATCACATGATTGGAAGTAAAATGGTGCATGTGGGGTTGATGAGAGACATATAGAGAGAAAAAGAAAAGGTGGTTGAAAATTAATAAAAAGAGAGAGAAAAAGTGTGGTGTAGAATTGATGACAAAAGGCATCAATAATACAAAAAAGGACAAAAACTCACAAAAAAAAAAAAAAAAAAAAAAAAAAAAAAGGAGATGGAAGGAATTAAATAAATTATATGAGGGTAATATTATTAAAACGTACATGCTTTAAATGCAAATATTCTAAAATAGGCAAACATTTTAAGCACTCCTAAAAGGAATACAAACATATAATTAAGGGACAGAGTGAGGTAGTATTTTAAGGGACTATACCTTCATAATGTCATGAGATAGTGTTTTAAGGATTAAAAGTTTTATACCTCCATTATAGTCTTGTGCTTGTGTAGTACGAGAACTCTTTGTAAACTAAAATAACAAAAGATGATGCAAATTCGAAAATTATATCAAATCAACTAGCCCAACCCTTTTAAGGCAAAAGCATTATTTTGCTAAACTTGTCACTTTCAATATTTCTCACTACTCCCTTTCAAATTAACAAAACCACGCCTTACATCCTCATGCTAAGGTCATATTAAGAATTTCTTGTATAGGGAAGCAAAAATTAACACTATTAATCCATCCTTTTAGCAGTTCTCCAATAATAATCCAACCTTTTGATCTATTTTAATAATCCAAACTTTAAGGGTAGTTCACTTTAATTGATCCCATGTGATTGGTAACCAAAAAAAATAGGTAATTTTGGTTTATTTCTTTTCACTTTATAGATTTGACACCAATAGCCATGATTATTCAACGTCACCATCCATTAATTCCTTCCCCTAATTAAAAAAATGTCAAACCTCTAGCCACAACACCCATGCGAAAGTCACCACCCATTACTCCATTTATGGAAAATTGCCTGGGTTAATCCCAACACAAAAACAACAAAATTAGTCATCAATCCAATCGAAAATTTATTGTAATAATAAGTCATATTGACCTCCATTAATGAAAGAGACCCATATAGAAGGTTGAAGATTTTGATGAGGTTACAAAACGGCATTGGAGATACTGGTGAAGGGTTCAATTCCATTTGTGAAGGGAGTGAAGAATTGAAGAAAACTGACTTGGCTTATAGAGGAATTTGTAGTTGGGGACTAGGGGTTGGGGTGGGGAGTTGGAAGAGACAAAATACTGGTGGGAATGCCACTAATGAAGGTGGAAGCTTTTAAGAAGGTTTAAGATGTCGGATAACACGAAGATGGACGAGCCCCAACTAAAATAAATCAATTACCATTTGGCGCTATTATCGTTATTATAAGTTACTTTAGTTTAATTTAGACTACAACACATAGATAGACCCCCTCACCGAAGAAGGCGGTAAATCACAGCGATATGAAAGAGGATATGAAGAATGTATGATTTGCAACAACAATCGTAGTTTTGGTGAAGAATGTTTTTATTTGATTCAATTGTTAAGTATTTATTATATTTAAATCTCTTTGTAGGTGTCGTATGACTTTTTATTTATGAATCAATCTTTATTAAAAAAAAAAAAATAGACATCTATAATAATCATATGAATATAAAATAAATAAGTATTTTAGACTAATTAAAGAGCTACATGTGATATGCTTAACATGTCAAACCGATTACCAAGTGGTCAGGAGTAAGCGAATTAACCCCTTTGTTAGAGAATATTAAAAAAATATCCCCAAAGAAAAAGTGGTAATGACTAGAATATTTTTTTTTTCTTTTTGAAAACACTTGAACTTCGTCGAGGCTCCACAACACCCCACTTAATGCACGATAATTAATAAATACATAAAATGGTAGTATATTATTGATAGGTACTACTTTATAACTACTTCAATTATATTAAAATAAATAAATAAATAAATAAAAAGAATTGAACAATAAATAAAATTAGAGATAGGTACACAGAGGGAAAAAAAAAACACATAAAATTGAAATGTTATGTATAATATAAAAGAAAATGCAAAGAATAAAGGGAAAAGTGAGAAAAAAAAAATACCTAAAAAGAATAAAGAGAGCATTTGTGACATGTGCAGAATAGTTTGACAAAAATAGTGCCAAATAAATGCTTAATGAAGAAAAAATTTATATGACTAAGTTAGGCTAAATTAGGTATCCATACATTGAGTGTCATTTTACTGTTTTAGTATTTAAAGTGTAGCTAAACATTAAGCATTTCATTTTTCCATTATTGCTCAAATTGATGACATTATTGCTCAAATGATAACTCTTGATGATAGGGTGAACGAACTTAAGAATCGGGAGAAGATGTATTAGAGACAACGAAGTAGACAATTAAAAATGGTGACCAAAATATTTCATTTCCACGTAAAGGCAAACCAAAGGAGGGCTTGAAATCACATTAATTCTATCAAGGACGCAGCTGGACCTGGTACGAAAATGTGATTTCGATAACGATCTCGGAAATGGTTGCAATGATTCAATAACGGAATTGATGCATTGATCATGGATCGTGACACAGTTTGTCGCGCATGAATTTAAATTATATTTAAGTTTTAAACTCTATATTTTATGATATTTTTCTCATTAATTTTAGAAATCTTATATTCTTATACAATAATACAAGTATATTGCGAATTCCTATACCCCCTCTTTACATTTTAAAAATAAAAACCTTTTATTGTGTGTGGGCCCGGGGTAGCAACTTGAGAAGGGAAAGAACTCAAGAAGAGGATTGGGGCCTTGGGGGTCACGTGGGATGTCAGAAAGGAAAAAAGCAAAGGGAAAGAGAATAGGTGGGCTAAGTAAAATTTTCAAATGAGAATAAAAAGAGATGTATGATAACAACCTCGAGTATGAGTTTTTTCTTAGGATATTTGCTGGTAACGTTTGATTCGGCCAAGTTTTAATTATAGCTAAAGATGTGATGGACAAAGTTATGAACATTATGAGGATGATAAAGGCCATTTAAATTAAAATCATATTAATTAAATTCTAAAAAAGAAATACATGCCTCCTATTGATTAAAGACCAATTAGCTTGCATGATGTTTTGTATTAAATTGTGTTGAAAAGTCTTAGCAACCAAGTTAAAGAAAATATTCCCTACTAGTATTGTCGGGTACACAAATAACTAGATAACGGATAATATTCTAGTTAGCTTATAAGTGTTATCATCATATAAGAATAAAGGAAAAAGGGAAGAAAGGCTTCATACTTTACGTGAGTAAAGCTTACGATAATGTGTAATAGGATTTTTTTCTAACAAATGAGGTATGCTAGCTCTCCTTCTTTTGACGTGTTAGGTGAATGGGCAAGCCTCCGAAACTACCCAAGTAGACGGCTAGGGGATCCTTTGTCTCCTTTTTTGTTCATCATATGCGTGCAGAAGGGTTTATCTGCACTTTTCAGGGATGCTAAAAGGAGAAAAATCATTCATGGGGTTAAAAATTAGGACTATTAATCTATTTTTTGTGGATGACAGTCTTCTATTTGTGCATGCTAGTAAGGAGGAAACTAAGAGTATTTTCAATATTCTTTCAACCTATAAAGTTATGGGAAGGATTTTTCGACTTTGTCAATGAGTTGTAGGAAGGAAGGAGGTGAAAGTGTAATACCTTAATGGAGTTGTTTACGGCAAGAAGAGTAGCAAATATAACCCCTTCCAAGTTTTAATGACAAGGATGAATGGAGTCAGCAACCTTCGCATCTCCCATCTCCCACGAGATGAAAATTACACCGTCTAAGAATGCGAATAATATGCTTCTATCAATGATGGTTTATGCAAGTTCAACTTTAGTTCTTTTGATTGGAATGTATTTTGGAAGGAGAAGATGCCCTCCAAAAGTAAACAGTTAACGCTAGCCTTCCAACCAAAGCTAAATTGATGACATTGGGGATGAGCATGAACCCAAAATGCCCTTGGGGGGGGGGGGGGGGGGGGGGGGGACAGTATGCTTGTAAATTGTCATGTTACGAGCTTGCTTTGGTATCTTTTCCTTGCAACTGGAGATTAAAACCTTTGGAGGTGATACTTTCAACCAATGGTGCGTGGACTTTAGAAAGAAAATGAAAGGAACACAATGGTGGGACTTATTTTGGAGTTTGTTACAAGGGTGCAATTGGGGCTTAGCACTTGGGTTTTTGAAGGAAAGAATAGAAGTAATGAGGAGTTTATTCATAAAGAAATTGGAGTGGTGAGAGTTTAAGAAAGGTCATACAATTAACATGAACAATAACGGGGGTGGGGCTTTACCATTCCAAGCTCCTTTTGTAGAAGTTTACAAAAATAAACATTTTTTTGTGATGGTAGTGTCAATTTTAAAGACATGATCTTCACCTTTATGGTTGGTTTATATAGAATTTATACGGATCTTATTAAACAATAAAGGCATTGTAGGGGCTATTCTTCCCCCATCCTAAATTAGATGACACAGTTTAACTTTGTGCACTATTCACATAACTTTGACTTTGTTTTGTGATTACTTGCTTTGACTTTGTTTTGTAATTTCATGTTCAGAAAAATATAGTCATGAACGGTCTTGTTAGATTCGTCTTATAACCTATTTTTGTCACGATTATGGGTGTAACCGAGCCAAGTTCGGCTCAACCAAGGCTCAGTATAGGCTCGAATGCTCGACTAAGTGGGCTCAACTCAAACTCGGGTTCATCTCGAAACCTTAGCTTGGCTCGAAAGCATGTGAACATGCTCGAGTTTTGTACAATATTACTTTTTTTGTAATAAATTAATCATTAACATAAACTTTGTTTCATATAAAGGACTTAGGATCTAAAACTAATCTACAAAGTTTAGGAAATTTTGTCATGGCAATTGTTGTTTAAGGAGAAGAACTAACAAAATAAAGAGGAATGAAATAATCCTACATCGAAAGATAGGAGCAAAGGATATCAATCAAAGCCTCTCAAAGGCGTAGAGTCAATTGGGTTGAAAACCCTTGATCCAAACCTAACCTATTTATTAAACGGGTTACCCGAGTAATCTTTTACCCACATATTATGTATAAATTAATTTATATTCAATTCAAAAATAAAAAAGACAAACATCATTAATTCATTAAAGATACTACAACACTTTAAAGTTAGTGTTTTAGAAAAAGATACTACAAGTCTACAAGGATTTAAAGTTTTTTTGCCAAATTAACTACCAAAAAATTACCAAAATGTATAAATGGTGTAAGGTAATGGACAAAATTACAAGTTTTGAATTAACAAATTTAGTTTTTTTACTACTTTATTAATGGATTAAGTGTGTTGGGTTCGGATTAACGAGTTGTCATTCAACCCATTTATGCGTATCGGTTTTGGGTTGAAAATTTCAACCCAAGCCTAACCTGTTTAATTTCATGTCATGTTTGTGTCGACGCAATTATGTAAACGAGTCGAGAATTCTTGACCCAAACACGCTTGTTTCGCGTCGGGTTCATGTCATGTGTGTCGTGTCGAGTCAACTTTTCACAGCCCTACGCCTTAATCGCAAGTGGGGTCGGCTACATGAACCAAATTTGATTATTCCGTGTAGTCATCCACAAAAATCTTCCTCCTCCATCCCTTACAATCCAATGCTTCATCCTTATGCAAATCCATATACTGCACATCCTTCGTAACTCCTTCCAACCAAGTCATTTTCGGTCTCCCTTTCCCTTGTTTAACCCCTCCATAGTCCCACTCTTCCACTCTTCGAACCAGTGCACTCTGGGTCTCCGTCTAACATGCCTAAACCAACGCAGACGATTTTCCCTTAGTTTGTCTGCAATGCCAGTCACACCTACTTTTTAGCGAAAAAACTCATTTCTAATCCTATCTCTTAGAGTGTTCCCGCACATCCACCTAAACATGCGCATTTCCGCAACCTCCATCTTTTTAATGTGCTCCTTCTTAGAAGCCCAACAATCTATACCATATAGCAACACTAGTCTTATGGCAATCCTATAGAATATAAGAATTATAAAAGCAAAATTATAAAAGCAAAATTTAATTGCCTTTGAAACAATGTCTATAGGAACCATTAGGGCCTTGTTGAAATTAGCCTTCACAAGCCTTAACTAACCACGAGTCGAGCTTGCCTTTAAGAGTCTAGAGCTCAATTTTTCCAATGCTCATTGAGCTTGGAGCAAAAACCTAAGCTAGCTCAAGCCCAGCCTACTAAGCCACAATGACCCTGTTAATAGTCGTAGTCATCAATCAATCTGTAAGTCCGGTTGATTAGTTTTTGTTGCGGACAAGGTCATAACATACTCAAGTTGTCTATAATTCCATCTTGTTAAAGCATTTCAATCTTTCTTACCAAAGCACACAAAGGGCCCTTAGCCCCTTACACCATAAACACCAAATCCAAGCAGCACATCAGGCTTATTAGCACTTAGCAAGCGAAAACAGCACAAGCAACCGTCAATGTGCAGTATTAACCCTTTTGTCTATTGAGGGACAAGTGTCGAGAGAGATTGCTAAGCAAATGAAAGAGGCACAAGCACTTATGACAACGAAGATTATCTATTTTAGGATTCTTAAATTGTGGGGTGGGGGGACTTAATACAAATAAAGCAAGAGAACTTTAGGAAATTTGGATCACACATTGATCTCTGCTCCCTAACGAGCTTAGTTTTAAAATTACATTTTCCTTTATTCATTGTATTGACACAAATATAAGAATGGATTCTAAGTCCTGGGAGACTTAGATGAAAGCATCACATTAAAAGGAGGTTGCCATATAATAAAAAAATTATGCTTCACTACATTGCATTTAAAAATTTTCCAATAAATTTAATGGAAAAATGTCTTACACATGGATCCAGGTGTAACCTTTATACCATTGTATAAAAATTTTAATGAGTTTCTTAGGCATTGTCCTTTCTTTTATTTCAATTCTCTTTAAAAATATTTCGTAGATTCAAAAGTAAAAACCCTTCCGTTAAATATTCAATTTGAATCTAAAAACTTGTAATTGTAGCTTATACGGAAAATGAAAAGGCTAATTTGATAAATACTTCATTTGTTTATAAATCATACTTCATGTTCTAAATCATTTCAATTGTTTCTTAAATGTTTGTATTTCAGGTGTAAGGTGGCAGTATTCCATTACACTCATAGCCATAACATGATGGTTTGGGTGTGGCCACACACACTTCAAGCACCAATGAATGAGGTTTATACATAATTTAAGTTGATAAAGAGAAAAGGACACACCTTTGGACGCCTCATTATGATTTATTTACAAGGTTTTGTCGACTACGTCCACAAATCTCTACTATTTATTCGCTAAGATATACACTGTATAATTTTGAAATGGACCGATTTTCTTAAGTTTGTTATT
This sequence comes from Chenopodium album, assembly GCF_948465745.1. NCBI lineage: Eukaryota > Viridiplantae > Streptophyta > Magnoliopsida > Caryophyllales > Amaranthaceae > Chenopodium > Chenopodium album. Next base: position 43,178,908 of record NC_137849.1, read on the forward strand.
TGTTACATTTAAGAAATTCTTCCGAACAATTATCACTATAAATTATACAAGTGGATGTACAAACCATTTTAATGATACAAAATGCACATTTTATACATAAAATAATGATTTATTGATAAGGAATTATTTGTACTTTGTTTAAAGATAACAATTATAAAGCATGATCATTGATGAAAAATTAATTTACTCCATTATCAAATATATTCCTTCCCATCCTTGAAAAAAAACAAGGAGACAACAAGAGTATTAATCTGACTCTTGGTCCTAAGAATGATGAAATAGTTATTGGAGATGATTTGATACTTTAAAGAATATTTGTCCCTAGAAGTGTTACAAGACATACTAATTGGATATAGGATTTGATGTAACATACAATTCAAGAAAATCAAAGATTCAACTACTTCTACTATAAGTGCGTAGATGTAACAATAAGCGGTATAAATAGGCTAAAAAAAATGGGGGTATGTGAATAAATAAAATTAAATTAAAATAAAACAAAATAAGTGGAGCAAAAGGTGGAAAATGTAAGGAAAAAAGGAGTAGAAGATGGATAAATGGTTGGGTAAGATGGTAAATATGTTTACCAAAAATTTAATAGAACATAAAAATTGCACAAATGAATGAAGAAAAAAAATACGCTAAAATAAAAGGTGGGAAGAATAAAAAAGAAAGGGTTTTTTTATATAGTAACCCTGTTAATTTCACTTTTCTACGTTGTGCCCTAACATATATCACTTTTCACACTGTAACCCCAATATATATTTTGTTTCCATGCGGTAACCTTACCGTTATCCCGCCGTTAAAAATTCTGTTGGTGGGGCCCACTCTCAATTTATTAATATTTTTTTTCTCGATTTGCGCATCGAAAAATGTTCCGTTTAAGGTTTTGGGGGCTATTTTGGCCCCTAAGGATCCAAATTGAGCTCAGATGACAAAAAAAATTACTTAAATGCCTCGTTTTGCTTATCAAGTAATGTCTCAATTTACGTATTCACTTTTTAATACTTAAAACGAGACATTTACGTTAATTTTTTGTGAAATCTGAGTTCAATTTGAACCCTTAAGGACCAAAATAGCACCCAAAACCTTTAGCAGAACATTTTCCAACACATAAATCGATTAAAAAATATTAATAAATTGAGAGTGGGCCCCACTAAAGGAATTTTTAACAGCGAGATAACGACAAGGTTACCGTATGGAAACAAAATGTATATTGGGGTTACAAAAGTGATATATGTTGGGGCACAAAGTAGAAAAGCAAAATTAACAAGGTTACTATATAGGAAAACCCAAAAAGAAATGAAGGGGTTAGAAAGTTCTAAGACTGGATACATTACTTTATCATGTGTCTTCTTTATAAATTATTTCTTTTTAAAGTTTAATCTCAAATCTATATCTATACTAATATTTAAAAGAAGAAAACTTTCCTTAAGAGATGATCGATGTCCCACACACCTTTTATATTTCCATATATTTTTTTAATTTAAAAAAACAACTTAAATAACTAACAAACATTTTTCCACACTTGATTTATTTTTAAACAAATAAAAAAATAACAAAAAAATTAAATTCAGTAATTTAAATAAAAAACATTGTCATAAAGCATAATATCATTTTAGAAATAGAAATTTGAAGAAAAACAAAGTGTATATTTATATAGTTTTTTTTTTTATAAAATTATATGTATAAATACTACTACCTCTGCGTTTTGCCGAGTCTTACTTATACTTATATATGTATACTTATATAGTTGTAACTACGTAAATCAAGAAAAGTAAAAACTGGGACCATATATATAGATTTTTTGTATTAAAGAAGAGCGAGATAAAGAGTATGAGGTTTATTAAATAAAATTGGGTCCTATAAAGTGGAATTGTAAATGATAAAAAAAAAATGAATAAAAAGTTGTCATAAAAGGAATAAAGTAAAAGTGGGTAAAACTTAGAAAAGAGGATGAAAACGGAAAGTAAGTGAAACTTAGGAAAACGGAGGTAGTAGTTGATTGTAATAACTCAACTTATATTCCAAGAGGTATTAACATCTAGCATTAACACACTTCACCCTATTTTCTAAGTTATAAGAAAAAATGTATCACAGAATGTATTCATTAGAAGTAAAGAGGTGGGATGCCATGTAGCAAATGAGTCAACTTAATCTATTGTCACAAGTTCACAATGCCTCTTAACACAATCAGCCTAAACTTTAAAATCCCCATCAAATGACACTCTTTTATAACACTAGGCATTCAAAAGAGGAAGATTAGCTAGCATGAGTCAAATACAGCCTTAGTTAAGGTTATCATAATAACACCATCCTCCTTCACACCTTCCAGAGGTTATTTTAGCAATTTTAAGGGCATGCTCTTTAGGTTCTTTAGGGCATTATAGTTGAAACTACACATAACTTCAATACTTCACACATTCTTATTTAGGAAAAAACACAAAGGCTCATCACTTCACCAAGTCTCCCAGTGCCTAGTCTCCAATAAATATCATAGGAATCTACAAATCTAACACTCATAGAGGTATGTAGGATTTTTATGAGGTTAAAGTAGGATAATTGGATAACTTGGGACAACATTAGACATTCCCAATTTAAAATTTATCTAAACTAGTTTCTAGAAGATCGAAATGATAATAAATATTTGCAGGGTATTTTTAGGCCAATTAAAGCACAAATTTTTATTTTTTATGTTAAATTTATAGCCAATTATTACTCAATCTGTATCCATAAACTAATCTTGTTTCATTATTTGCACGGTTTTTAGTGAAATATTTGAGCATAATTATCTTCAAACGTGTAGTATAATTATAAAAAGATATTTATATCATAGAAATACACGCAAGACCATTCAGATAAGATCACACATTATTATGTTTCTTCTTACAAATTTCTCTAAGTATTAGACTCTATTACACAAGAATCAAAAATTGATTCTACATAGGACTATAAGATGGAAATGAAAGAGTCATATAAAAAGAAAGGCTGCTACTTATGTTACACACCCATGGTGTAATTGGTGAAGTAAAAATTATCTAAAGATGGGATGAATAACAGGCTTGACAGTGACCAAAACCTAGCTGGACAAGTAATACTTAGAACAGTAAAAAATTAATTCATAGAAAGGCCTCTCAAACTAAAGTACTCCCTCCATTTCACAGTGATAAAAACCTAAGGAGGGCTTAAGTGACTAATTCAGCATAAGAAATTGGAAAATTATAAAAAAAAAATATAGGACAATTAATGTAAAGCATCCTATGATGAAAAGTAAGACAATCCAATATAGACAGAGAAACAGCAATATTATGAGCTCCATCCCTTTGAACTCATTGTCACATTGCTGTATAAAAACCAAAATCCCTAACTCTCTTAGTCAAATATATACATCATCCTCTTAGTAACAAAGGCTCCTTCACTTTTTCCATTCTTCTCCATATCTCACCACATGCTCTCAACCAAATTAAAACGGAGAAGTAACTCGTTAAAAAACCATATGATAAATTTATTCAATCTAGTATAACACTTATCACAAACAAGCTCTAATGTTCTTTAAGCTAAACATCGCAAGGATCTTTAGAGACGAAACCGGAAAACTAGGAAGCCTAGACATGAAAATCTTTGGTCTGAACTTTGGAGGAGAATAAAACTGTAATTGATCAAATTACCAATAAACACAGCTAAGGCAATAAAACAAAAAGGCTAAAACCATACCACATCTACACCCAGTGAATGACGTCTATGCTGAAATTTATAAAGTATTTGTTATACTCAATATTTTATGTAGTTTTCGTCAAATTCCTAACTAGGTAGCAACCGGAAACATACAATTAGCAATTTCAACTTCTTCACATAGTACATGGAATCTAAACCATTAAAGATATTGATAGAGTTTAATATGCCAAAACTTTCATTTTACGATAAAGCTATATACAAGTTGAACTACAGTAACTCGTATTATATACTTACTGAACAAAAAGCAAAGGACAGTTTAGCAATAAATAATACTTACCTGTAGGCTGTAGCCATCAAATAAACAGCAACGTGTGTTCCAAATTGCATTCCTCATAATTCTTCTCATTCGCCTTGGATCACAAATTTCACAAAATAGATTCAACAATGACGATAAATAATTAAAATCATAAACACAAAAAACAAACTAAATCCCAATGTGCTGCATTACTTACAATTAAGGAGTAGATTTTTCGAACTCGGCGACAAATTAAGATGATACAATCCATCGGCATAAGTCCTGTTTCCACAACAATACTTCCACAATTCATTATTCTCGCACATTCAACTCTCGTTTTAAAAATTATGAGGTAAAACAACACCTAAATGCAAAATCTAGCACAATTTGATGAAAATTTGTGATAAAAAGCGATTAAAGAAGCTAAAAACAGATTAACAAAAGAAGTAACATCTAGAATCAAATCCAAAAGAGCACATGCAAATTGCAATAAACGAAAATAGTATGAACAAATGCAAATTCTCAGCAACGATAAAACAGCGATTGAAGAAATTACAAAAATTAGGTTAAAATCTCACCATAATACTTTGATCATCAAAATCGTTGCCTTAATTTGACGATTAAATCGCAAGTAAAATTGAAACCATAAGAATTATCAAAATTCTTTGAGAATGAATCGAATTTTGAGTGAAATTGAAGCGATGTTTGATCAAATGCATAGTAGATTACAGCTATGAAATGCGATCAAGGAACTAAAATTGCAGTAATTCAAAATTGAAACGAGGAGAGAGAAAGAACAATGTGTCTCCTTGAGTGAGGCATAGTCTGCATAGAGAGAGAAACGTACCTTGGGTTCGAGAAAGCGAAAGAAGGAGCGAGAAAAAATATCTGGCATAGTGTGATTAGCTTTTTATATGGGGAGTTGGGGACCGGTTTATACTTCAACTGCTTACGTAGAGTGGCGATTTGATAATTTGATTATCGCCTAATTACGTGATTTGGTAGTCCATTTATCACTACCGACTACTTGACTGCTTAGAGCTTATTCTGATTTGCTGAAATTGAAGTAATTAGAGTTGAAATGAACTAAACTGAAATTAAGCTGTAGAATGTAGGCCCCTAGTCTTCCGTTCGTTCTTTAATGTTTTGTCACATACGAATAATCTAGTGTTATATTTTTACGAATCATGATGAATTGATTATATTACCACTGAATAGATAGTTTTTGCTCGTAATTCGTATGAAAGAGAGATTATAGAAGTGAAATCATGTTAATCAAATTAAAACAATTTTTAACGAAATATATATTTCCACAAAGTACTACATTAGTCATAGTAGAATGAGAGAATGACTTACTCTCATCCCTCACTTAGAATTGATGTTAACTTGTTAGGATATTCTTATCGAATATACAAGTATGTATAAAAGTTTGAGAATTATTGAAAATAAGTTTGCATTGAACTCAAAAACAAAACAAAAAAATGAATTTGTTCGTATCTTCTTTATGTGTTGAAAAGAGTTTTTTTTTTATTCCATTATCGAATACAAAAGAACTAAGGGAATAAGATAAATTTATTAACTACAAAATTAGTTGAGCATTTACTTCAAAAAATAAAAAATAAAATAAATAAATAAAAAATAAAATAAATAAATATTCAGTTGAGCATCATAATACAAATTTTTGTGTATATATCACATTCCATGCTTACTAATTTGATTCAATTGATTGATACAACCTACAAAATCTAAGGTGATTTTGAACATATTCATTTATATACCTTCATTCTATAGTCTATACTAAATAAACATCAACAATGATACGTGATTTCTTTTATAAAAAAAAATTATCCACTTGCTTACCACTTTTTCTTATTCCTCCACATAATATTAGATTTATCAAAAAAAAAATATTCAGCTTGTTCAAATTATTGGATCTAAAATCTCTTCATCTCAATATGATCAGATCCATTGGTAACATTTATGTGGCGTAGAGCATCTCCAATATTTGTAATTATATACAAGTACTTATTTACAATTTAGAAAATAACCTATTTACTAGCTTGACCGTTTAAAGTTAAAAAGAGAAATTAGTTTGATCAAGCAAAATAGCTTGCTCAAGCTAATTTGCTTGAGAAAAAACTTGTCAAAAAGAGGGTTGATATATTAATTGAATAAATTTTTAAAATATAATTAAGAAAATAAGGCTCATTTAAATTACAAGTTAACTATTGGGCACAAACTAGTTACAAAATATCATAATTTTAAATATTAGCACCATGGAATAGAAATTGTTCATATAATGCAGAGATTTTAACTGGTATTCCGTAATATATCTTCTTAGGCCCTATTCTTTTGAGCTTCTGGACAGAGCAATGCAGATTTCAGCAGAGCAGAGTAGAGTAGATTTTAGCAGAGCAGATTAAAGCAGAGCCAAGCCGAGCAGAGCAGAGCAGAGCAGATTTTCTTCTTCTTCTTCTTCTTCTTCTTATTATTATTATTATTACTACTACTACTACTACTACTATTACTATAACTATTATTAATATTATCGCATTATTATTATAATTATTAAATATTATTATTAAATATTAATTATTATAATAATAATAATTAAATATTATTTAATTATTATTTTTATTATTATTTTTATTAAAAATTAATAATTAGTATTATATTTAAATATTAGTTATTATCTTTAAATATTAATTTATATTATAAAAATTCAATTATTATTATTATTAATATTATTAATAATAAGTATTATTATTAATATTATTGTCATTATTTTTTTTTGAGAAAATATTATTATCATTATTATTATTATCAATAAATATTTATTATTATTATTATAATTATTAATTATTAATTATTATAGTTCAATATTAATTATTATTTTAATTATTAAATATTAATTATTTATTATTTATTATTTATTATTTATTATTAATTTTTAATAATATTATTATTATTAAATATTAATTATTAATTATTTATTGTTGTTATTATTAAATATTAATTTTTAATAATATTATTATTATTAAATATTAATTATTAATTATTTATTGTTGTTATTATTAAATATTAATTTTTAATAATATTACTATTAAATATTAATTATTTATTATTATTATAAAATATTAATTATTTATTATTATTATGAAATATTTATTATTATTATTATAATAATGATTCAATATTAATTATTATTATTATTATTAAATATTAATTATTTATTATTATTATTAGATATTTATTATTATTATTATAATAATAATTCAATATTAATTATTATTATTAAATATTAATTATTCATTATTATTATTAAATATTAATTATTATTATAATAATTCAATATTAAGTATTATTTTTAAGTAGAGCAGAGCAGGACAGGGTAGAGCAGAGCAAATTAAAGTAGAGCAGAGCAGAGCATATTTCAATAGAGTAAGTAGAGCAGAGCAACTCTAAAGAATAGGGCCTTGCTCGTAATATATTATACTTCTACACTCTTTTGTGCACTCACGAATTTTAAGTGTGTTATTATTAAAAAAACTGCATGATCCACTTTGATAAGCAAACAATGATGAACATAGCTGGATACAAGTGGCAACTCTAAAAGGAACCATATGTCAAGCAAACCATACACCTTCTTGAACCGTATCAACTAGCCAACAACCAACGTTAATGAATTCCCCTCTAACTATAATTTATTTTGGCTTTTTGCTTTTTGACTTAATAAATCATATTAAATAATCCAAAGCAAATCAACTAACAAGAATTGAACACGTAATTAGATCTATCATCCTATGATTAATACCTAATCAATTGAAGAAAACAAACCTTATTAGTCCCTTTGTTTTACAAAAACGGTCTGTCTTTAATCTTTCCTTTATTAAGAATTGTATTGACTACATAGATAAACTCTAGATAATTTAAAGACAAATTATGAAGATTTTGCTAATTAAAATGAAAATAGAACCATCAATCACTTTAAAAAAACAACTTAAAAGAATAATGAGACAAACTTTTAGAAACGAAAAAGATTTTACTAAAAACCATTCTTAATGCTTTGTACTCATAAATCTTACTTAAATGACATAGATGACAATTTGTAGGCTTGCCGACGTCTTAAGCGGCACGTGTTCTCGTTTAGTGAATTAAGTACGATGACTATACTAATCTATAGTAGTAGATATTTATATCACTCATTAAGAAGATATTTTTGGTTGATTATAGAATATTATAATAGGGTAATCAAGATGCTTCTTTTAGGGAGGTCGTATGTCAAGTGTGTGACACTAATTATTATGGAATGGTGCAGAAGAAAAAAGTGGGGAAGATACCTATGATTGACTAATTAGATATTGGCTAACCCAAGATTCAACAATTAGTTTAGCCAATTAGCTCTACTGCCGACGTGTGGTAGAATATTTAAGCTTGTCAAGTGGATTGCTAATCTCTTTTTATTCTCTTTTTCATTGAGAATCGTTTTCGAGGTAGACAGGTAGTGTTCTACACTTTTTCTTTTGGAATAGTGTTATACACTGTTTCTTGTTCCGCCTATGGTATTTCAATTAGCCGTATTCCGGACCGGTAATGGAGTTTTTTTTCCTGAAAATTTCGTATAGGATACATAAAAGAAAATTGATTTTCACACGCCTTTATGTCAAAAGAGCATAGAAAATGTATTTTATGTGCCAAAATTACTTCTCTACACAAAATAAAATACTCTATAGTCTATATTTTAGTCGTTTCTATAAATCGGTACATTATAATAAGTAACTCATTTTTTCTCTTATTCGGTTTATTTTATTACAAGTTGTAATTAAAGTGTGTAATTTTATGTGAATATTGTATGTTGTAGCATATATTTATTAATTCTCCAACTAATCTTACTCGTATAATATTTTACTTTCACTCAATTAATTTCCTAAAATTTAGTTTTGATCAAATTGGAACACTTCCACACTTACATATTAACCCCTTTTTTTTTTTTTTTGGGAAACAAATTATTAACTTTGATTTTATCTTTTGTACACATATATTAATATAAATGTTACTAATAGCTAATTGCTGGATTAATCACAAAAGCTGTACTATCATGAGATCTCAAAATATATTAATTACTTAGAAAACATTAGGTTTGCTTTTGACTAAGATTGTAATTTAGCTAAGTACAGCCAAATGGTGTAACTATTTTTAAAACAGAGGCAGCATTTGTTGAAATCTATATATATACTTTATTTTATTTATTTAAAACGTGTCACTAAGCCACCTTTCAACTATGAGATGAAATTAATTAAAAAGTTTTATCATGAGATTTGAACTCAAAAACACTACAATATGCATTAGAAGTCTTACCATCTCATCTAATGATTAATCTTGTTTTTTTTACTTAACCCATATATATATATATATATATATATATATATATATATATATATATATATATATATATATATATATATATATATATATATATATATATATATATATATATATACGAATTTCAATACTTAACAATTAATAGCTGCATTTAAAAAAAAAAAAATCGATTATGTCATTTGCTAATACTCATCGAAGTAACTAATACAAGAAAAATCAAACATTTTTATAAAATAATTTTAGTTATTTTATTATTTTGATAATAATTATGCCTTTGTTTTCATTATACTAAAAATCGTATATAAAGCACATGTTTATATAATTAGTCAATAGTTTTTCCATACTAATTTATTCAAAGGTTTTAAGAAAAACTATTATAAATACAAATAATAATTAATAAATAATAAAGAATAAATCTTATCTATCTAATTATAAGTGTTCAAAAATAGTATATGGGAGCATCGCCAATGACACATGTTTCGACTTTCTGATTTTATCATCGGAGTGGTTATCCCCGGATCACCCCGGGGTTAGCTAATCTCTGCTCATTGTGTAGGTTCTCAGTTGGCCGATAAGAGCATCATAGATCTTGGGCACGGATACTCGGGTTGTCGGATCCTGACAGAAACAATTTGGCACTAGAAGGAGGGGGCAGTGATCACTTCTATCGCATAAGAACCTCACACAATATATATATATATATATATATATATATATATATATATATATATATATATAAAATGGCCGGAAATCAGGAAACACCCGTGATTAGTAGAGTAATAAATCAAGTGATAACAGCAAGGAATGAAACAACACATCCTGAAATTGAGATAGTGGATGAAACTCACACTTTGTAAGATAATCAGTTCCACATGCCGTAAACCCCAGAAAGGCAGGTGGAGACAGCAGTAGACCCTATGGCTGAGTTTACACCTGAATATTTGGAGATAACAGCTAGGGTAATGAGTGCAATGAGTAAGAAAAGGAAGGAAGCTGAGACAGCTCAGGCCGGAGGAGGGGCGCCGGTAACAAATCATGGTGTGCAGTTAAACCAGGCGGCAAATTCATTAAGGCGCCGCCGGGAGGAGTCGCCGGCAAGGGTACAAATAACCCCACGTGAGTCAGAAGCCCAATCCTCAAGCCATGTCTTTAGTACAAGAGCCCAGTGGCAGAGAAGTTCGCAGATGGAAGGACATGCGGTCCGAACCGTGGTTCAATTAAGGGCATCACCATTTGCACAAAGTATCTTAGATCAGCCGATGGAGAAAATTAAAATGCCGACGTGTAGATATGATGGAGGAGGAGATCCAAGCAGGTTTATAACGTCTTATGAGGGGCATATGATCTTGTACACCAACTCGGATGCCGTTTGGTGTAAGGTTTTTCCAACCACTTTAACTGGGGCTACAGCAGATTGGTTTAATAACCTAGGAAATGGTACAATAAACAGCTTTGGGAAGCTGACAGAAATGCTTGTCGGACAGTATATTAGTAATAGTGTGAGGCAGAGAACCTCAGGAGAGCTGATGGCGGTAGAGCAAAGGCCGGATGAGTCTTTAAGGGACTACATCAGAAGGTTCAACAATGAGGCAAATACAATTCCGAAATTGCAGCAAGAAATAGCTGTTATGGCCTTGATGAATGGTTTGAATAACTCTGAGTTTAAACGCTATCTCACAAGAAAGAATTTTCCGACGTTAGCAGCGGCTTTTAACAAAGTGCATGATTATATAAAAAGTGAAGAGTTGATGAAAACAAGTAGCAGGAGTGTGCCTGCCGATAAGGTTCAATATCAGTCCGAGGGAGCATCCTCAGGAAGTGGAAGGCCGAGAGCCTCGGCCCCAGTAAGGGGAGGGGGAAGTCGGCAGGAGGTCAGGGCTGCAAAGCCACCAATGCGATACAGTTTATATACGCCCCTGAATACACCGAGAGCTGCAATTTATTCGGTGAATCAGAATAGAGAAGGGTGGACAAGGCCAATTCCAATGAAAGTAAGGCCGAGAGATGTTAAAAAGTACTGTGTGTTTCATAGAGATGTAGGTCATTATACTGAAGAGTGTACACAGTTGAAAGATAACATAGAAGAGCTGATAAGGAAGGGCCACTTGACTCAGTACCGGTTGAATACAGGGGGAAGTCAACCACCACCTCGGCAGGTTGAGAGGCAGCAGTTCAAAGCAAGGCCCAAAAGGCCACAGGGCGGAGTAGTCCGACAAGGGGATGGAGGCTTGCCACCGTTATCAACTGGGAAGAGGGTTGATGTGAAAACAGGGGGGCAGTGCATGGAGGAACGATCAGTGGGGCTAGAAAGCATTTATCAAAACACCGACATATAATCCATGCCTTGGACGCTGATAGCCGTCCTCGACCTACTTCTATTCTTGATGTGGTGTTCACAGAGGAAGATGCGAAGGGAATTGTTTTTCCTTATGATGATCCGTTGGTTCTGATAACAAAAATAAATGGAGCTGACATCAAGAGAGTCCTGGTTGATGAAGGCAGCTCGGCAAATGTTCTATTTATGAGGGCCTTTAATGAAATGATGATTGGAAGACAGTATCTGACACAAGTATCCTATCCGGTGATTGGCTTTAATGGGTCGATGGTGAGGCCGGAAGGAAGTATTGTTCTACCAGTACGGCTGGGTGACAGGCCGAAAGCGAGGGATGTAATGGCGGAGTTCTTAGTAGTTAATGTACCGTCAGCTTATAATGAAATTATCAGAAGACCGATAATACATGACATACAGGCAGTGGTATCAACTTATCATCTGACAATAGCTTATGTGTCAAATTTGGGAGCCGTAGAAAAGGTTCAAGGGGGCCAAGTAATGGCAAAGTCTTGTTATATAACAGCTTTGAAGAATCCAGTTGGAGATGGTACGATACCGAATAATCCCAAAAAAGAAAGAGACCCGACAGTACAAGACTTATCGATGGAAAACTTAGATGCAAGGTCAGAAACAGCACCAAGGTCGTCACCAGGGGGAGAAACAGTGCAAGTTGAATTACAGCCAGATGATCTAAGTCGGACAGTAAAGGTTGGGGCAGATATGGATGTTGATACGAGATGTCATTTGATAAGCTTATTGCGCGAGAATGCAGATGTCTTTGCCTTCTCGGCGAGTAAGATGCCAGGAATACATCCTGAGGTAATGGAGCATAAGTTGAATGTGGATAGAAAGTTCAGGCCGATAAGACAAAAGAAACGTAATTTCTCAACAGAGAAGACAGAAGCCATACAAGCTGAGGTTAATAGGCTCTTAGCGGCAGGGTTTATTGAACCTTGCACATATCCGGAATGGCTGGCAAATGTCGTGATGGTAAGAAAGCCGACTTGAAAATGGAGAATGTGTGTAGACTTCACGGACTTGAACAAGGCTTTTCCCAAGGATTGTTATCCACTGCCTCGGATAGACAGGCTGGTAGATTCCACTTCTGGTCATGCAATGCTTAGTTTCTTAGATGCGTTCTCAGGATACCATCAAGTCAGTCTTTATAAGGCAGATAGAGCAAAAACGGCCTTCATCACGGATGCTGGAGTGTATTGTTACAGAGCAATGCCGTTTAGGTTGAAAAATGCAGGGGCAACTTATCAGAAGCTGGTTGACAAGATCTTTGAGAAGTAGAAGGGACGAAATGTAGAGGTGTATGTGGATGATACAATTGTTAAGAGTAGGATGAAAGAGGATCACATAGCTGACTTGAGGGAAACATTTGAGACGTTGCGGAGATATCAAATGAAGTTGAATCCAGAAAAGTGTGTGTTTGGAGTTCGCTCAGGGAAGTTTTTAGGCTTTATGGTCAGTGAACGGGGAATTGATGCAAACCCAAATAAGGTGAATGTAATTCTTGAGATGAAACAACCGAGAACTATTCGAGATATACAAAGGTTAACCGGCAGAATGGCAGGGTTAACTCGGTTTATAAGCAAATCGGCTAATAAGGCACTCCCGTTTTTTGTGGTGTTATGGCAGAATAAAACTTTTAAATGGGGAAAGGAGCAAAGTGAAGCCTTGGAGGTAGTAAGGAATCATTTGAGATCTCTCCCGACAGCTGCAAGGCCAGAACGAGGAGAATTGTTGCAGTTATTATTTCGACTTCGCCTAAAACCATAGCTGCGGTATTGTTAGTAGAAAGAAAGAAGCAGCAAATGCCGATATATTTTGTTAGTCATGTCTTGAATGCTGCTGAGCGAAGATATCCAGTGATAGAGAAAATGGCGTTAGCCATGGTGGTAGCGGCCAGGAAGCTAAGGCCGTACTTTGATGCTCATCCTATAGATGTGTTGACAAATCATCCTCCAAAAAAATTACTACAGAAGATGGATACATCTGGACGGTTATTGAAGTGGGCAGGGGAGTTGTCGGAATATGAGCTGCATTACAAGCCAAGGGTATCAATTAAGGCACAGGCCTTATCGGATTTCATTGGAGAAACCTCATACAATGATGAAGAAGAGGAGTTGGGAACTTGGCAGGTATCAGTGGATGGTTCCGCAACATCAACAGGTTCGAGGGCAGGAATAGTGATAACGGCTCAAGATGGAAAAACTTTTGAGTATGCTTTGAAGTTTAAGTTCAGGGCGACCAGCAATGAAGCTGAGTATGAGGCAGCCATAACAGGTATTCAATTATCTATAGCGGCAGAAGCAAACGGCTGGTCCTAACGACTGATTCTCAGTTAGTTTTAAGCTAGTTTAGTGGACAGTATGAAGCACGGGAGTCAACAATGATAAAGTATTTGGAAAAGATAAACCAATTGACGGCACAGCTGCAGTACTTTGAGATAAGGTTGGTGTCGAGAGCACAAAACGCGCAGGCCGATGCACTGGCAAGACTAGCTAGCTCAAGTTTTAATGACCTAGAAAGAACAATTATGGTTGAGATCTTGAAACAGAGAAGTGTAGATGAAAGCTCGGAGCAAATACTTTGTGTGGATAATGGAAACCAGTGGTATGACAAGATTTTGGCGTACCTCGCTCATGGAGCACTGCCAATTGATAAAGGAGAGTAAAAAAGGCTGAGAAATGATAGTGTGTGGTTCATTATGCATCAGGGGCATTTATTACTCTCTCTCTCTCTCTCTCTCTCTCTCTCTTCATAACTTCTTATCTTCTTCTTGAAAACACTTTCTAACTTTATCATCGGAGTGGTTATCCCCGTATCACCCCAAGGTTAGCTAATCTCTGCTCATTGTGTAGGTTCTCAGTTGGCCGATAGGAGCATCACGGATCTTGGGCACGGATACTCGGGTTGTCAGATCCTGACAGAAACAACACACACTTTTTATATTCAAATCTTGTTAAATGTGCATAAAGTCACACCCATTAAATGGGTTTTGTACTTTTGTGATTATAAATTGAACATGTAATTCAGACAAAAAAAAAAAATGTACAACACACAACCGATTACAAACTTGATTAGATGATTATTGCTCGTTTAATCTAGGCATAAAATGAGCAAAAAATACTATTGCATACACCATATAAATATACTACGTATAATCATACATATCATTTGACCTTATTTCAAGAGAATAGTCTTAACTCTTAAGCTCTTAACTACTTCGTACAATTTAATTTCTCACCCAATCTATAGATACAAGAAAATGGGTTATAAAGTTTAAAAGATACGAACTAGACTAAAAAGCCCAAACAAAAGTGGGTACCCAGTATAGAACAGCCCTAATTGTTTAAAGACGGAGTATACGTTGCAAATGAATTAAACGGATATTGGAGCTTATACACGTGTACCCTTCCTTCCCTCTCTCTTCCATTGAAGCTTACTCTGAACTCCGTTGAAGCGGCTTGTGAGTTCTCCCCTCCATTGAAGCAGCTTTTTAGGTAAAATATGTTTATATATTCATCGAATATTAGTTTCACAAACTAGTGTTAATCGTTAATTTAATTGTCAATTTAGGGTTCTTCTAAGGTTTATTATTGAATTATTGGTTATAATTACTGATAAAAACCAGAATTTTTGCTGATAAATTATAGTCATTTTAAGGTTCTTATAGGTGAATTATTGAATTATTGGTTATAATTACTGAAAGATAATGACCAGAAATTTCATTGATAGATTATCATTGTAACTTGTAAGGTGTTTCTTAGGTGAACTATTGAACATTTGAACTATTAGTTGTAATTTCTGAAAAATTATAATGAGAAATTTTGTTGCTAGATTTTGCTATTAGTAGTTCTTAAGCGAGAAGAATTTAATTTGAAAATTGAGCCAAATTTGGTTGTTAATGTGTTGCAGAACCCTTGAATGTTAGGACGGAACTATGAAAATGGAATTTCTCTCTCTGGGTCCAGAGCGGCCGCCCCACCTGGCGCCCTGGCTCAGGGGCGGGTCTGTGAAAAGGTATTTTTAGCGTATAAGATAAGGTATGTTGAATTATCAGTTGATATTCCTGAGTTGAAGAAGGATAGTAGGGTGTATAGAAAACAGAAGAGAAAGTTGGTTTGTGCTGTTTCTAAGAATGAACCTATGGCTATCAATGGTAAGGTTTTCCACAGCGAGAGGAACTCTCGTGGGCGGTTTGAGGAAGATAATTCATCTTTGGGTTCTTCAGGCCCAACTTATGATGAATATGAGAGCAATAATCATCTTCGCCGTTTGGTTAGGAACGGGGAGCTTGAGGAAGCCTTTAAGAATCTTGAAAGTATGGTTTATCGGGGTGATATCCCTGATATTATACCATGTACTAGTTTGATTCGCGGGTTTTGTAGGGTTGGTAAAACTAGGAAGGCCACTAGGGTTTTGGAGATTCTTGAGGAATCTGGAGCTGTACCTGATGTGATTACATATAATGTTTTGATTAGTGGGTATTGTAGAGCTGGGGAGATGGATAATGCACTAAGGCTTCTTGACCGTATGAGTGTTGCTCCTGATGTTGTGACCTATAACACCATCTTGCGTAGTTTGTGTGATAGTGGGAAATTAAAACAGGCTATGAAGGTTCTTGATAGGCAGATGGAAAGGGAATGTTACCCAGATGTGATCACGTATACTATATTGATTGAAGCAACTTGTAAGGAAAGTGGGGTTGGCCAAGCAATGAAGCTTCTTGATGAAATGAGGAGCAAAGGTTGTAAGCCTGATGTGGTCACCTATAATGTTCTTATAAATGGAATTTGCAAGGAAGGGAGATTGGATGAGGCGATTGATTTTCTAAATAGCATGCGATCACTTGGCTGCCAACCAAATGTAATAACTCACAATATTATCTTAAGAAGCATGTGTAGCACTGGAAGGTGGATGGATGCCGAGAAGTTGTTGTCTGACATGCTTCAGAAGGGCTGTTCTCCTAGTGTTGTCACCTTTAATATACTCATCAATTTCTTGTGTAGGAAGGGGCTATTGGGCCGGGCAATCGATATGTTAAATAAAATGCCAAAACACGGATGCACCCCTAACTCCTTGAGTTACAACCCTTTACTCCATGCATTTTGCAAAGAAAAAAAAATGGATAGGGCGCTTGAATATCTTGGTATAATGGTCTCTCGAGGGTGTTACCCTGATATTGTTACCTACAACACTCTCCTTACAGCTTTATGCAAAGATGGGAATGTTGAGGTTGCTTTGGAATTATTGAATCAATTAAGTAGCAAGGGTTGCTCACCGGTTCTGATTACCTACAATACAGTAATTGACGGGCTCTCTAAATCAGGAAAGACAGAACACGCCATAAAGCTTCTGGATGAGATGCAGAAGAAGGGGTTGCGACCTGATATAATAACTTATTCTTCACTTGTTTCAGGGCTTAGTAGAGAGGGAAAGATTGAAGAAGCAATTAGGTTTTTCCATGAGATAGAAAGGATAGGGATTCAACCTAATGCAATTACCTATAACTCTATCATGTTGGGACTTTGCAAAGCTCGAGATACTGCTCGTGCTATTGATTTCTTGTCTTATATGATATCAAAAGGTTGCAAACCTACTGAAGCTACGTACACCATTCTCGTTGAAGGTATTGCATATGAAGGTCTAACTGAGGAGGCTTTGGAGTTACTGAATGAGTTGTGTGCTAGAGGGTTTGTGAAGAAAAGTTCAGCTGAACAGGTAGCTGTAAAGATGTAGATCAACAGAGGCTAGTGAGTTAATGTTCCTGCTTTTTTCTCACAAAACTATCGTAGTTCTATAATTGCTTACCCTGCCTCTCTGTAGTTAGTGATTTCAGGATTCAATTTTGTTTGTGTTCTTGAGTCCTGCATAGTTCAATATCATGTCTTATGTAAGCTTTTGCTTATATGGTTTATTTCACCAGGATACATCACTTCCTTGCACTTGTATAATCCAAATAGTTTTGAGCTGATTTCTTTATCTCTCTCTTTCTTGTAAAAACTCGTGATTAGTTCTTTAAGTATATTGTTTAAGAGCTACCCTTAACATGGGGACTCAATGAAATTCATACTGTATATTGCAAATTTATTCATTTTATTGCTTATAAGCGAGAACTTCAAAAGGGATAAAAGAAACAGCGAACTGTATGTTCTATTGATATCAAAGGACATTGTAATCTGATTAGGTTAGCTTTAAGAAGCCTCTTTGATGTTCTTATTATAGGCATGTAGTACAAGTACAGTAATATTTTAGAAGTTGAAATTATGCTTCCAGCAACGTCAAATGGAACGTATACTTCATAATGGTAGTCTTGTAGAGTTGTACGGAGTAGCTTGTAGCAGAGTATCACATCAAATTGCTTGTCCCTTCTTCAAACTCTTAACTCATGTAAGAATAAGACTTGCATCAGGACTTGGTTATGAATCTTATGATAGGCTCAAATATATTTAAACCATACACCACTTTTTAGTTTTTACTCCGTACATGATTAGGGTAGTCTGTAAGTTGTAACACATTGATATGGACCAAGACACCAAATCGGCGCCTAGTCGGTTTGTTTCCGGAATTAGCAATATAATTTAACTAGTCATGTTATCATAATTAAATTTTTCAAAAAAAAAATTAAATTTGTATATACAGACCACAAAGTCATGACAATTAATATCTATAATTATGTAATATGAACAACAAATGATTTATATATATTGTATATTTTTTTTACAATGGTAAGAAAGAAAGAAAACATTAGGAAACCTTGTGGGGAAATTTATTTAACATGATCATTCTATAATTTGAGATGAATGAATGTTTATGTACGGATTACATAAAAAATACTACATTATGGCGCCTGTAGCTCAGCGGATAGAGCGTCGGTTTCCTAAGCAGAAAGTCGTAGGTTCGATCCCTACCTGGCGCGTTTTTGAATATTACAACAATATGTTGACATGATTAAATTTTGCTGTGCGCCTGTGCCCCATTAGGCCATTCCATGTTATTTTACCCTGGTGCAGGACTGGCAACTGATAGATGTTTGTTTTGCGACTCGTATTTGTATTTTTTTTCCCGTAACAATGTACGACTACAATACTACTGATTGTATAGTAACCATGTACGACTGTACGGGTACAAAGTACTACTGATTGTATAATACTACGCAGTAGAAATGAACTGTCAACCTCACAAGGCCACTTGAGCAAGGGTTATGGTTCTCTACCCAATCCATATAAGCAATGCCATCCAAAAAAGTAGCTTTGGCAACAAAATATCAGAAAGACCAACTTCCATCCTATAAACACAAGCAATGCCATCCAAAAAAGTATCTTTGGCAACAAAATATCAGAAAGACCAACTTCCATCCTTCAAATGTTGTATTCCCTTAATTATTTTTCAACAAACATAAATAAAAATCTACAATAATACTTATTATAATACTACGTATGATCAACCATGACAACAGCTAATCATTTCCTCTACCACACAATCAAAATCCTGAAAGAGTGATGCTGATCTTCAGTCCCCACAATTTAATTTCAACATAATTATAACTAATAATACTACATTCCCTCCTTTTGTTTTTCTTTTCTCTTCTTTCCTTCATGTAATTCAGCAAAAAAAAAATTTCTTCATTAATTGCTGTCAAAATTGATAAAATACACGAAACAGATAACGCGAAAATGGAGGGGGATTCATCAACATATCCTATCAGAGAAGACATTGAAGGGGGAGGGAAAAGAGTTGGATGTGGGGGCTGCTTGAAGATGAAGCTTCCAAATGTTCCAATCAAATATATTTGGAAGAAAGGTAAGAATTACATAAAGCAGACTAGTAAAAGCTGCAGTAATGCAGTAGCAGCAACTAATGTTTGTATTCCTCAACCAAAGAAGGCCTTATTTCATGATGATTTCAGGTATGATGCATTAAGCTATGCCCAAAACTTTAATGAGGGTGTAGTTGAATATGATAATCAAGATGATTATGATCATGGGTTTTCTTCCAGATATGCTGTATCTTCAGGTTATAAACAAACTGGGGCACTAAATAATTTATGATTATTGCTATTATTGTCATCTATAATTGTATAGAAAGCATACAATATAGTGATATACAAGTGTTAATTATACAGGGCATTTATTTATTGAAGATGTGATTTTGTCGTTGCTGTACTTTTTATGCATGAAGTAATACTATGTCGTCTATGTGCTGTATCTAATTATTTAAAAGAATAGATATGTTTGGTGAACTTCGAGAATTCATGTTTATAGCTCCTAACAAGCACTATTGACTATTGAGATTAGAAAAATCGAAACCAAATTATTGCGAATAATACCTTGCAAACGAGCTCTTAACAAGCTTATAGTATGACATTAGCATCACACATTGGTGAAACCCTCTCACAATCCTTAGTAGGAGGAGAATTTTTGAGGAATAACATGATCGACATTTAAGTTTTCGACAGGTTTAGTGTGAACTGATTATACTGCAACAAATTTGCAACGGGTGCACAAGTTTTTTGGGTTATCTGCAAGCATAACAGAATTGTAGCAGAACTTTCTATAACACAATATTAATGTCAGTTGATGCTTGTGATCTTTTATAGCTTGCTATAAGTGATTATTTATACAACTTAAAAGATGAATGATAGATGGAAGAATCAAAAAGAAATCTTCATAGAAAAATAATCTTGTTAATTTATAAGTACCTACACAAGATAACAACGCGGGGCAAGTAACAGTCCTAATATGAATTCTCCAAACTAAAACATCAAAATACAGGGCAACCATCAGAAACTGCCCCTTTAGCAGTAGGGCAACTAGCAAGGTCACAATATTCAGACCCAGAACCCCACCAAGAAATGCCTCCAACCTTTCCAAGGGCAAAGTAAAGGAGTAGTCATAAAGGCCACCCCTGCATCCAAGGCCGCGGAGAGAATATAGTTGTACTTCTGCCACCACTTCTTCCTGTAACGCAACACAACATAGTTGAAGATGAACCCGATCAATATCCAAGTGGTGAAGTTAATGGCTGAGGCGGGGGGCATGTTGCCTGTTGAACCAAGGAGCACAGGCAAGTTGATGAGCGCGATCCACTTATGCTGAGGGAATGCTTTGTGTAACAACCATATAAGAAGAGGACCTACAATTCCCACTAGGAAGAACCAATTTATGGATGAGTAAGTCCCCAAGGATCCAAACATCCTTCTTGGTCCGAGTAAACCCCAAATGACTGATGCATCGAAGAATACATTGTCGTTTGGACATGTCCAAGTGCTACCTGGAGGTAGGAGCTGGTCTTGGCATATGTGGGGGACTGTGTTTAAGAAATACCATGCTGCTAATAAATTGACTGTTCCTGCAATAATAGTTCCAATGAACTATGGTGTACAAAATAGACCCTATTAGATTAGTCATAGGGTAAAAGAACCATGTTTCAGAACAGATTTAAAGTGAAATAATGATTAAGTAAAGCTAAGATTTTTGATTAGATGATGTGCTTTAAGCCAGAAATAAATTATAGGACATATTATAGTACAATAATCAATACGTACCTGAACCAAGAACATTGATCGTGGAGGGACCTTCATGTAATGGCCGAGCTTGAAATCATTAAGGAAGGATACAGCTTGTGCCATACTCATATAACCATATGTTTTGAAGCAGACATTAGCTATAGGTCTTCCTGGTAGAATCAAACCCATTAGATACTCTGTGATGACATTAAGCCCTGGTGTCTGCATGTGGGAACAAAAAATTCCTATCAGTACTAGTTGTTATTTAGAACCTCGTCGTTCATATGGTTGAGACGTGCCACCAAATACCAATTGCCCGCACTTCAATAGTATAACTAGTCACCTCAATACCAGATGGTCACATTGAAAGATAAGGAGTGGTTCTAGTGTAAGTACTTCATATGTTATAGATCAGTATAAAGGTAAAGGAGGTTCTCACCTGATTAGTGGTCGCGGTAATAACACTGACAGGAAGGGTGAAAAAAAAGGCAAGGCCTGCAGCAAAAATGAGTGCCCACCATGGCATTTGGATTTGATCTTTCATGAAAATGCAAAGTACCAAAGAAAGAGCAAATGATGCGACTAGTAGAATGTAAAACCACCAGTTAGGAATGTCCTTGTATCTCTTCATCAACTTGTGTGTATATCTTCCTTACGGCTTGATGATGCTCTGAATTGCTTATATATGTCCCTGCATAAAATAATCGAAACTAGTTTTAAGTCGAACATTTAATCAGCAAAAATTAGTTTTGGTCATGCAAAGTGCACCAAAGCATAATACACTTTACCCTCATTTGAGATTATTTTCAAAAAACTAAGGTAGACTTGTAAAGAATACTTACTTGCCATTGAACAACGCAACATGAGTTAGAGTAGCCACAACAGCAGCAAACCCAAGGCCATAAGTAAGCGCGAAGAACATACTCAAGTTTACTCTTCCATACTTAGCGTACGCACCCAAATCAAGCTCAAACTTGTTATTCACAATGGCTCTAACATCATACCTCGTCCCAGCAGCAGTAAACAAATGTGAAGAAAAGAAGGGAAAAGTCTTCGCATTATACAGATTAAACCCCCAGTATGCAATTGGTATAATAAAGTACATGATCAAAGCATAGCCCGCAGCTATGTTAACTATAGCGAAAAATGGAGTGACTAGAGGGCTGCCATTGAAAGCAGCTACGACGTTCCAGTCAAAAGCAAATGCCCCAATTCCAAGTCCTTTAATTCCTGAACCAATCTGGTGAGCTAAGACAGATTTTGGGAAGGCCAAGCAAATAATTGCAAGATTTGATATTGTTGGGAAGAGGTAACCAGGGACTAATTGCCAGGAGAAGGCGCATATTAGTGCTATTGCAAAGAATTGGCTTCTTGTTAGGCTTTTATCTGATTTACTGTCTTGCTTATCGTGTAGTGCCCTGCAAAATACCAAATCATATGGTGAGTCCAGAGATATAATTGTCATTTGTCAACTTCCAAAATGTTTAGCCGAAGTGTCAAGGATTCAACACGGAGTAGTTTAGGAGACCTAAAAAAATGCATGCTTACCGGAAAAGTGAAACTTGAACAAGACTACCAGGCCACCACATTTCAGCAGGATCAACCACATACTTTCTTAGTATTCCAGCCCAACCATAACCAAGTACCTGCATTGATACATACATAACATAAATACTCGTACATTATTATTTTTTCAGACATATCACATATGATCACTACAAGTTTTATTAATTACCTGTATGTACAAAGATTTTTTATTTGGTTCAACTAAGCTAAATGAAATTATTAATTACTTAGATATAATGCATGGTATATCAAAGTTTTTGTTAAGAATTATCATTTTAGGCTTTTCACCATATGATTAATTATAAATCCTCTATGAAACTTAAAGGTAAAGTTTATCTAGTTACATTTTTTTTGAAGATAAATACAAGGGAAATTGTTCCATGTACTTTAGGTTTTGAAAAATGCACCGTGTACCCTTGAAAACTTTCAAATGCACCATGTACCCTTGAGGTTTGTAAAAAAATGCACCACATACCCTGATCGTCTTACAAATGCACATATCATTGACTTATCAAACTAATATTATGCCCACGTACAAACTGACTCATTTTTAGTACTTTATATATAAAGTAAAACCGCCTAAAAGCATAAATTACTTCAAAATTTGAAATCCATCGATCATTCTAAATCCTAAACTTTAAGGTGTTAGACTATGATTTATCAATTAAGTTTGCTTGATAATTAAATGATTTAGCATTATATACTAGCTTTACACTGTAACAATTTAATAGAATTTGATGCTTATAGCCTATATGGGGTCTCAATTTAACAAATTTATCATTTGTTATATGAGTCTAGGGGTATTTGGTACACGTTCTTACAAACCTTAGGGGTACACGGTGTATTTGAAAGTTTTCAGAAGTACACGGTGCATTTTTTAAAACTTTAAGGGTACACGAAACAATTTCCCTAAATACAAAAGTAGTATATTGCAACAATTAAGACCTAAAAATTCCAATAGATATGTCCTTTAAAGAGAAATTGAAAAGGGCCAAGAGATACATGGTGTGTGGGATTTCATTATATAATATCATAGTTAATAATTTCATGAATTACTCCATAGTAAAATTTAAATCCACATAAAAGCCAAGGTGTCTATAGTGTTGTTTCATTAATAAAAAAATTAATAAAAAAACATCAATAATGTTGTTTATTTGTCCTCAAAAGATATTTTATACACCTAAATGTATAAATCTTACTGATATGCCCTATTCACAGTGCCTTTTAAAATTTAGATACTCGAATGTAACATTCACTAAAAAAACAGTTGTAATTGATGAACAGAAATTAAAAATGCCTTTAAGTCTCATATAAGTCTTACTGATATGCCCTATTCACAATGCCTTTAAGTCTCCTCTAGTAAAGAAAACCGATTTTGACAAGGAATTAGGTTTAAATCAGTAAAAATGTAAAATCATGAACAAACACAATCAATAAATTAAAAAATTCAATTATAGTAGAATTGTAAATTAATTCTTTAAAATTTCAACAATTTATTAATAATCAACAATAAGAACAAAAAATTATTTAAATCTATCATTAGCAAGAAACAAAAGAAAACAAGATCATATTATGGTAATTAAATAAAAAATAAAGAGTAAAAACTAACCTGAGTAGTGATAATAAGGATCCAACTAGCCAAAAAAGTAATCTTCCTCATATAAAACACCTTAATAATATCAACAATACCAACAGCATAAGCAGTACCACTCCCCAAAGCAGAACCAGCATTAGCAAACATAGAAATCAAAACATGTTCCTTCATATTAAACGGTCCAGGGTTAAACGAAAACTCCCATCCTCCCAACTTAAACTTTCGAGTCGTAATCGTACGCTCCATTAACCTTCCTATAGGCAGCGTCGCAACCTGAATAGTGATCATAGTGATCACCAATGGTTGGTCTTGATAACTGAAATATGTATTCAAGAATGAGAGTAATACACATGAAATTATTCCTAGAAACCACATTCTGAAGGTCCATACTGGTAATGTGGGATCGTCTGTGTTTGATACTGTTAATCTAACTTCTTCTATTGGTGAATTTTCTTCTTCTATATATGTTTTCGGTTTCCACCATTGTTGTACAGTTTTTTTTTTTTTTTTTTTTTTTTTTTTTTTTTTTGTAACGTTGGTTTGAACTTTGAAATGTGTATTTTTGCTAGGGTTTCAGAACTTTTGTTTTGGGTGGAATTATATACACCGTAGTTTTGAGAGTAGGAGGATTTTTTTTTTATTTCGTTTTATTCTTTTTAAGGAAAAATAGGAATTTGTTGTATGATAATATTCTTTTTTTGGTTGAAGATAGAATCATACAGAATCTTTTTTTTAGAAGATTTTATCTATTGATTTTTAGGCTTTTAGCCGAAAACAACTTAGGATTTGACTTTTTAATAGGAACCAGCTAAAATTGATCACATATTCATATTCCACATTGATGATATTTACTGTTATATCCCTATTATATACTTATTGTAGTTCTTTTCTTTTTTTTTTTTTTTTTTGTTGTGATTTTTATTTTCAACATATGAAAATATGGTTAAAAGTAATAGCACACACTGAGAATATTTTGTATTTTGATATGTAATAGCAAAAATTTGTGCAAATTAACCATATCAATATGAAATCATGTCTTTTGTTTTTACAACAAATACTAAATTAAAAAGAATTCATCTACATTATAATGCTTGAATTGGAACTTAACATTAGGACTATAGGAGTATAATTTTAACCTAAGCGATTTCAATAAACCTAATAGGTATTGCGTTATTGTGTTTTGACAGACTGACAGCAATAAACCTAGCTATTAATTGGCTGTAAGAAAATATGGTGAAAATTGCAAAAACTGATCATATTCCATATTGGTGAGGATGTACATTCTTATTATTAACCAAGGTGATTTTTTATTTTGAGCATAAGAAAATATGGTGAAAAACTGAAAACTAACTTAATTGCGGATGCGGCCAAAACCATTGTCACATACATTGTGTTTGTGTACATAGTTTCATTTGTAAAGTTTTGGTGAATGTTTTTAATTGATGGTCAGTTTCATTTGTTAGTTTAAATTGATTGTGTCCAAAAAAAAAAAAAAATAACAACTTTGTTACCAAGATTTTGGAACCAATAAACCAATTTTATTAATACATGTATCTTAGATAGTGTTTAAATTAAGGTCCTGTCAAAAAAAATAATAAAAAAAATTAAAGCATAATATTTTAATATTGAATTCAATGTTAAATGGTTGTCAATAATTGTATGGTGGAGGCATATACAAGGTGCTCATTGTGCATACGATTAACATGAAGTCAGATCATGAAATGAAAGTAAATTCAAAAAACATGAAGATTAACTCCAATGAACATATACACTTATGAATATAAACACCAATGAACATATATATAACATCATCTTATTGTTATACTTTCTTTGTTCTTTTTTACTTGACCCGTTTCTTTTATCACGTTTGCCAATGCAAAACTTTAGCTATCAATAACTTTAATTCTTCATAAGTAAAAATTATAAAAGTTATATATTATGATAGTTTTTATTGAGACGAATTCAAAAAAATCTAACATAAATATGTTTTTCCTCACACATTATGCAAAAAAGACAGTCAAAAGAGAGACAGTAAATAGTGTAAAAGTCAAAGTGGATCAAGTAAAAAAGAAAGGATAAAGTAGCTCTTATGTTCATTGGAGTTAGTCTTCATGTTCTATTCTAACACCAATAATCCTACTGTATGCCTTTACCGTGTTAATACATCCTTATTTTAAAACTAAATAGAGGATTGAGATTTCTCTCAAATCATCTAAAACAACAAATCTAGGCTAAGCTAGCTAGTTCCTTTGAGGCCATATATTTCAATAACCAGCGCAATTCGTCGTCTACGCAGTACGCACTACATGCACTCAACCTCCATTACCATTGAACCCAAAAGAAACATGTACAAGACTAGGTAGTCCTATTACGTATATGACTCCTGTCAAATGCATCGCTTGAATTTGGATTGGAGATTTCCAAATATATTCATATCATCTTTAAGTTAATAACATTTGAGTTTTAGATTACTAAGTGAAAAATGTTTGTTGATGCCTTTTTCGAGTTTGAGTTGACCCAATGAGATAATTAATAAATTACAAGATATCCTTTTATTTCCCTAATTGAGTAAAAAAAAAAAAATATAGCCATCTAAGTAGGGGTGTCCATAATTCGGATTAAAATCGAAATGCAATCCAATTCAAACCGAATTCAATTCGGATTGAATATGAACTTTAAATCGGATTGATTGGATCATTTTTTTGGAAATTCGAATTTTCGGATTGGATCAAATTGACCTTAATTGGATCCGAACTAAATAGAAAACCAAATTATAATCAAGCATGTATTTGTAGTCACCTGTGTGCTGTTAAAAGTTGTTGTCTTAACCTGCTCAAAGTTGTTGCATGGAGTAATTGTTGTAATCTAATGGTGTTGCTTGTAGTATTTTGACTTGATGTTAAATAATTTATGTTAATTATGACTATTTTCAAGATTTGTATTAATCTTAAGGATTGAACAAAATGTTAATTATAATTGCATTCTTATTTTTATATTATCGTACTAATCTATTAGAGGCTAAACATTTACGTATATTAATTCGGATTTTTGAATCGAATCCAAATAATCGAATTTCAATTTGGATTGGATTGGATCAGATTGGGTTAGGAGAGTAACTCAGATTGAATTGGTTTGAAAATTGAAAACCGAATAATATTTCGAATCGGATTAAATTTGACCTAAATTCAAACTTAAAACCGAATGGACATCCGGATGAGTAAAAATTAAGTGAGGTAAATTATACGACCCTCCAAAAATAGAAAATGAAAACACCTGCTCAATCAAGTAATCAAAATATCAAATCCAACATAGTAGGTGGAGGTCCCACCAATAACAACCGCACCAATCCACCAACCCACTGAAGTCTGAAAGTAGCAAAGTGCCTGATTGCTGACATCAACAGCCACTGCATCTCCACTCCCTTCCCAATCAACCGCCACAAAAAACTCAGAGGAGAGAGAATATCAGCCACTTTTAGAGAGAGAAAGCGCGGCAATGGCGATGTCAATGGCGCTTCGCAGACTATCCTCTTCTTCTTCATCTTCCTTTCGTCCTATCTTCAATGGCGGTTCTTATTTCTACATGGTTAATATTCTTTTATTTCATATTATAAACTTACGCATTATCATTCTTATTTGAATGTATGTACATTTTCATATTTTTTCTGCATTTTGTTTGGCAGTCTTCTTTGTCAAATCAAGCTTCTCTGGATAGCAATCGATCTCGTGTTAATGTAAGTTTTAATTTCTTTGTCGAAATTTTACATTTTTATCGTTTGATGTTTATTGCAATATGGTGATTTAGGGTTTGGTGATTTGTATCAATGGTGATCGTATGTATTAATTTATTTATTATTAATTTTTAAATTTTTGGATTTAGTGGATAAAGCAGCTGAATGAACCGCTTGAGGTTATTGATCCTGAGATTGCAGACATTATTGAGCTGGAAAAAGCTCGGCAATGGAAGGTAAATTAATTACTGAATATTTATTTATTTATTTATTTTTATATGGTACTCCGTATTATGTTTGTAAGAGGATTTTCTTCTTTGTGTTTTGAATTTTGATTGAGTTATATTGAAAATTTGTCCATGAGGATTTTGCTCAGTTCTGTTATGTTAATGATGTTTTTGAGTGTTTCGTTTAAATGCATAAATGCGAAATGTGTTGCCAATTCATTTCATTGTTTACACCATTGTTGGTATCTTGCCGTAAATTCGTGTTTATGTATCACCATGGAAGGAAGATGCAACTTGTAAGCCACCGTAATCTGATAATGGAAGTCCAAACTTCATGTGATGTAGATTGAATATACCATATATGTGTACATTTAAGGCTTGTTTGGCATTGTTAATGTAAATTGTTAATGCAACTTCAGTCTCAATTAGTTTCCTTTGTACATAGAAAAATCACACTAATGCAACTCCACTCTCAATTACTTGGGACTTTGGGAGAGGGTTTGTTTTACCATGGACTTTGATTTCTTTTCAAATCACACTAAGGGGGTGTTTGGTATAGTAATTTTAGATGTAGGAAACGAATTCAATTAAGTGTTTTCATTTCTAGTTGTTTGGTATGGGTTAAAAGTAACAAATACCGTTTCCTAAGGGTAACAAAATCCCCCAATTTGTTACCCTTGACAAACCAGTGGAAACAAAATACGTTTCCTTACTCAATCACAATCTACTCAAATTGTTTCCATTCCACTAAGATACCAAACATATAGTAAAGATAACGTTTATCATTATCCTTTTCCCTACTTATTTGAATCCTTTCCGTTTCATTTACAATATTTATACCAAACACCCCCTAATCCAGTATCACTATTCATTCATTCGTAATACCTATTAATCAGGTTGACCTGAGGAATTATTGTTTGTTTCTGGTCTCACATTGAAAATTTATGGGTGCCTATAGGGGCTTGAGCTTATACCGTCAGAGAATTTCACCTCTGTTTCAGTAATGCAAGCTGTTGGTTCTGTCATGACTAACAAATACAGTGAAGGATATCCAGGGGCTAGATACTATGGAGGAAATGAGTATGATAAAGCTCCATCTTTTATTTATTTATTTATTTATTTTATTTATTTTATTTATTTTATTTTTTTTTTGTAGCGTAGCTACGATAGATTATAGTTCCTTGTCTCATCTTAAGTGAAATGGATATCAGGTACATTGATATGGCTGAGTCATTGTGTCAGAAGCGGGCATTGGAAGCTTTTCAACTGGATCCTGCAAAATGGGGAGGTGAGCACATAATTGCGAGCACATGTCCAGAAGTTGTATAATAGTCGCAAGCTATACATTCCACAATCACAACATTTTTGCACGAAAAATGTGTCTGAACAATTGGGATATTTAATTGAACAGTGTACTTCCAATATTGTGGATGATATTTCTGATTAAAGTCATGGAAAGGATTCATGAAAACAGTCTCTGTTTTGTATTCATATTATGAGGGCTTTCATAATTTGCGATCAATGGTACTCCTTAGTTCTTGCATCTAGCATCATGAAGCACATTCTTTTTTTTTTTTTTCTCATTATTATTGCAGTCAATGTGCAGTCTCTATCTGGATCACCAGCCAACTTCCAAGCTTATACTGCACTTCTGAAACCCCATGAAAGAATCATGGCACTTGATCTACCTCATGGTGGACATCTTTCGCATGGTTATCAGGTGCTCTAATTTTTGTTCAATGAAACATTTGTTTAGATTTTGGGTGTGTGTGCGTGCATGTGTGCAAAATTTTGGGGTTTTGTTAAGATTTATCAATTAAACAATCATCAACTATCATTCATGCTGGTTTATATGTGTTTTATTTTTAATAAACAAATTACTCTCAACTCAAAGAAGACCTAGGCATTGCTTTCATTTTGTATGTTGTGGCCTCCAGTTTGCTGGAAGAACTCATTACTCACTACTTAAACTAAGTTATATTCCTCCACTTTTCCCAGCTTCCTTAGTAAGTGAAATATAAGTTTCTAGATCACATGTTAATAGAATTGCCATTGGAGACTATCAATCTTAATAAAAATGGCATAGGCCTTCTCTACATATGTTCATATATTTAAAACTACTTCCGTCCCTCTCCGGATTGGTGATTGAGCTTTCCAAAACAGCTGTAAAATTAGTTGATTGGTTTTGAGTTAAGTTGGCTAACTATATACCATGGAGAATTGTTAAAGTTATCCTTCGTCAATTTGGCTTTACTATCTGAAATGAGGAATTGTTTTTTTTTTTTTGACACAATAAATGAGGAATTGTTGTAGGTCTGGCTTATGAGCTTTCTTATGCTCATGTTGAAATGCAGGCTCAATCATTTTTCTTTTTACTTGCAGACTGACACCAAGAAGATATCAGCTGTGTCCATATTCTTTGAGACCATGCCATATAGATTGGATGAGAGCACAGGTTACATAGACTATGATCAGGTACTCTCTTTTTGAGACTTGTATGCTCCATGTTGTTTTTAAAGGGAAAAAAATCTAGTTTTTGGCCAATTTGCTGTGGTGTTCCAGCTCTTCCTTCTTTTGGATTAATGAAAAAAGGACAGCATTCCTCTGGTCTTGTTAGATGTCACATGTTAGCCAGGAAAACATGGATGTACATGTACTATTAGATGTTTTATAAAAGTTTATCTGTAAGTGAATTTATAACATAATGTCATTTGTTTCTATTGAAGAATGAATTACCATGTGCATAAACCATACTTCGTATTTCTCTATAGTGTTGTTATCTGATAATCTAATACTCTTCATAGTTCTTAAAGTTTAGTACGGATAAGTTTGTGACTAACTTCTTTATTGAAAAATATATTCCGTGTCATTAAAGAGTATATTAATTCTTGTCAATATAATTCTTTGCAGATGGAGAAGAGTGCCACTTTGTTCAGGCCAAAATTAATAGTTGCTGGTGCAAGTGCTTATGCACGCCTATATGATTATGCACGGATCAGAAAGGTGCACTCCCTTAGCTTATTTTTTTTGTTTCTGTAGTCTCATTATTTCCTCATTCACTTCTATGTCTTGAAATGAAAGGTATGATAAATTTTTTTTTTTTGATCCAATAGGTTTGTGACAAGCAAAAAGCTATCATGCTCGCAGATATGGCACATATCAGTGGGTTGGTTGCTGCAGGTGTCATTCCATCTCCTTTTGAGTATGCAGACATAGTGACAACTACAACACATAAATCTCTCCGAGGGCCACGAGGAGCAATGATATTTTTTAGGAAGGGTCTAAAAGAGATAAACAAGAAAGGGCAGGAAGTGAGTTTTTGTTTCTTTGACAAGAATAATCTGCATCAATCCATTCATTTCTGTCCCAATTATTTGGCTGGACAATATTCAAACTCTAATTACAGAAACATTGTCTCTGTAATGTTTAAATGCTGAGATCATCCATCCATTGAGGCTTATTTGTAACCTCTGTTCATTCAAATTCCAAATTGTTATTTCGGGCTGGGGACTAATTGTTGACCAGTTCAGTAATGAGAAAATGGGTGAGTAGATCATTTACATCAAGTATATGAATTCTTAGTAGTTGAGTTGTTGTTGCAGGTAATGTATGATTTTGAAGACAAAATCAATCAGGCTGTCTTTCCAGGACTTCAGGGTGGACCACACAATCACACTATTGCTGGCTTAGCTGTTGCATTGAAACAGGTCTATCTTGAATTTTGTATATGAATTTTCAGATCAAAGATACAATTTCCAGCTTGTAATGTATGTTAATCTAACTAATTTTTACTCCATATAATTGCTTTGTAATGTTCAGGCTAGGACTCCAGAATACAAAGCCTATCAAGAGAAGGTGCTAAGTAACTGTGCTGCATTTGCCCAGGTACATCAAATCAAAACAAAATCCCTGAGTATTTTTCTTCATATATCAATTCATTGCTATTGTGGTAGGAAATCCCCTGACAAGGCTTGGTCCAACACTATTGATTTTGCAGAAGCTGGCTGACAATGGGTATCATCTGGTTTCTGGCGGGACTGATAACCATCTAGTCTTGGTGAATCTGAGAGACAAGGTGAATGATCTAATTTTTGTATTTTCATGAACGTTTGTGTCTACAGGTTATTTGGTCCTAGATAATGGCTCATGGTTTTGCATTTTCTCAGTTATTAATTTATGTTGATATTGACATGGCTGATCTCCTTCAGAACCTTTAAACTGCTATAAGGGTTGTCCCTCAAGTTCCAAACTAGAGAATAGTGTCACTATCTCTTGTTCGAGTTATAGAACTGCTTGGAGGCTATTTTTAGTATTAAGTAGGAAAATTTGCATGCCCCTAATGTATTGTTGCAAATAACATGCTATAATTTATGGTGTTTCTTGGAAAGTATATAATAATTGATTTTGCATTCCTCTGCCAACCCATGGTGGGATTTATGGACTGGAAAGGTGTGGTAAAACCAAGTGGGCTGTCTACAAATTATTAAAATGTAACCTTTGTTCTCTTTTCTTTATTTTCCCATGGAAAGGGTATCGATGGATCACGAGTTGAAAAGGTCATGGAAGCAGTTCATATTGCTGCTAATAAAAATACAGTTCCTGGTGATGTGTCAGCCATGATTCCTGGAGGCATCCGTATGGGTAGGCCATCGTCACCTATCAATATATCATACTCCTATGAATTTTGAATCTCCATTGTCATCAAATAAATGCTCTTTTGTTGTCACAGGAACCCCTGCGCTAACATCCAGGGGATTTGTGGAAGAGGATTTTGCCAAAGTGGCTGACTTCTTTGATGCTGCTGTAAAATTGGCATTAAAGATAAAGGCTGATACAAAAGGTTCGTATGTCAATTTGTGCTTTAATTACCCCCATGCTCATCTTTTGCCATCCACAATGAAAGTGAATAATGAATGATCTAATGCTGTCCATCTGAAACCTCTTTTGAAAGGGACAAAGCTGAAGGATTTTGTGGCTACCATGCAATCAAATGACAACTTCCAGTCTGAGATCATGAAGCTGCGTCAAGATGTTGAGGACTTTGCTAAACAATTTCCGACAATTGGTTTTGAGAAAGAGACGATGAAATACAAAGAGTAGACATTGCAGTAGCGAAAGTTCGAGAGCGTTGCTCAGATAATTGGTCAGACTCTCCAGTGGAAAATTGAACAGGCTATAGTTAAGTATCGGCAAAACAACTATTTGAAAGGAGAGGATCCAAGTATACGGCAGTATGATATTATTCAGTATGAATTTGCATCAGGCATGTATCATGACAGCGACAAATTAAATGTCGCCAATATTAGCAGTTATTTTTTACGTATTAGTTTATCACTCTTTTTTGGTATTAAACAAATAAGCAAAGAATCAGTATTTTTCTTAATAGAGGAAGCTGAAATTACTGCACTACACGTTCAATCATCAGGGACTTTCCCTACATTAAACTAATAATTACTCAATAGAACACACTGTAACATTAACTTATCTAAGACAATCAGCTCACTATTATATGTATAACAAGCAAAGAAGCAAACAAAATCAAAATTCAGCATTTCTTCATATTAAGCAAAATTTGTCTGCCTTTCAAAAAGTAAAGAAAACCCATGAGATTTACAAAAACCATAATTTGTATTAATTAAGGTCATACTTAATTTCCTCAAAACTATGTAATATAGTACAGAAAATTCTATAGCCTTTTCTCCCTAAGAAAAGATATACAAACATCATTTGGAGTGAGTTCTGCTCTTCAATCCCGAGTTAGCTACACTGCTGTCTCTTAGTTTTCTTTCGTGGATCCAACTGATACAGATGTGGGAATGTAAGTAAGCTCATCACAATCCAAAAGCCTCCTAATTATTCTGAAGTAAGATCAAGGCTACAGACGCTTTCTACCCATCTTGTTCTTGCCAATTCTTGATACCCCCGAATCATTAGGAGGCTTCCAAATTATATCATCCAGATTTTCGCAGAAGTTTTTGTAAAACTACGACATGAAAAAGTAACAGTCAATTGCATGATTTTGAGAAGTAGCACTGCTGCGCTAATAGTATTCCTCTGAACTATAAATGACATGGCATAAACAGCAGTCCAGAAAATGTAGAGCAATTGTTGATAATAATTGGGGAACCAGAGATGAAATACTCTCTTAGGTGTCCAATCACTCGACAAGTTAACTGCTAATTAAATCATAAGAAAAGCAAGTAAAAAAACTAACATTGAGGTACTCATTAGGATCACCGGCAACTCTTTGAATATCTACCAACAAAAATGTAGGCGCAACTTCAAATACCTGGAAAAATGAATCTAAACCAGTTCCAACTTCCCACCAATGAAAAGAATTCAGAACATCAGAGTAACCAACCACAATGAAGAGGAAGACTTACTTCTAAAATCACAGTGATATTTCCAGTCTTATTAGCTGATAGACCTTCAATCCTCATCTGACAGAAAAAGAGAAAGAAACAAATATTATTGCTAGCAAACATAAACAGCAAGCATAAAAAAAATGTCACCACCAAATAACAGATCTAAGATTAAGGTTGAGAAAGATTGTTAAAAGCTCCTAGGACTTCCTACCTTATAGTTCCGTATATGCGTCTTGAAACCCATTGATTGGGCAACTACTTCCATACTTGATAAGACAACTTTTTCTGGCTTTTGGGAAACAAAGCGTGTTTGATGTTTCACTGAATCCTGTTAAAGAGTGAAAGGATACTTAAATTTAAGCAGTAAAAAAGAGATGATAGGTTCAAGATAGCAAAAGTAGGAAAATGTAGTGAAATACCACACACAGAGACATGATAGGTTCAAGATAGCAAAAGTATAAAGGAGCCAGGAGATACAGCTTCATACCTTGCCTTTATCAAACAAGGATTGAAGATTTAATCCCTGTGATAGAATGATAAGGTCAAATGCATTGAGAATCAATGGCCCAGCATCATCATCTCCATGTTGCTGATACTCTTGCTGATTCTGCAATAAAAGTGACATCATACCCCGTATGAAAAGATGAACTAAGATAAAATTAAATTTAAATTCAGGGAATGTGATGTGAATTAGCCTCTCCTATCTCAGATGAACTAAAACTAGGGAACCAAATTTCAAGTTATTACTGACCTCAGTCTCATCGAAAACAGCATTTATGTCATCCAAGTTGACATCTTCATATTCAATATAACTCACAGGAGTATAATCTTTTTTGAACCATTCATCATCCTTAATATCTTCCATCCTAATGCGCTGCAGAGAAGAATAAGAAGAAAAGAACATACAACTCAGAGTTAAATACATAAAGTCACTGAAATAGTCTGACAAGTAAAAACATAAAACAAATTGTGAAAAGGTACTAAAAGCTTCATCAAAGTGATCAGGTTTTCATATGCTTGTATACACTTGAGTACGCACAACTTAAGTTTGACAGAAAAATCTTACGCTTTGAGGATTTGGGTCCAATATTCGCTTGATTAAAGATTTTGCTCCCATGGAGAACCAAGAAGGAAATGAAAAATCGGCATTTGCAATCTGCAGATCAGAAATGAAAAGTCAAGTGTGAAGATGAATTGAGATAAAGGGAACAATGCCAGAATAATTTTAATGCTTTGATACTTGCTCGTATTACATGGGAGAATTCATCAATGAAAAACATTTTTATTAAAGGAACAATTATATCCAGCAGGATTAGAAGAAGAAAAGGATCAAGTATACAGGGGGTCAATGTTACCAAAAGTCTGATAGCTTTAACAAAGGATCAATGTTAACAAGGAAGTCATATTAACTCCAATGAGTCCAATCAAAATGTTCATGCCTTACTGTATAGTGTCGTGAGTTCAAGTTCGTCAAATGGGAGATAACCTGCCATCAAGACATAAAGGATAATCCCACAAGACCATATATCTGCCAGAGCACCATCGTAGCCCTTGTGATTGAGAACCTAGTAGACGATTTGAAGATAAATTATGATTTAGGAGTCAAAAAAAAAAAAAAAAAAAACATATATAAAGTAGTTTGCTGAAGTGCCTTTACCTCTGGCGCCACATAGTTAGGAGTCCCACAAGTAGTCTTCAGGAGACTAACGCCCTAAATAAAATAAAGCCTAGTGTTAATCATCTAAATATATAACATCTCTTAAACTGGACAAAAAGTCAAAAATATTATGATATATATACCTCCGGAGGTTGTGCACTAAGTCCAAAATCAGATATTTTTAAATTTCCCTGGGAATCTAGGAGAAGATTTTCAGGCTGGACAAACATAAAAACGGATTTTAGGATGCTCATAAAGCAATATCAGCAAAATGGTCGTTTTGATAACAATAGAAATTCACCTTCAAATCCCTATGGTAAACCCCTTTGCTATGGCAAAACTCTACCCCATCAATCAATTGCTGGAAATATGTGCGCGCTTCCACCTCGCTGAGTCGTCCACGGTGAGCCTGCAGGGAAGTACAATTAGCAAAAACTCAAAAACAAAAACTCAGCACAAAACAAGGTCATATCTCAAAACAAAAACTCAGCACAAAATACTTACAATTTTATCAAACAATTCACCACCCGTAATGTATTCTAATATGATATAGATCTTGGTACGACTTGCCAGTACCTGCACAGTTGACAACACCAGCTTATTTCAAGGACATTTTGCAACCTCACAAAACACAAAGCATAATCTATCTACAATAATTTTTTCATGGCCCCCTATTATTTAGGGTAAACCCTTCTAATTCTGTAAGCAAAATTCTTCCATTAACACTAGTAATATATTCTTCTACTCCATTATTAAGGAAAAATGTATTCACAACACACAGCCTATAAAAATTATAGCACACCAGTCATGGAATACAAACTCTGCTTCACTTATGAAAAAATACTCTGACCAAAGCATCCTTACCTCATGTAACCGAACAACATGTGGATGCCTAACAAGTTTCATTATGGTTATCTCCCTTTTTATCTGCAAAAAGGCAAATATGCTCAGTGTGTAATGGTACAATCAAGTATAGTGAAAACTAACGAGAGGTGAGATGCAGGGAAGTACAATTAGCAATATGGTGTAACTTCCAAAAGATTAGAGAGCATAGAAGCAGGATGAGGAGGGGTATGAGAAAGAAAGAAAATCATATACTTTGATGCAAACAAATTCATTTTCATACAATCCTAAGCAAACAAATTTGGAACAAGCCATACAATTACATTTAAGCAAAGAACCAGCAACAGACACATATCAGCAATAGAAATTAAGTGTCTGATTGTTGCCAATTTATGCAAATATAATCTTCAATTACACATCTCAATAAATCATATTATGTTACAGTATAATAGTGCCACAAAGCTCGAACATAAATAGGAAAAATAATGCATAAGCAAACTTCATCTTCTATGGCGAACAAGTAACAATTAGGCATAGATGCAGAGTGGTGGTACTCTTAAGAAAAATTAAAAGGTGTTCAATATCATCCAGTTGATACTTCTGAAAATTCATATCCACAAAGTATGCACTACACCTAACAGAGCAGCAAATTATGGGCGTGAGCCTGTGAGGTGGTACTGCTTTACTAGGAATGAGCCTGATAAAGCACAGACTTTCACTAGGTTTGCCCCTTCAAATCACGGTGCGAGGCTAGCTAAAAAAGGTAACAATGTTGAGATTGGTCTAACATAGAAAGACTACAGAACTACAAGAGTCACAAAGCCAACTAATATTCAAGGCTGGATCCTTACACCTTGATCATTGCTAATGGCAGGTGAGTAGAGACTTGGATTAGCCAGATTACAAAATTTTATCAACTAATCAAAATTGCTTCTCATTATTAACCTACTTGAGAAGCAACCACCACCAACTCATTAAGTAATTAGGGTAATGTAGGAAAATCTTAAATTTTAGGAATTCACAATGATATTCACAAAATTGAAATGCAATTTCCTCCAGAAAATCAAGTAATCAACCCTTTATAATGTACTATCCCTTAGGATTTGATTGTACTTTCAAGAACCAATTACAACAACATTAGTCAGCAGGTGGTAATTAATCTTTGACTAGGCTCGACGACGGCCTATCAGATATCAATGCAAGTCTCCATCCAACATACACAAATCATCTACTATGCAACATCAACACATATATTATAAGCTCGATTACGCCTTTTCAACTAAAATCACAAGAAAAACACATAACAAGTCAAAAATCAACCAATTCCCAACTTAATTATAACCCCCACAAAATTATCATAGTGGATCTCCCAATTCTAATTTTTTTACTTAGTCAAATAACGATAAGAGAGGAAATCACCTGCTCAACCATCTTATGCTTAAGGATGGCACTTCGATCAAGAACTTTCATGGCAACACTTTCACCAGTTTCTGTGTTCTGAGCAAATTTCACCTTAGCAAAAGTTCCTTCTCCAATTGTTCTTCCTATCTCATACTTTCCTACTTTTCTCACCACCATCTCTTTCTCTCCTTAATTTCTTACTCTAGAAATTCAATTGTCCAATTTGGCAGGACATACACAAAATTCTCTCTTTTTACTTCACAAACAGCATAAAATCAAAGAGTAAAGATGAAGATTTCCTCTTTTCCCACCGATCTTGAAAAAAAAATACCCACAATTATGAAATTTGATTGATACCCAATTTCTATAATAATTTAAAAAGATTAAAAAAGATCAAAAAGCTAACAACTTTAAAAAGTCCTGCAAAAAATAAATAGAGTCCTGAAAAATTGGGTTTTTGTTTTCTTGTTTAATTGCCAAATTGCAATTGGTGGGAAAATAAAGTATGGGTTTAATGAAAATTTTGTGCCGAAAAAGCATAGAATATTAAGCATTAAACATGAAAAATGGGTTTGGGGTTTTATAGGTTGAGGGAAAGCATGTTGTTTTTATAGGTCTATGTTAGGTTGGATTTTGGTGGATATAATCATATAAATGCTCTAAATTTGTTTTTTTTTTTTTTTTTTGTTTTTTTGTTTTTTTTTTTTCCATCTATAATTTATTTTTGTGAGAATAATTAGTTAATTACTACGTAAATTTATTGATTAATTAAATAAAGTTAACTTTTTTTTGGTTTCAAAAAAAAAAAAAAAAAAGAAAAAAAAAAAGAAGTTAACTTTTTTTTTAAAAAAAAAAAATTAAAGATGTGGGAATCGTTTACAGCATAAGTGCATAACCCCAACCAAGAGGAAGACTATGTTTTGGTAGGTTGCTATAGCTTTAATAATTACCCTACCTGTCCACAAGATGTGTCCTCATACTCCTCAATTAGCATCTCATCACTAATCACTATTCATTATTCATTAAAAGACATACCATTTACATACTTGTATTTCATTATGTATTTTACGTTAAGACTAATCCAACACTGTTTATAAAAAAAGACTAATTCAACAATATATTATACAATAACATTATTATGGCCCTATTCTTTTCGGCTTATTTTCAGTTCAGTTCAGTTCCAATCAGTTCAGCTCCTAATTTTCTTCTCTCATAAAATATTCAGTTCATCTCAGTTCAGTAAATCAAAATAAGCCCTATATAACAGAAAAAAAATATGTCAAAAATAATAATAAGTAAATAGTGAAATAAAACCAATATGTACTTACAAAATAGAGGAAGTATGACATAAATTTTACTAAAAAGAGAGAAGAAATAATCAGATGAATTTGCATTCAATCTAAAAAGAAAGTAGAGATAAAATACTATGGAGTATTAAGAAAAATAATTCTATAACTCAATCAATAATGTACAAGAAAAATGCAGCTATTACCTTAGTTATAAATTATTTGAAACGATTTAATATAAAGTGTAATTACAAAATATTTAATCATTACAAATAATTTAAAAAGGAGGTAATAATAATTAAGGGTAGAGGATTAGATTTTATTGGGGATAAGGAATCAAATTATTATTGGTTTAGCTTTTGACCAACTAACATGTCATCATGTCATGGATATGTGGTTGATTTGACTACTAAGTGATTAACAAATAGCAATTAATCCAATTAAGCTAATGTCATAATGTGTGGTTGATTCGCTTACCATAATTTAGTTTCTTAATGAATCATATACGTCAATGAACCATGGTACCATTACATTTCACAAATAAATTTTCCAGATCATCCCTTATTCCCTTCATCTAAAGAGGTCCCTTTCTTCTAGTAGGATTTCCTCGTTATAATGTCAAAGTTGTGTATGATTGTAGTGGTCTTAAATTCAAGGTAATAGTTCATAGTGGCTTAATTACAGCAATGGATGCAAAAATTTTTAAATATAAAATATTTTCCCAAATTTTGCGCTGAGTGTTAAGAAAAAACAATACAAGTCCATACATGAAGGAGAGATATATGAGATATAAACCCGTCACGTTGACTTTGATATTATGTCAGGGGGGCTAACTCAACAAAAAGTTTAAATTAATGATTTAAGTTTAAGATTGATTTTTATACTCTATCACACTAAGATTTTATTATTTGTCCATTGAATTGAGCTGAGAAAGATTTGAGAGTGAGATTGAAGCACTAGGACAGTTCTAGAAAAAGGATTAGAACGCTAATACTTTTTTAATTTGTAATTGGGACAAACAAACCAATAAAAATACTAATTTTTGAAGACGTTACAAGTTGTAGCCTGTAAGAATACGTGTAGTAAAAATGTAATTTAAATTGTGATGGTACAAACAATTGCAAACATTTTCTAAAGTACATTGTTTGGTGATTCACCACTAACTTGCACTAAAAGTTGCAAGTGGCCGAGTGGTGTTAGGCTGACACAAATGAGTTATTTAATATTTTAAAACTATTTTCACTCTATGTTTTTTTTTTTGACACACACACTCCATGTTATACTTCGTATTTTTAGTCAAGGTTTTTAAATATTATTGGTTGATCGTGCAATTTAAATAATATCAATGTACTGTAAGAAGTTATTTATTACTTGTAGTATTATAGTTACTTATGTCATGAGGAAGATTTTTGTCGATAACTACACGGAATAATCACTTTTCATTTTCTTATTAATTGTCGCATAGCATTTTTTATTTATCATTTACACATTTATACAATATCACATATTCACAATAATTGTTTTTCAAAGTCTTTTGATAAATATTTGTTAATAATAATATCTATATTCTGAATTCTATCTCCTAAGTCCTAATAATTCTAGACTCCTTATATCACAATATATAATATCACATACAATGTTATCTCATAATATCGTATAACACATGGACTAGGTTCATCATGAACAAAGGAGTTTGTAATGATGGTCTACGATAATGTAGCATGGTGCATAAAGAGGTTATCATTTGGGTAAATAGCGAGGAATGTTTTGGTAAGGCTACTAAATAAATGGTGATACCTCAAATTTGTGACATACAATAAAGTTCTTCCTTTTTTCAGCCTGATTGAGGACAAATCTCTAAGAAAACACGATCTGTGTTGGAGCTAATTTTAAGTGCTACAGAGTATAGTCCTAGACGTTTCATTCACACACTATAAATTACTATTGTTGAAGTATATCCTACCAAATAATACATGTAAGTGTTCCACATTGATAAAAAGTTGAGAGAGCTAAACACTTTATAAGGCTAAAGAGCTAAACTTCCTATTGTCATATGGTTTTGGGATAAAATCTCCTTTGGACTAGAGAAGTGGACTTTTTTTTTCTTGATTTGCGAGTGCGGCATAGGCTCATATTTAAGAACTATGGAGGAGGAGCAGAAAGATCGAATGGTCCGAAGCACAAAAGATCACGCTGAGTGTAAACCTTCTAACTTCAGTAAGACAGCTGGAGTAGATTGTGTAACTGTGAGCTGGAGTAGTGATATGGCAAGAATGCCAACTATCAATGGCAACCATTCCATCCCTAAGTAAATGATGGAAATCTCATTTACACCCTTATGATTGACAATTTTTGTTGATCATGAAGATCAACTAGTATTTCCTTGCAGCATACATGTACATCATTCACTTGTACTAGTTTATTTATACAGCAATATTCATGAGTTTTTGTAATAAATTGACACCTTCTATATCTTAAGGTACAAAAATTGTTGGCTAACATTGCTAGCCAAACAAGCTGAGTTTGCAGTCCTAGAATGCCCTTTGGTTGTACCCCTTGACTGTGAATGGATCTGGCACCTTCACGGTTCATCGCCTTAATCCGGTAAGTATCCCTTGGAAGTAACAGACAAATTTATACGTTATTGGAATACTAGTTGCTGCACCAATGGAGGACTAATATTTATATATTTC
Source organism: Chenopodium album (assembly GCF_948465745.1). NCBI lineage: Eukaryota > Viridiplantae > Streptophyta > Magnoliopsida > Caryophyllales > Amaranthaceae > Chenopodium > Chenopodium album. Next base: position 43,221,471 of record NC_137849.1, read on the forward strand.
TTCAGACGTGGTATAAAACTGACTGTGAGGAACTTTATGGTAGGATTCTTGATAACTTCACCGTTGTGTTAACCAGCAGATAAAAAATCATAGTCTGGAACTTTGGGAATCGACGTTGCTAATGCCATCACTTTCCTTCATTTTCATCAGCCAGAAATACCAAGGCAATCTTCACAAAGCAAACAGCAAGGAAATGTAGAGTATTTCTTCAGGATCTGCAAAGAAACAGTTGTTAGTTTTCAATCTGAACCAACTGCACAGCTACTTATTGAGCTGATGTCTAGTTCAAGTACTACAGAAGGCAGGAATTCAGAAAAATTTATTGGCACTACAACAATATATTTAGTAGATGCTATAAATGCCGGACAAACTCTCAGTTGACAGATGATTTGAGTTGTTTCCACCCTCGCAATCTAGAGACACAAAGCCTATAAGTCTACGAATGTCTCTTTCGTTCACTCCTCCTGTTGGTGCTCCATATGTGCTCTACATGGTTCCTTCAAATGACGCCTTTTTCCCAAGCCATACTTGTGTTCTAGACGAGGCAGGAAATCCAGTTATTGGAATCTATATGAGGTGATCAGGGCATAATTTGATGCCAAAATTTTGTCTGTCTAAGAAATAATATACACTATTGAGTGTTAGCAAGACTAATGTGGTAAGTTCTAAGTCCTTTTGGTTGTTGCTTTTACCTTCAGATGTCATGGAAAAAGACAGATCAGAGAAATTATTGGCAGTTCGAGGTCAGGGGAAGTTCGTATACTTGCGAAAAATGTAGGTGAAAGATGGTCTTTCATGAATTCTCAATGGGAATTCCGTCCTCAACACAAGCCACGAAACATCTATGAGACTAGGCGCTTATTGGTGAAAAGAAGGTAAACATAAACAATTTTCTACCCCGAACAAAATCGACTAAATCGTTACAAAGAAACAAAATGTTATTTGAACTAGTGTTTATGCAGGTAATTTTCATGCCTGGTAAAAAATTAGAATATGAAACCAAGCACAACGATCAGAACGATGAAATTGACGACTTCACCACTGCAATCAAATTTTCTCCCAAAAACCCTCATGGAAAGGCAGTGGCTCTCTTTGGCTTAAAATCCGGAGTTCTTCAGGTAAAATCAGCACAGTTTTCACTATTTAAAACGAGTTCAGATTCATGTTAAGATTACTAACAAAGAAAAATTTGTCAAGTATATCAAGGAGGACTGGTTTCTGCTACCAGGAACTATATCAGCCCACTGTACCATCCGAACAGCATATAGAAGGAAATATGGGGCGAACAACATAATGACAACAATAGAAGATGATCTACTGCTAAGACCAAGCAACAACAACTGCAGACCAGAAGTAGTAAATAATAGTCTCTTCACATTTCATGATATAATGAATATTGATGATGTACACAAAACGAAAAGTGGTTCTTGCGTTGGGACTACCTGTGGAGTAGGGTGCGGTGGTGGCCGCTGCGGAGGATAAAGCATTGGTTTTTTTTTTTTTTGTTTTGTTTTGGTGTTTAGCGAGTCACATGGCAGGGGTGAGAATCGATCCCAGGATCTCCTGGAATCGGGAGAGAAGCTCTAACCACTTGAGCTATCCCTCACTCTCAAGATAAAGCATTGGTTAACCTCAATTCTACTCATGTTAATCTCCGGCTTAATTCATGATTAAGGGAATCAATATTCAATATGATGTGTGGAAAATATATGATATGAATCATATGATAGATCATATAATTAACATAACACAATGATAATGGTATAGTATAGTGTGTAACTGTGTATGCTTAATACTGACTACAGAGTACTTTTGTTTTTTAATTTCTATTTATTTTAACCATTAATATACCAAATTATCAAGATGTAAAAATTATAACAGGTTGATACTTTGAAAGACATACATTGAGACATCTAAGAAGATTCCTGTGTTATTACATGACTTCAAATATCAAGGTTGATCTGATGGGGATCCAATCAAGCCAATATAAATACAAGTGGCATAGAATGAAAGCCATTTCACAACCCAACTTCATTCTAAACATCGCGTATGAGTATAAATAGAAAAACTATCCTAAGTCCTAACACAAACTTGACTCTGTACCAGATACCACTGTTAGTTACATGCATAGGAATTTTCGTATGAGTCACAAAATTGTATACATTAATTGGATTCATGTAGAAAAGTATAATCTTGTCACTGCTTATCCATAAAACATACTTTATATAAAACCTATTTCATTAGTGATTACGTTCAAATGCAAACTTAACTGCATTTCTATTTCTTCCATCATTCTATATTTGTTTTATTTAATTTAGTCAGAAATAATGTGATCGAAATTTCGCTTATATATTTTTCTTTTAAGAGAATGTTCTAAACTATCTCTAGATAGTAACCAATTGAGCAACCAATTTACTTGCATATGAAAAATAATTAATGATCCGATGGTAAAAATCCAATTCGATTGATCCGATTTGTGATCTGGATGATCTGGTTTGAAAAATTGAATACCCAAACTTTTTTTTTTCTTCACATATTTAGGATCACGAATCTTAAAAATTGGGATATCCAACCCGATCTGTTTTCTATTTCTAAAAAAAAAAAAAACTCTCATCTAGATTTCTAATGGCTCATGTCAGAAGCAGCAAGACGACAAAATCCTAACCGATCACTGGCTTTTTGATTGAAATTGCAAGAAAATTCTTATAAATTCATTAAACAAACTCGAAAAAAAATCACATAAATTTCTTTCTAAGCTAAGTTGAATAAATATTAAAAATTTATATTCGAGTGTTCTAAAGAATCGAAGTGATGAAATCTGTGAAAGGTGCGATCTTTGAGTTGAGGAAGGAGGGAATTTGAGGAGAAAGTGAGTGAAGTAAGAAAAAAAGATAAAGATGAAGGAGATTGATTTTTGCTTTGGTGCATCTCCTTTTCTGGTTCTAACCTCATAATTTCATAGGTTTTAACATTGAACTAGTTATTGGCCCGGGCGATGTCCCGGGTCATTATAAAATTTATTACTTTAATCAAAATATATATTATTTGGCTTTTTTGTCACTAAGAGTTTAAGTGGTTTATAATTATTTTTTTTAAATTAAAAAAGGTGATAGTTTAAGTAATTTTTTGTTTTTATGAGCTGATTTGACTATAAAACAATTTTTTTGCATTAATAAATATAGGGTAAATGATAAATCAATTAATTTGTTGTTAAAAAAATTGATAAATCAAATCTATAAATTTGATGTCAATATATACACTACGTACTTAGTAATGCACAAAAAAATATTACTCAATAATCACAATTGTAATATTTTTTTTTTAAAAAAATAATCACAATTGTAATATATGTATATATAAATCAACTCGTTTATTCTATAATTACAATTTTATTAATTAATGCACAAAAATGGAATAATTTTTAATTTCTTACAATTTTTATTATTGTGCAATTATTTAGGAGTTACATTCAAAGGGAAATTTAAATAGGGAGTTATGCACATGAAGACTTTTTCAATTAATTAAACTAAACATTAATACTATTAATGCATGGAGTTTTACAATCATTTATGGGCTGATATGATGTGGCGCCAAATGGCAAAATCGGTGACACATGGCAAAATAGCATGTTTTGCCATGGGTTTTAATATATAAATATTGATTATTTCTAATTTTTGTTTCATATAATTGATTTGTTAAATTGGTGATAAGAGGTAAATTGTATGTTTGCTAGTTTGAACATTTTATATTAGTGAACTTACAATATGCGTTTCTTCCAATAATAAAAAATTGTACTTATTATAGAATTTCGGATTAGATATCTGATAATCCGATTTAAAATTTTGGGCATTATCCAAAAAACCACATAATCAGTTTTTTCTGGATTAGTATTTTTCCAATCCGAAAATTTCAGATATCCGATATGACTAGCCATAGTAGTTTGCAGGAATATGAAATTTCACTAAGTTTGCAGGAATACAAACAAAGTATATACCTTTGAAACTTCGTATGTATTTAATACTTTGTATATGAAAAAGAATTCAAGATCCTACTTTGTATTAAATATTAAAGAAATTTTTTAAAGAGTCAATTAATGTTTACAATAGTCGTAACAACGCATTTTTTGTGTGGCTGATCACATCGTGTGATCACTTGTAAAATAACAAAGTAACCCCTATACACTGACCACGTAACCCCTATAACTCTACGTAATAACCCCTATAACATCTCTGATTAGTCTCTATAACACTGATCGAGTATTTCCTATATAACATTGATTGAGTAACCCTTACAACACTAGCCAACATACATATAAGAATTTGTATAGTCGTAAATAAGTAAGAATTTGTATAGTCATAAGTAAGTAATTTAAAATGGGTAAAAGATGATAAAGATTTTTCTAAACATTAGTTTTTTTTTTTTATTTGTATCATTAATCTAGATTATGAAAATTTTGAAATTTAATCACTAAGTCTTTTTTTTTTTTTTTAATAATTTGAAGAAATTTAATCCATAAGTTTGCTAAGCTACAAAGTTTCTTTAATTCAATAACTTTTAAAATACAGGTATATATTAAGTTAAAAATGTTACCTAGCTAGTTTCTTATAAAATTAAACTAATTTTTTTTTATCTTTATTTAATTAAGATTTTTTTTTTTCAAGAATATTTAATTTAGATTTGTTTAACTATCTATGCTAATTGTCAATTATGCTATAATGTTGTACACAAATTAATACTTGCACCATTTCTCCTAGGCGCATATGTCGATGCAAATCTTTGATCAATTATATCTTTAATTATTAATAAGTATAAATTTTAACAATTGAAAATTAATAATCTATTCATTGAGACGATTCTAACAAGTACCTACAAGACTATATTTTTTCTAACTTATGTATTCATCACAAACATTAGTATAAGTAGGATTTGGGACAATTATACTCCACTAGGTTATCCCCGTGCGATGCACGGTTAGAATTAATCTTTCTTATAATTTATGTTTTGTTGCATTATATTGTACATAAAGATTGGAATTAGATATTAAAATAATTTACACTTAAGAATATATATGAACAACATTATTTATAAATTATAATTAATAATTGAAATAGTCGAAAGACAATGATTTAAAGATGCATATTGATTTATAAAAGCTGAAGAAAAGGTGGAGTTAAACAATGATTGACAGTACGTATAAAGTGTTGATAACAAAACAATTTGGCATTATCCAAGTCCAACAACTAATTAAATTGTATAAAGACAAAAAATAAAAACAATAAAAAAAATCATTGATGATATCACAAATTAAATTGGAGGTAAAATTTTCATTGAGAAAACGACACATACGATAGTATAGAGTAAATGATGTCAGCAATATTCCGTTGGAAAAATTGTCAAAAATAATAAAAACTTTGAGCGATCCGCCAAAAACAAGTCAAAATTTTGATTAATTCTAAATAGTATAAACTTTGGAAGGTGTCCGCTTTAAACAAGTAATTTAACCTACAACCTGAATGACTGGTTAAATTTCTTTTCTCTTCTTAATAATTTCATTTAACAATGTAATTAACTCTTAGCAACAACTTTAATGATTGTTAATTAACAATTAAAATATTTTTAAAAATTTCTTTTAAAATAAAATCTTTTCAAAAGAAAAACACCATCTCCCCACCAACCACTACTTGCGCCAGCTCCCTCCCAGCCTCGGCATTGGCCGCGCCCAGATCCCACTTTCCGGTGCGGGCGCCGACGCCGACCCCCCTTCCCCACGCACACGTCATCCTCTCCCTTTTCCCGGCGGTGGCTGAATCACCAAATTAAACTCCCTCCCTCGAAATCCCTCTTCCATGCAAACCAGCGAACTCCTTCCCCACAAAACCAACGAACTCCCTCCCAACCCCACTCGCGGCGGCGCGTATCCCCTCCCTCGCCGAACCGACGCACTTCCCCCCACCCCTGCTGTCGGTCATCGCTCCTCCCCTTTCTCCCGGAATAACTTTTCCAAAACCCCCTCTCTCCCCAAGAAACCCCCTAAAAACTCCCTCCCCCACTCCTAAAACCCCAACCGCCCTTTCCCTCCACCCTCAAAAACCCTAGCCGCTCGGTTTTCAGGGGTGAGGGGAGGGCAATTTATTGGGGTTTGTGGGGGTGGGGGAGAGTGAGTTTATAGCGATTTTCATGGGGTTGTAGGAGTCGGGGTCGGTAATGGGAAGGGGCGGGATGTTGGGTCGGCTTTTCCGGCGCGATGAGGAGGTTGTGGCACCGGCAGGTGGTCACTGGAGGGCCGTGCGCCAAGGAACAGGTGCTGGCAGCCTTGGTAGGGAGGGGAAGGGAAGGGGTGGCTGGTGGGGTAAGAGGTTATTTTATTTATTTAATAATAATAATAATAATTAATATTATTACCTATTAAAAATTAAAATTATTAAGTAAAAAAATTAATTTTTTAATCCAATTAAATATTGACACATGTCCCATTAACCCATTAATCAAGTTAACAATAGGTTATAACTTATTTAAAGCGAATGCCCCCAAAAGTTTGTATTATTTTAAAATAACTCAAAAACTTGTTTTTGGCAAACAGCTCAAAGTTTGTATTATTTTTGATAATTTTTCCTTTTCTGTTTTAGTATTAGACTATTAGTTAAATAGACATGTATTGTTAATTTGTTTGGAATGACTGTATTTCAATCCATGAAAAGCCCGCCTAAATCTTTAGCCTGAAACAATATAAACTTTTGCCGAAGCCAGTCCCACTTAGCCCACGAGCATCAAGTCTAACTTATTTTTTGTAATTTTTTGTACTTATATTTCCAAATTCCAATATAAGTATTGGGTATTGGCAAGATATTTCCTTACCACAAAACAAAAATTAAAAAGACTCTTTATAGTTAGGTATTTTAATAACTCATCTTTCCATTATCAAATTCAAGTAATATTAGTCCTTATATTCCTTTTGATGTTAGTTTCAATTAAAAATAACACAATACGAGTAATATGGTAGAAGAAAGGTTCTTATGATAATTATTTATTGTTTTTGATAATAGAAGATTATCTCCTTATTAATTATGTTAGAATAGACCTTAGAAATTAAAATTGACCCAAGTTATTCACATACATCAAGTCAACGTGTAGCTATGTATACATAGTTTAGTTGCAATATTTCATGATTATGGAAATTCAAGAACCATAAACCAAAATCAGTGAAACCATAAAACATGATTATTCTACTCTTCTTCTTATTAGCCTCTTCTCTCATTTTCTTTTATCTAAAACACCGAAAAAATGAACCATTTCATCTTCCACCCGGACCTAAAGGGCTCCCTATTATAGGTAACTTACACCAATTTGACCCTTCGAAACCTCACATCTACTTTGCTAAGCGAGCCAAGGTTTATGGTCCAACCTTTTCTTTACGATTTGGAACCGTGCAAGCCTTGGTGGTTCAATCCGCCAAGACAGCGAAAGAGGTCTTACAAACACAAGATCTTAACTTTTGTTATCGACCACTAATGGTAGGAATGTGAAAGTTAACTTATAATGGGTTAGACCTAACGTTTACTCAAAACCTTGATTACTTTAGAGAAATAAAGAAGATTTGTGTTGTTCATCTCTTTAATTCGAAAAGAATTGAGTCTTTTGCTCCGATTCGACACAAAGAGGTCATGAGGATGATTGATAAGATATCTATCAAGTCTTCTGCTTCAGAAATTGTTAACTTGAGTGAATTGCTAATGACCTTTTCAAGCTCCAATATATGCAGAATTGCTTTCGGCAATAGGTACTTTATTTTCATAACATTATGATATTGAAATATAATAGTACTCCCCTTTTTTTTTTTTTTTTTTTTTTTTAAATGGTTATGATATTTAGGGTCTGTTTTATTTACCTTATTTTCACTTATTTCAGGTGTAATAAATTCAGTTAAGTTCAGTTCAGATTTAATAAGTTTTGATAAGGGTTACGTTACCCAAGTACAAATTACAACTAAAATAAGTTTTAATAAGGTCAGATAAGTTAAGATAGGTTCAGATCAGTGAAAATCGGTGATTAAAACACACCCTTAATGTGACACTTATTCAAATAACCAAATTTTAATGCAATACTTCAAACATTATGTATCATTGATCTCATTGTTACCCACACCATCTTTATAATCATCACAATGTTTAAATCACCACCTTACATGAATTAGTATAAAAACCAGTCATTTATGAAAATCAGTCACAATGTTTCCAACCTGCAACTCGAATACTAATCCTACGGGAGTCTGTCAAAAAATGCACCATCGAAGAGTATGATATTCTACCTAAAACTTTGGTGTTCGTAAACATATGGGCTAATGGAAGAGATCCCGAGTACTGGAAGGACCCAGAAATATTTATGCCCGAGAGGTTTATAGGGAATGCAATCGATTACAAAGGGCAGGATTTCATGTTCATTCCTTTCGGCGCTGGTAGAAGGATGTGTCCTGGAATACATCTTGGTGTTGCAAACTTCGAGCTTGCCTTAGCCAATTTGTTGTACTCTTTTGACTGGGAATTGCCCCTTGGTATGAAAATCGAAGATATTGACACTGATACACTTCCTGGTATTACTACTCATAAGAAAGTTCCACTTTGTCTTGTGGCAAAAAAATATTCTTAGTAGCTTTTATAAGCTTGGTTTTTATGAATTCATAGTGTGTTTTTGAGTGTTGTAATAAATGGGTGCTTATATGGAGTAAACAATTATCCTGCTTGGCTAATCAGTAATTTGGTTTATAAGTTGGATTTATTCTCTCCCATTAGTTATAAACTTATAATTACCGGCTTTAATATTATATATATATATATATATATATATATATATATATATATATATATATATATATATATATATATATCCGAGTAATACATAACATACAAGTGTATAAGAAATTAAAAGAAATATATAGAAAATAATAAATAATATATGAGTCGGTAATCTTATATATTATACATATAAAGAGAAATAAGTAAAAGACGTGTAAAAAACATAGAAAAAGAAAGAAGTAAAAGACGCTTAATTCTTTTTTTTTTTTTTAAAAAAAAAAATGATGTATGATGTACTGATGTGGCCTATATATAATTATGTGGTATAATATATACTCCATCCATACATTACACAAGACTACAAGAGCAATAGTATCATATTTTACTGTTTTAGAGTAGGATAAACATGAAACAATACAATAAAATCAATCCACTGTACTCATTTTTTTTTTCTTTTTTAAAAATACAACTTTATGTCTATTGAAGTGTGTTAATTAAGTACTTGTGTTACGAAATAGGGGGAGTTGCTGAGTTATCTATTTATTATCATTTCTCCAAATTTAAAATTATAGTAGTACTAGTCGTCCCTTAATGTCTTCTATGGGTTGCTTTAAAATTTGACAATCTGTTTTTTTTTTTTTTTTTTTGAAGACATTAAAAAAAGGACATTTAGTAGAATATATGATCTGCTAATTATTTATTCTCCTTGACAAGTAAGACATTATCCTTTATTGTAGTAATTTAATGATAATATAATGTTTTAAAACTCGAAAATCAAAATTGATTCGAATCGTTCATGTATCATGTCAACATGTTAGTTCCATTACTTACCAAAAACAGAAAAAAGAGAGGCAAAATATTAAATAATAGTCAACGTGTTACTTTCTATATATAGTACTTGCAAGATTTCATGATTATGCCAATAACCATAAACAAAAATTCGAGAAACCATAAAACATGATACTACTATTCCTCTTCCTAGCAATTTCTTCTCTTATTTTCATTTTTCTAAAACACAAAAAAAATGAACCATTTCACCCTCCGCCCGGACCTAAAGGGTTTCCTATTATAGGAAACTTACACCAATTTGACCCTTCAAAACCTCACATCTACTTTGCTAAGTTAGCCAAGATCTATGGTCCGATCTTGTCTTTGCGATTTGGAACCGCACACGCCTTGGTGGTTCAATCCGCCAAGATGGCGAAAGAGGTCCTACAAACACAAGATCTAAACTTTTGTTACCGACCACCAACGTTAGGAACGCGAAAATTAAGTTATAATGGGTTGGACATAACCTTTGCTCATAGCCTTGATTACTTTAGAGAAATAAAAAAGGTTTGTGTTGTTCATCTCTTTAGCCCGAAAAAAGTGGAGTCTTTTGCTTCGATTCGACACGAAGAAATTATGAGGATGATTAATAAGATATCTACAAAGTGTTCTGCTTCAGAAATCATTAACTTGAGCGAGTTGTTGATGACCTTTTCAAGCTCCAATATATGCAAAATTGCTTTTGGCAAGAGGTACTTCTCGTGACCTTATGATTTGGAAATAATAAACATATAAAATATTACATTATCACGGTTATTTTGTCGATCTACTACTAATTTAATAATAAATTTGATGATGTAGCATGACTTCTATAATTAAGTTTGTCTCATTATAACATGTTATGATGTTAGCTAAACGCTAGTTTGATAAATGGTACTCTGTAATAAATAATAGTGATGATTTAGTCATTGCTACTTAGCTAGCTAGCTAGCGTAGACGTGGTGGTAATAAGTGCGGTGATGCATGGAATTCTGTTGAGAAAGAAAACACATGATTACTGACGGAGTATTTTGATGAAGGAAATATCAATTAATTTTCTATGGATTGCCTATAAGCGGCTTGTACTATGCTCTCTTACTTTATCCTAGAGTAGTTTACACACTTAAACTTTCATATATATTATTATTATTATTTATTATTATTATTATTATTATTATTTTTTTATTTTTTTTTGAAACCCTTAAACTTTCATAGTTCTCCATACTAACATTTGAATTTAATCAATAATTTCTATAATTATGGATGAATAATACTCCTCCTCAGTCTATTTTAATTAGACGACGATAAAATTATATACACTAATTTACACTTTTTTTTCCATCAATGATTCCCCAACTTATAGTACCATTCATTAATTATACGGAGTAGGAAATTCATTAAAAATGATTATGCAAAGAACTGTTATCAATTTAATCATTTTGTGCACATTTTTTTAGAAAATTGTGCCTACATTGAATACTCCATATAAAAGACATGATGATATGATTTTTGGCTTCTTTAATTCAAGAAGAATACAAACAATTTTATTGTTCTATCTCCATCCAACATTGAATTGTGTACTTTCTAATAAATATCAAACACAAATGTACACTAATTATTGCAAATCATGTACTCCGTAATATAGGGCGTGTTCGGCAAAATATAGCTGTAGAGGTAGCTGTGCTGGTGGCTGTTAGCTGTATATGAAGCTGTTAGCTGTCAACTAGCTGTTAGCTGTGAAAATAAATAATTTAGTACGAGTGTTTGGTAAACTAGCTGTGAACTGTAAAATTCTAAAAAAAATAGAAGAAAATTCAACAGCTACCTAGCTTTTCACAAAAGTTAATAATGTTAACTTTTCACAAAAGCTACTTCAACCACTAAACTCTACCCCCACCACTACATTCCCAAACACTCATAATTTTTTCTATGTAGTGGTTTGAATAAGTCAAACCACTAAAAGCTACCCAAAAGCTAGTGCCGAACACGCCCATAATACTCTGGATCTCAAATCCTTATTCCCATAAAGTTTCACACAGGATAAACTTAAACATCGAGACTTCTAAGTGACCAGGAAAAAAAAAAAAAGTCTTAACATTTCATTGATGTTTCACAGGTATAGTGATGATGAAGGTTACAATTGTCACAAGCTTCTAAGTGACGCTCAGACTATGTTAACCACCTTCTTCTTTGCTGATTACTTCCCTTCCATAGCCTGGCTCGATAAGCTAACCGGACAATCCTCTAGGCTCGAGAAGGCATTCAAAGACTTAGATACATTTTTCGAAGAAATTATTAACGATCATCTAGACCCAAACAGAGTTAAATCTGAGCAGGAGGATATCATTGATGTTCTACTTCAGATTAAAAAAGAGAAAACCTTTACGTATGATCTATCTATGGACAACATCAAAGCTGTACTTATGGTAACAAATTCCTTATTACTAGTACCTTACTTTACTAAGCATTGTTCATAAATTGAGTGGTACTAAACTTTGTATTTCACAGGATATGTTTGTAGCGGGAACAGATACAAGTGCAGCCATGGTAGTTTGGGCGATGACAGAACTGATTAAGAACCCAACCGCGATGAAGAAAGTACAGAAAGAAATTCGAGACTCATCAGCACGACATAAGGGTTATGTATCAGTAGAAGATCTATCAGAACTCGAATATCTCAAGGCCGTTGTCAAAGAAACATTTAGGATCCAACCTGCCGCTCCATTACTAGTACTCCGCGAGTCTCTCCAAAAATGTACCATAGAAGGGTACGATATTCTACCCAAAACCCTAGTGTTTGTAAACGTATGGGCTATTGGAAGAGATCCTGAATACTGGAAGGATCCAGAAATATTTATGCCTGAGAGGTTTTTAGGGAGTTCAATTGATTACAAAGGGAATGATTTCATGCTCATTCCATTTGGTGCTGGAAGAAGAATGTGTCCTGGAATACTTCTTGGAGTTGCAAACTTTGAGCTTGCATTAGCCAATTTGTTATACTCTTTTGACTGGGGGTTGCCAAATGGTATGAAGAGTGAAGATATTGACACTGATACATTGCCTGGTATTACTATGCATAAGAAGAATCCACTTTGCCTTGTGGCAAAAACATATTCATAGTTGCACCCTTCCCCCCAAGAAAAAGTTTTTATATTATAAGCTTTGTATGTATTTTCAATTTATGATGGGTTTTTACTGTTGAAATAAGTGGATGATTATATGTATAAATAATGACCTTACTAATCAATAAAATATATAGTATGTTGGATTTGGTTCCCAATGATACAACTTTTTTTTTTTTTGGTGTTTAGAGAGCTACAAGGGCGGGGGATGAAAATCGATCCCAAGATCACCTGGAACCGGAAGGGGAGTTCTAACCACTTGAGCTATCCCCTACTCTCATTCCGATTGATACAAATATAAATGTAGATGAAAAGATTTTTAAGGAATAGAGGAAGTATATATATAGTAAATATTTAAAAATTGATCTTTAATTACTATTGTAAACAAGCTTACTAAACTAATACAGTAACACAGTACTATATCAAAAGAGAGTGAAATAAAAGAATTGTGGCCTTTGGCCTCTCATATGGCATATGTGATGTTAATACGCAACTTGATAGGCGTGTCGCGTACCTAACAAAAATAAACCTAACTAGACCACTACTATGTAGACAGGCAAGCAAGGGTCGGATCCCAAGAGACTACGATTCAACTAATTAAATAGACTCAAGCAAATACTAAGCAAGTAACCAAATCAAATAAGTGAGAATCAATAACTAAAGAACTAATTAAAACAATTAAATCTAAGCAATATGACAAATCAATGCTAAAAACATCCAAGATCAAGCATCACCATGAATACGATTAATGCAATAGTCGTTCTACCCCTAACAAATAATTCAATTGATTAAAGAGGAAAAGTAATCCCTGAATACAATGGTCTCTTCCGAGTTATCAATGGCTTCCCTAATCACAATCAAGCCCACTTCCGTGGAATCATGTAAATTAAAGATTTTGAACACATCACCCTAACTTCCTAATCATCCATTCAACTACTTCCGTGATGAACTTCAAACCCTTAATTGATTTATTCAACCCGTCAAAACCCAACTCCCGTTGCGATTAAAACAATGGATTAATAACAATACCAATTATCCCTAATCTAGTATTGGCATGAGCACAATCAATTAAGCATACCAATTGCAATTATCATTAGAAAGAATTAAATCATGCATCAATCATATTCGGGTTCCGCTAGATCTTGGAATAAGGAAACTACTCACACATATTAACGAAAGCAAAAACAATATTCAATGAAGAAAACATGATTAATAAACAAATAAAAATAAAAGAAGAAGTAAAGATGAATACCAATTACTTGAATGAAGAAAAGTACCAATTGTTGATGAACAAAGATCAAAACTTGAAAATGCAATTTAATCTAGATCTAGAGAGAGTATTAGGGTTCTAATGAAGGTTTTAAAGCTGGAAAATAATAACTAAGTTGCTTAATCGGGGTTTACAAGAGGTATTTATAACCCCCAAAATAATAAATCCCGAAAAAAGTAGGAAAAATAGGTCGCCGACACTTTGCCCGGGCAGCCAGGGCAATGCTGCCCGGTCGGGCGCGAGAAGCAAAATTAAGTTGCGGCTTCTTCAAGTGACCCTTCTCGTGCCAAGATTTGTCCGCCCGGTCTGCCAGGGCAATGCTGCCCGGCCCGGGCGATAGGGAGTCGAACTCTCCATCTCTTCCACAATGTTCTTCTCTTTTCCTTCCTTCGCCCTGGCTGCCAGGACAATGTTGCCTGCCAGGGCGGACACGGGAAAAACGCTCCTCTATCTTAATAAGTTCTCGTGGCTATTCAAAACAAGTTCAAATCATCCGGAAATCTTCATGTGCCTACAATCAATTAAATAGACCAAGCCACACTAGAGAAGAGAATGTTAGTGAGAAATAGCTCCGTAAAGCTCAAAAACCATACGAAAATAGCTATAGAATGAGGGTAAAATATGGATAAAACATGTATATCACAACTACACACTATCTTGAAATATTATTGGTTTTTGCTCGGTCGTCGGTCGCTATTGTTGAACAAAATTTCAATTACACTCTCTATAAGCTGAAATAATTCAATAAAATACAGCTAAGCAATGATTACTACACTATTTATTTACTGTATATAATTATGTGGGACGTACATCTCGATTCATAAAAATTCAAATTAAACGGCTAATTATGTATGTTTATAATTTAAACAAAATAAAACCCATCTTTGTCCTCTTATGATTATTTTTGAATTTGTTGACTAAAACATCAACACGTTAAAAAAATCTAAACTTATACGAATAAATAACAATAATAAAAATAAAAAGTCATATGCTACATGTCATAATAACATACCTAGAGATGTCAATTTAGATGTTTGAATTGGCTTCGGGTTTAGTGAGGGTCGAGTCAAGTCAATTTTTATAGTTGATTCATACTAAAATATTTTGTCGAATTAAAATATGAATAGAATATCTTTCGAATTGGGTCGGGTCAAGTGTGTTGTCATGTAACTCTAATATAATAGATTATCTTTTAAAGTTAATTTAATGAGTTAAATTACAATGTTAGAAGAAGACTATTCTTAATTTGGCGTACCTTTACTTTTCTGCTACTACAGTCTACAGAGTACATATTACATAATACACCCTAAGCCAAAAACCAAGGGAATCATATCATTCCTATAGCATGATACTACTACTCATTTTCCTAGCAACAATCTCTCTTATCTTTCTTCTTCGAAAGAATAGGAAGAATGAATCATTTAATCCTCCTCCGGGACCTAAAGGGCTTCCTATTATCGGAAACTTACACCAGTTCGACCCTTCAAAACCTCACATCTACTTTGCTAAGTTAGCAAAGATTTACGGTCCAATCTTGACTACACGATTTGGAAGTGCACCAGCTGTGGTGGTTCAATCAGCCAAGACGGCGAAAGAGGTCCTTCATACACAGGATCTTAACTTTTGTTACCGCCCATCATTGATCGCAACACAAAGACTAAGTTATAAAGGGTTAGACTTAGCTTTTGCCCAAAGTTATGGATACTTCAGAGAAATAAAGAAAATATGTGTTGTACATCTTCTTAGTTCGAAAAGAGTGGAATCTTTTACTCCGATTCGACAAGAAGAAGCCATGAGGATGGTAAACATGATTTCTACACAAATTTCTTCAGGTTTAGAAACTGTTAACTTGAGCGAGTTGTTAATGAGTTTTTCAAGCTCCAATATTTGCAGAATTGCTTTTGGCAAGAGGTATGTATTATTGCTTATAATTAGTAATGTCCTTTTGATTTGAAATTTGTTGAACTGTACAGAATCATCATGTCTACTACGACTAAACTAAGTTTACATAACCATATATTAGGGTACTTACTCCTCTGTTTTGCAAATTAAGTGGAATAATATAGTATGCGTTAAATTTTGACTAACCATGATGATATATACCTGAGCCAAAATATAGTCACGTGGAATTTGGTTAAAAAGAGAAGTGTCTCACTCGCACACAACAAAAAAAAAAAAAAAAAAAAAAAAAAAAAAAAAACCTCCTCAGTCTCGGTTTGTAGTTTCTGTTTGTGTTTTTTAAGATAGAAATGGGAGGAGAAAATAGATGAACTTCATTAAAAAAAGTGAAAAATACAATTATAGACAAAAGTTAAAGAGTGAAAATGAAAAAAAGTATAAGGCAGGTGTAAAGTTCAAGGGTAATTTAAAATCAATGAACAATTTTTTTTTTTCAAAAAAAAAAAAAAAAAGCTATAATGATCTTACATACCATCTAAAAATGGAAATAGGAACAAAATTTTGGATTTTCAAAATAGAAAACATGAACTATAATGTGAGACTAAGGGAGTACTAATAATTAAAATAAATAAGGGCAATTTGGTAATCTTATAATATGTCTATGTTTGTCAGATTCATCATCAACTCTCTAATTCAATGTTGTGCATGTCATGAAGAGTGAGGATATGGAGGGATGGTTAGTCCCTCCATTCCACCCCCCCCCCCCCCCAAAGTAATGGGAGTTCGACTCCTCACAGCTCTCCATTCTTGTGATATGATGGGTGGCCCTCTCTCGTAGTTTTTGGCTAAAAAAAAAAAATTATGCATGTCATTGACCCTAAGTCCTCAAATAATATATACAATACTTTGTAAATTTGTTAGGGTATAATATTTAAAAAAAATTACTTGTATCCCGACTTTTTTATGCTATTTTTTTAAAATGATGATAGTTACATTTAAAATGGTGTTTCGTACTGTGAAAATTTATAGAATAGAAGTATGAGGAATTGAGGATTGAGGATGATAGTGAATAAAACAAGATTATTACAATATCATAATGTAACGTTTAATTTAAATAACAATAATTACCAATGACCAAGCAAAAAATTGAATTTTATCTAATTAATAATCACAAAAAAAAATTGATTATAAATTCTTCTCAATTTACTACTTTAATATCAATGTTTATAATTTTTTTAACATATTAGTAATAAAAATACTATTAATTATTTATTGAAATATTTTCTGGACACGTTTCAATATATATATATATATTATTCATTCAATTTATATTTTTATCACATTATACAACTACAGTACCAAACAAAAAAAAAATCATTAATCCATTTAGGCTTATATCAATAATAATAATAATAAAAAACCCATACAGACTACTAATTAATTATCACCTATCATACCGGTCATTGTCCAAACAGTCGATCTCTTAGAAATTAATATAAATCAATGGACTACTAATTAATCTGCTATTTTTTTCGGACAATGAGAATTTCATATATAAAGAGCAAATTATACCTAAGAGAGCTAAAAGCCTAAAAGTAACTAAAAACAAGCTAACACACCAAACTAAACACACTAACATCAAACAAGCAACCTTGTGTAACGTGGATGAGGACCAAGATATGGATTTGTGATGAAGACCACCAATTGCATAACACCATTGACTTCAGAGCCGGTAAAACCAAGAGAGACTTACAAAACCTTCATCATGGACCAAGAATTGCCAACTTAACCGAAAGACTTGAGATGGGTCAAGTGATAAGAACTGAATCATTAATTTGCTATTTAAAATACATAGATAGTACGGAGTGTTGCATAGCCGCATAGGTAGTTGCAAGAAAAACCTTAAAACCGTACCATAAGCCAAAACCATTGAAATCCATATAACATGATAGTACTACTTATCTTCCTAGCAACAATCGGTCTTATCTACCTTGTTAGAAAACGAAGGAAGAATGAACCATTTAATCCTCCTCCTGGACCTAAAGGGCTTCCTATTATCGGAAACTTGCACCAATTCAACCCTTCAAAACCTCATATCTATTTTGCTAAGTTAGCAAAGATTTACGGTCCAATCTTGACTGCACGATTTGGAAGTACACCAGCTGTAGTGGTTCAATCAGCCAAGACGGCGAAAGAGGTCCTTCATACACAGGATCTTAACTTTTGTTCCCGTCCATCAACGATAGCAACACAAAGACTAAGTTATAAAGGGCTAGACATAACTTTTGCCCAAAGCTTTAGATACTTCAGAGAAATAAAGAAAATATGTGTTGTTCATCTCTTTAGTTCTAAAAGAGTGGATTCTTTTACTCCGATTCGACAAGAAGAAGTCTTGAGGATGGTAAACAAGATTTCTACTCAAATTTCTTCGTCTTCTGGTTTAGAAACTATTAACTTGAGCGAGTTGTTAATGAGTTTTGCAAGCTCTAATATTTGCAGAATTGCCTTTGGCAAGAGGTATGTATTAGTGAATTACTATTTGTAATTATGACCTGATTTAAATTTTATTAAACCGTAGTACTAAGAATGATCATTATGTCTACTACGACTAAATTAAGCTTACATAACTAGTACTGCAGTTACTCCTCTGTTTTGCAAATTAAGTGGAATATTCTCTGTTTTGCAATATTCATATACGATGTTTGACTATGTATACAAACAAGTAATAAAATGTTGAATCTTCTTTGGCAATAATTTCTAAGGACAAAAAAAAATTCTCATTTACACATTATATAAATTAATGATCCATTCAATCATCATTCCCATTAACTATGAATCTATGATAAAGAAACCCCTACGTCTTATTATCAATTACGAAGTAACTCTGAACCACTCAAAATATTGTCTAGTTCGTATAGGTGGATGTATCATGAGCATGATACATCTGTTCTAAAAAAAATAAAAAAAGAGAATATTACAGAATTGTAAGCAATGTATATCTAATCTCTTTCAAAAAAAAAAGTGTATATCTAAAGTGATAAAGACATATTATTAAAATATAATGAATACGATAATTTTTTAGTGTCTATTTTAAATAATTAAAATATAATTACTACTATGTATATTTTTTACCTCATATTTAATGTTTATTTTTATTTTTATTTTTTAAAAAAAACAGTTTCTCAGAAATAATCTCTCTCTAAATTATATTACCAGATTACAACTATAATGTACGATTTCATTTTCGAAATTCAAAATTTCATTTTTCAAAATTTGTCTTTGAATCATGCAAGTTAAATTTAAATAATATTCATTACAATATGTTATTATGATCTTTATTAGTATTAATAATATATAATGGTTTATATTTTAATTTTGTTATTATAATATATGAGTATGTGATAGAGTATATAAACCAATCTTGGGTTTTAACTTTTGAATCTCATCCACCCCTCCTTTCAAAGTGGAATATTAAATGCTCGGTATGGTGATGCCCATAATGTAAAATTAATAAATAATACTGTATACAATATTAATATTATAACAATTAAAAATACGCTAAAATTAATTTAAGAATAATGCTTTGTATATGTTAAAACAAAAATTTATGTGTCCCTGATAAAAGATTAACAAATATTACAAAAACATAGAAGAACTACATAATATAATAATAACAATTAATATATAAAGCTAAACTTTTAGCTAGGTCACGAGATAGCGACACTTGGCATTTCAACTTTTCGCCAAGTGTCGCGCCACGTAGGCATCTATTAATTATTAATATATGACACGTAGGATAATTTTAAACATGTTGGATGGATTTAGATAAATTTTGTTAGATAAAATTCCAATATTTTATATGTATAAACTAAATTATAAATTTCAAAAATTATTTTTATAAATTTAAGGACTATTTTTTTAATTATTATTATTTTTACAACGATCCAAAAAGGAGACTAGCTCCCAACTAACTCAAGACAACAACTGAATTTAAGGTGTATATATCACCTTTAAGATGTGAATTCAAATATCATGCAACAGTAGTATAAATTGTGCTTTTTAGGGTATATGTTTCCTCTGTTTTGTATGATTAAGGCACCCCTTGGACTCAATTAGCAACTTATTATTCAAGAATTCAAAGATCATCGCAACTGAATAGTAAACCTGTATGGTCGCACACTCGCATGTAGGTTCACCTATTACCTATATACTAGTATGTGCTTTCTCTTCTTCCCTTTTGAGAGTTATGCCTAGGCTCAAAGACCTGTAATGTTTTTGTTCGCCTAAAAGGGTAACCTTAGAAAGTTCTGCCTAAACCACCACATTAAATATAAATTACAAGTGTTGTTTGTGACTTAAAATGTAATTTGATTGAAACAATAGGTCTAATACAAAGTGCACTAGATTAATTAGAATACAATTGATTGTACATTTTCATGTTACAACTATAGTTATAGTTTGCATAATAAAATTTTCAAAATTTAAGAAACCTATTTACGATCTTTAATATAATTTAATATGCTTTTTAACTTTTATACTTTTAAAAAATCCAACATTTCTTATATACATTATAATCCCAGCTTATCATAAAAATATCAACCAATAACATTAAAATAAGTGTAACTCCAAATCGATTTCTTTTAATTGCTATGACCATGCTACTATTGTTAAACAAATTTTAAGGATATATTCTTTTAATCCCTCCCACACACAGTTTTATGAGTAGAAGTACTATTTTTTTTTTTTTTTTGAATTTATTAACAAGTTTGATTGTCAAGTGATTATTATTTTATGAGTAAAAAATTTGAATTACATAAATAGTTTTCTCATATAGAGTGTATATTATATTGTGCTATTATATAGATTAACACAAATTTTTATGTGTGGTTAGCCACACCAAGGGTTACTTATAAGTAACCTTTGTAAGTAACCCATGACCGACCGATTAACCCCTATAAGTAATTTCTAAACGACTGAATAACCCCTGAATAAGTAACCCCTGTAAAAAAGTACACCCTGATTGACTGAGTAGCCTCTGAATAAGTAACCCCTAGAAGTAACTCCGACTACATGTTGTGGCCAGTCACACAGAAAAAACACCTTTCAATCAATGGTATCTTATGTTAAAATATATCCTTAACAAAAAAGGATATACATCTTTTATATAACAATGTTTGTATCAATTTGGCATATAGATTTTAAAAAATTATCTTAAAATCAATAAATAACCCGAGCATTGCCGGGGGCACAAAACTAGTATGGGATAAAACAAAAGAATATAAAGGATATAATAAAATAATACAATAGATATACAAAATCAGAAGTACTCCCTCTGTCCCTAAATTTTTGCCCTATTTGACTATGCACAGTCTCCAAGACGTTTCTTAAAACGTCTATAACTTTATTTACATACATGTAAAAATTATGAAAATGTGATATTAATAAAATATGCAATGAGACGAATCTAACAAGACCACTCATGACTATATTATCTTTTATAGATTAACGGTAATTTATAGTAAAAGTTTTTAAAGTTTGACCCAAAAAATGGCAATGAGGCAAAAATAAAGGGATGGAAGGACCGAAGGAGTAATACTTAAAAAATAGTAGAGTGTCTAGACTCTACACCTTTTTTAGACATGTATTATAAACTAGGAGCAATTTTTAAACAAATTAAGTTTAGATCGGGGGAATTAAAGTGAAATGCTTTTATCTCATTCAACATCCCTAATAGCTTAGATTAAAATTTGGCTATGCAAAATAATACGTGGAGCACACACAAAAAAATTGCAAAGCATGAACACAAAAAGGAAAAAGTTGAACAAAGTACCTTATAGTTTGATTCAAATGTATCACAGGTACGGTGAAAATGAAGGGTCCAACAGAAGCAGATTTCACAACCTTCTGAATGATGCTCAGGCCATGTTTACAGCCTTCTTCTTTACGGATTATTTCCCTTCCATCGGCTGGCTCGATAAGCTAACCGGACAATCTTCAAGGCTTGAGAAGACGTTCAAAGATTTGGATGTGTTTTATGATGAAATTATTTACGACCATCTTGACCCGAATCGCCCTGTATCTGAGACAGAGGACATCATTGATGTTTTGCTACACCTTAGAAAAGAGCGTGCCTTTACTTTTGATCTGACTTTAGACCACATTAAAGGAGTTCTTATGGTAATTAATTAAGTTCCTGTCTTACAAATTTAATCTTTGTAATAAATTGTTTTTAAATTAAATGGTTCTGAATTTATGCTTCACAGAACATGTTTGTAGCAGGAACAGATACAAGCGCAGCCATGGTAGTTTGGGCTATGACAGAACTAATTAAGAACCCAACCGCGATGAAGAAAGTACAAAAAGAGCTTAGAGGTTTAGCAGGCAACAAGGGTTATGCATCAGCAGATGATCTGCCAAAGCTCGAGTATTTCAAAGCCGTGATCAAAGAAACGTTAAGGTTCCATCCAGCAGCTCCAGTGCTAATAGTCAGGGAAACGCTCGAAAAATGCACTATAGAAGGGTACGATATACTACCAAAGACCCTCGTCTTTGTAAATGTATGGACTATCGGAAGAGATCCTGAATATTGGAAGGACCCGGAAGTATTCATGCCCGAGAGGTTTATGGGAAGTTCAATCGATTACAAAGGGCAGGATTTCGAGTTTATTCCTTTTGGTGCTGGAAGAAAAATGTGTCCTGGAATGCTTCTTGGTGTTGCAAACTTTGAGCTAGCACTAGCCAACTTATTATTCTCATTTGACTGGGAATTACCTGATGGTATGAAAATGGAAGATATTGACACTGATACACTGCCTGGTGTAACTATGCACAAGAAAAATCCACTTTGCCTTGTGGCAAGGAAATATACATAGTTTATAATCTTTCTATAATCTTGATCTTAATGATTCATGTTCATCTTCTGAGAGTGATATATGTGTTACATGTTCCTCATCAATTATTTAAGTTATACATTGGTTGTGAATGTGTCACAACTTATTAATGATAACTTATATTGTAGGATTATTAACAATATGATGTACTGTTACGAATTATTAATTTACAAAATATAAGCACGTTTGCTGCACATGTAAAAAAAATAAAAGTAAAAAATTGATCAAATCTCTATTAATGATACTTTTTTTTTATTTTTTTTATTTAATTAAAAAAATACAAATTTTTATATGTATTCCGTCATTATAGGGGTTAGTTACTTCTTTAGTGATATGAGGATTACTCGATCAGTATTATATGGGTTAGTTCGTCAGTATTATAAAAGTTACTCATTCAGTGTTATAGGATTTATTGTTTTACAAGCGGTCACATGCACACAAGAAGGGTTGATGAATTAAAAATACGATATTTGTTAGTTCTTCCTTTGTTAAATATTAATTGCAAGATTTGCAACACATGTTTATTTTATATCTCACAAATAATACCCTTTTGTTGCAATTAATAGTTAACGGAGGAAGTATTTTTTTTTTTTTGAAGGAATTTGTTGTTTGTTGATGTATTTAAGTAACACTTGAGTTTATTAAAAAAATCAAATAATTTGAAAATTAATTTTTTCATTTGTCTGAGATTGAAATCACAAATTTAAGTATCATATCCATCAATCATTTTTACATCACAAAATTTTGTTTTATTTAAAAATAAGATTCATAAACTACATAAATTTTAATTGATTAAAATATAAAATTAATCAACAAATAAATGGAGAAATGTTTATAAGAAAGTTAATTTAATCATCTTAAGGAAATTCTGCAAAAAAAAAAAAAAAAAAAAAAAAAAAAAAAAAAAAAAAAAACACCTTTTATAATTAGTTTTTTGCAAAAACTACCTTATAAATTTTGTTTTTTTGCAATGACACACCTTAATCAAATTTTTTTACAATGTCACATCTTTGGCCAGAAAAGAGGGTTTAACCCTGTTTCCTGATGTCGACCCGACTACGTGCGAGGCACGTAACCTCTTAAAACCACTCTTCAACTACACCACCCACTAGAACGCCACCAGAGAGAGTGGTTTCGGTGGTGGTGGGGTGGGTACGGCGATTTCGATGGGGTGGGTAAGGCGATTTCAGTGGCATTCTGGTGGTTGGCGTAGTTGGAGATTGGTTTTAAGAGGTTTTGTGACTCACACGTGGTCAGGTCAACTTCGAAAAATAAGGTCAAATCCTCTTTTTCCGACGAAAGGTGTGTCATTGCAAAAAAAATTGATTAAGATGTGTCATTGCAAAAAAAAAAAATGATTAAGGTGTGTTATTACCAAAAAATAAAAATAAAATAAAATAAATTATAGGGTGGTTTCTGCATAAAATGTCTTATAAAGATGGTGTTTTTTTTTGCAAAATTTCCCTATCTTAAATAGAATTTGATAGATTTTTAGGATAAAATTCAATAACAATGCGAGCATGGGATATTATCGGGACACAAAACTAGTACTCCCTCCGTCCCTTTTTTACATTCCTATTTCTAAAATTACACGGGAATTAAGAAACTTGGAATAAAACAAAGAACAATAAAACAAAGTACAATAGGAATTACAAGACATTAACTGATGTCTTTGAATAAAACAAAGATTGAATAATATTTAATGATGCACATGTCATCAATCCTTTAAAAAGAAAAAGGACCAATAACATTTTTTGGTGAAAAATAAAAGGACCAATTATATTCATCTAAAGTGATGCACATGGATTCTGAATTTTTTAAAGGCATTAATAAGAGTGAGAATGAGAAAATAAGGGTGAGAAAATAAAAAAAAAGCATTAATTACAAAACAGAAAAATAGGGATAATTTGGAATATTTGGTAAAAAATTTACTTACTAAAAAAGAAAAGTAAGAATGTAATTTTAAAATACCCAATAAAAAAAGCAGGAATATAAATAAGGAACGGAGGGAGTATTTTTAAAAGTTTTTATAGACTACATGGCGGCGCTGCCATGACTATGCTTGTTAATCATCAACTCTCCAATATGCTTATATACTTCTTGTCTTCTTTCTAATCAATATGATTACGTTTCTTATTTTGATTACTTAAATAAGTTAAAATACAAAATTAGAAGAAGACTATTCTAAAATTTGTGCACCTTTACTTTTCAAGAAAACAAAGATAAAAACAATTAACTATGATGTACATCCAATATAATCTTAGTGCTTATCTACTATTTACCTCTGTTTATTTGGTTGACACATATTCCTTTAAGAAAATTTGGTTTTAATTGACAAGTTTTCTTTTTGGATAAATTTATACCTTACTTTTACTAGTATACCCGATCCACTTGTTTTAAATATTCTCTCTCATCCTCTTAATATATGTGTCTAAATTAAATGGTCAACTAAATAGAAACGAAAAAGTATTATATATAGAGTGTGCAAATACAAAGTACACCATAAGCCAAAACCAAGGAGATCATTTATCATGATACTACCACTCATCTTCCTAGCAACAATCTCTCTTATCTTTCTTATTCGAAAACGAAGGAATAATGAACCATTTAATCCTCCTCCTGGACCTAAAGGGCTTCCGATTATCGGAAACTTACACCAATTCGACCCTTCAAAACCTCACATCTACTTTGCTAAGCTAGCAAAGATTTACGGTCCAATCTTGTCTACACGATTCGGAAGTGCACCGGCTGTGGTGGTTCAATCAGCCAAGACAGCGAAAGAGGTCCTTCATACACAGGATCTTAACTTTTGTTACCGCCCATCAATGATTGCAACACAAAGACTAAGTTATAAAGGGTTAGACTTAGCTTTTGCCCATAGTTATGCATACTTCAGAGAAATAAAGAAAATATGTGTTGTACATCTTCTTAGTTCTAAAAGAGTGGAGTCTTTTACTCCGATTCGACAAGAGGAAGTCTTGAGGATGGTAAACAAGATTTCTACTCAAATTTCTTCAGGTTTAGAAACTGTAAACTTGAGTGAGTTGCTAATGAGTTTTGCATGCTCCAATATTTGCAGAATTGCTTTTGGCAAGAGGTACGTTTTAGAGGTACATTTGAATTTGTCAAAATGTTTTAGAATTAAAATCATATCTAATTAAGTAGCCCCTCTGCTTGCTTCATTGTGTCATATAACTATATCAAGTTTATCACAGATACGATGAAAATGAAGGGTCCAACAGGAGCAGATTTCAAGACCTTCTAAAGGATGTTCAGGCCATGTTCGCGGCCTTCTTCTTTAAAGATTATTTTCCTTTCATCGGCTGGCTTGATAAGCTAACCGGTGAATCATCGAGGCTTGAGAAGACGTTCAAAGATTTGGATGTGTTTTATGATGAAATCATTAGCGACCATCTTGACCCGAATCGACCTAAATCTGAGGCAGAGGACTTGATTGATGTTTTATTACACCTTAGAAAAGAGCGTGCTTTTACCTTTGATCTGACTTTAGACCACATCAAAGGAGTTCTTATGGTAATTAAGTTCTTGTCTTACAATATTTTTTTGTTAAATGACAGAGTCTAATGACGATTTATGTTAGCAGATCCCAAATTAATTTGAGACTTAAGGCTTTGTTGTTGTTGTTGTACAGTTTTAAACTGACTGGTTCAGAAAATGTGTTACACAGAATATGTTCGTAGGAGGGTCAGATACAAACTCAGCAATGGTAGTTTGGGCGATGACAGAACTAATTAAGAGCCCAACCGCGATGAAGAAAGTACAAAAAGAAATTCGGGATTCAGCAAGAAACAAGGATTATATATCAACAGATGATCTGCCAAAGCTCGAGTATTTTAAAGCTGTGGTGAAAGAAACATTAAGGCTTCGTCCTCCAGTTCCAATGCTAATAGTCAGGGAAACACTCGAAAAATGCACTATAGAAGGGTACGACATACTACCAAAAACCCTCGTGTTTGTTAATGTATGGACTATTGGAAGAGATCCTGAATATTGGAAGAACCCAGAGAAATTTATGCCGGAGAGGTTTATGGGAAGTTTAATTGATTATAAAGGACAGAATTTCGAGTTTATTCCTTTTAGTGCTGGGAGAAGAATGTGCCCCGGAATTTTTCTTGCTGTTGCAAACTTTGAGCTAGCACTAGCCAACTTATTGTTCTCTTTTGACTGGGAATTGCCTGCGGGTATGGAAATTGAAGATATTGACACTGATACACTTCCTGGTTTGACTATGAATAAGAAAAATCCACTTTGCCTTGTGGCAAGGAAATATACTAGTAACTAATAATTTTTCTATCTTAATGATTTTACATTTGTCTTTTGAGATTTAGAGAATGAATGAGAATGTGTGTTAAATGTCCCTTATCAATAATTTCATTTATACATACGTATGTATGTGTGTCACGTAAATTATTAATGATAGTTCGAGTTTGATGTCTGATTAGTTTGGGTTAGTGGAGTCTTAGATTGGTAGTGAGTTATGCATGACTTGTTGATCATGAGATAATGTCTATCCTATTTTGAGCTTAATGAGCTATCTCTGCGTTGTAACATGGACCGAATGAATCAATGTCAGAGGTGGGGCTATTAATACTAACACTGAATGACCTTGTGCGATCGACCATCCTACATATGTTCAAAATCATCCCTGATCAATGTTTAATGATTTTTATTCTCTTCCTCTTTTCTCCTTTATACTCCTATTTTTTAGCTCAACACAATTTACTTTGTGAGTTAATACTCTTTAGATTTAGACAAATGCTCTGTCCCACATTTGGTTAGAGAGTATTCCGAGTGACAATATTATGGAATCATGTGAATGTTAGCTATTTTAGTTAGGAAAATGATAAACATACAACCCTAAGGGAGTAAGGGATACACATAAGATACCAAAAAAATACGAGAAATAGGAATAATTTGACAATTAATTACACAGATCTGCACGTGACTTTTTTTGGTGAAAAAAAAAAACTTAAATTAATGGAGTACCACTTTAATATAAAAAATGTATATGATGCTTATATATAGGCTACTTATAACGATACCCTTTTAATTATTAAAGATTTGAATAGCTTTACTCGCTAATAAAAGAAATTTGAAGTTGAATTGCGTGTACGCGCATTATTACTTTTTTTACCTCTCTATATAAAAAGATTACAAACTCGTTATATAATAAAACTAATTAGCAATATTTTGATTGACAACTTCATAAGTTTTAGCATTAGATAGGTAAGACTTTGTTCACTTCACCTTATATTAGCTTAACTGGAATTATTTTTACTGAGCTAAAATAGTTTTTGTTGAATTTAAATTAATTTTACATATTCTCTATTCTTTTTTCTAAACTAAGATTAATTTTACTAAACTAAAATTAATTTCATTGAATTAAAATTATTTTTACATATTCTCTATTCTTTTTTTTTTTAAAACACAGATTCTCTATTATATTTCATCTTTAAGTTACTAATTCGTAATTTTTACTGAATTGAAATTGATTTTACTGAACTAAACTTATATTTATTAAATATATTTTTTTTAAAGCTAAAATAATACTATGTGTTTTCGTTCTTTCAGACTTTCACGATCATACCTATACTAGATTAGTTTTGATAATGTCGTACAACATCAAGGTATCACGTGGATAAAAGATGGCCAGTCACTTTTCATGTAACGCAACTTGTAATATATTGTGATATGGAGATTGCAGAAGGGAAAATTTTGTTCTCAATATTGATCATAAACTTTAGTCTATTGTCTATATATAATTAGTATGGTGTTACAACAACTAACAAAAATATACGCATATCAAATCAATTAACCCTAAGTTTTACAACAAAATCATGTTGATAATAATCTCTTTTCTGGCAATTTTATCCCTAGTAGTACTTTTCCTTCTTCCAAACCGCAGAAAAAATGAGACATTTCATCCACCTCCGGGGCCTAAAGGGATCCCCTTCATTGGAAACCTACACCAATTCGACACCTCAAAACCACATGTCTACTTTGCCGAGCTAGCCAAGACCTACGGCCCGATCTTGAGCTTACGATTTGGACGTGTACCCGTCATTGTGGTGCAATCAGCCAAGTTAGCAAGGGAGGTCTTACACACACAAGACCTTAACTTTTGTAGTAGACCGTCTATGGTTGGAATTCAAAGGTTAAGTTATAATGGATTAGACATAGCTTTTGCCCCTTATAATGAGTATCAAATAAAAATTAAAAAGATTAGTATTGTTCATCTTCTTAGCTCTAAAAGAGTTCAATCTTTTGCTCCAATTCGCCAAGAAGAAGTATCGAGGATGATCGAAAAAATTTCATCCCTCTCCGAAGCTTCAGAAATCGTAAATTTGACTGAGTTCCTAGCGAACTTTGCAAGATTAAATGTATGCAGGACTGCATTTGGCAAGAGGTATTACATTAAACTCTAATAATTATTCGGGTTTTTATAATCATAGCTTTGAAATATTTGTGTACAAAATTTATACTGTAACACTTTATGTTAAAAACTAACGACTTGAAGTCATATTACTCATCATATAGTACATGCTACTTTTTGTGTACTATGTGAGTACCATTAATTCATATCAGTGGGAGTCTTGAGATCGATTATGTATGATTTCTAAACTATCTAACTAACGTGTTAGGTGTAAGATTAGAAAACTGTAGGATCGAACATGTATTGAGGACTTGAGATAAGCTTATCCTATTGTAATCCACACAAAAGATAGTACTCCGTACAAGAAGGTGACGATAAATAAAATAAAAGGCAGAGTCTAGGCATTGTTCAAGACGTGATTATAGGCTGGGCTTGACAATAAAAGTATCCATTTATTTTCAAGGAGTCAAATTGGACTAAGACCTTGTTTAGTTCACCTTATTTTTACTTATTTCAGAAAAAAATAAGTTTAGATCTGATCAGATAAAAAAAAATAAGTTCAGATCAAATCAGATCAGAAAAAATAAGTTTAGATCATATCATCGTTTTATATGCAGTTTTTTATCACTAAATATCTTTAATTTCGTAATAAAAAAATTATGAAAATCACATATTAATAAAATACACATTATTACAAAACTAACAAGACCCTAATTGATATATTTTTTCCGTATAGATTACCGTATATTTAAGGTCAAAGTTTGGTCAAATCTGACATTCAGATCAGATCAGACCAGATCAGATAAGTTCAAATAAGCAAAATTAAGGCGAACCAAACAAGACCTTAAATGCACCTTTATAACTCACTAAATAACCAAGATAAGTTTGGTCAAGTGGAAAAGATTACACCTTCCAACTTCAAGGTAAGGGGGTTCAATTCTCACTAGAGATATTTTGAAGGGGGAACCCTTACCCTTTCACCCTCACTGTCAAAGTGTTTAATTCATGAATATCAAACGAAAAAAACCGTGAGAATTAAAGTCTTGTCAGGGTTTTTCTCCTTATCGAAAAAAAGTACTCACTGAATTATTTTTTATCATTATACACTTTAATTATCTGCGTACAATTTAACTATATTAATGGGCTTGGGCGACATTCCGAGTAAAACCAAATATAAAATCCATATATTCCTTTATCATTATACACTTTTTTTTTTTTTTTTTTTTACAACATATAATTTGACATGAATCAATATAGTTACATGTCTAGTAGATTAACGGGTCGGTTCAATTCAGATTATATATAAACATAATGTCATTACAATGACATGTGATAATTGGGTCAAATCTGGTCAATTGACTTCCATTTGAATCTGGTTTAGTTTTCTCTCAATACTTTAGTTTTGGATTCAGGTTGAGTTAGAAATTGACAAAGTCTGTAGCATAAATTCTAAATGCATATGGATGACATGATATGGATTGAGACTCGATACAAGGAGAATCCGAGAATGTCAACTCATAAACTTGTCTAGGAACTTTGTATCAAAACCAAGTAGTAGTTGGTCTACTAGTAAAATTAAAATTGTACTAGAGTAAACATAGATTTAGTTCAAATTTGTATCTTTCAATTCAGGTACGAGGATGATGAAAGGTCAAGTAGCAGATTTCACAAGCTAATAAGAGAAGCAGAAGCCATGTTTACAAGCTTCTTCTTTAGTGATTATTTTCCTTCTATTATAGGGTGGCTAGATAAGCTAACGGGAAAGTTCTCTAGACTTGAGAAGACATTTAAGGATTTAGATGCATTCTTTGAAGAAATCATTAATGATCATCTTGACCCAAACAAGACTAAATCCGAGGGAGAAGATATCGTTGATGTTCTACTCCAACTCATGAATGAACGCTCATTCGAGCTCACATTAGACCACATCAAAGCAGTTTTAATGGTAATTATTTCATCTTGTACTTCATATTCTAGTCGTCTTTGGCATGAATACACCCTCAAACGTATTTTTCTTTTGTCTTTATAAATTTCATTGACATTTACGGCTTTAAAGTTAGTGATAAAACACATAATAGACAATGGAGATCCATAACTATAGTTTCTAGTATGAGACTCTCATAATAAAATTACTTATTATTCTAACATTAATGTTCTTGTCTTGTCAAAAAACATTAATGTTGTTAGTTTACATCTTCTAAAAAACACTATTTTTTTTTTTTTTTTTTTTGGTTACATGCATTCTTATGAAATCACTCTAATGGTGGCAACTTGCTAAATTAAACCTTTTTGCAGGTCATATTAATAGCAGGAACGGATACAAGTGCAGCCATGGTAATTTGGGCAATGGCAGAGCTAATGAAGAATCCTATTTCAATGAAAAAGGTACAAGAAGAGCTTCATAATGTCATGCAACACAAGGGATGCATCAATAATAGTGACCTCGTAGGACTTGAATACTTCAAGGCAGTAATGAAAGAAACATTTAGACTACAACCAGCAACACCATTGCTAGTTGTGCATGAAAAGCACAATTGAAGGATATGATATATTACCTAAAACTTTGGTGTATGTGAATGCATGGGCTATTGGAAGAGATCCCGAAATTTGGTCAGACCCGGAAAAATTCATGCCAGAAAGGTTTTTGGGAAGTTCAATTGATTTCAAAGGATATGACTTTGAACTAATCCCATTTGGTGCGGGAAGAAGGATATGCCCCGGAATTCATCTTGGTGTAGCTAACATGGAATTAGCACTTGCAAATTTGTTGTACTATTTTGATTGGGAATTGCCTAGTGGTGTTAAGAAGGAAGACATCGACAATGATACGTTCCCAGGCATTACCATGCATAAGAAAAATCCATTATGCCTTTTGGCGAAAAAAATTAATAAAATTTAAAACTAATTTATTAGTATGCATGGAGTATTATTGTAGGATGACTTTTGAGTGTCCATAATAAAATTGTGGCCTTTGTATTATATCAAATCACAATTATTTATTTCTTTAGATTAATGTAAACCGTTGATGAAATTGACTTTTAATTTGATTTTATTTTTGAAAATCATTGAAAAAAAAAATTCAATGTCATTCACGACATTCGGTTTTCAATTTTTCACAGATTAGTTTTAAAAATAAACTAATTATCTTGCCATTTTGGCAGAAGTATATGTCATCTTCTTGTTCAACTAGTGTTAATTCTCTCTTTTTGTTAAGCTTTTGTGCAGTAAAATTGTTTTTGTAAAACTGTTTTCGGTTTTTTTTTTTTTTCCTAATTCATAAATATGTATGTTTGATGCAATGTTTAAATTAGTGTAAAAACTCTGTAACATGAGCTTTGAGGTTTTGATTGTCGGACATTAATCTGCTTTGCCTTCCGCATGCTCCTCATCTGTTACTTTTTCCATCAAAATAGAATATTGTTGTCCTTTCACTTTTTGAAAAATCTATGCTTATATAATTTAATTAATGGGGATGAGGATTGGATTGAATTGAAGCAACACAATTAAGAAGAATGAAAGCAAACGACATTGAGCAAGGAAAGAAAAAAGAATCTCTAAAAAATAAAAAATAAAATGAAAATCGAATGCTAGTGGGATAGAACATGGGAGAAAGCAGAAGTCAATTTATCAAAGGTTCACATTAGTCAAAAGAAATAAATGGATCTGATTTGATCTAATACAATAAAACTGTCCTTAAAAAAAAAAAAAAAAAAAAAAAAAAAAAAATCTAATTGTTTGGCATTGTTGTGTTTTTTCAGTTTTTGGTTTTTGTTTTTCAAAACCATAAGATATAAGTCATATAATGATCAAAAATTAGTTAAACTTATTAAAATCATGGTAATTTTGAAAAATTACAACAAAAAAGTAAAAACACTTTTTTCTGGTTTCATGTTTTTGGTTTTTAGTTTTCAAAAAAACTGAAAACAAAAAACGATGCCAAACAAAATCTTTTTAATTTAATTTTGTTTTCTTGTATATATATTTACGCATGCATCGTGTGCATCTATAACAAGAAGTATATCTAATTTCTTTCATTTTCTTTTAAATGCAACACACTTTCTTGACATGCATTTTAAGAGATTAAGCAATGTGACCGACAAATTAATCAAAATCATTTATATATGCATGTAGTATCTAACCTTTCTCCAATTTTAATATTCAAAATTATTTTATTGTAATAAAGTCACTCATTTACCTACTCTAATCAACTTTAACAAAAACATGCCAAAAAAGGATTGTGTCTTATAGATTATACAGGTACTATAAGGATAAGAAGAAGTCTATTTCGGTATTTCAATATGGCAAAATTGCAATTTTTGGCTGGACACACAGTGAGTCAGTGATACACATAAAGATAACACAATTTGAGACAAATTTTGGAATAAGACAAGCTGCACTAGCTATGCGGTTACACCATAAGAAAACAAAACAATTACTCGTACTTATTATTGTTTGTACAAACCATTGTTAATGCTACTCGTATTTGCAATATGCTGAATTGTTGTGGTTGTACTATAGCTACGCGGTTACTCAACTTGGTAATGTGCCATAAAACAATAAATTCCTTTAGTAAAATATGTATTAAAAAAATAAAAATAAAATTCAAAATTAATTAACAATATAAATATGTGATCCAAATACCAAGTATTTGTGGGGAGCCATACGCTGCCTAATAAGCGCATGTGATAAATTCGATGATAAGATACCATCACTCTTTAGACTTCACCGACTACATTACTAACTATATATATCTCCCTAGTTGCAAAATTCTAACTAACTACACATAAAGCACTTTCATGAATATATAGTTGAATAATAGCAAGAAAAAGAAAATATGTTACTCTTCCTCTTATTCCTTGCATCAATTTCTCTCATTTATCTTCATCTAAAACACAGAAAAAATGAACAATTAAATCTACCACCCGGACCTAAAGGCCTTCCTATTATTGGAAATCTTCACCAATTTGACCCCATAAACCCTCATCTCTACTTTACCAAGCTAGCAAAAATGTATGGCCCTATCTTTAGTTTTCGAATTGGAAATCGATCGATGGTTGTGATACAATCAGCTAAGATGGCCAAAGAGGTGTTACAAATACAAGATAAAAACTTTTGTAACAGAAAAGTGTTGGTTGATGGAAAAAGGCTAACTTACAATGGTTTAGACGTTGTTTTTGCTCCATATGGTGAGTATTATAGAGAAATTAAGAAGATTTTTGTGGTTCATCTACTAAGTTCCTAGAGAGTGAAGTCTTTTGCTCCAATTCGACACGAAGAAGTCTCAAGGACCATTCAAAAGATCTCATCTCTTTCATCTGAAAATAAAGTTGTCAATTTGAGTGAATTGTTGTTTAATTGTGCATGTTCTACCATATGCAGGATTGCTTTTGGAAAACGGTACGTATTACTCTTGCCCAAACTCGCTAACAAATTTTATTCATTAGGAGGTGAACGCAAGAGCATGAATGCATGATGTTAAATTGTCTATCATATATAAATGTGACTATTTTCTTACGAAGAAATTCTTATGCCTCGCTCCATAAACAGTTATGAAGATGATGAAGAGACAAGGAGTAGATTCCATGACCTTTTGAATGAAGCTCAAACCTTGATTGCCGGCTTCTTCTTCGCAGATTACTTCCCTTACACCGGCTGGCTTGATAAGCTAGCTGGAAAATATTCGAAACTTGAGAAAACATTCAAGAAATTCGAAGAGTTTTATGAAGAAGTCATTGATGAACATCTTGACGTAAGGAGGCCTAAATCTGATAGAGAAGACATGGTTGACATTCTACTCCATCTCAAGAAAGAGCGTTTATTTTCATTTGACCTCACTATGGATCACATTAAGGCAACATTAATGGTAAATATTCTTACTTTTGCTCATTTATATAATACTCTCTCCGTCCCATAATATTAAACACATTTACTATGGAATACGCATTTATCAAAAAATGAAAAAGCATTATTTTTGTATGAAGATTTATATTAAAATTTCACAAGTATAAAAAAGCCTATATATGAGTAATATGACTACAGGAGTTTTTTTTAAAAAAAAAATAAAATAAAAAGATGCCACGAGGATGATAGAGGATAGAGACCATTAAATAAATTAAATTGGAACTTTGTATGTTGCGAATTTTGAGTTTAAATTGCAACAAGTTTTTGAAGAACGAAGGAGATATAGGCGATATGGTATGACTAAGCTTAGTTCTAGTCAAATATTTAAAAAAAGTTCCAGTAAAAATAAACAAAATTAAGTTGAATTCAGTGAAAATAATATAACTAATTATTATTTTGACACCTCTCATATAGTACGTCATAGTTGAATTTAATCCGTCTTAGCATGTACATAACCTTTGGAAATAGATGAAATGATAATGGGCTCTCCACTTGGGCCTAGTGAAATCTTAAAACTAGGTCAATTACTATATGGTAATCCCATATTGGCCATATACACATACTAGTAATTTACTTGTACAATAACATTTACATTGTCCGATTAGGTCATAAATGGCAAGACATTTTTCAAGTTCTTCATATTTCAAAATATGTATTTAATGAAAATCAAGTTATTCATATTTTAAAGTAAAATGTGGCTTGGTCAACAATTTAGGTTTTCTCGTGAATTAAATGTTTAAAATATACGGAGTATGTCTATATTACAAAGTATTAATTGTTAAATATTCATAACTTCTCAGGATATCATATTAGCTGGAACAGACACCAGTATAGCTATGGTAATTTGGGCAATGACTATGTTATTGAAAAATCCCAATGCAATGAAGAAAGTTCAAAACGAGCTTAGGAATGAAATTCAAAACAAAGGGTTTATCGAAGAAGGTGATCTCTCAAATCTCAAATATTTCAAGGCAGTAGTTAAGGAAACATTCCGATTACACCTAGCAACTCCATTATTGATTCCACGAGAAACATTGCAAAATTGCACCATCGAAGGATATGATATTCAATCCAAGACTATGTTATATGTCAACTTATGGGCTATTAATAGAGATCCTAAAATTTGGAAAGACCCTGATTTATTTATGCCAGGGAGGTTTTTGGAATGTTCGATAAATTTCCTAGGACAA
The DNA here is from genome assembly GCF_948465745.1 of Chenopodium album. Classification (NCBI taxonomy): domain Eukaryota; kingdom Viridiplantae; phylum Streptophyta; class Magnoliopsida; order Caryophyllales; family Amaranthaceae; genus Chenopodium; species Chenopodium album. Next base: position 43,257,733 of record NC_137849.1, read on the forward strand.
GATTTCGAGCTAATTCCTTTTGGAGCTGGAAGAAGAATATGTCCTGGCCTACATCTTGGTGTTGCTAGCTTGGATATTATGCTTGCCAATTTACTATATTTTTTTGATTGGGAATTGCCTATTGGTTTAAGGAGGGAGGACATTGACACTGATGTGCAGCTTGGAGTAACAATGCATAAGAAAAATCCTCTTTGTCTTTTAGCAAATAAACTAGTGTGTGGTCTCGGATGATTGTTTGTATATAAAAAATTACTCCGTATAACAAAATAAAATGAAATATATTGGTGATTTTATAAAAATAATATCATTTGTTAAATTTTGTAAATATAATTGAACATTAAAATTCATTTTTTAAAATGCAATAAACTAAATATTATATTGTATCAGTTTGTTTTCTTTATTAAAGAGATTTTTTTTTTTATTAATCAGCTATCATAATAAATTCCTTCCAGTAATATGTTTTGTGGTAAAAAGAAAAACCTGTAAAATTATAATGCATTTTTGGGTTACATATTTTAATAAGACTTATTTGAATTATGGTTGAGTAATTAAAAGAAACAAAAATAAATTTTGTAATCATATTGTTGTTAAAATATTCACATATAAGTTTACAATTATAATTTTAGAATTTATGAACATGAATAACACTTTTTAGTACAACTTTATTATCATATAAGATGTGTCATAGGAGTGGTGGTCAAAGTTCAATTATAATGAATATAAGGTTATGACTTATGGGTTCAAATATTAATGCTAATAAATAATAAATTTTTGTGAGGAAACATTAGTAATTAATAATTGTACGTGAAATGACAACACGTGGCAAAATTACAATTCTTGCTATGAGTTTTAATATACAGCATATACTAGGTTAGCACCCGTGCTGATGCACGGGTTTCACAGTAATTTATCTTTGGATTTTTGTAAATTTTGTTTTCATATTTTTTTGAGTTCAAAATGTTAATAAGTTCACTTTAATTCACCTTAACTATGCTAACAACTCCTATAAAGACTCCGACAACCTAATATTAATATAAATTACCAAAATAATAGGTACCTATGTTAAATTAATTACCAAAATAATAGCTATTACCTATTTAAAATTAATTAGCATTTTGTTTCAGAAAAAAAAAAAAGCATTTGAGCGGGAAATATTTTCTTGAGATAACACCACGTGTACAACTTTGAAAAAAAGATGATATCAGCGATTGCTACTTTAGTATTAGTTATAGATTGATTGATATTGATATTATCAAGATATTTAATTTTCAGATATATATCGAATAGTGACATCAATACCAAGGGGTTACAAAATTTGTTATGTATCAATTTGTTTAAGGTTCTTAACACATGATCTCAATTCTCAATCATTTAATAATACGAGTAGGTTCTTTTTCTATTTTGTCTTTTAATGTTCTTTTGTTAACTCATCTTAAATACTATTCGATAGTTTTTGCCAGAATATTATTATATATTGTCTTCAATTTCTCTCATCTCAATTGAAAAACAATAAACAATACTCAGTACTCCGTATCTATTTATTTATCCTTTACTTTCTTTATATTCACATATATACTCAATAATACTCTATATTTTTTTTTCTAATTATGTAATCACAAAATTTCATATGTGGCTTATCACTCTGTATGACTGGGGATACGTGGTCAGGAGTTATTTGGTTGGTCAGGGGTTACTTGGTCGAGGGTTACCCACTTACCTAATCAGTATTTTAGTGTGTGTAAGCCGGCCACACAGTGTGTCCAGCCCCATAAAAAAATGCGTTATTAAGTAATTAATTTGATGAAATTGTTCTACTAGACTTTTAAAATTGATTTTTATTATTTGTTTATCACACATTTTAATGTCATCACAACATATTATCAGCTTTTTTTGCCTACTTTGTTTGTCATGTTAAGGTTAAAAAATGACCCGAAATAAAATAAAAAATAAAAAATAAAATAAAAAATAAAAAAAATCACTCGATGCCACTATTAGCTGAGGATTAAGGACTTTATTTTTTAAGTTGTCTCATACGCAAACAATAATTTATGATTTATTGACACTTAATTTAAAATTTGTTTTGCTTAGAGAATCCATATTTGATTCAATAAATCTAGTATGACTATAAGTCTGAACTCTCAAGTACTCGTATTGTGATTTGTAAATGTGTCAAACTGCCAATTATTGTTGGGCTTATCACGTAACAAAACGTCATTTTGGACTTTGTCTCAATTTTTACTCTATTACTTGGAATTGGGCTTATCACATTATTTTTGGTCTAAATGGGCTTGTTGAATTTATTAAGGAAGTTGATGCAAAATAGTAGGGGTGAGCATAACAGGGTACCCTGTAAAAATTCCAGGAACCGGAACCTGTTGCAACAGGTTCCTCAAAATGGGAACCGGAACCGGAACCTGTTGAACAGGTTCCTAGAAATTGGGAATCGGAACCTGTAGGTTCCGGTTCCGATTCAGGGTACCCTGTATTATAAGATACTCACGAACTTTTTGTAGATTTTTTAATATAAAACTGGTTAGTCACTAATTTATAATGTTTACAACTCGCAAATAAGACAAACTTACAGTAGTTGTCTTACAAATTTAATATATATATTTTTATAATTGCAATTTTAATATATATTATTTAAAAATTGAGTACAAATTAGTGTATAATTATAAATTAAGTGATATTTTTATCAGGTACAGGGTACCCTACAGGTTCCGGTTCCAAAAAATTGAGAACCTGATCCGGAACCTGTTACAACAGGTTCTCCAATTTGCTACTCGGAACTGAAACCTCTTGTACAGGTTCCGGTTCCGGAACCTGCGGTTCCTAACAGGTTCCGGTTCCGATTCAGGGTACCCTGATTTTTTGCTCACCCCTACAAAATAGGTACTTCGTACTTCACGTCTTCACGAATCACGACGCCCAATAAAAGCGATAAGTGTTACGGGGAATAAAAAAGTCACAGACTTACTCAATATTATTATGAGAAGGTATTGCGTGATGCGGGGGTTGGTTGGTTGATATATTTTACTCGTCAGCTAATATGTTTTATGTATTAGATGATATGTTTCATTTGTTAGCAGATATAGTGTTTTTTATGGTTAATATATTTCTTGCTAATATATTTTTTTTCTTCTTTATTAGATCATTAGATGGTATGTATATTTTAATAGTTGGCTTATATGTTTCATTTTATTGGTTGTTATGTTTATTTTGTTGGCTAACCTGTTGCTTTTGTTTGCTGATTTCATCATTTTGTTGGTTGATATGCTTCATTTGTTAGCTGATATGTTCATTGTGTTGACTTATTTGTGCCTTTTGTTGGCTAATATGTCGTATCTTTTGTTGGTTGATATGTTTCGTCTATTGGCTGATAAGTACCAATTGTTGGCTAATATATTTCTCTTGTTGGTTGATATGTATCTTTTGTTGTCTGATAGGTTCCATTTGTTGGCTCATAGGTTTTTATTAATATCTGATATATCCATAATATTAACTTATATCAAACATTAATTGACTGATATGTATTATTTGTTGGCTAATATAGTAATATGATTAACCACATAACATATACGTGGCTCACTGGCTCTCATTTCCTCCCTCTTTTTCATTTCTTCTCTCTCCTCTTTGGCTCTTTTCCCCTGTTCCCCTCTTTTTCATTTCCTTTGTTCCTCTCTTTTTCATTTCAATGAAACAACACCACCATCCAAAAAACCCACAAATACATTCAAGTATTCAACCGCAAATACTCACGCCACACCACCCCCACCGTCCACCTCACCCACCAACTACCAAACACCACGACCCCTCCCCTGCTGCTTCCCGTAGGTCATCACCCTCTATTGCTGCTTCCCTGATACGAGCCACCACCACCCCTCATCTGAAATCGCACCCCAAGCGAACTCCACTGACCAGTCGCTACTTCAAGTTTAGGGTTTAAATCGCCGATCGTCATCGTCGTCATCCACCGTTGTCGTCATCGTCATCTTCATCGTCATTGTCGTCTTCGGGTCTTTGGACGCATAAACATTTGGGTGTCGTGCGGATGGACGCACCTTATAGTTTGTGTGCGTAGTATTATTAAAACTCTATGGTAAGGAGTGTCATTCTGCTATGTGTCACTTTTAATAATTGATAAAGCACCACATAAACAATTGTATGTCAACGTGATAACAATAGCAATATTTACCACCAACAAGTCATTACTTGATTCGTTAATCATAAATATAATTTTTACATTATTTACGTTAAATAATTCAATGGTCTTAATGAATGGTCCAAAATATATTTGTAATCGACACTGTCCATAATTATAGATGGAGTAGCTAATTTATTATATCTGAGAATATATTCAACTTTCACCTTCATACGGATTACTATGCATGATTTTTTTTTTCTTTTTTTAACGTATAGTCAATAACATCACCATTTCAATCTCAATTAATTAGTTAATCACTAAACCCTTTTATATAAATCATCCATCTCTGTCAAATATTTCATTACTAATCACCCCCGGCCAATATACTAAATTAGAATATATAGAATATGTCAGCTTCCACTATTGGAGGAGAGAGAGATCATCAAGAGAACGACTAATATACTTCGTAGTATTCAGTGTGGGTGATGTTACTGGAGAGGAAGATTGCATAGAAATCAATAAAAGGAGGGTCTAAACAACCAATGCAATAATGAAAAACAAATATATATACATGATGAGGAACAAGGGTATATATAGTAGTAGGGTGAAACTATTAACTTCTTAAGAGTGAAGGGAGGGGCCTACTATTGGCTTAGCTTAATTCATAACTTAAGTTCATGGATCCAATACAAATATTATCTCATCTCAATCCATAGTTTAACAATTCGCTTAATTCATTTTTTACATAAAACATGTAATGCAATGACTCGGGACAACACCCGGGCCACCAACTAGTTCTTTTATTAATTGGAAAAAGCTAATAAATGCTCCAGAAGCGTTAAATAAGATAATTAAAAGTAGAATTATTAACTTGAAATAAACATTAATTACAGTAATCGATGCGTGATTTTGACATGCATTTCCAAATTAATATCATTTTATAAAGTATTTTAAAGGGTTATCAATGTCTTGCTGGGGGTGTTCGTCATCAAGATCCTTATTAATTTATTATAAATGAGTTATAGTTACCTTAAATATTTTTTTTAAGTTATTTTTTATACTATAAAATGTACCTTTTTTCATTAATTTTACCTTTAAAAAACACTCATAATATATTAGATTAATGGTATTAGCTTTAATAACATGTGTTTACTAGAAAATACAAAGTAATATACAATTAAACACATTAAAAATTAAGAGTAAACCTTAAATGGGTTAGGGATTTAATGAAATTGTTAAAGTTACCCTTAAATTGATTATCTTTCAATAAAAATCACTCCCTTCATTCTTAAATAATTGACGCGTTAATTGACGCGTTCAACTTTTTTTTTTTTTTTCCACTAGCTATTCATATATCAACTTTGACATTCAATTATTAGTAACATATGAAAAGTTAATTTTAATCATGAAATATATTTTGTTAAAAAGGTATTAATATAGAGTTTCATATTATTAACTTCTTAATAGTCATGTTTGTCATGTTTGACTGTGTCAATTATTCGGGAACAGAGGGGTTTACAAAAATCCGCCTTATTGTAAAAGGAGTAAGCCAAAAATAGAGTAAAATAAAGTGAAAAAAAGGATGGACTAATATGCATAGAAAGTGAGTAGAATTAAAAAAAAATTGTAGCAATGGGGTAATAGACTAGCTAGTAAGGTTATGTTTTATTCACCTTATTTTTACTTATTCAGCTAAATAAATACATATGAGATCTAATTAGAAAAAAATAAGTTCAGATCAAATATAAAAAAAAGTTTTGACACACAATATCATTTTATATGCATGGTTTTTTATCTTTAATTTCATAATAAATTATTTTTTTAAAAAAATAAATATTAATAAAATATCTATTATTACAAGTCTAACAAGGTCAAAGTTGGGTCAAATCAGATCAGATCCGACCAAACAAGCAAAACTAAGGTGAACTAAACAAACCCTAAATGTATGTTCTTTATCAAAATTGTACTTAAATTAAAATCAATTTAATCATAACAGTACAATATGTGATCCAAATTGCAAGTTATCGATTGTGTGTGAACCATATGTCCATATATATATACATTACTAGCAAATTACGGATTGTGAATAGAAAATCATAAATGCGACAAAAACACGCATGGTTCGATCACAAATCAGATACCACTACTTTTAATAATTAATTAGTGTGTGGCTCGAGCGATACCCCGAGTTGTTAGTTTGTAATTAACGTTTGATTATTTTTGCTTAATGTATTGATAATTATCTTCAAAATGTAATATTTTGAATTAAGATTTGTATTAGGAGAACCATATTCAATATTTGTAACAAAATTTAATATAAGTTGTTAAATTATCCAATGATATGTAACAAATAGTACAATTAAGGACTAATCATCTTATCCAAGTTAACTATAATTTTGATGGATAAATTCACACAATATATGGTTAGCTAAGGTGGTAAGACTTGTATTGTAGTACTTATTGGTCTCAAGTTCAAGTCATGCTATAAGCATTTTTTAAATGTCAAATCTAATTCTTATTGTGGAGGTGACATGTCATATTTATAGTGTTTAAATACATGACACGTGGCATATATTGATGACTTGGCACGTTTATAGAATTTAAAAGGGTGACACGTGACACATATTCTATTTTAGGAACGCCTTTTTATCTATAAGTATAGATTTAAGACTCACCAACTTACAAACACATTAACTAAAGATTACCCTACATCTATAATTATACATTTAGACTCTCTTGGTGCAAGATATTAATTAAGTATATGCATCAACAATAGTTGAAGAATTGGAAGAAAAAGAAGTTAAAGAAAATATGTTACTCCTCTTATTCATTATTGCATCAATCTTTCTCTTTTATCTTCATCTAAAACACAGAAAAAATGAACCATTACCACCCGGACCAAAAGGCCTTCCCATTATAGGAAATCTTCATCAATTTGATTCCAAAAACCCTCATCTATACTTTACCAAGGTAGCAAAAATCTATGGACCCATCTTTAGTTTACGAATCGGAAATCGATCGATGGTTGTAATACAATCGGCTAAGTTGGCCAAAGAGGTGTTACAAATACAAGATAAAAACTTTTGTAACAAAATGGTAACGGTTGGTAAACGAAGGCTAAGTTACAATGGGTTAGACGTTGCTTTTGCACCATATGGTGAGTATTTTAGAGAAATTAAGAAGATTTTTGTGGTTCATCTACTAAGTTCCAAGAGAGTGAAGACTTTCGCCCTGATTCGATACGATGAAGTCTCAAGGATCATTCAAAAGATTTCATCTCTTTCATCTGAAAATAAAGTTGTCAATTTAAGTGAATTGTTGTTTAGATGTGCAAGCTCTAGTGCTCTACCATATGCAGGACCGCTTTTGGAAAGAGGTACGTACTCTACTTACTTGCTCAAGCTAGCTAACCAATTATATACGAAGTATATGTTTATTATGAATAATTTGATAATCTCTACATAGTCTACTGATTTATAATTAGAAGGTGAACGCGTGTAACATGATGTTTATAAGTTTATCACGTGATTCATGATGTCTTGATTGTTAGGAAAAAAAAAGAGAAGATCTTGCCAAATAATTTAAGAGTATCTCTGAAGCATTACGTTAGATATTTTTTAAATAGTACTTCGTATAAATTTTGAAATGCATACCAATATTATGCAACAATTTTCAGTTATGTTATCTAAATAATATCACCGGAGCATCCGCTATTTTTGCCTTTTAATGTTTTTTTATACGTTTAATCGTTGATTTATACACCCGGGTGTACCATGAGCATGGTACACCCGGACAAAAACGACACTGTTCAAAAAATAAAACGCAGGCAACAAACAAATTAAAAAAACGCGGAAAGAACATAGTGCTTTGGAACAAAGAACATCCTGCTAAAAAAGAACATGTAGATATAAAGCAAAGAACACGAGTTTTTTTTACGGTATATTCAGTAAATTTCGGAAAGAAATCAACCAAATCCCACATTAATTGATACAATCTTTTCAACAAAAATTAAGATTCCAAAATAATTTTCTCATTTTATAATTTTTTTCTTTTTCAAAATATTTCAAGATTTTATTTTCAAAATTCAAAATTTAAATTCAAAAATTCATTTCATATTTAAAATTTCAGTTACCAATATTTTATTTGATTTTCTTTAATTTAAAAAATCTCAACCATTAATTTTCAATGCTAAAAATTTTCTCCCTCTAGAAATTGTCTCTGTATTTCGAAATTGTAATTATATATCTCCAAAAATATCAAATCTATTTTTGAAAACTATAAATATAGGGAATAACTAACCAATCCCTTAAATTAAGGAGGAATCATTTTAAAGAGAAAAAAAAAACTGAATTGAAAAATGCCTTTATTTTTTACAGGGTGTACCGTGAGCATGGTACACCCTGGTGTACTATGCAAATTTCAATAGAAATAAATAACGTATGAAGTACCTTATAAACATTGTGCATGAATTAAATACATACATACAAACATATAATATAATTCAAAATAAAGAAAATGTGGGTTAGAAAAAATAAAAACATGTTTTTTTTCCTTACCTTAAAAAAAATTAAAGTGTTTGTAAATAGATCTGGTTTACAATAATTGATTGTTGACCCTAATATTAGCGTCATTTTGTTTAAATGGTAAGCTAGTTGTCATTTAATTTTTTTCAACTATATTATTATTAAATAATAGTTTTTATTATAAATAATTAATTCCTAAGCTAATTAGCTTAGGTAAGTTAATTTGTTTTGTCAAGCTAATAAATGAATTATCCTCCAATGGTTTAGCTATCACTTGAAAAATATAAAAATTGCAAGCCAGTACATCCCCAAAAAGCAACCATAGGAATTGCTCTAAAAGTCGTCTGTTCATAGGAAAATGCAAAATTGAAGAGAATATGGATGAAATTAATGCTCATTAAAAGAGAATTTCGAAAGCAAGACTGAATTAATGCCTAGTTTCGAAAAATATATTTCCTTTGGGTTTTTTTTTTTTTTTTTTTTTTTTTTTTTTTTTTTTTTTTAATATTGCACTACTTGCCTTTTAAGGAAACTTCACAAATATTGCACCATATCCATTTTAATTTTTTAGGTTATGTATACAATTACTTGGGCAATTATGCATTTTTACTTTTCTTTCTCATTCTATTTTCCACAACCAAAAAATTTGTGCCCAACCCTTATGATGCAATAATAAGAGAACGAAGGAAGTATATGGAGATACTTTGTTGCTCATGATAGTTGTACATTTGTACGCCTAAGTGAAGAAGAAACTTAAAATTGGACCCCTCGCCCTGAACCTGCACATGGTAAGGGCCGCGCTTGGTTATCAATTGTGTGTGGAGTACCACGCATGCATTATGTATATTGCCGCGATTGTGAATGGAGAACCATTTAAACGCTATCACCAAATGTGAGAGGAGAACCATACATATACGCAAGTTATCGATAATGTGTTGAAAATAAACCATAAAAACGAGTACAATTTTGTGTTGAAAAGTATTATGTTGGTACGCCCGATTGTGTGAGGAGGACCATATATACACTAGCTATGATAATAGCACAATTGTGTGTGGTGATTGGTGAAGTACTACATTAGTAACATGTTTTCACCAAAAAAACAAAAAAAAAACGTGAGTAACATGTTTTGTGGAGAACCATATTATAGCGACAGAAACATATCATGAATCGATCATAAATCATATCAGATACCACTACTCTTACGAATCTCCAACAATTGACATTGACTAAAGTCTTTCCCAAAAAAATAAAAAAATAAAAAAATAAAATTGCCCTACATGATCAACAATTACTCTTGCTATATATGCTTATATTAGGTGCATGCATGAATAGTTGAAGAATAGGAAGAAAAAGAAGAAGAAAAAAAAACATGTTATTCCTCCTGTCATCATTCATCATTGCAGCAATTTCTATCATTTATCTTTATCTAAAACACAAACAAAATGAGCCATTTAATCCACCACCTGGACCTAAAGGTCTTCCTATTATTGGAAATCTTCATCAATTTGACTTCAAAAACCCTCATCTCTACTTTACCAAGCTAGCAAAAATGTATGGACCTATCTTTAGTTTTCGAATCGGGAATCGATCGATGGTTGTGGTACAATCGGCTAAGATAGCCAAAGAGGTGTTACAAGTACGAGATAAAAACTTTTGTAACAAAAAAGTAATGGTTGGTAGACAAAGGCTAAGTTACAATGGATTAGACGTTGCTTTTGCACCATATGGTGAGTATTTTAGAGAAATTAAGAAGATTTTTGTGGTTCATCTACTAAGTTCCAAGAGAGTAGAGACTTTTGCTCCGATTCGACACGAAGAAGTCTCAAGGATCATTCAAAAGATCTCATCTCTTTCGTCTGAAAATAAAGTTGTCAATTTGAGTGAATTGGTGTTTAGATGTGCCAGCTCCACCATATGCAGGACCGCTTTTGGAAAGCGGTACGTATCTACTCATCTTGCCAAAGCTCCCTAGCTAATTATATTTACTTATTATAGATAATTTGATAATTAAATAATTTAGAAGGCGAATGTGTGTGCATGATGTTTATTTAAATGTTAATCATGCATGTCTTACTGTGCGGGTTTTTATAAAATATATACTTGCATGTTTTTTATATAATGCACATAGAGATAAAAAAACATACTTCCTCTGTTTTTTTTTTTAGTTGCAACAATTCTCTTTTTAAGCTTATCAATGCATGTTTTCAATCATTTATATCTTTAATTATCAATATGTAAAAATTATAAACATTTGATATTAATATTGTATAAATTAATACGAATGTAACAATATTTCACATGATTATATTTTTACTTAAGCATAAATCGTTAAAACTAGTCAAATTGAAACAAGTGAATAGTGTAAAAGTCAAACTGTTGCAACTATAAAAAAAAACCGGAGGAAGTATGAAGTATTTCATTATAAACCATGCATGATTTAAATACATACATATAAACACATTTATAGAGAAAATGTGGGTTAGAAAAAAGGAAAAACATTTTCCCTTACCTTTTCCCCACAAAAAAAAAAAGGTGAAGTAATAAAAGATGCAAGTATAACATAGATGGTACGACTTTCAACTCGATCTTTATGGTCATCATTTTAAATTACCCACTATAATTGTAAGAAGTATTTACTAATTATACTAGCAAAGTCAACAAATTTTAGATTTTTTCTTTCTTTGAAGAAATAGATTTTTTCTTTCAAAGTTGTCAAATTATTAGTTAATGAAATAAGATATTTTGTAATGTTTTTCATTTCAAATTTAAAAATATATAGGATTAGCCAATTTCTTATTTTTCTATCTAATACTCCAATGACAATATTACTGATTATATGGGTTCCTCAATATGCTAGCCATTAGTTGTTCAAATGAAATATGTGATATTTATTTAGAAATAGGGGGAGTATTGATATTATTCATTCTCTTATGCCTCAATATACAGGTTCGAGGATGATGAAGGGATAAGGAGTAGGTTCCATGACCTTTTGACTGAAGCTCAAGCCATGCTCGCCGGCTTCTTCATTTCAGATTACTTCCCTTACTTCGGTTGGCTTGATAAGCTAACTGGAAAGTATTCAAAACTTGAGAAAACATTCAAGAAAATGGAAGAGTTTTATGAAGAGGTCATTGATGAGCATCTTGACCTAAAGAAGCATAAATTTGAAAGAGAAAACATGATTGACATTCTGCTCCAACTCAAGAAAGAGCGTTGCTTTTCATTTGAGCTCACTCTGGATCACATTAAGGCAATGTTAATGGTAATTATTTTTACACTAATAAATTATAGTGTTAATTCAACAAAAAACAAGATGAGTGAGAAAATATAAAATTATTTTATTCGAGTGAGAAAAAAATATATACTGATATCTTATCCTATATATAAAGTGAGAGGGGGTTTTGGGTGATAAGTTTCCCTTTCCCAAAATACCTCAATTTTGTCTTTTTTTTTTTAAAAAAAAAGCTACAATTCTTTAGAAAAGAAAAAAACTACCATCTAAACAAAAAAAAACTACTATCTAAAAAAAAGTACCATCTGAAGAGAAAAAAAAAACTTCTATCTGAAAAGAAAAAACAGAGAATCGAACCTGATATATTCACACACACGAATTTTTGTGTGTCACTTAGCTTGTAATGTTAAAATGAAAGGAAAATATTTTAATTTAAAAAAATTAGTAAATATTTAGCAAAAAAAAAAAAAAAAGAAATTAAAAATTAAAAATTAATAGAAAAGGAAAAATGGAAGAAAAATTTTAAACCAGCAAATGTGTCACTCCTTTTTTTTTTTTTTAAGGATCCTCGTATTATTTTTAATATTTCGTACTTCCTCCGTTTCTTTTTAATTGACACATTTCTTTAGTCACGTTTGCCAATATATAAATTAAACCGTTAATATCTTTAATTACCAATTTCCAAAAATTATAAAAAAGTTGATATTTTGAAAATATATACATCCTGACGAATCTAAAAAGACTTCATATGACTATATTTTTCATTACGTATAAATCACAAAATATGGTCAAAGGGAACTGTGTGAATAGTGATAAACTCAAAACGTGTCAACTAAAAAAAAACGGAGCTAGTATAAATTATTGATATTGATAGCTTGATACTGATTACTGATTGCGCTCACAACTTCAATTACATTTCTCAGTAATAAAGTCATAATGGTGATTACTTAAAATAGTACACAATACACCCTCCATTCTTTTTTTAATCTTCCTTAAATTACCATACAATACATAATATAAAAAAAAATAATAATTACTTTATTCTACAAATATTAAAAGATATGTTTCCTTAACATGAAAACTACAATACCTGCATGTAAGAAAAATACTACTCCTAACATAAAACTTTTAACTGATTTTCAGGATATCATAGTAGCAGGAACAGATACTAGTACAGCTATGGTAATTTGGGCAATGACTATGATAATTAAAAACTCCGATGTAATGAAGAAAGTCCAGAATGAGCTTAGGAATGCAATTCAAAACAAAGGGTATATCGAAGATAATGATCTCTCAAATCTTGAATACTTTAAGGCAGTAGTAAAAGAAACATTTCGATTACATCCAGCAGCTCCATTATTAGTTCCACGAGAAACATTGCAAGATTGCACCATAGAGGGATTTGATATTCAATCCAAGACTTTACTATATGTCAACGTTTGGGCTACTGGTAGGGATCCTGAAATTTGGAAAGACCCCGATTCATTCAAGCCCGAGAGGTTTTTGAAAAGTTCGATTAATTTTCTAGGACAAGATTTTGAGCTAATTCCTTTTGGTGCTGGAAGAAGAATATGTCCTGGCATACATCTTGGTGTTGCTAGCTTGGAAATTATGCTTGCCAATTTATTGTACTTTTTTGATTGGGAATTGCCTGGTGGTTTAAGAAGGGACGACGTAGACACTGATGTGCAACTTGGATTAACAATGTATAAAAGAAGTCCACTTTGTCTTGTGGCAAATAAATATATTTAAGATGTTTATTAGGTTTAAAATAAATCTTGTAAAATCTTAAATAGATCTAGTTCACATTAAATTATTGTGAACAATTAGTATTAAGGTCACTATGTTTAATTAAATATTTTTTAAATAAAGATAAGGTGACCTGTCAAAATAGAGGTTATATTATGTTGAAATAAAAGTCATTATTGTATTATGATAAAGATCATAAAAATATTAATATATTTTATTATGAAAGTTTCAATGTACTAGTCAATACAGAGTATGAATTATAAAGGTCTATATGTCAAAATAGGATGCTATATTCAACATAACGTTTGTTGACACATATGAATCCCAGGTTCGCAAAAATATTAATATGAATCAAGTACATACAAGTTTTAACAAAAGTCACTATGTTAAAATTAAGGTCCCTATATTCAACATAATGTTAAACCTTAGTTTCACACAAGATTTTTTGTTAAAATCTTAAAATTATCTGCAATAATTACTTAATGACATCAATATCAAGGCGTTTAAAATTGGTTACAAGTTTGTGTAAATCATAAAAATTAATTACATGCAATAATTACTTAATGACATCAATAAGGTAAAGAGAACAAGAACTAATTTTTTATTTTTTATTTTTTAATTTGTTTGAACTACAACATTTTAATAGTATGCACAATTCACATACTCGACTTCAACTACATTTCGCGACTTAGGGTGGCGGGACCAAACCACTTAAACCATAACAAACTATGTGAATTTCCTAGCCAAAAGACAAAATGGATCTTTCTTACTCATAACAAGACCAGGCAACGTATCAGTGCTGATGTCGTCCTTGTTCATACCATTAGGCAATTCCCATTGAAAATTATACAACAAATTGGCTAGTGCTAGCTCATAACTAGCTACACCAAGAACCATTCCCGGGCATATTTTTCTACCAGCCCCGAATGGAATAAGCTCGAAGTCGTTCCCTTTATAATCAATTGAACTCTCCATAAACCTCTCGGGCATGAATTTTTCCGGATCTTTCCAATGTTCAGGATCTCTTCTAAGAGCCCATATGCTCAAGTATACGTGAGTTTTGGGTAGAATGTCGTACCCTTTTATGTTACTTTTTTTAAGTGTTTCTCGAAATGTTACTGGAGTTGCAGGGTGAAATCTTAATGTTTCTTTCACTACTGCCTTAAAGTATTTGCACTTTAAAAGATTGTCCATTGTGATACAACCCTTATTATAGGATAAATTATTCCGAAGCTCTTCTTGTACTTTACTCATGATTGTTGGGTTCTTGATTAGCTCAGTCATTGCCCAAATGACCATGATTGTGCTTGTATCTGTTCCTGCTACGAAGATGTTCTGTGAAAGACGTATAATATTAGATTATAAGTACTAAACGAGTCATTATTAACAATAATGTTTCATGAATAAGTAAGATTTAAGAGAACAAATTACCATGAGAATTGCTTTAATGTGATCCATGGTGAGCTCAAAAGAAAGGTTACGCTCTTTCCTAAGGTGGAGAAGTACATCAATGACATCCTTTTGGTCAGATTCGAGTCGATTTGGGTCAAGATGTTCATCAATAATCTCCTCATAAAATAAATCCAAGTCGTTGAACACCTTGTCAAGCCTAGAGTATTTTCCGGTCAGCTTATCAAGCCAGCCAATGGAAGGGAAATAATCAGCGATGAAGAAGGCCGTCGACATGGCTTGAAATTCATTAAAGAGGTGTGAAATCTCCTTCTTTCGAATTCTTCTTCGTCTTCATAACTATAGATACAACTCATACAAGAAGATTATTTTTGTAAAAATAGAAATTTTTTTTTTATAAAAAAAATACCTTATATATGTCAGATTATGCGAAAAAACTACAAATGTTTGTTTGTTTTTTTTTTCTTTTTGAAGCTAGAGCTACCCTCTAACAAAATTTCGCATTGAGTAAGAGACGTTTAATGACCCATTTCTCACCCTATTTCCCCCGAGGAAGCCCAGGTTTATCAATTTGATAAACTTGAAATGTTTGTCAAATGGCAATTGGTAATTATTTTGCATAGAATCTCGAGCTGGTTAATTAAAAAATATTTTCATCCTCTTTTAATCACGTGCTGAAGAATGGTCCCTAACTGACGGAAGTTACTCATCTTTTCCTTCTAAACAGAAGAAAGAGAAGAAAACCGACTACAGACTCTCCGGTGTTTGGTTCGACTCACCGGCTTTCTCTAGTGAAGAAAATGAATTTGTTTGTAAATTTTGACTAACAACAAGGTTAACACTGTTAGTTGAATTTGCCTAACAAAAATATTAAATGGCAAAATTGTCCCTACTATTCATGAGTTAATAGTCCAATATACCCTTTGATAAACAACTCATGTTTATCATATTGATAAACTTGAATTTCCTCATTTCCCCCTTTTTCTGCCTAGTTTCCCAATAGTTGCCTTATAACCCCAATTCCCCTTCCCTTTCATCATTAATCTGATATAAGATAGCTTATTACAATATTTAGTATTTTATAAGATAGTTTCTTATACTTGTATATTTTTTTTATATAAAACGAATTTGAAACGTATAACATAGTTTTTCTTAAAAAAATTCTCAAATAAACTCATTTGAATTTTATACAATATACACTTCATATTAACCCCGACTATAGTTTTACATAAATGCATATTAAATAAATAATTTATCATGTAAAATATGGTGATGTTAATATGATACTCTTTACGTCCCCATTTATTTGCTCTATTTTCCTTTTGATGATATAGATGATTTTTCACTACATCTCTTATTATTTTTATATTTCATTTAAGGTCGGACCCACTGTTGCAAATTAATAATGGAAGCTACAACTTTATATTACTCTCACACAAAATACATTTGATCCAACTACTTAACCAAAAATTATCAAGGTAAAATTAAATTGGTTTGGGGGTCAAATAATTAATAATATTACTCTGTATATTGGTAGTCAAAAACACATCTTTTGTCAAAAAAAAAAAAATCTTAGGACCGCGCAAATGAAATAATACAGAGTACTAGATTATGAGACGAATTGAAGGAAGTGTAAAAATTACACGATGTTAAATACCTAATGGACATTGTGCATTAGCAAATGGGACAATTAAATAGTTGTAGTTATTTAGATTTGATGGGACAATTAAATAGTTGTAATTATTTAGATTTGATGGGACAATTAAATAGTTGCGATAATTTAGATATCAAGGGGCAATAAAACAGTTGCAATTATTTAGATTTGAAGGGATGATTAAATATATAAGTGTGACTATTTTAACTTTGAAAGAATTATTTTTTTGACGGGAACTTTGAAAGGATTATGTACAATGATCTAGACAAATAAAATTAATGACATTAGGGAAAAAATTTAGACATTAATGACATTTTATCTTGCACATGACGATTATCAACTTTAAGGTCTGTTCACATTTACTGAATTGAGGTGAACTGAACTGATTAGAGCAGAATTGATTGGAGCTGAACTGAACTGATTGGAGCTGAAATGAATATTTTATAAGAGAAGGAAATTACGAGCTGAACCGAACTGATTGGAGTTGAACTGAATTGAACTGAATAAAGCTGAAGTGAATAGACTCTTAATGTATGGGTAATGATAGATACTCATCCGAAGCTTGATGGCAGCTCAAAGAATCCAAGACACACGGTCTATTCATTCCACCTCATCACCCAACACCCAACCCCCCAAAATTAATAAAGTACACATTATACCTTACCCAAATTGGCCGAATTTGTGAAATTCTAGTTCTATTTTTGGTTCTATTTTAAATGATATTTCTCATATCAGAATAATTGACATATATAATACTCCTACCGTCTCATAATATGGTTTCTCTTTATGCTTTTTCACGGTATTTAAGAAATGGGAGGAGAAAGTAGATGAACTACATTAATAAAAGTGAAAAGTACAATTATAAACAAAAGTTAGAGAGAGAAAGTGGAGAAAAGTACAAGGCATCTGCAAAATTCAAGGGTAATGTAGGAAGTAGAATGAATAAAGTTTATAAAAGCGAGGTTATAATGGTCTTTACATATTATCCAAAAATAGAAACAAGAACAACATTTCGACACTCCAAAATAGGAACTATATTATGGGACAGAAGTAATATTTACCACTCGTATTTGTATACTAATTTTGATAATACGAGTAATTTTTTTTTATAACATATTAAAAATACTTCGTAAATTTGTCATGAAATATATTGTTAAATATTTATTAATATCAAGTTTCATAATACCATTTTTTTAACCAATGTTTAATTATACATATTTAAGGTCAAAATAACATATTGACATGTTAATTGTGTCAATTATTTTGAGATAGAGAGAATATCATATATTTGGAGCTAACAATTGAGTTTCATGTCCAGTTCAAGTTGAGAGTTCGAGACAATGCAAGTTGGATCATGCATTGACAAATACTTGTTTGAGTTCATTTTAGGCTCGGGTCGGATTGAAATATGCCGAGTAGTCCTATATTCTATAGCCTATAGATTTATTATAACAACTTTTAATTTATTAGATATATTATCAACCAGTCAATTTTAGTTGGGTCAATTTTTTGTCAAGTGGTTCTGTAAGGATTTTAAATTTTGGAACAATTAGTAATCATAAACATGATGCCAATTTTGCTAGATTGACATGTGCTTCGTAGTTTTTGAAGATATTTTGAAGATAGGACAAATGATTTTGTATATATGTTAAATTTCAAATGGAATAATCAAATACAAGTCAATAAAGCTAGATTAATGTATATAAGAAGAAATTTCATAGATAGAGAAATAAATAAATGACACCGCATATTCTCAATCTTCATTACGAAATTTTGAGTTAATGGTTATGGCCCACGTTATTACGGAGTATATTACTTTTATTTGAACTTTTATCCTACTTTTCATACGTATCACCAATATTTTGAAACAAGTGGACTATTTTCGCTGTTCACTGTCACTTGCACTTTTTCAAATTTTAGTTTACTAATGCTTAACTTCAATCATGTATATTTTTAGTCATATATTTATTAATAAAAATTATTAAAAAATTTAAATAATAACATAAAAGTGCAATTGATGCAAGTATTAAAGAACGAAGAAATAATTACATACCTCCTACCAAAGGCAAGCCTGCATATATTGGAGCCCGCAGAAAGAAACAACAATTCACTCAAGTTGACAACTTTAGAAGCAGAAGAAAGAGAGGAAATCTTATGAACAAGTCTAGAAAATTCATCTTGTAGAATTGGAGAAAATGACAGCACTCTCTTTGCACTAAACAAATGAAGAGCACAAATCTTTCTTATTTCTCTAAAGTACTCGAAATCTTTTGCAAACATTATGTCTGAACCATTATAACTTAGTCTTCGCATGGCAAAAGTTTAAGTCATGTGTTTGCAGGACTTCTTTTGCCATCGTCGATGATTGAATAACTACAACTTTTTTACTTCCAAATCGCAGTGTGTATATAGGGCCATAGATCTTAGCGAGCTTTGCAAAAGATAAGTGTGGTTTCGTGAAATCGAATTGGTGTAAATTTCCGATAAAGGGGAGGCCTTTAGGTCCGGGTGGAGGATGAAATAATGGTTCATTTATTTGGTGTTTTGTAAGAAGAAGAAAAAACAGAGAAAGGGTTGCAAGGAAGAAGAGGAGAATAATTAGCATTATTTCTTATGGATTTACGGTGTCAAATGTGTTTGCTTCATGTTTTGGTCGACTGACTAGCTATATAAATATCATGTAAGTGGTAGACAAATGCATATAGTACATGAGGAAATATTAGGTCAATCTTCTAATAACTTCTAGGTGACTAGGTACTTTTAATGAGATCTCATCAAGCTGATAATTTTGTATTTTCTCGAATATTATTTCATATGTGTATATAGTTAAAGGATTTTTTTTTTTTTTTTTTTTTTTTTTTTTTTTTTTTATGTTTAGAGAGCCACAGGGACGGGGGTGGGAATTGATCTCAGGATCTCCTAGAATCGGCAGGGAAGCTCTAACCAGTTGAGCTATCCCTCACTCTCAGTTAAAGGACCTATGAATGTACACCAAAAGAAATTCATAAGAATAAAGGGCTATTATTATTACCTTGTGAAATTTAAAAGTATAGGATCTCCAAAATAAAAGGGTCTTGTTTAGCATAAATAGTGCAACAATCAAAATAAGTCAACTAAGCAATCAACAACGATCTAAGTTTAACCATTTTAATGTTTGTATAGTTATAGTAATTGTAGGAAAATACATTCTCAATCGTGAGAAGTGTTTGGCCCAAATCTTTCTTTTTTTTTAGCTGCTTAGAGACCACACAAGGACGTGGATGAAAATCGATCCCAAAATCTCCTAGAAGCGGAAGGGAATCTCTAACCACTTGAGTTATCCTTCATTCTCTAGCCCAAATCTATATATATGATGAAATAACATGTTGGTATTAATTGTGGACTACTTACATGAACCAAGGATCCAATTTAACAAATCGCAGAGGACTCGTATGTCTTTGTCATGTTTTGAGGCCTTCCAAAGGGAGGTTAGTTATATATGAGTAAATGCATAACGAGGGGCATGAGTGTCATTTCACGTAAATGCATTTCTGAATTTAGAGTAGTACTAGTGGGTGATCAATTGTATCACTAGATGATTAAATGGTATCATTGAACATTTCAGTGGTTCTATTTATGTATGTAGTGGTACTATATATTCATTCAGTGGTACTCACTACGTGTAGAAATAGTATCACTACATAGTCAATGGTACTATCTAAACTTTCAACGGTACATTTAAAAAGTGGCCCCACTTACCCATCTCTCTCCTCCTTTCTCACACCCCATGTGCTTTTTAATATTTTAGTATTTGTTATGCATTTGCAAATGCATAACTAACCTCCCCCACTACTTCCTCGTCTATGTCTACATTAGGAGAAGTCTTAAGTGGCAAATACAGCTACAGTTCAAGACAACTGGATCAAGCGGTAAGCCCAATTAGCCACTAGATAGACTCCTACGGTCCCAGCGAGCATCCTTATTAAATTGAGTTTTTGACAAATTAATAGGGCTACATTCATTGCAAAGATGCAACAAGTTGATTCGAAAGGAGCTCATCAAATCAAAATCTCTCTCAATAATTGCAAAGAGGTGCTTTCCATATAGAAATTAAAAGAGGTCAAGATGCTTTCCATATTCCACACGAGATTCCGAGAGGTCATTTTTAAGTGATTGGAACCATTTTGCTTTTTAACTATCAACACAAATTATAAGATGCACCATGGTGAACCTAGAAATAGGTGCACCACGTCTATACTTTTGAACATTTAGTAAAAAAATCTGAACAATTGCAAATTTTGAACATGTAGTCAATACATCTGAACATCGTAAATTTTGAACATTTAGTTAAAAAATCTGAACAATCGCAATGTATTACGCCTATACTTTTGAATATTTAGTAAAAAATCTAAACAGTCACGAATTTTGAACATTTAGTAAAAAAATCTGAACGTCGCAAATTTTAAATATTTAGTAAAAAAAAAATTGAAGAACCGCAATGCACCATGCCTATACTTTTGAACATTTAGTAAAAAAAATATGAACAATAAATTTTTTTTGAACATTTAGTAAAAAAAAATCTGAATAATCGCAAATTTTGAATTATTGCGAGTCAGACAAATTTTGAAAGAAGTTGGTTTGACTCGTAATAATTCAATAGTTTTGTAATATAAACTGAACATTTACTTTATACAAAATGAACATTTCTTTATAAAATATGAACATAAAAATTGCATATTTATGTTCAGATTTTGTGACGTGTTCATATTTCTTTTTACTAAATTTTCATTTTTTTGTAAAATGTTCAATTTTTTTTACTAAATGTTCAAAAGAATAGACGTGGTGCACCTATTTCTAGGTGCGCCATGGTGCACATGATACTAATTGAACTATCAACATAGTCGGGCTTATGCGCAAATTTTTTGTTGAGGTCGCGCTCAGCCAGAGCTGGCTGAAGTCGCGCCCAGCAAATGAACATCTACTAAAAAAAATGAACATTTACTAGAAAAAAAAAATGAATATTTATGTCTGAACATTGCATTATATAAAAATGAACATTTATGACATGGTTTTGAAAGCTTTAATCAACTTTCTCCAACTTATTTCCTATCAATTGCAGAAAATTCGCATCTTTATCTTCTTCCCAATGCTATGTTCGATTAAATAAAAATAAATAAAAAAAAAACTCACCAATAAAATTGAGGACTTGAAACCACTCAAATCACTTATAATAGTCATTGGATTATCTCGCTAAAAACTCGTTATTATTGACCGATGCTTTCATTTGGGTACCCCTGAACTTGGGTTGTCTGCATTTCATGCATCAAATAATCGCAGCTTACTTTTGTAGAATTTGATTATTAAGCATCTTTGTAAATTGAGGTTTGAGAAGGAAAGTGGAGAGAGAGAGAGAGAGAGAGAGAGAGAGAGAGAGAGAGAGAGAGAGAGTGGAGTTGAGTTGAGTTAGAAACACCATTTTTGGGGAGGAAAGAGAAAATAAAGTATTGATGAAGATTTTACCCATGTCATTAAAGTCATATTTTTGTTTTTTTTAGGACAAATGAGAGATTATTGTGGAGGAGAAAAATAAAAGACCTATATTCCTTAAATAAATCAACAATATGTTGTTTAATAATGAACAAAATGCTTATGTTAATTTAACATCCTTTATTATAAAAACAAACATTTTATACAACTAAACAAACACAAAAATTTGTAGTAATTTAAAAATAAAATGAATATTTATTTTTATAAAAATGAATATCATACAACATGAAAATGAACATTTATTTTATAAGAATGAACATCATACAACATGAAAATAAACATGTGATTTATAAGGAATACAAAATTATTATAAAATATGTTCAATTAGAAAATGATCAATTTTACTATAGTAAATGTTCATTTTGGCAGTGACCTCGGCCAGCAGGCCCAGCACTAGCTGAGGTCGACCTCAGCCTTTAACAACTGGGGCCTATGTACACACATATCTATTTTAGGCTTGGGCTTTTCGATTTAAGGCCAGGCTTTGGAGAAATACGCAAAGTCTAATATGGACTGAGAAATTTGGTCCAGTCGCTTCGATCCTTGAAGGGCTGGACCGTTGACCAGGTTTCTCTAACAAAGATGATTCTTGTACCTTTTTTTTTTTTTTTTTTTTTTTTTTTTCATTTTTAACGAAAGATTATTCTTGTACATGTTTTATAGATTAATGGTGGTTTATCTAGGGAAATGATTTTGGCACATCCTTAATTGATTTTGGCACACCCCTATTTGAGAAGAGCATAGAAAACTTTGCTCTCACATAAGGGTGTGCCAAAATAATTTCCTTTATCTATTGTATTTAGGGAAATTGTTCCATGTACTCTCGAGGTTTTAAAAAATGCACCGTATACTCTTGAAAACTTTTAAATGCACCGTGTGCCCTTGAGGTTTGCATAAAATTGCATCAAATACCCTTAGACTCACAATAAATGTTAATTTTGTTAAATTGAGACTCTCTAAGCATCAAATTATTACAATTTAATGTTACTTTAATGCTAAATCATTTAAGTATAAGTAAACTTAATTAATAAAGCAAATTCTAACACCCAAAAATTTAGGATTTAGAATGATCAACGAAATTTAAATTTTGATTTAATTTATGCTTTTAGGCGGTTTTACTACATAAATATAAAGTACTAAAAGTGAGTCAGTGTGTGGGCATGATTTTTATTTGATTAGTCAATGATATGTGCATTTGTTAGAGGATTAGGGTTATTTGGTGCATTTATTTACAAACGTCAGGGGTACATGATACATTTGAAAATTTTCAAGAGTACATGGTGCATTTTTTAAAACCTTAGGGGTACACAGGACAATTTTCCTTGTATTTAAGATATACATGATGCTATTTTAAAATTGAAAAAAAAAAAAAAAAGAAAGTAAAATCTGGTTTTTCAGTCTGATCCACATGATTTGAAACAAGTGATCAACCCTAGATAGCTATGACAATTTCATTATCTGTCCATGAATCAGTACTCTTTTTGACAAACATTAATCAGTACTCCGTATAACATATTTGATGTAATATCTTGTCCTTGCCCCAAACAATACCTAGAGGTAATTAGTTGATGCATGCAATTTAAGAATTTTATATTTCATATCATGAGGAAAGTACCAGGTCATCTCCAATAATTTGAAGGTCCTGATCTAATTACAAAAATTAGGTCCTAATAATTTTTAAAAAACCATTTTTAAATAAAGGTAAAAAATATTATTATTATTATTATTATACTTTAAAAAAAAAAAAAAAAAAATAACTCGGCAAAGATTATAGCTCCAAGTCTATGAACTCTAATGGAAGAATTCTTGGCCAAAGAACTTATGGATTGAACCAAATTACAATTGAAAAAAGATTGTAATTGTTTTTTTTTGGTGCAAAAATTCTAATTGACTAATTGTTTGTTATGAAAGTACTTGATACTGGTATAATATGAAAATAAATTAGCAGTTAATGTCAATCAAGATCGGATATTATAATTAGGGCTGTTCATCGGTCCAAGACCGGACTGGACCGAAAATTAGAATTTTAATAACCGAAGATCGGACTGATTAAGCTAGGACCAAACCCGGATCGGACCGAAAGAATCAGTCTAAAACTCGGACCGGACTGCTTTGGACCGATTTAAGAATTTTTTAATAATTTTATGGAAAACTCGAAAAAAGTAATGAAAAATCTACATTTTAACGTCTTTTTTTGTATATTTAGTACAAAAAAACTCATAAATTTAAAGTTTTCTAAGCTTATTAAGGATAATTTTAACCATTAATTAAGGTTTCACGCATATTTTTAATAAAAAAATCAGTTCGGTCCAAGACCGGTTTTTATAGGGTTTTGGACCAAACCGGATCGAAGACCATTAAAATAAATTTCTAGACCCGAAGACCGGACCGATTAATTCGGTCCGGTCTGAGGTGGTCTGGTCCATTTTTTCAGTCCGGACCGATTTATGAACACCCCTAATTATAATTGAGGATAAATTATTGTTTAAAGTTTGCCTAAAAAATAGTGGTAGTTGGGTACAAATATGGGAATTAGACATTTAAGAGAGATAAAAAAAAAGGAAAAATTATAAATAATAATCTCAACTTTGCTCAATTTTTTTTTAATAATCCCAACTTTGGATTATTCTAGAATAATCCGAACTTTGGGGGTTGTTTACTTTCTTCAATCCCAAACCTGTCAACTAAAGTCAATGACCTGTTATAATTAGTCACTTGACAAATGTCAAGTTGTAATTGGTCTAAAAAAATTAAAAAGACAAAATTAAAAAAAAAAATCTAAAATTTAAAAAACAACAAAAAAAGAAAGGAAATCCAAAACAGCAGCCCCTGTCCCTTCCCCCATCGGAACTCTACTGCCCAGCCATCTCGCCGGACCACCGTTGCTCAACCACCCCAGCGGTCGGCCCTCCCCCTTCTCTTAGAACCACTGTCACCTTTTTCTTAAAACCCCTCCCATTCCCCACCGCAACCCCTAAGAAAACCTCTCCCGCAACTAACACTTCAATATTATTTCTCTACTAGAATTATGGCGACCTCGAAAAACATGGTGTCTACTTCAAAGAAAAGTAAGGCTTATATGAAAGATGATGCAAGAGATAAGTTGAGTGAATTAACTGATGATATTCTTCATTTCTGCCCATTTTAGATGCTGTTAGAACAAAGTTGATTTGCAAATTTGGTAATCTTTGAACTTTGGTATCCTCCCTTTATTTTAAGGACTTCGAATTTTTCAAACCAGAGAATTGGCTGGTTAGGTGTTTTTGAGAGCAGGAAAGGGGTTTCGAGGGAGTTTCGCGAGCGAAGGTTGGGGCTTTCAACGGCGGAGAAGAATCGAAAAAGGAGGGGCTGGGTTAGGGAAGGAAGGCGACAATTGGGGTAGTTTGCAGTACCAACGTGGGGGAAGGGGGAAATCGGCGCAGCACCGGGAGTAAAGGTGGCCGGAGTTGTTTGGCATCCGTAAAGGGGTGGGGTCTGGGTGAGAATTTTAAAAATTTTGGTTTTTTTTTTTTTTTTTTTTTTTTTTTTTTTTTTTTTTTTAAATAAAAAAAAACTTTGTTTTTGTTTTTTCTTTTAATTTTTAAACAATTAACTTGCAACAAGTGTCATTTTAAAATAAAAACTAACCTATTCAACCGGTAATCGGTCAATGGCATTGAAGAAAATAGAAAAAAAAAAAAAAAAAAAAAAAAAAAAACCTAACCTATTCAACCGGTAATCGGTCAATGGGATTGAAGAAAATAAACAACCTTCAAAGTTGGGATTATTAAAAGAAAATGGAGTAAATTTGGAATTATTATTTACAATTTTTCCTAAAAAAAAAAGTTTAATTTTAATTGAAAATTTAAAAACTAAAAATCAAAGACTTAAATTTGAAGAAGAAAGAATCCGAAGAGTTTGGACATGGTTTTGAAAATGGTGGCCTTATTTTACGGGAATATGATAAACATGAGATATTTACTCACTTTTTTTTTTTTTGGCTTGAACCGACGAAATTTTGGGCCCCTCAATTTTGGGGGCCCTGTTCTGTGTATCATAAAAAACATGCTCTAAAACGGGCCTGGACAGAAAACAATGATGGTCAAGAATATTTTATGTGTGCGTACAACATTATTGTACCATAGGCCACATTACATTAGGGCTGAGCAAAACTATCTAAAAATCCGATGATGCGATCTGCATCTGATCCAAAAAATATGGATATCCGATCTGAAACAGATTTCGGATCGGATAAAATCGGATGTCGAATATCCAAATTTTGGTGAAGAAATGCTTCCCTCAAAGGCCCAAGGCCCAAACCGACTGACCCTAATTCCCTCAAAAATTCCCCCCAGCCCCTACCGCCTCTTTCCTCACCATCTCTCTAACTCTCTCTCTCCTTTCCTCATCTCTCTCTCTCTCCTTTCATCTTCTCAAATATAAATTTCAATATCTAAGATCTCATCAATAGCTAGTTTTTACTACGTTAGCAGTTTCGTTCCTTCGCGGCTTCACTCATTCGTTCAGACGGCTTCACTCGTTTGATCAGGCGGCTTTGTGGTTTCGTTTGTTCTCAGTTTCTCACCGTTCATTCAGGCGACTTTTTTGGTTTAATTTTTACCGTTCGTTCTTCTGCTTTGAGAACTGTGTGAACGGAGAGAGGGCATCTACGTTTGATCATGTAAATTAATTTCGTTTTTCACGATTTCTTTGTATATGACTCATATATTTTACTGGGTACTTTGATTTCATTCTGATTTGGTTTTTTTCATTTGGGTTTTTATCATTTAGATTCTGGAATTTGTGGGATATTTAGATTCAAAAAATATGAAGAATTGTATACGAGTTTGTTTTTGTAGACTTGTAGTCATGAATGTTAAGATACTGGACAAAGATGAAATGACTCTTGATGTTCAATAAAATATTAATTTGCCTTTAAAAACCATAAATAATTAAATTTTTAACAATATTATCAAATTGATTGGATATTGAATATTCGAACTATCCGATTCGAAATTTTTGGATATCCGGATAAATTTTTGAATCGGATACGGATATCAAATATGTAGATAAATTTTTGAATCGGATACGGATATCAAATAGTTGTCGTCCACTCTTCTTATTGATCAAGTGATAGTGAATTTTTTATAATGTTGAGAAATTTCAAAGTTTTCTTATTTGGGGTTAATTTTTATTTTTTTAACAGCAATGTGAAATTAATTTTTGGAGAATGTAGAAACTGGGGTTTTACTCTTACATGGACGGTCCATTTATATTTTGTTTGTTATTTGTTTATTTAATTGATGATATTACTGTTTATGAGTTTGACCTGATCATAAGCTGAAGATTGTATTGTTTTTACTTAAATTGGGATTTGGGGACCTGAGGGTTACTCTATTCCTTCTGGTAAAGTTTGTAGACTCATGAAGTCTCTTTATGGCTTAAAACAAGCATCAAGGCAATGGTTTGCCAAGTTGGTTAGTGAGCTTAGAGTTCTAGGTTTCTCACAATCCAAGAATGATTATTCTGTCTTCATCAGAACTAATTCTTCTCTTCTCACCATAGCTGCTGTGTATGTGGATGATGTGCTATTGACTGGTGATGATGTTGCTGGTATTCAGTTGTTAAGGGCTCACTTGGACAAGGTTTTTAGCATTAAAGACCTTGGTAAACTGAGTTATTTTCTGGGCTTAGAGGTTGGCTATCTTTCTTCTGGTGTCACTTTGTCCCAGAGAAAGTTTACCAAAGAATTGCTTGCAGATTGTGGTGTCTCTTGCTTCAAGACTGTGGTCACTCCTCTACCCTTACATTTAAAATTGACTGCTTCTGATGGGGAGTTGTTTACTGATCCCAGTTTATATAGATGTCTTGTTGGTAAGCTTAACTTTATTACTCACACAAGACCTGACTTGAGTTACACTGTTCAATTATTCAGTCAGTATATGCAGACTCCCAGAGTACCTCATTTCAATGCTTTGATTCATGTGATGCATTATATGGCTTCTACTCTTGGTCAAGGGATCTTGTTGAATGGTTCTGATTCTCTGGTGCTTCAAGCATTCACAGACTCTGACTGGGGTGCTTGTCTGGACTCCAGAAGGTCCATTTCTGGTTACATTTTGCTTTTGGGTGGTTCACCTGTCAGCTGGAAATCAAAGAAACAGGGTATTGTTTCTAAGAGTTCTACTGAAGCAGAATATCGAGCCATGTCCTCTGCTGTTGGTGAGGTTGAATGGCTTGTAAGGTTATTGGAGGAGTTTGGAGTTACTGGTTTAAGGCCAGTTACTCTCTATTGTGATAATCAAAGCACGATTCATATTGCTAAGAACCCAGTTCAGCATGAAAGGACTAAGCACATTGAGATTGATGTGCATTTCACTCGAGATAAGATTATTGAAGGTCTTCTTGAGGTTGTTTACCTCCCTACTTCTGCTCAGTTGGCAGACATATTTACAAAGATTCTTCCTTCAGCTCAGTTCAGGGATTTATTGTCCAAATTGGGCATGATTTCAACCATTCCCAATTTGAGGGGGGATGTTGAGATATTGACTAATGAGCAAGTGGATGACACGTCAGCAACAGTTAGTTACAACTAGCTATGCCAGATCATTAATAGTGTAATAAATATATTTCTTATTTTGTTAATTTTGAGTTGATATAAATACTTTGATGTAAACTTTATTACACTTAATGATATCATAATTTTTCCTTTCTTCCTACAAAACTCTCTCTCTCTTCTTTCTCTCTATAACAGAATTCCGCCATTGATGATTCTTCAAGCTTCGGTTTGCTGAAGTTAACATGGTATGTTGCTGAATTTAAGTTCAACTTGATCTCAATTCCTAAGATCTGCATGGACTTTCATTGTTCTGCTGTGTTCACTGATAACACATGTGTTCTTCAGAGTATTTCAATGAAGCCACTTGTGCTTGGTAGTTTGAAGGATGGTCTTTACTACTTGGATGATTCTCTGGTTTAGTTTGCTAAGCAAAGGTTGGTAGCTGATGTAGCCAAGCCTGATGATGTGAATAATACCAAGTTATGGCATCTAAGATTGGGGCATATCCCTGTTCAACAGCTTGGGTATGCTTCTTCTTTCAATAATGTTGTTAGTATGGGTGATTCTTTTTGTCAGTTATGCCCTACTGCTAAACAACATAGGTCTTCTTTTCCTTCCAGTTCTATCAAAACTTGTTTCCCTTTTGAGATGTTGCATTTGGATATTTGGGGCCCTTATAGAGAAATCACACACACTGGTTGTAAGATCTTCTTGACTATTGTAGATGATTTCACAAGAATGACTTGGG
This sequence comes from Chenopodium album, assembly GCF_948465745.1. Lineage (NCBI taxonomy): Eukaryota > Viridiplantae > Streptophyta > Magnoliopsida > Caryophyllales > Amaranthaceae > Chenopodium > Chenopodium album. The sequence goes on from NC_137849.1 coordinate 43,287,257, forward strand.
TCTTCTTTATGAAAAACAAATCTGATGTGTTTACTGTTTTTCAGAACTTTATAAAATTTGTTGAAAATCAGTTTCATGCTTCTGTTAAAAGAGTTAGAACTGATAATGCCTTGGAGTTGTGTGAAGGTGTTATGAAAGGTTTTTATCTGAATAAAGGAATAGAACACTATAGAAGTTGTGTGGATACTCCTCAACAGAATGGAGTTGTTGAGAGGAAGCACAAACATTTACTTGAGGTTTCTAGGGCCTTGTTTTTCCAATCCAAATTACCTGTCAAGTATTAGAATGAATGCATTCTTTGTGCTGTTCATCTTATTAATAGGATGCCCCTAAGTGTCTTGCATAATTGTAGCCCTTATGAGAGGTTGTTTGGCCATCCTCCTAACTTGGACTATCTTAGAGTTTTTGGTTGCTTATGCTTTACTTCTACCCTTAAGCAAGGTAGGAGTAAGCTGGATCCTAGGGCTACCCCTTGTGTGTTTATTGGTTACTCTCCTGGTCAAAAAGGGTACAAAGTTCTTGAGCTTGATACTTTTACAATACATGTCTCCAGAGATGTTTCTTTCAAAGAGCATCATTTTCCTTTTCATTTTTCTTCTTCTCAAACACATTCTCAAACACACTCTCAAACACATTCTCAAACACAATCTCAAACACATTCTAGCCCAACTCTTTTCTTTCTTCCAACTTTGACAGATTTCACTCTTATCCATGATGATCATCTGCCTGAGGTTTTCCATTTTCATAACACTGTCTTTGATGATCCCTCTCTCATTATTCCTGTTTCTCCAGTTTTGACTCAGGAAGCTTCCAATTCTGATTCCTCTTCTCCTTCTTCTCCTCTATCTGTATCTTCTCCACTTTCTGTTTCTTCTCCAACTTCTTCTTCTTCTACATCTCCAAATTCTATTTCTTCTCAGATTCCTCAGGATTTGCAGAGGTCTGATCGACCTAGGAAGCCACCTGCTTGGTTAGACAAATATTATTGTCATACTAGTCAGGCAGCAGATCAACAACACTGGTGCAACTTTATTTCTTATTCTGCTTTCTCTGCCACTTCCAAGCAGTTTATTGAGAAAACTGAGTCATTATCTGAGCCTGTTAGTTACAATGAGGCTGCTGCAGACCCTAGATGGGTTGTTGCTATGCAGAAGGAGCTTAAGGCTCTTGAAGACAACAGAACTTGGGTGATTGTTGATTTGCCAGCAAAGAAGAAGTGCATTAGTTGCAAATGGGTATTCAAAATGAAATTGAATGCTGATGGGTCTGTGGAAAGATTCAAAGCACGTTTAGTTGCCAAAGGTTTTACTCAGAAATTTGGTATTGATTTTACTGAAACTTTCATCCCTGTTGTGAAGATGACTACTATTAGATGTCTCATTGCTTTTACTGTCAGTAAAGGGTGGTCTCTTTTTCAGCTTGATGTGAACAATGCGTTTCTTCATGGTGATCTACATGAAGAAATTTATATGAAAGCACCTGAGGGTTACTCTATTCCTTCTGGTAAAGTTTGTAGACTCATGAAGTCTCTTTATGGCTTAAAACAAGCATCAAGGCAATGGTTTGCCAAGTTGGTTAGTGAGCTTAAAGTTCTAGGTTTCTCACAATCCAAGAATTATTATTCTGTCTTCATCAGAACTAATTCTTCTCTTCTCACCATAGCTGCTGTGTATGTGGATGATGTGCTATTGACTGGTGATGATGTTGCTGGTATTCAGTTGTTAAGGGCTCACTTGGACAAGGTTTTTAGCATTAAAGACCTTGGTAAACTGAGTTATTTTCTGGGCTTAGAGGTTGGCTATCTTTCTTCTGGTGTCACTTTGTCCCAGAGAAAGTTTACCAAAGAATTGCTTGCAGATTGTGGTGTCTCTTGCTTCAAGACTGTGGTCACTCCTCTACCCTTACATTTAAAATTGACTGCTTCTGATGGGGAGTTGTTTACTGATCCCAGTTTATATAGATGTCTTGTTGGTAAGCTTAACTTTCTTACTCACACAAGACCTGACTTGAGTTACACTGTTCAATTACTCAGTCAGTATATGCAGACTCCCAGAGTACCTCATTTCAATGCTTTGATTCATGTGATGCATTATATGGCTTCTACTCTTGGTCAAGGGATCTTGTTGAATGGTTCTGATTCTCTGGTGCTTCAAGCATTCACAGACTCTAACTGGGGTGCTTGTCTGGACTCCAGAAGGTTCATTTCTGGTTACATTTTGCTTTTGGGTGGTTTACCTGTCAGCTGGAAATCAAAGAAACAGGGTATTGTTTCTAAGAGTTCTACTGAAGCAGAATATCGAGCCATGTCCTCTGCTGCTGGTGAGGTTGAATGGCTTGTCAGGTTATTGGAGGAGTTTGGAGTTACTGGTTTAAGGCCAGTTACTCTCTATTGTGATAATCAAAGCACGATTCATATTGCTAAGAACCCAGTTCAGCATGAAAGGACTAAGCACATTGAGATTGATGTGCATTTCACTCGAGATAAGATTATTGAAGGTCTTCTTGAGGTTGTTTACCTCCCTACTTCTGCTCAGTTGGCAGACATATTTACAAAGATTCTTCCTTCAGCTCAGTTCAGGGATTTATTGTCCAAATTGGGCATGATTTCAACCATTCCCAATTTGAGGGGGGATGTTGATGTAGGAGTTTATAGGTACTACGCAGCGGAAATAACATGAATCATATTCATACAGTACCTAAACCAAGGATCTAATGCATAACACATAAAGCACAAATAATCGTACCTTTGAAGCGTGATTCCACGTGCGATCGAGCAAGAACAAAGGGAGATAAAGAACCCCAAGCGTGATTCCTCTACTTGGTCCACGGGCACAGATTAAGACCTCCACTAATGCTAGTTAGTCGCAATTGAAACCTTCAATTGACCTTCTATGGAGAAGAGCGACATGCTAACCAAGAACCACCACGATAACCACCACGAACCACCACCTAAGGGGCGGCCGTACAAACGTGAGGGGAGGAGAGAGATAGCCGTGATTTAGAGAGAGGATTAGGGTTTTGGGATTGGTTGCCTTGATGTCAAAATTCACAGTGTGTGAATTATGACTACTTTTTTCAAACCCTAGGCATGGATCTTATTTATAGATCTCATCTCTAAATAAGAGCCCATGTCAAAAGCCCAAAACCTAATTCCAATCTAACTATGCTAGCCCAATCCAATTCATGATTAGTTAATTGCTCATGAGGCCCATTAATGGGCCTCTTACTTGCTTAACCCAATACCCTTGTGTGTGACCAATATAGGATCCATTCTAAAGGGCTTTGGGCTATTTGACTAGCCCAAAGATCATCTCTCATAGTCTAGCAACAGAGGATGACGCCCCAATAGAATGAACTTATTATCTCCATAATAGTGATCCTTGATATATCTAGTAATTGCACTTATCGAAGACATAATTCCTTCAATCTCCCACTTGTCTGAGACAAGTGCGCAATATTCAAATTCCTTAAGTCATTTTGTGTCGATTTGATAATATGATTACATCTTATGCAATCTATATTAATCTACAAATCGTTTCTTGAAATCCGAGTTAGAATTACAAAACAAATGGTTACTATGTAACACATTTGAGCACGGCCATGCATTTTCTGAATTCTCCCTCTTCAAGAGGCCAAAACATGACACATTCCTATTTTAATAGGTAGACTCTATCCAATCTTGTGGCAACCAAAGCTCCCACTCAACTTCTGAAATAACCAGGAAACACCCTTTATAATCTCCAGTTACGGGAAGACGTTTGAATGTACCACAGTTATATCATCCATTGAATGAAATCAATGTTCCACTCATGTCAAAGGAATCCACTAATATATCCGGAAGTTCTATACTTGAACTTCAAAGTTGGTCTATAGTTCGATCATGCATCATTCATGCATATCCATGTGATTGACCGAGCATCACTACACTCCCATAGCCCATGAAACCGAGCTATCCAATCAATCTTACATGCTAGTCCATTCATTGAAATCATTTATGTCCACTTTAATGATTTCGAACTAGGAACTTAAATAATATGTGGATTTTGTTCACCTGTGGGGTTTCATACACCAGGTCTCTAAAATAGATAACCTGATGAGCCCATCAATCCATAATTATTTTGGACATTTTATTTAATCTTGAAACCACGATCAAATAAGATTGAAACTTTGTTTCAATTGATAAACATAATTCTGCAAGCTAATGTATTTACTTTTGTAATATGCTTTCTCAAAACATACACAACTAAAATTACATAACTTGCTTCAATCCAAGAACCTTAGCATGACTTTCATACCTTGGTCATGGAAGGGGTTCAGTAAGTAGAGTTCATGAGACATTCTCATAAACATGAACTTTGCAATTTCTAAATTTTATAATCATTTTCATCTTCATACACTAAGAATTTTCCTTCGCCCTTCCGCAAGGAACTTTGGAATTTCTAATTTGTATTCCAACATTACATTGGATTTCGATTGAAATCTATCATCACTTGTTCTTTAAAACACGTGAATCAAATAGACGAGTATAGTCCATGACATGCATAATGCATTCTTTGCAAATTGTATAAGGATCATCACTCAAAATCTTAATTTCATCAACCTTTCTTAAAGTATTGAATCATTAAGCAATGTGCCATGTTACATGGGATTGAAACTCTTTTCAATATAATGTTGAACCTTATAAGAATCTTATCAATATAAGCTTCTTAACCAAACTCAAACATCCTTCGAGACCTATCTATATAGATCTTGAATCCCAAATGTACTCATTTTCTTCTTCAAGGTTTTCATACAAAATGCAATAACCATTACTTGACTATTCAAGCAACAAATAATCGCTCTTTGTACTAGACCAAGAAGACTTCATAGCTCCCACTAAACGTCTTGTACACTCAAGACCTTTTCCTTCATTTTACGAGAACATCAAACGATTTGACTAACTCGCAAAATTAAGAACATTAACTCCCTGATGCTAACTACAATCCATTATGGATCTTCTATGCATCCCTAGGATTATTGGATCTCCAAACTTTTGATTGTATCATATACAAATCTTCTTTCATGAACAATTTCAAGAAAGCGTTTTTGATATCCATCTACCAAATCTCATAAGGTAGAAATCACTAAAATATCTTTAATAGATCTTTGCAACATGTAAAGGTTTCATCGTAATCATAGTCATACTATGAATTAGTTGAATCCTTTAACAAGTCTTTGCTTTAGTTAGAAAACATTTTTCTTTCTTGTCTGCTTTGCTTACAATGGGTTTCACCCAATTTAGGCAAATTATTCAAGTGTCATACACTTGCTTACAGACTTAGAATCTATTTTAAATTTCATGGTTTTAAAACCACTTGGAGTCATAACTTGTCAAATCATCTTTATTACTTGCATAATCATCATGTTCCAAAATAAATATTTTAGAACTCTTAGTCAATATGAAATCATATTTCTTTGTCTAAGTTTTACATATGCTAGTCATCATTGTGGGTTTTTATGCAACAATTGAAACTCATACAACAACTTTGTTTAGTTTTCAATGAGAAACGACAATAGAGGATGTGCACTTGGAATGTACTACCTTCGACACATGGTTATTAATCCCATTACACATAATGAGACCACGCGTTGTCATTTGTAACATGAGGTGAATCATGCTCATATTGTTGCTTTTATTCGATAACTTCTCAAATTTCTTCGAGATTTTCGAAATCACTTTTCTTGAACTCTTTCAAGGCTCTCGAACTTTTCGAGATTCTTATACTCCCACTTGCCTTTTGAGGAGGCATATTTAGCATAGGGTGAACCAACCAAGGTTTTGAACCATGTTTGTTTGTTGCTTTTCTCGAACTCTTTTGAGATTTACACTACTCCCACTTGACCTTTTGGAACAATTTCCATAAGGGCACCTACTTGAGCAACAAACATTTTGTGCTAAGTATGGTTTGTGTAGTCGTACCCCGTGCTCTATATAGGAATCGAACGTGCATCAAACGGTTTAATACATGTTTTATTCCTTGCTTTTCTTATCCATATCACATATGAAGCCTTTGCTACATTTTGATTTGACCTGTGTAGTATGTTTAGTTTTGTAGCTTATCTTAAAAGTATATCCCTTGAACAATGGTTGGAAGATAGGTAATTTACATCCATTATCAAAATATATCTCATATAGATTGATAGCTTCCTTCATAAACACTTCACAAGGTTTTCTTTTGGACTTTGTTGTAAAACGATTTCACAACTCTTGGATGTTTATCAATGTCTTGGCTTAAATTCTCATTATTACGATCATATCGCAATACTTTGAATGTGTTGCCAATACATGTCTCGACTTAAAATTTTCACAATTACAATCATATTGTAGTGTAATCATTATCTTGTCAAGTTGATACTGAACTTCATACTGAAAATTTTGAACTTTTCAAAATTTTCACTTCCATGCTTCAACTAAGCATAAATAGTGATCGTATCACTAATGAAGTTTCATTGTCCGTCTCTAGCCTTTGAACCTTTGGTTTTTTTTTTTTTTTTTTTTTTTTATATCAATATGTATTTGACCTTAAGTTCTCATCATCATTTCTCTAAATGGTGACTTAGTCATAACTTCAAATTAGAATGATAATTACATATATCAATAGATTCATAATCTAATGATATTGAAAGTCCATCCCTTTGGATCTTTCGCATGCAATTTTCATTTTCATTCGAATTAATTGACATATTAGAGATAACTTTTATATATATATAGAAATGGTTTAATTATTTCTATCATATAGAATTTTTTTAAACCTATTTAGCAATTCAAAACACATTATGACTCAATGAAGCATAGAATAACATTTATTCCACGTTTTTGAATCTTCGATGCTTAGTCATTACTAACATTGAATGGTGTTTTGATAATGGCAATAATGAATAACATTTATTTAATTCTAGCCAATTATTAGTGGTGAAATACTGGTTCTACTTGTAAAGTTGCAACTTTTGCTTCCAAACTTGTAGATACTACTTGTGAAGTAGCAACATTTGCTTCTAAACTTGTAGATTTATCTCTCCTTTAGCAATAACTTCTTCCTTTAGTTCAATCACATTGTGCAATGAGTGATCTAAACAAGACATCATATGTCCAAGAAGTAGCAATATGCTAAATCAATTTCTATAATATAATTCTTAAATTGGAACATTTCCATTCTTTTACCTTCCAACTATATGAGGTAGTATCTAATCAATTGGAATTGGTCCATTTAATTTGAAACATTTGTTGTTCACAACAACTTTTAGCATGTAAGTAGTTTTAGGTTTGAGAAGTAGCAACTTGTTTGCATTTCTTGGCCTATAACTTCTTAATGCATTCCTCATATATTCCTAAACCTTTCCCTTTGAGCCACTTAGAACATTTCTCTTAGGTTCAAAATGATACCTTGCTCAACTACTTTAAGCAATTTTCATGATTTTGCTAAGTCTATTCTATCATTATTTATATTTGAGTTTAATCAAGTATTAAACTCTATATAAAGTAGATGAAGAATATTGTCATTTGATCAACTTTTGATCATAGAGATTTCCAATCACTTTCTTATATTCAATCATATTGAGGATAAGAGATTTTATTGGATTTTTATACTTGTCTTTTGGAAGGTTTGTACCTCTCATCACATTATATCCCTTGAAACATTTTTCAAAATGAAGATGTGTTGGTATTTTACTCAAACATTTTGAATAAAACCAACCTTAGACATGTGACATGAATTTCTAAAACTTGCCTTTTAGAACAATCTTAGCAAAATTGGAATATAGGTTTATGGATTATCTTTTAAACTTTTGAGAACGTTTCTCAACTTTATTTTCAATCGAGGAGATTATATATAATAATAAAATTAGAACGACATGTTACTAATAAGTAAACGCAAAATTCAATTATGTTTATTAAATTTAAAGTACCATAAGCGAATTAAATTGGTAACTTTAAAGCACTCTATTCAATTTAATTGATCCCATCTTGAATTAAGTGATTCCAAGATCCTTTATTCGTGCAATAATTAACCGGACTGAGGCCCTGCCATCAACCATTACATTTTCAAGGTGAGTAAACTCTTTACTGATTACAACTCTTGTAACTCTTGGTTGAATAATTAACCATCACATGTTTAATTATTACCCTTAGCTTCAAGGTTCTAAACTGATCTTTAGGTAACCTTGTTGAATATAACCAATTAAAAGTGTAGAACGTGATCTACCCCACTTCCCCAAGATATATTATGATGCTCTGCTGAGGCCGACCCATCACAAACGATCAAGGTTTTCGTCGGGTTTTTAATTGGAAAAGCTGCATCAATATTACTGGGATCTAGATTTATTATGTTGTGATTATATAGTGAACTCTAGCGCATCATCAAGCAACATAAATAAACCCAAACATGCATAAAATACTGAATGCATAAATAAGACATAGCATGGCCCCTAATCCTAAGAAAACTAATAAAGTAAATGCTCCCACTTGAATCATCATGGATCGCATCCATCTTTCTCCTTTGGGCCTTCACTTCATAGGCTTCTTGGATTAACTGCAACCTGTAATTCTACTCTATTCTATCTATTACTTAAATAAAATAAAATAAAATTACAAAATACTTTATCGGTACGTAGACCGTACTAAGATTACAAAAATACATCACGATGCGCAGATCGTATTGAGCAATCTACTGGGCCATACTAGTCATTATATAGCAATAAACAATATCATATATTATAAAATTGCCACATAATAAATCACTCATCATGCTTTCCTAAACTATAACATCTGATGATCATAATAAAGGAAACATGGCATCTAAATATCTCATATTTTAATTAAAGCAATTAGATAATATCATATATTATTCATGATCATCAATAAAATATCATATATTCTAAATTAGTCATGAGATAGAATCAAATCTTATTTTAATCTTAAAAAGATAAATCATATTTATCCTCAAAGATTATCCTAACAATGTTAGGAAATTCTATCCTAATTACTAGCCAATCACAATATTTTAAATCAATTATATCCAAAATAATTATGGGATAATCACATTATTTAAATCAATTATTATCCTTTTGGAATATGCTCAGAATATCCTTACAAATCTTATCCAAAATTAACCACTTTAATTTAGGATAATTACCAATTTAACAACTTAAATATGGATAATATCAAATATAACAACTTTTGAATATTTGATTTTATCCTAAAATAAAAGATTTTATCCAAATAAAACCAATTTTATCTTTTAAAATAAAAGATCATATTTTCAAAATATTTTAACTTATCCAAAATAAAACTGATTTTATCCCAAAATAATTCATAATTATCTTGAAATAAATTTTCAAAAATCTAATTTTTTTTTTTTATTTATTTATATATGCGCCAGCCACCGTGGTGTGGCCAGCCGAAGCCAGCCACGGTGGCCGTACACCGCAAGGTGTACGCTGCTGTGCAGCGGCGCAGGGCAGCAGTAGCAGCACCGTGCACCTGCGGTGCGGCACTACTGTTGCTGCTGTTCTGATCCTTGCTGCTGCCCCTCCCTCCGGACCACCAGCAGCGGCACCACCGTGGCAGCGCCACCCAGCCGCGGTGCTGCTGCTGTAATTTTCCTTTTTTTTTTTTTTGATTTTAATTAATTAACACAAAATAGATTTTGTAAAAATCAATTAAACTTTATGTGGTCCTATTAATCCCAAAATTAAATCATATTCAATTTTGAAATTAGGGTTCTTGATGAAAATAATCCCCAATTTAATTTAACACTTAAATTAAATAATTTGATCATGAAAAATTCATAATTTTAACATGTAATCAAATAGATTAAATTCCTTAAACATATTACCATCGAAATAAATCAAAATCAAAACACAAATTTCACAAATTCGGGCTTATGGTTTCGAAATTTTCGAAAAAAATAGGGTTAGGGTTCGAAAAATATTCGAGCATAATAGGGCAAAAATCGGATCTCTTCATGGCTATTTTGAGCATTATTAAATCACATTTAATCAATTCCAAGAGTTAAATCACATTTAATATAATAATTGACCCATAATTAATTATTCTCCCTCCTAATTGAATTAAAATTGTGGATTATCAAAGAATTATTGGCAATATGCGTAAATGCAATAGGCTAACTGATACCACTGTAGGAGTTTATAGGTACTACGCAGCGGAAATAACATGAATCATATTCATACAGTACCTAAACCAAGGATCTAATGCATAACACATAAAGCACAAATAATCGTACCTTTGAAGCGTGATTCCACGTGCGATCGAGCAAGAACAAAGGGAGATAAAGAACCCCAAGCGTGATTCCTCTACTTGGTCCACGGGCACAGATTAAGACCTCCACTAATGCTAGTTAGTCGCAATTGAAACCTTCAATTGACCTTCTATGGAGAAGAGCGACATGCTAACCAAGAACCACCACGATAACCACCACGAACCACCACCTAAGGGGCGGCCGTACAAACGTGAGGGGAGGAGAGAGATAGCCGTGATTTAGAGAGAGGATTAGGGTTTTGGGATTGGTTGCCTTGATGTCAAAATTCACAGTGTGTGAATTATGACTACTTTTTTCAAACCCTAGGCATGGATCTTATTTATAGATCTCATCTCTAAATAAGAGCCCATGTCAAAAGCCCAAAACCTAATTCCAATCTAACTATGCTAGCCCAATCCAATTCATGATTAGTTAATTGCTCATGAGGCCCATTAATGGGCCTCTTACTTGCTTAACCCAATACCCTTGTGTGTGACCAATATAGGATCCATTCTAAAGGGCTTTGGGCTATTTGACTAGCCCAAAGATCATCTCTCATAGTCTAGCAACAGAGGATGACGCCCCAATAGAATGAACTTATTATCTCCATAATAGTGATCCTTGATATATCTAGTAATTGCACTTATCGAAGACATAATTCCTTCAGTTGAGATATTGACTAATGAGCAAGTGGATGACACGTCAGCAACAGTTAGTTACAACTAGCTATGCCAGATCATTAATAGTGTAATAAATATAATTCTTATTTTGTTAATTTTGAGTTGATATAAATACTCTGATGTAAACTTTATTACACTTAATGATATCATAATTTTTCCTTTCTTCCTACAAAACTCTCTCTCTCTTCTTTCTCTCTATAACAGAATTCCGCCATTGATGATTCTTCAAGCTTCGGTTTGCTGAAGTTAACAGATTGAGCGTTATCCTTACTAGAGTCAGCATAATTCAATTCAATATTATGTAGGGCACATCAAGGCAAATACCATCGTCCCAGTAGTTGTCAAATGTAGGTACAAGTATTTGTGGCCGATATTGTGATCACATTCTTACATTATTCTATCACGTGTTATTTGTCATCAAAACTTTTTATTTTTATTAGTACCCCTACACTAAACTTATATGCACACAATGAAAGCTTGAAGGCAAATTTTAGGCTCTTCTTTTAGCGCAGAGAAATATTAAACTCTAAGAGAATAGACTTGTTAAGACATTTTACATCACCGAAACCTATAAAATAAGCCCACTTATCACAAGCTAAGGTAAATTTTTAACTAACCTATATTGAATTTTACCCAAAATTTAAAAATGGGGCAAAAAAATAGGGACAGAGGGAGTAATACAACTTAGTGATAAACAGATTAAAATGAACTGTTACCCATTTTTGCTAGTCTAGAAATATAAGGTGTAGCTTGATTTTGTTTATCTACATACTTTATACCTTTACGGCTATACCAGTATACCATAAGAGATTAAGAAATGTTGTTGTTCTTTCCCTTACTAGCAATCTTCTCCCTCACCATAATATATTTGTTTCTTCTTCCAAAGCATACTAAAAATGATGAGCCATTACTTCATCCTCCTCCTGGACCTAAAGGAATCCCTTTCATTGGAAACCTACACCAATTCGACACCTCGAAACCTCATGTATACCTGGCTGAGCTTGCTAAGACATATGGTCCAATCTTAAGCTTGAGATTCGGACGTGTGCCGGTTGTTGCGGTTCATTCAGCCAAACTAGCCAAAGAGGTCCTTCAAACACAAGACCTCAACTTTTGTAGTAGACCACCCTTGGTTAGTATGCAAAGGCTAAGTTATAATGGATTAGACATGGCTTTTGCTCCATATAACGAGTATCTAAGAGAAATAAGGAAGATAAGTATTATTCATCTCCTTAGCTCTAAGAGAGTAGAGTCGTTTGCTCCGATTCGACAAGAAGAAGTCTCAAGGGTTATGAAGAAGATCTCCTCTCTTTCTTCAGCTTCCAAAATTGTTAATCTAAGTGAATTACTTATGGGGTTTTCAGCTTCGAATATATGTAGGATTGCTTTTGGCAAGAGGTACAACTATATCCCATAAAGCTATCTTCGGATATTCGAAATATAGATTAGTGCATGTATGATGACTAATTCCATTAATTTTACTCAATTCAACTACTTAAATCATCAATTTTTGTTGCATAAAATCGAATTTTACTTATTAATAGAATGCCTTTTCGAATCAACATATATTGAAATTTAAAGTTTTATTATAGTATTTTTGTCATATGTACTAGTCACTAAAATAAATTTACTGATGATCAAAATTATTTTTTAACAGTTAAAAACTAGACCAAAAACTTCTACTTGTACATCTTTCACTATTAATTTAATATCAATTCATGTCAATCAAAGATATCGTATTTGTCCTAATACATAGGCTTACATGCATAGGTACGAAGATGATGAAGAACTATCAAGGAGGAGCAAATTTCATAGCATGTTAAATGAAGCACAAGCCATGTTCACAAGCTTCTTCTTTAGTGATTATTTTCCTACTATTGGGTGGCTTGATAAACTAACTGGAAAGTTTTCTAGACTTGAGAAGATATTTAAGGTTATGGATGCATTTTATGAAGAGATCATAAATGACCATCTTGCCCCTAACAAGCCTAAATCTGAGAGGGAGGATATAATTGACATTCTACTCCGCCTTAGAGAACATCATCCCTCTTATCAACTCTCTTTGGACCACATCAAAGCAATTTTAATGGTAAGTATGATGGTTTAAATATATAATCTTTCCATATCTTTTTGTTTATCTCTAAGTTGTATTGAGCGGTTATACTACGTATAATCTTGATGCGGTGGACAAAAGAGTAAAGACTTGATGCGCAGTGGGACAATAGAGCTGAGTAAAGAGGAGTTGTAGGGACCATGTTGCGAAATGAGGTTATCTGAATTAATAATTACTCATGTATGTCTTCAATGACAATAACAAAGCCCTGTTGATATTTTTAAAATTTCATGTTGGTATAATTACTATATTAATATGAGGTCTAAATATATCAACAAGATTGTTGGTATTTTTAGACTTTGTGTTGGTACAATTACTATGCCAACATGAGGTATAAAGGGACAAAATAAAAGAATTGTGGCTCGGATAAATCTTGGAAAGACTAAGAAAACAGTTGTATTCTTCTTGTCAAAAAAAAAAAAATAGTTATACTGTAACATGTTCATGTTAGGTCTCGTACTCTTTCGTATTATTTACAAAATCTATCAACAAATATGTGAAATTAGGATAGTTGATTAGTTACTTATTTAGCCAATATATCTAAACACGTAGTATTTACATAGGATTCGTGTCGTGTCAACTTCGTATTTTCTCTCAGTAAATTTGTGTTCATGTTCATGTGATTTCAATCAAGCTGTCGTGTCAAAGATTGTCAACGCTAGTGTGGAGTATTACTTTGATATTTGAAGGAAAGATAAACTATAACTTTATAATTAGTGGCTCATAGTAACCAAAACTTATTCATTATAACATTTATAATTCTTGGCTTCTTAATAACAAAGGTTACTTTTTGTTTACAGAATATATTTGTTGCGGGTACAGATACAAGTGTAGTGACGGTTGTTTGGGCAATGACGGAGTTGATCAAGCACCCCAAATCAATGAAGAAAGTACAAGAAGAGCTTAGGAATGCTGTACGAAACACGAATTGCATCAACAAATGTAACTTTAAGGAGCTTAAATACTTTCAAGCAGTGATGAAGGAAACATTTAGGCTACACCCTGCAGGGCCATTGTTAGTTGTGCGCGAAGCAATTCAAAAAACCAAGATTGAAGGGTATGATATTCTACCCGGAACATTAGTACATGTGAACGCGTGGGCTATTGGAAGAGATCCCGAGTCTTGGATAGATCCCGAAAAATTCATGCCTGAAAGGTTCTTAGAAAGTACAATAGATTTCAAAGGATGTGACTTTGAGCTAATTCCTTTCGGGGCTGGAAGAAGAATATGTCCTGGTTTACATCTCGGTGTTGCTAATGTGGAGCTCGTACTTGCTAGTTTGTTGCACTCGTTCGATTGGGAATTGCCTAGTGGTGTTAAGAAAGAAGACATTGACACTGATGTTCTTCCTGGTATTGCTATGCATAAGAAAAATCCATTGTGCCTAGTGGCTGAAAAATATTAGGGCCAAATAAAACCTTAATTTGATGTTGAAAACCTAGGGTTTTACTCATTATGTATAATTGTATAAGTACTTATTGTACAATATTGAACCATGAAAATAAGTCATAGGACAATATTAACGATATGGTCCTCGAGCATCACTGGACAAAAAAAGTGTGTTATATATATAGTGTATTTTTGCTAGTAAAAAATAAAAGATGCAAATTGGCCTTAACCAGTACGAATTTTGCCTTATATTAATGGTTATAGATATGTATATATTTAAACCCGTTCAAAAGTAAATGAGAGCAAAGTTAGTTGGAGGAAACTACATTACATACCTCATTTTGTAACTCCTTATGCATTAATGAAGCTGAAAAAGATAGCAAACAAGAATTATTCTAGCTTAGTGTAACTCCTCTTGCAGAGTAGCGCATTGGCCCATGCTTCCCTCCACTACTGGAGAACACTAAATATACCAAGCTACCCCAGGCCATAAGGCCATACCGCGCCATCGCCATAATAATAACTAATAATGGATGCAGCCTATACATCTCGGCAACCTTGCATCGTCCCTGCAGGACACTTCTATGTTTCAACTCAATTCTTTCAATCAAATATGGACTACGAGTATAATTAACATCTTTCATGGTTCAATATGGAACTATGGATTATTATATGAATTATTTTTGTTTCTTTATGTTGTTCTTAGTTGGAATCTTTATAGGTCCAGTAGTACAAATAAATCAATAAAATCTAACAAACTTATAATAAACAATAAGAAAAACCATCCTCATTGAAATCTTTTGATTTCCTATCTTCTAAATGTGTGTAATTTAAAATTACTTCTAAATAAGTAATAAAAGACATTAATGATTAAATATGTGCATTAAAAACGGCATAAATTGGTTGTTACGCACAAATGAACAATATGTACATAACTGCGCATTTACCTGTCTAGATGAACATAATGTAGACGTGTAGTTAACTAGCTAGTTATAATCTGCGAGTCTATATAGTACTATATATGTAATGTGTCTTAATGCAGTACATGAAATACTATACAAATAAATAATCACGTATACATGCATTTGTAAATCTCTCAAATATAAGAAATGCTTTTGATCTTTCCTTTACTTGCAACCCTCTTTCTTACTATCATATATTTTCTACGCCAAAACCCTAGAAAAAATGAGTCATTTCATCCTCCCCCTGGACCTAAGGGGATCCCCTTCATGGAAAACCTACACCAATACGACCCCTCGAACCCTCACATCTACTTTTCCAACCTCGCCAAGATCTATGGACCG
The DNA here is from genome assembly GCF_948465745.1 of Chenopodium album. Classification (NCBI taxonomy): domain Eukaryota; kingdom Viridiplantae; phylum Streptophyta; class Magnoliopsida; order Caryophyllales; family Amaranthaceae; genus Chenopodium; species Chenopodium album. The sequence continues at coordinate 43,303,039 of NC_137849.1, forward strand.
ATCTTGAGTTTGAGATTTGGACGCTTACCTGTTGTTGTGGTTCAATCAGCCAAGCTAGCAAAGGAGGTCCTCCAAACACAAGACCTAAAATTTTGTAGTAGACCATCCATAGGAGGTATGAAAAGGCTAAGTTATAATGGTTTAGACATTGCTTTTACTCCATATAATGAATATTTCAAAAAAATAAAGAAGATAAATGTTGTTCATCTCCTTAGTTCTAAAAGAGTGGAGTCTTTTGCTCCGATTCGACAAGAAGAAGTCTCAAGGATGATGAATAAAATCTCCTCCCTCTCTTCTGCTTTGAAACCCGTAAATTTGAGTGAATTGCTAATGAGTTTTACAAGTTCAAATATATGCAGGATTGCTTTTGGCAAGAGGTAATATTTTGTACTCTACTATAACGTTTCTTTCCATGCTTTTGTGTAAAATGTAAAAATGTAGTCATATAACCAATAAGTGGGTATTTTACTCCCATTGTACGTTTTGTACGCTCTTTTAAATAGATTTTTTTTTCCATTACATAGTCAAACTTTGACCATTATTTCTCACCAACATATGCTTGTATAAGTCAAAAGCACATTATTGTTAGGTATTATAGATTTATCTCATTTTGTATTTTCTATAAACATAAATTTTTATAACTTTTACAATCACTATAATGCTTGTATCAGATGATCATATAAAATAACTAATATGCTCTTAATTTTTACTAGTCGTTAAAAAAGTTAGAGTATGTAATTTAGAAATAAAAAGCAAGCATCACGTGTATACATACATTGAACTAGTAATACAATTCTAAAGTGGTTTGCATAGGTACGAAGATGATGAAGGGTCAAGGAGCAAATATCATAGCGTACTAAATGAAGCTGAAGCCTTGTTAATAACCTTCTTCTATAGTGATATTTTGCCTTATTTTGGGTGGCTTGATAAGCTAACCGGAAAATTTTCTAGACTTGAGAAGACATTTAAGAAATTGGATGCATTTTATGAAGAAGTCATAAATGACCATATTAACCCTAACAAGCCTAAATCTGAGAGAGAGGATATCATCGACATTCTACTCCAACTTAGACAACAACAACCTTCTTTGGAGCTTACTTTGGATCACATCAAAGCAGTGTTGATGGTAATTATTTTCCATAATCTCATCTTTATAAATATTTTAGCTTCTTTGGTTTCTTTTTAAAATTTTAATCACTATGTATCTTCATTTGTTTTACTTTAAAAGATTTTACATGGTTTAGTGGTTAAGTCTTCAATACTTCGTATATAATTAAACTTGAGGTCATGTTAACTGATCAACAAGTGATTCAAGGGTACGTAACAATCAAGTTTTCGATACTTAAAAGATGAATGATCTGAGACAGTTCAATTCATTCCATAGTTTCACTCAAAAATTATTATGTATTAACATAAATGTCTTCTTGACAAAAGGTTAGTTTCTTTTTTTTTTTCAGAATATATTTATCGCATCAACCGATACAAGTGCAGCAATGGTAATATGGGCAATGACCGAGCTAATAAAGCATCCCAATTCAATGAAAAACGTACAAGAAGAACTTAGAAATACTATGCAAAACAAGGGTCGTCGTTACATAAATAATGATGACCTTAAGGATCTTGGATACTTAAAGGCAGTAGTGAAGGAAACATTTAGGCTACACCCAGCAAGTCCATTACTAATAGCACACGAAACAATCCATAGAACAACCATCGAAGGGTATGACATTCTACCCAAAACATTAGTATATGTGAATGCATGGGCGATTGGAAGAGATCATGACTCTTGGAAGGACCCCGAAAATTTTGTTCCAGAAAGATTTTTGGAAAGTTCAATAGACTTTATCGGGTGTGACTTCGAGTTGATTCCTTTTGGTGCTGGAAGACGATCATGCCCTGGCTTACATCTCGGTGTAGCTAACATGGAGGTTGCACTTGCCAATTTATTGCATGTTTTTGATTGGGAATTGCCTGCTGGTTTAGAAAGGGAAGACATCGAACACTAATGTAATTCCTGGCATTGCTATGCATAAGAAAATTCCATTCTGTCTTGTGGCAAAAACAAAATTAATGGACCAAATGAAACCTTAAGCTTAATTAATACTCCCTCCGTCCCTTAATACAGAACCTCTTTCTAACATTTATTACTCACATAATAAAGAGAAAGAGGCTTTTAATTTAAGGACGGAGGGAGTAATTATCTATTATGTACACTCTTATATTGTCATGTACGCTTGTAATAGAACGATACTTGGTTTATGCACCCAAGTGGACTTATATTGTTCTAGAATCGAAGAGCATGTTGCAATTAATTGCAATATACTCTTGTTGGTCATTTATTATTTTTAATTGTCACCGGTTTATTAGTTTAAGAATCGAAGCCAAGTTGTAGTCACTAAGTGGTAGCATAAAGGCCTATGGCAACTTTGAGTTAATAATGAAAGGCGTGTATGTAACCTGCTAAATTAACAGTTTAAAGATAAAGTGAATAATTCAAACCACCTAAATGGTCTCCTGAGGTGTCGTGGTGTCCTTGGGAAGCATCCCAACCTCTTTTCTTTTCGGGTCTAAAACTTAAAGTAAAAAATTATCTAAAACAAAAGGTTATAATACACGAAATCAAACTAATTTTAAAAGTTTTGGGATCCGATGTCAAAAATTCTTGAGATTGTAGAGATGTATTTAGGGCTCATGTAATCGAAATCTCATACTGCGGCGTGATTATTATTACTTCACCTGAAGATAAAATCTCTTCCACTCTTTAATTTTAAGGGAACGACATAATGGATAGCTAAAAATCACTAAGGCCAACTTCATCCATTATTTTTTATACAAACTCTTAAATAGACACGATTCACATTAATTTATTGTGGACCACTAATAGTAGAGTTACTATGGTCGTTTTATTAATAATAAAAAAAAAGGTCACTATGTTAAAATAATGGTTATTATGTTAAAATAAAATTGATTGTGTTTTTATAAAGGTAATAAGAGATTTTTTTTTTTTTAATTAAAAATTTAAAATACTACTCAATATGAATAAAGTAGGTCACTAAATTAAAATTAGGGTTATAATGTTATATTTCGGGTTTGCAATGATATTTAAAGTCACACAAATTTTATTAAATGTTACTATGTTAAAATTAAGGTTACTATATTTAATATTAGGGTTACTATGTTCAATACAAAACCAATTGCGCACATGTAGAATCTCGGGTTCACCAAGTCCACACAAATTTTTTTGTATTTTTTACCGTATGTCAATATGTCATGTGATAATATATATGGGTGGTCCTTCACATATCACATTCAACTGATTCAACTTCATCAATAATCTTTTACAACGACAACTCATTTGATCAAATCATCTTATAGTTCCGTTTCCAAATTTAATTGTATAAAACAATTTGTACAGAAAAAGTGCCAAAATCTTGATGGATTTCTGATTTTATCATCTACCCCTTTAGGGATCGATTTCACAAATAATGGACAATCAAAATCAGTAAAAAAAAAAAAATAATAATAATAATAATAATAAATAAATAAATATAAAAAAAAATAAAAACCTAAGGTCTTTAACCAATTGTCCACGAATATGACTAAGAAATGACATTAGGTAGGATTTGTGCGCACAATAATTTTGGCACTAATGACTAATTAATATTATATTGATAGTGATTCATGATAGAGATAATTACTTATTTCAAGAGTATACGGCTGATTTTAGGCCTCAATCATTTGTCGAGTTGATCCTCTAATAACATGGTATCACTATTTAAGATCTAGTGTGACTGTATCCATATTTCAAACCCAACAAACTTTCAAGCGCGTAATGTTGGTTATGGCCTGGAAGACGTAATGATTTTAGATCACTAATACACCAATCATGTAATAATTGAAAAAAAGATTCCTAATTCTTCTTCATGAATGGTTGCTCAAATATTATCAAATACTCTTTGTTCTCCCATCCACACAAATTAGCTTTTAGTGGGATTCATTTCTTGTCTCAAATATTTGGCTTGTAGTCCAGACCATCTAGCACAAAGTAAACATACAATAACCTTCATGTTTCTACTACTATTGTTTCTTTTAGCAATCTCCCTTCTCTTCTTTCTTTCCACAAAATCCTCAAAGAATGGAGGGGAATCGCGGTGGTTAGTTACTCGGCCTCCTGGCCCGAAAGGGTTCCCCTTCCTTGGCAACCTCCACCAATTTGATCCCATAAAAACTCACTTATACTTCTTTGAACTTTCCAAAATTTACGGCCCCCTAGTATACTTGAAACTAGGCTTTGTACCAACAATTGTAGTTTCTTCACCAAAATTGGCCAAAGAAGTGTTAAAAACACAAGATCATGTGTTTTGTAGTAGGCCAACTTTTGTTGGCCAACAAAAATTGTCATACGATGGTTTCGATTTGGCCTTTGCACCCTACAATGAATATTGGAGGGAAATGAGGAAAATTTGTGTCATCCATTTATTTAGCTCCAAAAGAGTACTATCATTTTCTTCAATTCGAGAAGAGGAAATTAGTCGAATGATGCGTATCATTTCTTCCTTATCCTCGGAGTCTAAGCCCGTGGATTTAAGTGCATTGCTAATGTCTCTTTCAAGCTCGATAATATGTAAGATTGGTTTTGGCAAAGGCTACAAGGCTGATGATGAAAAATCTAATGAATTTTCGACGAGTAGATTTCAAGGCCTACTTCATGAGACTCAAGCCATGTTGACAGCCTTCTTTTTTTCGGATTATTTGCCTTACATGGGTTGGATTGACAAGATAAACGGAGCTTCGAGTAAACTTGAGAGAGTTTTCAAGCAGCTAGATGAGTTTTATCAAGAAATTATTAGTATAAATCTTGACTCACATAAGCAAAAACCAGAGCAACAACAGGACATTATTGATGTTTTACTTCAGCTTCGCGAAGAAAACAAGGTGCCATTTGATCTTACATTGGATCATATAAAAGGAGTACTAATGGTAATTGCCAAAATCTTAAACCAGCTTCATATTTTACTTCGGCATGATTTTAGACCGTTATATGCTCATTGTATTGCTAAAGAAGTCAAGACTCCTCAATTTTCGTCTGTCTGATGTTGGTACATGTCTGTAGAGGGATCATGGCTCAACATTATGAATGATTCAGAAATTTTATGTATTATTTGGCAGTAACACTAATAAAACTCGAAACCATGATACTTATAATCTGAAGCATTGTTTTGTGGATAGCATATTATAAAAAGTATCAGAGTATTCGAAAACAAAATTATTAGGCAGCAAATAATCGAAAAGGGCTATAGGATAATAGGAATAGGCACCGTGTTTTCTTGAAGAGAATTCTCTTTTATTAATGTATATATTGTAGGAAGAAAATAAAATCAAATCTATAAAGAAAACAGCACAATACTTGTCTTATATGCCTGATCTTTATCCTAGACTTCAACTGCATATGAAATTTGAGTCACACATCTAATAAATTCAGTATGATTGATGTATAGGTCAAAAGAAAATAGCACAAGTTTCACATTCTTTTCGCATTCTGCAGAACATATTTGTAGCAGGAACGGATACAAGTGCAGCCACAATGGTTTGGGCGATGACAGAACTAATGAAGAATCCAAAAGTCATGAAGAAAGTGCAAGAAGAGGTCAGAAACCTGGTTAAAGACCAAGTATGTAGCACAACTTTCATACAAGAAGAGCAACTTCGTCACCTCAGTTATCTGAAGGCGATCGTTAAAGAAACATTTAGACTACACCCAGCAACTCCGCTCTTGGTTCCTAGGCAAACTATGCAAAAGTGCACCTTAGAAGGGTACCAAATCGAGCAGGGAACTTTAGTCTTTATCAATGCTTGGGCTATCGGAAGGGATCCTGAAAGCTGGGATAACCCGGAAACTTTTCTTCCTGAAAGATTTCTTGGAAGTCCTAATCCTATTGATTACAAAGGACAAGATTTCGAGCTGATACCATTTGGATCGGGGCGAAGAGGTTGCCCCGGTATGGTGCTAGGAGTTACTACAATTGAACTAGCACTAGCAAATTTGCTGTGTTTCTTTGATTGGAAATTGCCTGCTTCAATGAATAGGGAAGATATTGACATGGACACTTTACCTGGTATCACTGCTCATAAGAAAAAAGCCATGTGTCTTAGTGCTACAAATTTCCTTGGCCTGCAATAGATGTAACATAAATAATGTTAATTTTCGATATATTTTCAAGGTTGCATGATGAAAATATCATTACCGTGCTTGTTGCTCATTAACTAAAATATGTTCTAAACAAGATATCTAAGTATCTAACCATCAATAACGTCATAACTAAATCTGGGAAAAGGAAATAGAGTATTAAATGACATAAAATACACGTATGCTTACAATTATATAGTTAGACGTGTAATATCGATATGTATACTTAAGCTTGATGTCCATTGTTATTTTTAGTACATAAAAATTGCCTTACTTGCCTAAAAAAGTTGTATACTAGTATTAGTTAATTGGCAACAAGGTGAGCTTATCTTGGGATCAAAGGGCGGGACAAAGCCTAATTAATGCAATATACTACATATATAATGTTAGCAGTAGCAATCAAATTTTAAGTAACGCAAATACCATATTTTAGTAACGCAAATATCATACCTGATTTACTCATAAACCTTATGGTTTAAACCACTTTAACTACTCCATAATATGTATCCAAAATGGGGGGTTAATATTATTTAATTGTTTTAATTTTGTTTAATTCATTTCATCTTTTGAGATAAGGATGGAAATCTATTCAATTTTTAAAAAAAAAAATCTTACATGTAATAGATTAATTATTAAAGAAAAGTTTTAAATAAAATCAAGAAAAGGGTCTTTCAAAAATAAATCAAGAAAAGGGTATTCTGTTTCTTTATAACAGACTCAAATAATGGCCACAACTAACTTATAACAAACCGACCTTAGAAGATTTTAATGTGTCTTGTATTACAACTAACTAATAATTTCACCTATAAATATCAATATTCCCTCAAATAAATCATTTTTCAGCCATTTCCCAAGTATTCTGTTTACTTTCATCAACCCAATTCATAAGAAATTCTCTGTTTTTCTCTACAAAACTAAGAAATCTTTCTCTGTTTCTTTCTTTCTTGACTAACAATGGCTTCGACTTCTCGATACGAAAGTGAATTCGAGGCAATCGTAAACAATCACAACGATTTGGAGAGGGATCCAACACGGCAGTTCATAAGGTTCAACAAAGTAATTGCAATCGGAGGCTTGAAGAAAGTATACCAAGGGTTAGACACATACAACGGCATCAAAATTGCTTGGACCAAAATCGAAGTCGGAGAAATCACTGAAGAAGAATCAAACAAGCGTTGTAAACAACCTGAAATGTTACAGTCATTAAACCATCAAAACATACTGAAATGTCACACTTTCTGGTATGATGGAAGACAATTCATTAACATTATTACTGAACTTTGTTCTTCTGGTAATCTGAGGGACTACATTCAGAAACATGATCTGTTTCACTGTGATTCTGCAATCAAGAATTGGTGTCGACAAATTTTAACCGCGTTACATTATCTTCACAACAACAACATCATACACCATGATGTTAGTATTACTAATATCCTCGTTAATGGGGACTCAGGCACGGTTAAGCTAGCAGATTTTGGTGCCGCGGAGTATAAAGAAGCCGAGTATGTCAACAGCCCGAGTGGTGGTACACCAGAGTACATAGCACCAGAGATTGTAAGGGGTAAAATGTATAATCAGTTGGTTGACATACATTCTTTTGGGATGACTGTGCTACAAATGGTGACTTATGACAAGATATACTGCGAATACGAGGGGATAAATTACTTACAAGATGTTATTGCAGCAGTTGAGGCCAGTTTTTTTCCTGTTGCACTGAGTAAAGTGGCTGATTATGATCCTCAGCTTTTGCAGTTCATTCAAAAGTGTGTTGCTCCTGCATCTCTGAGACCCGCCGCAATTGCACTCTTTAGAGAGCCGTATCTTGTAGCGACTGGTGAGCCTGATCGAAGCCAAGATAGGCCATCATCACCAGGCCGGTTCGGGTCCTTAAGGAGGCTGTCATTGACTCGCGAGAACAGACACTACACTCGATTCGATTCAATTTGATTCTTTATATAGTATGCAGTTAAGGCTTTTCTTTGATTTTCTATAGTGCAGATTATATCTTTATAGTACTTAGTATTTGATTAATAAAATGTATGATTAGTCAGTGTTAGATTGGTGTTGAGGTTCTAGTCATACATGGTGTGTGTAGGAGGGGTGGGGGTTTGATTCAGCCAATTCAGGTTTCTCGTTTGTTATTTGATTTAAGTGTTAGTTTGATTTGAATAAAAGAACATTATTGTTGAGTTAGTTAACTGTAATTGATTGTAGTATTATGCAATTTTTTAATTTTCGTTTTATAAATGTGTTTAAACAAGAATATTGCCCTTGATAGATTAGCACAATTCTTAATTGAACAGAGTAATGACGTTGTACAATGCCTAGGTAAGTTAGTCGAATTACAAATTAAACACGTCTTCCTTTTTTTTTAGACACTTGTATATAAAGACCTAATTTTTACTTGTTATTCGATATACTGTATTGGACATAATTCTCGATTTTTAATTAATACTCGGAATCTCATAACTATCACTTCACTTGAAAACTATTGTTCACTCTTTTGGAAGAGTTTTGTGGGGTTGAAATACTAGTAGATGGAAACAACATGAAGGGTAGCTACAAAATCACCAAAACTAAACCAATTTCATCCATTACTTTTACAATATATGCATGCTTCATTGCTTTGTGACATACTGGGTATAATTTTTTGGTGGAACTTCACATCACATTCAATTGATTCAACTGTTCAACTTCAATTCAATACTTCAACTTCAATTCAACAATCATCTACTTCCTATAGACAAGCAAACCTTAAATACGAAGTAGTTGTAATTCAAAATCAAATTAAAGTGTACAAAAGAGGTGACAAAATCTTGGTGGATTTCTAACTATCACCTTAGTTAGCCCTTTAAACTCCCACTAATTTATATGCAAAAAAAGGTGCTTAAAGTCCAGACCATGCATCAATCAATCAATTACAAATAAACATACAACCAACCTTCATGTTTCTACTAGCATTGTTTCTTGCAACCATTTCTCTTCTCTACTTTCTTGCAACAAAATCCTCAAAGAATGGAGGGCAATCGCGGTGGTTAGATCCTCGGCCTCCTGGCCCGAAAGGGCTCCCCTTCATTGGCAACCTCCACCAATTCGATCCCATAAAAACTCACTTATACTTCTTTAAACTTACCAAAATTTACGGCCCCCTAGTATACTTGAAACTAGGCTTTGTGCCAACAATTGTAATTTCTTCACCAAATTTGGCCAAAGAAGTGCTAAAAACACAAGATCATGTGTTTTGTAGTAGGCCAACTTTTGTTGGCCAACAAAAGTTGTCTTACAATGGTTTCGATTTGGCTTTTTCACCCTATAACGATTATTGGAGGGAAATGAGGAAAATTTGTGTCATAAATCTCTTCAGTTCCAAGAGAGTACAATCATTTTCTTCAATTCGAGAAGAGGAAGTTTGTCGAATGATGTGTATCACTTCTTCCCTCTCCTCGGAATCTAAGCTCGTGGATTTGAGTGAATTGCTAATGTCTCTGGCAAGCTCGATAATATGTAGGATTTGTTTTCACAAGGGCAATAAAGATAATGAAAGAGCAAATGAATTTTCGACGAGTAGATTCCAAGGCCTACTTCATGAGACTCAAGCCATGTTGACAGCCTTCTTCTTTTCGGATTATTTACCTTACATGGATTGGGTTGACAAGATAAATGGAGCTTCAAGCAAACTTGAGAAAGTATTTTGGGAGTTAGATGAGTTTTGTCAAGAAATTATAAGTACGCGTCTTGACTCACATAAGCAAAAATCAGAGCAACAACAGGATATTGTCGATGTATTACTTCAACTTCTCGAAGAACACAAGGTGCCGTTTGATCTTACATTGGATCATATCAAAGCATTACTTATGGTAATTGCCAATATCTTAAACTAGCTTCAATGCCTCCTACATACTTTGACATTTTATATTGCTAAATATTCTACAATTTTGGTCTGTCTGATATATAGCTAAAAGAAGATAATGCACAATACTGTTCTTCTTTACGCTCTCTGCAGAACATATTTGTTGCAGGAACGGATACAAATGCAGCCACGGTAGTTTGGACGATGACAGAGCTCATGAAGAACCCTCAAGTCATGAAGAAAGTGCAAGAAGAGGTCAGAAACCTGATTAAAGAGCAAGAATGTAGCGCGACTTTAATACAAGAAGAACAACTTCATCATCTCATTTATCTGAAGGCGGTTGTTAAAGAAACATTTAGACTGCACCCACCAAGTCCGCTCTTGGTTCCCAGGCAAACTATGCAAAAATGCACCTTAGGAGGATACCATATTGATCCCGGAACATTAGTTTTTGTCAATGCTTGGGCTATCGGAAGGGACCCTGAAAGCTGGGATAACCCGGAAAATTTTCTTCCTGAAAGATTTCTGGGAAGTCCTATTGATTACAAAGGACAAGATTTCAAGCTAATACCATTTGGAGGAGGGCGAAGAGGTTGCCCTGGTATGCTGCTAGGAGTTACTACAATTGAACTAGCACTTGCGAATTTGCTGTGTTTCTTTGATTGGGAATTGCCTGCTTCAATGAACAAGGAAGATATTGACATGGATACTTTACCTGGTATCACTGCTCATAAGAAAAATGCCTTGTGTCTTAGTGCTACAAATTTCATTGGCCTGCAACAGATGCAACATCAATAGCATTGAATTTTCGATATTTTGAAGATTGCATGAAGATGTATTACCATGTTTGTTACCGTAAAGATTGTGAGAAATCTTAGTTCACTCCCTAAATGATCTCTAAACATGATGTGACAACTAAATCTGAAATATGGAATAAAAATATCGCATGATGTAAAATACACCCTCTTAGATGCTTACAGTTCTCCGATTGATAGACGTGTAATTTGAAATCCTTAGAGCACCCACATTGGTGGACTAGCTCACCATTTTCTCTTTCTTACTTTTTTACTCCACATCATTTTCCACTATGATAGTTACCATTGTAAGTCACTCTTCTAGTTTTTTCTACAATGGTTAGTTACCCCACAATTCTCTCTCCTACTTTATCAATACCCCACCAATTATTATTATTTATATTTTAATTACAGTGATTTAATGTTAACAAATTCAATTCTTTTAATTATTAAAGTAGTCACTACTTAATTTGATAATACACTTAATGCTACAATAACAATTAATTAATGATCTTATATTTTAATTATTTTTTTAAAAAAACTATTAGATTAGTCTCGTTGAGCATGAGTAGTTTCAAAATTATTAAAATAACTACATATATTAAGGTGTTCTCATCAGATTATTTTCAATTTAGTTCAGTTCAGTTTAGTTTAGCTCTAATAAGTTCAGTTAAGTTCCGTTCAGCTCTAATAAGTTCAGTTCAGCTCAATTCAGTCAATGAGAACAGGTCCTAAATTATTATATAAATTAAAATAACAATCTTACAATCAAATTATTGGATTAATAATAATAAGAAAAAATGTAACAACGGAAATATCCTAAAAAATAAAAAGCTTTCTTCGACTACTAGTTACCATCATTCATTACCAAAGTGACGCCATATATGTTCAAGCAAGTCTTTCTTCAATGACATATGAATCTCTCTATTTCGTATATTGTTTCTATAACCCGCTAAACTTAGTTTGTCTAATCTTCCACGTCTCACTATGAATGGTTCGTTGTCAACTTGATTTGATGATTCACCAACATTTTGAGGTTGGTCAGCGATAAATTTAAATGCATCGTAATGCAAATAACTTTCTCGTTCATCTTCAACAATCATATTATGCATGATAATACATGCCATAAGAATTTTCCATAAGATTTCTGTTGACCAAGCGAGAGCTGGTTGGCGTATTATAGCAGATCGAGCTTGTAAGACTCTAAAGGCGCGTTCAACACCTTTGCGATAACTTTCTTGCTTTTGTGTAAATAATCTTTGTTTAGCTGTCTGTGGAAGCTTGATTTCTTGGATAAATGCTGCCCATTTTGGATATATACCATCTGTAAGATAGTATCTCATATGATATGTATTGTCGTTAACATTGAAACTAACCCGTGGGGCTCGACCTTCACAAATATCATTAAACATTGGTGACCGTTGAAGGACATTTATATTATTGAGGGAGCCTGGTATGCCAAAAAAAGCATGTCATATCCACAAGTCTTGTGACGCAACTGTTTCTAAAATGATGGTTGTTGTTTTACTTCTTCCTTGGTACATTCCTTTCCAAGCACGTAGGCAATTTTTCCACTCCCAAGTCCCAATGCATACAATCAATGCTCCCCAACGTACCAGGAAATCCACGAACATTACTTTCACAAAGAAGTCGTTCTACATCTGTGGGTGTTGCCCTCCTCAAATATTCTTGTCCAAAATTTGTGATAACCCCTTCGACAAAGTGTCCAAGACACTCTCTAGCTGTACTTGCTGCAATTTTGAGGTATTCGTCAACTGCATCAGTTGTCGAGCCATAAGCCAACATCCTCATAGCTGCAGTGCATTTTTGTAATGCAAATGCACCGAGTCTTCCGGTAGCGTCAGGCCTTTGTTGAAAGTATACATCACTTTCACTTAGTTTTGTAACAATGCGCTGGAAAACATGTTTACGCATGCAAAATCTGCGACGAAACATAGCGTCATTGTAAAGTGGTTGTGGACTAAAGTAGTCGTTGTATAACCTTGAGTTAGCATCTTCACGGTCTCTTGGTACATACTCCCTTTTTTCTTTACAACATGAGTGGATGGGACTTGAAAAGATGAGGTCACAAAAAGGACAACAGCGGAATTAATTGCTTCCTTAATCAATTCATCTTCTTTACGTCGCTGAGAAATTGATTCGTTCCACTCAACATAATCGTTCACCATATATTCAAAAACTCCTGAACTTGATGAACTAGAAGAATTTGAATCAAAGTCCATTTTTAAAAATAAAAAAATAAAAAAAAATGGAAAGTAGAAAGTATTGTTTACACTTAGGGGTTTTTTTTTTTTTTTTTTTGGTAACAAAAGGTATTTTTATTTGCGTATATTAACTACAAAGGTAAACCACTATATATAGAAATTCATAAGGTATATGGGCACACTGCTCAAGAAGATGAGATTTCTAATGAGATATTCAGATTTCATCCAATAGCAATTAAAGTTAATGCACACAACCCTAGACGATCAGATTTTAGATAAAGTATTAGATTTCTATCCAATTACAATTCATTGTGTGGACACACGGTAATCTAGTAGATAATATTATTGATATTGTTCTCAGATTGCCATCCAATTACAACATAATGTCTAACATCCCATTCCAGAAGATGAAAGAATTACAACTTAAAGGATATATAACAATAACTAAATAAAACACTCCTGAAATAAATAATAAAACCATTACAACATTAAAGGATATAACATAACATTACAAATTAATAAACTAAACATCACAACTTAAGACAAACTGCAAATTTAAGCTTAAATTTACTTAAAAGACGCTCAAACTAGCCTAAGAGATGGCTAAATTCTTCTTTTAGATCCTGAAGAAGTTTTTCATCATCTTCGGTGAGGTGTGATTTTGCAAGTAGAACACTGAATAATTTGAACCTCCTTTTCTCCTCTTTTCTCTGTCTCTTCATGATATCTCGCTCCTTTGATAATCCAACATTTGTTTTGCTACATCTGCTCGCTTCTCATCAACATTTAAGTATTGCTCTTTCATCATATTCATCTCTGATAGGGCTTGGGTGAACGAATCTAAACTATTAATTCCAGAACTAGCAACTGATTTACCTTTTCTTTTAGCCATTTTCACCCCATTGGGTCGTCCATGCCTTCCGTCATCCATAGGAGTATCTGGTTCTGATCTTTTGGAGCTATAACTTTCACTGGTTTCCGGCACTTGCTTGTTTGTTGGCCTCCATTTTTCACAATTACGCAGCTCTTCCCATACACTGAGTAAAGTGAATCGTGCTCCATTTTGTGCTGCTCTATGCATTTCTTGAGCATCAGTCATGACATTGTGGTTGTTGGTACCACTCCCATTTGTACGTTGTGCTTCTGCGTAGCAACCGACCCATATGTTTAATTCTTTGTTAATTCTACCCATCGGCCTTTCATAGCTTTCAAAGTCCTACGTTTATGATAGAAGGCTTTTCTACCCTAGCTAGCTCATACAAATCATATATACCTTTCCACATATCCCTCAAAGTCTGATCTATCGCCTTTTCTGGATCATAGTGCACAATGAATCTAAGCGGATACAAGTGCATCATCTTCTTGTGCTCCCCATTTACTACTGGAAGCGTTGTTGCTCTCTTTTGGATCTACCACGTCAACCTCTTCATCGTCATTGTCATCATCAGTAGCATTGATTTCAGGGGGGAGTTTTGTTACTACTTCCATCACCCCCAGGAGTTGCTAGATTATTATCTAGTTGGTTACCAAAATGTTGAGACATTGGAAACGTTGCACAAGATAAATAATTTTGGGGAAATTGTTGCACAAATTGTTGTTGAAATTGGTTTGGAAATTGTTGTGGGAACTGGTTAGACAATGGTTGATTTGGAGGTATTATTGGCCGATTAGGAATGTTATAATATAACATTTTTTGAACATTTTGATTAGAAAGGGTATTTGGGTCAAATTGAAAATTAGCTTGAAAAATTGGAGAATTGGAATTCATTTGGTAATTTGGATTGTTTGGGGAGAAAAATTATTTCCTTGATTTGGATTATTAGGATCCATAAGTAGGGTTAATATTTTTTGGATTTAGACAGTATGAAAATTGAATGTTGTGGGTTAATAGAGAAAAGGTAAAAATTTACTTGTGGAAAATTATGCCAATATTGGACTCTATTTATAGATAAAATTATGACAATCTCAACGGCAATTTTTTTTTTTTTTTTTTTTTGAAAAGCAATGTAGATTTTTTTTTTATTACCGTTATAAGATATTTCACACTTTTAAAACTATACAAATTATTGGCAAATGTTCATGCAAATACCTAACGGCTACATAATTCAAATGGTATCAATTGTCCGTTGTAGTCTACTGACGCAACATAAAAAATCAGGAACTTTCATGCAAAACCGACATCGTTTCCCACAATTTAAAGGCAAAAAAAAAATTAAAATAATAAATTTTATGCACACGGTTCAAGGTGTCAGTTACCTTGAAGAGAGAAGTGCCCCATAAAGTGAGTTACTCACAAGTCACCATTTACAATGGTGAGTTACCCCAAACTATGAGAGAGAGTGGTGTGGGGAGGTTAGTGAGTTACCCATTGTGGGTGCTCTTAGCCTGAGGTCATAAGATGGTTGTATACTTGTTTCATCACTTGGCAATAAAAGTGAGCTAATATTTATCATCAACAAACAGAGCAATAAAAGAGATCAAATTTCCTTTTAAATTATAAAAGTACAAACCAAATTCTCACAGGCATCATTTCCCGTGACATAATGTTAGCACTAAGCAATTAAACTCTCACTAAGTAAGAACCTAGCCTTCCTCTTCCTCACTTTTCCTTCTTGTTTTGAATGGGAAAAATGAATAGTCAACAGGTCCAAAGGCCTAAGTAGTACACCTCTACACATTTAGACAATAGCAGAAACTCATCGAGCTAAAACCCCTAAACGATTTACCAGATCATTAGAGAAGTATATCAATTTTTTCGAAGACCCTTATCAAAGGCATATCTTCATGGGAATTGGTTAACCCTGGGAAGAGTGTAGGTTCAACCCCTACTATGCTTGATGTCAACCCATTTGCACAAATCAATGTCGTTCGTTCTCAATAATCCGTCATCTCTTAAACAGTTTCTACCTACTTTTATGCTTCTTCCACATGGGAAACTAAGAAAAGAGCAGGATAAGGCTGTGCTAATTTCTTTCTGGTTTCCATTTGTTAATTTCCGCTCGTTTATGCGGGAAATTAAGATTCAACACCTCACTTCAACTTCACTTACGAGCCTTCCCTCTTGACCCTTTAGGGCGACCACGGCCTCTGCCGCTGCTTTTAGTCTCAACTGGACTTTTCGTGCTAGGCCTACCACGGCCTCTACCCCCAGCTTTCCCACCCCGTTGCCTCCTATCCACGTGTCCATTTTCCATTTCTTCTTCACTTTCATCATCACTGCCATTGTCACTATCTTGGTCTTCCTCCTCTTCAGACTCAGACAAGTCCTTTGACTTCTTTCTCTTCTTGGAATTGTCAGCAGGGTTTTTCTTGGTAGTTTTCTTGGCAGAGGTCACAGGTGTTTCGACCTCAGCAACTACATAATTCAATCCGCATTGTAGATCAGATATATGCCAATTACTTGCATAAAACACCAGCACATGACAAAGGACAAAGTAAATGAGGAGATTTGTTACTACATACCTTCTCCAGATGCTTTTCCATCATGAACATCAAGCTGTCACAAAACAAAGATGTTAAAACTAGCACCAATGCTTACAGTCAACAAAATCAGCGTAATATAAAAAAAAAATTAAAAATTAAAAAAATAAAATAATAAGGCAAACCCATTAACGTAGAACACAAGGAAGTGAAGGAATCTTGTGGAAATAAAAAAATAAAAAAATTAAAGTTGTGCTTGATTTAGAGAAACAACATACTTCGTATTTGAGAAATCGGATTTCCACTGTTTACTTTGTAATGAGTGAAAAAAAAATTCTTAAGTTGAAAATAGTTATCCGAACAGTGAAAAAATAATCTCCATTTTTCAAAATTGCATCTACAATTTTTTCTTATCCCACACCTTTCCCCTCCTCTCCTCCCTTCCAATTCTCAAGAAAACCAAAAACTGAGATGTAACATATTTCCATTGTAATATGTTTTCCATTGAAAAAAGTTTTTCTTTGTGACAAATGCAGCATATGTCATATGGGCATCAGAAGTCAGATGGACTATAAAAGATAGAAAGTGCAACTATTCATAAAAGAAAAGGACAAGAGGCAATGAGGCAAACAACTACCCATCATATTCCATTGTTTTCCTTTTCTTTGCTTGATATTTAGCTAGCTTGATCTTTGGAAAACATAACAAGCCAAATGGTAATGGTAAAATATTGATACATGCCTCGTATTACATGAAAAGAGAGGGGTGGGGGGAACATTATGGACAACAAGAATATACCTGTTCAAGACGATCAAGAACATCTGTTCGATCAACCACCACCATGGCATGTGCGAATCCACATGCAACACTATAAACACAATAAATTGGCGTTAAAATTGCTCAAAGTCCATTGCAAGATAAATACAAGTATACAACTGATAAGTTGCATATATCTTCAACCTGATAACATGCATGCCCTCAAGGATTTCCACCTTCTTGGGATTAGCTGAAGATCTAGTAAAAAGAGTTAACAGATCAGCAACCTATTTGCAAAAAGAAATTATAACTCTAATCCACAAGAGAGAAACGAGGTGTACTTCTGCCCGTTGGGTCCATAACCCAATTCTCCATTTTGTGCATGACCCCAACTAATACATGACGAATCGGCACCAACATAATGGAACATTTGACCAGAATTCATACATCGCATATTCCAGCCACTGCATATATCATATGAAAATAAAAAGATGATATACCAATACTTTATTTTAAAAATACTCCGTAATAAATAATAAATGTCAACTTTTAAACTATTACAAGAGGCAAAGAATACACAGCCTATACCGACAATAATTACCAATAAAAAAAACCCAATAAAAGAACTAAATGACGTAAAAAGTGCCCTAAGTCAGCACGGCATAACTAAAAAAAATGGAGGAATTGAGGAAGTAGACATTAAATCACGTCCACCACACAAAAGAACAGAACTTGGAAGCTTGGCTGATTAGAATTGAACACTATCAATTGTAAAAGGCTAACTATCTAAATAAGCAGCTTATCTTCAGCAATTAGACAATAAAGAAAACAATTTTCATTTTATTCCCAAATCATAAAAAATGAGACAGTAAAGCAAATACTAGAAAAAAAAAATGGACAGACTACCTTAGATCCATAACTGGCTTTGGATACATCCAATCATCACCTGTATTCTTCATTTTTCCCCACATGTATAATTGACCACCAGCTAAAAAAAAGGATGAATCCATAAATAATTCAACATACAGAGAGTTAAACTAATCAAATGAAAACTCGGCGATCAACAAACCAAATCAATACAAGAAGAAAAAGAAAAACAATCCACCTTAAGAGAAACCAAATCAATAATTCATGAAGGTCATGATGCCTTAGAATCCCAAAAGGGCAAAAATTCCGCAAAATCAAAACTGAAGGTCAGGTCAAAACCTTAACGCAATTACCATTGGGTATATTTCACCTAGTAATTGCATTCCGCTAGTAGTTTAAACAAAGGGGGGAGAGAGAGAGAGAGGTCAAATGCATGAAAAACAAGAGCTTAGTCTCCAGGATGTTTAAGAAACCTCATACTCAAAACTACAAGCAATCATCGCATAATTAATGATACTAGGTGTCTTCCTCTCACCAAGTCACCATGATATGAGAATGGAAACACCCATTTTGAGCTAATTTACAGCACAAACAATAAGGCCTATAAAAGGGAGAAACACCATACACACACAAGAGACCAAAGAAATCAGTAATTAACTCAGCTGAAGGGTGAATCAGAGCCATACCAGCAGTACATGCCGAACTGACACCACCAGCCGAAACTATTGCATCAGAAGGTAGAACATTATGCCTCGTAAACACATCTAAACGTCGTGGAGACCACTCATCCTTCTGTTCCCGGTGTCCCAATCTATTAAAGATAACAATTTCTTCAACATACAAGCAAATTACCTATAAAGAACTAAATACTCGAGACCTTAAAACCAGAAAACACGCCAAAAAAAGATTTCATGATTCATTGTTATGTGGCTATGTTCATAAGAAAAACTAAATAAATAAAATAAAGGAGATCAAAATAGCATACAGACCTTCCATAACCACCATAGCCCCAGCTGCAAAAATGACACAAGCCATTAGAATCCACAACACACATAATTGAACAGCATTAAACAGCTGCAAAAAAAGATACTCACGTGTATACATAGCCATTGGAATCCACAGCCACTGCATCACAGAAGAAACTTTAAGTAAAAACACCGTACAGCCAAAGCAGAGCAAGGACTAATTGTAGAAAACAAATTAAAAGTCACCAGAATGATTCGTTCCACATGCAACTTTAACAATTGTTTCTCCAGAGAAGGAAGCTATTGCTTTTGGCCGCGGTTGAGCTTCATAAGCAAGTCTTACAGAACTATCCTTTGTATTGTACTGAAAGGATAAGTCACAAACATATTAAATTCTGAGAGGCAACACACTTCCATGAGCACAGAACACTATATATATTTGCACTACAAAGAATCAGCACTAGTTATTGAAGTCATTGCAAATACAGGATTTCACATCTAACATACAATTCATACTATAAGTATTTAACTAGCCATCAGTGTTCAAAAGGTCAAGCCTTGTTAAAATTTTATGTGATACAGAGGAAGAAATACCATGACGATATTCAATAGCAATAACCCATTACTTTCACACCATCCACTCGACCCTAATATCCAACACTGAATCAAGAATTTCAATGCTTTCCAGCAATTTTACTTGATAAAATGTAGTGTCCAGCTTTGTAATGTCACACATCTACAAATTTAACACAAAATAAACAGAAGTTTGTGATGGTCTCTTTCTATATCCAAGTAAACACATGCTCCTTCTACCTAAAATATCAGCATAACCTAGTAAAGCCACACAAGTTGTGAAAGTGTGAACCTTAAATATGTACAGGATGGAACAGGCCAAAATCCCTCAAATTCAGTAAGTTGAACAATGATTCCATCAATGAGTTGACCATAAAAATATATTCATTTCAAAGCCTTAAAATCCAAAAGTATTAAATGAATAGAAGCTTCAAAGAAAAATCACACCTCATTGTCAGTTCCATGACCAAGTTGACCATATTGGGGAAGACCAGCCGTTCTAAGGAAAAACAATATAAAAATAAATCAGAGACTTGCTTAAAGAAAAGCATGGAAATAAGCCATTACCGGAACCTTCCAAATTCAGAAAACTAAAATATTAGCACAAATCACAAACCATACAGTATAGTAGCTCCTTCAGTAGAAGATAACCATGCAGTGAATTCCCCGCCACAAGCAACTGCCTTGACTTCAGATACTTGACAGCGTATAGGAGAAGACTCTATTTCTAAAAAGGAGAAAAATACATATAAGAAGAGCAGCTGCATAGAACATCAAATTGCAGGATCCAGATTTCAAAGTCTCCATGCAGATTTTAAACTTTTAGATGATAATAACAAAAAGTGCTCCTTGCAATTGGCAAAAGTAGCATATGATATTTTAAGACACCTAAACAAAAAAGATCTCCGACCCATGTTACAGATTAAAAAAATCAACTAAAATTATACAAGAGAACTCCTCCACATCATCCTCATACATTGTTCCTACAAGCCTTGAACATTTAAGTTTGGCAGCTTTCAATTTTCCTGGGAAGATTGATGAAGGCCCAAAGTCAACAATCCTCTTCCTTTGAAACCTTAACGAATGTGACAGATCAGCAGCAAGGTGGAAGAATACTGTGAGTGCAAAGTAGGGAAGCTGACTTGGAGATGAGGCAATTAGAGACCGAGGGCACTTAAACCATGTTGGACAAAGTTTAAAGAACCAAGAAAGACCAGCCTCTAGGTAGCTCAATGACCTAATCAGCATAAAACTAACTGAATAGGTGCCACAATCAATTCCTTATCGCCAATTCAATCATGCTCCTATATTTCTAATTATACATAGAAAATAAGCCCTTCATATCAATTTCACAATTTAATGAAAGTGATGGGAAAAAATTGATTGTATATTTTCACACTTCAGCAAAGAACAATGCTTCAAGCAACATAAATTATATATATAAATCCTACACGTGTTCTTGGATCAAAGAAGAATTAGTCCTACCATTTCGAAGTGAACCAGTTCCCAGCTGTCCATGCTTGTTCCAACCAAAGGCAAAGGACTGTCCATCATCGGTCATGACTACTGTATGTGACCGCCCGGCATCTGCTTTCACTATTCTATGCCTGAGAGAAAATAATAAGTAATCTTCAGAATAAATGTGGGACACAGTCCGATGGTAGAAAGACATGACCACTATATATAAGCGAGAAAGAGATAGAGAGAGGGTGGAAGAAAACAAAATTTAAAAATCTCATTGGGACAAAAGGTCATATTAAAAGAAAATATCTCAAAAGTTTTATTAAACTTAATATGGATGGATAGCAAAAATCTTATATGAACACACTAGAAGACACAGCTCCTATTTGTAAGAATCAGAGATGATTAATTAGAAAGATTAAAACTTTTTTAGAAGATAAACAAAGAGAATGATAGTAATAAGGATCACCAAAAAAAGCAACAATGATCTAGGTACCAACAACTAATTAATCACATCAAAAACATACTTTGAGAGCTCAGATATAACTGTGGGCCTATCCCGTTGCAGAGTATCACCATGTCCCAACTGTCCCCTCTGTAATTACAATAACACTTTTAAGATTAACACCTCAACCTACAAAAACTATGCAGATAAAGACCTAAGACCTTCAAGTTAACAAATACATACCTCATTTCTCCCCCATGTATAGCACCGACCATCGACATCCAATGCCACGCAATGACATGAAACTACATGAACATCAATTCAACATGATAGAAATTCTTTATTATAAACTCATCAAGTAATGTAATAATAAAGACAAGTACTTCAACTCAACATTTCTAATGATCATACATTATATCACAGACCCACAAGCAAAAACGCATCAGCACGAGAGCATAACCAACAATTCTAAAGACTATAGCATACAGTTAGCTAATTCTAGTTCATACAAACCCACTAGCATAAATCCATAACATATTTAAAGATCAATGGCTACGAAACTCACCAGCTTCATGGCATAAATCACACGTGATTACATAAATCATTCATAACCAACATTTCCAATGATCATAAACATCATAAATCACTAACTACAAGGCATAAATCACAAACCCCATAACCAAAATTACATAGAAACAACCAACAATACTTAAAGATCAATGGCTTCGAAACTCACCAACTTCGTGGCATAAATCACACATGATTACATAAATCATTCATAACCAACATTTCCAATGATCATAAACATCATAATTCACTAACTACAAGGCATAAATCACAAACCCCATAACCAAAATTTAATAAACAACCAACAATACTAATAATCCCAGCACAAAATTAACAACTTTAACAAAAATCTACCTCCCCTGAATAAAGCAAATTCTCTTTAAATGGCTGAATTAACTAAAGGAAACTCACCACAACCGGAGGCGACGAAGCGAATGTCGATACCGACAAGGGGTCGAAGCCGAGTAGGCGAATACAAATTACCTTCAATCCCAGTTTTTTTCCTACCAACAGTATCCCAATTAGTAGAACCACAAAACAGCAACTCTCCTCCTTTCACCTTCTCCTCCTCACATTTCTTCTCAACTTCCACTTCCGCCATTTTCACTGAAATCAAAAACAAACCCACATAAACAAAGGGGTCAAATTTACAAGAAATTAGCAAAAACCCATAAAGCAAAATGTTCAAAAAACAACGGATCTAACGGCTACTAACCGTTGAGGGAGAAAGCAGTGAAGGGGTAAGAGCAAAAATGGCGGGAAAAGGGGGAATTTTGAAGAAATCGGCGATTAGGGTTTGTAAAAGCCCTAGATCAGAGGAAGAAGAAGAAGAAGAAGAAGAGGAAGTGGGTATTGTGAAGTTTGGTGAGATAAAATACAAAGAAAAATTTGGGAAAAACAAAAATTGGGGAAAGTGTAAATATTAAAGAAAAAGCGGGATTGGGTGTTGGGAGTTCCAAGAGAACAGAAACACCTTTTGTTATTTTTATTTTCTTTTTGCATTGATTAGGGTGGATAAAGCACTCCTAGAACTAGTATAGTGCTTTTTATGAGTAGTTTAACATCCACTAGATACCACATAATACTATTTTGAGTAACTTTTTTGGGATATTTGTGTGAGGTAAATGTAATTTATTTATTTATTTTTATCCTTCATTGTTTGGTTGACAATAATAAATGGTGGATTGGTGGTGATGTTATTTGGATTGAATTGGATTTTTATCAACTTGTGAAATTGAAATGAGTTTTGATTGGAAGAAAGTTGGTTTATTAAGTAAAAATTGGAAAATAATAACTTGTTTATTATCATACTTCCTCCGTTTTCATATACTTACTCCATTTCTCTATGCGCGAAATTTTTAGGAGAAATGAAATAAAGTAATAAAATAAGGAGATAGTAGGGTAGGTGGAAGAATTAAAAATTATAAAAAGTAAAAGTAGTTGAGCAAATTGGAGGAGAGATAATATGAAATTAATAATATGCGAAATATGATTTATGTTGGGACTACTAATTGAGATAAATGAATTAAATATTATAAAAACTTTACAAATAAGAAAATGGAACAAGTCTTTAAAAACGACCGAAAAAAGAAAATGGAACAAGTATTTAAAAATAGAGGAAGTATTCGACTAAGGCTAGCTTCACCCTGAATCATGTCCTTGTGCTCAGTTGCTTCCTTCAAGGTCCCAAACTCACAGCAAGAATTCCTCCGTTAATACTTCTCATCCTACTATTGATTAAATTTGTTGGAACTTATTACAATTTTTTTGAACTTATTACAACTCATTATTTAAGCGTCGAATTTACTTATTTAAACTTATTGGATCTAAGTATAACTTAATTTAAATCATCTAATCTTCTTTTATGTAAGTTAAAATAAGTTTTATGGAAATTAGATCACTACATATAGATAGCATTTTTAGATCATAATAAAAAGTGGCATGTGTTAGTATTTGGTTAAAAAATTTCCCTCTAAAAAAACTTATGTAATTTGTTTTTTTTTTTTTCCCAAAGCATATTAGGAAATAGTTTATTCAATATAACTTTTCCTTCCTATTTCAATTCTTCCACATTTTTTATACTACTTATTAAGGAAAAAAAAAAAGTTTAATGTAATCAATATTTCTCCCCCAAATTAATAAGTCTTTTAACAACTGCTTATAGAAAAATCAACAGATATATTATTAAAAAGATATTCATAATGTATATCATACGATCGTACCGGTACAGTTTAAAATGTTTATTTAGAAAAATTTTAAAAATATGGAACTTTATCATACTTTTTAGGGCAGAATACTTTGTAAGAAAATTGTGAACGATTTGCCCAATTAGTGTTAAAAAAAAAAAAATTACTAAAATAGTGTTAACTTAAAAATATTTCTCAAAGTAGTGTCTATGAAGGTTCGGAAATTACAAAGCTAGGAATTAGAAATTAATGGCTAATACAATCCAAATATATATGTGTATCATCAAATTCTTTATTTTTAATGCTTACGGTATCTTGACCAGAGTATGGATTATGAATACGAAGTAATATAAATGTTTAAAAATTTCTAGCATATTTTTTTTGTTTACAACAGATTCTAGCATTTTTGTTAACCTTGTCAAAAAATGTATATGTAACATGATACATAATGCATTATTTAGTCGGATTTAAATTATCAAAGGGTACTCAATCACCATTCTTGAAACCAACTGCTAGTTTTACAATGCAATATCAATTTGGAGATGGTATTACTTTGTTACAAAATAACTCAAAACATGTCATACTAGCTAAATAAAAAATAAAAAATAAAAACTCAATTTAGCACCATTTTTTATGAATTTGGTAATGATGATCGAACAACCTTAAAGGTACAGATGTGTGCTCATGCAATGAAAATTTGAAGAGTCGGGTTGGCCAAGAAGTAGAGTTGGAAGCTCCATTTGATCTGTTAAAAAGTAGACATGCAACATTGTTAGTAAGAAAATTAATTCCGTTTGAACAACTATATATACCTACTAGTTTTGTGTCCTGTGCGATGCCCGGGTTGTTTATTAAAATTTGAGATAAATTTTTAATCTATATGTCAAATTTCAAAATATATCTCTAGTACAAAATTAGTTAGGAATTGATGTACTATGTAATAGGCATGTAAATGACTAATAATAATATTAGTATTTTTTTTTAGATTTATAATCTAATATTTTTTTTGAATAAAATTATAATTCAATTTATACATATGAAATATTGGTATTTTATCGAAAATAAAACTCTCAACTAATAATTTTATCCTAAAATTCTATCAAAATTTGATTGAAAATAGAATTCTAAATTAATTTTTTTTATCCTATGAAATCTATCTAAATATATCTAACGTGGCGCGACACTTGGCAAAAAGTTGGAATGCCAAGTGTCGTTGTCTCATGATCTGGCTAAAAGTTTAGCTTTATATATTAGTTATATGATAAGAAATAAAATTATCTTAGAAAAAGAGAAAAATAATTGTTATTAAAATAGAATAAAATTGTTAGTAAGAAAAGTAATTCCGTTAAAAGTTTAATCTAATTGTTATATAAGCCCACATAAATTTCAGTTGAATTTTAATTAGAAAAGAAGGAAAACATACCTGATTATTGTGATGCCAGAGATTGACTATGTTTCCTTCTCAATTGCATCTACCATCAACGTCTATAACAATAGTGAAGTAAAACCTAAGAGAACTAGTTTTGGCCGTCAAAGAAAAAAAAAAGTAGTTCTGAGACTCTAATTTTTAATTTAGACTTTAAATGAAGCAATATTAACTCCTAGCTTTGTAATATCCGAACCTACATGAACACTATTTTGAGAAATATTTTTAAGTAAACACTATTTTAATAATTTATTTATTTATTAACACCAATTTGGCAAATCGTTCGAAAATTGTTGATTTATAAATTGTTGTAAATTTTTATAAAATATGGTAAAACCGTGCATTAAAATATGGTAAAATCGTGCATTGCACGGGCTTTAAGCTAGTAGCTCAATAAAATTAAATTAAAATAATTGTTAAATTAATTAGAGTCATGTTAGTGTTTGGCCTGGCTAGCTTAGGGCAATCGTAAGGGTATCATGACCAAGCTAGCTTTTGAATATGTCATTTACAATCTTTTATTCATCTCATTAATTGAAAGTGAAGTTTATCAATTATCACACAGAAATAAAAACAATTTTTTTTGTCCTAAAAAAATAAAAAGTCAAAAGTTTAAATCAAATTAGACAATTATGAGCTATAGCTCAGATTTAAAATTTTGACTTTTTTTATTTATATATTGTTTTTGGACAAATTTTTTTGACCTTAATAGTATATCAATGTATAAGAATAAGGTGAATAGAAGAAAGTCTTAATTGTGCTCTTAGAACCTGTTCTCTTCAGATTATTTTCACTTCACTTCATCTCTTAATTTCCTTTTCTCATAAAATATTTAATTTAACTCGTTTTAGTCAATAGAAGAGATCCTTAGTAGTGCAGGAACTAAATTGTGCATTTTACTTGTAAAAAAAAAAAAAAAAAAAAAGGAGTAGATGGAGAATGAAGTGGCAGGCTAACAGATAAGAAGTTACGAGTAACAGACAGCAGAAGTCCTGTTATCTCAAACTGAAACCTCATCATTTTCTCTCTCCTCCATCCATGCCCTCACTCCTTTCATGGCTTCTTTACCTTCTGTTGCTGTCAATGGCAATCTCAAACTCGACCCTGACTTAAGAAAGTCGACACCCATCCATGAAAAGGTATTCAATTTCATCATCACTACTTTAATTCTACCTATTTTTCCATGATTGTGTTACTGCTTAAAGTTGTGATCTTTCTGTTCATTTCAATGCAAATTCTTCAATTTAATGTTTTTATGCATCAGTTCACCTTTCTGGGTTAGTTTAATTGTCATTTTCAAATTGATTCAGTTACTTCCTAGCTTAAATTTGGAAAATTTAATGAATTTTACACCCCATTTATTTAGTTATGATGATTTAGGATATGAAAATAAGATGGGTGTTGAATTTTTAGCATAATTGTTGATTATGTGCTGCAATTTTGGAATTTCAGAGTCCAAGTGTTAGCTACCCAAATATTAACTTGGAGAAGAGTTTCTTAACTTTAAAAGAGGCATTGTCTACCTTTAATGAAGGTACACAAGTTGAATCTTCATTCTATGTTCCCTTGTTGCAAGAATGTGTTGCGAAACGATCTTTGTCGAATGCTCGAATGGTGCATGCCCACATTGTTAAAACTGGAACCCACGAAGATACATTTGTTATGACTTTTCTTATCAATGTGTATGCTAAATGTGGGCGGATGGAGTATGCACAAAAGGTGTTTGATCGATTGCCTGGGAGAAATGTTGTTAGTTGGACAGGGCTTATGACGGGTTATGTTCATGACTCGCAGCCTGAGGTAGCCATTCAAATTTTTGTAGATATGTTGGAAGTTGGGGCGTACCCAACGAGTCATACGTTTGGGACGTTATTAAGTGCTTGTTCATCTATGTTACTTGTGAAATTGGGGAAGCAAATTCATGCCTACATTGTTAAATATGGTATAGAATCTGACACGAGTGTTGGTAATGCCCTTTGTAGCTTTTACTCCAAGTGTAGAAGGTTGTCTTCGGCTGTTGATACTTTTAGAAGGATAGAAGATAAGAATGTTGTCTCATGGACCACGGTCATTTCTGCTTGTGGCGATAATGGGGATCCTATGATGGGCGTAAGGTATTTTATGATGATGCTGTCTGAAGATATTGAGCTCAATGAGTTCACATTCACCAGCATCTTGAGTTTGTGTTGTGCAATGCACGCTTTGGAAGTAGGGAGACAAATACATTCCTTGAGCGTCAAACAGGGGTTTCAAGGGAATCTGCTAATCGATAATTCAATAATGTACTTGTACTTGAAATGTGGATTGATTGATGAAGCAAAAAGACTATTTGATGAGATGGACTCTGTCAGCTTGGTTACATGGAACGCTATGATAGCAGGCCATGCCCAAATGATGGATCTTGCAGAGAATCGGATTTCTGCCCACCAAAGTGGAAATCAAGGATTAAATATCTTTTTGAAGATGAATAGATCTGGTATAAAACCAGACCTTTTCACCTTGTCAAGTGTCTTGAGTATATGTAGTTCTCTGGTGGCCTTGGATCAAGGGGAACAGGTTCATGCTCAGACCATAAAGAGCGGGTATTTGGCTGATGTTATTGTGGGAACTTCCCTGCTTAATATGTACAATAAGTGTGGCAACATTGACTATGCTGCCAAAGCTTTTGGAGAGATGCATACGAGGACTATGATATCTTGGACATCTATGATCTCAGCTTTTGCCCAACATGGCCGATCACAGGAAGCAATTCAATCATTCAAGGAAATGTTAGTAGCTGGAGTGAAACCAAATAAGATCACGTTTGTTGGTGTATTAGCTGCTTTTAGCCAAGCCGGCCTGGTTAATGAGGCCCTAGAATACTTTGAAATGATGAAGAAAAGCTACAAGATTAAACCGATACTGGAGCATTATGCATGTTTGATAGACATGTACGTAAGGCTAGGGCAGTTGGAGGAAGCCTTTGCTCTGACCAAGAAGATGAATAGTGAACCCAATGAAGTGATCTGGTCAATTTTGTTTGGAGGTTGTAGAAATCAAGGAAATATGGAATTAGGCTGTTATGCTGCTGAACAATTGCTCAAGTTGAAGCCTAAAGATAAAGAGACCTATATTCTCGTGTTAAACATGTATATTGCAGCTGAAAGATGGCAGGATGTCTCAAGAGTAAGAAAAATGATGAATAATGAAAAGCTTGGAAAGTTGCAGGATTGGAGTTGGTTAAGCATCAAGGATAAAGTTCACTCATTTTCACCAAAAAATTGGTCGTATCCTCATAAAACAGAGGTCGAGCAATACTTGAGCGTGTTACTTGATGAGTTCAAGAGTAAGGGATATCATTCTCAAAGCATGCAAGTAGTTGACGGGGAGGACAATGAAGCAGAGCCTGCATCGTCTGTACATCACAGTGAAAAGTTAGCCATTGCTTTTGGATTGTTGCAGACAAGTAAAGGAATTCCACTAAGAATTGTCAAGAATATAAGTATGTGTAGGGATTGTCATACATTCATCAAGTTTATCTCTGAAATTACTGACCGTGAAATCATAGTCCGTGATAGTAAGCGACTCCATAGATTTGTCGATGGACATTGTTCTTGTGGAGATTTTGGCAATCTATTATAATTTAATTATTTTCTGTTTGCTTGGGTGATTTCTGATTAGTTAAATCATACTGCCCACCGTAAAATCAACTTCGTATCTCAGATATACTTGCACAAGTATAGCATGAAAAAAGTGAGTTGAGCAAGAGAGGGAATGGAGAGAACAAACTGATCACCAGAAGAGCTGTTGATGGTTAGTGAAAACCACCGCAAGTTTGAATCTTTAAGCTAATTGAAGAACATATCAAACCTATATTTTATACTACCTCTGTTTTTTTTAGTTGACACGTTTTGACTTTAACACTATTCACACACTCCTCTTTGACGATATATACTTTCAAAATATCAATTTTTTTATAATTTTTGCTTATTGGTAATTAAAGATATTAATGGTTGAATTTGTGCATTGGCAAACGTGACTAAAGAAACGTGTCAACTAAAAATAAACGGAGGAAGTATAAGCTTAACCGCTAAAATACTATAGTCAGTAGATGTCACAAGCTAATTACTAGTACTACACAATCCAATCTGGCCATTAAGTGTCAGTGAAGACAATGATGTCAAACTAACGATTAAATGAAGAGATTTCATGACAATGAATTGGGATATACCGTAAATACACATATATAACATATATACGCTATCAGACTGCTAATCATCTTAGAAAGGTGCCAACGACTTCTGAAAAGATACCAGGTTGTCTTAACTTTTTGGAGCCTTGGCATCTTGCTGAGACTCTGTAGACTGGTTTTGTTGATGCTCTAGGGTCTGTTGTGGTGCCTGTTGGTGTTTTTGGTTGTTTTGTTGCTGCTGCATCTGGTACATGTAGTATAGAGAAGGCTGCATCTGCAGCATCTGGTTATTTGACATTACCTGATGGGGCAAGCAACTCTGAGGTGCGTCACCTCTGAGTTCACCAGATTCAATCTTCAGACGCTGGACTTCTGCCGAAAGTGCTTCATTGAGTGCTGCAATATCAGGAAAAAGAGAATTATAAAGCATAAATGGTCACAGTTTGAAGCTTTTCGATCCCTTCCTGATGAAAGTAAATCTCAACACAACTCAACAATTACAAAACATTAACACAGCAGATATTCTGACTTGTAATTTTAAATAAATATGGAATCAGACTGCCAAACCCCAAATTTCCACAGGCCACAGGCTCAACCAGAGTCTGAAATTATTTACATCGCCTCCTTGGAAAAGGGGGGTGTCAAACACAAGATAGAGCCGGTAGACAACAAGGATGTGCATAAAGCCATAAATATGTCAGATGTTCAATGACTAGTTGACTACAAATTAAACCAATGATGCCCCAACAAAATTTTTACTAGTACTAAAGACAATGAGTGGGAAAATTATTTGGTCTTTAAGTTAAGCTCTACATCTGACCTGGATCAAGGGCTGAAATGCTAAAAGTAAGATCTTAAGGTCAGTATAAAAATTATTTTTAAAAGAAGAAAGCTGAACCATAGAATCCTTGACTCTTTACAAGACCTGTGCATGCAGGGCAACCAAGCCCCTTGAAAAAGTATCTACTTCCCGAAAAAGGAGGATAAAGAGCACTAGAGCAGACTTTTTTGTTATAATGCATTTGGTTGGACAACAAAGGGTGTATATAGCTTAGACACAATAAAGACACAAAAAGATTTTAAAACCTCCTATATGAAACCAACTGGAGCTTTTGTTTCTGCAAGTTTTATAAAGTAATAAATTGATTCAAAATGTCAAGCCTTATTGTCCCTGAAATTGTAAATACGGAGTACTTATATAACTACTTGTTCATTTAATGTAAATTTCTTCTTCAAAACAATGCATCTCTATTATATAAGCCAAAGGGTAATGTAATGGACTAATGGTGTCCAACTAAAATATCCTTAAATTTTTACTTATAGGTGCATAAATTTAGATTTCCAAAGCATGCATTGCGTGCATATAGATCTAGTAAAAACAGTATCAAAACTCTCTCAAGTTGTTAAGGGGTAGATATTTCCACAAATTACACAAGACTACAAACTTATATTAAGGTTTCCAACTTGGCCAACAAACCATTTGATAGCATCACCGAACATCACAACAAAGCTCAGCTACTGACAAGAGTTAGAGGGATGTCTGACCCACATCCTTACCTATTAAAAAAAAAATTGTAAAGTGGCTTCTAAACTCTCAAAACATTTTTTATTTTTTGAGGGAAATCACAAACTAACATCCTTCAAAAACTCATACAAAAGAAGATGGATGTCATTCTTTAAAGCAAGGGCTGCCAAATTATTGACTCATACTATTCAACTGGACAAGGACAGGACGAACAGTTAACTAAGAATTTATATATTGTACAGTCGGCAGACTTCTATCAACTTAACCAAAAGGGTGTTAATGTGTTACTCATTACCCCTAACTGATTATAGAATCTGCTGTTAAACTTGTTTCCAGCTAAATCTCATCTAATGCTTTTTTCTCTTGGGGCAATCAAAGCGATATTCTTTCTAGCACCATATATGCATCAGTATCACCCTATATGCAAGTACCCAAACCACATAGAAAATTTTCAGATACCAGCCAAAAAAAAATTGTTGCAGTTTGCATTTGGTTTTAGCACATAATGGACAAGTGCTTAATATTCTTCACATGTGGAGCTAAGTTTACAGTTGAGCTTGAGCTGCATTTAATACATGATGACACACCATTTTCGCAACATATCATCCTTTCAAGATGTAAAATATTTCAATTGGTAACTTGGAATTCAGTAAAAATATTATTCAGGGCAATAAATCACTTCTATAAACCCAGTTAAAAAAAGGTATGACCAATACAATCAAAAAAAAATTCCTAGAAAAGAAAATGACCATTTCTTCTTTTACTAGCTAAATGAGCCTATCTATTACAAATCTATAATCACATTCCCTTACAATTTTAATGACATCCTTTTCATTTACGCTAAAATATAGTATGTCTTTTCTACTAAATAAAGATATGTAGATGCCACTCCCACTACAGAAGATTCTCATAATTTTTTTTTTATAAAAAAACAAGTGCAACAACCAGAATTGGGAGTTTTCATAACACCATTACTCTTGATGCACACTCTCTGCTCTAACATGAATTGCAAGTTGACAATTTGATAAGCTAAACTCACAACAAATCTTTCAATATAAGACGGGACCACCCAAAAGGACTAACACCTTAATTTCAAGCAGGGAATAACTTATTTTTGTTGTTATGCATATGCAAATCAACGAACCAAAAATGATACCAAGAGGCCATCAAACCAATCACAGATTTCAAGGAAAATTTTCATTTCATAATCAAAATATAATATTGTAAAAAGGTTAAAACTGCCCAGGATTCAATCAAAAAGGTTTTGTGATGATTGATTGGAAATGCCTCAAAGATCTGAAATGATGATAAGAATGAGAGGAAGAAAGTTCTAACATTAACATTTACAAATTAAACCCATTAATTTAATGACAATAATCAGGGTAAGAGTTAAATTAAAGATTATATTCTAAGTGGGCTGGATACATTCTTCGAGATCTATTTTATAAGTACAAACACATTGGATCACTGCAATAAACAATTAAACAAAGCATACGACTTTCTCCTCTAATAAAGGTATTTTAAGCAGAAACTGGAAAAGGCTAGAGGGTTCAAGAGCAATGTCTGGCAAAAATCATTTCCTGATTAGTAAGAAAACTACAAGAAAGCTAGACTTCATGATCATTTTCTGACCCTTCATTTTTCTTCAGGATTAAAGGGAATGAATTAACTCAACATTGACATGAGATGCTGCTTCAATTACTGAACATTATGACCAATGCAGAAAGGAATTAACAATTCACAATATAATACCCAAAAATTACCTACTTACTTTTCCCATTATTATAAACTCTTCCCATCAATAAAAAAGGAACTAACAATTCAGGGTACAACACCCTTAATCACATATTCATTTTTGCCATCTTTATAAACTCTTCCCATCAACTACTCAGTTCCGGCCTAACATATCTTCAGTAGGCCATAGGGCAACCAATGACTTTATCTACATCATCAATAGTCACACCCAACGCCATTTAGCATGAAAACAACTAAAGTAGAGAGTGCTCTAAGGGGTGAAACTTGGTATCAAATTTGTGAAACGGGTAAGGATACACAGTTTGCTACCTAGTTTTGTAAAAATAGTTCAGAAATGTACTATTCTACCAATATGCATGTAGCAATTCGCACGTTTCAGAACAAAATGTAGGTCAGGAACAATGCATAAATCACATAAGTAGTAGAAAATGATGAAACAGCTAAAAAGCATACCATCCCTAAGTTGGGCCTGTTGCTCCATGGCTTGAAGACGGAATTTCAGCTCATTGTTCTGACTAGTCAGTCCAGCAGAATCCCTCTAAAGAAAGAAACAAATACACTTGTTTAAGTCTCAGCTGGCAATAGCAATAATTTAAAAGAAAAGCAAGGAAGCACAAAAGCAGCCAACCAAAAACATAAAATTCATACACACCTGAAGATGTGTAAGCTGAGCAGAAAGCGTAGTAGCTTCAGTCTGTAATGTTTGCACCTTATGCTCCAGCTCTGCAATGTATCGCAATTTCCGTTCCTTGGAACGAGCAGCTGACTGGCGATTGGCTAAAATCCTGAAGCAAAAAGCATATAAAAGTAAGAAAACTAAACGATCAGCAATACCAAAATATAAATACATTAGTTTACAAACAATCTGAACATTGTTCAAAACCTTTTTACACGCTTTGGGTCTGACATTGCAATTTCAGCTAATTTCTCATTTGCCATAATCTTTTTCAGTTCTGCAGGACTAAAATCACCATTGGCAAACTCCAAGCTGAATTGACTGTTATTCCCATCAAATGAATTGCTAGGTGAATGCTGAGCTGACCGAATACCAGGCGAAGGTGGAAGCTTGGGCGACTCATCACTAAAATTCAGGTTCCCCATAAAACTATCCATTGAAAGACTTCTGAAATGCCTACCAGTTGGAGCAATATCTCCAGTGGCACATCTTTTACCTCTCTTTGAAGTAGCCCCATGAACACCATGAGAATTCCCAGCAATGCTACTTTCAACTTCATTCTCACTACTATCATTAGTCCTCGTACCACTCGCCCTACTATCCATATCCTTATCCTCCATACTCGACGAATTCAAAGCATCAAGATTATCCAAATTCATATAAGCTGAGAACAGATCATCCACCACTTCACCCTCAGATTTCCTCTCACCACCACCTTCACCACCAGCATTCCCCGCCGCCCCACCCCAATCCGCCTCACGCTTCAACACAAGCTGTGCCGGCTTCTCCCTCTCCCTCTCCTTCTCCTTCTCCTTAGCCATAAACTGATTCACCGGAGCTTTCCCACTCGAAGCAAACCCCAACGGAACATCACTACTAGACCGTCTATGTCCTCTACGAGGCGGTAACCCCTCATTCACATAAACCCCACTTCCACCCTTAAACCCACCATCTTTCTCCTCAACAGAAACCTCATTACAACCCGAATTCGGCACTCCAGCCTCCCTAAACACTGTGGGACTCAACGGCGGCAAATTATCAAAAGAAAAGAACGACGATTGCGACAACGACCGCGAATGCGTCGGCCCTGAATTAAAATTCTGACTTCCCCCAACTTGCTGGGGAGCAATTCTGGGAGATATAGAATGTGGGTGTGATGGAGGAATTCCAGCAGGTCTCTTACTATTACTGCTATTAACACTATAATTACTCTGATTAATCCCTTCTAATACACTCAAATTCTGCATTTGACCACTAATCCCCAATTGATTAACACTTTGCTTATTATAAACTGAAGATGAACAATTCCCAAACGATGATTGAATTCTTTGCATAACCCCAGTTTCATCACTACCCTCCATAATTAATACCCTAATTTACAAACCCAAAACCCTAAATCTTCCTCAAAACCCCCAAATTCTTCAAAACAACAACAAATCAACAAAAATCACAAAACCCTAAAAAACAGAACTTTCACTAAGATCAGAGAAAAAAGTGAACTTCACCTTCAACAACAGTAGATTGAACAAGAAGATTCTGGAAATTTGTAAACTTTATAGTAAAATCGTGAAGAAGAAGATGAAAGAAGATAAAATGATTCGATTGAGACTAGCGCGAAGATTTTTCGCAAATTTCTCTCTCCTCTTTCTTTGGATGAGTCACATACATACTCATAGTCATGTGAGTGAGTGAGAGTAAATTTAATTTTTAATTAATTTGAGAAATAAAAAAATGAAAGTGAATATTTGGAGATTTGGTATTTCATGTGAGTTTGGTGTGAATGTCAATTTCATTCCGACGCGTTTTGACTTTTTAAATTGTTTTTTATATTTTGTAAGAGAAGAGATACCCGTGATTTTCGGATTTTGGTCTGACCGCCTTATCTTATCTGACCGGGTTCGTTGAATTTCACTGCCTTTTGAGAAGACAACTAGACATATATCACCCATCAAAAAAAAAAAAAAAAAAAAAGACATTTATCACATACTCCCTCTATCCCTTTATTTTTGCTTAATTGTCATTTTTTGGGTTATACTTTATAAACTTTTTTTTTTTTTTTTTTGAGGAAATATACTTTATAACTTTGACCGTAAATTAGTTAAATTCAGCTAATTACATAGTTTATTAATATTCAATTTTTATAATTTTTACGTATATGGAATTGAAGATATGTGTGTTTTAAAATACGTCTTGGAGACCGTGAAAAATCAAATGGAGCAAAAAATATGAATAGAGGGAGTAAGGTCTGTTGTCATTGACTGAAATGAGCTGAAGTGAAATGAAATGAATATTTTATGAGAGAAGGAAATTAGGAGCTGAATTGAACTGAATTGAAAATAATCTGATGAGAACATGCCCTAAGTTTTAAGTCACCACTTCTTCATGTTGTTGCAACTCTTGTAAGAAAGACATACGGAGTATTTATATTTTACCTATCGTAAAGCTAATTGTGTTTCATATTATGTTACGGTTTAAACTCGTTTAAGTCTTACATGTAAATTAATTAAAATCCCTATTCATAATAATAAATTAATAAATATATGAATAAATAAACCATATAACTTAACCTTTTCACAAAGTTTTATATATAACTGATCACACCATGTGGTCGGAGTACGGTTACTTGGTCACTGGTTGCTCGGTTGGTCAGGGGTTACACAGTTAGGGGTTACTTGCTTAGTGTTTTAATGTCTTTAAGCCGACCAATCACATAGATTACGCGTTATAACCTTTTTATATGTCTTCTTAAATAAAAATACGTAGTAATAGATATATATCAACACAAATTTTTCTACTTGTACTTCAAATAATCTAGGGATGCATTACCAATTTCTCTTTAGAAATATTATTACAGTGGAAAATTCCGTAATTACTACTCCTATCCTACACTTATTAATTTATTTATCTTTTTAAAAAAAAACCTCCTACACTTATTATTTGTGTATGGTTATTTTAAGGTTTTAATTATGAAAGCAATATCTTTTTAAAAAGAAAACTATGAAGGCATCGACCAAACACAAGTAATTAATATAACGTACTGTACAAAATATTTTTGTAAATAATTACGTGGATAAATGATTAATGAATGAGTCTCGTCAAAAAATAAAAAAATGATTAATGAATGATGTAGGAGGATTGAGTACCCCTTTTATATACGGAGTTTTTCAAAGAAATAGATAACATTGTTTATATTTTGATGGGATTTTGACATTTTGTATATTGTGTAGGATGTATGTCATCGAATGAAATTTGAATATAAAATATTGAGAACGGCTATTTACTAATCAATATAAAAGTTTCCTCAAAAAAAAAAAAATCAATGTAAAGGTTTATTTTTATTGAAATGTTGACTTGTTAATAATTGTGGACATTACAAATTATTAAATTAGTGACACAAATTTTGGTTCAACAACCATTTGCATTATTATGAAAATTAGTATAGAAACACGTTGAGCTTGACATTTAGGAGGCTTAGTACAACGAATTACTGATGAATAATACTATCAACTACGGAGTATATAGCCATGATCAAAGGAAATGGAGGCTATGTAATGATGGAATGGAATTAGAGGGGAGATTGATCTCTTCAACAATAGATAGATTTAGAAGAATAACCGCTCATTATTTCCTCTCCTCCCTTTTCCCTTCCCTTCCCTTCCCTTCCCTCCACTTCCCCTTTTTTTTCCAATCCCCTTTGTTTATACTAACACGCCGCAAAGATGAGATACCTCCTGACATCAATGACATGCTTTTACGTTTTAAGCCTCTCCCTACCAAGCGATTTTTGTCTTGATGTATTAAACCTCCCTAATTGGAGATTATAGGTCTGTTCACTTCAGTTTAATTTCAGTTCAGTTCAATTCAGTTTAGTTTAGTTCAATTCAGCTCCAATCAGTTCAGTTCAGCTCCTAATTTACTTCTCTCGTAAAATATTCATTTCAACTCTATTCAGTTCAATAAATGTGAACAGACCCTATGTCATATTTATTACTATTATAATATATTTGTGTGCGGGCACATAATTAAGTTGGCACTTCGTATTATGTTTGTACAAACAATTCAAGGAATGCATTTGATATAAGTCAAGGCTCAAGTTCATATAGGCCAATAAAAACAATTTGTCTAGCTATCATTTGGATAATGATATATTAGTAAAATTTCTAAACTCTAACTATAAAAAGTACCAAGTATAATTTATTTGAAGTATAGATAAAGCTTAATGACCTAAATTAGAATTGACTTTCAAACCAATCAAGTAAACCGCTTTCAAGCATAAACTTACAATAAAATCCAACCGTTATACTAGTATATAACTCATCATCAAAATATGACCCCAAACTTAACCAAATTTGATCAACTTGACTCCTACAAGTCTCACCACCTATTAGGACTGGCAATCCCTGATCCGACCTAAAGTTACTTAGAAAACCCAAATCGACCCGAATTGAACCCAAACAACCTGAATTCAACCCGATTTGACCCAAATTTCATATTTCATAATAAATGTTAAATTTTGCACTATCTTTGATAGTTTCTAAATACAATCCGAAATCTAACCGAACCCAATCTGCTAACCCAAATTACCATCCCTACCCTACCACCTATACAGGAAAGAGCAAATCCCCTTCTTTCCCGCATGAATAGTTGAATAGTTGTAAGTTTTTCGGGCCTTAAGAATCACCAACATCCTAAAAATACACAAGCCCAAATACCTAATGTTATACAAATACCAAACACAAAAATTAAACTAAAATACAATTATTTCCGAATTTGGGCCTCAGCCCTTAAAAATAACACTGGACGTCATTTTCCTCAAATTACAACTTTCTGAAAACCCTAATTTCCCAGAAAACCCCAATTCTCCCTCTCACTATAAATACCCAAAATTCATTCCAATTTTTTCAAATATCATTAATCATCAGCCCCCAATTACCAAATCCGCCGCTTTAATTTCATTAATTTTTCTGCATTTTATTGCTTTCTCTTATGTAAAGAGGTCAAATGATGCAAAATTTTCATTGGAGTGATTGCTCAGAATCTTTCTGGGTGTATGATAATCACCATATTAGATAGGAAGATCTGATGCGTCCTCTCAAATAAATTATTTCCTTTTCTCAAAATTTGCATCTTTTTTTGATTTTATATGAATTTAATTTGTTTTAATATTCTTTTTGGATGAAAATTAGCCGGTGATGATAGTATATTATTATGGTTGATTGCAGAAAATGCATTTGCATATTGTTGATAAATTTGTACTAGGACGGTCTGAGGCTATTTTTACTGAGTTAGAAATTTATTATCTTTTTCTTATATTTACTAATTTTGTTTTTAAAAATTATTTGTTTTGAGCAAATTTGATGAATTTTATTGTTTATTATTGAATGCTAAATTAGCAGTGATTGAATTAGTGTGAATGATGAGATTATATAAAATTCACAGTTATCCCTGTCTGAGAAATCTGTGCTGAACTTTTGTGATCTGACGCACCATTTTAATCTACTGCCCATTAAACTGTATTTCTTGGGATTTTTTTTGGTTGCTTCAAAGTTTTTTCTTTCAATTTTTTAAATTTTAAATTTATGTTTCAAGTTATTTGCCAAAAAAAAGTGTTCAAGTTAAATTTTTTATTTTTTTTATTTTTTATTTTTTTTTATCATACTACAAATATGAATGTGGTAAAATTTGTTAGTGGCTGGTTCTAAGTATTAAGTTATTAACTGGAATGTAATTTCTTACATGCATTCGGGTGCACGGGCATTTAGGTGCAAGGTTTGCAATGATATAACTTGAGGAGGACCTTAATTGATCTTAATAAGATGAATTTTGAGAATTTAATTTCAGAATTTAAAAATAAGTTGGCAAAATGTTGAATTAGTGTGAATGATGAGAGTTATATTAAAATCACAGTTATCCCTGTCTGAGACATGTGTGCTGTACTTTTGTGATCTGACGCACCATTTTAATCCATTGTCCAAGCCTTTTGTTTTGCTACTTTGGTCTATTTTTACACCATTTTCTACTTTTCTTGTTTTAAGTTAAATCAAATTAAATTGAAAGCAAAATCATAAACATTTGGACTGATCTTTGTTGATCTTGACAGTCAATGTAAACTTACAACTGGCCTTTCAAAACTGAGAGGTCTGAGACCTGATATGTGCTCTAGTGTATGAGTTTATTTATATATATTCGGCCATTCGGGTGCTAGAAGTTTTAAAAGAACCGAAATATGCATTACAGGGATTTAGGATGATGAATATTGTGTCCTTAATCCTAATTGTTGGTAAATGAGAGTTTAAGAATGATTTTTTAGTACTAATAATGTACTATTTTACTTGCACCAAAATGCCTATATATGGCAATAACAATGTAGAGCTGCTAAAAAAAGGAATTTGGACCTGAGAACGACATGAATTGACACAGTTGATAGATAAAACTTTAGTTAACGAGAATTAAAGTTCTACATGAGTTACCTGACATTATTTAGAGCAAATGAGAATGATCCCTAAATGAGTAAATTGGTCTTCTACTAATCTAAAATAATTTCATAATGGAGCTTCTCTCTCCAACCCAACCTGGTTTTATGATCACCTAAAGGCAATATGGACTAATGATAGAGTTTAAAAGTAATCTCTATCATTTTCAATTGTTAACAAGGTCAGACAATTGGATTGAGCCTTCCAACCTTGAAGTGAGAGGTTCAATATCCACTACGAGCACTTTAAGGGTAAGAATTTCTTTTACCCTTCTCCCCTACTTATAAAGTGGCTAATCTACAAACTTGATCAGGTTGATCTACGAAAGGTTCCGGGGTCTGGTAGACAGTTCTTCTTACCTAAAAAAACACCATTGAAGAGAATGAAAATTTATAAATCTAGAATTCAAAGTTAAGCCATATACTATGGAGTTTACAAGCCTTTCAGGCAGTTCTTTAGGCTTTAAGCCAGCAACATCAACACAGTATTAAAACAACAATAGGCTAAGGTTTGAAACTTTATTAAACCCGAGCCTATTGGATCTTGTGATTAAAGACCTCAAAACGCATGGATATAGGTATAGGTATGACGATGGACTGGTTTTCAACTTTTCATCACTTATCGAATGAACAGAATCGTATAGCTTTGCATTCAGAAGAAAAACCGACATGTTTGGGGGAAGCTAGATGGTCTACTAGCTTCGGTCTCACTTGAGCCATGATT
Source organism: Chenopodium album (assembly GCF_948465745.1). Classification (NCBI taxonomy): domain Eukaryota; kingdom Viridiplantae; phylum Streptophyta; class Magnoliopsida; order Caryophyllales; family Amaranthaceae; genus Chenopodium; species Chenopodium album. The sequence goes on from NC_137849.1 coordinate 43,344,084, forward strand.
TATTGATTTAGGGTCTGTTCTCTTCACCCTAGACGGGAAACATCAATCTTATGTGGACTTTCTTTGCTATTACTGTCTTAGTTTAATCTGTAGACTTTAGAATTCCTTGTAAAATATCCTAGCCATCCATCATCTACTATAATGTGAAGCTCAACAAAACTCTGCAACAATGAGATTTTGCCATATTGATTAAGCTTTCCTCAGAAAGAAATTCCCAAAGCTAAAGCTTTCGGCCTTTATGAAATCCTTTTCAATGTATCATGCATATACCCTAACATAGACAACAAAGTAAGGCTAATCCAGAAAATTAAAAACAAAAAGAAATTGAGCAGAAAACATGAACTTCAATTTTCCAACTAGCCCTTTATAATGTTGACAAAGCAACTTTTTATCATAAAAGAAGGATGTTACAATTACCTTAACACTACGCCCACCATTACAGATACCTTCAAACACTTAATAGCTGCTTTACATGTACCACGTCACAAGAAGTGCTGAGTTGAAGGCATGCTCTCTTACAATTGCATTTACCAGTTCATAAGCTCCACAGTTAGACCCCAAGCCAAGCAAGAGGAGGTAGTAATTTATGAACACAAGCATGGGCCTCAGGAAAGAGATTCAAGTAATGATAATTGTCTTCAAATCTGCCAATTCAAACCCTCCCTTGTAGCTGGCATCCACTACTACATATAAATGGATCTAATCAATTCAAATCTCTAAATCTATATTGCACTACCTGATGGTGATGTAGCGATTTGTCCCATGTTTAGCCCAGTGATCTTTGAGGTCTACTGGAGTTGAAAGATCATGCCCATCGGCAGCAAGCCTACTTAGTAGTTTGCTGAAGGCACTACCACTCATCTTTCGACCACCAACTCGGGCATGCCGCTTGTTAGGTACTGCAGGTAATGGGTACACTGACATTGTTGTTGTGCAACATGAGGACTGCCAACCTCCATTGCCCCATTTGTAGCACTGCCGATAAACCCCAGTACAAGAGCAAACAGGTGGTGGCATAGTTGACTCGTCAAATGCTACTTGATTCAAGCCAAGATCTGGGCCTTTCCAGTCAGACTTGGGCCCACCCAGTTGCTTAAAGCCATCATCTCCATCCATGTCCGGCATTCCCTTCCACTCTTGAGATTTGGAAAACATAATCTTATTTAAGTCCTCACCTTCTCTCTTACCCTTGCGTCCAGATTTCGATGTTTTCTTGTTTGGGGATGCTGCATTAGGTTCTTTCGGCCGTTTCACTTTCCGGGGTTTTGCGCTCTCAGGAGCAACAGAAGTCAATGGTAGTGCATCTGGTACCTGAACTTCTCTCCCATCATAAGAAGCTTCACCCACATGAGGAGGATGCTGCATATGTTGCTGAGGATGGTGCATGTGTTTCACACCACGTGAAATTTGGCAACTGGGTGGGCAACTGTTACTACCGTTCAGAGAATTTTGTCGAAACTGGAGTGTTGCTAGTGCATTATCCCGCTCCATAAAGGCTTCATTTCTTTCCTGCATAGCAGTATCTCGTTGCATAATTGCCATGTCTCTCTCTTCCAAGGCCTTGTTCTTTTCATTGATGGCCATATTTCTCTCTTGGATCGCAGCATCTCTTTCAGCCATAATGGACATTATATGCTTCATTGACTGTGGTTGTTGCATCAACCACTGGAGGAAAAACAAAAAAATTCACAGCCATCAGAAATGCTATCCGACAAAGGAAACAAAGTCTACAAGCAGAACTTGGGTGAAGAACTAGGAAGATGACCAATTTTCGTCACTGTACCTGACTATGTGGTGGCTTATACATTTCGGGCTTATGTCTACCGTTCTCACGATGCCCACTATCATCCATTCTAAAGCAAAAATTGAGAAATGTCACAGATCAATAATGTTGCTACCTCTATGCTTATTGCGACCACCTGTATAAAAAGGCCAGTAAAAACAGAAAATAAGAAATCAAAAGTAAAAACTGAAATCCCAGTTGAAGGTAAACAAAAAAATTTAACATAAAATTGAAAGGTAGCACCAAAAAGATATGCCACAATACCCACTCTATAGCCTGACAACATAATCTCACATGAAACTAAGTTAAGGCTTATCTGGAATGTAAAGGCTGTTCCATAAAGGATATTCAATTCACTGTTTCACAAAAAAGCCACCCTCAACACATCTTATAAACACAGCAACATCTGCTAGACAGTTATGTTGCCAATTCAGCCATTACATGTATTGATATTAGTCAATTTCACATACATATAGTAATTACAAACTTTAAGAACCTCAATTTTCTTCCAAAAATAAAAATCAAGGAGTACCTCATATAATTTAACATATAATCAACAAAAATATCTTCTAAACCTATTGCATTATGATGAAGATGTTACTGACACGCAAATTTTTCAACTCGTAAACTCATGCTGTGAAGCAAGATGACACAGTGACTGTTGCACTTACTGCAATCTTGACCCATCCTAAGATAAAAACCTAAAGTGGGATCCAACATGAATAGAGCATTATTGCAAACTTATGACACAATTTATGATAACAAAGAGAGTAATTAGCATAGCTAAGTGAATTTCAGATACTTCTTGTGCTGTAGGAAAGGAGAACTTCCCCAAAAAAACGAGCAGATTAAGGAACTACATTAACGATATATGAGCCATCTTTAGTACTCCGTAAAATTCATCAGCTTTGTGTGGTCTAGGTTAGTGTTATTTTTTCCCTCTCAGCAAACTTTTGGAGCTTTACTATTTGAAAAAAGCAGATGCTAACATCAAGTCATCAACATAAGGCAACAGATCAAGAAATCATGTGCAATTGAAGAATTCCACTAACAAATCAATTACTTTTTAGGGTTAATTGCAACTGCTACTCGTAATTAAGAATGTACAAAACAAGGATACTAGGAAAGGTAAGAAAAAAGGGGTACATATTCAGAAAGGAAAAATGCAAGGAAAGGAGTCTTCTAAACAACTGCCACTGCTTTATTCCTTAATTGTGTCCAGGAAGAGCAAGAAAAATCAACTGGTCGGCTGGTCGCATTGTTAAACTCTACTAAAGAGTAAATTTGATATATTAGCTGCTGGAATTGAAGATAAAATCAAGATGATTACACAATTGTGGAAGCACAGAAGTACTAGCATGCAGTCCTATCCTCTACATAAACAATGCAATGCATCAGAATATCCCATAGATATAGCATAAGACAGAAACTTCCGTTTGCCCACAGATTTCTATGAAAATTGTGGTAGAAGAAGCCATGAGGCCATGACTATGATTTGCAAATTACTTTTTTTTAAAAAAAAATAAAATAAAAACAACAGTAAAAAAAAGGCAAAATAAGTGAGAAAGCATAATTACACTATAGTGATTTAGCTGCGAGTTCAGAAGAGAATACCACAAGTACACAACATCTATCAATAATAAGACTTTGAATAGATATTTCTAGATCCACAGCAGTCTAATAAACAGCAACTTTACCAGGTTTCTGAAATAGCAATATATATTAGGAAGTGGTGACTGGTGAGGTGATATTACCTCAACTATGGAGGTGTTCTAGCATTAAATTGCGAAAGAGAACATGTTGGTCAGCAAGGAATCTGCATTACACAAGCAAATCAATTTTTTCAGAAAAATATAAAAAATAAAATAAAAATGGAGCCATTATCATAGAATAATCCACATATTTTCTGTAATATTAAGAAACATCTTTTTTACTGTTCCTATTATTTATTTTTCTGTAAGAAATGCCATTCAACTACTCATGATGCACAACATCCTGCTAGAAATTCATTTCTTTAAATTTCAAGCATAAATGGAGTTGCTGATTAGGTCTCCATGAAAATTCAAACAAAAAAATTACAACAGCACATTAAGCTCTGGCAACACAAAAACAAACAGACGACAATTTGTTTTTGTGCAGTTCAATTTAATTCTTAGAATGAATTCAAAGAAAAAATTACGCAAAAACACAGTGTACAAGACATACAGATGATGCAACAATTATATGTGATGTAGCTTTAGCACATGCAAAAAGAAACTGAGCGAAGGGAGGGCACATGTACTAAAACAAGATAGGATTAAAAGAAGCGAAACTGATCAATTAAAAGGGAAATTAGGACAAGTGCAGAAGCATTAAAGATGAGACAGCACATACACACACAAACACCTAAGGTGAGCATAAATCACACAATACAAATTTCCAGAGATAAATAACACATTGGATGAAAGCAACAAATAAGATATCACAATTCCAAAGGAACTTTGACGGTAGGAGAGAAGTTTGTAATTGTCCTGACTATATAGGTTTGGTCTCCCGAAAGGAAGCAATAGTAGTACATCAAATAATTGAATAAGAGGGTCAAGACTGATTGTGGGGCGAGACCCTAAAAAAAGTTCAAAAATTTATTTTGGAGAAGTAGCTCTGAAAGGAATGATGAAAATAGTAAAAAATCTATGAGATTTTTAAGTGTAAGATCTTTGAGAAAGATATTGAACCAGGACGGTGAGGGGGTAAAAGTCAAGTCTAGGCATACATAGCACAAAAAGACTTGGTTTGAATTGTAGTTTAGTTCTCTAGCCGAGAGAAAGACTAACAACCCAAGGAAACACCATTGAGCAGACAAAAAGTAAGTCAAATTCTTTGACAGTGGACATCCAAATTCCCCAAGTTCTACTCTTTCACCAACAAAGGGGGGAAACAGAAGACATCTTAATCAACCATGAATCACTCCAACATAGAACAGCATTAATCATCAAAAGTAATAAGAAATTCCTCCTTAGCAATATGAGTAGGTTGTTTCCTAAGATTTTCTCACAATTCAACCGATAAGGGAGGGCAAGGAAGTTCCCATAATCATGTACATTTGTACAGTATATCACCTTCGCTTCAGATAACATTTCTTGTAATCAACTTTGGTCAACTGGACATACACTTCAATTCATAACCTCTCTCGAGCCTGTGACTTCCACGATATCATTTGCCATCTCTAATCTATAAACCTCGAAAATTCCGAAAAATTCAGTACCGGACAAGTGGCCAAGCCACAGAAAAGGGAGAATCAGATTCCATCATAAGCCAATTGGTGATATGTTGCTCCTTTCAGGATATGGGATCACAAGTTTTCATAGATTTGCACTATACGATGAGCAATACATTGAATTCTAATAGTATAATGTAACTAAATCCCCGGCAACTCAAGTATCCAATTGTCCAAAGCAGACGAAATTATACTCGAAACCGAAACAATTAAGCTTATCAACACAAACAACACTGCACATACAGAGCCAATCAACCAAACACTAATCAAATACTCAATTACTTCAATTTCTTCAGAATTCACCCAAATGAGCTCAAGTCAAACACCCCGAAACAATCAAAAACCCCAAAAACCCCCACAAAACCCAGTCAACCCCAGAAAAAAATAATTCAAATTAACAATAAATCAACCATATAAACAACCCCAAAAAACTCATAAATCAAAAATCAGCAATCAAATTAAGCAAAAATCAACCAAGTAAAACACTAGTAAACATAAATTCAAGCAAATGATGAAAACTATGCTGATCAAAGCAAACAAAAAACACCCAAAAAAAAGTAAAAATTAAAAAGATAAAATCAAATGCAAAGAGTTCAAATTAAAGCTTACCATATCAAGAGGAAAAAATGGAGGAGAGAGAAAAAAAGAGTGTAAGAAAGAGAGAGAGAAACCCTAAATCGGAGGGAATATAGTAAATGAGAAATGTGGGAGGAACAGTTGGGGGTGGGGGATGGGGAAGAGAGAGAAAAAATAGGTGATGAAAATGATAAAAATTAAAGTAAAATTAATTATAGTAGTAGAAAATAAAAAAGAATTTCTTTAGACTTTCTTTGTCTGATCACTGTAAATTATTTTTTTTTTTTATAAAAAATAAATTTTGAGATCGTCTTTTTTTTCTTTTTTGATTTCAAGCTTTTACTGTTTTCAGACTTCAGTGGACTAATTCAGCGGGGTGTGTGACTTGGTAATGAGAAATGTTTTAGAGCGGTTTTCTTAGATAATGCTAATTTCTCGACTTTAAGCATACTTATAAAGTACCTATAAGTGATTTACCGATTTTTGTGTTCTTAGAAATATATCAATGTTTTTCGAGTATTAATTTAAGATACAGAAAACATATATGTACAATGTATTTGTATAGTATTTTTTACCATTTATAAATGATTTTAATAATTAAAACAAGTAAACAATAGGTCTTTTAGTGTATTGTGCATATATAATCATACATCAATTTTTTTGGATAGTAAAGCTCTCCACTTAGGGTCTGTTCTCTTACGTTGAAGTTTAGTTCAGTTCAGTTCAGCTCAATTCAGTTCAGTTCAGCTTCTAATTTCCTTCTCTTACAAAATATTCAGTTCAGTTCAGTTCAGTTCAGCTGAGTTCAGTTCAGTTCAGCTGAGTTCAGTCAATGAGAACAGGCCCTTAATCATGATGAGGTCAATAGGTAATTTTGCATATACTTTTCTGTCATGAGGAAGGTAATTATTGCTTTTCAATAATAATTACTATGTGTATTAATTTCAATGATAATTATTGTTTTTCAATATAAATTATTGTTATTAGGCTTTAATCACTAGTTTCCTTTTATGTGTATCATTTTGAAAGATTAATATACTCTTTGAATCTTTTCGTAACATAATATACATTATCTAATTTTTGTCAAATATGTACTACGTACTACATACTATATTGGTCGAAACCATGTACATTGTTATTAAAACTCAATGACAATACATGACTTCCCAGTATCCCACCATGTGTCACTATTAGTTTAAGATAAAAATGTTATTGACAATTGTCACACTAACATGTGTGTATATACTTTTTTTTTTTTTTTTAAAAAAAAAAAAAAAAAAAAAAAAAAAAAAAAAAAAAAAAAAATCCTTGGTACAATGATACATAAAACATAACTAATATTTTAATTCATGGTTGGAATGATTAAATTGTTCGCCTTATATTTAATTAGTACAAAAACTGTAATTGGTTTGGAGTATCATTAGGAACTTTGATTTATTGTCCTAGTTGAAATATTACAATTTACCGTTGTTACCGTGAGGTTAATTGTGTTACGGATTGACCCATAACTATGAAATTGAGTAAGACTAAGGGCGTGTTCGGCAAAATATAGTTGTGAAGGTAGTTGTAGCCGTGAAGGTAGCTGTTAGCTGTGTAGGTAGTTGTTAGCTGTTAACAAGCTGTTAGCTGTGAAAATAAATAATTTAGATATGAGTGTTCGGTAAAGTAGCAGTTGACTAGCTGTTACATATAAAAATCAATATTTTATTTTTAAAACTATAGATTAAATTTTCAACAGTTACTTCAAAAGCTACCTCTAATTTCAAAGGCTAATCTTTCTAACTTTTCATAAAAGCTACTTCCACCACTAAAAGCTACCCTAACCACTACTTTGCCAAACACTCACATTTTTTGTTAAGTAGTGGTTTGACCAAGTCAAACCACTAAAAGCTACTCAAAAACTAACGCCGAACACGCCCTAAACCTTTTTTTAGATGGTTTCAATTGGAATTTTGTGGCATTTAATTGAGGACTGTAGCGGAGTGACTTGCTAAAAAAGTGTCAATGTAACAGTTTAACTAATTTGTCTTTTCACTTATTTTGTGCTTAGTTTTGCCTTTTTGTATGCCTTTTTACTTCATTTCTTGCTTTTATTAAGGGGTTTTGCCAATTTGCCCTCTCTTAAAAAATGTAATTGTGTATGGATCATCATGATCTACAACTTATTTACATTTACCAAAAATCAATGAATGGGTAAATTTTTTTACAATCACACTAATATTGCCATATACATTTTTTAATTTTATTTGACAGGAATTATGCCATATATTATTGATCTAAATATATACAAATTGTAAAGGTCAATATCATTGATCTTTATTAATTACAGTGACATAAAACTTCCTTTGACTAAATAAAAGGAGGAAAATTATTATGACCAGTTAACACTCTAATTTCCCAAATAAAGTAATTGCAACAAACTAATGAGGGTCACAAAAATAGTAGGATACGTCTTACATATGCTAATATTAAAGTGGTTTCCATTTTAATTGAAATTAGTGTCAATGTGACTCATTTTTCCTTTTAGCTGTGCATCACTTGCTAATCTTATACTGGTAAGATTAAAAGAATCATATTCTGCACTTTTTACTTTCACTTAAAAAAGATTCACAACAGTGACATGCCACAATTTACTTGAGAATATACAAATCATTGTACCTGATAAAGTAAAGGAAGTTATAGAATAACAAGCTAACAACATTTCCAAGGGGGACTTCTACCTAAAAAAAATCTCGGAGATGTAGAAGTTCATCAGAGGCAGAGCAAAGCGTGACATAAAGCGTGGCATGAAGATTTATGGACGGTCCGGTGTTCATCTTCTTTCCCAAAGGCTGAATCGACACAGGCTTTGTGCAGCATATTTGAAACTGATGGTGCAAGTGCAAGAGCAAAATTTGGCAAAAGTATCTGATTGATTGCACCTGATTGGGTGTGTATACTTGGAAGCTGTTGCACAAAGCCATCAGACAGAAGTAATTACTAAGGCTATTGATTTCTGATGTGCACCCAAACATGGAAGCTGTTGCACAAAGCCATTACACGCAAGCATCTAATCGGTGTTTGTTTTCTTCTCTATGCTTGATTTAGTGAGTATGAATACACCGACTACAATCAGTAAGGCACCTGCGAACCACTGTTGCCAGAATTGAGAATTACAGAGATAAATTAGCATGGCAATAATAAAACGCATTATACGTATAACATATGCGTATATGATGATTGACAAGATTTAATATGGACAAAGACATGGGGCTATGGACAAAGACATGGAGCTGTGAAGTGGAATCTGGCTAGAACACCAGACATTCAAAAGAAATTGTAGCACAAGTAGTAGATTAAAACTTTGAAAAATACAGTTCACCAAATCATAACATGTACTAAAGATGATAACTAAGATGTGCGGTTTTTAATTGTGTAACTATGCAAATGAGTTCTTGGGGTTAAGAGTCTTAAGAACAAACTTCAAAGTGTGGTTTTTACTTGTTTTACATCTGTCCAGTACTCCATACAAAAATTTAATCTCATTGATCGACTCAAATAAACAGCTTCAGTCAGATGGGAAAACAAATTAATGCCTACACAATTCCATTGGAACTATAAGACCAAGCAAGTTCATATAAATATAGTTCATATTAATCTTTAGTTTATCTAACAAGAGTTTATCAGATACAGCCTTGTGTATTACAGCTGCAGCACTTTTATATGTTAGTTACTTTCCAAGAAGAAACCCATTTTTAAAAGAGAACTAGGATAGCTTAGCTTAACGTGAGGTTTGAGGAAGACATTGAACATCAATAAAATCATGGTCAAAGTTGTCAAACTAAGACCATAACATTGACCAATATGGTTTGACCAAATATGCATTGTACAAAAGAATCTATATAGAAGAAAGGAAATTCTGAGACTTTCTTTACCTTGGCTGATAATGTCTCTCCAAATAAAAGGAAACCAGCCAGACCAGAGGAGAGGAAATTTGTAGCAAAGTTTGTCACAGTAGCTTGTAGAGATGAAAGTGCCCTAAGGCTGTTGACGTAGCATCCCCACATTGTCACATTAAACGCAATTACAAGGCTGTATTTGACAAGCTGGTCACAAAAAACATATCCACATCAGTTACTGTTTAAGTTCTATACATAACATACTTGGGTCCAGGAACAATGCAATGCTCAATACACAAACATAATTTCATTATGATAACAAAAATGCCACCCAGGCCCAAATACCCATTACCCAGCACACACTCAACAAAAAACTATCCCAGTGAAAGCTGTGAAGCTTTAATAGCTGCAAGTACTACACACAAGACTACAGGGGGATTGTCTTGCTTCAATGCCTTGGCTAAAACAGGAGAAAATTAACAAGACTGCTCAGCTCAGCTCAGAACAGGCTCTTAGAGTCAACATCTGGGTTGGTAACATACTAATATTGGAATCGTGTAATACACAATTACTAAGCCTAACTTAGGTTCACTTCTAACCATTGTCTTAAAAAGCAAACAGAAGCAACAATACATTGATATTCATCAATTTGCCAGAGTATTAGATAGATTCTAAATTCTAACTATTCATCCTTCAATTCTTCCTGTTCCCTTATAGCTAGGTAATAAAAGATAAGCTAGTAAACTCCAATTACCACTAAATGCTCTCTCTTCATCTATGTCATTTTTAGTTTTTTACATCGAATTATTCATAATAACTCACTTCCAGCTTGATTTAAATTGTCTACGGAAAGACTCAACTTCTATGGATTCTCTTCTATGGATTCTACTGATATTCTCTTTCTACCTTCCCATCATTATATAACACCATATTACATAGAAGATCAACATACTTATCTTGCCATATTCACTACTACTATCAATGGCATACATTCAACATGTATGACCAGTTGCGCAATATGTTGCCTGTGAATATATGATACCAATGCTTCACATTTGCCAGGCACTGTCAATGCTACGCATAGCCTACACCAAAGGCCGTATATGGTACTGGCTATGGTACTTCCCATATGGTATTTTGCCTTGCAACTTGTTTCGTACGGTGTAAATAACTAACTTTTGTGATTTCATGTTTGTCCATTACAGTACATCTTAGCAAGGTAACAAGCTAAACATAGCCTACACCGCAGGCCATTTTGCCTTGCAACTTGTTTTGTACGGTGTAAATTACCGACTTTTGTGATATCACATAAAACATTTCTTGTTGTCCATTACAGTGCATCTTAGCAAGGTAACAAGCTAAACATAGCCTACACCAAAGGCCGCGTAGGAGCACCAACAGGCAAGATCCTACACTAAAAGACAGATGATCGATCTTCGAGTGCATCACCAAAACATGTCGAATCTCCCACCACAACAAGCTCCAATCAAAACCCTCACAATCAAAGCCCTTTCCATGTCAAAAAAGCAGCAGCATTTCGAAATTAACCAGAGATTGTTCATGATGTCTACTTAACAAGGTCAGATCAAAAATCAAGCTCCAACATGACTTCATTGCTCAATTAGATCCTCAAAAAAATCCAAATTTTCCCAACTTAATCAATCCCAGTTCATAAACTTGCTTTTAAACAGAATTCAGGCTAATTTCAAAGCTAATTTCCATGGATGACCAAATTTCACATACCAAATTCAGCAACTTGATTTGTTCAACTTTTCTCAAAACCTAATCTAATTAATCAAAACCCCATTTAAATCCCATAACAAAATCGCAAGAAAATAAACTGATGAGTAAATTATGACAAAAATGAGTAAAAGAATGAAAGAAATTAGCACCTGAGAAGAGAAGTACTTTGCAGAAATGGCAGCTAAGGCTGCGGTGAAGCCCGCTGCTACTGCCCATGCGTAACCTTTACTCTCTCTCTCCCTACTTCCCATCTCTGTCTCCGAGCTGCTGGGATGCCTCAGGCCCTGTTCTTTTGAGCTTCTGGGCAGAGCAGAACAGAGCAGAGCAGATTTCAGCAGAGCAGAGCAAAGCAGAGCAGAGCAGAGCAGATTTCAGCAGAGCAGAGCAGATTGAAGCAAGCAGAGCAAAGCAAAGCAGAGCCGAGCCGAGCAGAGCAGAGCAGATTTCATTAATATTAATATTATTATTATTACTAATATTATTATAATTACTAATATTATTATTACTATTATTATTATTATTATTACTATTATTATTATTATTATTATTTTTACTATTATTATTATTATTACTATTATTATTATTACTATTATTATTATTATTATTATTATTATTATTACTATTATTATTATTACTATTATTATTATTATTATTATTATTACTATTATTATTATTACTATTATTATTATTACTATTACTATTATTATTATTATTATTATTATTATTATTATAACTACTACTACTACTACTACTACTACTACTACTTATACTTACTACTACTACTACTACGACTACTACTTATACTTACTACTACTACTAAATTTTATTATTAAATATTAATTATAATTAATAATATTTATATTATTAAATATTAATTATATTATTAATATTATTATTATCAAATATTAATTATGTTATTATTAATATTATTATTATTAAATATTAATTATATTATTATTAATATTATTATTATTAAATATTAATTATTATTATTATTATTAAATATTAATATTTAATAATATTATTATTATTAAATATTAATTATATATTATTATTATTAAATATTAATTATATATTATTATTATTAAATATTAATTATATATTATTATCATTAAATATTTATTATTATTATTAAATATTATTTATATATTTTTATTATTAAATATTAATTATATATTATTATTATTAAATATTATTTATATATTATTATTATTAAATATTAATTATATATTATTATTATTAAATATTTATTATTATTATTATAAAATATTATTTATTTATTATTATTATTAAATATTGATTATTATTATCATTAAGTATTAATTATTTATTATTATTATTAAATATACATTATTATTATAATAATTCAATATTAAGTATTAATTTTAAGCAGAGCAGAGCAGGGCAGAGCAGAACAGAGCAAAGCAGAGCAGAGCAGATTGAAGCAGAGCAGAGCAGATTTCAGCAGAGCAGAGCAGAGCAAAGCAAAGCAGAGCAGATTTCAGCAGAGCAAAGCAGAGCAAAGCAGAGCAGAGCAGCTCTAAAGAACGGGGCCTCAATATGTGATCCCGTCAACTCATACTATGTTACTCCATGTCGAGAAAATTGACCCATATCAAATTACCCGACTCGAAAGTGAAAATATGTGAATCGAAATTCAAATACTACCCAACCCTATTCAAACCAACTTGACCCTTGGAAAATGACATAGCAAACAAAGCGAGCAATATTAGGGGGTGTATTCTATTCACTTTATTTTCACTTATTTGAAGTTATCTGAACTTATCTGAATTTACCTTATTTAAAATTTATTTTAGTTGTAACTAGATTAGTTTCCGCATGTTGTACGATGGTAATAAGTAATTATTTTTCATAATTCTTTCATTTCTTTGGTTGTCAATAACTTTTAAATTTGAGTGGGCAGTTTATTTTATAAATATTCAATAAACATGTACATAATCCTTTTTAAAATTTAGCTTCATACTCTAAGGGTCTGTTCACATTAGTGAGCTGAATTGAAGTGATTGGAACTAAGCAGAACTGAACTGAAGTGATTGGAGTTGAAGTGAACTAAACTGAACTGAAATGAATATTTTACGAGAGAGTGAAATTAGGAGCTGAACTGAACTTATTGGAGCTGAACTGAACTGAACTGAAATTAAGTAAACGTGAACAGACCCTAAGTTCTAGTAAGTAAAATGAAAGGGAAAAAAATGACATTATATATATGTAAATTTAGATAGAAAATTTTTAATAAGAGCTTGACACATAAGACATTTTTAAAAATGATAACATCAGCATGTTTTGTTTTAATAATAGTTAATAGGTTTATACCCGTAAAAAAAATAGTTAATAAATTTGTACACGAGTAACCCTTATCAGAACTTATTAAACCTGAATTGAACTTATTACACCTGAAATAGGTGAAAATAAGGTGAACATGATAGAGTTTGTTTTGTTCTATTCACCTTATTTTCACCTATTTCAGGTGCAATAAGTTCAAATAATTTTAGTTTATAAAAAATAAGCTCTGATAAGGGTTGTTAATACGGTGTACAAATTACAACTAAAATAAGTTTTAATATGGTGTAATTAGTTCAGATAAGTTCAGATTGGTGAAAATTAAGTGAATTGAACACTCCCTAATTTGACCCAAACTAATAATCAACTCAAAACAATTTGACCCAAAACATATTTCAACCTAAATTGCACCAATCCAAATCTTTATGAAAAAATAATTTTCATGTAAGAAAAATAATTTCAATTTTATCGGCTAAATTCGACTCAACTGGAGTCGTTTATTTTTTAAGCTCAATAGTCATTTAGTCAATATTATGGTTGAAATAGTTGAAGATAACATTTATTTTTGCCTGTGGGCTTGTGTAAAATACATTTAGGGCCTATTCTGAGGTAAGTTTGAACTGAAACTGAACTAAACTAAATTGTTTTATGAGAGAAAAGACTAAGAACTGAGCTGAAATTAAGCTAAAGAGAACCGGTCCTTATTCTACTCATTTGATTTTCACTCAACTGAACTTATTATTTATTATTTATTTTTTTTATTTTTTTTTTATTTTTTTTTTTTGAAATGAACCTATTTGAAATGAAAAATATTGTTCTAACTACACTACACCCTTTGTCCCTATTTTTGCCCTATGATCAATATTTGGTCAAATTTTGACCTTAAATTCTCAATAATTTATAAGAGCTAATATATATATATATATATATATATATATATATATATATATATATATATATATATATATATATATATATATATATATATATATATATATATATATATATATATTAGAGTTTGCCCCATCCGGTTCACCGGAGCTTAGCTCCGACTACATCCGAATCCGACTCGGGTTGCACATCTGGCTTATGATGGGTGAGTCTCGCAACAAGAATTTTCTACATTCGGTGAGGCTTGAACTTGAGACCTCCCTTAAGCGACATCAAGTTACTTACCACTTGATCCTACTCTTGTTGGTTTATAAGAGCTAATATAGTCATATGTAATCTTATTGAATTTGTTTTCATTGTATATTTTATTAATTTCAAGTTTTGTTTTTAACACATATGGAATATAGAGATACATGCGTTTTAGACACATGAAAATCAAACGGGATAAAAAAATGGGTACGTAGAAAATACTTTATGCTGTTTAGCTACGAGTAGTAAGCTAATTTAAAATTGGTGGGGAACTCACCTTGTGATTTTGAGGTCACAAGTTTGAGCCCCACTAACTATAAAATGCTTGGGAGTAGGGGGATTCCCTTACCTCCCCCATCTACTCTCAAGTGCTGACCTGCGGAGCTGAACGGACTAAACTTGTGAGAAGTGTCAGTTTAATAGGATCTTTCATCTTACCTATAAAAAAAAAATCAAAATACTTGGGCCTATGGGCTCTCCCATTGAGATTTAAATTGGAAATATTGAACAAAATGAACCTGGCCAAAGTTCATAATTTGGTCCATACAATTACGTAAATCATTTACCAATCTCACAATTACCGACCTACTAGAGAGTAATCAAAAGATAATTACTCCGTATTTAATTAATTAATCAGATAAAAGAAACACAAAAGATGTTACTAATCCGGCCACCCATAAAACCAACCAATCAGAACTCAGTATCTCAAACATCAGGATCGATGACGTGTCAAAATAGACAGTAACGATTACGTGTCCATGCCCCCCACTTTCACCCCCTTCATATCCAACCAATCCGCACCCCTTTTCTCTCTCTCTTATAAAAAGGCTCCCAATATCAAATTCCCAAAAATCATTCAATCAATTTAATTAATTCCTGCTTCTTTCTCTTCGATTCAAAAACCCTAATTCCCGATCTCCAGGTACAATCTCTCTTCTGTTCTGCTCTATATCTCTTGTTCTGATTGATTTCTTGTTTGTTTGAATGTTGGCTGATTTTTTTTTTTTGTTGGTTTCTGGGATTTTTCTGCAGTTTTTTCGATTGAATTTTTGATTTCCAATGGCTCGTACTAAGCAAACTGCTCGTAAATCTACCGGTGGTAAGGCTCCCAGGAAGCAGCTTGCTACCAAGGTATTTCATCTTTCTAATGGTTTCCTCTGATTAATCCGTCAAATTATTTGGGTTTTCTTCGATTCAATTCAATTTGTTAAATGAATTTGGGTTTTTTTCGATTCAATTTAATTTGCTTTGAAATTGGGGTTTGTTTTAATTCTATTCAATTAAGAAATTGGGGTTCTTATTTTAATATTCAATTCAATTCGTTCAAATATTTGGGGTATTTTTTTCGATTCAATTCTTTTTGAATTAGAATTTATTTCGATTAAGCTCGTTTAATTTCTAATTGATTAATTTGTTAACGAAGGCTGCTAGAAAATCAGCTCCAACCACTGGAGGAGTCAAGAAACCTCATCGTTACCGTCCTGGAACTGTCGCTCTTCGGTAAATATTCAATTTTGTAAATTAATCTTCAATCATTATTTGAATCAAATTACAATTGTGCTAATTATTTGAATTTTTTTATGATCAGTGAAATTCGCAAATATCAGAAGAGTACCGAGCTTTTGATCCGCAAACTCCCCTTCCAGCGTCTTGTTCGTGAAATTGCTCAAGATTTCAAGGTAAAAATTAGTTACTATTTCATCAAAATTTGTAATTGTTGTTTGTGTTATTGGGAATTGTTACTGATTAGGGTTTTGTGTTGTTGATGATGAACAGACTGATCTGAGGTTCCAGAGTCACGCCGTATTGGCACTTCAGGAGGCGGCTGAGGCATACCTTGTGGGTCTGTTTGAGGACACCAACTTGTGCGCCATTCACGCTAAGAGGGTGACCATCATGCCTAAGGACATTCAATTAGCTCGTCGTATTCGTGGCGAGCGTGCTTAAGTTGATTGAAGAAGGATGAGTAGCAGTTTTTAGGATGAGTTTGATAGATTAAGTTAAAGATACAGCAACATTTAGTGGGTCTGTTGGTGTGGTGGTGTATATACTCTATACCTACTTGGGTGATTTGTTTTGAAATACATTGGATACTTGTTTTATGGTTTTCGGATTTGTTTTGAACCAATCAATTGAATTGCTTTAGTTATTGCATCTGAATTCATCTCTTTTCTTTCTATTTGTTCTGTTGTGTTTTGTTGATTGGTTTTTTGATTTATTCACTGATTTGTTTCAAATGTTGAGTTCTTCCAAGTTTTTATGGGGAAGGCTTAAGATTTAATTTGTTACCCTATTTGTGCATAATTGTTACGAATCCCATTAGAGCAAGATTAGCCCTGTCTGGTCTTAATTTTAATTAATTTTCACATCAGATTTTATATTAAATTTAATAATTTTTTTAATTTTAATTAATTTTCACATCAGATTTTATATTAAATTTAATAATTTTTTTAATTTTAATTATGTTAAGACTCTTTAAGACTCAATCAGATTTATCTCTTCAATCCTAAGACTTATTTTAGATTTATTTAAAATATTTATTAATTTTTTTTTTTGTCTTTTAACATATGTTTCAATATATTTTTTTTGAAATACATATATAATTTTAATATGATATGAATATTGTAGCAAATTTCTAACCCAATTTAGATGTTACAGTTGAAAAATAATAGCAAAATAGATCAAGCAAAAAAAAAATCAATTATAATGGAACTACATGAATTTAATTAATTTAAAGGCATGAAATTTTAAAATTACACATATTGCATTAAAACTTTGGAACATGATTTTTGTATACAAAAAAATTAAAATCAACGTACATATCTATAAAAAAAAATTTGTATACAAAAAATTAAAAACTACGTTCATATCTATAAAAAAAATTTGGAACAACGTACAAACATGTGTTTTTTTTTTAAAACAACGTACATAGATTTTTTTTTTAAGAAATGTACATAAATTATACTGTATTTAAAGAACTAAAAAAAATATTTATTATCAAAACACCGTGTTTTGATGTATATATAGGGAAAACACTGTGTATAGTGCATAGAGTTGAGTCTTAAGAGCAAGATTAGCCCTGTCTCGTCTTAAGATTTTTTTCACGTGCCACATCATATATTAATAATTTTTAATATTTTATAATTATGTTAAGACTGTTTAAGATTCAATTAAATTTAGATCTTTATTCCTCAAACTCATTTAAGATTGCTTAAATTTACGTACAATTTTTATTTTCTTTTTTATATACGATATTTTAATAGTATAATTTGCAATCGTGTCGTAAATTACATATCTTACATAGCTGAAAAATAATATCAAACCACTAGATACAAAATTATAAATAATAATGAAATAACATGAATATTGCATTGTGATATATATAGACATAAAACCATTGTCGAAAAATTTACATGAATATTGCATTGTGATATATATATATATATATATATAAAACCGTAGTCGAAAAATTTACATGGTATTTGATTAAAATACAACAAAAAATAGCAAATAAAGGAATACTTCGTATTAAAATACAATAAACAAGTTTATCAATAAATATATATACAATAGTCTATAACATGAATATTAATAAAATTTACACTATACATTTTTTTTCAATAAAATTAAATCAAATTATTGTTAATGATGTTGGGTCTTGAATTTTCAAGACTCCATTTAAGACTTTCTTCATAAATGCTGAAAGTTTGTAAAGTCTTGTCTTAAAACAGTTTAAAAGTGATTTGATGATGTCATGTATAGTCTTAAAACTTAAAAGTCTTAAAGCTACTTTGGGTATGGGTGGTATGTACAAACTACTAAGCAGTAAGCTTTGATGTTTTCTGCTGAACGACCTGATAACGCAGTTACGGTTTGCCTTAAGTTGAGTCTTGTGAGGCGAATATTTAAAATACAAGATGAGTTTAGGGGTATGGTTTTAGGGGGAGAGCGGGGGAAAGCTGTAGAATGAAAGATGAACTTGAACCCCGCAAAATTATGTTGGTCTAGGTATGGTTTCTGTACATTATCGTCCCAATTATTTTGTGTAAATTGCAAAATGCAAAGGTTTGTTCTTTAAACTACATGTCTTAGTGTCAAGTCCCGTGGTGGTTGTGTGGTGCCTTAAATGAGCTAACTAATTAATGAGCTGAATCAGAACTCAAAAGTCCAGCACCCAAACACCCCATACATCTATATTACAATAAAGTGATACAACCAAGCAACCTTAAAACTAACAACCTAAATACTCTGTACAATACTTCCTCCGTTTCTTTATATTTGCAACACTTTCCTAAAATGCAAATGTCATTATAGTTGCAACATACCATAAAAAGAAAGTTTTTATGGAGAAAAATGGAATATTATCTTTATTTAAAACACATGGCTCACTTGATTATGCTCTTAACAACCTTTTAACCCCACTTTAAGCGTATTATATCATGTGAGGTCCACTACTCTTAAATACCGTGATAAAGTGTGTGTTGCAACTATAAAAGAATGGAGGAAGTATAAGTTTTCAGTAGAGTAACCAATGAATGACTAATGAAGGTTTGTAATCACAATCGCGAAATTTGTCGATTTGATGTGTTGTTCTTGGATTTAACAATTACTCCTACTAATTGAACTTGTACATTGAAATTTGAAACTCAACAAATCGATAAGTCTCACAAAATAAACCTCAGCCCAAACTCCACATTCAGCTCCTTCACACACAACCCATAAACAACCCAAAAGATGAAAAGAAACACAAATATTAAAAAAAATAATCCACCCAAAAAACAAGTAAACAACTAAATCAAAATTGAGAACAAGAGTGTTCTACTTTGGATCACTGACGTGTCACATCAATTCAGTTATTAGTTTCTTATAAGAACCACGTCCACGTCATCTTCTTGCACTTTCTCCGAATTCAACACCCCTGTTTTACACTCCCATGCAGAGCTTCTCAACTCCACCAAACATTCCTAGCCTCTGTCTTTTAGAACCCTAATTTCTGATTTCCACTTCTCCTCATTTGGTAATTACGACGATAATCTTTAGATTTGATTCATTATGGAGTGGTTTTGTAATCGATTTCTTTCTTTAATTTCTTTGTTAAGCCCTTCAGTTCGATTTCATTTGCTTTACTTCATTCTATTGTTTTCTGGAAATTTGCATTTCTTTGAGTTCTTCAGTTTGAATTGTATGACATCAATTAATTGATATACAACTTGTTAATTTTCTGGAATTCGCGCAGTTGTTGTAGTTGAATTCGAATCGAAATGGCTCGTACTAAGCAAACTGCTCGTAGATCTACCGGTGGAAAGCCGCCCAGGAAGCAGCTTGCTGCTCTAGCCACCGTAATATATATATATACATTTTTTAAGAAAATAAATCTCGATTTTGTTTGTATTATTTGATTGTATCTATTTTTTTTTTTAATTCTATTTTTAATTAATGAGTAGGGGGGAGGAGAAACAATTTCAGGAAGAGTGAAGAAACGTCGTTGTTTCCGTCCTGGAACTGTCGCTCTTCGGTATATTTCCGATTCTAATTAACTTTTACATTGTATTTCAAGAATTTCATTAGATTTGACATAAAATTTAATTTTTTTCCTTTTTTTTTTTTTTTTTTTTTTTTTTTTTTTTGGAATTTTAGCTCAAGAATTACGATTGTTTTAGCATGCAACTTGAAATTTGTAGTAATTTAGATATGCTTGAATTTATTTTGATTTAATATTTCAAGAATTCAGTAATTATATGCTCATTTAACTTTGATTTTGTTCCAATTTTGATAATGTAGTGAAATTCGCAAGTATCAGAAAAGCACTGAGAAGTTGATCCGCAAAATTCCCTTCCAGCGTCTTGTTCGTGAAATCGCCCAACAATTTAAGGTTAAATTCATTAACATTTTATTTTAATCAGAAATTTGAATTTAATCATTCAGAATTAATTGAAATTTAAATTGTGGAATATTTCTGAATTAGGGCTTTTTTTTTTTTTTTTTTTTTTCTTTTTTCTTTTTTCTTTTTTGGGTTTATGTTATGAGCAGATTGAGCTGAGGTTTCAGAGCGAAGCAGTGATGGCACTACAGGAGGCAGCCGAGTTGTACCTAGTGGGTTTGTTTGAGGAGACTAACTTGTGCGCCATTCATGCTAAGAGGGTCACCATTAAGCTCGAGGATATGCAGTTGGCTCGTCGTATTCGAGGCGAGCATGCTTAAGAAAATTGAACAAGGATGTAATGTCCTAGCAGATTTTAGGGGAGATGGCAATAAGGTTGTGTTGAACTTTGTAGTTGCTCTGTTAGTGGTGGTGTATATACATTCATAAGTACATAAATACATACATATATACACTCGATATATAGGTAGCTAGTTGTATATGTTTTGGATATTAATTTTCGAATTTTATGTTTTTGAGATTGTAATATTGTATTAGCTAGGAAGTCTGCTTTTGTTTTGAACAAGTCAATAAAATTGTTTTTTTGTGTAGTGAATTCTGAATATATTACTTTGTATCGTGTTTGCAATATATTTTGTTGTTTGGTTGGTTGATGTTTACTTTTATTGATTTTATATATTAATTGATCAATTTAGGTGGTTAATTAGGGAAGAAGTTTATAGATTGTTTGATATATACAAGTATTTAATGACTGATTTTTTCAATTTTAATTTACCGGAGTAATGTTACAATGTTGCCTTGAATTGATTATTTCAAAATCGATTTTCACTCATTTAAAGAAAGAGGTAGTAGTGTTGGCTAAGTCTTTTTTTTTTTTTTTTTTTAAACAAAGTTCACTAACAAAACAAACAAACACAAGAACCACTATCTAAAAAGACCAACAAAGGAAACGGCGGTCACGAGCACAAGCCGCCAACCAATGCGCAGGAGCAACCCAATTTCGAGGCACCTTACAAAGCTAACAAGCAGAAAATCGGGGGAGAATCTCCTGAAACAACCAGAAACAGGAAATATCAGTAAATTTAGGGTGCTGAAACATGGAGACCAGCTGAGAGCAGTCCGTGTAGATGAGAAGACGAAGATAATCTTGTTTATGGGCTCTTCGATCGGCTGTTCGTCAGTGTTGCCTAATTCATACTTGTTGGCTGGTTACTTCGTTTAATTTGATTTCGTATGCAACAATATACAAGGGAAGTTTGGGTAAAGTACTAAAGTTATAAGGAGAGAAGGGGTATATATATAGGAGCTATTGAATAGCAAAATCGGAACCCCCAAAGTATAATGGCCGTCTTACATTATTATCCTTTTTGCATATAGCTAGATTATGCATTTTAAGATTATTATTTTAACCTATATAATTCCATTATTTGTGTGTATAATTAGATCATTAAAACTTTTTTCATTGCAAGTTATGTACTCTGTATGTTTTTCACAACTTGAGCTTTTACAGAGTGAAATTCAAAGATTTGTTATTTGAACTATGTACGTCTTTACTCTTTAATGTCAATTTTAAGAATGTAGTAGTCGTTTGGTATTTTAAATGATCGACCTAGCTAATTAATGTCAATTAAGAATGTAGTAGTCGTTTGGTATTTTTCTTATTTGTATTTTTTTGAGGAATTTTTATTTCTATTTTAATTTTCAATTCAATTCAGTTCAGCTCTAATCAGTTCAGTTCAGTTCAGTTCAGTTCAGCTCCTAATTTCCTTTTTTCATAAAATATTCATTTCAGCTCAGTTCAGTTTAATTCAACTCCAATCATTTTAGTTCAGTTCAGTTCAATTAAGTTCAGTTCAACTCAGTTCAGTAAATGTGAACATACCCTTACTCAATACTATAGAGTATATGTTATCATTAAATTCCAATTTTTTTTTTCTTTGTTAAAAATCTAATTTTAGAGTTACAAACAAATGACTAAAGAATTGTAATCACTATAAAGTGCTCCAAAGTTCCAGTATTGATATTGTCAAAACAACGATCAAGTTAAGACGATCCTAAAATGAGGAGTATTATCTGAATTAATACAAGATAACAGCAGTACTATTTGTAGTGTTGTTTTCTTATCTTTAGCAATAACTAGTTGGGTTTGTACATTTAAACACAACAAATAGATAAGAATCTCACAAAATAAACCTCATCTCAGCCAAAAGTACATATTCAGTTTCCAAATATTTCAGTTACACCGTTAACTTCCTCCAAACTCAACCATACTAACAGAAAACTAGACAAAAGAAACACAAATCATAACAAACAATCCTCAATTCCACCCCCATTAAATCAACCAATCAAAATTCAGAATGAATATTCTAATTCCTTGGATCACTTTCGCGTCACATCAATTCAGTTAAACCCACGTCCACGTCATCTTCTTGCACTTTCTTCCAATTCAAATCTTTCTCTCCCCCTTAAATATCAAAATACCCCCAACATTTTACACCAGAATTTCTCTACTCAAGCAAACATTTCTCTGTAATTCCAAACCCTAATTCCTCAATTCCAGCTCAATTTCTCTCTCCTCCGTAATCGATTGCTGTCTTTAATTTCTTTTTTACTTCTTCGATTTGTTTAATTTCATTCAATTGTTTTTTCTGGAAATTTACTCTGTTTTTTGGTAATTGTTGAATCACCACCATAATCTTTAATCTTAATCGATTAGTTAACTTCGAATGTTAATTAGTTCTTCAAATTGAATTCTATAACTGATTTATTTCTTTATTATTCCTTTGATTTATTAAACTTGATTCAATTGTTTTCTGGAATTTTGCTCTGTTTTTTTCGTAATTGTTGAATCATCATGATAATCTTTAATCTTTATCGATTACTTAACTTTGAATGTTAATTTTCATTTTAACTTCAATTAATTGATTTACAACTTGTTTCAATTCTTTCGCGCAGTTGAATTCGAATCGAAATGGCTCGTACTAAGCAAACTGCTCGTAAATCTACTGGTGGTAAGGCTCCTAGGAAGCAACTTGCTCTAAAGGTACAATCATAATCTTTGATTTCTAGGATTTTTTCGATTTAAATCGATCTTTTTAATTGATTATTTTGTATTATTTCCAAGGCTGCAAGAAATTCAGTTCCTGAGACTGGTGGTAAAAGGCGTCCCGAGACTGGTGGTGTTAAGAAGCCTCATCGTTACCGTCCCGGCACTGTCGCTCTTCGGTAATTTTATTTACTTGTTGAATTACTAATGTTGATGATTTTTTCTAAGAGTATTTGTTACATAATAGTAATGTTTGTTCTTGATTTTTTTATTTTAAAAAATACATAAATTATTTTGATAGTGTTAATAATGAAAGAAGATTTCTTAATTTTGATCATTTTTTTTTTTTTTTTTTTTTTTTTTTGGTGATAATGCAGTCAGATTCGCAAGTACCAGAAGAGCACTGAGCTTTTGATCCGTAAACTCCAATTTCAGCGTCTTGTTCGCGAAATCGCCCAAGATTTGAAGGTAAAATTACACTGAACAACTTTATTGATTTTAATGATGATTTGAAATTGATTAGGGTTTTGTGTTGTTTTCTTGGATGAATAATAGCCTGAGCTGAGGTTCCAGAGTCACGCAGTGTTGGCACTCCAGGAGGCGGCTGAGGCGTACATTGTGGGCTTGTTCGAGGACGTTAACTTGTGCGCCATTCATGCTAAGAGTAGAGCTGGGCATGGGCCGGGTCAGCATGCGGGCGGCCCGGGCACGGCCCGAGGATGGCCCGGCACGGCACGGCCCGCTGAGTGGCCCGGCCCGGCACGACGGCACGCCCCTCGTGCCTCGTGCGGGCTGCGTTAAAAAAAAAACAAAAAATGGCACGGCCCGGCACGAGCCCGTGAAATGGCCCGCCGGCACGGCCCGAGGCACGGCCCGCAGCACTTGTACTTCATATTATCTTTTACTTAATAAATTTTTATGAATGAATTTTTTCAACTTTTAATTTTATGGAATATGTTATATTGTTATTTAATTTTTGTCTAATACTTATATAGTTATATGAATAATATGATATATAGTAAATTATGAATGAACAATAAATATTAATATAATTTAAATAATATTTAATATAACTTAACTCCATAAAAAATTTAATAATTATTAAATTCAAATATTAAATTGTATAATTATTCAATTCAATTTTTTCTTTCATAAAAAAAATTCAAGTTTTTTTAAAGTTTTTTTTAATTGTTTTTTTTAAAAAAGAAAAAGAAAAAAGGGTAAGCCGTGGGCCGGCACGGTGGCCGGCACGACGGGCGGCCCGGCACGGCACGACCGGCACGGTGGGCCGTGCCGTGCCGTGGACAGGGGAAGCTTGAAGGCCGGCACGGCACGGCACGGCCCGCCTCCACCGTGGGCCGGCACGGCCCGGCACGACACTGTTCATGGCCCGCCTAGGCACGGCCCACGGTAGGCCCGGCACGGCCCATGCCCACCACTAGCTAAGAGGGTCACCATCATGCCTAGGGATGTTCAGTTGGCTCGTCGTATTCGAGGCGAGCGTGCTTAAGAATGAAGATTGAACAAGCTAAAGGATGTAATAGTTTAGCAATTAAGTGTGTGTTGAATCAACTTTGTAGGAGTTGTTCTGTTAGTGATAGATGGTGTATAATACATTCATACGTACATACATATATACACTCGATAGTGCATGTGTCATAGCTAGTTGAATAATGTTTTGGATATTAATTTTTGCATTTTATGTTGTTGAGATTGTATTAGGGAGTCTCTGCACTTGTTTTGAACGATTGTTTTGAACAATTTAAGTCAATAAAATTGCTTTTAGTGTAGTGAATTCTGAATATATTACTTTGACTCGTGTTTGCAATATTCTTCGTATTTTGATGTTTGGTTCGTTATTGTTTGATTTTATATATATGTTAATTGATTGTTTTATTAGGTGGTTAAATAACTTAATTTGGGCAAAAGTTTAAAGAATGTTTGACATGAATATAAATGACCGATTTTCTCAATTTTACCGGAATAGTGTTACAAACTTACAATGGTAGTGTGATGTTAAATTTGAGTTAAGATTTGCATTGAGAATTGACAAAAAGTTGTGATGGTAATGATATAATTTTTATAAATTTATGAGTTGGAATTAGTACATTATTACTCCATCTAGAGCACATTGCGCATGATTGTGTACTTGTGTTTCGGTTGGTCTTATATGATCACGCCCACTAATTTAATTCCTTTCACTTGTTAAAAGACACAAATCATCACAGTACAACCTTATATTTTGTTGCAAATGTTTGCATTTCATGATGGTTTGATCCTAAGCCTTATCTGGTAATAGAGTTTGAGGTAGCGATTAGCGTTTTGACCAGTCAAAACACTACTATAAAAAATTTGAGAGTGTTCGGCAAGGTAGCAATTCTAGTAGCGGTTAACGATAGAGGTAGCGTTTAGGTAGCTTTTCTCAAACGTTAAAAATAGGTCTTGTTTGGCAAAAGTAGCGGTAGCAGGTAGCTTTTAGCGATCGAATAGCGGGTAGCTGTTAAGGTAGCGAGTAGCGGTCAAATAGTAGTGGGTAGAGGTTAGCTGTCAAGGTAACGGTTGATAGTATGAGTGTTTGGAAAAAGTAGCGGTTGCAACCAAAATATATCAAAATTGACATAATTATTGTTTTAAAAGTAATAAAAAATTGTCAACCGCGAATTTTGATCATCTTTCTTTAGCCTTTCTCCTCTAATGCCGCCCAAACTTCGACTGCCTTAGCGGTTTATTTTATGGTGGCCATTTGGCCAACGAATCTCCATCCCAATGATGTATGTTATTATTTTAGAGAAATCATGAGCAAGTAATGATCTTGCTTGATCATTCCGTAAGCCTCTAAAATATGCACAATACTCCACCAAAATAATGGGCTTATAAAATTTGGGCCATACCAAACAATATCAAATAAAATTGTTGTGTACACTATTAATTAAAGTTCCATTTTTTTTTCAATAATAAAAAAATTTACTTTAATAGAAACTTGGTCAATATCATGACGTTATGAGTGGCTGTGATTGAATATATTGTATTAACATTGAACGGTATAGATTGATTAGAGATAGTTACCATGGCTATAACTATATTTTTTTAGAAAATTATCCTTTGTTTTGTAAAGTTTCGAACCTTAAATCCCAAAACACGAACGGAAGATTTTATTTGTTATGGAGGCGATCACACCATCTAATCTTCAATGGTACTGATTACCATGTCACTTTACGATTGAATGAAGTAATAATAATCATTTGAATCAAACATTACAATATTATAACATAATGAAATCGAATCAACCGTTACCTTGCTCCTCACTCAACCAAGAAAATAGACACTACCCACAAAAGAAACACAAAAGTATCAACAAAAAAAAAAAAAAAAAAAAAAAAAAAAAAAAAAAAAAAAAAAACCCCTTAATCCGTGGCTTCCATAAAACCAACCAATCAAAACTCAGTAATCAGAATTAACTTAATTATCCGGATTAATGACGTGTCAAAATTAAAATTACGGTTATTATAGCCACGTATTCCTCATTCTCTCCAACCGCCTTACCCTCCAACATTCTTCAGTCTGCTATAAATAACCCCCAAACTCCATACTCCCATGCATTCTCATTCTCAACTGCACCAAATATTTCTCAATTCTCTCTTTCTTTCTTCAAACCCTAATTCTCCGATTTTAGGTATTAATAGTAAGCTCTC
This sequence comes from Chenopodium album, assembly GCF_948465745.1. Taxonomy (NCBI): domain Eukaryota; kingdom Viridiplantae; phylum Streptophyta; class Magnoliopsida; order Caryophyllales; family Amaranthaceae; genus Chenopodium; species Chenopodium album. The sequence continues at coordinate 43,371,380 of NC_137849.1, forward strand.
TCTTCCCTCTAATTCTTCCTCATTTTCTTTCTATTTCGATTATAATGTTATGATTTGTTCATTCATTTGTTCTTAGTTTAATTTGTCACGAGTTTAATTTGTTTTGTAAAAACTTCTTTGAAGTTCTTTTGGTGTTGAATTTGAATTGAAATGGCTCGTACTAAACAAACTGCACGTAAATCGACTGGTGGTAAGGCTCCTAGGAAGACACTTGCTCAAAAGGTACATACATTCATCATGTAACATCATAATCTTTGATTTCTAGGGTTTTCTTGATTAATTTTGTAATTGTCATGTAAGTTTGATTTTACTTGATTCTTGTTTGATTTTTTGATTTGTTCTTTATAATTGGTCATACTCGTTTATGATTATTTTGTGTTTTTTTTTTCTTTCGTAGGCTGCTAGAAAATCTGTTCCTAGGTCTGGTGGTGTTAAGAGGCCTCATCGTTACCGTCCCGGAACTGTTGCTCTTCGGTAATTTTCCTCAATTATTTTCACTTAACTAATTATTATACTTTATTCTAGTTGAATTTTATTTACTAATGTTGTTGATTTTTAATTTTTTATTTTTTTGGTACGTTGTAGTAATTTTTAATATTGATCTTTTTTTTTTTAAACAAAAATATATAATTTTGATAGTGCATTAATGCAGTGAAATTCGCAAGTACCAGAAGAGTACTGAGCTTTTGATCCGTAAACTCCCATTCCAACGTCTTGTTCGCGAAATCGCTCAAGATTTTAAGGTTAAATATGATGAACAATTTTATTAAAATTTTGATAAAATTTTAATGGTGTATTTCAAGTATTATTTGAAACTGATTGAGGTTTTGGTGTTTGTTATCTTGGGACGATGAATAGGTTGAACTGAGGTTCCAGAGCCACGCAGTGTTGGCAATCCAGGAGGCGGCCGAGGCATACCTTGTGGCTTTGTTCGAGGACACTAACTTGTGCGCCATTCATGCTAAGAGGGTCACCATCATGCCTAAGGATGTTCAGTTGGCTCGTCGTATTCGCGGCGAGCGTTTCTAAGAAGATTGTGGATGGATGCATGATAGACAGCTTTAGGGAGGGCTTATAATTCACCATAAAATAGGTTTTAGTTGATGTGGTGTGAATATAGTAGTATTAAACTCTATTATCAACTGTTAGAATATGTGGGTACTTTTTAGTTTGATGTTATCTTTTGAAGGTTTTTAATTAGGTTATCTAGAATAAATCATCAATGATGTAGGTTGTGTGAAGTGTACTTAATGAAGTAATTTCTAATGTTTCGATTAATAGTAATTTTTATTTTTATTTGTGCTTATGTTTCGATTAATGAAGTAATTTCTTATGTTTCGATCAATTTTGTGTTGAATGGTAATTTAATTTAACTTTTGTTGAGTCTTGAACTTCCTATCGCATAAGGATGATGTGTGTCATGTTATCTCTGTCCCAAAACCTACATTTACCTAGGCTAAAAATTCCCGATCCACTTAAAAATTAAGGAATGAAGTTATTAATTTACAAGTTAATCAATTAACATATAAATCAACTTAAAAGTTAATGGTCATCAATGTGACTTGTCTTAAGAACGGAAACTTAATTGCATTTATCTAAACTTATTTGAAATTATCTAAACTTGTTAAACATAACGTAGTTATTATTTAAAATTGGCTAAGCCCTTATTATCCTTAAATTGAACCCATATTTACTGATGAGCTTATTAGGACGTGGCCTTAATTTTATCGTATAGTCGTGATCTCTTGAACGAGCTTGTGTCGGTAGTTGTTTCTTGGTAGGTTGATACTTGATAGTAGTACCATGTGTAGGATGGACTTGGGTACACTTAAGTTCTTAATTCCCCTCGCTCCCTTCGCTTCTTTTCTATTGAAATCATCTTTACCCGCAAAAAATCATGCAAGTGAACTTGTTAGTTGTTACACACCATGTCAAAATATGTACGGAGTATATTTTCATATTTTCTCAAACGAAATTTCAAAAAAATATACATAGTATATTTTAGTCAACGAGTCATTTATAGATGAAGTCAAAATTTGCTCGGTGTATTTCATGTATTACCTCCATTACTTTTTAATTGCAATAAAGAATATTTTTTATATTTTACAAAAAATATCCCTTAGTTGTATCTAAAAAGTAACGAAGATATTAAATTGTTTTATGCGAGAGGAGTTATATATGGACTATGGACGAGTGTGTACCGCAGTACCACTACATTTTGTGATGGTTTTTCGCTAATAGGTTAGGCGTGGCCAATTTAAAATTGCACCATCTATTAACTATTAGTAAAACAAAATTAAAAATGTTGTTCTGATATCATTTGAGAACACATGTCAACTTCTTATGAAAATTTTTCCCGCAAAAATAGACTATTTTCGACATTATTAGTTGTTTTTCTCTATTTTTCTTTTTCTTCCATTCTAAGATACATGTTTCAAAAAAAATAAAAATTCTAAGACTACATAAATGCAATACTTTTTTCAAAATTAATTAATAAGATTATGATTACACTTTTTCGTAAAAAGAATATTGAAAACTTTTTTAAACAAATAACATCTATTTAATTAATGCAATAATGCACGGGACTAAACTAGTACAATAATAAAATGGGGATTGTTGAGGCATGCATAACATTGTAATTTTTTTTTTAATCACTAGGGTGGCTAACGCGCGCGATGCGCGCGTCATAACTAGCAATATTAGGAAAGCTCTTTCAGTTTGACCTTATATATAACACAACTTTAGTTGTTAGTAGCATTAATGAGAGAAAATATATAAACAAATATTTTAGGGGTATAAATATCCACACACCATTAGAGCTAACTAACATTAATGTGGGCAATAATGTAAACAAACATTTTAAAGGGTATGATTGTCCAAGCACTATTCATAAGAGTTATTTCATACTTTTAAAAAGGTGGGGATATACTTCTACCAAGTATACATCAAGATTGGGCTAGAGGTGTTATTAATTCGGGTCATCGGATGAGGTTTGGGTAAGTTGAATTTAAAGTTATCTAAATTATTGTATCCATGCGGAAATTCTATAATTGGGTTAATCACTTTTGCATAGGATTTGGTCTATACTAATTTTTTTATTTTATTTTATTTTTGGACAGAGGGAGAAAGGAGTTAACAACTCCAGATTAACCATACTTCCTACATTGTACTGCTAGCTGGTGTGTTTTATGCACCCCACTCCTATCGACACATACGGATATGTGCATACATAGTAGACCGTAGATGTCAAACAATTTTATGTACAAAAGCAAGTAGTTCCCCTCAATAAAAAAAACAAACTTATAAGTTGGATTTTGTATGTCATTGATTCACGGGTAATACAACCAATTTTTTGTTTTCTTCTTAACGATTCAATTCACGGACTGTCCTGGGAGCTCTAGTTTGACACGGGCTAACTCTAATAGTCCATGTAGAGTGAGGCTAAAACGCAAAGTCGTATCAATTATTAATCGATTAATACTCAACAAAACGCTCCCTCAAATTAAAATATTTAGTCGTGTGAATAGTGTAATCTAAAAAAGTAAAGTGACAATTGAATATATCGTAATTTGTATGTACCACTTAGCTACATTACGTATTTTTATAGAATTATGCAATAAATGGACCGCCTGATAGATCAATAGATCGAATATCTTTCATTCTGTGTGCTAGATGTTCAAAAAAAGAATTCATTTCTTTGAAGTTATCATAATGTCATGAGACAAGGACCCAAGGACCTTGTATGAGCTTATGAATGTCAACCTTAGCTTCACATGTATCATGAATATTGCAAGTAGCATATTTTGGGATTGCTAATTTCTTGTTTGTTCATATGCGCCAAAATATGTATTCACATGCATAATTTTGTGCTATATACCAACTATATTGTACGTCTATGAAGTATTTTTTAGGTAGATAAAGGAAAAATACCCCATTAAATCAACACATCTTGCATGTTAATTGTTTTTGTACTCCAACTTTAGTATATGAAACCTTGCTTGGTACATCTACAAAGTATTAGGTATATCTATCTCACAAATATTAAAAAAAGAAAAAGAAAAAAAAAAGAAAAAGAAAAAAAAAAGAAAAAAAAAAAAGAAGTTAATTTGGCATTGTATCTTAATTCTGCTCTTGTAGCTTTTTACAAAATTATGAAGAATTACTATGTAACAATTGAGTTAACAAAGAGAAAAAAAAAAAAAAAAGACTAATCACATAAGTTGAACCCAAATGCCTACGCTAGGAACACTTTGATGAACCACAAATAACATATAAAAGCCCGGAGGAGCAATGTTAATAGATCCGGGTGTTCTAACATTGACTTGAAATCGACCCGAATTCATAGGCATTGCGGGCGTTGTATTGGTTAGCACCAACAATCTTTGGCTCATTGAGAAGGAATGTGTGTTAAAAGGTGGACTAATCATGGTAACCTTAATTGAATCTAGGTCAATTAACTCGGTAATTATGAACTTAACCTCTAAGAGCTTTCCATATTGAATCTTAGAGCTAGAAGCTGGGGTAACAATAATGGGTCGTAGTTTTACTTTGGAGGAATCTAAATATGGGGGTGAAAATGCCTCCAAGCTAAGTTCGGTAGGATAAAGCACATTGGTGAAGTTGTTGAACTTATGTGGGTTACTCCCTCCCACTAAGATTCTCCCATCGCGTAACAAAATTGCACTTGAATGGTACATCCTTGGAACATGAGTTGGGTTAAGGAGTTCGAATCTAGATCCCAAAACATTGTTTGGGTGGTAGATTACTGGGCTAAGTACAGGGTCTCGACCCAGCTCCCACCCAGCACTACCTGATCCTGCCCCGTTTATTAGTAATATATCCTCGTTGGGAAGGATCACCATGTCACTCATGACACGAGCCATTGGCATAGTCTCAATGGCCCAAGTAGGATTAGGATCATTAATCTTAATTCCGGCACACGTGTTTAGAGCTGGCAAAAACTGACGCGAATGTGCCTTCAAGTATGAACCTAATGGTGCACCCCCACATATTAACACCTCCGCTTCCACATTCAACACCAACTCCAAATCCTTCAATGGTAAAAGAACCGCGGACCCCGAGCTCGGGTAGCTACGCGGGTCACCACCCGGGATAGTTGGATAGGTCCGAACAACAACATTTTTAACATAATTAAGCAATATAGCTCGATTGTTAGCAAAAATAAACAAGTTCCCATCTACATGGAGAAACACAAAAGGGTACAAGTTATTCTCCGTATTATGAACATTAGTTTGTGCTAGAAACGGTAACTTGTAAAGTTGAGAAGTAGAACGTGTTGTTTTTGGATAAAACTCATAATTGAAGGCTCTTCTACCTCCTATGACAATTATACGACCATCAGGCAGAATATGGTTGGTAGCGTACCATCTTCGGATTAGTAGCTTGTTGGGAAGTTCTACCCAATCACATACGCCACAAGATGGTTGAAAAGTTCTAACAACGCGCTCTCCATCATTGTAACCACCAGTTTGAACAAGTGTACCGTTGGGGAGGGTGGCTCCGGAGGAGCACCACGTGTCGGTTAACACGTTGAGAGGACGAAAGGTGTTGGAAATAGAGTCATACTCAACCGAGTGAGCCGTGCAATCGGTCTTTAAGGCCAAGTCATGAGGGTTCTTACGACATAGACCGTTAGGAAGTGAGACATTAGAAGGGCCAAAGTCGGTCCTATCGAATATTAAAACACGGTCATCATTTAAGAGTTGCATGTGCATGGCAGAAATACCAATACTTTTTTGTAAGAGCTGCCATTGGCCACCCCCCGCAGCACATATACTGCGAGGGAAGAGGATGAGGAAGAGGAGGAAGAAAACGGGAATAATTGACATGAAACGGGATAATGTACTTTATATATAAATGATATTTGATTTTTTATTTGTGGTTTTGGTTATAGGAAGTATCTATAACTAGCTATGAGCAAATTTTTTGGTTGATAATATTTGTATTTTTGTAAAGGAATTAGGAGGGGACACTATGTTGGATTATATAGACATGTTGTGAAGTGGATGTGATGAGGAGACAAACTGTGGGCTTTGTCTTCGAGGAATTGCAATTATGACTGTTTCTTGCACAAGTAAGCGGCACAAACTAGTCAACTACCAAGGGCGTGTAATTGGCAATGTAAATAAAGTCTACTACATTTACGTAACATGTTAAAGACGTATTTTTTGATTATGACTGCGGAACTAATCGAATGCTAAGTAAACTTTGTTACTTTTTTATTTATTTATTTGTCAACTTTTCCACCGTGGTACTCCGTAGATAACTAGATAATTAATTCTGCATATAGAACGTAATGTAAATAAATAAGAATAAGTACGTTTAGTATTTATAGTCTAGGCTTTGGGTTATATATAAGCATTTTACAATCAACATAATTAAGATCAAGCCACAACAAAAATTCACGTTTATACCGACTAAATCACCAACTGAATAAAATATCAATTGGTAATTTTAAAATTTACCGACCGATTATAAGTATGTCGGTAATTACCGACTGATTTATAAGTTGAAGAAAAACTTAAATAGTGATGATGTAATAAAATTGAAGGAAAAAGAAAAAGTAAAAGTGAATAAGCTAATGTAGGATTTGATGTATAAGTTGGACAATGCTAAACGTCTAAAACATTACACAAATGATAGTGTTTTATGCTAATGTGACATTGTATTACACATCGTCAATTTGACCATGGAAAGATAAAAGATAATATAGTAGTAGAAACAAAGTAGCTAGGAAGGACAAAGAATTGGCAAAACTAAAAGATTTAGAAGGAAGTTAACGCATTGATTATAATATGGTAATTCTATAGGTCAGATTCCTGCCTTTTATAGATTATGTAATGAATTAAGAGGGATTTGTAAATAAACCGTATAAAACAATGCGTTACTAAGGATGCATATTTAATTACTAATCTCATCAAATCTAAGAATGTATGTATGTTGTTATCAAAACTTGGGATGCGTATTTCCAACAAATTTACTTTATAAGGGAAATTTGGTTTAACATACACTACAAAAAAGATCAAGCCAAAAGAAATTGATTTTTGTTGTAAATTCACTTGCACCCAAATGTGAGCTCTCATTGGAGAAAGAATATAATAAGAAAAAAAAACCCTCTTATAAGCTAGAGGAGCCGAAACTCCTACTACTCATATCATCAACTTATTTCGCATGAAATCTTGTACTACGTATGTTGGATTGCACAAATCGAAGCTTGTATGTGGATCAAACTCTCCTACTTACAAAGCCACATAGGGTGTCCATTCTATGACGACTAAAATAGTATTAAAAGAACTTGTTTCTTTTCTTATCCCGAGAACGTGTTTGATAATAATCATTTTGTGTTATTGTCTTTCACATACTTTGAGTTTATTAGTACATGCAACATAATAAAATCTGAATAAAGCTTGCTTGCATTTTAGGCTGATTATATCATTAATATGAGTTGATATGAAACAGATGAACAAAGATCTATTTTTGATGAATTTTTGTGAGTATAAAAGCAAATAAAGATATGATCTTGGATCAAAATCTAAGAGAATAAGCTAAAATAATCAAACACTAAGTAAGATCATCTAGCAAAATAACTTGATTCATTAGTCACAAAGTCTAGAGAAACAAAGGTTTCAATCTAATCAATAACAAAGTTTGATAAAGATTGAGGTTTTACCACAAAGGAGAGATCACAAAGAACTCAATGAAGAGAAAAACTCTCATTTTTCAATAATAAAAATAAGTCTAACTATTACATCATAAAGTAAGTGTAGATGGAGAGCTATAAAGGGCGGGGGTGAGAATTGATCCCAGAATCTCCTAAAAACGGGAGGGAAGCTTTAACCACTTGAGCTATCATTTTCATGATAATTAACTTTTTTTTTTTTTTTTTTAACACCACGATAATTAACTTGTGGTTGCCTTTAACTTTGCTATTTTTTTCTTTTTCTTTTTTTTTTTTTTTTGGTGATAGGGACTTTGCTAAATTCTAAAATTCTACAAAGTATATCAAAGTTGCAATTATGCACACAATTTAATCTTCTCTCTTTTGATGATATAGATACAAAAAAAGACATATTAGTATGACAGGTAATTCTAATATATGCAGTAATGCGTATTGCTTTGGATAATTAATTTAGGAAAAATTAAAGTGAAATTGTCAATTGGACTACTTAGTACAAACATGCACTAAAATCGCTTTTTAGAATAGGGTAAGTCGCATAAGTAGTCAGAACATACGACTAATACGAGTAATAGTTTTTCCTTTGTTTCAAAAAAATTGGCCCAAATTCTACTTAGCCCAATATGAGGCACTATACAAGACGTTATGAAAGAAAATTTCCTTTGATATGCCCAAGGATGTAACTAATACGAAGTATATTAGTACAATAATAGTGAACTACGTAAATATGTTTATCTTTATGTGTTGTTCATTGATCTCTCTTACACCTACTATAACAAATAAATTAAAGTAACAATGGCGGATACATAAAATTTAGTGCAAAAAATCTTCATGATAAATAACTACGGATCGAGTACATAACATTGAATTCTTTAGGACTAAGGAGGCTATATATGGAGGTCCACTGCACCGTCCACTCCATTCATGGCTGCTACAGTGCTACAGTATAAATTTCCAATATTTCAACACTTTTTCTCAAAACAAAAAAAAATTACTTTGAAATTATTTACGGCTATAAGTTTGTTATAGGTCGGACCACATATTTAATTTGTACAACACCTTACCTATAAATTAAATTCTACACCAACGTTTATTAAAGAGATCGAAATGACAAATTGACATCCTCTTTCTTGGTTTTCTGTTTGTATATGTAAAAAAGAATTACTCATCAATTGAGTTGTACAAACTAGTACTACCTCCGATTATTATTAGTTGCAATTTTGGGGTATTATTTATGAGATATAAAATATTTTAAAATTGCAATTAATAAAAATTAGAGGTAGTATAAAAATTTTAGTACGTATAATTTAAAAGTGAAAATCACGTAATTTGAAGCCAAATTCCTTTACTAGGAACATTTTGGTGTACAACAAACAACATATAATATCCGGGTGGGGCAATATTAGCGGATCTGGGTGTTATTACCTCAACTTTGAATTGACCCGAGCCCGTTTGCTTTACGGGTTTTACATTGGTTAGAACCAACAATCTTTGGCTCATTGAGAATGAATGTGTGTTAAAGGGTGGTCTTAGCATGGTGATTTTAATTGAATCTTGGTTAACCAACCCCTTAACCATGAATTTGACCTTGAGATTTTTTCCATATTGGATCTTATGGCCCGAAAGCGGGTAAGTGATTGTAGGGCGACGATCGGCATTGCTCGGATGCAAGTATGAAGGAGAAAATGCTTCTAAGCTAAGTTCAGTAGGGTAGAGCACATTTGTGAAGTTGTAGGTTCTATGAGGGTTACTCCCACCTACTACAACCCGTCCGTCTCGTAGTAAAATTGCGCTCGAGTGGTACATCCTTGGGATCTGGGTCGATTTTTGGACTGTGAATCTAGACCCTTGGGCATTAGTTGGGTGGTAGAGCACCGGGCTGAGAACTGGGTCCCGACCCAGTTCCCATCCGGCAGTACCAGACCCTACCCCGTTAATTAATAGGACTTCCCCATGCGGCAGAATCAACATATCACCCATACATCGAGGCATTGGCATAGTCTCGATGGCCCAAGTGGGTTTTTGATCAGTAATTTTCATTCGAGCACACGTAATTAGAGCTGTTAAAAACTGACCCGTATTAAGTGCCTTCAAGTATGACCCGGGCGGAGCACCTCCACATACTAACACTTCCATTTCAACATTCGATCCAAGCTCCAAATTCTTCATGGGTAAAAGAACCGCGGATCCGGTGCTCGGATAGCTCCGTGGTTCGCCACCCGGTATAGTCGGGTAGGTCCGCACAACCACATTTCTAGTGTAGTCAAACAAAATGGCCTTATTATTAGCAAAAATAAACAAATTTCCATCCACGTGAAGAAACACAAAAGGGTACAAGTTGTTTTCTACTTGATGATCATGCGTTTGTGACAAAAACGGCAAATTATAAAGCTTTGTTTTTGGATAAAATTCATAGTTAAAAGCCCTACGACCACCTATTATGATGGACCGACCATCAGGCAAGATGTGGTTAGTGGCGTACCACCGACGCTCCAACAACTCGTTAGGGTGCTCCACCCAATCGCAACCACTACAAGACGGTTGGAATGATCTAACCACGCGTTCTCCATCATTGAAACCGCCGGTTTGGATTAGGGTACCGTTGGGTAGGGTGACACCGGAGGAACACCACGTGTCAGTTAACACGGTGAGGGGACGGAAGGTGTTGGAAAGAGAGTCGTACTCTACGGAGTGAGCCGTACAATCAACTTGCAAGGCCTCGTCATTGGAATCCCTACGACAATGGCCATTGGGTAGGGGGAGTCTTGACTCACCAAAGTCGGTCCTATCAAAGATGATAACACGATCATCGTTTAAGAGTTGCATGTGCATAGCAGAAATGCCAATACTTTTTTGTAGGAGCTGCCATCGACCACCCCCTGTAGCAAATATACTACGAGGGGATAGGACGAGGATGGTAAATAAGAGAAGGATATGTGACATGGTATGGAATACCAAAAATTGAGAGTCAAAGTAAGTAATTGAGTTTTTTTTTTTTTTTTTTTTTTTTTTTTTAGGTTTTGGTTGGTGTTTGGTTAAAGGAAGAATTTATATAGGAGAAATAAATGTGTACATAACCATGGTAGTCTTGTTTATATATTTAGTTGGTTGTATTAAATTGAGATATATATATACGAAATACATGTTGGAAGGCAAAAACAGATAGTGATTTTAGTGGGAATTATTGTAGCCTTATAGGTAGGGAGTGAGAGCACATATTATTAGCTTACCGAGTCTTGTCCCTTACAAGTTGCATCATGCAAAGTGAGGGTCCTCTTTCTTCTACTGATTTTTTGAAGAAATTTTTTATAATTTTATTGCTTACAATAATAACTTGAGAAAGAAATGTCATATTGGACACGTACTGTTGCACTTAGCGCAATATTGTATATGCTTAAAAATTTATTTCAATTTAATATAAGATCAATCTAGGAATCATAACTAAGGGTCTTGTATATCGAACTACTTTGTATGTCATAAACTCATAATGTGCGTCTTTTATTCTTTTATAATCTATTATATATCCAGATATACCTTACTAAATATGGCACGTGTATTTACAAACCTTTTAGCATAAACTCACTACTTAAAATTTCAGATCAACTTTTGCAAGCTTTCCAGAAGAGAGATACGATGATCTGATGAGCAGCTAGCGCATGTACAACAAGAGCCTTTATTCTTCCAACTAAGTACCTGTATATTCTGGGGTAAGCAACTAAAGCAAGGGTTCACTAACGACTACAAGATGCCTTAGCTAATTTATTTGATTCAAGGTAAATAAATGATGAAGTGCTCTAATTAAGCCTCTATATTGACCACTAAATAAAGTTACTACTTACTCTTTGACTCAATTTATGTATAAGTGGTAAACATTGTATGACTAAAAGGAACAAAAAGAAGATATGATTTAATATTATTTGTTTTACAACATTTATCATTTGGGGGACAAAGCTATTAATAACATATTGCTATATAGCATAGTCCTATTAATTACATTATGCTATACGATATGGCACTATATATATAAATGCGAAATTAGGTTGACAAGAAAAACATTTTTTTGGCTCGAATTATGTTCTAACCTGTACGTGTATATTTTCCCGCCTAAATTAAACTGATTGCAAATATGGGATACTCCCATCGTATTTGAATAAGTACATTAATTTAAACTTTTACAATGTTCTCTTATTTATGGCTTGTTCACATTTACTTAATTTCAGTTCAGTTTAGTTCAGCTCCAATCAGTTCAGTTTAGTTCTGTTCAGCTCTTAATTTCCCTCTCTCATAAAATATTCATTTTAGCTCAGTTCAGTTCAGTTCAGTTCCAATCAATTCAGTTCAACTCAATTCAGTAACTGTGAACATGCCCTAAGTTTGACTTGATTTTATACTATCATATACAAGACAAATGACATTAACACGTGTGCTAATCAAACTTATTCACTTATCCAAAGATAGAGAGAGTAATCAATTTCCTACTTATTTTATGTTAATAGTCTCCCTTGTACTTCGTATGTATGTATGTATGTATGTATGTATGTATTAGGGATATCTAATTTTCAAATTGAAATTAAGACACATTATCCTCCTTTACATCATAATATCATATGGAGAAAATTTAGAGGTAGTTATTTATACTCCATATCTATTTTTGTTCCATTTATACAAAAATTTTAAAAACAATGCACCAGTGACCAGTATAACCAATTTGGTACAAAACTTCGTCAAAAAAAAAAAAAAAAAAAAGGTACAAAACACTTGACATAAAATTTATACTATTTGATGGTCAACTTTATTTAGTCCTATAGCAAGTTGTACTGTATTAGGTCCACCAATTAATCAGAAAGGCCATGCAACCTCTTACACAATTGCCCTTTAAGATTTAACAAGTTGAATGTAAGATAAACTTTAGAGGCCCAATAAATGACTGATTTATAATTCAAACAATAAAAATAATACAGTAAAAAAATATAAAAAAAATCAACCAAATTCTACCCATGTGAAATAAATTCAAACATTAAATACACACTATAATATTTTGTTCACGTTTGTCTAATGTTTGGCACTAGAATTATTTATTTAATTTTTCAGAAGGAAAGGTACTCAAATTTAATGATTTTTATCTCTCCGTCTCTCAGGAATAAACCATTAGAATCTAAAAGTTTTCCTATCTCAGAACAGGATACTTTTTTCAAAAGAAAATATTTTTTATAGGCTCATTTCATTTACAGACTGGTGTTTAAACTCACTCGCTTTGGCATTATAGATAGAATAATATGCATTTACTGGAATAATAGTAATCAAAGTGTGCATTGAAAAATATTGGACACACAACATATGTAGTGAATAAATTTTAAAAAAAACAAATAAGATAATGTATTATTTAATTTGAATCAAAGCAAGTACATGTGATATATTTTAAATAAATTAACCAAGATTGATTGCAAAATGAAATTAATCAACAATTATTTGAATAAAAAAAATTAAAAAAAATCATGTAAGTTGAACCCAAATTCCTTTACTAGGAATATTTTGGTGCACCACAAATATCATGTAAAAACCAGGGGGTGCTATGTTAGTGGACCTAGGTGTCACAATCTTGACTTTATATTGGCCCAAACCAATAGGCATAATTGGCCCTTTTTTGGTCAAAACTAACATTCTTTGGCTCATAGAAAATGAATGTGTGTTAAATGGAGGTCTAAGCATGGTAACCTTAATTGAATCCGGCTTAATCAACCCTTTAACTGAAAATTTGATTGTAAAATTTTTCTTGTACTTGATCTTACCACCTATGTTTTTTGTGGTTATAACGGGTCTAAGCCGTGTTTTCGACGAATCCAAGTATGGTGGAGAAAATGTCTCTAGGCTAAGTTCGGTAGGGAAGAGCACATTGGTGAAGTTGTAGTAAGCATGAGGGTTACTTCCCCCTACTAAAACACGACCGTCACGTAACAAAATTGCACACGAGTGATACATCCTAGGGATTGTAGCTGGATTTTGTAACTCGAACCTTGATCCGGGAGCTTCATTTGGGTGGTAGATCATGGGAGTTAGGACTGGTTCTCGTCCTAACTCCCACCCTGCAGTACCTTTCCCTGCACCATTAATTATTAAAACATCACCGTTGGGAAGGACCACCATGTCACTCATGACTCGAGCCATTGGCATGGTTTCAATAGTCCAAGTAGGGTTAGGATCAGTATACTTCATACGTGCACACGTGTTTAGAGCTGGCAAAAACTTGTGCGAGTTTAATGCTTTTAAGTATGACCCCGCGGGTGCACCTCCACATATCAACACTTCTGCTTCGATTTTATCCGAACCCATTTCTGTATTCTTTAGAGGCAAGAGAACGGCTGAACCCGTACTAGGGTAGCTCCGAGGGTCACCCCCCGGGATAGTAGGGTAGGTTCGTACAACTTCGTTTTTAGTATAATCGAATAAAATGGCTCGATTGTTAGCAAAGATGAACAAGTTCCCGTCTACATGAAGGAACACGAAAGGGTACAAATTGTTTTCGGCTTTAGGATCAGTTGTGTCCTTTAAAAAGGGCATCGTAAAGAGTTTAGAGGATGAAGGTGTTGTTTTAGGGTAGAATTCGTAGTTAAAGGCTTTTGTACCACCCATAATTATCATCCTTCCATCAGGCAATGCGTGGTTAGTAGCATACCATCGACTTTGCAACAATTGTTTAGGGATTTCAACCCAATCACATGTTTTGCAAGACGGTTGGAATGTTCTAACCACGCGTTCCCCATCTTTGTACCCACCACTCTGTACGAGGGTGCCGTTGGGGAGGGTGGCACCGGAGGAGCACCAATTGTTGGTTAACACGGTGAGGGGGCGAAACGTGTTGGATATAGAGTTGTATACTGCGGAGTGGGCTGTGCAATCTTTTTTGAAGCATTTGCCGTTGGCAAGGGTGAGGTTTGAAGGGCCGAAGTCAGTTCTATCATAAATAATAACACGGTCATCATTTAGGAGTTGCATATGCATGGCAGAAATACCAATGCTTTTTTGTAAGAGGTGCCATCGGCCTCCCCCTGCAGCAATTATACTGCGGGGGAGAAGGATAAAGAGAGAAAATAAGAGGAGAAGATGTGACATGACACGAGATAAGATAAGTTAATATAATATAGATCGAGTTAGAAATAAATAATGTGAGGTGAGGTTTTTCAAGTTCTTGATGGTGAAATGGGAAAGACGATTTGTGGGATATATATACACAAACATGCATGTAAGATACCAAGCTTATGTAAGAGAACAAATTTGGGATGGAATGTTAGTAGTTAGTGATAGAATAAACCATATTATTTTTTAATTCATTGAACCATGTTCTTCATATAATACTATATGAATAAATAGTTTAGTTACGAGTAGTAGCCCATACATAGAATCCGAGTCCCTATAATTATGGGATTTTCTAAGGAGCATCAACGTTTTGATTACAGTTCATTTTGCTATGATTTTATTAATTAATTATTCTTAACTTTTGAATGTTTATTTCATAATAACTGTAATCATGTAAACATGATAATAAATTGGTTTACGAGTAGGCATTAGATTGATTTGGATAGTGACTAGCTCGAGTTCGAGGAAGATGAGATTGGTTAGTCATTGTCATGACCCTTTCTTTTTTGAATTTAAAAAGGTTATTAGCCTACGGTGGGTTTATGAAATATAATTTAACTGACTCGTGTATTGTGTATAGTCGACACCAACACAAAACCAATTCAATTCAATCAAACATGAGTTACATGACTATTTGCCGGCTCTAATTTTCATACATTGTACTTAATTAGACTATAATATGTAATGTTTTATGAACTATTATTTCAATCAATCATTATATGTTGTTATCTCCAGGTCTCATTACTCTTATTTATATATACACGAAGTACAAAATGCAAAATAATATTATGCACATACATAGTTTTTTAATTTTATTTGGTTTGACAATAATTCAATCATCAGTAACAATTAATTGCATTCCTATGTTTACGGTTTACTGACATTATTCAAATATTTAGTCAATGTTTGACATTCCAACTACTAATAAACACCTCAAATACAGATTAAATGTACATGTAATAATGTTAAAGTTGTTACTAATACTACGTAATATTAGCATAATTTTATCTACAACATATCAATAATTCAGTTATGTCCAACTGTCATGCCATGCAAAAATTCCAACGCTCATGCTAATATGCCATGCAGATCTTTATAAAAGATTTTCGATTTTTAATGTGAGTTGTGCTTAATTAGTTGAATATTATTAGGGAATTAAAAATTTTCACCCTTTACGGTCTTTACACGTGGATGTATGCTTTTTTTTTTTTTATTCTAGATCAAGAATGAGTCCTCCTAAGATTTGTTCACTTCAGCTTAATTTCAGTTCAGTTTATAATTAGTTTAGTTTAGTTCAACTCCTAATTTCCTTCTCTCATAAAATATTCATTTCAGATCTATTCAGTTCAGTTCAGTTCAACTCCAATCAGTTCATTTCAGTTCAATTCAGATCAGTAAATGTGGACATGCCCTTAATTTCATGCTATGTATTCGAGTGAATGATTATCAAGAATGTAAAATGTAACACGTAGTTTTAGGTGAACCCATAAACCGGAGTGCTGTAACCATGATCAGCTCTTGGAAAATATAATTGTTTCTGTATGTTCAATCTAGAATGACTCTGAAATGGTAGCAAGGAGCTAAGTGCGCACGTTCATACCTTATCAAGGACTCCAAGTAACGCGTATACTGCAGAACTTTGAGAAAATATGCAAGGATGCCATAGTATCATGTACCATAGGTTACTCAGTGTTGTCGATAACAATCTAGAAACACCCATCGTAGTTGTGAGATGTGCCAATAAAGTTACCAGCCATGCGCAGGTGAATGTGGTGATGTCAGGCAAAGCAATGGTGAAGCAGCTAAGGAAAGAGTTGCCAGATTAGAGCGCGATCTGAAGAATATGTTCATGGGTGATAACTGAATATTTCAGTGAGAAATCTGAACTTTAAATCAAAAAGATGTTAGATGCTAACATCTTTTCAGCTGCAATAAGTAGTGTATAATGTATATCATCTGAGTGAGTTCTTTGCACATGCTCATCTGTTTACCTTTCATGGTCTGGCTTCTTTTTTAATTTTTTCAAATTTAATCCTTTTGTAAAAAGATATAGAATAACTTGTATAAAGGAGATTCTTTTTCCTTTTATGCATTTTTGAAAAGTATTATTTTGTAATTTTCTTCTAAATTATCCCTCTTCTCACATTTACATAAGAGTAAATTAGTTATCATGAAAAAAAAACATAATTTCAAAATGCAGGGTAACTAATTTATAAACAAAAACAACTCATCATGAGCAACTCTGTAGTCTGTGGTACTTAAATCACCTATTGTAAGACATTCGTTATAACAAAGAGAATACCTTGGAGATCGGACTTGATTAGAAGATCACTACTTCGATTCAGTCAGTGTTTCGAGGTGGATAAAGCTCCCATAGAGCAACTGTGGTATCTTCTGATGAAGATGCGAGCAGCTTAGAGTCCCTAGAGAATGACACTGCATTGCACTGCAACAAGAAGAAGAGCAAGTTTTAGGATAAATAAAGACATACCAAACTAACAGTGACAAACTTAACAATCCAAGCAATTTTGTAACAGCAAGCAAAAGAGATACCAATGCACTGTGATACTTGAGTATAGCAAGAGCATTTCCTTTCCGATAGTTGTATATCCTGACTCTGTCACATTGTCAATAAACAAAGAGGATCACATGTAAGAAGATGTAACTTCACAAAATATTGATTCCAAGCAAGAAACCATTGATTAAGATATACAAACTGAGAGAAAAACTGTTTTTAAACCACTAACAATCAGTTTTAACGGTCTAGCCTACTCCAAAGCTACTTGAACCTGACATTGATAAAGACGGGATTGAGACCAAAGAGAGCTAGGCTGGAGTCGAAGAAGCAGGCTTAATAGATTTTAACAAATACTTATGAGGATCTCAAATGGTTAGCGAAATTCTAGAAATAGGAATATTTTAAGAGATAAATTTTAACAAATACTTGTGAGGATCTCAAAGGTCAGCAAAATTTGGAAATAGGAATATTTTAGGAATGTATCTTCTTAGTTGGAGATTGTAATGAAAGCTCGAGTTACCCAAGGTCAAGCTGAGTTACGAACCAAGTCTGGAATGTCAAAGATTAATACACTTGAGCTTAGCTCGGATTGATATAACCTTTACTCGTAGTAAAGCATTATGAGAAGGGGGTGGTAGTAATATAGTATGGTCAGTAGAAGTAATCAAGGCATTTACAAGCAGTAGCACAAGGTATAAGTGTGAGCAGGGAGGAGTGCATGCCACCAAATCAGCTTTTACTTAATGGTAGAAGATGGTCCATTCCTTGGGAGGAGTGCCACAAATTCCAAATTAAAGGTCCAAGTCCCAAATGAGCTTTATATGGACCATGTGCCTAGTGGCCTATCACCTTTCCCACAATATTTATCTTACAAACCCATCTATAACTGTTGATTCACAAGGACAACCGTACCAACACCTCCAATAGACATGCTTGAACATTGAAGCCTCACCTCTTGCACGTTATGGTTCAATAGAAGTCAACTTCCCATACTAAACATTTTTACTCCTACAAAACAGCTCTTTTCACTAAAGCAACAAACTCCATTGCTCCAAATGCTTCAGATGTCAGCAATAGTAACAACACCCTTCGCAGTAAATTGTAAGAAATGTTGCCACATAAATATACTTTACAATTGACACTGCTCAACTGCTGGTTTACCATTAAAGAGCAGATGGCAATGCCATAAAGGTTGATAGCAGTGACCTAGAGGGCCTTCATCTCAAATTCTCAATAATGAATATCATACAAGTATACTGAAGAATCAGACAACTTAATTAGGGAAAAATAGCACACATCTCAGCTTACCCAAATTCCACCTAAAACCAAATACATATTTTGTGGTGGTGTTGGCCATTCTAAATACAACTTGGCAAAGCAAAAGAAGGATTTAATTGTCATTTTAAGGAAATTTTAAGCTAATATATACCATTTTGTTTGACCATGCTTGATGTTTGTGCTATTCAAATTTGGGAAGGACAAAATTCAGGTTACATTTGGCAGTGAGAAACAGGTGATACCTGGGAAGTTCTGTTCTATTCTTGTCTAACTAGGGCAATGCATCATAACTATGAGTTAACTCAATGGTTTGGATTGAATGGAAATTAGTCATTTAAGAAGTCTGTCTGCTTATAAGATGCAATGCAGCTGTGAGCTGCTGTGAGCGGCGTGCCTGTGTAGTGTAAAAGTGAAGATTGGTGAAACAGGTTGCGTTGTAAAGTTAATTTTCCAGGAAGTAGCTCAATCGGTATAGGTAACAAATTGTCAGAAGCAAGATGACTTCAGCAATGATTAGATTGTCAAAAGTAAAGGTAAATGTATGTATAACCAAGAAATCCAATAACAGGGAAAGATACTGACAAGATTCAGCAACATTCACATAGAAGTTGGAAAAACAATCGCATAGGTTTTAAGCAGATGCAAAGAAATTGAAAAACAACCAACCTGTGGTCCCATCCAGCAGTAGCAGCAATTTTACCATCTGGACGAATAGAAGTGCCTGCTATTCCAGGTCGCTCCAAGCTAATTTCTTTCCTGACCACACAAGTACCCTAAATAGAGAAGACAACGACATCATCTAAATCTCAATTTCAACAAAGAACTCGAGAGAAATTATTGTTGTAACAATCTATAAAACAGGGTTAGCTCGTCTATTGTATTGAATAATAACATGACTCCATCCTAATGTCTAGGCTTAATAAGACAATATGCTCTTTGAATCATGACACACATGATAATTATACATGACTGTAACCTTCAATAGAACATAAATATTGTACAGAATAAAGGAAATTACCATATCGTAATCTAAATTAAATAGAAGGATCTTGTCGTCTGCAGCGCCAGCAACACCTCCTTGGCATGATTGATCAACTGCCAAGCTAATAACTGCATGCAAGAATTGGCACAAATCACACCTATTCATGGAAAATTACAAAATCTTTATGTCAGGAAGAGGGCAGCAGAACCTGGTTCTGAATAGTACTTTACAGAAGTCAAGGGTTTTGCGGTGTTCCTCATATCCCACCATGCCATAGTCCCGTCCTCATAACTGTTGTATGCAAGTTATACGATATTAGTATAAGTACAATAAAAAGTTGAATTGCAAGAAAATAAACTCCATCAATCAGTAACTTCATAACTTTAAATCCTTTACAAAAATCCATTGATGCCAATCTCCCAGCTACTCTGAAGTCGTCAAAACAAGCTCATCCAGTACTTAAAAAATAAGTATATCCAGATTTTAAGTAAAAGATAAGGAATAAGTGACCTTGTTTTGTTATATTTGGTCATATTTAATGCTTTAACCCAGATTCTATGTTTGAAAACACCCCAAAGCCTTTTATAATAATTCCAGATACCCCCCCCCCTCCCCGGCCCTCACACAGGGTTTCAAATTCTGTTTCCCAGAGAATCAAGATTTAAGACTCGTTGAGAAAAAAATTGAATTTCTACCACGTACCATAACAACCCTTAAATCCTCCTTTGACATCCATAATCACCTTTCCAACCCCGGAAAATCAAGATTTAAGACTCGTTAAGAAAAAAATTAAATTTCTACCACGTACCATAACAACCCTTAAATCCTCCTTTGACATCCATAATCACCTTTCCAACCCCGGAAAATCAAGATTTAAGACTCGTTAAGAAAAAAATTAAATTTCTACCACGTACCATAACAACCCTTAAATCCTCCTTTGACATCCATAATCACCTTTCCAACCCCCTTAACTTACCCTAAACCACGATACTTCAACCCTCCCTGCCCCACCCCTCAACCCAAATCCCATCTACATTGTATCACCACTAAATCAGATATTGGTGGTGGTGGTGGTGGTGGTTTGGAGGGGAGGGGGGGGGGGGTGCAAGAACTTGAGATCAATATTAGAAATAAGATAAGTCCAACAGACTTAGCAACAGTCGATTGTCTCTCATCAACTAAATTAACGGCATAGGGGTGAGAGAAACTGATGGGTGGACAACTTAACCTGTGGTCAAAGTTGAACAGAAAAATTCAGAATCTAGATTAATTGTGGTTCAATTCGACCGTCAAATGGCTGGATCAACAAGTTGCGGGATAAATGAGCCACCAGAGAAGACAATTTTACAAGTGAATGAGCATCTGGTGAAAGATGGGGATGATGATGGTGAGTTGGCAGAGGAAGGAGATGGTGAAAAAGTTGAGAAGTGGTTGCAGTATGGACAGGAAAGGGAAGGGACAGAAAAGGAGTGAAAATATTTTTTTTAGGATGAGTGAACTGATTTGGCGGTGTTAAAGAGTATGGGGGTTACTTTCCTTCCTCCTAGTGAACCAAAAGGTCCCTAAGACTAATTCCATTTCAGACTAAAACTCCACTCACCGGCACAATTCAACTGATACCAAAGAGGAACAGGGTTTTATCAAATTCAAGAATTCTGCAAGTCCATATTAGATTTAACCCACTCAAAAATCCATTTGGCTGTAACATGAACATTCTATCGAATTAGCAAATATACAAACATCTGAGGAATGACATAAAGAACCCGCAAACCACGTATTTCACCAACCACCCCACCCCCCCCCCCCCCCCCCCCCAAAAAAAAAAAAAAAAAAAAAAAAACAACTAATAATTATAATAATAATAAGAGAGAGAGAGAGAGAGAGAGAGAGAGAGAAATAGAGAAATATAAGAAGCTGAAACCTTTTTGATAGGGAAACCCATAGTAAAAAAAAGCCTTATAAGAAGAATGTAATATGCCTTGAAAAGATTATTAGTATAAAGGGGAGAAAATGATGTGGAAAAATGACAAGAATATCATGGCAGGATTTTCATTTATCAGAACCTATCATAAATCGAAGAGAGCAGTCATAAAAACTTTCGAAAAGCATACCCAGCCAAGATATGTAAGGACCCTTGGTATTTAGATGGTATAAACGCTTGAACGGCCATACACATTCCTGCAGGAATATTCAGTTGCATTACAATGTTAATCTGGAAAACACAAGTTAATCCCCAAACAAGACCAAAAGTATGTATACTCAGCATGATTGCTGCTGAAGCTATAACAGAGAAATGAAGAAAATCTTGAACACTTCATCTTATGCCTAAGTGTAAGACAAATCTAATTTCTAATTTCCAGCATTTTTAAAGAATAAAGACTAAGGGACCAAATATAGGTTTTAAGTTTACTCCAAACCATGATAATGAGCTCATAGAGACGAATTAATATGTGATGCAGTGCGAATAATACATGTCATTTTGTCCGTTACATTGCAGCATCAGCTGCCATTAAATATAACATTAAAGGATATTGCAGTTCAACATATTTTTTGGGCTTCGAAAAGGGATAGGATTTAGGATCAATCATTTTGTAGCAAAAAACAAGTCTTAATAGGTGATTTTACTAGTACAACTTAGAAAACATAAATAACAACGTTGCAATTGGAAACAGAGACAGCTCCAATGATACTGTAACACACTAACACCTGAAAGCTTTCACAATCTTAGGATAATGTGTTTTAAAAAAATCTATCACAGAACCCCTGTGTGTTGGGACATAAGATGGAATTCCAAGTACAAGAGAAGGGCTTGCATACATCAACTTCAGTCACCAGAACATTAAATCAAACAGATTCTGCTGTGATCCTGTATTAAAGAAGAACAAAGGAAGGCAAGAAACAAACGAAAATGATGAAAAATATAACTCTGCAGGAAAAGAAGGGTTCAGCAGCTTAATATCACTTTTACTAACTCCCTATGGAAGTTTTTACTGAAGGAAATCACAGTATCTTTTACATCAAACATTTCTTTTTATTCTCAGTTTTCTATTATGCCCAGGTCCTGTTAGCTACATAACTGACAAAGGATAACTCTGAACCAAGAGGGAATACTGAGTAAAAATGATGATAGAACATACCTCTCATTTTTTCGGAATCAATCCCAACTCCATTTGATAAACTTTGAGGAAGTCTCATACACCTTTCTGCAGTATTGAGATCCCAAATCTCAACCTTTTTCATATTAATGGCATCGATGTTGTAAATAACATATTTCACATAATAAAAGAAGAAATAAATTATAAAAGCAAAACAGTCATCAACCTGAGAGGGTTGTTCTCCTGCAACTGCAACATATTTTGGTCCTTCAATCTGCATATCATCTAGAGATAGAAAACAAACAATTAATCTTGCCTCACACATATATACAGCAGAATATAGAATAAGTAACTGCAATTTAAGAAACATTTTGACCACAAATTACAAGATATCCACTCATAGCCATTACACTCTCAATGGAGGGAGGGGGGGCATATAAAGCACATGGAGTAGTTGGCAGAAGATAGATATCTTAAAACACTGCAATTTAAGTGCTTGATTGGTGGAAAATAATTAACAGAATCGACATTGATAAAAAGTCGAATCTGGCCTACAATTCTCATTAAGCTCAAACGACAGATTACTGAGTGAGATTTTATATGACCAATTAGCGATCATGTAAGATTCTAAACAATATTATACGACCCCAATACGCATCCCTTACATTCCCGCGATTTAGCAATAACCTCTAAAACTAGTCCAAAAGCGTGGATCATAGCCTTCACTTTTGGACATGACTAGAGAATTAGTCGGGGTTCTTCCCGTAGACCCCCACAACACCCCAAGAGGTGAATTGGAAGGTTGGAACCATCCAATTTGCCTTTAATCAATAATTTTAGCCATTTTTGTACACACCTCCCTTAATTGACTTAAGGTCACCACAAGCCTTTTCATGATCAACTAGTGGTCATATATGGTTCCAAATAACATTATATGACCATAGGATACATTCCCTACAATCTCAGGTTTTTCAGCACCAAGTCTCCAAACCCCCAAAATCAATCAAAAAGCATGGATTATAACCTTCAATTTCGGACAATATTGGACTTTTTTGCACCCGGAAAGAAATTAAGTTGGGGTTCTTCCCATGGGCCCCACGACACTCCAGAAGGCAATTAGAGTGGTTAGCGTTGTCACTTCGCCTTTAAACAGTCAATATAGTTGTTTTTGTATACACCTCCTTCTATTGGCTATAGGCCACCACGGGCCTTTATGTAACCGACTAACGTTCATATATGGTTCAAAACAACATAATATGACCTTGGGATGCATCCCCTACGATTCCATGAGTTTTCGACACTGGGTATTGAAACCTCCAAAATTGGCCCGATTTAGTGTCTTATAGCCTTCAAGATTGGTTTCCAGGGAATATTTTTTAGCCCGGCCAGATTTTGCATCGAGGTGCTTCTGGGAGTCCTATTTGGTGCCCGGAACCAACTCTTTCATGCCTTGGCCCACCCTTAATCATCATGTCTTAAGATGCCTTCCATTTATCCATTGTCTTGCCTTGGCCTTGTTACCTTGTCTTGGCCTTGCCTTGTGTTGCCTTGATTTGTCCTTGCCTTTTCTTTGGCCCTAAGACAAGCCAAGACACTAACCACGATTGCCAAAAATATATTAATGTGGTGTTTTTAAAATGGTGTTTTAGGCAATGCAATTTTATTCAAACCAAATGCAAAATCGATCTGCAAATTCCAAATTCCAAATTCCATACCCCCACCCTCCAAGCAGTAAGTAAAAAGAGCTCACGGTGTTGCATGATACATGAAATGCAAGCCTAATTTGCCTTTGGGAGGAACTAGAAAAGGCTTTAGAGCCAGAATTTCAAAAGTTTACAAGAACTACTACATACGTAGAGATATCTAGAAAAATAAAAACAAAGCACACAACAGCACATGTCTAACCTATACCGCTTAAACAATAGAATGAAGGTTTCCCCAAGTAAATGATAGCCCACTACATCTCAGGTTGTTCCAGTAACCAAAAACCCCTAAAATATGAGTTACTAGACATATATAATATGGATATGCAGCAAGACAATGAATGACAAGTTTGAAAACATACAGCTCATATGTAATTGGACACAACCATATGACATTGTCGATAATAGATTGATACTAAAGATGGTATTGAAATAAGTTTCACATAAGGTACTGGTAAAAGAGGCAATATAATCTTAACCTACAAGTTACTACAGAGGAAGCATTAATTTGTAAGTAGTTCAATGAAAAAAGTGAGAAAGATTCAGCAGTTCACTTTCTACCTACAAAGTGTTTATTATGTTGCGAGAAGATAAGTCCTAGATAGACCTAATAACCTTGGATTTGGGGTGACAATTATAAGAACCAAAGTTAATACAACGATGCCACTGGTCTTTCATAGGTAAACTAACTGGCATTATTCCTAACAAGGTAAATTAGCTACAGGTTCTTCATTAAGATGGAATGCTTCAGCGAAAGTTAAAATAAAGATGTCACCAAAAAAGCAAAGAGGATGATCATTAATCTTATCCACTTTTTTCTTTATGAGGGTAAGAAGGTCCACTTCCCAGCCTGTTACTACTAATAGCCTGAGGGCATCAACATATCACCATTAGAGAAAGGGAAAAGATTTTTTTTTTAATAAAAAGGCAAACAAACTAATTCCTAGCTGGATTGAATTATATAAAATGCCTCCTTTATTGGCTTCCTAATACAGACATAAAACAATCTATTCTAAGTATTCATAAAGTTACACCATAGAGTAAATCTAACAGGCACAAATGCTTCAAAAAGAAGCAACGTTTCGTCAACCAATGACAAAACCAGCATCTAATACAATATGAAATAAGAAAAATAAGATTTAAAGACAAAAACCTATGATCCGTATCTGCAGCATAGATAAAAAAAAAATAACAATTTTGTTGCTGGGAAAAGGGAAATTTTTGGACTTTCAAATGATAAAACTGCAGACTGCTAAGCTCACCTGAATGTTCTGGTTGATTTTCTACTTTCTTAGTAGAATCACGCAATAAGTTTGCATCCATATCCCCACTACAATCCACATCCTGCTCCTTAATGGAAGGTTTGGTAGGCTTCAACTTCACAGCGGGCTTTTTCACCAATGATAGCTTGCAAAAATGGTAAGAATTTGTGCTGATAGTGACCGAGGGTGTCCTATTGAAAAGAATCTAACATCAGAAGCTTACAAGCCCACTTACACAAATACGAGCAACATTGAATAGCAAGGCAAATACAAAGTTGGCAACAAAGTATGTTTGCAGGAGGAAATTAGGGTCTAAATACCTGGAAAGCACTCCATTTTCAAAATCCCACAACTTTATTGTTCCATCCCTACCCTGACTACAAAGAATAACCCAAGCAATCAGCTAAGAGAGAAAAAGGGGCCAAAATGTCACCACAAAACTGCACCAATTCAATTTCTACACAGAAATAAAAGAGAAATAATATAACCTAAGAACTTTGTCACCTCCAATAGAAGGATCGGAAGCAACACACATAATCCCATGAGCTGCACTGTGAACCCTACAACAATAACAAAAAATCACCTAGTACAACTCACATTTTCTTCATACAAAAGCAATTCAATAAATCAATCAAAACAAAGGCGCATGAATGATTTCCCGTGAATGATGAAAGAGGATCTTCATTGTGCAAAGACCAAGGCCATTTTTTGACCCAAGTGTTCACAAGGTACAAGCACATGGGCAAAGAAATAGCCTTGATTGTATCATATATAAGATACAGCTGCTTGTACATAGAAAATTGCCAAGATGAAACAAATACCACGCAGAGTTTAATGTCCGATGCTGCACTGTGTCCCATATCCTTAACTCACCATCCGAAGAACTGCAAACCATCCACAACAAATTGTTACTAAATATTACATCTCAAGTTCCAATGACTAGCACAATAGAGTATAACTGAAGGAGTAAATTATATACCCAGAAAACAGCAAGGGTTTACTCCAATGGAAGCAAACATCCATAACCGACGCACGGTGCCCTCTTAGCACAGCAATTGGATCAGGGGGTGGTCTCTTTTGGCTCATTCTTTCGTTCTGCAACTAAATTGTCCTGATTAAACTTCTCTATTTTCCCAATGTACTCTTCAAGCAGTATACTATGCATTCCAACAATTAACACCAAAAAAAAAATGGTGTAAGCTGCAATTCTGAAGGTGGGAATTATCTAACAGCAAGAATTCATCATATCTTTGATTTGACATATAAATTAACACCCATATAATTTGAGGCCCCTATTACATTTTCATAAAGATTATATCTTTGCAACATGAAGCACTTGAATCATTCAATTTTTATTTCATTATACTGAATAGTTTTATCAGGTTAACAGTGCCATCTTTCTAAGAATATTTCAAGGAAATTCAATTTATTTTACTGAAAATAAACTTAACCCAATTAAAATTGGGTGGCTTGCCGGAGATTTTACATCCAAATTAACTTGTAACATTAGCTAATTTTTCAATTTATTCCCAAAGTTTTTATTCTATTTTTATACCGGAAAATTCAATAGGGAGAATATATAACTACAGTATATGTGCTGAGCATATTGACCAAGAAGAAACAATGGAAATTGCCCAAAAATAAATATTAAAAAAAAAAAAAAAAAAAAAAGGAATTGGTATGCACCTGGTGCTTTGCCTTGCCAGAAATCAGAGTTAACACTGAACAGAGAGGACCGACGATGAAAGACAACAGAAAAAATGCAAAAAGGAAGACTTTAGCCAAGTTATGTTTGACGGGTACCGGGGTTTGGACTTTCTAGGGTCTCCTAGTCAAGGCCTCGAGGGCTGTAAAATCGGGTGCTTGAGTTGGGTCTTGCTAGCTCGGACCATATTTCAATTCAATTCAATAAAAACAAAGAAAAATTGTCAAAAATAATATTCCTACAATATTTCAGCGGTCAGCAAAAACAAGTCAACCTTTCGATTATTTCTGAATAATACAACTTTTTGAAGGTATCCACTTTAAAGAAGATTATTTACCTGCAACCTTAGTTAATTTTTTTTAATCTAATTAACTCTTAATTAAAACTTTAATTATGATTAATTAATAATTAAAATCTTTTTAAAAAAATTAAAAAAAAACCCTCTTCCACCACCAGCCACTCCTTCCCCTTCCCCGGCGAGTTGCCAACCCAGCCCCCGGCGCCGGCCACGCTTAGATCTCCCCTTCCCGGCACCCTCCTCATCCCCGCACATCCCCCGTTCTCTCTACTCTCTTCCGCAATCCCCACAAAACCACCGAAAACCCTCCCTCCCGCAGAAAACCACCGAAAACCACCTAAAAATTATCCTCTACCCTCGAAAAACCCTAAGCGAAATCCTAGGGAGGTCCGGTTAGGATTTTTCGATGGCGAGGGATTGGTTTTAGGTGGTTTTGTGCAGGAGGAGGGTTTCAGGGATTGTGGTTTGTGGGGAAGAGAAAGAAGAGAGAAGGGGCGACATCGTTGACATGCTGTGTAGGGGGGCCGGCGCCGGGGGAGGAGATTTAGGTGTGGCCAGCGCCAGAGGTCAGCTTGGCAGGTCGCCGGGGAAGAGGAATGGGGTTGGTGCTGGTGGTGGCGGAGGTGGAGGTGGAGGTGGGTGGTTTTCTTATAAATAAAATAAATAAATAAATAAATATAATAATAATATTATTAAATTAAATTAAAAACATCAAATTTAAAAAAAAATAATTTAAATTGTCAAACCAATAAGATTATGACACGTGTCTCATTTAACCTGTTAATTAGGTCACTAACCGGTCATAACTCGTTTAAAGCGAATACCCTCAAAAGGTTGTATTATTCAGAAATAATCAAAAGGTTAACTTGTTTTTGGCGGACCGCTGAAAGGTTGTATTATTTTGACAATTTTTTCTAAAAATAATGCAAGTTACTAAGGGACTGTTCACATTTATTGAACTGAACTGAACTGAGCTGAAATGAATACTTTATGAGAGAAGGAAATTAGGAGCTGAACTGAAGTGAAGTGAACCAAGTTGAACTAAACTGAACTGATTGGAGCTGAACTGAATTGAAATGAAATTAAGCTGAAGTGAACAGGCCCTAAATACGAAGTAATAATTTTGGTTTAGCAAAAATAAGGTGAATAATAAAGGTTTAAATCTATGATTAATCTTAAATCTTAAGCATTAATTTTTACACTTAAATTTGGTAATTGTTTTACAACATTCCTTTAAGACGCCTATTAAATACATGTACTACAATAATTGTTCTTAATTTGGTAAATAATTATTCTTGTATTATTAGAATAATTATTCTTGGACATACAAATTATTGTACCCTCTCTCTTTAAGATTGAGTGTATTCACCTAATATTTCTTCATATTGCCCTATGAAATATCCAATTTACCCTTACTCTCTCCCCCCCCCCCCCCCCAAATCTAATTTTCTCTCCATTTTCTATATGAGATTCTAAGTATATTAACTACAAATAAACCCCTTCATCAACTTTGTCACTTCGCTGGACATGCCACATGGTAGTTCCTATTTCTTCCATATTCTCTCCACATACATGGCGCTATTTCATTTCATCATATTTGTCACTCTCGGGAAATAATCAATACACAACCTACATAACATATTTTGTTTCTTTTGCTAATACTTCTTTATGTTGTCAAAGTGGCTATTTTGGTGCCATTTTCTTCACGTAATTGTTTTTATAAAAAATCAAACAAGCACTTTAATTGACGATAAATCAACTAAATTTCTTCAATTATTACATGTTTTATACGTTTGCAATGTCAAGCTCGATATTGTCTACTAAGTACTAACAATTATCATCAGGGCCGTCTTATAGCATGTTTTTTATGATACACAGAACAGGGCCCCAAAATTGAGGGGTCCAAAATTTCGTTGGTTCAAGTAAAAAAAAAAAAAAAAAAAAAAAAAAAAAAAAGAAGAAAAGAAAGTAAATATCTCATCTTTATCATTTTCTCGTAAAATAAGGCCACCATTTCCAAAACCATATCCAAACCCTTCAGATTTTTTCTTCTCCAAATTTAAGTCTTTGATTTTAGTTTCTAAATTTCTAAGTAAAATTAAACACTTTTTTTTTATTTTTTATTTATTAATTTTTAATTTTTATTTTTTATACATATCTCTCTTAAATGTCTAATTCCCTTAATTGTACCCAAGTACCACTATTTTTTAGGCAAACTTTAAGCAACAATTTATCCTCAATTATAATATTCGATTTTGATTACAATTAATTGCCAATTTATTTTCATATTATACCAGTATTAAGTACTTTCATACCCACAAACAATTAGTCAATTAGAATCTTTGCACAAAAAAAAAAAAAAAAAAAGGTACTATCTTTTTCAATTGTGATTCAATTAAATCCACAAGTTCTTTGCCCAAGAATTCTTCCATTAGAGTTTGTAGAGTTGGAGCTATGGTGTTTGCCGGTTGTGTTTCTCTCTTTTTTTTTTAAAGTATAATAATAATAATAATAATAATAATAATAATAACAATAATAATACTTTTTACCTTTTATTTTAAAATGGATTTTTTTTACTTATTAAGGGCCTAATTTTTGTAATTAGAACAGGGCCTCCAAATTGTCGGAGACGGCCCTGATTATCATTCGCGCTACTAAGATGTAGTTTATACACACTTTGCAGTATTAACCACCAATCCTAGCTTCATACAACCCACAATTGCTTTAACGAGTATACTTTGCAATTATAAATCATATCTATTACTAAGAACCACCATTATTTCTTTAATGCAACCAATGTCACAGATCCCTAATTTTCATGTATTTTACATCACGATCAATTATTTATTCCTTTGGTGGTAAACAACTATACATTACTTCGTATTTTTTTCAATGCCAATTTCATGTATTATCGAATATATATTACTCATAACGACTTTCATAACTGTTGGTAACAGTTGCCATATGAGGATGATTATTTTCGCGCCACCACTATATCTTATACACAACTGCCATCAACAGTTACCATATTAGGATGATTATTTTCGCGCCACCTTATCATATTAGGATGATTATTTTCGCTCCACCACTATATCTTATACTCAACTGTCATCAATAGTTACCCTATGAGGATGATTATTTTCGCGCCACCACCATATCTTATACGCAACTGTCATCACAGATCGTCAACTGTCATACACTTCACATCACGATCAACTGATTATACCTCAAAACAATAACCCACCATTCTTCTAAACAACTCTACATGTACCTGATTCCCAATCCCAATCTCATCCGCCATTAAAAACAGAGCATCCACACCATCTCTTCGATCTCCATCAAACAATCACCCTCCACCTTTCACGATAACTCTATTAACGCCACCATCACACATCACCAATTTCCACATTTCACATCAAGACCATTCTGATTACTCCTTTCTACAATTAACACGTCGTACTCAACATCATCCATCATCGATCTTCCACACCAATTTTCACTTAATAGTGGTAACTAACAACCATCAAATTTTATTAATACAATAACATCTCAAAATTCATAGAATCAAATATTGAGAATTGAAGACACAAGTACAAAAGACCTTTCCATCTCTCTCTCTCTCTCTTCTTCGCTGACTCCACTTTTCTCTCTCCTTTGTTTCTCCTGCCTAAAACACACAGGCCTCGTTTTTCTTTTCCCTCCCAGTAAACACTCATACACATGCGTTATATACTTATATTCTTCACCAAAAAAAAATCAATTGAGATATAAAAATACTCCCTTTATATTTCTTCACTTTAGGTGAAATTTCTGTGTATTGGGTTCTGCTATATCAAAGCTTTAACATCTAAAGCTTCAGGTTTTCGAGAATTTCAATTGGGAAAATTGCTCCATTGGTTTGTTTAGGTAATTTCTGATCTCCCCTTTTCGTGTTTTGTGTTTGTTATTTCAGTATTTTTCTTACTCTAGAACTTTAAAACCCTAGTTTATGAATTGTTGTTTTGTTTGTTTTCATTGGCATTATACAGGAAAAGGGTTTTTATATTTGAAGGAATTAGAATACTTTGTTTTAGCAGTGGAGATTGATTTGGGTTTTGTTTTTGGAATTCTGGGTGTTGCTTGAATTGATTGAATGTTGTTGAATTTGCTGAGGAATAAATTTTTTTTGCTGAATTGTGAGAGGGAATGATTGGGGTATGGAGATAGGAAATGCCCCAAATTGATTAAAATTGAAGGGTTGTATGTTTTTTGCTGATCCAGGTGTTTGGTTAGGGTTTGGAAAGGAGGGCTGTGAAAGTTAGGGTTGGTGAGGGAGAATATGGATGGTGAAGATAAAAAGGTTGGCCTCAAAAAGAGGTCCAAAGGGGTTGAGATTAATGTAGATTCTGATGATGATGAGCCAATTGGGGCATTGTTCAAGTTGAAAAGCAAGAGAAACCCAAAGAAGGTTAAGTTGGGATCGGATGGTGAGAAGGGTAAAGAGTTAGGGGTTAAGGGTAAGATTGTAGATGGAGATTTAGGGGGGATGGAGGATACCTTAGCAAGCTTTAGGAAGAAGTTGAAGGGTCCTAAGAAAGATAGTGGTCCTGGGAGTTTAGTGAAGATGGACTTGGTGTCAAAACTGGCCGAACTTGCGGATGAATGTCTTAATGTTTCACAGAAGGATGAGGGTCTCGTAACTAAGCTGGTTCAAGGTGCTGAGGATGAAGCTTGTGATGTGATTTCAGATTTAAGTATAAGTCAAAAGTCAGAGAAGAAGCAAAATGAAAAAAGTAAGAAGTCCAAGGCTGCATTAGCTGAAAAGAGTCCTAGAGTGCTTGTTGAAGCAGATGACATTGAGATGCTGGAAGGTAATTCATCAGAAAACCAAGTTAAGAGACCGGAAGGTTTGATGAGCCCGAAAAACAAACATAAGAAGAAGGATACGAGATCCAAGTCTTCTTCAGCTGCAAAGAGTCACAGGGTTTCTGTACATAGAGATGACAGTGAGGTACCAGACAACCATGCATTAAGTGATCAGGTAGAGGAAAAGGAAGGTGCATCTACTAGCCCTTTACATGACAATTTGACAGATTCTCTTTCCTCCTTTTTAAGAAAGACGCAGTCTGGTGTACGCAAGAAGTTGCGTGCTGCTTCTGTTTCAAACTCTAGGAAGGGAGGGCATCTGCAGGAGAAAGATCAGTGTCCAAGCTCAGGTCGTGTTTCCATAGATTTTCAATCTACAGTTGAAAAGAACTCTCTTTCAGATGCAAAATGTAGAAATAATAGTCATAAATCAGAAGATTATCTTATTGATAGTGGCCGAATCAACTCCATTGCTCCCCACTATGAGTTAGTGAGAGATCAGGGTTTAGACACTCTACTTGGTAAGGGGTCTGGAAATGTACCATTCAAGGATCCTGCACATATTGATAGTATTATTACTGATATAAGTACAGAACTTGACACTTGCAACTCTATGGTGGACCATTCATATCCAGCTTCCCAAGTAGTTGCTTGTTCTGATTTAAATAGAGTAGAAATCAAAATTGGTGAATTTTGCAAAGAGGTTGAAATGGTCCAGGAGCAGCCTCAAATTGTCTTATCAAATAAAATCTGTGAAAAAGATGCAGCTAAGTTTCCTGTTGTAAAGGCTTTTAATCAACATATTTCTTGTTCTCAAGATGCTCAACCCCAGAATGGAGTTGGGAGTTTTGTACCCTTAAATGCCAGCAGCATGGTTAATGATGCTCCCTGTTCTACCTCCAAATCAGATTTTGTGGAAGAATTACGTGGACCAACCAAGTGTGAGGCTACTGTTAGATCTCATAATGACTGTATTCAGCATGATATGGACACTTCAAGAGCTGATCCAGTGTGTGCTTCTGATCAAAATAATGAAGGTGATGCTCTCATCGGGATCGATGTCAATGAAGGAGCCAATGGAATTTCGCCCTCCCCATCCATCACACCATGTGAGAATGGCGCTTATCTAGAAAATTCTGGATGCTTTCCGGAGTCCAACAACCAGTGTAATTCCGCGTTGAATGATCGTGCTGTCCGGAGGGCGAAAAAGCGGAAAGATGGCGACATGGCTTATGAGGGTGATGTCGCTTGGGAGGTTGTGATGCAGGAGCATGGCTCTCTTGATTTGTATCATCCGGTAGATAGAGACCTGGGCTCTCTGTCAAAGGAGAGATTTGATTCTTCTCCAAATGCAGGCCTTGACTTTGAGGTTGGTGGAGCTGCTGCAGTGTCAGTTGGTCTCAAAGCTCGCGCAGTTGGTCTTGTGGAGAAGATTAAATTCAAGGAGGTCTTGAAGCGCAAAGGTGGATTGCAAGAATACTTGGAATGCAGGTTAGTACTTGTTTAGAACTGGATCGCTGTAGCGTTACTTAATGTTCTAGTTAATTTTCAGGTTATTATTAGTTTCGAATCATTCTCCCATATTATCTTTATATTGTGACAAAGTTTATCAGGTGCTGTATTTTGGTCTTTGATTGTTAATCTTGAGATGTTTAGTTTTTGTTGTGAAATTATATTTTGTTTCTTCCATGTGGGAAATCCATTATATTATTGGAATGTGGAAGTAGACATCATTGTCCTGTTAATTTATGTATATTTTCAAGGTATACTTATGACAGACCTACTTTATGAGAAATGATTTTTTGACACCATTGTTTTGTTTAGCTCTGAATGTTGGTTTGATTAAAATATTAGGATTTCCTGAATTGTGGTGATATGTCTGCATGTTTTATGTTTGTATCTCATCCTTAAAAATTTATTTCAATTGGAATTCTTGGTTTGATGCAATGCAGGAACAAGATTTTGAGTCTTTGGAACAAGGATGTCACCCGTGTGCTGCCTCTTGCTGATTGTGGCATTGCTGCAACTCCATCCGATGACGAACCTCAGCGTGCTTCCTTGCTGAGGGATATCTACTCATTTCTTGACCAAAGTGTGAGTCGTGTTTACCGGATTTTATCAACTTCATCCTTCTCCATTTTCTCTTCCATCACAATTTTATTTCTTCCTTTGTGATTTTCCCCCTGTCTTTTCTCACTAATACGTGAAACAGGGATATATAAATGCTGGAATTGCTGCTAACAAAGAGAAGGCAGAGCCCAAGTCTAGAGGGAATTATAAACTGTTAGGAGAAAAAAAGTTTGAGGGAGGTTCTGGGGCTTCTGTTGCTGACTCAGTAGACGGAGTATCTTTTATCCTTGGTCAGATCAAAAGTCTTGATACATTCCCTAAGGCAGAGGATGGTGTTCCTTTAGCTGATGAGAACCCCACAGAAGAAGATGTGAAAGCTGGTGTTGAAATTATACTTGATCCATCTTCTGATAAGCAGCTTGATGCATGCCAAGGTGAAGGGAAACCTGATGAGCAATGCATTGATGAGAAAGCATCTACAGAAAACCTTGAATCAGACTTCTCATCTGCTGATATACTGGGGAAGAATCTCGATAATGCTGTAGACCCTTGTCTGCCAATGACTCGTGAGCATTTGGAGGCCAATACATGTGACTTGGATAGCAAGAAAAGGATCATAGTAGTGGGAGCTGGGCCTGCAGGTTTAACTGCAGCACGCCATTTGCAAAGACAAGGATTTTCTGTCATTGTGCTTGAGGCGAGGAGTAGGATAGGTGGTCGGGTTTATACCGACCGCTCTTCACTTTCAGTTCCTGTGGATCTTGGGGCGAGCATTATTACGGGAGTTGAGGCTGATGTGGCTAGTGAAAGACGACCAGATCCTTCATCTTTGATTTGCGCTCAGTTGGGTCTTGAGTTGACAATACTAAACAGTGATTGTCCACTTTATGATATCAGAACTGGTCAAAAGGTTCCTCCGGATGTTGATGAAGCTTTAGAAGCGGAGTTCAATAGTCTTCTCGATGATATGGTGTTTGTTGTTGCAAAAAAAGGAGAAAGTGCTACAAGAATGTCTCTTGAAGATGGTTTAGAGTATGGTCTTAAAAGACGCCGTCAGATCCTTTCTGAAACAGACAATGGAAAATATGGAATATTGCGGCCGTTGACTGGCACTGTCAATCATGAAATGGGTTCTGAGGGCTACCATTCTGCAGAGCAGAATGTTGATAGGGATGGAACACTCAGTCCTCTTGAGAGGAGAGTTATGGATTGGCATTTTGCTCACTTAGAATATGGTTGTGCTGCATTGCTGAAGGAAGTATCTCTTCCTCATTGGAACCAGGATGATATTTATGGAGGATTTGGGGGTGCTCATTGTATGATTAAAGGAGGTTATGGTGCTGTTGTGGAATCAATAGCTCAAGGACTTTCCATCCATTTGAACCAGGTGGTGGCTGACATTTCTTATGGTGCAGTGGGCTCAGAAGGATCTGATAATAGCTCATACAAGGTAAAAGTGTCAACTTTCAGTGGCAAGGAGTTTTCCGGAGATGCTGTTTTAATAACTGTGCCACTTGGTTGCTTAAAAGCGGAATCCATTAAATTCTCTCCACCATTGCCACAGTGGAAACATTCAGCAATCCAGCGGCTGGGTTTTGGTGTTCTCAATAAAGTAGTCCTGGAGTTCCCTGTAATATTTTGGGATGATACTGTAGATTACTTTGGAGCTACAGCTGAGCACTCCGACCTAAGAGGTCGCTGCTTTATGTTCTGGAACATCCAGAAAACAGTTGGAGCTCCTGTTCTCATAGCATTAGTTGTTGGTAAAGCAGCTAAAGAAGGACAGAATATAAGCCCCTCTGATCATGTAAATCATGCTTTGAGGGTTCTACGTAAACTATTTGGTAATACTGCTGTTCCTGATCCAGTTGCATCAGTAGTGACAGACTGGGGAAGAGATCCTTATAGTTATGGTGCGTATTCTTATGTTGCTGTTGGAGCTTCTGGGGAAGACTATGATATAATAGGTAGACCAGTTGAGAATTGTTTGTTTTTTGCTGGTGAAGCTACCTGCAAGGAGCATCCAGATACAGTGGGTGGTGCAATGATGAGTGGGCTGCGAGAGGCAGTTCGTATAATTGACTTATT
Source organism: Chenopodium album (assembly GCF_948465745.1). Taxonomy (NCBI): domain Eukaryota; kingdom Viridiplantae; phylum Streptophyta; class Magnoliopsida; order Caryophyllales; family Amaranthaceae; genus Chenopodium; species Chenopodium album. The sequence continues at coordinate 43,408,054 of NC_137849.1, forward strand.
GACTACTGGTAATGACTACACAGCAGAAGCAGAAGCTGTTGAAGCTGCCCAGAGACAATCAAGCAGTCAGAAGAATGAAGTTAAGGACATTGCAAGAAGGCTTGATGCAATTGATCTCTCCAGTGTCCGCTATAAGAGCCCATCAGATAGATCCCAGCTTTTTGCTAGAGAAAGTCTACTGCAGGATATGTTCTTTAGTGCCAAAACATTAGCTGGACGATTGCGTCTGGCCAAAGAGCTATTAAGTCTTCCTGTTGAATCTCTGAGGTCTGTTGCTGGGACAAAAGAAGGGCTTGGTGTACTCAACTCGTGGATATTGGTGAGATTTGTACCAACACTATTTCTCTTGAATGGAAGACAGACACAACAATTGCTAATGTTGTGTTTTTGCTTTGAAGTCTCTAGTACTGAAGTTGAGAGATTGTTAAGATTGCAATTTAACGTTTCTCTTACATATTGACAGGATTCCATGGGAAAAAATGGAACTCAACTCCTTCGTCTCTGTGTCCATATACTTGTGTTGGTTTCCAGAGACTTGGTAGCTGTCCGGCTGTCAGGTATATGCAATTTTTTTTTTTTTTTTTTTTTTTTTTTATTATTTTTTTTTTACTAGCTACTTTGCTAGACATTAAAAAAAAGTTGTTCATTGGTATCTTTTCTGTCATTTGATGGTTTTGGTATATTTTAATACTTTTAAAGTTTTGTGCATATATTTTGGTTTGCAGTATAGATCACTTTTACAAATGTTCAACTCATCTATTGTTTTCCTTTCCTTCAAATTAACTTTGCTTTGGTTCCTACAAAAATAAGATCTATGTGCAGTTGTGCACCAGTAGTGATATTAGGATGGCCTGTATGTTTTCCTGCATTCGACGTGGTAAATTTCAGCTGATTTCTCACCTATGAATTCTTTGGATTTTAAATGTAGGTATTGGAAAAACTGTCAAAGAGAAAGTCTGCGTTCATACTAGTCGTGACATACGCAGCATCGCAAGCCAGTTGGTTCACATGTGGATTGAGGTTTTCCGTAAGGAGAAGGCTACGAATGGTGGCTTAAAATTATTGAGGCACATGACAAATGCAGATTCTTCAAAAGCAAAAGGGAAAGATCCAGGTTCAAGGAAACCTCCTATACATATGCAGCACTATGCGGCTGGAAATAAGGTCAATTCAAGCTCAAAAAAGCTAGCTGTTAAGCAAGTGAAGTCAGAAAATGCAACTGGCTCAAAAATGGATGCTCGGTCATCAGCATCACAAATTTCAAATGGCTCACCTGGTAACAAGTTAGAAGAGGGTGGGAACTTACCATTGTCAGAAGAAGAACAGGCTGCTCTTGCTGCTGCAGAGGCTGCCCGTGCTGCTGCGGCTGCAGCTGCTGAGGTATGCCCCCCTCTCTCCCCCCCTCCCCCAATTATTATTGTTCAGCTTATAAATGGAAAGGTACAACTTACAAGAAAGGGAAGGAAAAGAAAATGACGAGAAATTTTAGTAAATCAGGAAGGTATACTGTAAGCATGTATTTATCTCTTGAACATATAACCTTGTTTAGTTGCTAATGCTCTTTAGGGGATTGGTACAAAAGATGTAGGCTTTCACCTTATGAGCCTTAGCTAACTTGAAGATCCAGAGGATAAAGCAGGAAGTATCAAAACTAGATTTTTAAGTGAGATACATCATAATTAATAAGATATTGAAAGATCAATTGAATTCTGAACTGGCATCACTTGTTTATATGGTCCGTGTTTGGCCATTTGATAATATTAATCACTTATCTTTGGATGGGGTAGAATTGGGCATTGTATGTTTTGTCATTAAATTTAACAATTACTTCTGTTGCTTATTGCTAGGCCTATGCATCATGTGAAGCTAGAGTGAGTATGATGCAGTTACCGAAGGTACCGTCTTTTCAGAAGTTTGCTAGGCGAGAGCAATATTCACTAGTGGATGATATTGAGCGAAAAAGATGGTCTGGTGGTGTTTTGGGAAGACAAGACTGTTTATCAGAAATAGACTCAAGAAATTGTAGAGTTAGAGATTGGTCTGTTGATTTTTCAGCTACATGTGCCAATATTGACAATTCAAGAATGTCTACCGATGACTTTTCACAACGGAGCCATTCAAATGAAATGGCATGCCAATTAAACTTGAGAGAGCATTCTGGAGAAAGTGCGGCTGGGGACAGCACTGCATTTACTAAAGCTTGGGTTGATTCTTCTGGTAGTGATGGGATAAAGGACTACCATGCCATTGAGAGATGGCAGTGCCAGGCTGCAGCTGCTGAGTATGAATATCAATCTTCCGTACATGCTGAGGATGAGGAAGATTCAAGCACACTGTCAAGACATCTCACAAGGAAGCCAGAAGGAATGGTTAATGAGAGTTCTGTTTCACAGGTGACAGTAAACAAGGATTTGGCTGCTAACCAGCACATAGGAACTGAGCATATCAAGCAGGGTGTTGTGGATTATGTAGCTTCTCTGCTCATGCCTTTGTACAAAGCAAGGAAGATTGATAAAGACGGTTATAAGTCGATAATGAAAAAGAGTGCAACAAAGGTCAGATACAATTTTTAATTGACAGCCATATTCAATTACAAGCACTACTTTATATTTTATATTATCGCCCTACCAAGATAGTACAAGGGGAAGATTTAGTTTCCCACAAGTGCCATTTTCAATACATTGACATCATTTTTGTTTAATTTCTCAGGTCATGGAGCAGACAACTGATGCCGAAAAAGCAATGGCCGTCTGTGAGTTTCTTGATTTTAAGCGCAAGAATAAGGTAAGACTTAGTTTCTTTTTAGCTGGCGCAATTTTTTTTTTTTTTTGGGTAAATACCTAGTTTTGCCTTTCATCTGATTGTGATGGCTTTGCCTTAATCTTCTAGTTTTACTCCCTCTTGTTTTTAACGAACTCCCATAGTATTTCTTACTATTGCCTTTTTACCTACAACTATTTTTTAAAAGCCTTCCGACAAGAATTGGCCTTAAACTTAGTACTTTCCCAGGTTACAACTCTTAATGATACTTATTTAGAAATTCAGAATTATATTACTTTGGTGGGTTGAGATGAAAAAAATATTATAGTGAGGTATAGTTATGGTACATATAAGTCATTTTTTTTTCAGTCAATCCTAATCAATTGTGGTCTACTTATATTATACTTGTATTATTTACGGATGGAGAGAATATCTTCTTTGATGTTGTTGCCTTTCATCTTACTGTTGTCCTTTTGCCTCTTCGTATTTCTCTCTCTCTCTCTCTTTTTTTTTGTTCACCTGTTGGATTGAGCTTAATGAAATAAATTTGAATACTTTCTTATAAAATGCGGAAGCTAACTGAGAAGTGGTGTCGTAGTTATTTGTTGAATGACTTTCTTTGAGGCTTTGTTTTGCAAATGGGGGCAAAAGGCAGAATCCCATTACCCTCGTCTCAGTTCTCGAAGTTGTGGTTGAAAGTTGTGCTATCTATCTGCCCTCAAGGATATACCTATAGTATGCATAGTAATAACAATGCTATTTTCAAACTAAAAAAGTAACAATGTTCTTATATGATTATCGATATTGACGAGGTTAGTGTTAGCAGTATCATAAGAATGGCTGTTTAATATCATTACTTATACCATCTGTTTGCTTGATTAATTGCAGATTCGCGCTTTTGTTGACAAGTTGATCGAGAGACACATGCCAATGAAGCCAGCAGTGAAGCCTTGATGTGCTGCCGTAGCATGCAATACATACAAACCATCAAAGCACTTGGTGACTGGGGATGTTGGATTGTGGACAATAGAAACCTTGGTTTGGCACATCTTTTGGCATTTGCCTTAGACAATTAGCTCATAGAATCTTGTTCGTGTAAAGGAGAAACAAATCAGAGAATTTCCTGCTGTCTATTGTGGGGGGATTTACGCAGCTTTTCTGGCATTTCTGAAGTTGTTCAGACGTTCTCACAGAAGTACTGTCTGAGCTTTGTCTAGGCTTCTGCTGATTATGTGAAGCAAGTGTTGCGACCTCTTGCATATCTGCCATAGAGACCAGTTCCATTTGAAGAAAACATGGTTTTTTGAATGCATTCTTTTCTTCTGCATCAATTGTACTTCTCAGGGTGGAAAAGAGCACCCCAAATTTTTTTAGTTTATTTTTTTTTCTGCACAGGGATTATTCATAGATGAAAACCTCAGTTTTGTCTTTTAACATTGTACAGAATAGGATTGTTGCCATTAGTATACAACACCTTTTCTTCTCTCTGGGAAGATCATTAAATATTTTTCCTCCTATTGGTACTAAGGGTACAAGTTTTGTGCTGGCTTGGAAAACAAAAAAACGATTTGTTTCCTTGAATGTTTTGATATGCACACCTTCATCATGGAAGCTTTTTTTGAGCATATGCATGGATGCCTGTTTATGGCTGCATGTATCAAGTGCATCTCAAACACTGGATATGCATAATTGAATTGCGGGCACAAGTGAGATGCATGAGAGGCACACTCACATTGAACTGGTGAGATGAGGCTTTTGGCCCTTGGTGTTATATAATATATATCCATCATTGCAGATTGAAAGATATGTTATTTTTACTGATTGAATGATAGATGAAAGCATCTGTGTCTGGATTTATCTGGTTTGTTTGAGTAACTTGTCGTGATATGTATTTTTGAAGTTTATGTTACTTATAGACTTTGTTCTCTTCTATGTCCCTTCTTCAGATTGACTCAATGGAAGTCAATTTTCTTTGCAAAGGATGGATTCAAATCATTTATGTGCATGGAAACAAGTTCTACTAGCCTGAAAACTTCTACGTGGTCGATTTGGCTTCCGCACAAGGTAAGTGAAAAATAGAATTAATACCTTAAAAATCCTGATTCTTTTAGGGATTTTATTAAAATAGCTTGGGTGGACTGGGGGGGGGGGAGTATATGATGAAGTAGGTAATAAATTAATTTCTTAGATGTCTCTACTTAATGCTTATGAACTTATTATGGTATGTAATGATTCTTGATGATATGAGATGTTAGTTCATTTATAGAATTTCTTTACTTATCGAATGATCAAATAGGTACTTTCTCTTTCATCAGTACGCTGTCACACTTTCCCAATCCTTCATGATTAAGGATATGACATATTTATACAGCAAAACCCTTAAAAATAGGTATGCCATCAAAATCCTCTACTTATCACTATAATATATGTAGATATGTAATGATTTATAACCCGTTGCGCTGATAGGAAATGTGCCAACTTTTTCTGGCTAGTATATTGTCAGTAATGAAGTTAATCAATAATGAGATATTTATGTGCACTTTTTTCATTTGACTTTTCAGGCCTCAACGCTCAAAATAGTTGCTGATTTGCACTTGTGGTTAAACTGAAATGAGATAGCTATTGCTGCTTAATAATTTTGATGTGAGGATGATTAAGATTTCTGCTTGTTAAGTATATATTTTTTGTTTGTTTGTTTGTTTGTTTGTTTTTTTTTTTTTTTTTTTTTTTTTTTTTTTTTAATTTGAGTTCTGAATTAATTACATTTAAATGATTCAAGTTGAGTAGATACGGACATGCAATTCTTTTTATTTACAGAGGCGATGTGGCTGCCGGACATCACATTGTAAAGTTGTATTTTTCACCTTACATTTGACCGAGAAATTGGAAGAGCATACTCATGGTTTGTTCCCCAGCCATGTCAGGAAAGCGTTCAAGATGACAATATGTTAATGTGTATGCTTACTACCTGAGCAGAGTATAAACAGTAGCATATATGCAGTAATTATGAACTGCCATTACTTTGCACTATCGTGCAGACCTCTCATGTCTGAAACCTGAGGGAATTTAAAACATTTTGGCGTGGAGAAGTTGCTGGGGGCTGTTAATGATCAGAGTGAGTTCCTCTTATTGTTCTTTCAAATTATCTTAGTTGTTAATTGTGATTCTGCATGCAGATTGTTTTTGTGAAGTTATGGAAGCTAGAGATTTGAAAAACGGATCTGATGTTGGGCATCCCTCACCTGTTGTTGCGAATTCTGAGCTTGAATACTCATTTCTATTTCCCTGAGTTTTGTAATTTCATTATGGCATGCACTGTAAATGCCATAGAATTTCGAATCAATAATAATTCCCGTTTCTTGTCTCAGGAACCCTTTTTGCCATATTTTCGCCACATTTTTATTCTTTTACTCGCTTTATCTTAAATTCAATTGTTGTCATGATAGTTTAAATTGAATGTGTTATGTTGATAGTTTCATTGGATTAGTAATTGGATATGTAGATGAAATGAGTATATTGTAGGACATCTTTTGCACAGGGTGCCAATTGTAATACGGAGTAATATTTATAATTCTCCACTCCCCCGTGTTTATGTGCAGAGCTCTCGTGGGAAGAATCGAAGAACCGTTTTGTGCACTTGTATTTAGTCTTTTGCCCACGATTTTTAAGAATTTAACCCACCCTTTTTTTCGGGTGCGTAAAATGATTAATTTTATACTGTATTTTTTTTTTTTCCCTTAATATCTTGACAATAGAACTTTTGTACTCTTTTTGTTATCATATAAAAGTTTCATTTGCTTTTGTACACGATTTTAGGGAAATAAATAAGAAAAAAAATACTGTAGTAATTTTGATTGACTAAAAATAAATGAAGCTATAATGAGACTTTTCTTGAGATCAATGACAATTTCAAATGTATGATCATATACAAAAAAACCTCGAAATGAAAAAAATTGAGCTCTTTTGCTAAACTTTAGATATCTTTGTATTAGATAATATGGAGTATATCAAGTATCAACCACTTGGACTACATATTGATATTGGTTGAGTTGTACGTCATAATTGTAGTTAAACTCTTGATGTACCTATTAATTATACTAATAAGTGTAACACTCAATGATTTTAGGGAATATATACATGCTTATTAATCACCGCCTTATTTTTTAAAATTAAAAAAAATTGATTAATTGTGGTATGTAAATGGTATTCGCCTAGTTGATACTCCATCTATCTCTATTTGTTTGCCTGTTGCATTTTTTAAGTCAAAATTTTAAGTATTTTGACTATGAAACTATCACCGGTCTTTAAGCAATAACATTGTCACATATAATTTTCTTTAAATCCGTTTCTTAATACTATATTTTTCGTACAGATCAATTTTTTATAATTTTTTTTTTTTTTACATTTTGATTCGTTTAAATACGTGTGTTGGAGATCTGAAAGTTTGGGCCAAAACACAAATTCCTTGGGCTACACAGAAACTAAAGAACCCAAACACAAATCAATGAATCGGACTTGTTACTTGCTACCACGTGTACTCTCTTTCTCTCTCTTGTTTCTCTCTCCAATAAATAAAAACCTCTTTTGTTAGTGATGATCCCATCCAGAAAATCCTGATAAATCATTTCATTCATTTTCTCTCTCCTCCTCTTCTTCTCTCAATCATCCATCCAATCGCCATTGTTATACCTCCATTTCTTAGATCCAATCAACCATGTCTACTGCTGTCTTCAATGGCGATGAAACCGCTCCCTTCTTCGGCTTCCTTGGTGCCGCCGCTGCTCTAGTCTTCTCCTGTATGTCAAATTCAAACCCTAAAATTCTCGATTGTTTTCTTCGATTTTATGTAATTCAATGCTTATACTGCTTAGATCTAGGGTTTACCTGATTGAATTTCGATTTTGATTTTGATTGAATTTGGATTTTGATTGATTGTTTGATTGATGATTGATTGAAGGTATGGGAGCTGCGTATGGAACAGCAAAGAGTGGTGTAGGAGTGGCATCGATGGGAGTGATGAGACCTGAATTGGTGATGAAATCGATTGTTCCAGTTGTTATGGCTGGAGTTTTGGGTATTTACGGCTTGATTATTGCTGTTATCATTAGCACTGGTATTAACCCTAAGGCTAAATCTTACTACCTCTTTGATGGTTACGCTCATCTTTCTTCTGGTCTTGCTTGTGGTCTTGCTGGTCTTTCTGCTGGTATGGCCATCGGTATCGTCGGTGATGCTGGTGTCAGGTATATACATATCTCGCTCACTCTATCTGCTACTTTCGTATCGTTTCGTTTGATTGTTGATGACATTGATTGATCTAGTTTGATTGTGAATTGGAATGGTTTTGTGGATTGGATCTGTTTAGAATTGTTGTTTTTATCTATCTGTTGTTCTTGGATCTTTAGGTGGAGCATTGTGATTGTTGCTTGTGTTGCTGTGTCTTTTAATTGAGGATATGATGATATGATTAAAGTATTTGCATCTTGGAATTTCCAATTGTATATTGAAGTAGTTGCATTATGTTAAGAATAGACGACTACTTTTTTCCGGATATCTAGAAATGTTTGATTTCTGAATTGATGAGGATATAGTATATTTGCTGATGCTAATTTATGTCTTCTTTGCTGTGTTTGTTGATTTTTCATCTTTCTGTCGTGTTCTTAGGATCTAGGTTGCAATGGCAGTAATAGCTTGCCGTTGTATGTTGCGTTGTTAGAATGTTGATTTTTAGTGGTGCTGAGCTGTTCTGGATCTGGAATTTGTATTAATAAGACTGAAGAGTAACACTATCAAGGAAGTGGTCCGCACAAAATATAGCTGGAAAGCCTGTTTTTGACTTGGTTGTTTATAAAATAGTGGAAACATGACTTCATCTCATCTAATATTAATATGCATCTCTAATATTTTATTACTAGACCAGGTATTGGTCATGAGATTTAGTCTTTTTGCTGTTCGATTACAATTTTTGTTTACTCTACCTGTAATTCCTGCCCCTAGTACCATCTGCATGCTTGATGATGGAAAATTGAGTTGTTCACTCTTGTTTCGTCTGAATGTATGAGAAGTCGAGACTATCCCAAGTTCCCAACATAAGGTTGTTATGCTAATTCACTATCCTAACTGGATGTAAAGGGTGATTTTATCTTCAAATACCCCCCCCCCCCAAATCTTTTGCTGAGGTCGAGGGTAATTTTATTGTCAAGATTGTTTTGTGCTTGATTAATTTGTTATACACTGATGGTCTATGTTCTGGATTGCTGATAATTGATAAGGTTATTTGTTACTATTGTCTTTCTGGCCATTGGGCACAATCGTCTGATTTTTACTACATACAAATATTTTTGTGTTAATTGGTCCATGATTAGCTGTATGGATTTGGAGCTTTATGGAGATTAAGGATTTTTTTTTTCCCATCTAATTTGTTAGCAGTTAATTGAGCAACCAGGAGTTAGAGCATTTTCTTGGCTGGCATTTAATTGGGCATGTTGCTCAAACTCAAAGTGTGTTGTACACATATTTGTAAATTCAGTGATGCTACTTATAGTTATGCTACATATCTCTGACCATCAATCAGTGACGTATAACACTCCTTTTAAGTCCAAATTTATAATGTTAGTTATTCTTTCTTGCTTAACTTCCTGTAGGTACTAATTTATTTAAAACCAAATGAGAGCTTATGCACATGGTGGGCTAACCTTATTTTAGATCTTAGCTATACTATTATGGTTTTGATGGCATGTCTTGATTTTATATTGGGTCATACTCTGTAGGAGAGTTGAGATTTATTAATATTTCTGGCATTCCTGTCTTTTCCTTTAGCCTGTTTAGGTTTTCTCTCCTCTGTCTCTCTCTCTCTCTACCAATCTTCTGAAGTTGATTTCTCTTGCCCCTTGCATTTTGTGCCTTCGTAGAATTAAGAACACAGATGCTTGAATTTCAGTAGATGATCTTCCCCGTTTCTGTTCATCATGGATTACTCTGCTTTGCCTTTCAGTTGGTATATCTGGTTTTTGTTTTTATATGTTTAATTTACTTGTTACTGTTCTTCTTTCATGAAATATGCTGTTGTGTACAATGTACAGATTTTCATATTTTTATGTATCTTGTGTTTTCTGATGACTGTAATTTCTCCTCTGGTCCAAGTTTTTCTTCTCTGAAATAATATGCTTATAGAGTTCTAGTAATTTCCATTCGAACCTGTGCTGTGAAGCTGTTTCTCTTCCTTGTCCGTTTTATTGTGTGACTGTCTTGCTGTGAAGTCATTGATGTGCTAATAGATATCAATGCCCTTAATATTCTTCTGATTAACCTATTTCTTGGTACAGAGCCAATGCCCAACAGCCCAAGCTTTTTGTTGGAATGATCCTTATCCTCATTTTCGCTGAAGCTTTGGCTTTGTACGGTCTCATTGTTGGTATCATCCTCTCATCCCGTGCTGGTCAGTCAAGAGCCGACTAGAAGCGGTTTGCCTCTTAATCTTTGCTGTTTCCATTGCCACCGCTGGAGATGTAATTTTTTTCTTACTCGGGCAGTGAGAGGGTTACTTGGCATTCAAAGTGGCTCCTCTTGAAGGATTTGATTATGGTCTTATTGTTTTGAGTTGTGATTAGTGGTTCTACATGGAGATTGTTAAAACCAGAATATGTAGAGTTTAATAGTTAGTGTCTCCTCCAAATAAAGTTATGATGTATCATTATTTCCCATCTTTGCACTCCTGGATATGGAGATTCAGTTTGGACATCCTGTAACAGTATGTTGTTAGATGCCAATTATTCTTTTGATCTTTTCATTCGTGGATTCGATATACATAATTTAAGCATCATTCTTGCTATGATTTTGCCTCAATTGTGGATGAATAATAGTGTGAAAGCTTTAGGCTGCATGCCTACTTGTATACTACGAGTATATTTGCTTTTGGCTGCGTTTAAGCTTCAGGGTTCTGCATGCATATCTCTTTATGGAGTATTTGTTGATTTGATTAGGTAGTACTTTATTATCCATATAGCACTTTGTAAGTTTGTATAATACGGTCACACTTTCTATGTATCAGGTTCCAATTTGTTGTCTAAACTGATTAGTGCATTGCTTCTTCAAAATAATAATAACAATAATTATAGCATACCCATAAACAATCGTTTGAAACAAAACATTAATAGTGAAAATAAAAAGGATGGTATGTTTTAACAAATAAATAAATATTCAATGTTGCCAAAAGATAAAAGATGCACGTTACACCTAATTGATTGATGAACTTGTTTGAGTATCCATTATTTCCCTTGAGAAGACAACTTCAATTCTGCAGAATGGTGAGGATCTTGGAAAAGTCAATAGCTCTTGAAGAATATCTCTCTCGTATACGCTTGGACGCCACAATTTGATAGTCATCTCCTTCAAGCTTGTCGCAGCCTTTAATATATACCGACAAATTTGACTTGCCAGTTCAAGGAGATTGTAACTGTTCAAGGCTTGACACACAACCATCTTCTCTTAAAGAACTAAGAGAGTCATCAATCCATTCGACCTGATAAACAAATACCAATATATTGAATTAGATTCAAATTAATTTAATTTTAGTTACGAAAGGAAAAGAAACAAGGAACTACTTTGTATGTACTTACTTCCTCGAATGTCACAGATTTCAACTTGGGAGCTCGTTTTAGTAACTCGCAAGTAAAACCATCGGCCTTTACCTCCAAATGAGTCAAGTTTTCGAAAGTTGGTAGCTCTTTCCCATTAACTAGAAACTGCATCAAAATTAAATGAACATTATTAGTTAAAAACTACACAATAAACTAGGTCAGTATGTAATTAAGCATCATAGATTAGACTAAAAAGTATAAACTTACCTTAGAAGTTTTAAGCCTCAAAGTACTTACTTTGGAAGCCTTGCTTATAAGATTATTGATACCTTGATAAATATCATAATATCTAAATTCATCAACTATATTTTCAAAATTATCCGAAAGATTAAGATTTGCCGAGCAAATCTAGACTATCAACCATATAATGTTTTGCTTCATCTTCAATACTAAGCTACTCAAGATTTGGTGCTTTAATGCTAATACTCGAAGGTCCATATTGACCATATATATTATGATTTATGGTATCACATATTTCTAATGACTTCAACGTCAAACACTCCACATACAATATCTCATCCAAACCAATACATTCTTTGATAAGTAGTTCTTGGAGAGATAGGCAATTCGATATCAACCTCTTCATATATTCTTCGCCATTAAACTCTACTCTAATAAGGTGGATGACCTCAAGGCTCGGTAGATGAAAAGACGGAGTATCATCGATTTTCACACCCGTTAATTTCAAAACCGTAAGCCTTTTTATCACAAATCAACTCTAGAAACCTATAACTTTGACATCGACCCAAGCTCAAAATATTCACGTTTCTTTACAGCATTCAACCATGACTCGTAGTTGTCAGTATCATCATCACAAGAGAATTTGTAACGAAAACGTTGTAAATAGGATATATCGTTCTCAACTAAAACCTTGCTCACAAAATTATTGTAACAAATTTTCGCCTTTTCACAGAGGCATCGATGTGTGATAATATTCTGGTATCTCATTAAAGTCAAGTACAGAGACTTGAGTCCATACTTTCTTCCATCTTTTTAACAATACACAAGTCTTAACAGCAGTCTTTGTTGGTAAAAAAAAAAGAGTATATGACACAATATTGAATCATGTAGATAACTAATGTAATCTATATTTTCTAAGGGAGTACTAATGTTACTCATGTTGACTATTTTTATAGGTAAATTATGATACCCTTGTTAAGTTAGGAAAATAAATACAGTAAACTCTATCTTATTACAATAGTTTCTTAAAATAAAAATAAAAATCTATCTTATTTTGTTTATTTGGTATAAATCTATATATATACTAAAATAACAACCATTAATGTCATCGTTGCCGACGTGTCACTTTTTTATTTAATTTTTTCCCTCTAAAATGCAAAGATGATGTCATATTTTTTTTCCTTTTTGAGCTACCCTATTTAATATAGCTTTGAAAACATATTTCATTTGAATTTTTAAATTTTAAATTTTGGGTTTTCTACACATATTATGCTATTTAGTTATTTACAAATTGTTAACAATAGTTAATAATATAATTTAATTGAAATTTCTTAATTAAATATGAAAATTATGCACTTTCGGGAATTGTATATTCATATTTAATTAGAAATTAGTTACGAAAAATAAGAAAGTTATTTTCTTTCAGTACGTATTAAAAGTCTATAATTCAATTATTAATTTAAAACCGTGCATCGCATGGGGTTAATCTAGTTTTTATATTATTATCTTGTTCTTTATGTCTTTATTTATTTATTTATTTTTATGGAAGTATATTTGGAAACAAATTCAACTTATTATTATCTATCTGATTTGGAAGCTTTGGTGCTTAATTAATTGCTACAATTTTCGTTGACATTGCAACTTTTATCATATTTTTTTTTCTAATCAATCCACTTAAGTTTTCGTTATAAAAAAAAAAAAAAAAAAAAAAAAAAAAAAAAAAAAAAAGTAGAATACTCCGTATTAGAGATTAGACCATCTTAATTCATGAGAAATTCTAGCTAGAGGTGTCAATTCGGATAATCAGATGGAGTTTGGGTCGGGTCTGTTCGGGTCGGATATGTTCGGGTCAAAATTATTCTTATAATTCGGATCGGATCGGGTCGGGTCAAATTCGGGTCGGATCAAATTTGGGTCATGGTCTATCGAGTCCGGGTCGGATATGGGTCGAATCAACTCCAGATCGGTTCATGTTCGGTTCGGATAAATTCGGATCGGGTTCAAAACGGGTTTAACCGAGTTAATTCCGGGTCGGAAGAATTTGGGTCGGGGTGATTTCGGTTCGGTCAAGTTCTGTTTGATTAAGATAAGGTTGATCCGTTGATTCATTAAATTGGTCAATTTCAATTCAATTTCTTTTTGTATTTGGCTGGATTTTAATCGAGCTGACCCAATTCATATTTAAATAAGGTTATTTTTAAACTAGAGTTATTATTGAGTTTTTACCTTATTAATGGGTCAATATCAAGTCATTCATGTATCATACGGAGTATATTTTATTGAGTTAAAAGAAGAGGTTTTAATGTTCAAGTATTACAAACTATTTGTAGTAAATTTTAGACGAGATGAATATAAAGCTTAGAAAATAATTTTATATAATTGGTATATACATGAAGTAAACTTGTTACTCCGGATTATTTCATTGTAGTAAAAAACGTAAACTTATTAATAATAACGGAGTAGTATAAGAACTTGAATAAAAAGGTCAAAAATTAATTATGGCCTGGTTAAATTCGGATCGGGTAAAAATCAAATCGAGTTAAAATCGGGTCGGGTTAATATCAGTTCGGGTCAAAACAGATCGGATTAGATCAGTTATTTTTCGGGTCAATTTCGGATCGGGTTGAGCTCGGGTCGGATCAAATCGGTTCGGTTAGAGTTCAGGTTGGGTCAAATCGGATTCGGGTTGAGTTCAGGTCGGATCAAATCGGTGCCGGGTTAAGTTCAGATCGGGTTGAATTCGGATTCGGGTTGAGTTCAGTTCGGTTACAGATCGGGTTTGGGTCTTGAATTTCTCGGATCAAATCGGCTCGGTTACAGTTCGAAACGGATAGTTTTTTTCGGGTCGGTTCGGTTTTGACACCTCTAATTCTAGCTATGCTAAGTTAGTGTTTTTTTTTTTTCTTTTTTTTTTGAAGAAGCTAGCTTAATTAATTTTATTATTACTCATATTTGTCAATTTTCTATTTTGATTTATTTATCTGATGAAACATAATTATTACTTCGTATTTAAATGCATTTGCAAAATATTAGACTTGGGAAACAAGTTTATATTTCCTAGTTAGCGAAGGATTCTAATTATGTATAACTTTGTTATTAAGTAGTACTCATATCCCTTAAAAATAATAAAAATAAAAATAGTACTCGTATTTGAGATATTGATTTATTGATCTTAGCCCACAAAAATAATTGTACTCGGTAGCATTTTTCTCAGGACTATTAGCCTCACACCAAAGTAAATTACACTAGTATACTTTATATAGCATTTAGTAGAGGAAATTGATTTATTCCAAGGAAAACGAATACATAATACAAATTTTCAGAAGGCAAAAGACATACGAGTAAAGATAAAATTTTAGACGAAATTAGAGTTTTAGCCACAACACATAATTTGCATCAGAAGAATGACAGTGATAAGATAACCAATAAACTTGTTTCAGAAGTTCAGAGTAATCAATTTGATACAAACCAAACAAAGTTCAAAATTAAAGAAAAAAAAATGGGAAAGGTTACTTCAATTGTTTTTACACAGAATATATAAGATGCAATATCATCCAATATGCGTATGGAGCATAATTTTACTCCTGTGTAGGCTGTGTTTAACAAGTCTTCATGTTTCCAATCGATTTCAATGCTCAGCCTGCATTACAAATTTACTGCTCTAATAGTCCATCCACTCATCAAATATGGTAAAAACTACGCGAAAACTTGTAGCTCTAATAGTGAACTTCTTGAAACCTTTAGCTCAACAATACCTATCAATCAAGATGGACAACTTTAACTTGGCAGATTGGTGAGGATCTTGGAAGATTCAATAAACTTTGATAAACAGCTCTCCCCCTCTTAATAGTCGTAGGATGCAAGTAGATTGTCATCTTCTTCAAGGCGGTAGAAACTTTCAATATATACTCTGCCAATCTGATATGATGTCTTTTATCCAAGAAAATTTCAACATGTTCAAGAGATGACATACAGCCAGGTGCAACTTTGGAATAAAAACTCTCACCAACACAATCTACCTGATGAATTAACACAAAATATTTTACAAAAATCACATTCAGAGACATGACTCATAATAAAAAGTTAAAAAGAAAAATCAAGAATTACGTGCTTACTTCCTCAATGATCAAAGATTTCAGCTTAGGAGTACTTTCTAACAGCTCATGGATAACAAAATCAGCGGCAAGCTTCAACTCAATCAAATTTTCAAAGTTTGGTATAGCATCTTCAAAACAACAAACAACCTGCAAGGAATCGAACAATTCCAGTTGGAATTTTGACAAGTACAGCTGATAGGTAATGTCAAAGAGTTCACTGATTAGTAAAACTATACGAGGCAAGAGGATAAACTTACATCAGTTCTTCCTAATCGCAGAGATTTTACTCCAGAAATCTTTTCAATAAGCTGAAGTGCATGATGTTCAATTTCATCATAACCTTCACTGTCCCAAAGATCAAGATTTGCCTCAGTAAGCAACTTTAGTTCACCGATGTTATAATTAGCCAGCGCGTCTTGGAGACTGAGGTACCTAAGATTTGGGGTTTGTATGCGTATAAAAGGTAACACATAACTACTGCGATTAATTGCGCATTCTTTTATTTCTAAAGACTCTAAGGTCGAAGACTCCACATAGAGTGTTTCCTCAAAACCATAACATCCATCGATAAGCAGCTCCTTAAGAGCAGTACAATCCAACACCAAACTCTTTAGAAATAAATCGCCATCAAACAGAATGGAAACTAAATGGATGATCCCAAGGTTTGGAAGATGGAAAGAATGTCCCATATTACTAATCATAAACCCTTCTAGTTTTAAAACCACAAGTTTCTGACCGTATAGAAACTGTCTAGGCAAGTAAAAAGTCTTGGGGCAATGAAGCTTTACATTGAGCTCACAAAACTCACGCCCTTCTACAGCTCTCAACCATGACTCAATACAGTCGTAATCATACTCATAATATGTTCTGAGGGTAAAACATTGCAGACAGGATACGTCATTTTGAAGTAAAACCTTATTGACGAAATTCTTGAAATGAATTTGCTGCTCGTCACTCAGGTATCTATGTGAATGCGGCATTTCAGTAATGTCCAGTGCAGGGACTTTAGTCCAGACATACTGCCATCTTTTCGATAAAATACACGTCTTCACAGCAGACTTTGTAGAGAGAAAAGATAGAATGTAGCTGATAATTGCATCAGGCAAATTACTAATATAATCCATGCTTTGATAGTTTGATGATACTCAACAAGCCATTGATTGTCAGAACTGCAACTTCAAAGACAACGTGACAAAGATATAAATTGAGTATATGTTCATCTGGGATCACGATATGCATCATGAAAACATGACAAAGATATAAATTGCGAAATTTTGTAAAACTTTAGAAGCATATCAACTTTAACAGTAATACAGAATGATCTCAAAAACCAACCATTATTAATTAACAAGAAAAGCTAATGGCAATTTAACAATCAAAATTGAAAATGTAATCAACCAAAGAAAGCAATCATGTAATTAAATTAACCCAAATCACCAGATCATAGATAAAATCATCAAAATTCAGGGAAATTCAAACGTTCAAAAACAAATAAACAAAATTTGAAATTAGTTAATCACAATTAACATTAGACAATTAAAATTATGATCTATAAAATAAAATAGATTGGGGTATAATGATCCCAAAAACCAACCATTATTATTTAACAAGAAAAGCTAATGGCAATTTAATAATTTAAAAAATTGAAAATATAATCTACCAAAGAAAACAATTATGTAATTGAATTAACCCAAATCACTAGATTATATATAAAATCATTAAAATTCAGGGGAATTCTAGGAAATACAAAAGTTCAAAATCAAACAAGCAAAAATTGAAATTAGGTAATTATAATTAACATTAGACAATTAAAATTATAATCTTTAAAATAAAATAGACTGGAGGATAATTACCTCAAATTTTTGCTAGAGCTAAAATCAGCAATTAAGGTGTAAATTGATGCGCATTGATGCAACCTTAAATTGGGGGTTTCTCCATCTTCATCTACAATTGATCAACTTGAATTTCTAATTGTTGAATGAAATGGGGAAAGATTAATAGTGGGGAAAATCAATTGATTGAAAAATTAGGAGCAGAAATTTTGAGAATTTGGGATTTTGTTAAGGAGGAAGCAGGATCGCTTCTGTCTGAGTATAAAGACGCTACCCCGTTGAGTTTGAGTGCTCGAGTTAAGTATAACTCCGGATAGTGGTAAATGGATTATTTGGATATAATAACTATTTTAAACCTAAAAATAATTGGACACTAAAATATATTTTCAAAATTCTGTAGTAAAAATAAATTCATTTTAGCAATAAGATAAAATAACATAAAAAAGACTAGCAAAAAGTAGTTAAATTTTGTATAGTATATATTATAGTTGATTTCAATAAAAATAAGTTTTAATCCACATAGTTATAGTAGACTTTAATAATTACGAGTACGTAGTATAAGGCTTAGTTCACTTCACCTTATTTTTGCTAAAATGAAATTATTTTTACCGAAGTGAAATTCTTTTTACTGAATTTAATTTTATTGAACTAAAATTATTTTTGCTGAACTGAAATTATTTTTATTAACTTATTTTTACTGAATATTTTTTCTAAGGTGAAGTAAACAAGGCCTTTTAGTTTGACAAAAATAATTTTTTATTTTTAGAAAAAGAAAAATAATTTAATTTCAATAACAATAATTTAGATTAATAAATATAAGGTTGAACCTAACACCATCAAATTAGTATTACTAGCTTTTATTGGTGAATATATGAATATCAACACTGATATATAAGTAATATATGAAACTATTATAATTTTAGTATTTAGGTAATTATTGTTTTATGTATATATAAATTTTGATTAATGGGGGGGAATAATTTTACTATAATAGAGAAATTGTGATTTGATTTTATGAGTTGATTGATTTGTTAAATGCATTAATTGTGGGTTTGATGAAATTACTAGGATTGATTGAAGATTATGGAGTAAATTATGACATAATGTTATGAGATCAATGGATTGAAAATTATAATTGATTGAATCAATTAAAGGCATTGATCTTTTTAGTACTCCGTATTAACCAAGAGGAGTATTAAAGTCTTTTCAAGGAGAAATTACAACCTTAATACACTAAAAATGCTTTTTAATATATTAATAGTTTTTGAGCCCGGACAATACCCTGAATTTTCATATGTATTAAAAATAGTGAATGATATTAAAAATACTTACATATTAAGACATGTATTACAATACTTTTTTGATTAACTACCTATTAATTAATTTTGAGATCACTTTTAATATATACTCTGTAGTATATATATAGATTTATACGAGTATATAGTATTTAAAAAAAATAAAATGAAATTGAGTCATCAAATCTGAGTAATCATACAGATTACAAATTAAGGGTTACATTGAAAAGGTCAAGCCCAGACAAATAATACTCCCTCCATATCGTAATATAGTTCTGATTTGTGGTTTTTCACTGTATTTAAGAAGTACTCCAAATCAATATTGGAAACTCGAACTTATCTGAATTACATAATTACAAAGGTTGACTTTTAGTGGGTTCTAATTTTATTTTTCAAATTCTCATTTTAGTTCCTGGAGATCGTCATTTCGTGGAATTCTGCCTCCAAATTCAAGGTATGTAGTCTCATATTTGTATCAATTTGTTGAAATTCATCATGATTGAATAGTACCAAAATTCTACTGAAATTTTGTTGGCTCAATATATTCAGAAATTGAAATCATTTAATTCAGTTAATTAGAATTTAATTTGAAGAAATTGAACTTTCAGGAAAACTTAAAGTGTTATTTCACCAGGAATTATGGGTATTTCCCTGATTTTCCTACCATATGTGAGAGCTTGTTTTTGCCTCGTTGCTCATTAATGGAACTGTTGTTATGTTTTTTTTTTTTTTTTTTTTTTTTTTTGAGCTAAACGAATTTTGTTTATCTGGGATATAATAGTCTTTTCAAGTACCAGTGTAGGGGTAAATACGTTTTTTTTATGTATTAGTTGAGAGTCCTTACTAAACAGTAAATGCAAGTTGCAAACAGTGATTGGACAGCTCACCAAAAGTACCGAATAAATGACTCAATATATTTACAGAAATGCCACCAGATTAACAAAAATTCGTTTATCTGGCAAATAAACTTGTATTTGCCCTTTTTTTTATTTATTTCATTTAGCTCAAGGAAATGTAATTGAGTTAAATTTGATGATAGAATTCAGAAGGGAGCCCTAGTTAATCTTCAAGATAAATCGATCATTTATCTAGTACTAATAATTATGTAAATAAATCAACACAATATTCCAGTCAGCCGAATATTTTCGTAAATAAATCAACATTTGTAGAACTTGTGTTTAATTAAAGTTGTTTACTTAGTAATTATTTACATTCACAGAAATGCTACTAGTAAACATTTTTTTTCATCATGAAGATCAACTTGTACTTTCTCAGAAAGAGAAAACCCCATTTAATCTCGATAAGTTTGGTTGATTATGGTCATATAACTCATCTTGCTCCTAGAAATGTTACCTGCATGTTTTAATTGATTATGCTAAGATTGTTCTCTTGAGGAAGGGATATGTGTAGAGTATAGAGTGATTTCTTGAGCTAATTATTTTTACATAATATATTACTCTTGCTTTAGAATTACTATTAGAGATTCCATTCTATTCTTTTATATTTATGTAAAAGTTTTGTGAACAAAAATGTATCTACTTTCAATCTTTGGGTTCATTTGGTTTGATCAGGTGCTTGTACGGTTTCAATTTCGTGCTCAAAGAAACAAAAGTGACCACGAGATGGATCACATTAGTAAGCTACCAGATGCACTGCTTTGCCATATCTTAACTTTTGTGCCTACAAAACTTGCTGTTGCAACTAGTGTATTGTCTAGAAGATGGGTCTCTATTTGGACTAAAGTTCCTGTGCTAGACTTTACCAAGCTTCCTAGGACCGTGTCTGATAAGGACTGTGAGAGATATAAATTCATGAGTTTCATAGATAGTGTTCTGCTTAACAACGACGTACAATGTCTGCAACGTTTTCACTTTGAAATACTTAAAGATTTTGGAACCGTCCATGTCAACACATTGATCAATTCTGTACTGAAACGTGGAATTTGGGAGCTTTATCTGATTAAAGATGATTGGGGTTACCAAATAAACTTATGCGCCTGCCAGTGGACTTATTTGCTCGTCAGACACTTAAGGTGTTGAAGCTAAGGGGTACTTTCGAAATCAATGTTTGGTTGAGCTTGCATCTACCAAAACTTGACTCTATACCTTTATGAATCGAGGTTTGTAGGTACAGATGTGATGAAGATTCTTACTTCAGGTTGCCCTGTTCTTAAAGAGCTGATGATTAATTATTGTGAAGGCATAAATGAGCTATATATAGATTCTCTGACCTTGGATAAACTGAAAATATGTAATGAGAACCAATTTATTGCTGTCAAAGCGCCAAATATTAGATACCTTGATATAGCTGTTGATGGGTCGAAATATGAAGTAAGCAACCTTAGTTCACTTGTTGAAGCCAGGATTTGCTTAGGTGATTATGAATACGAACCTTGGAAACTTGAACTTATCAGAAGAATCTGTAATGTGCAGACTCTGTGGCTATCACAGTCTACTGTTGAAGTACGTCTCCTAACCCTTAATCATCTGGATGATTGCGCTATTTCTAGTTACATTCTATAATTTACACTATGTTTTACAATGATCATCTTTCATTTTGCAGTTGTTTGGGCATGTTAGTGAGAATGAGCTCCCCATGTTCCCAAACTTGACTCATCTGGAGATTGAATTTGAACATTATGTTCCAGATGCTAAAATGTGCTCCTAAGCTAACACATTTAACTGTGGATGTGGTAAGCACGCTATTTCGCTGTGTATTGTTTTCCATCTACAGAATCTATGTCTATGAATGCATGTCTTTCATTTTATTGACAGTACCTTATGTGATTTTGTGTATTGATTGGCAGAAGCGGTCATTAACGGATAACAATCTCCCATTTCCATCTGAAATCGTACCTCCATGTATTTCATCCATTTCAAATGTTGAGATTCAAAGATTCTCTTGTTTGGAAATTGACACAAAACTGGTAATGTACATCTTAAAGAATGCAATGGTGTTAAAGGAGTTGAAAATACACATGCATTGTGCGAGCATGAAACGTGAAAGGGATGCATTCAAGCAGCTACTAAGCTTTCCTAGGATCTCCTTTTGCGAAGTCATTATTTGTTCTTTCTGTGAATCAGAAACATTGCCCCTTGATTTCCCAACTCTGTTTTTTTGAAAGGAAGTGTCACAGGGACAATTGACTTTCCATCTCTCATCAATAACCTCAGTATGTGGAATAATTAACTCCAATGTCCTCATTTGGAGGGAACTTTAATGTTTTTAATGTTTATGAATGTGATTGAAGACAATATGCACTCTGTACATCTCTTGTTGCAACTTGTAGTTTTTTTTTTTATATATTAACTAAATGTTCATTTTTAAGGTTGTGTCTAGCAATTATGTGATATATGATGATGTTGTTCATTTTTAATATACTAAATGTTCCAGTCAAAATATATATATATATATATATATATATATATATATATATATATATATATATATATATATATATATATATACACACACACACACACACACTAAATGTTGTCGATTGTTCATTTCTTTTACGTATTCATTTTTTATTATTGAATGTTCACTTTTGTAGTGCTCATATTTTTTTACTAAATGTTTATTTTTTAGGGAGTGGTGCAGCTAAGACTTATTGCTAATTTGAACCTATTTATGATACTTTGATTTGATATGAACTTATATTTTATTATCTAGTTTGAATGTTTGATACTCGTATGCACTTATTTTTTTGATCTATATTAATTTGACCAAACTTTGACCTTACATATACGATAATCTATAAAGAAAAAAAATTATCAAGAGTGGTTATGTTAGATTAGTAAAAATATATGTGGTAAATTTATTTTTTAATAATGTTTATATTTATTACTATGTATACTTTTTTATATTTATTTTTATTACGAAATTTAAATTATAAAATCTCAGTAAATTAATAAAATATATTTTTCTTACTGTAATAAACAAAGAAGTAATAAAATCTCTTGAAATAAGATAAACTAAACATGACCTAATACGTAAATTGAATTTTTAAAGACTAAACACTAAAATTGACTTGACACCAAACACGTCCCATTAAAGCAGTTAGATATAGAGTAGTGATCTTAGAAAAGTAGGAAGTGGCAACTAGAGGTGTCAATTTGGATAACCGAATGGAGTTTGGGTCGGTTCTATTCGGGGCGGTCTGTTCGGGTCGGATATGTTCGGGTCAAAATTATTCTTTTAATTCGGATCGGGTCGGGTTGGGTCAAATTCGGGTCGGATCAAACACAGGTCATGGTCTATCGAGTCCGTGTCGGATATAGGTCGGGTCAACTCCAAATCGGTTCATGTTCTGTTTGGATAAATTCGGATAGGGTTCAAAACGGGTTTAACTAGGTTAATTTTGGGTCGGATGAATTTGGGTCGGATTGATTTCGGTTTGGATGATTTCGGTTCGGTCAAGTTCGGTTTGATTAAGATAAGGTCAATCCATTGATTCATTAATTGTTCAATTTCAATTCAATTCCTTTCTGTGTTTGGCTGGGTTTTTATCGAGTTGACTCAATTCATATCCAAGTAAGGTTATTTTTAAATTAGAGTTATTATTGAGTTTTTACCTTATTATTGGGTCAATATCAAGTCATTCATGTATCATATTTTTTATCGAGTCGAAAGAAGAGGTATTAATGTTCAAATATAACAAATTATTTGTAGCAAATTTTAGATGAGACGAATGTAAAGCTTATAAAGTAATTTTACATAATTTGTATACATGAAGTAAACTTGTTACTGCGGATTATTTCTTTGTAGTAAAAAACGTTAACTTAATTATTAAGAGTTAAGCATAAAGGAAGGACCTTACTTTTTACATTTTTTACTTTTAAGGACCTCCAACTTATTTTTTCACCTTTAAGGACCTGTGGTTAGTTTTCCGGTAAGTTAACCCACCTGAGCTCCAACCAAAAAGTGAAGTCCTTCAAATTGAAAACTTAAGTCCTTCAAATACAAATGTTAAGTCCTTGGAGCATTTAAATTCATCAAAAACTTAATACTTTGGTTTCAACATATTGTAACTTTCAAGTTAATAATCCATGCATGATTGAAATTAATCGAAATCAATCATATTTGACTCAAATTTTCAGCTGATTAATTTGCATTATTTTTTTGAGATGGAAAAATCAATTACAAATAAAAAAAATTAGTACTAAGCAACACTCTCAAATATACACACAGATCCATCAAAACAACACTCAATTCAATCCAAAATTAACCTCAAAGTATAACACGAATTTAAAAAATAAAATCTAATTTTCAAAATCAAAGAAAGAAACAGAATGTTAACCCATTACTAATTGAATCAAATTAAATAACAAAAACATAAACTAAAAAAAAAAAGTACAAATTTGAGTTTTAGATCCTATTGAAAACAAAATTAAAATTGAATGACAAAAACAAACCTCAAAATCGATAGAAGAAACCAAATTATGAAAAAACAAAATACAAAAATTTCGACCTAAATTAAGATCGGATAAATAAAGCTTGAACTAAATTCTACCAGTTACTGATTGAAGAAGAAGAACAAGGACCTCAATGACTACGCCTTTGAAAGTATTTATAAATCGAAAATTATAAATAAAAATAAAAAAAATTCAAGGAAAAAAAAATAAACAGAGGAGAAGGGATTTGATTTGTAATCATATACCATACAACATTTAAAAAATCATCAACGAACTTGAATCATACCACTACGGCACTACGTATAATTATTTTTTTTCAATTAGTTTACAAACGGTCAAAAGAATTGCAAAGTTATTAATGAACATTGAAGAATCAAAGACGGGCAATAAATTCTGCTACCCATAAATGAAAGATTGAAAGTTAAAATGAAAAAAAAAAGTTGTGAATTAAAAATAAATAAATAAACAGAGGAGAAGGAGTTTAGGAAGAGGAGAGAGAAATAGCAAGGAAGAAAAATACATTGTATATGTGTTCAATTAACCAAGGCTTAACTCACCTTGGGTTAATTGTTGATAATTGTTATCGAAAAATAAATGTTAGGTCATTAAAGGTGAAAAAAAAAAGTGAGAGCTCCTTAACGGTGAAAAATATGAAAAGTGAAGTCCTTCTTTTATGCTTAACTCACTTATTAATAATTAGTAAATATAGTACGAGTAGTATAAGAACTTGAATAAAAAGGTCAATAATTAATTATGGTCGGGTTCAATTCAGATCGGGTAAAAATCAAGTCGAGTTGAAATCGGGTCGGGTTAATATCAGTTCGGGTCAAAACAGATCGGATTAGATCGGTTATTTGTCGGGTCAATTTCGGATCGGATTGAGCTCGGGTCGGATCAAATCGGTTCGGTTTGAGTTCAGGTCGGCTCAAATCGGATTCATGTTGAGTTCAGGATCAAATCGGTGTCGGGTTAAGTTCAGATTCGGGTTGAGTTCAATTCGATTACAGATCGGGTTTGGGTCTTGAATTTATCAGATCAAATCGGATCGGTTATAGTTTAAAATGGATAGTTTTTTTCCGGGTCGGTTCAGTTTTGATACCTCCGGTGGCAATCACCCTAACTTTAGTGGCGGGACGACATCACGACATTTCATTGGATTTCAAAACCCTAAATTTGGTGCTTCCAATTATTTCAAAAATCTCATTTTAATCCGCCGGAGATCGACATTTCGTGGATTTCTCATTTCTGTCCCAAATTTAAGGTATGAAATCTCATCTTTGTATTAATTTCTAGAAATTCATCATGATTCAACAGTACCAAATATTGAAATTTAGTTGGCTCAGTGTATTTAGAATTCAAAATATGTTACTGTATGAATTAGAATTTCATCTAGTGTTTATTCAAGTTCCATGAAAATTAAATGGTTATTTCATGGGGTATTTGCTTGAATTTTCTACCATATGTGAGTGCTTGTTTTTGCCTCGTTGTTAATTTATAGAATTGTTGTTATTGGTTTCATATAACTCAAGGTTTTGGAATTAAGCTCAATTTGATGTTAGAAATCAATACCAAGTTGGTATATAAACTTTAACTAGCTTTTGGACCCGTTCTACGCACGGGTTATGCTTAAGTTATAAATTTATTTGAAACTTTACAAATTATCTTGTCACCAAAAAAAAAAAAAAAAAAACCCTTTTACAAATTATTTGAATAAATTATTTTATCGTCTTTTGACATATTATAATATTTTATGAATTAGTGGCAATAGACTAATAGTTGTAGAAAAAATGGCTTAAAATCGTAAAATCATATCTCTATCGCATGATATATTAATCAACAATTTGTATAAAAAACTAATTTGTAAATACCAAACACTTATTATAATTTTACAATTTTTACATCAAATGTGAAGGCATGATATTCTTCTTTAGTCTTTACCAATATATGTCTCTTATATTGCGCTTAATATCTTCAAAATTAAAGCCCCATGACACGCAAACAATGTCATCCCATGGAATTTCTATAGTATTCTTGCCACCTCAATATTTCCCTTTTCAATCATCATCGTCATTGTTGTAGAAATTTCACATAGAATTTTGAGAGATGTTTCTCTAATTTTTTTAGTTTTTGAAACTTAATGAGTGTGAAAAAATCTTTATTGAAAATTTGTATTTATATAAGAAGAGGGGGAAGATAAGGGGTCAAATTAAAGAAATGAATTATGAATGTGAATAAATTGAATTGATAGATGGAATAATGAGAAGAGGTGAAGGTTTAGGAAATTTAATTTGTTATTGAATTAAAATAAAGAATACAAAATATAAAAGTTATTGAGAAATAAAGGGGGAGATGAAGAGAGAATTTCTTTAAAAACATAAGGAGGGAGAATGAATAAAGAAAGGTGAGAAAGAATGATGACATGTCTCAATTTTGGTTTGTGTTTTTAAATACTAAGTATAGATAATTGAAAATTACAAGTTCAATTGGAGCCACTTTCTAAGAGAATTAAGAAAAGATACTTTTTTTTAATAATTGTAATTGAGCAAATTTAAAACAATGCCGACTTTTCATTTTTACTCTCAGGAACGTTACCTGCATGTTTTGACTGATTATGCTAAGATTGTTCTCTTAAGGAAGATATATGTGTAGGTAAGAGTATAGAGTGAATATATTCCTCTTGCTTTCGTGTTGCTATTCGAGTTTTCATTTTATTCTTTTGTAGTATTTGTAAAATTTTCGTGAACAAAAGTGTATCTACTTTCAAACTTTGGATTCGTTTGGTTTGATCAGGCGCTTGTACGGTTTCAATGTCTCGCTCAAAGAAACAAAAGTGCCTTGAAAGTGACCACGAGATAGATCACATTAGTAATCTACCGGATGCTCTGCTTTGCCATATCTTAAGTTTTGTGCCTACGAAACTTGCTGTTGCAACTAGTGTATTGTCTAAAAGATGGGTCTCTATTTGGACTAACATTCCTGTGCTAGACTTTACCAAGATTCCTATGACCGTGTCTTATAAGGATTGTGAGAGAAAAATTCATGGGTTTCATAAGGAACGTCCTGCTTAAGAATGACATAACATGTCTGCAGCGTTTTCACTTTGAAATACTTAGGGTTTTGAGACCGTCCATGTCAACCCATTGATTGATTTCATATTGAGACGTGAGATTTGGGAGATTTATCTGAATAAAGCATTGAGTATACCATATAAACTTATGCGCCTGCCAATGGACTTATTTGCTCGTGAGACGCTTAAGGTGTTGAAGCTAAGGGGTACTTTCCAAATCAATGTTCCATGGAGCTTGCATCTACCAAACTGGAGACTCTATACCTTTATGAATCGAGGTTTGTTGGTAACAATGTGATATAGATTCTCACGTCAGGTTGCCCTGTTCTTAAAGAGCTGATGATTGAATATTGTAAAGAAATAAAAGAGTTATCTATAGATTCTCTGACCTTGAATAAACTGAAAATACATAATGAGAGCCTACTTATTGCTGTTAAAGCACCAAATATTAGATACCTTGATATAGATGTTGAGGGGTCGAGATATGAAGTAAGCAACCTTAGTTCACTCGTTGAAGCCAGGATTTGCTTAGGTGATGATGTACCTAGTAAACAACCTTGGAAACTTGAATTTATCAGAATCTCTGATGTGCAGACTCTGTGTCTATCAAATTCTACTGTTGAAGTAAGTCTCCTAACCCATAGTCATCTGAATGATGGTGCTGATTTCTGGTAACAATCTAGAATTTACATTATGTTTATAATCATTATCTTTCTCTTTGCAGCTGTTTGGTCATTTTAGTGAGAATGAGCTCCCCATGTCTCCGAACTTGACTCATTTGGAGATTGAAATTGAAAATAGTATGTTCCAGATGCTAAAACTTGCTCCTAAGCTAACACATTTAACTGTGGATGTGGTAAGCACGATATGTATTGGCATTACCTTAAGTGATTGTTCATTTACAGGATCTATGTCTACGAGTGCATGCCTTTCATTTTATTGACATTACCTTATGTGATTTTTTGTATTGATTGTCAGTGTCGCTTATTAGATGATGACGCTCTCCCATTTCCATCTGAAATAGTGCCTCTTATTTCATCCATTCAATATATTGAGATTCAAAGATTCTATTGTTTGGAAGAGGACACAAAACTAGTAATGTACATTTTGAAGAATGCAATGTTGTTAAAGGAGTTGAAACTACACATGCATCGTGTGAGTTTGAAACGCGAAAGGGATGCATTCAAGAAGCTACTAAGTTTTCCTAGGGTCTCCTTTTGCGAAGTCATTATTTGTTCATCTTGTGAATGGGAAACATTGCCCCTTGACTTTCCTGCTATCTCCCCTCAATAATCTCAGTAAGTAGAATAATTAATTCGAATGTTCTCATATGGAGGGAACTTTAATGTTTATGAATGTGATTGAAGACAATATATACTCTGTAGTCTGTACTGTACATCTGCTTATTACAACTTTTACTTTTTTTTTTTTTTTTAAAAAAAATTATTCTTATTTCAGCTTTGATGCATTACTGATGTTATCTTCATAACATTTAACTCCTAGCCATCTATTTGTAGAATTAAGCTCTTATTTTGTGGTTCTGATTATTTATGTTGCATCTTATTTTGTCAGGAAAAATATTATTAACAAAATGAATCTACGAAAAAAAAAAAAAAAAAGTTTGAAATTATAAAACCTCAATCTTGACACCTCTTTCATATGGAGGCTTTTGTTTGACCATTGCTTGAATTTAGTCCTTGGAAACGCTTTACACTATATTTGGATAACAATAGTGAATGGAAAGCGATGGAAAGAAAAAGTAAGAAGAGAAAGGGAGGTAAGGGGAGGGAGAGAGTTACTTTATAATTTTCTTCTAAATCTCCCTAGCAATGGAGGAATTTTGTTTATGAAAAATGGAAGCTCCATTTCCTTTCCCATCAATTGTCCGATGTCTATTCAAACAAGCTAAGAAACATGTGTGAGTAATTGAACATACTAATTGAACTAATTGAACCTACTACCACTTCTTTAGAATTGGTTCGATAACTAATTGAACATACTAATCATTCTAGACTAACCACTTCTTTAGAACCAACGTCCAAACTAACATGGTCAACTTAATTTGAATTTTTGGATATTCTAACCGAAAATTTTTTAAATACCAAAGTATTCAATATTTTAATTTGTTTTTAATAAAACCGAAAAATAATTTGTTGATTAAAAAATTATCAACAAATAATGTACGAGTATATCCAATCCAGCCATTAGTGTTCAAATAGCTCTTCAAATATTTCACATCGGAATTTGATTATTTTCAAATTAGATTTTTCTCAATCTGAAATTAGAAGGTACCCGATTCAGTCACTTTCGAGACGGATCTACGTCACGGCCTACGTTTACCACAGACAGTCTTTCCATTTTCAATTCAGATAAAGAAAACTGTACTCGTCAATTAATCAAACCCCCCAAATTAGACACTTCTACTCTTCCTCCTAACCCCCAAAAATAAAAAAATAAAAATAAAATTTCAAAAGATTCTTCCTTATTATATATTCTCTCCATAAGATTGCGTAGAATTTGCCCAATTTGGAGGGAAATTAACGTATTATTATATTTCATTCTATATTCATTGTATGAGCTTAATTAAGCGGTGGCGTAAATCGTCGGCGAAAATTGTAATGGCGGAAGAACTCAGAACGGCGGCTGCTGCTACTGCCACCGCAACCGGCGCTGCTACGGCGGCTCAAACGATGGTGGATTCTAATGGTCGGAAGAAGTGGACGTGGCCTTCTCTCCTCCGTTGGATTCCTACCTCTACCGATCATATCATCGCTTCTGAAAAACGCCTTCTTTCTCTGGTCAAGTAATTGCCAATTTCTCTCTCATCCGATTTAATTTGGGTTTTTGTCGTTTTTATGTTTTGATTTTATGATTTTAGTTTACCCCATTTGTTGAATTTGATTAAAATGGGTTTAATTGTGTTTTTTTGATGATGGGTTGTTAGGGTTTTTAGTAATTGATTGGAAATTTTGCTTTGTGATTTTGTTGGATTGGAAAATTTGTTATTTCTTGAATTTATAATGATCATTTATTTCCCAATTTGGAAAAGCATCTGGGTTTTGAGGCTTTTTTTTTTTTTTTTTTTTTCCATGAAATTTGGATGATCATTTATATATAGCTTTGGTTCATAAATCATAATTTGATGATTATAACTGTAATTTATGAAGTTCAAGGTAGAGTGAAATGAATTGAATTGGTGTCTGGGAGTAATCATGTTATTCTTCTTAATTGTGTAGGAAGAGAGGTATTACTTAAGAGTGCATTTTGCAATTTGTTGTCCAGTTCATTCTATGAGATGATATGACATCTCGGGTTTTAATGAGTTTGGAATCGTATGTTTTAATGTATGTATTTGGAAATTTGCCTAATGGGGTTTGATCATTTGTTCTATTTCAGGACACCTTTTGTGGTGGAACAAGTGAATATAGGCTCCGGTCCACCTGGTTCTAAGATTAGGTGGTTTCGATCTGCAAGTGATGAACCTAGGTTTATAAATACCGTTACTTTCGACAACAAAGATGAAAACTCCCCGACAATTGTTATGGTTCATGGATATGGTGCTTCACAAGGCTTCTTCTTCCGGAATTTTGATGTCTTGGCCCGTCAATTTAGGGTCATTGCTATTGATCAGCTTGGGTAAGTATTTAATTATTTGTTTATATGTTTGTTATTGATCACATCAATCTTGTGTTAGCTTAAATCTGTGGTAGTTGTAAAAGCATTGGTCTACATACCAATCTTTTTAAGGATTTGACTATGTGAGTGATATCAGTTCGGTTGTCTTTCCTTTCCATTCATATTCTTGACAGTGAGAAAGATTTCATTTGTTATGTCAAAGGAAGCATGGTCATGAAATGAAAATCATACATACAAACCTATGTGAATTTCTCCTTCCATTGTTCTGTGTGCTGAATTTTCTTTAATGAGTGCAGAGATATTTTTGTTAAAGTTGGTTACTTTTGTTGATCTCAAACATACATAGGTCACAATGTTCATGAAAGCGACGAGTATCCTTGTGCTGCAGTCTCCATTAAATTGTGACTTAATATACACGAAAATTTTAGAATGTGGGTGAATAAGTGGAAAACCTACCTCAGAAATTGGACAGAATAATAAAAGTGGCTGATTCATTTGCCCTTTCTGCACCCCATCACTCTCTGTTGGGGTGGATCAAGCTGGATTAATTTTCATATACGTAGTATTTTTTTGCTTCATTGTTTAATTTCTTGCCTTGCAGTTGGGGTGGATCAAGCAGGCCTGACTTTACTTGCAAAAGCACTGAAGGTTAGTCATGTTTCTTGCTTGTCGATACTTGAAAGGTTAATTGCTTATATTGTTATATGACAGTCCCTTATTATGTTTGTGGTAATACAAGCAGTATAAATGTCATTGCATTTTCTCTTTAGCTGATTGCAGCTGCTGTAATCTTGGAAAACGCGAGTCTTTTCTAATGAATTTCATTTCTTTTTGCGTTGCAGAAACTGAAGCATGGTTTATTGACTCTTTCGAGGCATGGCGAAAAGCCAAGAATCTTGATAGCTTCATTCTTCTTGGCCATTCTTTTGGGGGTTACGTTGCTGCTAAATATGCTCTTAAGGCAAGGGATTTATTTTTTCCATTCTTCAACTTGGAATTTTCAGAGAACTTCAGGATTATTTTTTCTTATCTAAAGAATTCGTAATTTTTGTTTGTGTAGCATCCTGAGCATGTTCAGCATTTGATTTTGGTTGGACCAGCGGGAGTTTCTGCGGACACGGATATGTCAGAGCGTTTGACCCAGTTTAGATCAACGTGGAAAGGAGCTGTCTTGAATCATCTCTGGGAATCCAATTTTACTCCTCAGAAGCTTGTGAGGTGATTTTACTTATAGTTTTCTTAATGAATCTGTTGATATTAAACTAGTAATTACAGGGCATCAATCATGTTTATTAATGCTCTCTAAGTCCTGTACAAAGAGTAATGCAAATTGTAAATATGATCTCCTTATGCAACTTTTTTTTTTTTTTTTTTTTTTTTGAGTGAACCTTTAGAGAAATAGAAACATGATGAGCTGGTATACATATATGATATATCTAAAGATTCTACTATGGTGTTGAGTTTCTTAATATGCATGGTGCGTTATGCAGGGGGTTAGGTCCATGGGGGCCAAATCTTGTCCATAAATATACAAGTGCTAGGTTTGGTTCATATGGAACTGGTGAATTGTTGAGTGAAGAAGAATCAAAATTGTTGACAGGTAATTTCACATAAGATTTGCACTTACAAAGTAAATTACCTATTAGCTGATTCTAATTTAATGTATCTTTCTGTTTAGATTATATGTACCACACACTAGCAGCCAAAGGTAGTGGAGAGCTGTGCCTTAAATACATATTCTCATTTGGAGCGTTTGCTCGGAAACCGCTTCTTCATTGGTTGGTGCCTTTCTGTGTTCCTCTTCTTCACTCTCAATTAATTCCTTCCCCCCCCCCCCCCCAAACAACAACAAAATATATGCAGGAACGGTATTGGTCAGTCATATGTATGCTCATTGTTCAAAGGTTAATAACAGTAAATGTCCTATATCAAGATTTACTTCTCCCCTTATTCAGAAATATATTAACTCCACCATTCCCTTCACTCTGTAGTAGTGAACATACCACTGATCTCTTCCATAGATGACAAAAGAAATATAATTCGTTTTTGTAGAAGTACAAAAACAAAGTGTTACGAGTAGTTATAAACTTATAATCTTTAATATGCAGACGGACATGACAATGACAGAGTACATAAGAATTGCTAGGCATACACTGTATTGCTTTGCATTCTAAACCTGTCATTCTGATGGAAATGGGCTCACTATTTTGTGATGGCTTACTGCCTGAAAAAAAAAAGAAAGAGAGAAGAAATAAACAAAAGCTCTATTCTGGTTGAAAGAGCTTCTTGACTGAAGTATATGAACACCTTTTCTTCTTTCAATGCAGCGCATCAGAATGGAAAGTACCAACTACTTTTATCTATGGTTATCATGATTGGATGAGCTACCAAGGGGCCCAAGAAGCCCGTAAGCATATGAAAGTCCCTTGTGAAATCATTAGGGTTCCGGAGGTATGTCACTCTCTTTGTTTCTTCCCCCCTCCGAGCCCCCGGGGTTATCTGTATATTGAAAGCAGTGATATTTATGCAAATTTGCAAGCATACATGGGTGGATGAGCTGCAATATTTGTTGGCATGGGATCTTTGTAATCTCATTTTTATTTTATTTTTCCATTGCAGGCCGGGCATTTTGTTTTCATAGACAACGTAAGCGGGTTCCATTCGGCTGTTTTTCATGCTTGTCGCAGATTTCTGTCATCAGATCCTGATAATGAATCTCTTCCAGAAGGTTTAACTTCTGCTTAATATTGAACTGTATGTTGTAGCTTTATCATTTTTGTGTCCTGCTTGTAGTAAATACTACCATGTAATTTGTTTACCTGTAAAAACTTACTCGTTCATGGTAGTGAATTTACTACCGTGTATTTTTTTTTGCTCTGTTACAGAGTGATGCTATATATTATAGAATACGAACCATTCTTTCACTTGTTGCTCCCTACGTTTCGTCTTTGGTGATTCTCTCATGTATTTGTGAATATTGGTCAATAAAGCATGGTTTACTTACCCCTAAGGCCCGCCTGGATTGAGGGTATTGGGCTGTAAAAATTAATGGGGTAATGAGTATGGACTTAAAGGGCCCGCCTGGAATGAGGTTTATCAATTAGCCCAATAAAAATTCCTCCCATTTTGAGGGTAATACATTACCCACACCCCCCCTAGTGTATCAATTCACCCAGTAATAAAGCCCAACCTATTTTTCATCTCTTTCTTTCCTCCTTTTACCGTTCATCATTTTCATTGAAATTTACTCCAACCTTCTTTCCTACATGACATTAATCTGCATGCAACCTTCCAAATCCAAATAAATTATTCATTGTTTTTTAATTAGGTATTCAATTTTGTTTTTAATTTCAATTTTTTTTTTTTTAGGAAAAAACCAATCATCCTCTGATCTTTGATTTGAAATCATAGTTTTTCCTTCTAATTTTCGTGTTTGTATTTCAATAATAATAAAAAATATTAAATTCAATTTTTTTTTGGATCTTAAATTCAATTTTCGTGTTTGTATTTCTATATTGATTTACCCATTTCTATGTTTCCCTCTTTTTGCAACCTGTTCCTAGATTCACTTTCTTCCTCCTTCAATACCCATGAAATTGCAATATGAACCATGAAATTGCAATATGAATTCGATTTGTTTTCAGATTTGGTATGTAAAATGATTTTTTTTTTTTTTTTTTAATTCAATAATTTATTAAATCCAATTTTCCTTTATTATGAGTTTACCCTAACTTTGACCTTGATTTTGTAAGTGATTTTGTTGAAAAAAATGTAAAGATGTGATTTGTTTGTTTTGACTTCTTCATAATATTGTGATGAATTTTATGTTTGTAAATCAGATTTTAATTTTATGATTTTATTGGATTTTAGATTCAAATGATTTTTTTAAGGAAAAAAAATTATAGCAGAAGGAGAATGTGCAGAGCAGGACTAGCAGTGTGAGTGCTCTGTATAATACCAAACACAAGAATAAGTTACCCTTGTAATGCGTTATCTTGTGCCAAACCTACTATAAATGAGTCCCCTTAACAGTTTCCCTCCATTAATTACTTCCCCCTAACAACTCCCCTCCTAATCATTATCCCCCTAACAACTCCCTTTAATCCAGGCAAGCCCCTAATGTTTATTTACTTCTAGGGAGTGGCATACCTTAGTACTTAACGAGGTTATACATTTTTTTTTCCCCTTGATACTTATTTTAAGAATTTAGTGATCCTTTTCCTCTGTGCAGTCCGATTTCATTTTTCTTAAGAAGTGTTGCTACTTTTCTAGAATTTATGTTACTTTCTATGATATGTCGAAAATTAATTGCATTTCTATGCAAAGAATCACTTTTTAGAAGCGAATAAGCAACAATTTCATTTATTCATAAGTAGAAAAGGGTCAAAACCTTCCACATTTCATTGTATGCTAGGTTTTGAATTGAACTCACGAACCCTTATATGAACTTATCGATCCTAATCTAGCCCTTAACTTATTACATCGGCAACTCAATACTCATTAAGGTAAAAAAACAAAACCGAGTTGGTCGTCCCACTCTTATTAGCACCCTTAACCTTATAGTCAAATCCAGCTCCTTTGAGTTGTACATGTCAAAATCCATTTGGCAACACAGTAAATGAATATAAGATGATGATGGATCTGTATCTAGTAGAAACTGTATGTACATGTGTATATACTGAAATAATGAACCCTACTTTGGTTCAAAGAGTTAATGTCGTTTTGAACGTCTTCTACCTGGAAAACGACATGCATGGTTAATTGCTGTAATATTGTAGCTGACCCTGTCTATAAGACTATATAGCTAGGTTCCTGCAATTGTTGTCATCTTTACATTCTTGACTAAAATGTTGTCAGTGAAAATATTGCGTTTATTTATGAATGTCGTACCACTGCTTATTTCTTGCATTTGTCACATGCTTTTCTGTTTTCTGTTTTCTGTTTTTCACCGTGCAACTGTTACTTTCACCACAAATGGCTTTGTTTGGATTCTGGAATAGTGGTGAGATGAGTTAGGGAGAAACATAGGAAGCATCTTGTTGAAAGGAGGAAGCAAATTGAAAGTGTTTTCCATGCGACATGAGGTTTTATCCATTTATCATTCTTATATCAATCAAACAGACACTTTATACTTCAATACATTCAAGTAATATGGTTTTATCATGTTATATTAAAACAACTTGATTTATGTGTGATGTGCTAGATGCTCAACTAAATGTACTACTCCGTATATCCTTGTTTATTGTTTGTAACCCCAAAGGCCGTAACCTTTTTAAAACTTATCTATTGATGAGTTCTATTTTTTTGAAGAACATTGATGAGTTTATGATTACCCCATTTTATTAATGGTATTAAATTAATTTCTTTATATATGTTGTTGATAACCTTATATAATTATATGAATGTAATTAATGTTGCATAAATATTGTTATATTCGTATGAGGATAAATTTTTAGTGTTGGATTTGTGGTGAAAAGTGAAGCTTAAAAGGATCTCAAACACAAGATTGAAGTAGTTTTTTTTTTTTCAACTGTAATTTCTTACATATTCAGAATATATTTTGTTAAATTTTCATGGAATTTTAAATACAAAGAAGACGGACAAAATAAAGACGGACCCCTTTATTTGTCATCTTATACAAGCATTTTTTTATGCTCTGACGTCTTCACGGGTCCCTAAAAACTATCCTCTCTCTTTCTCAATAAAATAAAATAAAATAATTAAATTAAAGTATAAAAAAGTTGCTGTATTAACGGCTACTTTTCTTTTATATTCCACGTGGCTTTTCCACTTTTGGCGGGATTATATATATTTTCTTTTTGTACCCAACAAATTTTCCAGATTTTCTGAATTCTCGGGTTCAATTCCTTTGACTGATGCTGTAATGCAGAAGACTATTTAATGAAATACTCAACTTTTTTTTACCAATTAATTTACCTCAACTTGCAACATAATAAAATTAAATTTACTTAATTAAATACTCTATATAGACACATAAAAATTCACCATTACATTTTGTTAAAATTGAAACAAAATCACATCATCAGAATTTTTTTTTACCAAAACAAAGTTGGTTGGGTGATCAACTTTTTTCTTTCCTAGGTTACCCGGCAGGGGAAGGAAGTGAGGTCGGATCCGCGGAGGACGGGATATCGGGTCCTACCCGACAACCCTCGAGCATGAATACGATATCACCCATAGACGGTCTTTCACTCGGGTCGGGTGCTGTGCAAAGGAGGCCTACTTTGATCCCAAGTAAAAATTCTTCCCACTCGGATGATTCAGGGTCTAGTTCGAGCAAACCCGGGTCGATTAGCTCGGATATTTGACCTGTTTGCAACTGTTTCTTGACCCATTTTACAATATCTTCATCTTGCTCAAACATAATGGGTTTTTTCCCTGTCAAGATCTCTAGCAAAACAATCCCAAAACTGAACACATCCCCTTCTCTTGATACATGACCTGTTAACACCACTTCTGGAGCAACATATCCAAGTGTTCCGATTGGCGGTGTTGATGTTGAGGCTTCGATTGGCGTTGCAATTGTCAATCTGTCTAGACCAAATTCTGATATATGTGCTTCAAAATCAGCATCAAATAACACATTTTGAGGCTTGATATCACCATGAACCATATCTAAGGAGTGCAAGAATGTGATCCCACGAGCAATCCCAAGCGCGATTAAGTGCCTCATTGGCCAATTCAGGACATATCCATCATGGTGTGATGCTTCTTGCAGAAGAGTAGCCAAGTTGCCATTAGGCATGTAGTCATAAACTAGGAGTCTTATGTCAGGTGGACCGGCATAATACCCTCTCAACACGGTGATGTTCCGGTGCTTCACTTTCCCGAGCATCTC
Source organism: Chenopodium album (assembly GCF_948465745.1). Lineage (NCBI taxonomy): Eukaryota > Viridiplantae > Streptophyta > Magnoliopsida > Caryophyllales > Amaranthaceae > Chenopodium > Chenopodium album. The sequence continues at coordinate 43,445,833 of NC_137849.1, forward strand.
AGCCTCCTTCTTGAAGCCTCTATCATCAAGGAATCCATCAGGTAATCGTCTGATTGCGAGGACCATTCCATCAGCAAAGGAGGCCTTGAACACCATCCCATACTTTCCTCTGCTTAGAACATTTTCTTCATCAAATTGCCTTGTTGCTTCTAAGGCCTCTGCCAATGTAATCTTACTAGTGAACATGACAAGTTTTGGGACACCATTTTCGCTGCTGCTTCTACTTCTTTCTGCTCCAGAGCTTTTTCTCGGTGGGCTAGGTTTCTTCTCTGCCCCGGCTGCCTTGCCTTTGAGCTTCTCACGCAAACGTAGGAGGCTAATGATGTAACCACAACAGCATAATGCTAGGAAAATAAGCCCAGCAAGTGCAACACCAATAATCAATATCAACTTCTTCATTTTTCTCCGTCTCACATAAGAGCATTCCTTCTTCAATGGATACCCACACAGCTTTCCATTGTCTGCAAACACTGAAGGATCACTGAAGAGAGAACCTAGAGTTTTCGGGATTTCTCCTTCAAAATGATTCGAGGATAAATTAAGGCTCTGCAAGCTTGATACATGGGTTAGATTTTCGGGGATGGAGCCACTCAAATTGTTTGATGAAAGATCAAGCATTCTAAGGTGTAGCATTTTTGATATTGAGCCTGGAATAGGCCCTGATAAATGGTTAAAATCCAAGACCAACTTTTGCAAATCAGAGCATTTGGAAATATCCTTTGGTATATTACCATCCAAATTATTATGACCCAAATCAAGCTCCTTCAAATGAGATAGCCTTGACAAAGAATTCGGAATATTGCCCACCAAACGATTCCTTGCAAGTTCAAGTACTTGTAACTCTGAACAATTGCCAAGCTCAGGTGGAATTTCACCCGAGACCCGGTTATCTGATAGAGAGAGGACATTCAGGGACCGGAGGAAGCCAAAAGTCGCCGGGATATCACCAGATAAAGAATTGGAGCTAAGATTCAAGTACCTCAAACCAACTAAACTACTAAAACCCTCAATAATATCCCCATGTAAATCATTCTCCTGCAATGCAACAGCCTCCAAATTGGGCAACCCAAACAATTCAGCAGGAAAATTCCCAGATAATCTCTGTTTGCTCAAATCTAAAACTCTTAGCCTCATCAAACTCCCAATGCTACTCGGAATCGAACCCGAAAACCCACAATGACTCAAATTTAACACCACTAAACTCTTCAAATCACCCACTTCTACTGGAACATGCCCAGAAAAATTGTTAAAACTGAGGTTCAAAGTGGTCAAATTAGTGAGTTGAAGCACCTCATTTGGGACCACTCCAGTCAATTCATTTTCACTCAAATTCAACACTTCCAAACTCTGGATACTCCCAACATCAAAGTCAATGAAACCCAAAAATCTGTTTCTTCCTAATGACAAAACCCTCAAATTACTCAAATTCTGAAAAATTTCTGGAATTTTCCCAGAAAATTGATTCCCTTCAAGATCAAGAACCCTCAACATACTACATTGTCCTAATTCCTTAGGAACTTGACCAATTAATGAATTATTAGCCACCCTAAACTCCTCTAAATTCGTCAAATTTCCAAAATTCGTAAAAAGTGAACCAGTGAAGAGGTTCCCAGAAAGATCTAAAACCTTCAACGTTGGAATATCCGCCACCCAATTCGGAAACTCGCCAACAATGCGGTTCCCGTGAAGGTCTAGGACCTCTAATCCACTACTAAATGTACACCCATTTGGCGGCTTTGCAATTCCCGTGAGGGCATTGAACCCCAAGAAAACGAATCGAAGCGACCGAGGGTTGGACACATTACAAAACACAGAGGCAGGGACTACACCAGAAAGTTTATTGGAGGTAAGAGAAAGTACCTCCAACTCCGGCATTACACCAATGGTCGCCGGAATATTACCGGAGATGAAATTATCCTCAGCAGAAATATGAACAAGCGATGTACAATTCAGTATCGCCGAAGGAAGAGTACCCACTAAAAGATTCGAATCCAACCACAAGTATTGCAGCCGTTTAAGCGCGCCAATGCTGGTGGGTATCTCTCCGGAGAACCTATTCGACGAGAGGTTAATCAGCGTCAGCTGCAGGCTCTCCGAGAAATTCGCCGGAACCCGTCCGGAGAAGTTGTTGAACGATAGGTCGAGCACCCGGAGACTGGATGAGATTCCGCCGAAGATTCTGCCCGACAGGTCGTTACCGGCGAGATTAACGACCTGGAGATTACTAAGCGAGAGAATCCCCGGCGGAACATCGCCGGAAAGGGAATTATTATGAAGGTAAAGAGCACGAATAAGAGAAAGTTCGGTAAAAGATCTCGGAATAGACCCATGAAAGTGGTTTGAGTGGAGACTTAACCGCTGCAACTGCCGTAACTTCCCAAGCTCCGGCGAAATAACACCGGTGAGCTGCAACCGTGGAAGGCGGAGCTGATTGACTCTGCTAAAGTAACAGCCAACTCCACGCCAGTCACAAGGGGCTAATGGGGTGGACGCATCCCAGCCGTCTAATACACCAAGTGGGTCATTTAGATTGCGCTTGAAGGCGAGCAGTGAGTCAACCTCCGTCACCGTAGCGCCGGAAAAAATGGTGGCAAAACCAAAGGTGAGAGTGAGGGAGAGAAGAAGAAAAATAGCCGTTGCCATAAAAATGAAGCATAAAGAAAAAATGGTGGGATGAAAATGCAAGGAATGAATTATAGTATTATGGAATTATAGAAGGAGAATAATAATTGATGGTTTTTCATTTCATAGTTTTTTTTTATTTTTTTATTTTTTTTATTGTTGATGGTGTTTTTTTGTGGGTTTTGGGGGATGCGAAGTTAGGAGAATGGAGCGTATGTTGCTTTTTTAGTAGAGTATAAGTGGACTGTCAAATTTCTGCCTGTTTTTTTAATCATACATGCTTTTTCTTACTCCCTCCATCTTTTTTTAAATGTATCACTTTGACAATTACACTATTTACATACTATGCTTGATTTAATTTTTACAGCTTTAAAAAATAAATAAATGTTATTATATAATATATTATTAGATTTGTCATAATGTCTAGTTTCATGACATAATTTTGTTACAATTTTTACTAATACACAATTAAAGATATTAATGGTCAAAGTAGCGTCTCGGCAAATGTGTCGGTCAAACTGATGCATATTAAAAAAAAAAAAAAAAAACAAAAGGAGTATTATTTATTCACTCTTCATTTTTTTTCCCAAAAAAAATCATGTAAGAGGCATTAAATAAATACAGTAAATTATGTTTCTTCAAAAAAAAAAAAAAAAAAAAAAATGAGTATGAGGAATACTAGAAACTAGATCAGTAGATGAATGCCATATTGCCATATCGGCATATCCTAAGAGGGAGGGTACTACTCCGTTTTAAGGATGGAATTCTTGATTTTTCGGGTTTGTTATTGTCTGGATAGATTTGACAAGGTTGACTTGTATTTTGTCATTGAATTGAATTGTTTTAGTCCAAATTTGTTTGAAAATGGGTTTTTGCATGTATTAATGTTAATGAGACCTAGAATTTAGCTAAAATGGTCCAAAAGTAATAAGGATGATTAATATGGAGTATTGATTGAAAGACTTTTTTGTCAAATTTCACTTAAACCAATTTTAAAAACCAACCTAGAATCCTACCCATCTAAATTCCAAACTACTAGTAATTACTCTTTTAATTTGGCAACAACCTTCTTTAATCTGGAGTATGAGGCTGTCAAACAATTTGTTTCGTGTAGCTATTGTGTGGTAGGTGCTATGACTTGATGAGATATGCATTATGAGTATTATTACCTCTTTTGAGCGTAGTAATATGGTCTGATACATTTCATTTGGTTACATCAAGATATTCAAGACATAATTTTTATTTTACAAAACAAGTAAAAAAAAAAAATGACCATTACATAGTATGTAATTTAAGAAACCTACTTAACAAAAATTGAAATTAGAAAATAAACTTTAAATTTATACGAACATCTTATGATTAAGTAAAATGCGTAAAATGTCATCTTAAGGTTAAAAAAGAAAAAGGGTTTGGAAACACATTTTGATAAGTTAATTTACTTGGCAAGACACTAGGCTACCAACTTAAAGAGCTTATGATTAAGTTTTTTTTAAGTATTTCTATTAGCTTGATTATAACAAGTTGAAGTCTTTTTCGTTCTATCACATCCCAACATTTCTCCCTATATTATGGCAAAGATATTTGACTTGAATGAGTTCTTTTGTAAAACATACAAAAGCATGTCTGCATTTGAGTGTTATCTGGTCTTTGATTATTAATGTAAAAGGTCACCCAATTCTTCAATTGCAAAGCTAATAAATACATAGCAATTGAGGCATCCAGCTAACATTAATCTTCAAACTAGCATTAATCTTCGAAATGAGCTAGACCAGAGCTCCCATTATTACTTGATTTCAACTCGCCTTTAAATTTATATTTATGTTGATCAATCAAGGTAAATTTTAAAAATTTCATGCATTAATTGGAATTCGAATCCATAAACTCCACTCTAAAAGTTTAAATTTTAAATGCATTAATTTATACATACACCTTGACCTTTTTGCCATCGTCAACCACGAGAAATAGAAAGGAAAAGAACATATATAGAATAAATAAAACCAACAAGTTGTGACTTGGACATAGTGTAGTTAATTGAAGCACCATAAAAAACCAACATATCTTCGTCATCTACTATAACCCCCTTCCTCAAATTGTACATCAAAATGAATTGGAAAAAAAGATGAAATCTTTATTGAAACAAATTAACAACATATTAGAAAAACTAATCCTTGATAATCCAATTTAAATGGAATCAATAACTAATTGTTGTATATTCCAATAGAATAACGAATCCAATTAATTGAAATGAGTGTCAAGAACTCAATTGAGTTATAACATTCGAACTTGCAAAATTCAAAAAAAAAAAAAAAAAAAAAAAAAAAAAATCGCACTACCTCATAGTAATAACTGCACAAAAAAATTTACTAATCAACACTATTACATCCATTCGTTTTTGTTGGTTACGCTTTAATAATTTTCTCTCATAATTTTTTTTACGTAAAATAGGAATGGAGAGAGTAGTCTCTATCAACCTCTATGCATTGCAAGAAATTATAACACTCTTTAGTGGTCTTTGTCTTTGATGGTATCACCTGAAAGTTAAGGTATAGGTAGGTGTAGTGAATTGTCAATGGATTATTGGATTAGTATAATTAATGATGATAAATTTCTAGGCATTGGAGCATGTTACACTATATGGTGGTCCAAAGAAGGATGCTTTTATGGGAGCAATATGGGTAAGTTTAGCCAAAAGTGACTCATAAAGTTATTCTATGTAGCTATTATATAAAAGTTGTTATTTTTCTTTTTTTTTTCTTGGATTCTAGCTTAAGATTAACCAATAGAAAAATGTGTTGCTTAAAGATCTAAGAATTGGAGACTACTTCAGAGAATCCTCAAAGCATATGAAAACTAATGTGAATTATCATTATGTCAAATTTCTAAGTTATGCTTTAATTTATTTCTTAGGTTTCATCACGTGGAGGACCATGTTTTGTCCATTATGTCAAAACAATTCTTGGAGGGTTTTTTTTTTTTTTGAAGGCAATTCTTGGAGGTTCAACAGTTCTTTGATAGTTTTCAAACAAATCTCAATCTTGATACATAGAAAATTTAAAGTAGTTGTAGTATATTTAATCACAAATTTATAATATCATTTCATATGCAATGGATGGTAAAGTTGTGATGAATTGACAATATTTTTCGATCTAATGGTAAATTAATAAGTTGATCGTGGTGGTTTATAACAATTGAGTAAAAGTAAAGTATGTCCCAATGACTAATTTATTGTTGTTTGATATAGGATTGACTATGTCATGATTCTATTTAGTACTCACTATTTTTCCAATTAATCTCTATTGAATAATGATCTTTAACCTCTTTTAATATAGGTAAAGAATAAAAACCTCTCAAATTCAGCAATATGTCTCATTAATTATTGGATCGTATGATGTATGATGGAGCTTATCTTGTTGTGGGTATTCATTTCTTTGTTAATTTTTTTTGCTCCAAAGTAATGTAAATAGGGTAGGTGATGGACTATTTATTTATGTTCAATAATGCGTGCTTTAAATTTGATTAATAAATCATGATGATTACCCTTGTGGAAATAATAGAATCTTTGTGCACCCAAAAAAAAAGGAAAAGAAATGAAGTCAGATCATGATGTACAATCCTTAATAGTTGACATGATGAATATTTCATGAATATGAATAGTACTTCGTACTAGTTATACTTCGTAAATCAGTACGAAGGTTTATGTTAGGCCAACATTATAGCATTTTAAGGTTCTGCATTCAATTATTTATCGTGGTGTTTTTATACAAGTACTTTGACCAATAACCATTTTACTATAAAATCTATTTATCGCCAAACAAAATTTGATCAAGTACGACATTTTTTGCTTAGATATGTTGAGCTTGTTGATAATTATATACACCCGCATGTACATTTTTTGTCGAGCAACTTTCTTAGCATATGTTGCGAATATGTTACCATCAATAAACCGTGGAAATTACATTTTCTATCACCTGCTTCTTTATGTATATGTAATCTTAATAATATTATATGAACTGATGAGACTCTTGGATAGCAATGGTGATGATTTTAATGATGGGTATAAGAAGCTTAATGATGAAATCAATCTATTTTATCATCAATTATCATTTGTCTTAATAATTTCAAGTGAACTTTAATCTTTTATCAAGTATTCAGCCGCTTCAAAGTATTTAACAATGCAAATGCATATGATTGTTATGTATTGCATATGATTGTTATGTATTGCATAAACTTTTCTACTAGTGTGATTGGATATTATATTTGTATGAATAACATAATATTTTTTTGAGAGAACCCTTTTTGTACGTTTTACGTTTTTTAGGGCATGCATATGGCCTTGCCCTTAGCTTGGTAGTTAATTAGTTTTCCATTTATTTTTTTCATTTATTGTTTATTTATTTTTACTAATCCACAGCCTTCCATCATTAGCCAATGGTGCAAATAATTTTCTAGTAATGAGCTTAATTAAGAAAAATGATCATCTAAATTACTAACATCATTGTTGTCTTGAAACAAACACCAAGAGAATTTGACAAATTAAAGCATTTTTTTTTAAACGACAGATTAAAGAACATAGATCTAACTTTAGCTTAATAACTTACAAATTTCTAAAAGAACTATTATATTAGTGTAGACACCCATTTGTGTCTCCCCAAAACCAAACCCAGTGATGAATACCTGTAACGTCGAACCATAATCGAATGAGGTGAAAGTGTGAAAAGTCAAGTGATGCGGTTAGTTTTTATTAAAATCCTTCTTTCTGTTTTCGAAAACCCACTCTATTTTATAAAAACATCCAATTCAGTTTATTTTGGTCCATGATAAGGGTCCAATAATGGTGTAGTTGGATAGGGCTCGAAAAGACCTTTCCAACGATATATTATAAGCCCAATTCCGATGAATAATGAGGAAGTTATGGCCAAAATACTAAAATGGGCCCAAACCGGATTTTACCTACGACCCAATGATCATGAGGAGGGTCCAAAGGTTTAATCCTATTCCTAAACTAATTAGGATTGATTAGAATCTTCTATAAGTTTCTAAAATATCTTAATTATCCTTTTTTGAAAAGATAAGATCATAGAATTTGATTTGAATATAAACTTTCCTTTTTAAAACTTTCCTAATTCTATTCGGATTTAAAGATGTTCAAAGATAGTCAGATATTATTTTCGTGCCTCATATATTTTATCCAAATTTTATATGGTTGGATAGATCTTGAAATTATCTTTCCAATGATATATTATAATAATAAATCCGAGCTATAACGAAAAATATATTAAAGATATACGAAACTCTATCCAAAACTGACACCCTTTCACTATTTCGTCCATATCTTTTTATCTACAAAAGATTTTAATCTGATATGATAAAAACAAAATCCGCAAAAACTGTCTCTGTCGCCAAAAGACAGGCTTGTCACCTCGCGACAGGATAAATTTCTGGCGACAAGGTCGGTTTGTTAGCGACAGAGTGGAGTTTTATTACTTATCAAATTCTATGATTTTCCGGACTATTTTCTTATAAATAGGGTCTCAAACCTCCGTTTTTATTCATGATCTCTCATCAACTCTCATCAACTATCATCCTTAATTCTCTCTATTCTCTCTCTTGAGCAATATATAGCTTTTTTTTCTCTCTCTATTTCTAAACTAGCTTTTTACAAACAATATTCCGCATTCACAAGATCTTGAAACACCTAGCCAAGTTCGAAGTTGCCTTCGCCCTAGACGTGCAAGGTTTAATATTTTCTGAGGGTTTGGTCCAAAACTAGTCAAAACTTTGTTTAACTTGATTTCAATTTGATTCTTTAATTATTGTTTATTATTTTCATTGAAGTTTACTAACTTGTGTATTTTGTTATTAGAAAGAGGTACCAGGCTTCAAAGTATGTAATCTTATTACTCTCTTTCAATATAGAAAGCATGCTTATTATTGTTTTATGATTCCTAGTATCATGTTAGGATGTTTAATATTCCTAGTATCATGTTAGGATGTTATTTTATGCTTTCTAGTATCATGTTTAGGGTGCCTTTACTTTTTTCTAATATCATGTTAGTACCATGTTAGGTTTAAAGCTTTGATCTTTATTGTTTAGTGACATGCTAGGAGTTGTTATTAATCTTGTTAGTATCATGCCTAGGATCTTGCTATTATTATCAAGCTTTATTATGCCTTATCATGCTATTATCATTATTGTTTCTTGATTTATTATTATGTTGCTTGATATATTTATTGTTACTGCTTGATCACACCTTTTATGCTTGTTAAAGGGAATTTGTACTTGAAATCACGCTTAATAAGATAATTAATAATTTAGTTTAGGCTAATGTGATTTTAACTCAAGTGATCGCCAATAATAGTATTATTTGTGCATTAATTTCAACCAACATAGATTAACAGGTTAGGTTCAATATAATGTTTGTATGTTATTCGAAAAGCGCACATGAATACGAGCAGAACAAAGTAGAGGCCTATTTTATAGGGCGGGTCCTTTCTTTTGTAGATTGGATTCGTACCCTCATCCCCGGACCCTGTTTGGTTCAAGACCTTATGGAGTAGTTGATGGTCCTTTTGGATTGTCTTTTGGGTTTACAAGTTCCTAAAACTTGTTGGCGACTCTTTTTGCTCTTTTTCTTTCCCTTTGGAACGCCACCGTACTTTAGTGTATGATCACAGTGGGGTTCAAGTTTGGGGTTATCATAATGCTTGAAATATTCCCTACAGTTTTTGGCGACTCCACTGGGGAGGATTTCTATTTATATTCCTGAAATTTATTTAATTTTGGCAATTATTTAGAATGAGCGGATGAGACTCGAAAAATTCTAAGTATTTCATGTGCGTGATTTGATTAACATTATTGTCATATGCATTAAAAGGTCCTCATGGGAGCACCCCATGAGTCAATCCATAGGAATTTTACACGTAGGAAATTTGAGAAATATCTTTCATGACTAGAATCGAAAAGATGATGCGAAATCTGGAAAATTCGAAGAACACAGAAACTTGCCAAGGCATGTAGGAACTAGCGTCTAGAAAATAGGGCTTGTCGCCCGTAAAAAGTTTCTGTCGCCTGGCGACAGTTCTGTCGCTTGGCGACAGAAGCTTTTTTGCGGCGACAGTCCCTGTAGTCTGGCGCCAAGTTCTTCCAATACCGAGCCAGGGGTCTGCCTTCTTGCTTTGACCATTTCTAGTGTTGTTGGCTCGATTTTGCTTATTGATTGAGTCATTTTCTCACTTTTCTGAACCCATATGTATTCTACATATGGAAATAACCCTCTGGGGGGTTCCTGCTTCACCTGCCCAATGGAATATTCCACTATCATGTGCAAAGTTCAGATTTGGGTACGTGTAATGTTTGTGAATCCACCAAACCATGGAGTCGAGTTCGATTTCATCACGCACTCGCGGAATCCTGTCCATTCGCTCCAACCCTCCCGGTAGGCTTGTGTGCAATGCATATGGATTCTTAACCATGGACCTTTTTGACTTAACCCATATCCTCGAACTTTAGAGAACTAGAGCCATGGTTAGGTTGCAAACTCATCTTGTGACTATGTGAACTACTTGTGCACCCTTGCTTGTATATATTATATATGTGTTAACCGTTTGTTTGACTTGTGTTAAAAACTAAATAAATTGACTAATGACTAAAAGGACTTTGTCTAATTAATTAATTTTGAATTAATTCAAGGCTAATAAATCAATCAATTCGACTTAGTACGACTTTAGGCATGTCCATTTAGAGTAAAATTACTGGAAACAGTCCAGATTAATGTTCCAGCAATGGCACAGGAATTTGGACTGTGGCGCTGCAGTTTAGTGTCTGTCGCCTGGCGACAGTTTTGTCGTCTGGCGACAGGCTCTAAACAGTGGCGACAGTCCTGTTGTTATAGCGACAGTCCAGTTTTCCTTGCTCGAGTCATCACGACGAGTCTAATTCACAGTCTACTAATCAGTTTATCAATTTATTAATGGCTCAACCATGTTAAGTCTTTAATTGAGTTTAGGCACTTAAAGTCCAATGGTCATACACTAAGAGTCAAAGACTTTGTTTAATTAATTAATTAATTAATTTGAACTAGTAAACAAGCCTAAAATCGAGTCATAGTTCCTTTTAGTCAACCCGGATTTTTATTCCCGTATACTGCACATGCGTCAAATTGTTTTGGTCATATCCGGAGTTCTAGGAAGAACCACGAGTCGTACAACCTATGGATCTGTAGCCCTAGGTTTTATCTTTAATTTGGCGTTGGTTTCGTCCCAATCAGAGTCACAGATTAAAAGTTATGACTAAAATACCACAGCCTGTCCAGTTTAATGCACACACGTGAAGTCTTAACTTAGTCTTTGCTTAAGTCTAGTCACATAGTCTAGCCACATGGTCATGACACAAGTCTTAACATGTCACCTACACTCATTAGTCTTAGCACACACTTTGTACATGTCACTATGACCATGTCTTAGGTTCATGCATGAGTCGTTTTTCCGTCATTTGAGTTGGGGGTCCATTATATTCCTAATTCTTCTATATTTCTTCATCTACATCATCTTCCTACACTCCACATACTTTCTCCACACATATCATTCCCTTCATTCTTCCATGATCTTTCTCCACCTATGCATGTTGAATCGAGTTCGAGTCATGTGATTGACAATAATAATAATAAAAAAAGGAGTAATGATGAGACAAAATACAAGGCAAGCTTCTCACTAAGATTTTATGCTTTCTTCTTCTTCTTTTTTCAAACCTTTCCCCCATAAGTCTAGCATAGGCACCCTTTGTCTACCTTAGATTTATTACATAGGTTTTTTATTTTGTTCCCCTTTAATAAAATGAGCATTTTAATTTCTTGCATATGATCATTGCATTATTTAAAAATAATAATAAAAAAAAAACGCCGAATTAAGCACAAGGTATACCAATGATTTGAGGCACCTCTTATAGCCATATCATATCTCTCACCCTTTAAATATATAATCCTTTTCTTGATAAACCACTTTGAGTCTCGTCTAACGATAGACCTTTCTTTTTTCAACCCACATCTACTAACCTTGGGATGGGATGGTGTGTAATTTATGCAAGTTCCAAATATGAAAGCTTGAGTGATTTCAAAAGAGTAAAATAAAAATAAAAAAAATATAATAAAAGTGTACAAAAGGGCAAGTGTTCCAATGTCTTGGATATAAAAATATCTTTGATAAGAACATGTCTCAGATTGCGTTTCTTATCGAGTGCTCGGTACCGTGCCTGAGAAACATGAATGCCAAGTGAGTGATAGACCGCATGATCGAGATTGCCCACACTTATAAAAAAATGCGAATATGAAAAATGCAAAAGCAAAAAAGATAGAGCAAAAATAAATAAAAAAAAAGAAAGAGAGCTCAAAAATGAGAAACCTCAAGCATAAAAAATACAAAGATTTAAAAGCAAGGTTGCACACCTTGGGGGCTTATCTAGGGTCTTGAGCCTTTATCCCCTTCTTCTCTAACCTTTAGCCTAACCACGTTATAACCCTTAAAAGACCTTTTTGAGGTATACACACACTTGTGCGAGGTTCGGCTAGAGCTACGTTTGGCCTGATTCCTAACGGATACGTAGGCAACCTCATATTGAGGTGCGGCCATAACAAAAATGCATTCATTTTCACATTCACACACTTACACCATGATCATATCAAGGGATTTCCAATGCTCATCCCTATTTACTTAGAGCTAGACTTGGGGGCTTGATCCTTACATCATTAGCCTACCTAGCCTAAGAGTCATCATTATTTGACTCTTACCAAATAATACTTTTCCATACACTTAGCCTTTGCAGCCTAACTTTAGTGTCACTTTCACACACATCACGGATACATGACCAAATAGACTTCCAATTAGCCCTTTGTCATGAAATCTTAACATAACGTTGAAGCATGCTTTGACACATCACTCATCACTCATAATCATCATTGTATCAAGAAGTATGAAGTGCTTAGCCTCCATGCCTAAGTTACCTAAATACTTTCATAATCGAGTCAACTAAGATAGTTTAGGAGGAATTAATCCTTGCAACTTGAGGGACAATATTGAATGCATATACTTGATTAAGCTCATTCAACATGCACCATCAAACACTTCGATTCTTTTTCGCGTCTTTCTTTTTCGGGAGAAAGTCGGTACCCTCCACAAAAATGACGGAAAATTTTGTTTTTGAGTCATGTAGTCATGTACATTGAGTCATGTTGTGTCATATCACATCGAGTGGAGTCTAACACATGTGTCAAACGATTTGAGTCGAGTCATGTCAAATCAATGAGTCAAGCAACACTAAGCCTTAGGTCAACCCTAAGATAATAAAAGATTAGCAAAGTCCTATAGTCTGAAATATAGATGCAGGTACATTCCAGCGAGCAAGAATATTCCCGGATTTTTTCGAAAACCCGCAAATATAGATATATGAGATTCTTCCAAGACGAGAGGAGTTTGAGCAAAAATTATATGGATCAGTAAATCATAGGTGAAGAGCCTGAATTTGCAAAAGATTTGAGCAGATTTGGTTGTAAGGAAACGACCAAATTGAAAGTTCAGAACGATATCGCGGCGACAGTTGTCTCTGGCTAGCGCCAGAGCGGCGACAAGATGCTGGGCCCCACATAATGACTTTGTGGGTCTATTTTAGTAGTTTGGGTTCCTTGGTACGCCAGTTAGCCCCTCTAAGCAATTTGACATGATTTAGTAATCGGCTCGATTACAATCAACAATAAGTGATCGACCTGACAAAAGATCGTCTCACTTAGCTTAAAGCGCCTAAGTATTGGCTCATCGCAAGAACCAAAGTAACGGTTCACAACGATTTCCTAGGATGGAAGAAGATTTGAAGATTCGAGATGACGGAGCCTTCAACAGGGGGCTTTAAGATTGAAAAGAGTCTATTACTTGGATTTAAGAAGGACGGTTTGAGATGAAGCGACCTTCAATAGCTTTCACTATGATTGGGGAGGTTATTATTGAGAAGAACGATTCAAGATGAAGCGATCTATGATAGCTTTCACTAAGATTGTGAAGGTTATCACTTGATTTGAGAAGATAGCACGAGATGGGCGATCTTCGACGACCTTCGCTAAGATTGTGGAAGTTGTCATCAAGATTTGAGAAGATAGCACGAGATGGGCGATCTTCGACGACCTTCGCTAAGATTGTGGAAGTTGTCATCAAGATTTGAGAAGATAGCACGAGATGGGCGATCTTCGACGACATTCACTAAGATTGTGGAAGTTGTCACCTATATTTGAGAAGAGCGGTTCGAGATGGGCGATCTTCGACGACATTCGCTAAGATTGTGGAAGTTGTCACCTATATTTGAGAAGAGCGGTTCGTGATGAGGCGGTCTTCGACGACGTTCGCTAAGATTGTGAAAGTTGTCACCATGATTCAAGGAAAAGCTCGAGATGTAGCAGCAATGATAGACAGCGTTCGCTAGGATGTGGAGTGTTGTCTCAAATTTTGAAGATGGCGAAGCAAGGTCACCTTCGACGGTCCCTCAAGGTAAAGAAGATATTGTCTATAGCGGCGACGTACTGCCGTGGCAACGTACGGCCACAACCCTGAAGATGACGAAATACAGTTATTTTCGACGATGTTCCCGAAATACTGTGGAGGTTGTCACAAACAACAAATGCAATAGCAAAATGATTACGTTCAGAGACGTGTGCTCGACGGTGCAAGATACGCGTTTCTTAACTCTTTTATCTGTTTTAGCTAATGATTAGTTTGCAGGTATCGGCGTTATAAGAATGATTTGGAATCGCAGAACGTTTTGAATCATTCTCCGTCCCTATCAATACTTTGACTTTCGTTTTTGAAACATAAGTTTCTTCAAACTCAGTCAAAGTGGGGGCTTCTGTAGACACCCATTTGTGTCTCCCCAAAACCAAACCCAGTGATGAATACCTGTAACGTCGAACCATAATCGAATGAGGTGAAAGTGTGAAAAGTCAAGTGATGCGGTTAGTTTTTATTAAAATCCTTCTTTCTGTTTTCGAAAACCCACTCTATTTTATAAAAACATCCAATTCAGTTTATTTTGGTCCATGATAAGGGTCCAATAATGGTGTAGTTGGATAGGGCTCGAAAAGACCTTTCCAACGATATATTATAAGCCCAATTCCGATGAATAATGAGGAAGTTATGGCCAAAATACTAAAATGGGCCCAAACCGGATTTTACCTACGACCCAATGATCATGAGGAGGGTCCAAAGGTTTAATCCTATTCCTAAACTAATTAGGATTGATTAGAATCTTCTATAAGTTTCTAAAATATCTTAATTATCCTTTTTTGAAAAGATAAGATCATAGAATTTGATTTGAATATAAACTTTCCTTTTTAAAACTTTCCTAATTCTATTCGGATTTAAAGATGTTCAAAGATAGTCAGATATTATTTTCGTGCCTCATATATTTTATCCAAATTTTATATGGTTGGATAGATCTTGAAATTATCTTTCCAATGATATATTATAATAATAAATCCGAGCTATAACGAAAAATATATTAAAGATATACGAAACTCTATCCAAAACTGACACCCTTTCACTATTTCGTCCATATCTTTTTATCTACAAAAGATTTTAATCTGATATGATAAAAACAAAATCCGCAAAAACTGTCTCTGTCGCCAAAAGACAGGCTTGTCACCTCGCGACAGGATAAATTTCTGGCGACAAGGTCGGTTTGTTAGCGACAGAGTGGAGTTTTATTACTTATCAAATTCTATGATTTTCCGGACTATTTTCTTATAAATAGGGTCTCAAACCTCCGTTTTTATTCATGATCTCTCATCAACTATCATCCTTAATTCTCTCTATTCTCTCTCTTGAGCAATATATAGCTTTTTTTTCTCTCTCTATTTCTAAACTAGCTTTTTACAAACAATATTCCGCATTCACAAGATCTTGAAACACCTAGCCAAGTTCGAAGTTGCCTTCGCCCTAGACGTGCAAGGTTTAATATTTTCTGAGGGTTTGGTCCAAAACTAGTCAAAACTTTGTTTAACTTGATTTCAATTTGATTCTTTAATTATTGTTTATTATTTTCATTGAAGTTTACTAACTTGTGTATTTTGTTATTAGAAAGAGGTACCAGGCTTCAAAGTATGTAATCTTATTACTCTCTTTCAATATAGAAAGCATGCTTATTATTGTTTTATGATTCCTAGTATCATGTTAGGATGTTTAATATTCCTAGTATCATGTTAGGATGTTATTTTATGCTTTCTAGTATCATGTTTAGGGTGCCTTTACTTTTTTCTAATATCATGTTAGTACCATGTTAGGTTTAAAGCTTTGATCTTTATTGTTTAGTGACATGCTAGGAGTTGTTATTAATCTTGTTAGTATCATGCCTAGGATCTTGCTATTATTATCAAGCTTTATTGTGCCTTATCATGCTATTATCATTATTGTTTCTTGATTTATTATTATGTTGCTTGATATATTTATTGTTATTGCTTGATCACACCTTTTATGCTTGTTAAAGGGAATTTGTACTTGAAATCACGCTTAATAAGATAATTAATAATTTGGTTTAGGCTAATGTGATTTTAACTCAAGTGATCGCCAATAATAGTATTATTTGTGCATTAATTTCAACCAACATAGATTAACAGGTTAGGTTCAATATAATGTTTGTATGTTATTCGAAAAGCGCACATGAATACGAGCAGAACAAAGTAGAGGCCTATTTTATAGGGCGGGTCCTTTCTTTTGTAGATTGGATTCGTACCCTCATCCCCGGACCCTGTTTGGTTCAAGACCTTATGGAGTAGTTGATGGTCCTTTTGGATTGTCTTTTGGGTTTACAAGTTCCTAAAACTTGTTGGCGACTCTTTTTGCTCTTTTTCTTTCCCTTTGGAACGCCACCGTACTTTAGTGTATGATCACAGTGGGGTTCAAGTTTGGGGTTATCATAATGCTTGAAATATTCCCTACAATTAGAAACTTGATTATGATATCTATATAGATTTTGACATGCTTTAATTTTTTCTACCATTATTGGATCGCCCCTCTATAAACTTTGACATACTTTAATTTGAACATTATTGATGTGCTTATTCACTTGATTTTCATTTATTTATCTTAATATAATTTACTTAATTTAGTACTCCGTAACCCTTGAACTAATCTTATTAAACCTTATTTTTCTTAAAATTAAGTAGAAATAATGAATGAGACTTAATTAAGTCTTCAACTTTAACCATACATGTACGCATTTTGTTTTGTGTTAGGATCTTACGTTAAACTATAAATGATCACAACAGCTAAAACCACATTAAATGTAAATGAAAATTTACTGGGATTAAAAAATAAAATAAAAAAAATAAAAAAACATAGCCCTATTCTATTGCACATTATCTGAACCCTCTCAAGTCTCAACTAATTGTAGAGGAGAATTGCGTGATTGGCAAGATACAAAATATTCTCTATTGCTTGTGCACAAGGGAATTGAATATACATACGAGATGGTTGTACATTATTATTAGGGTAGTACATGTATTGATGTATGTATTTATTTTTGGATGATATTTAAAGAAATCATGAATTTTTTCTAGAGTTTCAACTTGACCATATTTAAGAGAAGGCATATATATATATATATGCTGCTGAAATGTGATATGTACTAGTAATAATGTTAGCACACATATAAAGTTATACCACATCAATAACTTCTGCACTACATATATGAATGAATGTACATGTATGGCAGCGTGGCTGCGTTAGTTCATCACGTACATGATGTGCACATTTACTATATATGCATACACGTCGCCGTCTTTGATCAATAGTTTTTTTTTTTTTTTTTTTTTTTTTTTTTTTTTTTTTTTTTTTTTTTTTTTTAACTGTATGTAATAAGCAAAATACTTATTGCTCGGACAATGTCCTATGTTGTTGGAAACTGACTTTGGCACATTTTTGGTGAAAGTAAAATGAAGCTAAGAGGTGTGGATATGATCGATGTATATATCATGTATGTTCATATAAAATGTCAATAATATTCTTAATAACGGTTTCAGGAGATTTTGAGATCGATTCTCTCACCCCTGCTCTTATGACTTTCTTAAAAAAAAAAAAAGGGGGTTAATGTTTTGCTTGTCTAGCTATTGTAAAAAAAAAAAAAAAAAAAAAAAAAAAAAAAAAAAAAAATACTCGTAAAATTAAGTGCTACATACTTCGTAAATCATTCATTACTCTATATATAAATTAAGCCGTAGTTGTATACAAATTATTAACCAAAACTAAAACCCTAATTAATCTTTTCACCCAACAAACATGTCATCATCATCATCAACCTTGTCCAATTCTGTCAATTTACAGAGTTTAGAGAGAATATAGTGAAGAAAAAAATAGAGTTTTTAGGGTTTAGAGTGAATTTAGCTCTGATACCATGTCAATTTAGAGAGTTTAGAGAGAATATAGTATCATATTTTCGTATTAGCGTATACACAGATATATATACAACCTATGAAGTTAGGGCTCGGAACATGAACACGACCCAATAGCTATACATAAATTATGGCTTAACAAATTCTCAAAATTCCGACTCAAAAAATGTTAAAGATGGTGAAAAGCAACCGGAAGAAGATCCCAAAACTCAAAAACCCAAAAGAAAAAGTTGTTTTGATCCCCTACTAAATATAAAATTAAGTGAGGACAACAACGATAACGATGACAACCTCGACGACGACGAGACGGACTGCGGGCTTTGCTTGTTGACAAAAGCAGGCGGGTGCAAGAAAGAAGCAACTCCTTATTTCAATTGCATAAAAGCGGCCAAAAGTGAGGAAGATGTAGAAAAGTGCATGGAATTTGAAGAGGAGTTGTGCGATTGCATGCTAACTAAACCAGCTTATTACGTGCCTCTTGTTAAAGCACTCTATGCTATGGCAATGCGTAATATTTGAAATTTTTAAGGGTCAATTGATCAGATTGGTAAATAAAAAAGACCCTTAACGACAATTTGCTAAAAAAACTTATTTCAGCGACAATTTGATTACTTTTTTTCCCAAGTAATACTCTTTCCGTTACTTTTTTTTTTTATATTGATAGAAAAATGATAAAGGTTAATTCACCCAAAATTCTTAGCCTCGGTTAGTATCCTTAGTTTCGTATGAAAACATTATTCGTCTAAATAATATTTATGAATTTCTTTTCTTTGGTTGAATCTTATGAATTGCTTCCCCGTCTGTATTTTTTTTTATCTAATACAAGTATTTGCTGTATTTCGACTTTTACGTTTGGAGAGATGGAAAACCATTAATCTATTTATTAACTTATACTAAAAGCGAATAACCAATGACACTTGTCATGAAAAAATTTTCCACCTTTTTCGTTTCTTTTTTTTTTTTTTTTTTTTTTTTTGTAAAGTCTTTAAGTGGACTATTTATACCTTATAATATTTTCTTTCCACTTTGACAATCATATTCCATATATACCCAAATGAAATATTTTTGCATTTCTTTATATACTTTATACGGAGTATTTGTAATATTATTGTCAAAAATATGTGATTACACAAGATTTTAACCTAGGAAAGTTTTCAAATGGCTACAATATTGTAGCCATTATATATTAGATTAAATCTCAACCCTTCATTTATTTTAACTAATACAAACCATTGATTGAGGATTTAAGTTGACTTTTTAAAAAACTGATTAAAAAAAAGGTTCTTTATACTATTTCATCTGCAATCTTTTCGATCTCATATTAATGCCGCAACTCGCAAGTTTCTTGATGATATTACAGTGTTCATTCGATCCCTATCCTCCTGTTAAATTTCGAGACAATATGAAATGGGCCTGGGCAACCCGAATAAGGAGGAGGAGAGTTTGATTCACAAATAAGGTCAAAGAACTTCCATACCAAAATCAATTGGCAATAGTAGGAGTTACTCCTCTACCTTATAAAGTGGAACCACCTCTCCTCTTTCTCCAATATAGGACAATCACAAGTGAGTTACAATGGGTTTCAACACCTCCTCATTTTGCTTTTATGGGGCATAGCTTACAATATAATACACGCCATCGAAATTGTTATTCCGATTCAGATCTTCAGTAACATATTCAAGTTTTTTTTTTCGTAAAAAATTGCCGCAACGTTTATCTCCATTGTATATTAATTTAGCATCTAAACAAAGAAAGAAAGATTCCAAAAGAGATAGGATTATGGATTAAATTACTTTAACATCTAAACGAAAAGATTCCAAAAGAGAGGGGATTATGGATCAAATTACTGAGGATAAACTGAATCTAAAAATGTTTTTTTTTTTTTTTAAAAAAAAAAAAAATAATCTAAACAATCATCTAAATCAACGGTTTATATTAGTCAAAATAGATAAAAGGCTGAGATTTGATCTAATATAATGGCCATAATTATATTATAGTCATTCAAAAATCATCCTTTAACCTAGTTTTATTTAACAAGCAAATTAGCCATGAGAACATAACCTTGTCATATACTTTGACTAGCCTTGGACATAACTCACCAAAGCCCACATGAGTTGTATCTCAGGTGGCCTTGTAAATACAGGCATGTTGGCAGAATTGTACAGTTGCACGGACAAAGCTGCTTCAAAACACATGTATATATAGATTGTGTAGTCCAAGCCCATTTGATTGGCACAATGCAACGAAGTTGGTCCTGTGCATTTTCAGCACTTGTCGCTAATTATCGGCCTAGAAATACAGTAACGTGCATCTCTTTATAATCCACGCATCATTTAATAAGTTATGGTCCACTTGGTTTATTTTACCATAGCTCACAGTCTCAGACCAAGTACCCACCAAGTGTTCCCCATTTAACTATCTTGCGTATACTACCTCCGTCCCTAATTTTTACTTTTATAATAGTTGTATTGAGTGAGTAGCTAAATTTGTCCGTAGTTTAATATTTACTACCTCCGTTAATGGTAATCTGCAACTTTAGGGTATTATTTGTGAGATATAAATAGTTGCAAAGTTCCAAATAACTATTAACAAAGGTAGTAGTATGTGAGTTAGAGTTAGTATATGAAATAGAGAGTATTAAACAAGGGCAATTAGTTTATTAAGACGAGAAAAAATGGGGCAATCTTTTAGGGCTAGGGATGGAGACGAGTTTTAGGTATGTGCTCAATGCTTTTAAGTTTTTTATTTTTTAAAGAGTCAAATAGATTCAAATAAAGTAACTGAAAAATGTACATATTGTGAAATAAAAGAGTAAAGTTCAGAGTCGGGGCTATAAATGCTAATTATGAAATTGGCCAAGCGCAACTTGTAAAGTTGGGTCCTAAAATCATTTTTGTAAGAATATAAGTATTCTCTCTATTTTATATAAGTACATATCAAAATTTGAAATCCTTTTCATTTAGGGACTTGTAAAGTCGATCACCTTACACATATTCAGAACCACCACCGGTGAAGTTATAAGCTTGTCACAATCTAATAAAACAAAAGAGTTTTGAACTTTTTAAAAAAACGTAGGTAGTATTTGACTATAGGTGCATGCCAATTATTTTTTTGAATCAATGTTGCATTATTATTTAGAAGAGGACAACTTATGATTTTATGAGGGCAGGACAAGGTGCTACCAAACCAATTATGAGGACAACAGAAGTACTGCTTATTTATTTATGCACTCAGCTGCAGCTTTCTGGTAACAATTTCGTTGCTTTCAAAACATATACTCGTACTATACTATGGGCCTTTAAATTTCCCACCAAATTCTCATAAATTAGGCACATTTTTAGAATTTAATGCTGCCAAATATAACAAAGAAGAGTTTGATAAATATATAGACAAATATTCTAACTAAATAATAATTTTTTTTTTTTTTTGAAAACAACTAAATAATAAATTAGCAAGGAGAAAGAAAAAAAGGCAAAATTTCCACTAATTCTAGACTTAAGTATTATGCCTTTTTAGAAGATAATTATCAATTAATGGTTCACTTTGGGGCCTACGATTGATTTGAATTTGAATTGAAGTTGATATAAAGTTTTGATTTGAATCCAATGAATATTATCTTGCTTGTGAATGCAAACATTGACTTTAAAAAAAGGAGCATTGCAACGCCAGCAAATGAACACAAAAAGTCTTGCGTGCGCATGCTACAATGCCTCAATAAAATTAACAACTGGAATCTGTTGCAACGCAAACACGGGTTTTTCAAATCGAACCCGGATTCGACACTAAAATGAGCTGAACTAAACTACTTAGAATTCGAGGCACAACCTAACAAACAAATCAATAGCACCAATACATTGTGTTAAAACAGAAAAAAATTAACATGTTTAAGAAAACTAAACTGGTTGGCAGCAGGGTGTCTACTCTCTTACAGTCTTATCCAGCTGGGGAAGGGAGACGAGTTGGATCCGCTGAGGAAGGGATATCAGGCCCCACCCGACAACCCTCAAGCATAAAGACAATATCTCCCATTAATGGTCTATCACTTGGGTCGACTGCAGTGCAGAGGAGACCAACTTTGATACCAAGTAAAAACTCCTCCCACTCGGATGATTCAGGGTCAAGTTCGAGATAACCCAGGGCTAGTAACTCGGAAATTTGACCCTTTTGCAGCTGTTTCTTGACCCATTTCACAATATCCTCATCCTGCTCAAACATAATTGGCTTTTTCCCAGTCAATATCTCTAACAAAACAATCCCAAAACTATACACATCCCCTTCTTTGGTAACTTGGCCTGTTGACATTACTTCCGGGGCTACATAACCAAGTGTTCCTATTGATGGAGTTGATGTCGAGGCTTCAATTGGTGTTGCAAATGTCAGCCTATGTAGTCCAAATTCTGACAAATGTGCTTCAAAATCAGCATCAAATAACACATTTTGAGGCTTGATATCACCGTGAACCATTTCTGAGGTGTACAAAAATGTGATCCCTCGATCGATCCCAAGGGCAATCAAATGCCTCATCGGCCAATTTAGAACATGCCCATCATGGTGTGATGCTTCTTGAAGGAGAGTAGCCAAGTTTCCATTAGGCATGTAGTCGTAGACTAGAAGCCTTATATCTGGTGGGCCTGCATAATACCCCCTTAAAACAGTGAGGTTCCTGTGCTTCACTTTCCCGAGCATCTCAGCCTCCTTCTTGAAGACTCGATTTTCAAGGAGTCCATCAGGTAATCTTCGGATAGCCAGGACCATTCCGTCATTAAAGGAGGCCTTGAATACCATCCCATACTTTCCTCTGCTTAGAACATTTTCCTCATCAAATTGCCTTGTTGCCTCTAAGGCTTCAGGCAATGTTATCTTGTTATTGAACATGACTAGCTTCGGGACACCACTTTCACTACTGCTTCTACTTTTAGAGCTTCTTCTCGGTGTGCTAGGTTTCTTCTCCCCCCAGGTTTCCTTTTCATTGAGCTTCTTGTGCCAACGAAGGAGGCTTATGACATAGCCACAACAACATAGTGTTAGGACGAGAATACCAGCTAGGGCTACAGCAATAAGCAATATCGACCTTTTTTTCTTTCCCACAGATGGACACACTTTCTTCAATGGAGACCCACATAGGTTGCTGTTGTTTGCAAATAATGAAGGATCATTGAAGTGAGAACCTAGGGTTTTCGGGATTTCTCCTTCAAGATGATTTGAAGACAAATTTAAGTTTTGCAAGGTGGGAATATGGGTGATATTTTCTGGAATGGAGCCACTCAGATTGTTTGATGAGAGGTCCAGCGTTCTAAGGTGTAGCAAATTTGATAATAAACTTGGTATGGAACCTGATAAATGATTCGAATCCAAGGCCAAATACTGCAAATTAGAGGAATTGAAAATCTCATCCTGAATACTACCATTCAAAATATTATGACCCAAATTAAGTATCTTCAAATGAGATAACCTTGATAAAGAAATCGGAATATTGCCTGCTAAACGATTCCAGGCAAGTTCAAGCACTTCTAACTCTGAACAATTGCCAAGTTGTGGTGGAATGTTCCCTGATAATCGATTATCTGATAGAGAAAGGACATCCAAGGACCGGAGGAAGCCAAAAGTTGCTGGAACATCACCAGAGAGTGAATTAGAGCTAAGATTCAAGTATCTCAAACCAGCTAAACTACTAAATCCCTCAATACCATTCCCCTGTAAATTATTCTCCTATAATGCAACAACCTCCAAATTAGGCAGCCCAAATAACTCAGCAGGCAAATTCTCAGAAATATTCTGCTTGCTCAAATCTAAAACTCTTAGCATCATCAAACTCCCAATGCTAGCTGGAATCGAACCCGAAAACCTACAATGACTCATATTCAACACCGCTAAATTCTTCATATCCCCAATTCTCACAGGAATCTGCCCAGAAAATTTATTAAAACTGAGGTTCAAAGTAGTCAAATTACTGAGTTGAAGCACTTCATCTGGGACCACTCCAGCCAATTCATTTTCACTCAAATTCAATACTTCCAAACTCTTAATATTACCCACATCAATGTCAATTGATCCTACAAATCTGTTCCTCCCTAATGACAAAACCCTCAATTTATTCAAATTTTCGAAAACCCGAGGAATTTTCCCAAAAAATTGATTTCCCTCAAGATCCAGAACCCTCAACACCCTACATTGTCCTAATTGACCAGGAATTTGGCCAGTTAGAGAATTATTAGCCACTCTAAGCTCCTCTAATCTCGTCAAATTCCCAAAGTTCGCGATAAGTGAACCCGTGAAGATGTTTCCAGAAAGATCTAGAATCGTCAACGTTGGGATATCCGCCACCCAACTCGAAAACTCGCCAACAATGCGATTCCCGTGAACATCTAGAATCTCCAAACCACTCTTAAAAGTACAGCCTGCCCCCGGCTTTGCTACTCCTGTGAGCGCATTGTTGCTCAGAAAAACAAATCGAAGCGACCTAGGGCTGGATACATTACAAAAGACAGAGGCAGGGACCATACCGGAGAGATTATTAGAGGAGAGAGAAAGTACCTCCAGCAACGGCATTGCTCCAATCGTCGCCGGAACATTGCCAGAGATGAAATTGTTTTCTGCCGAGATATGAACAAGCGAGGTACAGCTGAGGATCGCCGAAGGCAGCGTTCCTACGAGAAGGTTCGAGTCGAGCCATAAGTACTGCAGCCACTGAAGCCCACCAATGCTCGCCGGAATCTCCCCAGAGAACCTATTCGACGACAAATTAATCAATCTCAGCTGCGACCCCTTTGAAAAATTCGCCGGAATTTGCCCGGATAACCCATTATAGGAAAGGTCCAGCACCCGGACACTATCAGCAATCCCGCCGGGGATTCTGCCCGACAGGTTGTAACCGGAGAGATTAACAACCTGGACATTCTTCATCTGGAGAATCCCCGGCAGAACATCTCCGGAAAGGGTATTATTATGAAGGTAAAGAGCGCGAAGCAGAGGCAAAGACGAAAGCGAACCCGGAATCGACCCATGAAAATAATTAGAGTGAAGGCTCAACCCCTGCAATTGCTTTAAATTCCCAAGCTCCGGCGAAATAACGCTGGAGAGTTGAAGGCGTGGAAGACGGAGGTCCTGAACTTTGCTAAAAGAACAGGTAACACCATGCCAGTCACAGGGAGCTAGTGACGTGGACGCATACCAGCCGTCTAAAGCGCCAAGTGGGTCATTGAGATTGTTCTTGAAGGCTAGCAGTGAGTCAACCTCCGTCGTCGGAGCCAAAACGACGGAGGAAATGAAGGTGGTGAATAAGAGGAAGACAAGAAAAATAGCCGTTGCCATAAAAAAAAGGTGGAGGAAGAAGAAAGTGGGAATAATAATGATTAGATATAAGAAGGAAGAAGAAGAAGATTGAAGATGTTCATAGTTTATTGCTTTTGTTTATGTTTTGGAGAACGCAATCTAGGGCAAGACTTCAGTTGTTTAGAGTGAGTAGAGTGGAGTAGTGGAGTGTTAAGTGTGAAGTGTGGAGTGTGGTTTTTTATTTAGTAATGTAATCAAGTATGTGCAGTAGCGTAGACGGACTGTCGCAATCTATTTCCCAATAATGTTCCGTATGATTCATTATTATTATACCCGTTGTTATACGAAGTACTTTGTATGTAGTATCGGTTATTTTATCTATAGAATCAAACAAGTTTTGGTGTAAAATTTGTTATAATATACACCCGGGTGTACTGTACACCCGACCAACCTAATGTTAGTTTTTGTTTTTCATTTGATGATAAAATTAAAAACAATCATCAAAATAAGAACAAATACTGATAAGTATGCGGTACACCTGGGTGTATATAACAACCTCTTGTTCTAGTGTGGTTGGTTTGGGATTTATCTATTGTGAGGTTACAAAATCAAATTTTTTATACTGCAGGATACAAAGTACGAGTATCTTTTTATTATTTTCTTAGACTACTAGCAAGTAGCAACCCTTATTTAAGGTTATAAGTGTTGAAATATAATTTCTAAATTAGTACTCTCTTCCATCTATTTTGCTCTTTTCATTTGAAATATTGACACTAATTATAAGGTAAGAGAATTTTCTAAATTAATCTCTCTAAATATCATATATAATATAGTCAAACTGGATCTTGTATATACAAGTATACACCCTTGCACGCGTAGCAATATGTGTTACAATTGTTGCTGTATGTTGATCAATAAATCAGTTGGGCAAGTCTAAGGGCTTGTTCACTTTAGCTTAATTTCAGTTTAGTTCAGCTCCAATCAGTTCAGCTCCTAATTTCCTTCTCTCATAAAATATTCATTTCAGCTCTATTCAATTCTATTCAGTTCAGCTCCAATCAGTTCAGTTCAGTTCACTTCAGCTCAGTTCAGTAAATGTGAATATGCCCTAATTGTTGTTGATTTTGGGTTATTGTAGGAAATAAATCAAAATTAGTGTATTACTTATGGATTTAATTAGTACTCATTTTGAGATTTTTTTTAAAAAATAAAAGTTAGATTCAAATATAATAGTTTTATTTATGTGTTGTGTAAGATATATTTGATACTCGCAAAAAAAAAAGAGCTGTTTTGAATAACCGATAAAGTTTTGATAGATGTTCTTTGGATAATTTTACTCACAAAAGTTAGCATATTAAAATGGAACTGTCTTGAATAAGACATGAGTTCTCACAAACATGTTTAATTTGTACAATTTAGGTAGGATGAAATATATGAAATCATATGATTGTTATATGATATTCTGGTCAATCAAACTTCTAGGTGCGCCTAAATTCTATCAAACCCAAACAAAATATACTCCTAATAAGAATTAATAGTTCATTCAACAAGATCACGAAAAATTAATTTAGAGTGATCAAAATTCATTGGAGACCACATCAAATAGTTTAGAACAGCCTCGTAGGAAAACGAAAAAAATAAAAATAAAAGCATAAAAGGGCATCAAGGATAACTATCTAGAATTTCAAGGAATTTTTAAATACATGATGGAATAGAAACTCAAATTAGTAAACAAAATCAAAACTACAAGTGTATCTAATGACTTACTCCCTCCGTCTCTATATAAAAGTCTTATTTCATTTCAAAATCTTGTTCCAATTTAAAAGTTTGATGTCAACTCTATGTCTTTTTTTTATTATTTCACCTCTAATCAACCAAACTCCACTTATTTATTTTTTAACCAATCAAAACCCCTATTTTTTATTTTTTTTGTGAAATTATATATATATATATATATATATATATATATATATATATATATATATATATATATATATATATATATATATATATATATATATATATATATATAAGTTTCTTAAAATGAGAAGAATGAGAAGGGTTAAATGTGCATAAGTTTTATACTAAGGGCCTGTTCATATTTACTAAACTGAGCTGAACTGAACTGATTGGAGCTGAACTGAACTGAACTGAACTGATTGGAACTGAACTGAACTGAATTGAGCTGAAATGAATATTTTATGTGAGAGGGAAATTAAGAGCTGAACTGAACTGAACTGAACTGAACTGATTGGAACTGAACTGAACTGAACTGAACTGAAATTAAGTAAATGTGAACAGGTCCTAAATGTGTATAATTTATTTTTGTCCTGCTAATTTTTTTCAAGTTTCTGGGAAAATTTACACAAAAAAATATGCACATTGAATTTCGGTCAAATTTTTTTTGCACATTTTATTCAAAAAATATGCACGTTTAGTGGAAAAATTATGCACATTAAATCCTTCTCATTTAAAAAAATTTCTCATTTGACCCTATATATATATATATATATATATATATATATATATATATATATATATATATATATATATATATATATATATATATATATATATATTCGCCATCAATCAACCAAACTTCATCTTGGACGGCTCCTAAATTGGCCAATCTAAAAAGCTCCCACTCTAACGAAATATGATACCGCGGTCACCCCCTCCTGGATGCAAACTCGGCATCATAGCTTCAAGAGTAAGTACTAAGGGCCTGTTCTCATTGACTGAACTGAACTGAACTCAGCTGAACTGAACTGAACTGAACTGAACTCAGCTGAACTGAACTGAACTGAACTGAACTCAGCTGAACTGAACTGAACTGAACTGAACTGAAATGAATATTTTATAAGAGAAGGAAATTAGGAGCGGAACTGAATTGAACTGAACTGAACTGAATTGAGCTGAACTGAACTGAACTGAACTGAACTCAGCTGAACTAAACTGAACTGAACTGAACTGAACTGAATTTCAACGTAAGAGAACAGGCCCTAATTACTTTTTGTTAAATCAGGGTTTCTCCCCTAACTAACTCTAATTCATTCTTTACATCCAATTCATTATTATGAAATTCATTGTTGGTGAATTTATTCACTTCCTATTCAATCAATTGATAATCAATGTCAGGCTTAATTAGAGTTGACGATGAATAAATCTCCAATTTAACTTTACAATGTTCGCATCATTAGCTACATACCCCTGTCAAAGGTTTGTGTTAAGCTTTAGTACGTGATTTTATAACTTTTTTACTAGCTTTTGAACAAGAAAATTACCGGTTGAATTTAATTTGAAATCAACTAATTATAATGGGGTTGTTAAATATCGCCCTCGATTATCTAACTAACGCCCGCAAAATATAGTAAAATTACAAACTAATCCTTTTTTATCAAAAAAAAATTACCCCCTCAAACAAAAATTACCTTCACTCCTTATTCACTCTCTTAATTCCTATTCTCTCTCTAAACAACAACAACCACCACCACCACCTCTTCATACTACCCACCACTACCACCACATCCACCTCCACCACCACCACACCGGCGGAGCAGTAGGTCGCCGATCTACACAGCGGTAATGTCGAGGAAGGACAAAGGGAAGTCGGTTGCCAGCGGAGAAGAGGTTTTTTTTTTCTAGAATTGAAGGAAACGCCTAGATTTTTCGCACGTCCTAGGCTGAAACGCCTAGTTCGTGCGAACAACCGTGTGGTTGTACGAAAAATCTGGGCGGTTGAGGTGAAACGCCCAGATTTCTCAACCACCCAGATTTTTCGTACAACCATATGGTTGTTCGCACGAACTAGGCGTTTCAGCCTAGGACGTGCGAAAAATCTAGGCGTTTTCCTGGGTTTTTTTTTCGGTATAGGGTTTTAATTGCTTGGCTTTCAATTTTCGTTGTTGTTTATTATTATTAAGAACTGATTGGAAATTGGAAATTAAATAATCAACTAAAGTTCAAGGTTTTTGAATTAAAATGATGTTACCCAAATAATCACTAGAGTATTAAGATCTCGTATTTATGGAGATCAATTTATGTACGACATGGTCCCGTAATCTTATTTTTTTATTTTTGAGTTGAAAATTAAATTTATGATTTAGTATTTGGTTGAAAGTTTGGATATTTAGTTGTTATTGAGTAGAAATATTATTTGTTGGATTTTGTTATAATTAATTGGTTGATATGTGTACTAGTTTATTGTTTAGAAAATTAAATTTATGATTTATTATTTGGTTGAAAGTTTGGATATTTAGTTGTTATTGAGTAGAAATATTATTTTTTGGATTTTGTTATAATTAATTGGTTGATATGTGTACTAGTTTATTATTTAGAAAATTAAATTTATGATTTAGTATTTGGTTGAAAGTTTAGATATTTAGTTGTTAATTATTAGAAATATTGTTTGTTTGGTTGATTTTGTTATAATTAATTGGTGTTGTTAGATTTGAATTTTATGAAATGTTTGTTTGGTTGATTTTGTTAATTAATTGGTTAATTATTAATTATTGGAAATATTGTTTGGTTGATTATTAATTATTAGAAATATTGTTTGTTTGATTGATTTTGTTATAATTAATTGGTGTTGTTAGATTTGAATTTTATGAAATGTTTGTTTGGTTGATTTTGTTATAATTAATTGGTTAATTATTAATTATTGGAAATATTGTTTGGTTGATTATTAATTATTAGAAATATTGTTTGTTTGGTTGATTTTGTTATAATTGTTAATTATTAGAAATATTGTTTGGTTGATTTTGTTATAATTGTTAATTATTAGAAATATTGTTTGGTTGATTTTGTTATAATTAATTGGTTAATTAATTGGTGTTGTTAGATTTGAATTTTATGAAATGTTGATTTGGTATTTGGTTGAAATGTTTGTTTGGTCGAGCTTGTTTGTTTTATATTAATGCCATTTTAAACTCATTAGATTAAAAAGCACAAGTATTAATGCCATTTTATTCTAAATTTATAATGTAGTCGAGGGTTCTGGTCCACGGCATGCTAGATCACGCGGCATTAATGCGTCGATTAGGAGAGATAGGGGGCCAGGGATTAGTATACGGGAAGGTAGTTCTTTACCAGAGCGCGACAGAGAAGTGGAGAGTTGTGGGACTTATTTGGATGAGCAGGAGGGAGCCGGTCCTAATCCTTTATTGAGGACTACTAGCTCGGTTTCGAGTTCGGGTTCGAGATACGATGTTGATGAACCTGAGGACGATGATGCTAATGCTAATGCTGATCCTGAGGAGCAGCCGACTGTCGTGACGAGAGGTCTTGATGGGAGATTTACGAGTTCATGACCACCTCGATCTGTAGCACCTTGGCTTGTTCAGGGGCCGATGGAGGGTGGACCCGAGGTTGGGACTGTTATTCCTAGTTTCGGGGCCCATGTTGCTCGATATATTTGGGATGGGGAAGATCGACGGTTTTTGCGGTGTCATACTAGAGCAACTGTGTGTAGATTGTTGATTGAATGGATAGAGGAATTTACGGCAGACATTGCTACGCAGATACGCTAGACTGGGTTGTCGCACCTGCCGAGCATTATGCACGACCACCTTGATTTTCCGTTGATTTATGCTTTTGTGGAGAGATGGCAGCCAGACACAAACACATTCCACCTACCTTTTGAAGAGATGACCATCATGTTGCACGATGTACACCACATACTTGGTATTCGGGTTGATGGGGATATGGTTGCCGATGACCTCTCTAATGACCAGTATAGGACATTTGCAGCTGAGTTGTTACAGTTGACTACGGAGGAGCTACAGGTTAGGACTCAGACTGCCATCTACAGGAACGGTGGCGTCCTTACTGACTAAATTATTGCTAGGTGTCGTAGTGCAGAGCAACTAGAGGCGACTCAGGTCATTGGCTACATGTGGGTCCTATTGGGTAACACGCTCTTTACTGACAAGAGCGATTCTCGTACCCACCCTTCTTTTCTCACTGAGTTGTTTGTGGAGCATAACCTGGAGAGGTTGACGAGATACTCCTAGGGTCCAGCCACACTAGCGTACTTGTATCGTCAGCTCGGACATGCCACCCGAAATGGATGTGATTCTATCGCGGGTTGTCTAACTCTTCTACAGGCTTGGATATGTGAGTACTTTCCATGTTTTCGGCCTCACCAGGGTGTGTTGACGCGAGACGTTCCATATGCACGTACAGGGTTATGGGATGTTGGTATGGCGAGAAAGCATCAACAGCGTCTCGTGTCCTTTCGTACTCGACTTGACCAGCTGGGTGACCATGAGGTATAAATAGATACGTAATACTATTTGTTTTACAGTTCTTTTATTTACAGTTGATTTACACTTGTATTAATTTGTAGGTATGCTGGTTGGCGTACGGAGCTTTTCCTGCATTGCAGGTGCCTAGGACTGCGTTTACCGGATGTATTCGCTATCGAGGCATCATAGAGCCATATATGCCTGGTTGAGTTGTTCGACAGTTGGGGTTTATACAGGATATTCCCGATGACATGATTAGGCCCGATGATGCTCAGAGACCAGTTAGTGTTAAGTCTTATAGGATTAGTTTTTCAGCTCAGATGACTACTCGCATGTGGGATAGATTTGTTCCCGGTGCTGCGTTCAGTCTTCTGCTTGGTGGATATACTAGAGTTCCACCTGGAGGATATACTTGTGCACCTGACTACCTATCATGGTTTGGGAGAGTCAGCCATCCTATCGTCACTCCTGATGTTGAGGATGATCACGGTCTTCCTGAGAGGACCAACGTTGATTATGTAAGTTTTTTGTTAGTTGTTTTTTATTTTATTTTTTTTTCCTATAATTACTATTAATACAATTATAATTGTTTGTGCAGTGGGTAGGACGATTCATGGTTACAGCACAGCGCTCACTTAGTGAGTACCCTACGCTATCGAGAGACTCCAGAGCAATGTTGGAGCAAGTGATTGATGATTGGAATGCAATAAATGGACTTAGAGATTAGTTGTCATATGTATTTTAGCTTGGAATTTGTTGTTTTATCTATGTTTTGGATGTTGTTAGTGGACATTTAAGTTTTACACATTTGTTGGAAATTATCAAGTTGACATTTATGTATGAGTTTTTTATTTTCTAATTATGTAGTACTTGCTTAATATATTTTGAAAAGAATTGCTTAAAATAAATTAAAAAATAACCATGTTTATTAATAAAGTTATAAGAAAGTTTAATCAAAATCCACGAAAATACTCAACAGTACTTAAGAGTTGATTAATGTCTGCCACAATTGAAGCCTTCTCTCGTACCTTGTCTCCCACCCATCTACACTTGCCTGACGAGCGTTAAACCACATTGGTGAAATTGGAGGTAGTGGGTGGTCACGATCCATATGCAACCGAATGAAATGCGATCCACCAACAGTTCCAATCACAAATTCACTAGAAGGCCTATCTAAACGTCCACGATTGTTCAACGGTAAAATAGTAGTAGATGGATAGTAGCATGACGGTCTATTTCCTACTCCATAACAAATCACCACCACATTCCATATTGTGGCAATAGCAAAAAAATCTTGTTGTGCTACCATCCAGTGCTCCTCTCCACACGCATCACCGTACCATCTGATCCGGTCTACCTCCCTTTGCAGTCCTGAACCAACCCCTTGGCCCCATATGTCGTAGTAAATCATGCTATACAGCCAAGGGTGAGAACCAACCTCATTTTCCATTTGATGCCGAACCAATCGCCACGCCTCCTGATTTCCGTACAATAAATCTGTTACGTAACAAAATCCGCAGTTCCCATCTCCAATAACGTCCTTAACACCTACGACATAAGGCCAAATGATGTTGGGAATAGCGTAGCTGTATCTGCATTGTCGCATGTCGAACCCGGTACCTACAAAATCAAAAACATAATATGACATATAGTTAAATTAAAATATATTATGTATAAAAATATTATTTAAATCGATAATCACCTGTATCAAATGGGGGTGGCCTACTTCTAGATCGATTCTCTCGCCCACTACGTTGAACATGCTCGAAAAACGAAGGATCCCGCCTATTACGATTCTCGGGTGGTCGTCCCCTTACACGGGGGTTGACTCTAGGCTCCTGAAGGTCATCGTAGTTAGGATCCATCTCACCCTCAATAACTCGTGACACGTGCCTAAGCATCACAGGATCGCTGACAATAACCTGATCAACAAGGTTGCGAAAATGAGCTCGATCCTCATCATTTTCATCAACTATATTAGGAATGTCGACACCATCTCCAATGACAAAGGTCCTCCAATATGGATGAATGTCCTTCGAATACAACCCCTTCCCTGCAGCAATCGAGTCATATATTTGGCACGCACAAGGTAAGCCGTGGGTAGTACATAGAGCACACCCACATCATCGATGGATATCCGTACTCAACCCTCGCATCCTGTTCGTCTCACCGAGAAGAATAGATAGACAATAGTGAAATACCTTTCCATTCAACTGATGTAAAGGCTTATTCTTGTACTTCTAACCATGACTTGTTCTACATACCTCCAATCCATTACGAATGGCTATGATCTTGTTCTCAATCGAGCAGTGCACCTAAGCCCAAACCGTGTCTAAAGAACCTGTTGAACTGTCAATCCAACACTTCAATGTTGAATGCTGGCTCTCAACCCTGCAGTTGTTAACATTGCCGAAGTGTAGTTCCTGGTTTGTCCAAAACAATACAAACTTCTCCTTGTGTACGAGCCAAGTGTCCACAACATATTCAATCACTTTCGGCCATCGACTCCACTTGGTTTTCAACACTGCAAGTTCTTTGTTATATGCCTCTTCAGATGTAGCATTAATCACAAGCCTCCACCTCCCATTTTTGAACTTGGCACCAATCTCCTTTTTTTTCAAACATGGAAGTAACCTTCGCCTCAACATCTTTGTTAATATGCCACACACACAACATGTGTCTTGTCTTTGGAAACACGCTCTTCAACGCTGCACAAAGGCCAAGCTCTCTATCTGTCAGTAGTACCGACAACTCTCTATGATGACTGATCAACAACCTCAAGCACTGAAGCACCCACCGATAACTTTCTTGGGACTCTGACCTCATGAATGCGTATGCAATAAGAAAGTTCTGATTAGTCGGTGTAACCCCAACAATCTCAAAGAATGGCATGCCGTATCGGTTTGTCTTGTAAGTGGACTCCATACCTATCACGTACGGGTATGTGCGTAGCAAATTTGTCATGATCGGGTGTGCCATGAAAGCATGTTGCAACACATTGTTGGAATCAGTAAAAACCCAAGTGAGGTAATTGCTCTGTCTGGCCAAATGAAGCACCTGGTGAACTACTTCTCTTCCCTCGAATTGCTCCATTCTTATTTTACTTCTGCAGTTGTAGACATGCCTGATGTTTGGACGGTCTCCGGGAAACTTTTCTACAAGAGTTCTCATGATATGTCGAGGCGGCACCTTTGCCTGAGTCATGTCACGCACTACCTGCTTAGCAGCAATACTAAGACCGCTAATTTGTCGATGTCCCTCAGGATAAACAACCAAAGAATGATTGTGAGTGTCGTTCAAGCAACTAAGTTTCCAACCATTTACTACTCTGACATACTCAACCTTGAGTTTGAAAGGACAACTGTTTGCCTTGCTTTTGGTGGCTTTGCGTATCGCATTCACCATGTCTCTTATCATGCCCTTTTTTCCACG
Source organism: Chenopodium album (assembly GCF_948465745.1). Lineage (NCBI taxonomy): Eukaryota > Viridiplantae > Streptophyta > Magnoliopsida > Caryophyllales > Amaranthaceae > Chenopodium > Chenopodium album. The sequence goes on from NC_137849.1 coordinate 43,480,823, forward strand.
ATCACAACTCACATATCGATACGGTCGACCACTTCGATTGGTCTTGTAAGAAGCCTTCACTAACATAAATCCGAGCGGTCGACAAACATTTTGTGCCCATAGAACAGCATCCTCAAAACTCGAAAACACTTCGTCTGTCAAAAAATGTCCGCTATAGTCCACACCATCACCATCCTCGGACTCAGAATCCTATATAAATATTAATAAAAGTTAAGAACCAAAAAACACGACTAATAATAATAACAATTCTAACAACACACTAATTATAAAATACTTAATATATTCAATAATATAAATAATGATTTAAACCCAATAATCATTCTAATAACAATATTATAATATAAATTTAATAACAATAATAATTTCGACCATGTAAAATCCAATAACAATCAACGTATACGTGAAATCAAAAAATAAATAAATAAATAAAAATCGAAACCCAGAAAACGCCTAGTTTTTTCGAATAACATAGGCTGAAACGCCTAGTTTTTTCGAATAACCTAGGATGTTTTGAAAAAACTAGGCGTTTCAGCCTAGGTTATTCGAAAATTCTAGGCGTTTCCTGGGTTTTGAATTTTTCTTAAAAAAAATATCGCGACGTACTGATTCCGTACGGTTTGACGAGCCTTCGGCGACCGTCAAAGGTTGTGTTTCTGGTATTTCATCATTGTCCATAAGATATAACGAATTTGATTTTGCAAAATTTAAAAAATTTTGTGATTTTGAAAATCACGGTGGTTAGGGTGGTTGACCGATGAGCGTTGGTGGCCGTTGACCACTACAGAGAACGGTAAAAAGTTTTGTATACAGTAAAAGTGTGAAATTAAGGTAAAATTAATTATTTTTATAATCGTTATTATAAGGATAAATACGTAATTTTACTATATTTTGCGGGCGTTAGTTAGATATTCAAGGGCAACGTTTAGCTTTCCACCTATTTATAATCTATGTATTTGGATTCTTAGCCCTTTTCCAATTAATTTTTGTTTGATTTTATTAAATCTGTCTTTATTATCTTTAATATTAATTGTAGATGTCATATGATTTTAATTAATGAAATATAATGTCATTTAGGTATGGAGTAATTATTTTCACTGACCATGATATGTTGTTTTTTTTTTTTTTTTTTTTTTTTTTTTTTTTTTTTTGACATGATATGTTGCTATTGTAACCTAATAAATTTTTTATTTTTATTATTTTGAAAGTGGTAGCCTAGTAATACTGTATGGAGTACTTGGTTTATATACTTTTTAAGTCCCAAATTAATCAACACATTTGAAATAGACACGCAAATTAAGCCGTGAGGAGATGAAAAATCAATGGTGAGCCGTGAGCTCTGTAGTGTTATCATTTTAACTTATTATCTAAAGGGTTTAGGGCTATCTAGTTCATTACTTCTTGCTTCTTGTTGTTGTTGTGGTCGAGATTAAGGTTCTGATATTGTTGTTTTCTTATTTTTATTTTTGATTGTTTATCATATAGAGGACAAAGCGAAGGCTAATAAAGGATGATTCTGAAAAGATAGATTACTTAAGTAATTTACATGACACAATTTTATGTCATATTTTATCCTTCCTTCCAACAAAGTTTGCTATACAAACAAGCGTATTGTCACGAAGATGGAAGTATCTATGGACCCAAGTCCCTGCGCTTGATTTTACTGATATGATAACGCCTGATGTAGATGGTATGAATGAAGAGGAGTATACTAATTGCATGAATTTTATGAGTAAAATTCTACTTGAAAATAATGTATCCCATCTACGACGTTTTTGTTTTTGCTTCGATTTTAACATATTCCACCACTGGGAATCATGGATGGTGAATGCTATCAATTGGCGCAACATCTGTGAGCTCGATATCAACTTGTGTCACGGTGATCCTGTGTTTTTGCCTAGGGAATTTCTGTATGGACAAACACTTAAGGTTTTAAAACTCGGCGACTTTGATCTTGAGGACACACAAAATCCTTTTTATCTACCCAACCTTGAGATCCTCCATCTTGTGGATAGTATGGGGTTTCCAGGAGATGAATTTCTCAAGAGGTTACTCGTAGGTTGCCCTATACTTAAAAGAGCTTGTTATTCGAGAGGGTTGTGGTTTCGAGGACACTATTTACATCGAGTCTTTGACCCTGAAGTCGTTAGAAATAATAGACGTCTATACAGGCTATACTACATCTGGAGCAGGTGATTTGTGCATTAGCATTAAAGCACCAAAGCTTAGGTGCATTACAATCTTTCAAAGAATACAGACATTTTATCACTTTGATGATGTAAAGTTGTTAAGTAAGGCAAAGTTTTGTCATAGTGGTTGTTTTCCAATTGTGACAACTCAACAATCAGCAAAACTTAAGGTAATGTCATCCATCCTCTTGCATTGCTTTGGCTTGATCGACTTTTCGAGTTGCTTATCATAGACTATAGTTGTGTGATTAACAAAACTATTCATTTTCTTGTAGGCTTATCGAACTGAGGATAAGCTACCAATCCTAAAGAATTTGATCCATTTAGAGGTTGAGCTCGAAAATTGGTACGAGTTACTAAAATGTGCTCCTAAATTGAAGTCATTATGTTTTAGGGAGGTAATGAAGCTCATTATTGTTCTATTCTTCTTCTTTTTCTTAAAATTTCGTGTTTAATTTAATGGTTGGAATTGGTTCATTAGGTAAGATGGTGTGACAAGTACGATTGCGAAGATGTGCCAGAGTGTATGTCCTGCCTTGATAGGGTTGAAATTTTCATAAGGGTTATTGAAGATATCAAATTGGAGCTTATATTTGGAAAGCTGCAACAACCTTGAAGGAGATGGTAATTAAGTTGAATTATACGATGAGCACAGAACTAGAGAGAGCTGTTTATTGAATCTTCCAAAATCCTCTCTAATTTGCCAAGTCAAGGTTAAATATTCAGACGACGATGATGAACATCCGTTCTCTCCGTAATCTAGTACTAATTGATCTGTTGATCATCTGTTCTCTCCGTAAATTGATTTGTTGATGAGGATTTGATCCTTTTTTTGTCAAATATCAGTTGTTCCTATACAATCATATAATCTAGATTAATGTGGTAGAATTAGAAATGCTAGCTAGAGATATATTCAAGGCAAATTTATTATTTCGGGCTTCTTCAGCTCGTGACAGTAATTGAGGACCACTGGACCAGTTTCATATTTTCATCAGCCTCTATTATGATTTTAACTCGTCCATTAAACGTTATCTTATAATTATTAAATTTATTATAAGCATTTGAATACCATGCTTTGACTAAACTTTTTGCTTTATTTTAATTTAGGCTAAAGGTGATGTCAAATGTAGTAAAGATTTATTAGCCAGGTGACATAATAGGGCATCTGTTCTCATTAATCTTATAGATTATGTTAACAAGTCCTTAGTTATGTACGTAGTACTTCACGGGAAAAAACTTGTAACTTACTTTATGTTGAACATAGTGATCTTAATTTTAAGATAGTGACTGGCAAGGACGAAATAATAACATAAAAACCATGAATCGGTAAATGAAGGGAGATGCAAGAGACATGGTGGGAAAATAAGGGAGAAATTTTGAAAATCACTTTATAAAAGAGAATGAGTTCTTTTTCACCGGAAAAGTGACACAAGATGCTGTTTTTTTTATATTTTTGTTAAATCAAGTTACTATTTGACAAAAACATTCAATACACAAACTTAACAAAAAACAAGGTAGTTTTTGACAATTTTCCCTTGTTGGTATGATAGATGATATCAATGGTGGCCTGGTGATTAACTACTTGGTGACCTTGTACTTCTGGAAAAATAGAAAAAGAACAAGTTAAAAACCCAATGATTTAAATGAATCTGTAAATTATACAAAAGCTAACAAAGATGTACAAACCTTGATCTTCTTTAATAGATTTCGGGCATATTCATTGTTGACAAAATGATCTCGAACAGGCTGAGAGAAATAAGAATGAAGATGTTTAAAACTCTACTATACTTGACCAATAAAAACCAATGGAGTTCTAAAAGATCAAAAATATACCTGCAGAATTTTGTTCAGTGACTTTGCTAATGCAGATTTCAAGTCCTTAGGGTGCAATGCCTCTGCTTCATAATCAGCAACTACTTCTTCAAAGGTAAGGTATGTTCTGATATTGACAGTAGAACAGCAAAGATAAGTCAAATATAAGAATAGCAAAGTATTTCATAATCAAGACCCAGTAATGGTGCAGGGCTTACTTAGGTCCACCATATGCAGCTTCGCGATCAATAGTAAATTCCTTGAACCATGGCAATACAATGTATTTCACATATTCTAAACATGGATTTTTCTCAACTATCTTTGGTGGACAGTAAGCTTTCTTGATCTTCAAATTAACATCAGCCTAAGAAATACAGACAACAAAATACAATGCTGATCAATAAAAAGTGCTTTTCTTTTGACTATTTAACAGTCAGTTTACAGATCAAAGATCTCTCTAGTATCATACCTCCGAATCATCCATAAAAATCGCAGATGACGGATCAGACTTTGACATCTTTTCTTGCCCTTGGAGCAAGCCAGGAAGCATATCTGTGAGCCACCATCAAACAAACTAAAATAAGTCATCAGCACAACCAATTTATGATCATAATTGATACAACCTAGCTGACACAACTTAAAAGAATACAAAGCAGAAGAAATGCATACGGTGTGATAAAATGATAGGCTTATGCTTTCTTTTGATATCGTCACAGTACTCCCGAGCAAGCACATTGACCTTGCGCTGGTCCATGCCGAGCTGGCAAATGTCCGCCTATTTACAAAATTGTATTTAAATATCACAGTAGAAAAAAATAGTTTTCCGTATAAAGCAATGAACAAAAGGAATGTTAAGAAGGGCAATTCTTATCATAATAACAAAACAAAGTTAGAGAAATAGGTAAAATAATTAACATGAATTTAACATTTTACTACATGCAAAGACAGGGAAAGAACTCAACTATCACAAAAATAATCTTGATTACAAAGCCTGCCAAGACAGATTAAAGGGCAGAGTTACTAAAGTTGTACTCATTATGCCAATATATCAGCCAGCTACATGCAAAGTTAGAGAAATAGGTAAAATAATTAACATGAATTTAACATTTTACTACATGCAAAGACAGGGAAAGAACTCAACTATCACAAAAATAATCAACTCTTGATTACAAAGCCTGCCAAGACAGATTAAAGGGCAGAGTTACTAAAGTTGTACTCATTATGCCAATATATCAGCCAGCTATAACGCGAACACGGCCTAAATAAAAATGACAAGGATGTCAACGGAAAAAAAGAGCATAAACCAAGCAACAGCCAACAGGCCACCAGGTTATAAAATGGTCACCGCATAAGCTAAACATATGACAAAGAGGTTCATTGTTAATAATATTGCAAAATAACATCTATTGAGCACCCTGAATTTGAAAAGAGCAATGACGGAAAGCAAATCATGTAGCATATACGAGTATGATCAGCTCAAGCAAGCATCATCTTCACATGACCACAATTTCTCAAAACATACGCTTTTTATCCTACCTTGTATTTGAGTGTCAGTGAGTGCACAAGTTCTTTTAACTCCACTCCCTATAGTAAACTTTAAGGCATAATATATATGGAACAATTTCAAGAGCTTTGTACATTTTACATTAACTTAGCTCCAATAATATCCCAGTTAACAGTACAGCCGAATAAAAGTGGAGTGAATACTCTTAACAGCATAATATAGTGTACCTTCAGGAAAAAGATATCAGCACATTGCATGCATGGATAAAAGATCTGAGCGCCAGTTAAATCTTCTGGGTCTTCACGACCCATAATTTGACAGCACCTACAAGCAAAAGTTGCATGGGCCATCCATAAGCTTAATTACGAAAGTGAACTTGATAAAAACTAAATCTTATGGAAACCCCGATCACCTCTGGAGCCTTGGCAGCTTGTTCTTGGCGGCTATATCCATCACAAGAGGCCAGTACTCGTGTGCACGCTCATTGATTTCTTTGGAGGCCCACAAAAACTCAACCTTTCCTGAATCAATGTCCATTCCAGCAGCCTTCCAGACTTCAATGAAATAGTTCCCAACTTCTTGTATTTTCTTGATATCACCACCCATTTTATTATTAAGTTGGGCAAACCAGTCTGCGATCCACATTCTTACTCTACAACCAGCAGATAATAACTTGTTCACATTTATTATCTTCATAGCCCCCTGAACATTAAAATAGTAACAAGACCAGAAATCCAACATTAACATAAGTCACAATCACAAACCTTGATAGCTCGCAAGCCCAACTATAAAGGTAAGGTTAGAACACTCTACAGACCGGTCACACAATATTACATCAAGTGAATGTATAGATTGAACATAACAAAGGCCAGTAAATGAACAAAACCCTCGGTAATCACATCATTACTGCAGGGGACGGAACCAATATCCATGTACCCTCCCAACCTAAATTTGGACCTCCTAGACCAATGTTGACACCTCCCACGAAGGTAATGGAGCACCCTCACTACTCAGTTACTCAGACCGGCCAGAGAAATAGGAGCAACCCTCCCATGATTATCAGCCAGATCATATTACCCTACTTTAAAACTGGAGGCCACAATCTCACACCTTTCTCTAGAACATCATTTTAACTTTAGCTGTCTATCATCATCGGAAGGGTTCCCTCGACTAAAACCTCTAAGGTAGCCAACATTAGTTGCCCAGAACAGGGATCAACCTCGACTATCACCTCCATATTCTATACCGGAACAATTACCAACAACAAGCTTGTTCGAGTGTATTGTAAAGAATGCCTATGTTAATTAACTAGGTAAATATTTTAGACCTAGTGACTAAAGTTTAAGAAATCTCAGCGCTAAATTACAACTTCTACTTAACTAAATTTTCCCCTTGCAAGTTATACGATAGCTTGCCATTATCATTTGAAATGTTATTATCAATCCATGAAATTGACAGCATAAACAGCACAACCACTCAATGTATTAAACGTAGTCTATGTTATTCTTACTCCTCATTTCACTCCTTACATACCCGTGTTACATCCTCGACACTCGAACTCAAGTCTTAACACTTGAACACGTACCCGTACCAACATCCGATACAAATCACTAATCATTCATATAACATAAATTAATCCATTTTAATCCCATCCCAACACATATAAACTGATTCCCAGGAATCCCAGCTACAAAACAAAATAAAAACACTAAATTTCGAAAACAAATCAATAAAAAATTAGAATCAAACCTGGGCAATATGCATATGACCAGAAGGTTCAAACCCATCATAGCAAATAGGCTCAGGTTTCTTCGATAGCAGCAACATCAGCTCAGATTCTTGAATACATTCTTCCCCAACACTCTTAATGATCTCAAATCGTTCCTCCAATGTCATCCTATTTCATACAAATCAAGAAAACCCCATTAGAATGAATTCAAATAAGGAGAGAGAAAGTGAACTAAAAGTACGGTGGATTACCCGGTGGCAGAGGATGTTTCTGCGGCGGCGGGGGTAATGGTGAGAGAGTCGAGATTTTCCTCCGGCGGACATTGTTGGTCCTGAGCTTTGTCGACCTCCATTGAAGTTGGTGAGTGAAGAGATGAGAGAGAGATGAATTAGGGTTGTCGAAATTCAGAAGTTTTACTTGTTTAATTGTGTATTTTTTTGGAAAAAAAATTGGGGAAATTAAGGGGTTGTTTATATATGAGGTTTAGAAGGGATCTTGATCGTTCGTTTTTTAATCGACGGCTGTGATAGATGGGATTTTTTATGTGAAAGTAAGTTGTAAAAAAGTCAAATTGGGATAATCTAATAATGAAGGATGGTTCTCTCCAAAATAAATAAATCCTTTTACCAAAAAGTATGAGATAGGTTGCTTGAACAATTATATCTTCTAAAATGTTTATTTATTTATTTGTCTCCATTAATATTAGTTAGTTTTGGACAATTATACCTTCTAAAATGTTTATTTACTTAGAGCATCTCCAATGGCAAGCTACAACATGTTGTAGCTTGTCTTGCCATATCTGATTTTTAAACTACAAAGGTTTCAAGCTACAAAGTTCCACATTGGTTGGCTACAACACCTTGTAGCTTGCCTCATCAAACAATTGTTTAATATTTTTTTTTAATTTTATGTTTATTATTTTATTAAAATTATTGGATACTATAGTGATTTTTTATTTACTACTTGTATATCATAGATGATTGTGGTTTTTTTTTCTACCTTTTTAGTTTATAATAAAACCAAAAAAAAAAAATTAAAAATCAATTTCTGATTCATAAAAATTAAAATGTTTGAAAATAGTGTGATTGAGATAATACCCAAAAAACAAAAACAAAAAAAAAAAAAAAAAAAAAAAAAAAAAAAAAAAACCAGAAACATATCACATATTTATCATATTAAGTACTGTATCTTTTTTTTAATCTCTATCTACTCCGTAGCATTTTGCATGCCAAGTAATTTTACACACATAGTATCCCAATTGGTGGAAATTACTTTGCATTATTATTTTAATTAGGAAAAAAAAAGTATTTTCTTCAAATTTTCAAGCAGTGTTGCTTGAGTGAGCAGTGTTGCTCATTGAAGCAGGTCTTCCAATGTTGTTCCAATGGTCAAGCTACTACTTTAATACTTTTAAAATTTACAAGCAAGACCCTATAATAAACCATTGGAGATACTCTTATTTGCCTCCATTAATTAGTTAGCTTTTTTTTAATTTATTAAAAAATAATGTGCATACATTTATACCCCTAAAAACAAACGACAAATACAAGTTTGTCTGCCAGATAAACGAATTTTTGTTAATCTGGTGGCATTTCTGTAAATATTTTGAAAAAAGTGGTCATTTATTAGTACTTTTGATGAAGTGTCCAATTACTGTTTGCAACTTACTTTTACTGTTTGATAAGGATATTACACATGTACCCCTCAACTAATACTTGAAAAGACGCATGTACCCCTCCACTGGTACTTGAAAAGACAATTATACCTCATTTTGTTTATCTGGGGAATTAACTGGGCACGGCTCAAAAACAAATCTCTTTTTATATTTTTTTCCCCTCATTAATGCTACAAACATCTAAAAATTTGATGTAAGATAAAATCAAAAGAGCTTCCCAAATATTGCTAGCTATGATGAGCGCATTGCGCTCGTTAGCCACCTAGTAAATA